>NC_068340.1:13646211-15054653 GCF_014633365.1 Diospyros lotus
TGTGTCTCTCACCAAGATTTGGGATTGTTAAAAGCAATTATGTCAATTTTGACATATCGTTGATTGAACAAAGTTGACTCTTTCTTGTTTCAAGTGTTCTACATTGGACCCATGGCTAAAACTCAAGTGTTCTAAACTTCACGAAATCCAAAATTAAACTTTCTTTAGCGTAGTTAGTTTATCAAAATGTCCTCTTTCACAAAGATTTGGAATCGTCAAAAGCAATTAAGTCAATTTTGACATATGGTGGATGGAACAAAATTGACTCTTTCTTGTTTCAAGTGTTCTACATTGGACCATGGCTAAAACTCAAGTTTTCTAAACTTCCCGAAATCCAAAATTGAACTTTCTTTAGCGTAGTTAGTTTATCAAAATGTCCTCTTTAACCAAGATTTGGAATCGTCAAAAGCAATTAAGTTAATTTTGACATATCGTTGATTGAACAAAGTTGACTCATTCTTGTTTCAAGTGTTCTACATTGGACCCATGGCTAAAAGTCAAGTTTTCTAAACTTCCCGAAATCCAAAATTGAACTTTCTTTAGCGTAGTTAGTTTATCAAAATGTCCTCTTTCACCAAGATTTGGAATCGTCAAAAGCAATTAAGTCAATTTTGACATATCGTTGATTGAACAAAGTTGACTCATTCTTGTTTCAAGTCTTCTACAATGGAACCATGGCTAAAACTCAAGTTTTCATAACTCCCCAAAATACGATATTGAACTTTCTTTAGCGTAATTACTTTATCAAAATGTCGTCTTTCACCTAGGTTTGGAATTGTCAAAAGCAAATGAGTCAATTTTGAGATATCATTGATTGAACAAAGTTGACTCTTTCTTGTTTCAAGTGTTTTACATTCGACCCATGGCTAAAACTCAAGTTTTCTAAACTTCTCGAAATCCAAAACTGAACTTTCTTTAGCGTAGTTAGTTTATCAAAATGTCCTCTTTCACCACGATTTGGAATCGTTAAAAGCAATTAAGTCAATTTTGACATATCGTTGATCGAACGAAGTTGACTCATTCTTGTTTCAAGTCTTCTACAATGGACCCGTGGGTAAACCTCAAATTTTCATAACTCCCTGAAATCCGAAGTTGAACTTTCTTTAGCGTAATTACTTTATAAAAATGTCATTTTTCACCTAGGTTTGGAATCGTCAAAAGCAAATGAGTCAATTTTGAGATATCATTGATTAAACAAAGTTGACTCTTTTCTTGTTTCAAGTGTTCTACATTGGACCCATGGCTAAAACTCAAGTTTTCTAAACTTTCAGAAACCAAAATTGAACTTTCTTTAATGTAGTTTGTTTATCAAAATGTCCTCTTTCACCAAGATTTGGAATCGTCAAAAGCAAATGAGTCAATTTTGACATATCGTTGATTGAACAAAGTTGACTCATTCTTGTTTCAAGTCTTCTACAATGGACCCGTGGCTAAACCTCAAGTTTTCATAACTTCCCGAAATCCGAAATTGAACTTTCTTTAGCGTAATTAGTTTATCAAAATGTCGTCTTTCACCAAGCTTTGGAATCGTCAAAAGCAATTAAGTCAATTTTGACATATCGTTGATTGAACAAAATTGACTCTTTCTTGTCTCAAGTGTTCTACATTGGACCCATGGCTAAAACTCAAGTTTTCTAAACTTCCCGAAATCCAAAATTGATCTTTATTTAGCGTAGTTAGTTTATCAAAATGTCCTTTTTCACCAAGATTTGGAATCGTGAAAAGCAATTAAGTCAATTTTGACATATTGTTGATTGAACAAAGTTGACTCTTTCTTCTTTCAAGTGTTCTACAATGGACCCATGGCTAAAACTCAAGTTTTCATAACTCCCCAAAATCCGATATTGAACTTTCTTTAGCGTAATTACTTTATCAAAATGTCGTCTTTCACCTAGGTTTGGAATTGTCAAAAGCAAATGAGTCAATTTTGAGATATCATTGATTGAACAAAGTTGACTCATTCTTGTTTCAAGTGTTCTACATTGGACCCATGGCTAAAACTCAAGTTTTCTAAACTTCCCGAAATCCGAAATTAAAATTTCTTTAGCGTAGTTAGTTTATCAAAATGTCCTCTTTCACCAAGATTTGGAATCGTCAAAAGCAATTCAGTCAATTTTGACATATCGTTGATTGAACAAAGTTGACTCATTCTTGTTTCAAGTCTTCTACAATGGACCCATGGGTAAACCTCAAGTTTTCATAACTCCCCGAAATCCGAAGTTGAACTTTCTTTAGCGTAATTACTTTATAAAAATGTCATTTTTCACCTAGGTTTGGAATCGTCAAAAGCAAATGAGTCAATTTTGAGATATCATTGATTAAAAAAAGTTGACTCTTTTCTTGTTTCAAGTGTTCTACATTGGACCCATGGCTAAAACTCAAGTTTTCTAAATTTTCGGAAACCAAAATTGAACTTTCTTTAGTGTAGTTTGTTTATCAAAATGTCCTCTTTCACCAAGATTTGGAATCGTCAAAAGCAAATGAGTCAATTTTGACATATCGTTGATTGAACAAAGTTGACTCATTCTTGTTTCAAGTCTTCTACAATGGACCCGTGGCTAAACCTCAAGTTTTCATAACTTCCCGAAATCCAAAATTGAACTTTCTTTAGCGTAATTAGTTTATCAAAATGTCGTCTTTCACCAAGCTTTGGAATCGTCAAAAGCAATTCAGTCAATTTTGACATATCGTTGATTGAACAAAATTGACTCTTTCTTGTTTCAAGTGTTCTACATTGGACCCATGGCTAAAACTCAAGTTTTCTAAACTTCCCGAAATCCAAAATTGATCTTTATTTAGCGTAGTTAGTTTATCAAAATGTCCTTTTGCACCAAGATTTGGAATCGTGAAAAGCAATTAAGTCAATTTTGACATATTGTTGATTGAACAAAGTTGACTCTTTCTTCTTTCAAGTGTTCTACAATGGACCCATGGCTAAAACTCAAGTTTCCATAACCCCCCAAAGTCCGATATTGAACTTTCTTTAGGGTAATTACTTTATCAAAATGTCGTCTTTCACCTAGGTTTGGAATTGTCAAAAGCAAATGAGTCAATTTTGAGATATCATTGATTGAACAAAGTTGACTCATTCTTGTTTCAAGTGTTCTACATTGGACCCATGGCTAAAACTCAAGTTTTCTAAACTTCCCGAAATCTGAAATTAAAATTTCTTTAGCGTAGTTAGTTTATCAAAATGTCCTCTTTCACCAAGATTTGGAATCGTCAAAAGCAATTCAGTCAATTTTGACATATCGTTGATTGAACAAAGTTGACTCATTCTTGTTTCAAGTCTTCTACAAATGGACCCATGGCTAAAGCTCAAGTTTTCATAACTCCCCGAAATTTGAAATTGAACTTTTTTCTTTCGCGTAATTACTTTATCAAAATGTCGTTTTTCACCTAGGTTTGGAATCGTCAAAAGCTAATGAGTCAATTTTGAGATATCATTGATTGAACAAAGTTGACTTTTTCTTGTTTCAAGTGTTCTACATTGGACCCATGGCGAAAACTCAAGTTTTCTAAACCTCCCGAAATCCAAAATTGAACTTTCTTTAGCGTAGTTAGTTTATCAAAATGTCATCTTTCACCTAGGGTTGGAATCGTCAAAAGCAAATGAGTCCATTTTGAGATATTGTTGATTGAACAAAGTTGACTCTTTCTTATTTCAAGTGTTCTATATTGGACCCATGGCTAAAACTCAAGTTTTCTAAAGTTCCCGAAATCCAAAATTAAACTTTTTTTAGCGTAATTAGTTCGTCAAAATGTCGTCTCTCACCAAGATTTGGGATTGTTAAAAGCAATTATGTCAATTTTGACATATCGTTGATTGAACAAAATTGACTCTTTCTTGTTTCAAGTGTTCTACATTGGACCCATGGCTAAAACTCAAGTTTTCTAAACTTCCCGAAATCCAAAATTGAACTTTCTTTAGCGTAGTTAGTTTATCAAAATGTCCTCTTTCACCAAGATTTGGAATCGTCAAAAGCAATTAAGTCAATTTTGACATATCGTTGATTGAACAAAGTTGACTCATTCTTGTTTCAAGTGTTCTACATTAGACCCATGGCTAAAAGTCAAGTTTTCTAAACTTCCCGAAATCCAAAATTGAACTTTCTTTAGCGTAGTTAGTTTATCAAAATGTCCTCTTTCACCAAGATTTGGAATCGTCAAAAGCAATTAAGTCAATTTTGACATATCGTTGATTGAACAAAGTTGACTCATTCTTGTTTCAAGTCTTCTACAATGGAACCATGCCTAAAACTCAAGTTTTCATAACTCCCCAAAATACGATATTGAACTTTCTTTAGCGTAATTACTTTATCAAAATGTCGTCTTTCACCTAGGTTTGGAATTATCAAAAGCAAATGAGTCAATTTTGAGATATCATTGATTGAACAAAGTTGACTCTTTCTTGTTTCAAGTGTTTTACATTCGACCCATGGCTAAAACTCAAGTTTTCTAAACTTCTCGAAATCCAAAACTGAACTTTCTTTAGCGTAGTTAGTTTATCAAAATGTCCTCTTTCACCACGATTTGGAATCGTTAAAAGCAATTAAGTCAATTTTGACATATCGTTGATCGAACGAAGTTGACTCATTCTTGTTTCAAGTCTTCTACAATGGACCCGTGGGTAAACCTCAAATTTTCATAACTCCCTGAAATCCGAAGTTGAACTTTCTTTAGCGTAATTACTTTATAAAAATGTCATTTTTCACCTAGGTTTGGAATCGTCAAAAGCAAATGAGTCAATTTTGAGATATCATTGATTAAACAAAGTTGACTCTTTTCTTGTTTCAAGTGTTCTACATTGGACCCATGGCTAAAACTCAAGTTTTCTAAACTTTCAGAAACCAAAATTGAACTTTCTTTAATGTAGTTTGTTTATCAAAATGTCCTCTTTCACCAAGATTTGGAATCGTCAAAAGCAAATGAGTCAATTTTGACATATCGTTGATTGAACAAAGTTGACTCATTCTTGTTTCAAGTCTTCTACAATGGACCCGTGGCTAAACCTCAAGTTTTCATAACTTCCCGAAATCCGAAATTGAACTTTCTTTAGCGTAATTAGTTTATCAAAATGTCGTCTTTCACCAAGCTTTGGAATCGTCAAAAGCAATTATGTCAATTTTGACATATCGTTGATTGAACAAAATTGACTCTTTCTTGTCTCAAGTGTTCTACATTGGACCCATGGCTAAAACTCAAGTTTTCTAAACTTCCCGAAATCCAAAATTGATCTTTATTTAGCGTAGTTAGTTTATCAAAATGTCCTTTTTCACCAAGATTTGGAATCGTGAAAAGCAATTAAGTCAATTTTGACATATTGTTGATTGAACAAAGTTGACTCTTTCTTCTTTCAAGTGTTCTACAATGGACCCATGGCTAAAACTCAAGTTTTCATAACTCCCCAAAATCCGATATTGAACTTTCTTTAGCGTAATTACTTTATCAAAATGTCGTCTTTCACCTAGGTTTGGAATTGTCAAAAGCAAATGAGTCAATTTTGAGATATCATTGATTGAACAAAGTTGACTCATTCTTGTTTCAAGTGTTCTACATTGGACCCATGGCTAAAACTCAAGTTTTCTAAACTTCCCGAAATCCGAAATTAAAATTTCTTTAGCGTAGTTAGTTTATCAAAATGTCCTCTTTCACCAAGATTTGGAATCGTCAAAAGCAATTCAGTCAATTTTGACATATCGTTGATTGAACAAAGTTGACTCATTCTTGTTTCAAGTCTTCTACAAATGCACCCATGGCTAAAGCTCAAGTTTTCATAACTCCCTGAAATTCGAAATTGAACTTTTTTCTTTCGCGTAATTACTTTATCAAAATGTCATTTTTCACCTAGGTTTGGAATCGTCAAAAGCTAAAAGTCAAGTTTTCTAAACTTCCCGAAATCCAAAATTGAACTTTCTTTAGCGTAGTTAGTTTATCAAAATGTCCTCTTTCACCAAGATTTGGAATCGTCAAAAGCAATTAAGTCAATTTTGACATATCGTTGATTGAACAAAGTTGACTCATTCTTGTTGCAAGTCTTCTACAATGGAACCATGGCTAAAACTCAAGTTTTCATAACTCCCCAAAATACGATATTGAACTTTCTTTAGCGTAATTACTTTATCAAAATGTCGTCTTTCACCTAGGTTTGGAATTGTCAAAAGCAAATGAGTCAATTTTGAGATATCATTGATTGAACAAAGTTGACTCTTTCTTGTTTCAAGTGTTCTACATTCGACCCATGGCTAAAACTCAAGTTTTCTAAACTTCTCGAAATCCAAAACTGAACTTTCTTTAGCGTAGTTAGTTTATTAAAATGTCCTCTTTCACCAAGATTTGGAATCGTCAAAAGCAATTAAGTCAATTTTGACATATCGTTGATTGAAAAAAGTTGACTCATTCTTGTTTCAAGTCTTCTACAATGGACCGATGGCTAAAGCTCAAGTTTTCATAAGTCCCCGAAATCCGAAATTGAACTTTTTTCCTTAGCGTAATTACTTTATCAAAATGTCGTCTTTCACCTAGGTTTGGAATCGTCAAAAGCAAATGAGTCAATTTTGAGATATCATTGATTGAACAAAGTTGACTCTTTCTTGTTTCAAGTGTTCTACATTGGACCCATGGCGAAAACTCAAGTTTTCTAAACTTCCCGAAATCCAAATTTGAACTTTCTTTAGCGTAGTTAGTTGATCAAAATGTCCTCTTTCACCAAGATGTGGAATCCTCAAAAGCAATTAAGTCAATTTTGACATATTGTTGATCGAACAAAGTTGACTCATTCTTGTTTCAAGTCTTCTGCAATGGAACCATGGCTAAACCTCTAGTCTTCATAACTTCCCGAAATTCAAAATTGAACTTTCATTAGCGTAATTAGTTTATCAAAATGTAGTCTTTCAGCTAGGGTTGGAACCGTCAAAAGCAAATGAGTCAATTTTGAGATATCGTTGATTGAACAAAGTTGACTCTTTCTTATTTCAAGTGTTCTACATTGGAACCATGGCTAAAACTCAAGTTTTCTAAAGTACCCGAAATCCAAAATTAAACTTTTTTTAGCGTAATTAGTTCGTCAAAATGTCGTCTCTCACCAAGATTTGGGATTGTTAAAAGCAATTAAGTCAATTTTGACATATCATTGATTGAACAAAGTTGACTCTTTCTTGTTTCAAGTGTTTTACATTGGACCCATGGCTAAAACTCAAGTTTTTTAAACTTCACGAAATCCAAAATTAAACTTTCTTTAGCGTAGTTAGTTTATCAAAATGTCCTCTTTCACAGAGATTTGGAATCGTCAAAAGCAACTAAGTCAATTTTGACATATCGTTGATTGAGCAAAGTTGACTCATTCTTGTTTCAAGTGTTCTACATTGGACCCATGGCTAAAACTCAAGTTTTCTAAACTTCCTGAAATCCAAAATTGAACTTTCTTTAGCGTAGTTAGTTTATCAAAATTTCCTCTTTCACCAAGATTTGGAAACGTGAAAAGCAATTAAGTCAATTTTGACATATCGTTGATTGAACAAAGTTGACTCATTCTTGTTTCAAGTGTTCTACTTTGGACCCGAGGCTAAAACTCAAGTTTTCTAAACTTCCCGAAATCAAAAATTGAACTTTCTTTAGCGTAGTTAGTTTATCAAAATGTCCTCTTCCACCAAGATTCGGAATCGTCGAAAGCAATTAAGTCAATTTTGACATATCGTTGATTGAACAAAATTGACTCTTTCTTGTTTCAAGTGTTCTATAATGGACCCATGGCTAAAACTCAAGTTTTCATAACTTCCCGAAATCCGAAATTGAACTTTCTTTAGCGTAATTACTTTATCAAAATGTCATCTTTCACCTAGGTTTGGAATCTTCGAAAACAAATGAGTTAATTTTGAGATATCTTTGATTGAACAAAGTTGGCTCTTTCTTGTTTCAAGTGTTCTACATTGGACCCATGGCTAAAACTCAAGTGTTCTAAACTTCACGAAATCTAAAATTAAACTTTCTTTAGCGTAGTTAGTTTATCAAAATGTCCTCTTTCACAAAGATTTGGAATCGTCAAAAGCAATTAAGTCAATTTTGACATATCGTGGATGGAACAAAATTGACTCTTTCTTGTTTCAAGTGTTCTACATTGGACCCATGGCTAAAACTCAAGTTTTCTAAACTTCCCGAAATCCAAAATTGAACTTTCTTTAGCGTAGTTAGTTTATCAAAATGTCCTCTTTCACCAAGATTTGAAATCGTCAAAAGCAATTAAGTCAATTTTGACATATCGTTGATTGAACAAAGTTGACTCATTCTTGTTTCAAGTGTTCTACATTGGACCCATGGCTAAAAGTCAAGTTTTCTAAACTTCCCGAAATCCAAAATTGAACTTTCTTTAGCGTAGTTAGTTTATCAAAATGTCCTCTTTCACCAAGATTTGGAATCGTCAAAAGCAATTAAGTCAATTTTGACATATCGTTGATTGAACAAAGTTGACTCATTCTTGTTTCAAGTCTTCTACAATGGAACCATGGCTAAAACTCAAGTTTTCATAACTCCCCAAAATACGATATTGAACTTTCTTTAGCGTAATTACTTTATCAAAATGTCGTCTTTCACCTAGGTTTGGAATTGTCAAAAGCAAATGAGTCAATTTTGAGATATCATTGATTGAACAAAGTTGACTCTTTCTTGTTTCAAGTGTTCTACATTCGACCCATGGCTAAAACTCAAGTTTTCTAAACTTCTCGAAATCCAAAACTGAACTTTCTTTAGCGTAGTTAGTTTATCAAAATGTCCTCTTTCACCAAGATTTGGAATCGTCAAAAGCAATTAAGTCAATTTTGACATATCGTTGATTGAAAAAAGTTGACTCATTCTTGTTTCAAGTCTTCTACAATGGACCCATGGCTAAAGCTCAAGTTTTCATAAGTCCCCAAAATCCGAAATTGAACTTTTTTCCTTAGCGTAATTACTTTATCAAAATGTCGTCTTTCACCTAGGTTTGGAATCGTCAAAAGCAAATGAGTCAATTTTGAGATATCATTGATTGAACAAAGTTGACTCTTTCTTGTTTCAAGTGTTCTACATTGGACCCATGGCGAAAACTCAAGTTTTCTAAACTTCCCGAAATCCAAATTTGAACTTTCTTTAGCGTAGTTAGTTTATCAAAATGTCCTCTTTCACCAAGATTTGGAATCGTGAAAAGCAATTAAGTCAATTTTGACATATCGTTGATCGAACAAAGTTGACTCTTTCTTCTTTCAAGTGTTCTACAATGGACCCATGGCTAAACCTCTAGTCTTCATAACTTCCCGAAATTCAAAATTGAACTTTCTTTAGCGTAATTAGTTTATCAAAATGTAGTCTTTCACCTAGGGTTGGAATCGTCAAAAGCAAATCAGTCAATTTTGAGATATCGTTGATTGAACAAAGTTGACTCTTTCTTATTTCAAGTGTTCTACATTGGAACCATGGCTAAAACTCAAGTTTTCTAAAGTACCCGAAATCCAAAATTAAACTTTTTTTAGCGTAATTAGTTCGTCAAAATGTCGTCTCTCACCAAGATTTGGGATTGTTAAAAGCAATTAAGTCAATTTTGACATATCATTGATTGAACAAAGTTGACTCTTTCTTGTTTCAAGTGTTTTACATTGGACCCATGGCTAAAACTCAAGTTTTCTAAACTTCACGAAATCCAAAATTAAACTTTCTTTAGCGTAGTTAGTTTATCAAAATGTCCTCTTTCACAGAGATTTGGAATCGTCAAAAGCAACTAAGTCAATTTTGACATATCGTTGATTGAGCAAAGTTGACTCATTCTTGTTTCAAGTGTTCTACATTGGACCCATGGCTAAAACTCAAGTTTTCTAAACTTCCTGAAATCCAAAATTGAACTTTCTTTAGCGTAGTTAGTTTATCAAAATGTCCTCTTTCACCTAGATTTGGAAACGTGAAAAGCAATTAAGTCAATTTTGACATATCGTTGATTGAACAAAGTTGACTCATTCTTGTTTCAAGTGTTCTACTTTGGACCCGAGGCTAAAACTCAAGTTTTCTAAACTTCCCGAAATCAAAAATTGAACTTTCTTTAGCGTAGTTAGTTTATCAAAATGTCCTCTTCCACAAAGTTTCGGAATCGTCAAAAGCAATTAAGTCAATTTTGACATATCGTTGATTGAACAAAATTGACTCTTTCTTGTTTCAAGTGTTCTATAATGGACCCATGGCTAAAACTCAAGTTTTCATAACTTCCCGAAATCCGAAATTGAACTTTCTTTAGCGTAATTACTTTATCAAAATGTCATCTTTCACCTAGGTTTGGAATCTTCAAAAACAAATGAGTTAATTTTGAGATATCTTTGATTGAACAAAGTTGACTCTTTCTTGTTTCAAGTTTTCTACATTAGACCCTTGGCTAAAACGCAAGTTTTCTACACTTTCCGAAATCCAAAATTGAACTTTCTTTAGCATAGTTAGTTTATCAAAATGTCCTCTTTCACCAAGATTTGGAATCGTCAAAAGCAATTAAGTCAATTTTGACACATCGTTGATTGAACAAAGTTGACTCATTCTTGTTTCAAGTGTTCTACAATGGACCCATGGCTAAACGTCAAGTTTTCATAACTTCCCGAAATCCGAAATTGAACTTTCTTTAGCGTAATTAGTTTATAAAAATGTCATCTTTCACCAAGCTTTGGAATCGTCAAAAACAATTAAGCCAATTTTGACATATCGTTGATTGAACAAAATTGACTCTTTCTTGTTTCAAGTGTTTTACATTGGACCGATGGCTAAAATTGAAGTTTTGTAAACTTCCTGAAATCCAAAATTGATCTTTCTTTAGCGTAGTTAGTAAATCAAAATGTCCTCTTTCACCAATATTTGGAATCATCAAAAGCAATTAAGTCAATTTTGACATATCGTTGATTGAACAAAGTTGACTCTTTCTTCTTTCAACTGTTCTACAATGGACCCATTGCTCAAACTCAAATTTTCATAACACCCCAAAATCCGAAATTGAACTTTCTTTAGCGTAATTACTTTATCAAAATGTCGTCTTTCACCTAGGTTTGGAATTGTCAAAAGCAAATGTGTCAATTTTGAGATATCATTGATTGAACAAAGTTGACTTTTTCGTGTTTCAAGTGTTCTACATTCGACCCATGGCTAAAACTCAAGTTTTCTAAACTTCCCGAAATCCAAAATTGAACTTTCTTTAGCGTAGTTAGTTTATCAAAATGTCCTCTTTCACCAGGATTTGGAATCGTGAAAAGCAATAAAGTAAATTTTGACATATTGTTGATTGAACAAAGTTGACTCATTCTTGTTTCAAGTCTTCTACAATGGACCCATGGCTAAAACTCAAGTTTTCATAACTCCCCAAAATACGATATTGAACTTTCTTTAGCGTAATTACTTTATCAAAATGTCGTCTTTCACCTAGGTTTGGAATTGTCAAAAGAAAATGAGTCAATTTTGGGATATCATTGATTGAACAAAGTTGACTTTTTCGTGTTTCAAGTGTTCTACATTCGACCCATGGCTAAAACTCAAGTTTTCTAAACTTCCCAAAATCCAAAATTGAACTTTTTTTAGCGTAGTTAGTTTATCAAAATGTCCTCTTTCACCAGGATTTGGAATCGTGAAAAGCAATAAAGTAAATTTTGACATATTGTTGATTGAACAAAGTTGACTCATTCTTGTTTCAAGTCTTCTACAATGGACCCATGGCTAAAACTCAAGTTTTCATAACTCCCCAAAATACGATATTGAACTTTCTTTAGCGTAATTACTTTATCAAAATGTCGTCTTTCACCTAGGTTTGGAATTGTCAAAAGCAAATGAGTCAATTTTGAGATATCATTGATTGAACAAAGTTGACTTTTTCGTGTTTCAAGTGTTCTACATTCGACCCATGGCTAAAACTCAAGTTTTCTAAACTTCCCGAAATCCAAAATTGAACTTTCTTTAGCGTAGTTAGTTTATCAAAATATCCTCTTTCACCAAGATTTGGAATCGTCAAAAGCAATTAAGTCAATTTTGACATATCGTTGATTGAACAAAGTTGACTCATTCTTGCTTCAAGTCTTCTACAATGGACCCATGGCTAAAGCTCAAGTTTTCATAAGTCCCCGATGTCCGAAATTGAACATTTTTCTTTAGCGTAATTACGTTATCAAAATGTCATCTTTCACCTAGGTTTGGAATCGTCAAAAGCAAATGAGTCAATTTTGAGATATCATTGATTGAACAAAGTTGACTCTTTCTTGTTTCAAGTGTTCTACATTGGACCCATGGCGAAAACTCAAGTTTTCTAAACTTCCCGAAATCCAAATTTGAACTTTCTTTAGCGTAGTTAGTTTATCAAAATGTCCTCTTTCACCATGATGTGGAATCGTCAAAAGCAATTAAGTCAATTTTGACATATCGTTGATCGAACAAAGTTGACTCATTCTTCTTTCAAGTCTTCTGCAATGGAACCATGGCTAAACCTCATGTCTTCATAACTTCTCGAAATTCGAAATTGAACTTTCTTTATCGTAATTAGTTAATCAAAATGTCGTCTTTCACCTAGGGTTGGAATCTTCAAAAACAAATGAGTTAATTTTGACATATCTTTGATTGAACAAAGTTGGCTCTTTCTTGTTTCAAGTTTTCTACATTGGACCCCTGGCTAAAACGCAAGTTTTCTAAACTTTCCGAAATCCAAAATTGAACTTTCTTTAGCATAGTTAGTTTATCAAAATGTCCTCTTTCACCAAGATTTGGAATCGTCAAAAGCAATTAAGTCAATTTTGACACATCGTTGATTGAACAAAGTTGACTCATTCTTGTTTCAAGTGTTCTACAATGGACCCATGGCTAAACCTCAAGTTTTCATAACTTCCCGAAATCCAAAATTGAACTTTCTTTAGCGTAATTAGTTTATCAAAATGTCGTCTTTCACCAAGCTTTGGAATCGTCAAAAACAATTAAGCCAATTTTGACATATCGTTGATTGAACAAAATTGACTCTTTCTTATTTCAAGTGTTCTACATTGGACCCATGGCTAAGACTGAAGTTTTCTAAATTTCCCGAAATCCAAAATTGATCTTTCTTTAGTCTAGTTAGTTTATCAAAATGTCCTCTTTCACCAAGATTTGAAATCGTCAAAAGCAATTAAGTCAATTTTGACATATCGTTGATTGAACAAAGTTGACTCTTTCTTCTTTCAAGTGTTCTACAATGGACCCATGCCTAAAACTCAATTTTTCATAACACCCCAAAATCCGAAATTGAACTTTCTTTGGCGTAATTACTTTATCAAAATGTCGTCTTTCACCTAGGTTTGGAATTGTCAAAAGCAAATGAGTCAATTTTGAGATATCATTGATTGAACAAAGTTGACTCTTTCTTGTTTCAAGTGTTCTACATTGGACCCATGGCTAAAACTCAAGTTTTCTAAACTTCCCGAAATCCAAAATTAAACTTTCTTTAGCGTAGTTAGTTTATCAAAATGTCCTCTTTCACCAAGATTTGGAATCGTCAAAAGCAATTAAGTCAATTTTGACATATCGTTGATTGAACAAAATTGACTCTTTCTTGTTTCAAGTGTTCTACATTGGACCCATAGCTAAAACTCAAGTTTTCTAGACTTCCCAAAATCCAAAATTGAACTTTCTTTAGCGTAGTTAGTTTATCAAAATGTCCTCTTTCACCAGGATTTCGAATCGTGAAAAGCAATTAAGTCAATTTTGACATATCGTTAATTGAACAAAGTTGACTCATTCATGTTTCAAGTCTTCTACAATGGACCCATGGCTAAAACTCAAGTTTTCATAACTCCCAAAAATTCGATATTGAACTTTCTTTAGCGTAATTACTTTATCAAAATGCCGTCTTTCACCTAGGTTTGGAATTGTCAAAAGCAAATGAGTCAATTTTGAGATATCATTGATTGAACAAAGTTGACTCTTTCTTGTTTCAAGTGTTCTACATTCGACCCATGGCTAAAACTCAAGTTTTCTAAACTTCCCGAAATCCAAAATTGAACTTTCTTTAGCGTAGTTAGTTTATTAAAATGTCCTCTTTCACCAAGATTTGGAATCGTCAAAAGCAATTAAGTCAATTTTGACATATCGTTGATTGAACAAAGTTGACTCATTCTTGTTTCAAGTCTTGTACAATGGACCCATGGCTAAAGATCAAGTTTTCATAAGTCCCCGAAATGCGAAATTGAACTTTTTTCTTTAGCGTAATTACTTTATCAAAATGTCGTCTTTCACCTAGGTTTGGAATCGTCAAAAGCAAATGAGTCAATTTTAAGATATCATTGATTGAACAAAGTTGACTCTTTCTTGCTTCAAGTGTTCTACATTGGACCCATGGCGAAAACTCAAGTTTTCTAAACTTCCAGAAATCCAAATTTGAACTATCTTTAGCGTAGTTAGTTTATCAAAATGTCCTCTTGCACCAAGATGTCGACTCGTCAAAAGCAATTAAGTCAATTTTGACATATCGTTGATCGAACAAAGTTGACTCATTCTTGTTTCAAGTCTTCTACAATGGACCCATGGCTAAACCTCAAGTCTTCATAACTTCCCGAAATTCGAAATTGAACTTTCTTTAGCGTAATTAGTTTATCAAAATTTCGTCTTTCACCTAGGGTTGGAATCGTCAAAAGCAAATGAGTCAGTTTTGAGATATCGTTGAATGAACAAAGTGGACTCTTTCTTATTTCAGGTGTTCTACATTGGAACCATGGCTAAAACTCAAGTTTTCTAAACTTCCCAAAATCCAAAATTAAACTTTTTTTAGCAAAATTAGTTCGTCAAAATGTCGTCTCTCACCAAGATTAGGAATTGTTAAAAGCAATTAAGTCAATTTTGACATATCGTTGATTGAACAAAGTTGACTCTTTCTCATTTCAAGTGTTCTACATTGGACCCATGGCTAAAACTCAAGTTTTCTAAACTTCCCGAAATCCAAAATTAAACTTTCTTTAGCATAGTTAGTTTATCAAAATGTCCTCTTTCTCCAAGATTTGGAATCATCAAAAGCAATTAAGTCAATTTTGTCATATCGTTGATTGAACAAAATTGACTCTTTCTTGTTTCAAGTGTTCTACATTGGACCCATGGCTAAAACTCAAGTTTTCTAAACTTCCCGAAATCCAAAATTGAACTTTCTTTAGCGTAGTTAGTTTATCAAAATGTCCTCTTTCACCAAGATTTGGAATCGTCAAAAGCAAATGAGTCAATTTTGACATATCGTTGATTGAACAATGTTGACTCATTCTTGTTTCAAGTCTTCTACAATGGACCCATGGCTAAACCTCATGTTTTCATAACTTCCCGAAATCCGAAATTGAACTTTCTTTAGCGTAACTGGTTTATCAAAATGTCGTCTTTCACCAAGGTTTGGAATCGTGAAAAGCAATTAAGTCAATTTTGACATATCGTTGATTGAACAAAATTGACTCTTTCTTGTTTCAAGTGTTCTACATTGGACCCATGGCTAAAACTTAAGTTTTCTAAACTTCCCGAAATCCAAAATTGATCTTTCTTTAGCGTAGTTAGTTTATCAAAATGTCCTTTTTCACCAAGATTTGGAATCGTGAAAAGCAGTTAAGTCAATTTTGACATATTGTTGATTTAACAAAGTTGACTCTTTCTTCTTTCAAGTGTTCTACAATGGACCCATGGCTAAAACTCAAGTTTTCATAACTCCCCAAAATCCGATATTGAACTTTCTTTAGCGTAATTACTTTATCAAAATGTCGTCTTTCACCTAGGTTTGGAATTGTCAAAAGCAAATCAGTCAATTTTGAGATATCATTGATTGAACAAAGTTGACTCTTTCTTGTTTCAAGTGTTCTACATTCGACCCATGGCTAAAACTCAAGTTTTCTAAACTTTCCGAAATCCAAAATTAAAATGTCTTTAGCGTAGTTAGTTTATCAGAATGTCCTCTTTCACCAAGATTTGGAATCGTCAAAAGCAATTCAGTCAATTTTGACATATCGTTGATTGAACAAAATTGACTCATTCTTGTTTCAAGTGTTCTACATTGGACCCATGGCTAAAACTCAAGTTTTCTAAACTTCCCGAAATCCAAAATTAAACTTTTTTTAGCGTAATTAGTTCGTCAAAATGTCGTCTCTCACCAAGATTTGAAATTGTTAAAAGCAATTAAGTCAATTTTGACATATCGTTGATTGAACAAAGTTGACTCTTTCTTGTTTCAAGTGTTCTACATTGGACCCATGGCTAAAACTCAAGTTTTCTAAACTTCCGGAAATCCAAAATTAAACTTTCTTTAGCGTAGTTAGTTTATCAAAATGTCCTCTTTCACCAAGATTTGGAATCGTCAAAAGCAATTAAGTCAATTTTGACATATCGTTGATTGAACAAAATTGACTTTTTCTTGTTTCAAGTGTTCTACATTGGACCCATGGCTAAAACTCAAGTTTTCTAAACTTCCCAAAATCCAAAATTGAAATTTCTTTAGCGTAGTTAGTTTATCAAAATGTCCTCTTTCACCAAGATTTGGAATCGTGAAAAGCAATTAAGTCAATTTTGACATATCGTTGATGGAACAAAGTTGACTCTTTCTTGTTTCAAGTGTTCTACATTGGACCCATGGCTAAAAGTCAAGTTTTCTAAACTTCCCGAAATCCAAAATTGAACTTTCTTTATCGTAGTTAGTTTATCAAAATTTCCTCTTTAACCAAGATTTGGAATCGTCAAAAGTAATTAAGTCAATTTTGACATATCGTTGACTGAACAAAGTTGACTCATTCTTCTTTCAAGTCTTCTACAATGGACCCATGGCTAAAACTCAACTTTTCATAACTCCCCAAAATTCGATATTGAACTTTCTTTAGCATAATTACTTTATCAAAAATGTCATTTTTCACCTTGGTTTGGAATCGTCAAAAGCAAATGAGTCAATTTTGAGATATCATTGATTGAACAAAGTTGACTCTTTCTTGTTTCAAGTGTTCTACATTCGACCCATGGCTAAAACTCAAGTTTTCTAAACTTCTCGAAATCCAAAACTGAACTTTCTTTAGCGTAGTTAGTTTATCAAAATGTCCTCTTTCACCAAGATTTGGAATCGTCAAAAGCAATTAAGTCAATTTTGACATATCGTTGATTGAACAAAATTGATTCTTTCTTGTTTCAAGTGTTCTACATTGGACACATGGCTAAAACTCAAGTTTTCTAAACTTCCCAAAATCCAGAATTAAACTTTCTTTAGCGTAGTTAGTTTATCAAAATGTCCTCTTTCACCAAGATTAGGAATCGTGAAAAGCAATTAGGTCAATTTTGACATATCGTTGATTGAACAAAGTTGACTCATTCTTGTTTCAAGTCTTCTACAATGGACCCATGGCTAAACCTCATGTCTTCATAACTTCCCGAAATTCGAAATTGAACTTTCTTTAGCGTAATTAGTTTATCAAAATGTCGTCTTTCACTTAGGGTTGGAATCGTCAAAAGCAAATGAGTCAATTTTGAGATATCGTTGATTGAACAAAGTTGACTCTTTCTTATTTCAAGTGTTCTACATTGGACCCATGGGTAAAACTCAAGTTTTCTAAACTTCCCGAAATCCAAAATTAAAGTTTTTTTAGCGTAATTAGTTCGTCAAAATCTCGTCTCTCACCAAGATTCTCGATTGTTAAAAGCAATTAAGTCAATTTTGACATATCGTTGATTGAACAAAGTTGACTCTTTCTTGTTTCAAGTGTTCTACATTGGATCCATGGCTAAAACTCAAGTTTTCTAAACTTCCCGAAATCCAAAATTAAACTTTCTTTAGTGTAGTTAGTTTATCAAAATGTCCTCTTTCACAAAGATTTGGAATCGTCAAAAGGAATTAAGTCAATTTTGACATATCGTTGATTGAACAAAATTGACTCTTTCTTGTTTCAAGTGTTCTACATTGGACCCATGGCTAAAACTCGTGTTTTCTAAACTTCCCAAAATCCAAAATTAAACTTTCTTTAGCGTAGTTAGTTTATCAAAATGTCCTCTTTCACCAAGATTTGGAATCGTGAAAAGCAATTAAGTCAATTTTGACATATCGTTGATTGAACAAAGTTGACTCATTCTTGTTTCAAGTGTTCTACATTGGACCCATGGCTAAAACTCAAGTTTTCTAAACTTCCCGAAATCTAAAATTAAACTTTCTTTAGCGTAGTTAGTTTATCAAAATGTCCTCTTTCACCAAGATTTGGAATCGTCAAAAGCAATTAAGTCAATTTTGACAAATCGTTGATTGAACAAAGTTGACTCATTCTTGTTTCAAGTGTTTTACAATGGACCCATGGCTAAACCTCAAGTTTTCATAACTTCCCAAAATCCGAAATTGAACTTTCTTTAGCGTAATTAGTTTATCAAAATGTCATCTTTCACCAAGCTTTGGAATCGTCAAAAACAATTAAGCTAATTTTGACATATCGTTGATGGAACAAAATTGACTCTTTCTTGTTTCAAGTGTTCTACAATGGACCCATGGCTAAACCTCAAGTTTTCATAACTCCCCGAAATCCGAAATTGAACTTTCTTTAGCGTAATTACTTTATAAAAATGTCATTTTTCACCTAGGTTTGTGATAGAGCATATATTTTAATATTATTTAGCCCTCATATTTAGTCTTTTTGCACATTAGTTGTGTCATTTTATTCATCTTGATTTTATTTCATTTTATTTTATAGGAATTGGGCTTCACACTATTTTACTTTATTTTTCCAGGTTTAGGGCTATGGGAGCATGAGATGGGGCATGAGACATCTTGATGGCAATGAGATATCTTGGAAATTGGAGATAGAGAAGTAAGGGCAATTTTAGCAGATTTAACCTCCTGCACTTCCTTCAGTATTTTGGCTAAGATAAAATTCCAGAATGAAGATGATGTCTTCATAGATACTGTAGAGGACTTCTTGGGATTTCTGAAATGGTATGGTTTGTCCAAATCTGAGTTCGTTTGGGCCTTCGAACAGCACTTCAAAGTCGGGGCTAGGAAGTTGGGTCAAATTAGGAAAGCTGCACAGATGCTGATTCTTAAAAGGCCATATCTTGGGCTTCCAATATCCAAATCAAGTGATTCAAAATCCCAAATTTATCCAATCTTCCTGATATACAATTCTTATGAAGAGGCCGAAGCCCAAAACACATGTTAACCTATCCGAAATCGGCTGTGAAGTTGCAGTAACCTAGGGTTTCCTCCTTAAGCTCTACTTAAGCGCCTTAAGAGGCCATTAAAAAAGGAGGAGGAGAGTATTCTTTGGAATGGCGTGAACAGTAGCCAAATTTCCCTCTCTCCATTGTTCTTGTCAAGATGGAAGGCTAAGGATTCTGTAATCAGTTGCAATACTATCCTTGTTCCCGGTTTGAGTCTTTGGTTTTAATGGAAATCTATTTTTTAGTTTTAACTTTATTGTTCTCTTGTTTCTGTTCTCTCTTAAATCTGTGTATGTGTTGATACCGGTTGGATGAATGCATGCATTGTCTTTGTTTGAGAATCCAAGGTTTTTGTGCTCGGTTGAGGCTTTAACTGGAAGCAAGAACAACCTGTTTGGATGGTATTTATATCAGTCTCGAATCTGTGCAATAAGGGGAATCAAAACTGATAGATTGAACTAAGAGGTTTCTGAAATCTGTTTATTGGTTTTCTTTCCCATCTTTGGCGGTTGTTAAAGGATTTTTCTAATTTTCGATTTGAGGATTAAAACTAAACAAATTGTTTATTGAGAAGGCGATGAAAACTGGGATAGAAGGTTGGTTTGCAACTCATTGCATCTTGATTTATTGTGTTCTTGCTTATTTTGTTTTCTGTTTTTCATCAAAAAACTTCCCCCCCCATTTAGCCTTGTTTTGACATATCCGTTCGAGGTTCGTTGGGAGACAACTTTGGGTTGCACCCCTATTGCAAATCCGAATCATCATTCATCTAATCTATCGGTGTTCGACAGCCCCGATCAGTTTGGAATCGTCAAAACCAAATGAGTCAATTTTGAGATATCATTGATTGAACAAAGTTGACTCTTTCTTGTTTCAAGTGTTCTACATTGGACCCATGGCTAAAACTCAAGTTTTCTAAACTTCCCGTAATCCAAAATTAAACTTTCTTTACCATAGTTAGTTTATCAAAATGTCCTCTTTCACCAAGATTTGGAATTGTCAAAAGCAATTAAGTCAATTTTGACATATCGTTGATTGAACAAAATTGACTCTTTCTTGTTTCAAATGTTCTACATTGGACCCATGGCTAAAACTGAAGTTTTCTAAACGTCCCGAAATCCAAAATTGAACTTTCTTTAGCGTAGTTAGTTTATCAAAATGTCCTCTTTCACCAAGATTTGGAATCGTGAAAAGCAATTAAGTCAATTTTGACATATCGTTGATTGAAAAAAGTTGACTCATTCTTGTTTCAAGTGTTCTACATTGGACCCATGGCTAAAACTCAAGTTTTCTAAACTTCCCGAAATCTAAAATTGAACTTTCTTTAGCGTAGTTAGTTTATCAAAATGTCCTCTTTCACCAAGATTTGGAATCGTCAAAAGCAATTAAGTCAATTTTGACATGTCGTTGATTGAACAAAATTGACTCTTTCTTGTTTCAAGTGTTCTATAATGGACCCATGGCTAAAACTCAAGTTTTCATAACTTCCCGAAATCCGAAATTGAACTTTCTTTAGCGTAATTAGTTTATCAAAATGTCGTCTTTCACCTAGGTTTGGAATCGTCAAAAACAAATGAGTTAATTTTGAGATATCTTTGATTGAACAAAGTTGACTCTTTCTTGTTTCAAGTGTTCTACATTGGACCCATGGCTAAAACTCAAGTTTTCTAAACTTTCCGACATCCAAAATTGAACTTTCTTTAGCGTAGTTAGTTTATCAAAATATCCTTTTTCACCAAGATTTGGAATCGTGAAAAGCAATTAAGTCAATTTTGACACATTGTTGATTGAACAAAGTTGACTCATTCTTGTTTCAAGTGTTTTACAATGGACCCATGGCTAAACCTCAAGTTTTCATAACTTCCCGAAATCTGAAATTGAACTTTCTTTAGCGTAATTAGTTTATTAAAATGTCATCTTTCACCAAGCTTTGGAATCGTCAAAAACAATTAAGCCAATTTTGACATATCGTTGATTGAACAAAATTGACTCTTTCTTGTTTCAAGTGTTCTACATTAGACCCATGGCTAAAACTGAAGTTTTCTAAACTTCCCAAAATCCAAAATTGATCTTTCTTTAGCGTAGTTAGTTTATCAAAATGTCCTCTTTCACCAAGATTTGGAATCGTGAAAAGCAATTAAGTCAATTTTGACATATCGTTGATTGAACAAAGTTGACTCTTTCTTCTTTCAAGTGTTCTACAATGGACCCATGGCTAAAACTCAATTTTTCATAACTCCCCAAAATCCGAAATTGAACTTCCTTTAGCGTAGTTACTTTATCAAAATGTCGTCTTTCACCTAGGTTTGGAATTGTCAAAAGCAAATGAGTCAATTTTGACATATCGTTGATTGAACAAAGTTGACTCATTCTTGTTTCAAGTCTTCTACATTGGACCCATGGCTAAAACTCAACTTTTCATAACTACCCAAAATCCGATATTGAACTTTCTTTAGCGTAATTACTTTATCAAAATGTCATCTTTCACCTAGGTTTGGAATTGTCAAAAGCAAATGAGTCAATTTTGAGATATCATTGATTGAACAAAGTTGACTCTTTCTTGTTTCAAGTGTTCTCCATTGGACCCATGGCTAAAACTCAAGTTTTCTAAACTTCCCGAAATCCAAAATTGAACTTTCTTTAGCGTAGTTAGTTTATCAAAATGTCCTCTTTCACCAAGATTTGGAATCGTCAAAAGCAATTAAGTCAATTTTGACGTATCGTTGATCGAACGAAGTTGACTCATTCTTGTTTCAAGTCTTCATAACTTCCCAAAATTCGAAATTGAACTTTCTTTAGCGTAATTAGTTTATCAAAATGTCATCTTTCACTTAGGGTTGGAATCGTCAAAAGCAAATGAGTCAATTTTGAGATATCGTTGATTGAACAAAGTTGACTCTTTCTTATTGCAAGTGTTCTACATTGGACCCATGGCTAAAACTCAAGTTTTCTAAACTTCCTGAAATCCAAAATTAAACTTTTTTTAGCGTAATTAGTTCGTCAAAATGTCGTCTCTCACCAAGATTTGGAATTGTTAAAAGCAATTAAGTCAATTTTGACATATCGTTGATTGAACAAAGTTGACTCTTTCTTGTTTCAAGTGTTCTACATTGGACCCATGGCTAAAACACAAGTTTTCTAAACTTCCCGAAATCCAAAATTAAACTTTCTTTAGCGTAGTTAGTTTATCAAAATGACCTCTTTCACCAAGATTTGGAATCGTCAAAAGCAATTAAGTCAATTTTGACATATCGTTGATTGAACAAAATTGACTCTTTCTTGTTTCAAGTGTTCTACATTGGACCCATGGCTAAAACTCAAGTTTTCTAAACTTCCCGAAATCCAAAATTGAACTTTCTTTAGCGTAGTTAGTGTATCAAAATGTCCTCTTTCACCAAGATTTGGAATCGTGAAAATCAATTTAGTCAATTTTGACATATCGTTGATTGAACAAAGTTGACTCATTCTTGTTTCAAGTCTTCTACAATGGACCCATGGCTAAAGCTGAAGTTTTCATAACTCCCCGAAATCCGAAATTGAACTTTTTTTAGCGTAATTAGTTTATCAAAATGTCGTCTTGCACCTAGGTTTGGAATCGTCAAAAGCAAATGAGTCAATTTTGAGATATCATTGATTGGACAAAGTTGACTCTTTCTTGTTTCAAGTGTTCTACATTGGACCCATGGCTAAAACTCAAGTTTTCTAAACTTCCCGAAATCCAAAATTGAACTTTCTTTAGCATAGTTAGTTTATCAAAATGTCCTCTTTCACCAAGATTTGGAATCGTGAAAATCAATTCAGTCAATTTTGACATATCGTTGATTGAACAAAGTTGACTCATTCTTGTTTCAAGTCTTCTACAATGGACCCGTGGCTAAAGATCAAGTTTTCATAACTCCCCGAAATCCGAAATTGAACTTTCTTTAGCGTAATTACTTTATCAAAATGTCGTCTTTCACCTACGTTTGGAATCGCAAAAGCAAATGAGTCAATTTTGAGATATCATTGATTGAACAAAGTTGACTCTTTCTTGTTTCAAGTGTTCTACATTGGACCCATGGCTAAAACTCAAGTTTTCTAAACTTCCCGAAATCCAAAATTGAACTTTCTTTAGCGTAGTTAGTTTATCAAAATGTCCTATTTCACCAAGATTTGGAATCGTGAAAATCAATTCAGTCAATTTGACATATCGTTGATTGAACAAAGTTGACTCATTCTTGTTTCAAGTCTTCTACAATGGACCCATGGCTAAAGCTGAAGTTTTCATAACTCTCCGAAATCCGAAATTGAACTTTTTTTAGCGTAATTAGTTTATCAAAATGTCGTCTTGCACCTAGGTTTGGAATCGTCAAAAGCAAATGAGTCAATTTTGAGATATCATTGATTGAACAAAGTTGACTCTTTCTTGTTTCAAGTGTTCTACATTGGACCCATGGCTAAAACTCAAGTTTTCTAAACTTCCCGAAATCCAAAATTGATCTTTCTTTAGCATAGTTAGTTTATCAAAATGTCCTTTTTCACCAAGATTTGGAATCGTCAAAAGCAATTAAGTCAATTTTGAGATATCGTTGATTGAACAAAGTTGACTCTTTCTTGTTTCAAGTGTTCTACATTAGACCCATGGCTAAAACTCAAGTTTTCTAAACTTCCTGAAATCCAAAATTGAACTTTCTTTAGCGTTGTTAGTTTATGAAAATGTCCTCTTTCACCAAGATTTGGAATCGTCAAAAGCAATTAGGTCAATTTTGACATATCGTTGATCGAACAAAGTTGACTCATTCTTGTTTCAAGTCTTCTACAATGGACCCATGGCTAAACCTCAAGTTTTCATAACTTCCCGAAATCCAAAATTGAACTTTCTTTGGCGTAATTAGTTTATCAAAATGTCGTCTTTCACTTAGGTTTGGAATCGTCAAAAGCAAATGAGTTAATTTTGAGATATCTTTGATTGAACAAAGTTGACTCTGTCTTGTTTCAAGTGTTCTACATTGGACCCATGGCTAAAACTCAACTTTTCTAAACTTCCTGAAATCCAAAATTGAACTTTATTTAGCGTAGTTAGTTTATCAAAATGTCCTCTTTCACCAAGATTTGGAATCGTCAAAAGCAATTAAGTCAATTTTGACACATCGTTGATTTAACAAAGTTGACTCATTCTTGTTTCAAGTGTTCTACAATGGACCCATGGCTAAAACTCAAGTTTTCATAACTTCCCGAAATCCGAAATTGAACTTTCTTAAGTGTAATTAGTTTATCAAATTGTCTTCTTTCACCTAGGTTTTGAATCGTCAAAAGCAAATGAGTCAATTTTGAGATATCATTGATTGAATAAAGTTGACTCTTTCTTGTTTCAAGTGTTCTACATTGGACCCATGGCTAAAACTCAAGTTTTCTAAACTTCCCGAAATCCAAAATTGAACTTTCTTTAGCGTAGTTAGTTTATCATAATGTCCTCTTTCACCAACATTTGCAATTGTCAAAAGCAATTAAGTCAATTTTGACACATCGTTGATTGAACAAAGTTGAGTCATTCTTGTTTCAAGTGTTCTACATTGGACCCATGGCTAAAACTCAAGTTTTCCTAACTTCCCGAAATCCGAAATTGAACTTTTTTTAGCGTAATTAGTTTATCAAAATGTCGTTTTTCACCTAGGTTTGGAATCGTCAAAAGCAAATGAGTCAATTTTGAGATATCATTGATTGAAGAAAGTTGACTCTTTCTTGTTTCAAGTGTTCTACATTGGACCCATGGCTAAAACTCAAGTTTTCTAAACTTTCCGAAATCCAAAATTCAACTTTCTTTAGCGTAGTTAGTTTATCAAAATGTCCTCTTTCACCAAGATTTGGAATCGTCAAAAGCAATTAAGTCAATTTTGACATATCGTTGATTGAACAAAGTTGACTCATTCTTGTTTGAAGTCTTCTACAATGGACCCACTAACTTCTTTGGGCTCTCGGGGTATTACATTCTCCCCCACTTAAGCACATGACGTCCCCATAATGCGACCTTACAACTGGTCCCAGATCTCTCCCCCCTTGCGTAGCCGATGTGGGATTCGCATAAGGTGCCTACACGCACCCCCCATAGGGGCCTCACGCCCCCCTCGGGACTCAGCCTCCTCGCCGAGGTTTGCCCCACCACCGCGCTCAGAGGCTCGAGGGTCGGCTCTGATACCATTTGTAAAGTCCCATATCGAGCGATAGGAAGGACCGGAACAACTTACCCTGATGGGCCTACATGAACTTCCTAGGGGGGTCACCCATCCTTGGATTACCCCAAGTCAAGCACGCTTAACTTGGGAGTTCTTTGCCAACATTCAGCCCAAAAGGTATCCAGCTGGTGTTGTTTCCTTTCTTACACTATCCTCGATATATACTAACTTCTCTGGGCTCTCGGGGTATTACACGATTCCAAATCCATGTCAAAGACGACATTTTGATACACTAAATGCACTAAAGAAAGTCCAAATTCGGATTTGGGAAAGTTTTCAAAACTTCAGTTTTACCAATGGGTCCATAGTAGAACACTTGAAACAAGAAAGAGACAACTTTGTTCAATCAATCATTTCTCAAAATTGACTTCTTTGCTTTAGACGATTCCAAATCTATGTTAAAGATGACATTTTGATATACTAAATGTACTAAAGAATGTCCAAATTCGGATTTCGGGATGTCTTCAAAACTTGAGTTTTAGCCATGGGTCCATAGTAGAATACTTGAAACAAGAAAGAGACTACTTTATTCAATCAACGATATCTCAAAATTGTCTACTTTGCATTTGACGATTCGGAACCCATGTTAAAGATGACATTTTGATACACTAAATACACTATGGAAAGTCCAAATTTTGATTTCGAGAAGTTTTTAAAACTCGAGTTTTAAACATGGGTCCATAGTAGAACACTTGATGTAACGACCCGTCAGGGGGTCTAGACGTTTTTTTGGGTATTTTATTTTGGGTTCAAAAATTTTTGCTTTAATTAATTGAGGGTTGAAAATATTCTGCCTTGTTTATTGGAATAAAGAGTAAGTGGAAATAAGAATTTTGTAGCCTATTTAATTGGGATCCATCAATGTGGGAAGAGTCCAAATAAATTGGGCCATTGTGATGTGTTCAAAATTTTAATTATATTATTAATTGACTTGGATTATGATAATTTATTTGGATTAATGAGTTGGGCCATGAATGGCCCAAGGTATGGGCTGATCCCAATTGGGGAATGAGATTTGAAATTTTTGAAAGAAAGTCATAATATAATAAATTAGCCATCAAATGTCCATAGTGCCCTTGGTCTTCCATTTGACCATTGTAAAGGTGAAGGGCAATCAGGTCATTTGGACAAAGTTGCAGGTGCAGACTGCGCATTGCCCTCTTCATGTTTCATCTGCAGTGGAGACCTTTTCTCTTGTGCGTACTCTCCTTTCCTATCTAAGACTTCTTCTCCTTATCTTCCATTTTCCCTCCTGGTTGCTGGTATTTTTCGTCTGGGTTGATAGCAGCTTCAGGAATGGAGGATTTTTCTGCATAGCAAAGTTATCAGGCAAGTTCTTCTTGCACTCCCCTTTGATTTTCAGTGCAAGTTCCTTAACATATCTCCTTCTGCCAATATGAATAATGCGTACATGTTGGCTTGCTGTGTCCATTTTAGCTCATTTAGCTCACTGTGTTCATTTTATCTCATTGTGTTCAACCTTTTGCTTTTGTATCTCTCTGTGGGTCTTCTTGCGATCTCAAAATGGGGTTTGTTTTCACCCCAAGCTTTCTTCGTGAATGGCATTTTATATAGCTAGGTGAGGATGAGAACCTCTGTTCATTCTGCATCCAAAGAAGCAGTGTTCAATGTATATATATATATATATTTGTGTGTATCACCCCCCTGAATGAGCTCGCTGATCCAAATGCTTCTTATATGTATATGTGCTGTGTTTGAATGTAAAATGCTCAGTCCATTCAAATGATTTCATTAAGGTATTTGGAGCAAACAGCAAAAGCCTCAACTGAAAATATATATAAACTGTTCGCCTATATATATGAGACCCACTTGTAAATACTTATATTCAATATGCGTAACGAGCTGATACCCCCCCCCCCCCAGAGATTTGAAAAGCTTATTAAAGCATGCCCTGCCTAGCTAATCCACAATATATTATGCTTAAACAGTCATTTGAATGCCCCTGTTCTGTTCTGTTCGGCAAATCCAGTTATATATATATACACGTTCAGCTTCATTGATGTTCTAGCGAGCTCATTCCAGCTCTTTGCCGCGAGCTCACACCTATAAGCTCCCTGGCCGCTTAATCGCGAGCTCATCTGTCAAGCTCCCTGGCCGCTTTATATTTTACTTTCCTTTACTTTAATACATAAATGTAAATAAGAAAGTACCCCCCATTTGGATTCAATAAAAATATCAAAAAAATCAAAATCCATAAAAATAAAAAGTTAGAATTTTGGTTTTAGTACAAATCCATGAATTTGTAATTTTACCACCATCGAAATGCATAGTTTCCGTTTCTTGAAAAATTCATTAAAAATCATTTTTACAACAATAAATGTTAGTAATCAAATTACCGGGAGTTAGTTTTTCAAGATGAAGACATTTTCAAAAAAATGTTCTATTTGGTCCATTACCTTAGAAAAATTTCAGGATTATGTTTGGTCAGCAATTTCACGTGGTGTGGTCATTTGATTGCATGGGGTCGAAGAATGAATTTGAGCTATGAGCATGAATGCAAGTAAATGCATATTATCACTGGTTAAATGAAATCACAACAATCATATGATGGGAATAATAGTTATTAAATTTATAATACTCCTCAACTGGTGAATCGAGATTTAATATTAAATAGCATCTCTCAAAGAAGTATTCTTGTGTTGTAAATTACATTAAGAATTTTTGTGCCATAAATTACATCTTGAATGTGGTAAACGTTATGAAGTAAGATCTGTTGAATTTATCTGATGATGGGGAAAATACCCGGTATGGGTAAGTGATGTTAACAGCATGAATATTGCAGAATCAGGAATTTAAATACATGTGGTTGGCAAATGCATACATGATGCATACATGTACAGGTTTCATATATATATATGTTTTGCGCACCTATTATTTTGCGCGGAGGGAGAAAGGGTACCCTAGAGCACTTGGCACGGGACGAGGTGGCCATAGCCCGGCAGGTTGGCTCCATATTTATTTGTGAGGTTCTATGAAACTTATGCACTTTTGCATGCATTGTTTTATGGCTTGAGAGCCGGGGAAATTGATATTGATAATGAAATTATGCACTTTTACATGCATTGAATTATGGCTTGAGAGCCGGGGAAATTGATATTGATAATAAAATGATGCACTCTTGCATGTATTGATTGATGGCTTGCGAGCCTATGAGAATTAATAATGATATTGAAATTTTATGCACATTTGCATGGGGATACATGGTGAGATGATATATTGGGTTGAATTGATAATTCATGAATTATGAATCTTGTATATATTGTGGAGTCCTTGATTACTCTTCTTGGTGTCATCGTGTTCTTGAATCATATATATTGTTCCTTGTTTCTCGAACTTGCTGAGCCTTGTGGCTCACTTGATCTTCTTTGCCATTCCAGGTAAAGGAAAGACGGTTATTGGGGGCGAGTCCAATAGGACTGCAACCCAGGGATAGTGGTGTACGGAGACGTGTCCTAGCTTTAAAGATCCTAGTTAGTGATTTGGTGAGCTTTGTAATAGTGAAAATTTATTATGTTATGGCATTTGAGCCTCATATTATTTTGTATGGCCATCGAGCCTAGAGTTATGAGATATTGGGAATGTAATTAAATCTTATTAAATTTCCGCTGCTAGAAATGAAATGAGTTGAGTTCAGTTTTGTTCTATATCATCCATGTAAAGACCTTCTTTCGAGTATTCGGAAGCGGGCCTTACACTTGAAACATGAAAGGGATAACTTTGTTCAATCAACGATATCTGAAAATTGACTTCTTTACATTTGACAATTCCAAATCCATGTCAAAGACGACATTTTGATACACTAAATAAACTAAAGAAAATCCAAATTCGGATTTGGGGAAGTTTTCAAAACTTCAGTTTTACCAATGGGTCCATAGTAGAACACTTGAAACAAGAAAGAGACAACTTTGTTCAATCAATAATGTCTCAAAATTGACTTTTTTGCTTTCGACGATCCCAAATCTATGTTAAAGATGACATTTTGACACATTAAATACAGTAAAGAAAGTCCAAATTCAGATTTCGAGAAGTTTTCAAAACTTGAGGTTCAGCCATGGCTCCATAGTTGAACACTTGAAACAAGAAAGGGACAACTTTGTTGAATCAACAATATTGCAAAATTGACTTCTTTGCTTTTGACGATTCCAAATCCATGTCAAAGATGACATTTTTATACACGAAATACACTATGGAAATTCCAAATTTGATTTCAAGAAGATTTTCAAAACTTGAGTTTTACCAATGGGTCCATAGTAGAACACTTGAAACAAGAAAGAGACAACTTTGTTCAATCAATAATTTCTCAAAATTGACTTCTTTGCTTTTAACGATTCCAAATCTATGTTAAAGATGACATTTTGATATACTAAATGTACTAAAAAAGTCCAAATTCGAATTTCGGGATGTCTTCAAAACTTGAGTTTTATCCATGGGTCCATAGTAGAACACTTGAAACAAGAAAGAGACTGCTTTGTTCAATCAACGATATCTCAAAATTGACTACTTTTCATTTGACAATTCGGAACACATGTTAAAGATGACATTTTGATACACTAAATACACTATGGAAAGTCCAAATTTTGATTTCGAGAAGTTTTTAAAACTCGAGTTTTAGACATGGG
This sequence comes from Diospyros lotus, assembly GCF_014633365.1. Lineage (NCBI taxonomy): Eukaryota > Viridiplantae > Streptophyta > Magnoliopsida > Ericales > Ebenaceae > Diospyros > Diospyros lotus. The sequence goes on from NC_068340.1 coordinate 13,676,207, forward strand.
TCCATAGTAGAACATTTGAAACAAGAAAGAGACAACTTTGTTCAATCAACGTTTTCTCAAAATTGGGTTCTTTGCTTTTGACGATTCCAAATCCATGTTAAACACGAAATTTTGATACACAAAATACACTAAAGAAAGCCCAAATTCGGATTTTGGGAAGTTTTCAAAACTAGAGTTTTAGCCATGGGTCCATAGTAGAACACTTGAAACAAGAAAGAGACAACTTTGTTCAATCAATGATTTCTCAAAATTAACTTCTTTGCTTTCCACAATTCCAAATCCAAGTTAAAGACGACATTTTGATACACTAAATACACTATGGAAAGTCCAAATTTTGATTTCGAGAAGTTTTTAAAACTCGAGTTTTAGACATGGGTCCATAGTAGAACATTTGAAACAAGAAAGAGACAACTTTGTTCAATCAACGTTTTCTCAAAATTGGCTTCTTTGCTTTTGACGATTCCAAATCCATGTTAAACACAAAATTTTGATACACAAAATACACTAAAGAAAGCCCAAATTCGGATTTTGGGAAGTTTTCAAAACTAGAGTTTTAGCCATGGATCCATAGTAGAACACTTGAAACAAGAAAGAGACAACTTTGTTCAATCAATGATTTCTCAAAATTGACTTCTTTGCTTTCCACGATTCCAAATCCAAGTTAAAGACGACATTTTGATACACTAAATACACTATGGAAAGTCCAAATTTTGATTTCGAGAAGTTTTTAAACTTGAGTTTTAGACATGGGTCCATAGTAGAACACTTGAAACAAGAAAGAGACAACTTTGTTCAATCAACGTTATCTCAAAATTAGCTTCTTTGCTTTTGACGATTCCAAATCCAAGTTAAACACGACATTTTGATACACAAAATACACTAAAGAAAGCCCAAATTCGGATTTTGGGAAGTTTTCAAAACTTGAGTTTTAGCCATGGGTCCATAGTAGAACATTTGAAACAAGAAAGAGACAACTTTGCTCAATAATCGATATCTCAAAATTGACTGTTGTGCTTTTGACGATTCCGAATCTATGTTAAAGATAACATTTTGATACACTAAATACACTAAAGAAAGTAAAAAATTCAGATTTCGAGAAGGTTTCAAAACTTGTGCTTTAGCAATGGGTCTCATAGTAGAACACTTGAAACAAGAAAGAGTAATCAACAATATCTCAAAATTGACTTCTTTGCATTTGACGATTCCGAATCCATGTTAAAGACGACATTTTGATGCACTAAATACACTATGGAAAGTCCAAATTTTGATTTCGAGAAGTTTTTAAACTTGAGTTTTAGACATCGGTCCATAGTAGAACACTTGAAAAAAGAAAGAGACAACTTTGTTCAATCAATGATATCTCAAAATTGACTTCTTTGCATTTGACGATTGTGAATCCATGTTAAAGATGACATTTTGATACACTAAATACACTATGGAAAGTCCAGATTTTAATTTCTGGAAGTTTTAAAAACTTGTTTTTTAGACATGGGTCCATAGTAGAATACTTGAAACATGAAAGGGATAACTTTGTTCAATCAACGATATCTCAAAATTAACTTATTTGCATTTTACGATTCCAAATCCATGTCAAAGACGACATTTTGATACACTAAATACACTAAAGAAAGTCCAGATTCGGATTTGTGGAAGTTTTCAAAACTTCAGTTTTACCAATGGGTCCATAGTAAATGATGTGAACCCCACGAAGGAAGGTGAGACCCGACGATCAAAAATGGTTCCTTTGCCAAGGATCGTTCTAAAACAGATTCATAATAAAGAAAACAAAGGACCTTGACCCGTTATCTATAAAGAGATAAGAACCAAAGGTATAAGAAGGTAGGGTTGACGCCACACTCAAGATAGATGAGAAGATTTGTGAGTGATAAGTCAAGGATGAACGCCACAAGATAAAATCTTGATAAGTTCAAAATAATTCGTTGAAGAACCAAAGAGAAAACTCTCACAAAATAATATTGATCAAAAACTAAATTCCTCTTGGGTTACATTAGCTTATATAGCCGAACACAAACCCTAAACTAGAAGGAAATAAATCAAATCCTAGGTATAGTAGGAATTGAATAAATCAAATCCTAGGTATAGTAGGAATTGAATAAATCAAATCCTAGGTATAGTAGGAATTGATTACAAGAAGGAAATAGCATAATCTGATAATAAAGAAATAAGAATGATCTAAAATAGAAAAGATAAACAAAGTAGGAAATAAGGGAAGTGGTCAAATATTCAACCATTCCTTTTTATGAGCTGGATCTTATCAATCAATCATCCCCCAAATCTTGCAAATCTTGTCAATCAATCAATCAGCCCCAAATCTTGCAACCTTGTTAATCAATCAACCAATCAACCCCAAATCTTGCAAATCTTGTCAATCAATCAATCAATCAATCCCAAATCTTGCAATCTTGCAAATCTTGTCAATCAATTAACCCCAAATCTTGCAATCTTGCAAATCTCCTCAATCATTCAATCTATCAATCCCAAATCTTGTAATCTTGTTATTGGGCCTCCATGAATGCTCAACAGATCTTGTGAGGCTTTAGCAACCCGATTCACATTATTCCCCCTCTCTTGAGAAAGATTTGTCCTCAAATCGTCACCTACATCAAAAGGAGAGAAATCAGCAACATTAAAAGTTGTACTTGCACACTCACCCAGAAGGTCGAACTTGTAGATCCTTTCAAGCACTTGAAATGGATCATCTCCCCTTGAAAGTTGTTTTCAACGCCTTTAAACTGGAAATCGTTCCTTTCGCCACCAAACCCAATCACCGGGATCAAATACAACTTTCTTGAAACCATTAGGTATCTTTTTAGGGAACACATCATCAAATTTCTGCAAAAAAGAAACAACAACACTAGGCAAAGAGGGGTTAAGGTTAGTAGTACTAAAACAATCCTCTTTGTACGAAAGTACAATCATAAGCTGATTTAGAAACAAAGCCTTTTTGAACTCACTCTATCTTACATAATAGTTCACTTGTTTTCTCTCTTTTCTTTCCTCACTAACCGAAACTCCTTTTCCTTTTTTGCTCTCATTTTCTCTCTGTTTGGTCTTAGTTTCTCTTACTTTTGAACTCTCACTCTCCTTTTTCGTCATCTCAGTTTCTCTTACTCTTGAACTCTCACTCTCCTCTTTCTTATCACTCTCTTTTTTTAACCTCACTTGATCTCATACAATTGTCTTGGGGATAGGGGTACAAGAGTAATTGGTTTTTCATTAAGTACAAAGGAGAATCTATTGGTATAACCATCATGAATTGCACACCTATCAAACTGCCATGGTCGCCTCAAAAGAATATGGCCCGCATGCATTGGCACCACATCACACAAAACTTCATCTGTATACTTCCCAATTGAGAATGGAACAAACACTTGTTTAGTTACTTTAAATTCTCCACGATCATTCAACCATTGTAGCTTATACGGCCTAGGATGCTTCAAAGTCATCAAATTTAATTTTTCAACCAAGCTAGTACTAGCCACATTAGTACAGCTCCCACCATCAATAATCATGCTACATACCTTATCGTTAACATGGCATCTAGTATGAAAAATGTTCTCACGTTGCTCTTTCGCATCCGTTTTGACTTGCACACTAGGAGCTCTCATTGCCACCAAGAGCTCCCCATCAACCGGGTAGTCAATGCCACTTGCATCCTCTAAAGGTGGCATAAACTCATTATCAGACTTATTATCAATCTCATCTTCGGTCTCAATATCACCATCATCTTTCAAAATCATCACTCTCTTGTTTGGGCATTGAGATGCAATATGGCCTGTTCCCAAACACTTAAAGCATTTGATATCTCTATTTCTAGGAGGTAGAGTATCAGATTTTACCTTATTTGGTGCTCCTCCATCTTTGTTAGTTTTGAAGGTTTCAACATTAGGCCTTTCATCATTTCCACTCCAATTCGATTCCCATGTTGAAGAAGAACCTGAATTTTTCCCAATTCGTGTGGACCCCTTTCTCTTCAATTGTCGCTCCACTTTAATGGTCATGTGCACCATGTCATCTAACTCAATGTAATGTTGTAATTCGACCACATCTGCAATATCACGGTTCAATCCAACTAGGAACCTGGCCATGGTAGTTTCTCGGTCCTCCTCCACATTGGCTTGAATCATGGCTATTTCCATCTCTTTGTGGTAGTCCTCAACACTTTTAGAACCTTGAGTAAGGCATTGTAACTTCTGAAATAAGTCCCTATAGTAGTGCCTTGGAATGAATCGCCTCCTCATAATAGCCTTCATTTCTTCCCATGTCTCAATGGGCCTTTCACGATTCCATCTCCTGCTCAAAATAAGTTGATCCCACCAAATAATAGCATAATCAGTAAATTCGATGGTGGCCAATTTTACCTTTTTCAATTCAAAGTACTTGTGACAAGCAAACACCATTTCAACCTTCGTCTCCCACTCCAAATAAACTTCTGGATCGTTTTTACCTTGGAAAGATAGAATCTGCATCTTAATGTTGTCCAAGTTATTATCAATCATTTCTCCATGTCTAACTCCTCTATCTCTATTCCCACGCCTAATTCGGCCTACATTTACATTAGAGTCACGATCATCATCATCTAGGTCATCCCCATAGTCATCTTCATAATCATACCTAGGTGGATGCCTCTCTCTTCGTTGCATAGTAGGAGCTTTAGGTGGTTGCCCCCTTTGTGAACTAGATTCAACTTTATCTATTCTCTCATTTATCTCATCAAACCTCATCTCCATTCGTTCAAATTTTTACTCTAAGGATTGAAAGAAAAGTTTGAAATCTATCTTTTCTTGAGCTTCATTCTCTTGAGACATGTTTAATACCCTGCGAAACAAAGTTAGGAAAGCTCACAAACACTCCCTCATGTGTTTCCTCACAAGATTGATAGCAGTCACACTCGTGTATTCTCAAACTTGGCTTTTACCCTCTTATGAGCTCACATTCTCTTGCCTTTTTCCACTCTTTAGCCTCCTCTTTTAGTTCTTTATTGAACTCAAATGAACTCAATCAAAATTTTCCTTGCAACAATCCAAACTCAAGAAATCAGATCACTAAGAATGAGAATGGGTTAATTCGCAAAGGATGAAAAAAATAGGCAAAATTTAAGAAGCCGAAAGAACAGAGTTATAATGGAACGATGAATAAGAAAGAGAGGAAAAGGAGATATGAATTTGATGCAACTAGGGTCGAATTGCTCTGAATAGACAAAATACACACTTTATGCAATCAAAACTTGGATGACAAGTAACACTTCAACTAATTCAGATTCAATTGATTTCTGAATTTTCCATACTTTTTTTTTTTGAATTTTCAATTTCGCACTTTCTTTTTCTTTGCGAACTTCCAACTTTCCACTTTTTTTTTTTTTTTTTGAATTTCCAACTTTCCCCCTTTTTTTTTTTTTTTTTGGAATTCCCAACTTCTCACTTTTTATAGGCAAAGTTGTAGACTTGAAGAACAAACAATGGTGCTGGAATAAAGAGAGATATTAAACAATGAAAGCAAAAATAAGGATAGTTCAAACCTGATTTAGAGCCAAAGCTCTGATACCAAATGATGTGAACCCCACGAAGGAAGGTGAGACCCGACGATAAAAAATGGTTCCTTTGCCAAGGATCGTTCTAAAACGGATTCATAATAAAGAAAACAAAGGACCTTGACCCGTTATCTATAAAGAGATAAGAACCAAAGGTATAAGAAGGTAGGGTTGACGCCACACTCAAGATAGATGAGAAGATTTGTGAGTGATAAGTCAAGGATGAACGCCACAAGATAAAATCTTGATAAGTTCAAAATAGTTCATTGAAGAACCAAAGAGAAAACTCACAAAATAATATTGACCAAAAACTAAATTCCTCTTGGGTTACATTGGCTTATATAGCCGAACACAAACCCTAAACTAGAAGGAAATAAATCAAATGCTAGGTATAGTATGAATTGATTATAAGAAGGAAATAGCATAATCTGATAATAAAGAAATAAGAATGATCTAAAATAGAAAAGATAAACAAAGTAGGAAATAAGGGAAGTGGTCAAATATTCAACCATTCCTTTTTATGAGCTGGATCTTATCAATCAATCATCCCCCAAATCTTGCAAATCTTGTCAATCAATCAATCAGCCCCAAATCTTGCAACCTTGTTAATCAATCAACCCCAAATCTTGCAAATCTTGTCAATCAATCAATCAATCAATCCCAAATCTTGCAATCTTGCAAATCTTGTCAATCAATCAATCAACCCCAAATCTTGCAATCTTGCAAATCTCCTCAATCATTCAATCTATCAATCCCAAATCTTGCAATCTTGTTATTGGGCCTCCATGCTCAACAGATCTTGTGAGGCTTTAGCAACCCGATTCACATCAGTAGAACACTTGAAACTGTTGAGTTTTAACCTAGTCAAGAGGGGGGTGAATTGACACCTTTTAAAAACTTTAATGCAAAACTTATGCATGTATATATATGAGAAAATAAATTTAATATAAACCAAAATTGTAGTTGAGAGTACGGGAGCACTTAAATACTAGATGAATAATATGATATCCGCCAGCTGTGCTAGTATGTGCTTAAATCCAATATACTCTTCAAATTACAACTTGGTGAAAACATGTGATTTGAATGCACACAATAACAAAACTTTAAATAAACCAAATGAAATATTGAATGAGTACAAAGAATGATCAATTAAAGCAAATCAGAATATAATAGCCAACAAGAATGTAGGCCTTAGGATTTGGCCACACAAAACCAAAAACAAACAAGTATAATCAAGCAAGAATAAGTAAAGAGTGAAGAGAAGAAGGACACAGCGATTTATAGTGGTTCGGCCCTTATGGCTTACATCCACTACCTAAGGATTCCCTTCCTTAGGATTTTCAATCAAATCCACTATATGAAACTTTTCTTACAACCACTAAAGCCTTCACTTGGCTTCACCACCACCAAACTATTTCTGGAGTCTCACACTCACTAGTTTGGATTTTGTACACTCTTTACAAGATAGTAGAGATTGAGAAATAGGGTTCTCTCAAAAATAATACAATGAAGTGTAGAGAACTCTCTTAGTTTTCTCTCAAGAAGATAGAGGAAAAGAAAGATTTAGAGAGAATGAAAATCTTGGCCAATGATGTAGAGAATAATAGGGCTTCCAAGAGTTGTTCCAAAGCCTTCAAGAGATCCTTTTATATAGTGCTAGAGTAGGCTTTCCTTGATCAATCTCAGCCCTCCATGTGTCAAGTCTTCAAGCATCTTAGCCCTTCATTTGAATTCTTGATTTACCTTCCATAATCAGCTAACTTGATTGATCATTAAGACCCTTGACTTTTGTTGATCTTCAATCAGCCTTGAATGAGCAAATCAATTCCAATAATGCATGGCTGATTTCAAGGATTAAAAATATCATCCAAACCCTTCATAATTCTTGCAAAATCGAAATTAAATAACAAATGATCAATTATGACTTCTAGTTGATCTTCAAACACCTTTGATTGTGCAATTGGCCCCTTAGCTTCCATAACAAGCATAGCTAATTTGAAATTTGAATTTAAATCTCCAAATGGTGTAAAATCCAACCAAATAATGAAGAAAATTTGTCCAATAATGAAGATATCAATTATAACTTCAAAGGCCCTTAATTGATCAAGTTTCCATACTAAAAATGTTGACAACAAGAAGAGAATCAATTTGTGTAGCTGAATATATGCAAGATATCCTTAGAATATTCTCCCATAATGAAGATATCAATTAGCTATAATGAGGATATCAATTAGTCATAATGAGTAGGATAATTGATTCCATGATTTGAGTAGAGGATTGATGTGAATCAGCTTGCTAAATCCTCACAAGATCTGTTGAGCATTCATGGAGGCCCAATAAGAAGATTGCAAGATTTGGGAATGATTGATTGATTGGTTGATTGATTGACAAGATTGCAAGATTTGGGGTTGATTGATTGATTGGTTAATTGATTGACACGATTGCCAGATTTGGGGTTGATTGATTGACAAGATTGCCAGATTGATTGGTTGATTGATTGATTGACAAGATTTGCAAGATTTTGGGATGATTGATGGATTGACAAGATTGATCCAAGCTTCCCTTATTTCCTCCTTTGTTTTAAATCTTTTCTATTTTAGATAATTCTTGTTTCTTTATCAGATTATGCTATTTCCTTCTTGTAATCAACTCCTAATATGCCTAGGATTTGATTTATTTCTTTCTAATTTAGAATTTGAATTCGGCTATATAAGCCAATGTAACCCGAGAGGAATTTAGTTTTTGATCAATATTATTTTGTGAGAGTTTTCTCTTTGGTTCTTCAACAAACTATTTTGAACTTATCAAAATTTTATCTTGTGGCGTTCATCCTTGACTTATCACTCACAACTCTTCTCATCTATCTTGAGTGTGGCGTCAACCCTACCTTCTTACACCTTTGGTTCTTATCTCTTTATAGATAACGGGTCAAGGTCCTTTGTTTTCTTTATTATGAATCTGTTTTAGAACGATCCTTGGCAAAGGAACCATTTTTGATCGTCGGGTCTCACCTTCCTTCGTGGGGTTCACATCATTTGGTATCAGAGCTTTGGCTCTAAATCAAGTTTGAACTATCCTTATTTTCGCTTTCATTGATTATTGTTTCTCTTTATTCCCGCACCATTGTTTGTTCTTCAAGTTTGCAACTTTGCCTATTTTTTCATCTTGATTTCTTAAAGTTTTGTTATTTATCATTATATATATAAAAAAAAAAAAAGTGAGAAGTTGGGAATTCTAAAAAAAAAAAAAGGAAAGTTGGAAATTGAAAAAAAAAAAAAAAAAAGAAGCAAAGAGTGGAAAGTTGGAAGTTCGCAAAGAAAAAGAAAGTGCGAAATTGAAAATTCAAAAAAAAAAATAAATAAAGTAAATTCAGAAATCGATTGAATCTAAATTAGTTGAAGTGTTGCTTATCATTCAAGTTTTGATAGCATAAAGTGTGTATTCTGTCTATTCAAAACAGTTTGACCCTAGTTGCATCAAAATTCGTATCTTCTTTTCCTCTTGTCTTTTCTTATCCATTGTTTCATTATAACTCTATCCTTTCGGCTTCTTAAATTCTGCCTATTTTTTTCGTCCTTTGCAAATTAACCCATTCTCATTCTTAGTGATCCGATTGGTTGAGTTTGGATTGTTGCAAGAAAAATTTTGATTAAATTCATTTGAGTTCAATAAAGAACTAAAAGAGGAGACTAAAGAGTGGAAAAAGGCAAGAGAGTGTTAGCTCATAAGAGGGTAAAAGCCAAGTTTGAGAATACACAAGTGTGAGTGCTATCAATCTTGAGAGGAAACACGTGAGGGAGTGTTTGTGAGGTTTCCTAACTTTGTTTTGCAGGGTATTAAACTTGTCTCAAGAGCAAGCTCAGGAAAAGATAGCTCTCAAACTCTTCTTTCAGTCCTTAGAGCAAAAATTTGAACGAATGGAGATGAGGTTTGATGAGATAAATGAGAAAATAGATCAAGTTGAATCTAGTTCACAAAGGGGGCAGCCACCGAGAACTCCTATTGTGCAACAAAGAGAGAGGCATCCACCTAGATATGATTATGAAGATGACTATGGGGATGACCTAGATGATAATGATCATACCTCTAATGTAAGTATAAGCCGATTTAGGCGTGGGAATAGAGATAGAGGAGTTAGACATGGAGAAATGATTGATAATAATTTTGATAACATTAAGATGAAGATTCCATCTTGTAACGCCCCGCTCCCACCTACGGGTGTTACTCACGAATAACCAACTTACTGTTGGAAATGTATGCCCTAAAGACACGTTTTGTTTAATTTATGGTAATGATGTTTCTTTTATTCAGTTTATGGCACATATATCATTTGCATTTTATTGTTGGAAAAGTGTCCATGCTATTAAGTAAGTGATTCATGTGATGGGTCGTTCTTCACAGTTAAGCATGAATCATGGGTACTTAATAAGCAAGAAAATATTACTCTTGATCTTTTGATAGAACTGGGCATTCTATCATGATAAGATCATTGTGCAATAGATCCTAATGGAGGATGGCTTGCCTTAGCCAGTAAACAGTCCGTTTACTCTAATTGTACAAGCGCATTTGGAATGCGTAGAGTGGACCTGTGATAGAAGCTAATGACAAAGTACTAATTATCATGGAGCTAGTCTATCACTGCTACTACGTGGACGAGTACTCTAATACTTGAGTATTAGTTGGTGGTCTAGTGAACTTAGAGCTATATTCTTAGATTCACTGTAGGTGAGGTCTATCAAAGATCAATAACCTTTTGAGTTGGGAGTATGGTTTCTAATTAGCTAAGACAGACTGATACAAGATAGTTTCTGTGATTCACCCCCTTGTGATTGTCCAAGAATAATCAAATAATCCAGGGCCCTGGGAACGTGACTTAAGAGTGTGTGCTTCTGGGTAGCTCCTAGTGATAAGCAAGTACATTCGAGTAGTCACAGATTATTGGACTAGTGATCTAAGGATGGTAGAAATCATTTAGAAAGGTGTTAGTACATTATTCCTTTCTAAATGATGGTGTTACGTAGAGGGGTATTTTCGTCATTACACTAGTAGGTCAAAGACATTGCATATGCAGAATTATTCGTGGGGTCAGTGTTACCATATGGTGATAGTTGGAACACTTAGAATGATAAAATATAGCTACTAGGTAGCAGGGATATTTTGGTCATTTTAGTAGCTGCGAATAATTTGTCTTTTGGTCCCCGGGGTAGCTCGATATAACTCATGTATTATTTAATACATTTGGCTTGTTGGATGAATTACATAAAGAGAGAATTATTTTATTCAGAATGGTCCATAATTAATTAGGCTAGAATAAAACAATAGTTCATTAGTTTTAATTAATTAATTGGGCTAACCCAATTAGAAAATTAATTAAATGGACTTGGCCCACTAGGGTTTTAACCCTAGGGTTCTCCCTATATATTCTCTCCTTGTTTTGTTTTTCATCCAAGTCGATTTTTGCTCTTCTTCACCGAAAAGAGAGGCCACGAGTTCGAGTCATACTTCGGAAGATCGAAAGAGAGCCTTCAAGTTCTGATGCGAAGGAGCCGAAGGATTGCAGGACAGCCGTCGTCTCCACCACGTGAAGAAGCTCCCGCCCATCCTCCGCCTGTCGCCTCATTCCGTCCGGTAATCCGTAGGAAAAGTAAGTTTCCTAGATTCTAATCAATACGAGGAAAGTTTTTTTAAAACCGCTTCCGTTGCATGCTATGTTCCTCGTTTATGGATCTTTCACTTACTATTTACATGCTAGGGCAAAGATGAAGAGACGGCTACGTTTCAACGGAAACGACCTAGGTGGGAACTAGGCTTTGCCCTCTCTTCGCTCTGCTCGAGGGTCCGGGAATTATCAGACGACCTATTAAAACCCGAAACCTCGCAATCGTCATCCCTTCTCAAGCTCTTTAATGATGAGCTTAGGGTGACCTCCCAGGATCGAAAGAAAATAAGCTATAGCTCTCTAGCTTCAAATAAATTATGGCATAACGCCTTAATTGTGAGAAAATAATTTTTCTTTTCTTTGCCCCAACCATTAACCCATTTATCTCACATTCAATTCCTTTGGAAAATATTTGGATTAATATTTCTTTGGAAAAATTTAAATAAATTTTCCTCATAAATCTCCATCGATTTTCCCCTTTAATTATTTCAAAAATTCCTTAATTTTCCAACCATTAGGAAATTTATTTTTTTGAAATACAAATCTCAAGGAATCCTCATCCAATTTCTAAAATTTAAGGGGAAAACTCCATTATTTAATTTTCCAAAATATAGAAAATTTTCCTCAATTGCCTCAAATTTATATTAATTTAATAATAATTTAGAGGCTAAATACTCATTTATTTATTTATTTAAATATAGATTATTTCAGAATTTCCAAAATAATATCCTATATTTAAATAAACAGGAATTAAATAATAAAAAAAAGAAAAACAGAAAAAAAAAACTAACAGCAGCAAGGGGGGGTGCGGCAGCTGGCCGCGCCCCCCTCCAGCGAGGGGCCGCGCGCGCGCATGGGCCGTGCGCGCGATCGCGCGCACTAGAAGCGCGGCCATGCGCGCAAGCCTCGAGCACCGGTCGCGGGCGCTGGCCGCGCGGCCATGCGCGCAGGCCGCGCGCGCGGCCTGGCCGTCCGCGCACACCAGCTATGGGCGGCCGCGCCAGGCGCGCCCCTGGCCAGCACACTGCCCCCACCCTTTTTTTTTTTTTTTTTTTGAAATGAAACCCCACATTTCCATAATACTTTCTCATACCAAGGGGCTTCCAAAACATTCAAGTTTGCCCCCTTTTTCTCACACTTAGCCTTCATTACATATTAACAAAATAAATACAACACTTAAGGCATAAAAATACATAAACATTGCTACTCTTGCTTTCTTCCTTGATTTCAACTCTTAACCTTGGAAAACTCCCTTCCTTCTTGCACATGAGATACCTACATGGTGAGGATAAAAACCTCATGAGCTATTAAGCTCAATAAGGGTGCAATGACAATAGTATGAACATGAAAATAAATGTGATGCCAATGCATGTATGCAACATGGTTAGGGCTTCCACATCCTCACAACCACCTTGGTTTGAGGCTTTAATCTACCCTACCCCACTCAACCTCATGGCCATAGGTCCTAAAACACACAACATGCCAATGCACACATAGAAATCATGCATCATACTTACAACTTGCAAGCCACCATCCCATGGGGCTATCCCTTACCTCTATTCTTTTAGATTTTTCCACAATCTTTAACTTCAAGAGAGCTTCAACAACTTGACTTGGCAAGACTTCACTTGCTTCCATCCCCTAAAGAAGTAAAAGAAATAACCTTGATAAAAAAAAATCTAATCCTTGAAGATAAGAAGACTAAGAAGTTAGAAGACTTAAATTTCTTTACAAAAACTAAAGAGTTTACCTCTAGGCTCTTTCTTTTTCTTCTTCTTCTTCTTCTTCTTCAAATGGCCAAAGGGGAGACTTGTCTTCCTACCTTGCCAATATATAAATTTTCTCCCTCTTTCAAGAATGGATCCTAACCTTTGGATCTTTGTGGGTTTAAGAGAAATAATCCTAGCCTTCCATTACAAGCACAATCCACGTGCTTTGGAGATTTTTAATCTCAACCATCCATTCTAATTATTTGAATTCACTTCCATTTATGTTGGCAATCCATGCCAACTTTCAAGACTAATTTATGACCCTTGGATCAATTTCCTAATCCAAGGCCAAGTCTCCACCTTTGGATCATCTTGGTCTTCCATTCCAAAATTAGTCATTTTCCTCATTTATTTAATTTGACTAATTTCACCCCATCACATGAGTGACCACTTGAGAGACGTATATTTTCTTTCCCACTTAATTTAATGTGACCATTTTCCATAATCAATGCTTGACCATTTTCCATTTCTTTTGCATTTTCTTTAAATGCAACTTAATCATGCCTCCCATTAATTGCAAGAATGACCATATTCCAATTTCTTTTGAAATTAAATTCTATTTACATAATTGGGAAAATTTCACCCATCAATAATATATATCAATTGTAAGGCAACTTTCCAATTAATTGCCATTTATTTTAATGAGATAATTTTCACCCTTCAACCATGAAAATTTTCAAAATTCAAATTTGAATTTCTTTTCCCAACATCATCATCACCCTCATTAATGTCTTGAGTGACTATTAATCTTTTCCTTTTGATTTAAAATAATCACTCTCATCTCTTCCATTTTACTTGGACAAGAAAATGCCAAGTGTCACTCCATGCCACAACCTTGGCTTTCAAGACTTAATCTAAGCCATCCATGTGGCATTTCCATATTAACCCACTATTTTAGGGAAAATCCATTATTTTACTCACATAAATAATTTATGAGTATTTTTCCCCATTTCCATAATTTAATTCCATTATAGAATTTACTTCAAAATTACCAAAAATACCCTTTTCAAATCTTCAATCCCATTTATCTCCACATAATCCAAAATGGGAACTAATTCACTTCCATACTTAATTCCACCTAGGAATTATTTCCAATTTATCAAATTACCCTTTATTGGACTTCACTATCCAAATTACCAAAATACCCCTCTCATAGGGCACCCTCAATCACAAGGATCCAACACCTTCTCAAGGGCGTTTTTGGAATTTTCTCACTTTCTTTCTCATTCTTTTAACACCTGTAACACCGGGTGTTACACATCTTTCCAAGGCAAAAACGATCCAGAAGTTTATTTGGAGTGGGAGACAAAGGTTGAAATGGTGTTTGCTCGTCACAACTACTCTAAATTGAAAAAGGTAAAATTGGCCACTGTCAAATTTACTGATTATGCTATTATTTGGTGGGATCAACTTATTTTGAGTAGGAGACGGAATCGTGAAAGGCCCATTGAGACATGGGAAGAAATGAAGGCTATTATGAGAAGGCGATTCATTCCAAATCACTACTATAGGGACTTATTTCAGAAGTTGCAACGCCTTACTCAAGGTTCCAAAAGTGTTGAGGACTACCACAAGGAGATGGAAATAGCCATGATTCGAGCCAATGTGGAGGAGGACTGAGAAACTACCATGGCCAGGTTCCTAGTTGGATTGAACCGTGATATTGCAGATGTGGTAGAATTACAACATTACGTTGAGTTAGATGACATGGTGCACATGGCCATTAAAGTGGAGCGACAATTGAAGAGAAAGGGGCCTACACGAATTAGGCAAAATTCAGGTTCTTCTTCAACATGGGAAACGAATTGGAATGGAAAGGATGAAAGGCCTAATGTTGAAATCTCGAAAAATAACAAAGATGGAGAAGCACCAAATAAGGTAAAATCTGATACTCCACCTCCTAAAAATAGAGATTATTATGAATTTTTGAATTTGAGAGATTTATCTCTTTTATCTTATTCTTCAATGAACAAAATTTTGAACTTATCAATGGAGTGATTCCTTTGTGGCATTCAAAACCCGAACTTATCAAAGATCTGGGCAGTCTTTGTGGCGTTCAACAATTCTTGGTTCTTGCTTCCGTATAATCAACGGGTCTAGATTTTAATATAGTCTAGGTTCTTGGTTCGTGAGTCAACGGGTCGGGAATTCTTTGCCTTCTATTCGATTTTGGCTTTTCTGGGATTCGTTTCAATCTTTTGTGGGTTCCTTTGGTCTTGTCCCATCGTTGGTTCACATCAGTTGGTATCAGAGCTTTGGCTCTAAAATCGGGTATTTATCTATCCTTTTTTTTTTCATTCTTATATCATTTAAAAATACAAAAAAATATTCACATCCTAAGGTTTTATTCCTTCTTTTGATTCTACGTCACATTATCTTGAGTCTTGTTATTCGAAATTCCTAGAGTCATCCGTATTAGAAAGTTAAAATAAAGAGATTTTTTTTTTCTTTTGGTATCTTGTTCTGTTCTTTTCGTTATTCCTCACATTTCGTTCTTGAGTCATTTTGTTTGATATTTCTTAGAGTCATACAAAAAAAAAAAAAATGCTTGAAAGTTTGCAGGCTTTCAGGGATGTGACTATTTGTGAGATTGCCTACAAGCTGATCCTTCCAATTCATGATTCGAGGATGAATCGTCTTGAAGAGAGAAGGAATGATGAGAATCATGGAGGGCCGACTAATAATGATGCAATCGGACAAGTCAACCTCGTCAACCATGTCGAAATTGGATGATTGACAAGATTTGCGCATAAAAAGGAATGGTTATTGATTGATTGGTTGATTGCAAGATTTGGGCGCATGATTGATTGATTGATTAGTTAATTGATTGACAAGATTTGAGAGCATAAAAAGGAATAGATGATTGATTGATTACCTGATTGATTGATTGAAAAGATCTGGGAATATAAAAGGAATGATTGATTGATTGACTAGATCTAGTAATTTATTTATTTTCTATGTAATTTAGGATTTTTATTTGTTTCCATGTAGAATTAGGATTTAATTATTCGCCTATTTAAAGGCTTTTCCATTGTAAACATTAGATAGAGATTATTATGAATTTTTGAATTTGAGAGATCCCTCTCTTCTATCTTGTTCTTCAATGAACAAAACTTCGAACTTATCAATGGAGTGATTCCTTTTTGGCGTTCAAACCCAAACTTATCAAAGATCTGGGCAGTCTTTGTGGCGTTCAACAATTCTTGGTTCTTGTTTCTGCATAATCAACGGGTCTAGATTTTAATATAGTCTAGGTTCTTGGTTCGTGAATCAACGGGTCGGGAATTATTTGCCTTCTATTCGATTTTGGCTTTTCTGGGGTTTGTTTCAATCTTTTGTGGGTTCCTTTGGTCTTGTCCCATCGCAGGTTCACATCAGCAAAGAGGGGTTAAGGTCAGTAGTACTAAAACAAACCTCTTTGTACGAAAGTACAATCATAGGCTGATTTAGAAACAAAGCCTTTTTGAACTCACTCTCTCTTACATAATAGTTCACTTGTTTTCTCTCTTTTCTTTCCTTACTAACCGAAACTTCTTTTCCTTTTTTGCTCTCATTTTCTCTCTGTTTGGTCTCAGTTTCTCTTACTTTTGAACTCTCACTCTCCTTTTTCATCATCTCAATTTCTCTTACTCTTGAACTCTCACTCTCCTCTTTCTTATCACTCTCTTTTTTTAACCTCACTTGATCTTCATACAATTGTCTTGGGGATAGGGGTACAAAAGTAATTAGTTTTTAATTAAGTACAAAGGAGAATCTATTGGTATAACCATCATGAATTGCACACCTATCAAACTGCCATGGTCATCCCAAAAGAATATGGCCCGCATGCATTGGCACCACATCACACAAAACTTCATCTGTATACTTCCCAATTGAGAATGGAACAAACACTTGTTTAGTTACTTTAAATTCTCCACGATCATTCAACCATTGTAGCTTATACGACCTAAGATGCTTCAAAGTCATCAAATTTAATTTTTCAACCAAGCTAGTACTAGCCACATTAGTACAGCTCCCACTATCAATAATCATGCTACATACCTTATCGGTGACATGGCATCTAGTATAAAAAATATTCTCACGTTGCTCTTTCGCATCCGTTTTGACTTGTACACTAAGAGCTCTCATTGCCACCAAGAGCTCCCCATCAACTGGGTACTTAATGCCACTTGCATCCTCTAAAGGTGGCATAGACTCATTATCAGACTTATTATCAATCTCATCTTCGGTCTCAATATCACCATCATCTTTCAAAATCATCACTCTCTTGTTTGGGCATTGAGATGCAATATGGCCTGTTCCTAAACACTAAAAGCATTTGATATCTCTATTTCTAGGAGGTAGAGTATCAGATTTTACCTTATTTGGTGCTCCTCCATCTTTGTTAGTTTTGAAGGTTTCAACATTAGGCCTTTCATCCTTTCCACTCCAATTCGATTCCCATGTTGAAGAAGAACCTGAATTTTGCCCAATTCGTGTGGACCCCTTTCTCTTCAATTGTCGCTCCACTTTAATGGCCATGTGCACCATGTCATCTAACTCAACATAATGTTGTAATTCTACCACTTCTGCAATATCATGGTTCAATCCAACTAGGAACCTGGCCATGGTAGTTTCTCGGTCCTCCTCCACATTGGCTCGAATCATGGCTATTTCCATCTCTTTGTGGTAGTCCTCAACACTTTTGGAACCTTGAGTAAGGCGTTGCAACTTCTGAAATAAGTCCCTATAGTAGTGACTTGGAATGAATCGCCTCCTCATAATAGCCTTCATTTCTTCCCATGTCTCAATGGGCCTTTCACAATTTCGTCTCCTGCTCAAAATAAGTTGATCCCACCAAATAATAGCATAATCAGTAAATTCAATGGTGGCCAATTTTACCTTTTTCAATTCAGAGTAGTTGTGACAAGCAAACACCATTTCAACCTTTGTCTCCCACTCCAAATAAACTTCTGGATCATTTTTGCCTTGGAAAGATGGAATCTGCATCTTAATCTTGTCCAAGTTGTTATCAATCCTTTCTCCATGTCTAACTCCTCTATCTTTATTCCCACGCCTAAATCAGCTTATACTAACATTAGAGGCACGATCATTATCATCTAGGTCATCTCCATAGTCATCTTCATATTCATACCTAGGTGGATGCCTCTCTCTTCGTTGCACAGTTGGAGCTCTAGTTGGCTGCCCCCTTTGAGAACTAGATTCAACTTTATCTATTTTCTCATTTATCTCATCAAATCTCATCTCCATTCGTTCAAATTTTTGCTCTAAGGACTGAAAGAAAAGTTTGAAATCTATCTTTTCTTGAGCTTCATTCTCTTGAGACATGTTTAATACCCTGCAAAACAAAGTTAGGAAACCTCACAAACACTCCCTCACGTGTTTCCTCTCAAGATTGATAGCACTCACACTCGTGTATTCTCAAACTTGGCTTTTACCCTCTTATGAGCTCACACTCTCTTGCCTTTTTCCACTCTTTAGCCTCCTCTTTTAGTTCTTTATTGAACTCAAATGAACTCAATCAAAATTTTCCTTGCAACAATCCAAACTCAACCAATCAATCACTAAGAATGAGAATGGGTTAATTTGCAAAGACGAAAAAATAGGCACAATTTAAGAAGCCAAAAGAACAGTGTTATAATGGAACGATGAATAAGAAAGAGAGAGGAAAAGAGATATGAATTTGATGCAACTAGGGTTGAACTGCTCTAAATAGACAGAATACACACTTTATGCAATCAAAACTTGGATGACAAGTAACACTTCAACTAATTCAGATTTAATTGATTTTTGAATTTTCTATACTTTTTCTTTTTTTGAATTTTTAATTTCGCACTTTCTTTTTCTTTGCGAACTTCCAACTTTCCACTTTTTTTTTTTTTTTGAATTTTTGACTTTCCTTTTTTTTTTTTTGGAATTCCCAACTTCTCACTTTTTTTTATATATAATGATAAATAACAAAACTTGAAAATATCAAGATGAAGAAATAGGCAAAGTGTAGACTTGAAGAACAAACAATGGTGCTGGAATAAAGAGAGATAATAAACAATGAAAGCAAAAAAAATAAGGATAGTTCAAACCTGATTTAGAGCCAAAGCTCTGATACCAAATGATGTGAATCGGGTTGCTAAAGCCTCACAAGATCTGTTGAGCATTCATGGAGGCCCAATAACAAGATTACAAGATTTGGGGTTGATAGATTGAATGATTGATTGATTGAGAAGATTTGCAAGATTGCAAGATTTGGGGTTGATTGATTGAATGATTGATTGATTGATAAGATTTGCAAGATTTGGGGTTGACTGATGGATTGGCTGATTGATTGACAAGGTTGCAAGATTTGGGGTTGATTGATTGACAAGATGTGGGGATGATTGATTGATAAGATCCAAGCTTCCCTTATTTCCTCATTTGTTTTAAATCTTTTCTAATTTAGATAATTCTTGTTTCTTCATCAGATTATGCTATTTCCTTCTTGTATTCAATTCCTACTATGCCTAGGATTTGGTTTATTTCCTTCTAAATTAGAATTTGAGTTCGGCTATATAAGCCAATGTAACCCAAGAGGAATGTAGTTTTTGAACAATATTATTTTGTGAGAGTTTTCTCTTTGGTTCTTCAACGAACTATTTTGAACTTATCAAAATTTTATCTTGTGGCGTTCATCCTTGACTTATCACTCACAACTCTTCTCATATATCTTGAGTGTGGCGTCAACCCTACCTTCTTATACCTTTGGTTCTTATCTCTTTATAGATAACGGGTCAAGATCCTTTGTTTTCTTTATTATGAATCTGTTTTAGAACAATCCTTGGCAAAGGAACCATTTTTGATCGTCGGGTCTCACCTTCCTTCGTGGGGTTCACATCATTTGGTATCAGAGCTTTGGCTCTAAATCAGGTTTGAACTATCCTTATTTTTTGGCTCTAATAATAGGGCTGAATCTTTAACTTCTCCATTTGAATGCAATTCAAAAATTCTTCCATATTTAACTAAGTAAAGAAGCTTCTAAGAACCTTTAAATTTACTCCATGATTCTCTTACCATATTTAGACCAACGAGAAGATGTAACCTTGATGAGTGTGCTCCACGTGGCTGCCATGTCATCAAAATGCCACATTAACAATGCTATGTTGCCAAGTTACATATATGGCAACTCCATATAGTGGACTACTCCAATCTCCTCAAAAACTTCCATATATATCTTTTGAACTTCCCATATATGAACAAGGATTCAATATATCTTCTAGACTTTCCATTCTAAGAAGAACTTTCCATTCATAGCTCAAATACTCAAATTTCTAGAAAGCTCTCTAAAAACTTGTTTCCATATATAATGAAATCTCTATATAAGTATAAGAAATTTCCATATATAACCTGTGTCATGAAATCACTAAAGAATAGCTTTGTAAGCCTTATGAAGGCTTCATGCTTTGTTAGTACATAAAATATAAATTCACATTCACACATGCCAATCATCAAAATCTACACTCAACAGAAACAAGAAAGAGACAACTTTGTTCAATCAATAATTTCTCAAAATTGACTTCTTTGCTTTCGACGATTCCAAATCTATGTTAAAGATGACATTTTGATACACTAAATACAGTAAAGAAAGTCCAAATTCGGATTTCGAGAAGTTTTCAAAACATGAGGTTCAGCCATGGCTCCATAGTAGAACATTTGAAACATGAAAGGGATAACTTTGTTCAATCAACGATATCTCAAAATTGACTTCTTTGCATTTTACGATTCCAAATCCATGTCAAATACGACATTTTGATACACTAAATACACTAAAGAAAGTCCAAATTCGGATTTGGGGAAGTTTTCAAAACTTCAGTTTTACCAATGGGTCCATAGTAGAACACTTGAAACAAGAAAGAGACAACTTTGTTTAATCAATCATTTCTCAAAATTGACTTCTTTGCTTTAGACGATTCCAAATCTATGTTAAAGATGACATTTTGATATACTAAATGTACTAAAGAAAGTCCAAATTCGGATTTCGGGATGTCTTCAAAACTTGAGTTTTAGCCATGGGTCCATAGTAGAATACTTGAAACAAGAAAGAGACTACTTTATTCAATCAACGATATCTCAAAATTGACTACTTTGCATTTGACGATTCGGAACCCATGTTAAAGATGACATTTTGATACACTAAATACACTATGGAAAGTCCAAATTTTGATTTCGAGAAGTTTTTAAAACTCGAGTTTTAGACATGGGTCCATAATAGAACACTTGAAACATGAAAGGGATAACTTTGTTCAATCAACGATATCTGAAAATTGACTTCTTTGCATTTGACGATTCCAAATCCATGTAAAAAATGACATTTTGATACACTAAATAAACTAAAGAAAATCCAAATTCGGATTTGGGGAAGTTTTCAAAACTTCAGTTTTACCAATGGGTCCATAGTAGAACACTTGAAACAAGAAAAAGACAACTTTGTTCAATCAATAATTTCTCAAAATTGACTTCTTTGCTTTTGACGATTCCAAATCTATGTTAAAGATGACATTTTGACACACTAAATACAGTAAAGAAAGTCCAAATTCAGATTTCGAGAAGTTTTCAAAACTTGAGGTTCAGCCATGGCTCCATAGTTGAACACTTGAAACAAGAAAGGGACAACTTTGTTGAATCAACAATATCGCAAAATTGACTTCTTTGCTTTTGACGATTCCAAATCCATGTTAAAGACGACATTTTTATACACGAAATACACTATGGAAATTCCAAATTTGATTTCAGGAAGATTTTCAAAACTTGAGTTTTACCAATGGGTCCATAGTAGAACACTTGAAACAAGAAAGAGACAACTTTGTTCAATCAATAATTTCTCAAAATTGACTTCTTTGCTTTCGACGATTCCAAATCTATGTTAAAGATGACATTTTGATATACTAAATGTACTAAAAAAGTCCAAATTCGAATTTCAGGATGTCTTCAAAACTTGAGTTTTATCCATGGGTCCATAGTAGAACACTTGAAACAAGAAAGAGACTGCTTTGTTCAATCAACGATATCTCAAAATTGACTACTTTTCATTTGACAATTCGGAACACATGTTAAAGATGACATTTTGATACACTAAATACACTATGGAAAGTCCAAATTTTGATTTCGAGAAGTTTTTAAAAATCGAGTTTTAGACATGGGTCCATAGTAGAACATTTGAAACAAGAAAGAGACAACTTTGTTCAATCAACGTTTTCTCAAAATTGGCTTCTTTGCTTTTGACGATTCCAAATCCATGTTAAACACGAAATTTTGATACACAAAATACACTAAAGAAAGCCCAAATTCGGATTTTGGGAAGTTTTCAAAACTAGAGTTTTAGCCATGGGTCCATAGTAGAACACTTGAAACAAGAAAGAGACAACTTTGTTCAATCAATGATTTATCAAAATTGACTTCTTTGCTTTCCACGATTCCAAATCCAAGTTAAAGACGACATTTTGATACACTAAATACACTATGTTCAACTTAGTACACTTGATGTTACAAATGTATATTTAGTACACTTGATGATATCTTTTGATGTGCCCAAAATGCCAAAGAGAAAAAGAGAAAACCCAACACCTTCCTATTGATAAGAAAACTCGCCACAACAAGAAAACACTAGGGTTGATTCGCCACACTCTTAGAAAGAAGAAGGAAGAGTGATAAGAATCCAAGGAAATTCGCCACTAAGGAAAAGGATGCTCAGATAAGAATTTATAAAAATGCTTTCTGCATTCAGATGAAAATGTTCATTAAAAAAAAAACGTACATAAGAGGAACCATATAAATACTAGTCTTGGAACATCCCTCCAAGCATGGGAAACATAAAAAAAATAAATCTTGGAACATCCCTCCAAGCATGCGAAACAGAAACATTAAAACTAAGTGGGAGACATAATAAACAAAGCCTTAAATGCTTCAATTCTCCATAAATCTGAAGCTTAGGAAATGGAAGAGATTAAAGCCAAAGTGGGAGACAAAGCCATAAATGCACTTTGATTCCCCATAACTTTGAATTCCCGCTTCTTCATAGTTCTTCCAAGCAAACCTAAATCGGCCATAAATCATAGCTGGAATTTCGGAATTGCGTTCATGAATACAAGAAATTGCTATAAGATCGTGAGTTTTCCAATGACATATGGCACGCCTCTTAATTCCAAGCCATCAAAGAGATATGAAGGTTCCAAGATTACCTTTCTGATTAATTTCGTGGCTGATCTTCCAAGCAAGTAAGCAAAGTGATTAATTTGGGCTTTAATTCCTCCAAGTGGGCTGGACTCTTTCCAATGAATAACTAAAATTCCTTTTGTAGTTGCTTAGCCCTTGAACGTGTAATTGGCCCATCACTTGTAATTTCATGTCCTTGGTCAGCCTTTACCTTAACTCCCTTATGATTCACATCCCCTGGTTGAATAGGATTTGCCCTCAAATCCAGATCTTTGATGTCCTCTAAATAAGGTGTTAAATCCCTTACATTGAATGTAGCTGACACTTGGTAATCTCTAGGAAAATCAATCTTATATGCATTGTCATTCACCCTTTCCAATACCTTGAATGGACCATCTGCTCGTGGCATAAGTTTGGACTTCCTTTTGTTTGGAAATCGCTCCTTTCGAAGATGAATCCATACAGATCTCCTGGATTAAACTGAACTTGCTTCCTTCTTTTATTTGCCAATCTCCCATAGGCTGCATTTCGCTTCTCTATTTGTTGTTTCACATATTCATGTAACTTTTTAATTAACTCAGCCTTCTTTTCCCCATCCAAACATGCTCTCTCTTTGAATGGAAGTGGTGCTAGATCAAGTGGCGTAATGGGGTTAAATCCATAGACCACTTCAAATGGAGAATGCTTAGTTGCACTGTGCACACTTCTATTATATGCAAATTCAACAAAAGCCAAGCACTCATCCAAAATTTTCAAATTCTTATTAACAATAGTTCTAAGTAAGGAAGAAAGTGTTTGGTTTACCACTTCGGTTTGTCCATCGGTTTGAGGATGGAAAGCAGTACTAAAGAGCAGCCTTGTGCCAAGCTTTTTCCATAATGTCTTCCAAAAATAACTTAAGAATTTTGCATCCCGATCTGAAACTATACTCCTGGGTATTCCATGCAATCTTACAATGTTTTGAAAGAACAAGTCTACTACATGAGAAGCATCATTAGTTTTGTGACAAGGCACAAAGTGAGACATTTTTGAGAACCTATCAACAACCACCATAATTGAATCCTTTCCTCTTTGTGTTCTTGGCAGCCCAAGCACAAAATCCATGCTTACATCAATCCAAGGTTGATCTGGAACGGGTAATGGTATAATCCATGAGCAGCTTCCTTGCTCTTTGCCTTCTTGCAAGCTACGCACCTTTCGAGAACTCGGTGCACATCTCTAATCATTGAGGGCTAATAGAAGTGTGTTTTAATCAGCTCCAAAGTCTTCTTTTCACCAAAGTGACCAGGTAAACCTCCCCCATGTGCTTCCCACACCAAGAGCTCCCTGATAGATCCATTAGGAATACAAAGCTTCCCAGATTTAAACAAGTACCCTTCATGCCTATAGAAACCATTAACAGCCCCTCCCTTTTCACAAACCAAGTATGTAGAAGCAAAGGTTGGGTCATCCATATACTGATCTTTAATCAATTCAAATCCCAATAGTTTAGCATTCATCATGGTAATGAGACCATACCTCCGTGATAATGCATCTGCCACTATATTTGAATTTCCCTTTTTGTACTTGATGATGTATGGAAAGGCTTCTAAGAACTCCATCCATTTGTACACTTGAAAATATAGCTGATTGAATCAAGGTTGTATCTTTATTATTTAAAGTGTTCTATTATGGACCCATGGCTAAAACAACACTTTTCAAAACATCCAAAAATCAGAATTTGAACTTTCTCGAGTGTATGTAATGTATCAAAATGTCGTCTATCTCCAAGATTTGGAATCGTCATCATCAACTTAGCACATTTGAAGATATCATTGATTGAATCAAAGTTGTATCTTTATTATTTAAAGTGTTCTACTATGACCCATGGCTAAAACTTAACTTTTCAAAACTTTTCGAAATGAGAATTTGAACTTTCTTGAGTGTATTTAGTGTATCAAAATGTCGTCTTTCTCATAGATTTGGAATCATCATCATCAAAATAGTACACATGAAGATATCATTGATTGAATCAAGGTTGTATCTTTATTTGTTAAAGTGTTCTACAATGGACCTATGGCTAAAACTCAACTTTTCAAAACATCCCAAAATCAGAATTTGAACTTTCTTAAGTGTATGTAATGTATCAATATGTGGTCTTTCTCCTAGATTCGGAATCGTCATCATCAAAATTGTTCACTTGAAAATATCGTTGATTGAATCAAGGTTGTATCTTTATTTGTTACAGTGTTCCACTATGGACCCATAGGTAAAACTCAACTTTTCTAAACATCCCAAACTCAGAATTTGAACTTTCTTGAGTTTACGTAATGTATCAAAATGTCATCTTTCTCCTAGATTTAGAATCGCCATCATCAACTTAGTACACTTGATGATATCGTTGATTGAATCAAGGTTGTATCTTTATTTGTTAAAGTGTTCCATTATGGACCCATAGGTAAAACTCAACTTTTCAAAGCATCCCAAAATCAGAATTTGAACATTCTTGAGTGTATTTAATGTATCGAAATGTCGTCTTTCTCCTAGATTCAGAATCGTCGTCATAAAAATAGTACACTTGAAAATATCTTTGATTGAATCAAGGTTGTATCTTTATTTGTTAAAGTGTTCCACTATGGACCCATAGGTAAAACTCAACTTTTCAAAACATCCCAAAATCAGAATTTGAACTTTCTTGAGTGTATGTAATGTATCAAAATGTCGTCTTTCCCTTAGATTTGGAATCATCATCATCATCTTAGTACACTTGAAAATATCATTGATTGAATTAAGGTTGTATTTTTATTTGTTAAAGTGTTCTACTATAGACCCACAGCTAAAACTCAACTTTTCAAAACATCCCAAAATCAGAATTTGAACTTTTTGAGTATACATAATGTATCAAAATGTCATCTTTCTCCTAGATTTGGAATCGTCATCATCAACTTAGTACACTTGAAGATATCGTTGATTGAATAAAAGTTGTAATCTTTAGTATTAAAAGTGTTCTACTTTGGATCCATGACTAAAACTCAACTTTTCAAAACCTTCCAAAATCAGAATTTGAACTCTCTCGAGTGTATTTAGTGTATAAAAATGTCGTCTTTCTCCTAGATATGGAATCTTTGTCATCAAATTAGTACACTTGAAGATATCGTTGATTGAATCAAAGCTGTCACTTTATTATTTAAAGTGTTCTAGTATGGACCCATGGGTAAAACTGAACTTTTCAAAACATCCCAAAATCAGAATTTGAACTTTCTTGAGTGTATTTTGAAAGATTTCTTATAAAACAAATAGCGGAATAGAAATCTTACTTTGAAAAATCCAAGATAAATAACTCTACCTTTTCTTGCTAGGATCGATTTGATGTAAAACACAACTCCACACCAAGGGTAATTTGATTACCAACTTAAAGAAGCAGCAACCAAAATACTTTCACAACCCAATGTGCCTTCTTTGCTAGTCTCTTATTCTTCTCTCTAGAAGAATATCTTGCAATCCTCTTCTCTTACCTTTACTTTGTAATATACAAATAAAAGGCTCTCAAATTCATGACTTTGGATGAAATGGATGGTGGTCAATTTATATGTGAGTGCCACCCTTTCCCAAAGGACTTGTCTTTGGAGAAAGGGTGCTTGGAACCTTCCAAGTAACCACTCATAACCACCCTTAACCAACTTGGTGTAACCACCCATAATGGTGACCTTTCATCCATAAGGAAAAGAGAGAGATTTATGTGTTTCCATGTGTCAGCACATGGTTAAGTCACATGTCAATTAGCTAGTAGTCCATGTAAGCTGCCATGTCATCACCCGATGACATGTCACTGCCACCTCACTATCACTCAGCTAGTGTCATTGCCCCGAGCTGGGTCCAACTACCTTGAGTTGACTTGAGCTAGAGTGAGCTAGGTGAGTTGGAGTTGAGCTGGAGTGAGTTAGCTTAAGCTACTGTGAGCTATTCAAAAACTCACGTTGAGCTATCTCTAGCTATCTCATGAGCACATTGCTGTTAAGCTCATGATCCATCTGATCAAGTTTAACTTGTGCGTACACAAGTATTCGCTCAAATTCCAACAGCTCCCACTCGCACATGGTAAACTTGAACCAATCATCAGTAACACATCAAGAACACATAAAAACAAATGCAGACTCATACAAGGCATATGGGCCGTGACCCTTTGGCGAAAGTTGAGTTTTTCTTACTATGCAACTGTTAAGTTAGACATAGCAGATTTTCTCAAATCGATGTGACCTACCTACCTAAATAGATAGTCGTCAAAATGACTCCCACTGTCATTAGCATTAATGGTTATAACCATTAAGTTCGCCTGATACCTAAGACTTGTTGTTACGCAATGTTTGGCTACTTTCAATCCTTTTTGTGAGTTGAAACTAATTTAAACTCATGAACCATACCAAACAACGAGTACTTATGCTTTAAACCGTTGTGCAGTGGAGTCTTGTTTCGCTGAGAAACATATGATCCGGATCGATTCCACATACAAGCGACAGCGTATTCAAACAAAGTCTTTCCTTTTGAACTCACTATCTTACAACTACAAGTTATTTAATTGCCCAACAAAGAAACCGACAGACCGCATATTCTCATGGTCATAGGTTACCCATCAAAGCAACATAAATAACTCATAATCACAAAATAGTAGTCAATAGTCACTAAAGGCATACAAAAATGAGAAGCTCACACAACATAGGAGATAGGGATCACTCTTAGTTACTTCTCGGTGGTCACTATATTAAATATACACACATGGTATGAGACATGTGCCACGGTATCACAAGCCACGTAAATGATTTACTATAAGAACCACCCAAATTCTCCCACTTAAATCATGTATAGTGGAATTCTACCAAGTGTACCCACTCAAAGAAATGGTCTCGTTCAACTTGGAGTGTATGTCAAGATTTGAATTATAAATACCGTGCAGACACTGACCAAAACACACATGTTATGGCCGAACTTCTTTAGGAAGTCCTATCTGGTTCATAGGTTGAGCAACAGATGTGGGGTACATATATGCTCGGTGAATCACGCATCACCTCATCTTGAGGTTCTAACACAAAGAACTCATCAAGGCGACTATCATACTCAAGATCACATCCACAAAATAATGTGACTACCTCGAACAATCATCTCATGATTATGTTGGTATTTGAGTAAGTCTCATCCTTAGTTCACAAACTAAGGGCGGATTGCCCGTGTGAGAGAGCCAATCCTCAACCTATACTTGACATATCCTTTAAGTGTTATGGAATATACTAATGGTAATGAAAAGAATACATCTACTCATTTCATTAATAAAACAACCTTGAATACAATATGGTTTGCATGTTACAAGGAAGTACAATCATATCCTACGCAACCCTATTGCCTGAACATGACGGACAAATAAATCAGGTGGTATAGGCTTAGTTAAAGGATCTGTAACCATAGCCGTTGTAGGTATATATTTCAAACAAACTTCCTTGGACTCAAGTGCATCTCTCACAAAATTATATTTTATCCCAATATGCTTGGTTTTCCCATGATACTTTGGATCCTTTGTATAAGCCAAAGCTGCTTGACTATCACAGCATATTGTGATAGGCTCGTTCTTGCAAGGCATTATACTTAAATGGGAAATAAAATGACCAAGCCATATGGCTTCTTGTACTGCAGCAGCACTCGCCAAAAACTCAGCCTCCATGGTGGATAAAGCCGTACAAGTTTGCTTCTTGCTACTCCAAGAAATAGCTCCACTGTTTAGCAGAAAAATATAACTCGATGTAGATTTGCATCTATCCTTATCACCTCCCCAATCAGCATCCGTGTATCCAACAAACTGTAAACTACCACCTTGGTAGCATAAACAATAATCTTTCGTACCTTTGAGGTAACGAAAAATCCTTTTGATACACTTCCAATGCTGACTTCCTGGGTTGGATTGATACCTGGCTAATAACCCAACAGCTTGACTTATATCAGGCCGTGTACACATCATGGCATACATTAAGCTCTCTATAACACTTGAATATGGAACTTGTTCCCTTTCATGTTTCTCTTGAGGGTTTTGTGGACACATTGCCTCACTAATTTTGGCATTATGGGCAATCGGGGTATTCATTGGTTTAGCATCCTTCATATGGAAGCATTCAAGAATCTTATCTATATAAGTTTCTTGAGATAAAGCTAGCAACTTTGTAGCCCGATTCCTTAGAATCTGAACTCCAAGGATGTATGCAGCTTTTCCCATATCTTTCATTTCAAAGGTTGATGATAACCATCCTTTGATGACTTTCAAAAACCCTTTGTTATTACTTGCTAATAGAATGTCATCTACATATAGTGACATGATCACAAATTTGTCCTTGGAATGCAAGACATATACACAATGATCTTCATCCATCATTTTCAAACCATATCTCAAAATTGATTGATGGAATTTTAGGTACCACTGCCTAGAAGCTTGCTTCAGGCCGTATATCGACTTCATTAAGTGACATACCTTTTGTTCTTGACCATTTTTGACATAACCCGCTGGTTGTGTCGTATGGATTTCTTCACTCAAATCACCATTGAGGAAGGCTGTCTTAACATCCATTTGATGTAATTCCAAGTCCATATAGGCTACTATTGCAAGTATTATCCTAATGGAGTTAAACCTGACAACAGGTGAGAAAATGTCTTGATAATCAACACCTTCTACCTGTGTGTACCCTTTGGCAACCAATCGTGCCTTGTACCTATCAATGGAACCATCTGCTTTTCACTTGATTCGAAAAACCCATTTGTTCCCAATTGCTTTCCTCCCTTGTGGAAGATCAACCAAGTCTCAGACACGGTTATCCCTCATAGAATTTAGTTCTTCTTCCATAGCCATTTTCCACTTATTTGAATCAAGACTATTAAGTGCATCCTTAATAGTGCGAGGTTCATCATCCACCTCAGGTGAAACCATGTTCACTTCATCATTTAGAATCCACCACTTCTTTGGTCTTCTAAATATTCTTGAAGACCTAGGCACACTAGGAGAAGCATCATGATGCACATCATCATCATGTTGTTCAGGAGGTTGATCTTCTTCGACCAATTTTTGATGTTGATCTATTTGATCACTTTCTTGTGTGGGCATATTTTGATCAATATTTTGATCATTGTTAGTCACATCTTGACCAACTTCAGTTGGATGCTCAATGCTCCTACTCAACCCAACATTCCCAAACACTCCTTGTGGTGTAGGTATAGTTGATACATTGTGAGTATCAACTTGTGATTCAGACATTTTATAAAAGGAAACTCCTGTAGAAACATTCCCTTTTCTTGGAAACTCATTTTCCAAGAATACTACATCCCTTGAATCAAATTCAGGTCTTTTACTCCCTTCCTCTAAATCAGCAAACACATAGCCTTTAGAGTGTTCACAGTACCTAAGGAAAACACATTTCTTTCCTTTTGGTCCTAACTTTCCAAATTCAGATTTGGTGTTATGGACATAGGCTGCGCAGCCCCAAGGCCTTAGATTACTCAAATTTGGCCTCCTTTTAGTCCATAACTCATAAGAAGTAGAAGATGCTGATTTGGAGGGCATTCGATTGAGCACATATGTTGTTGTTAGCAATGCATCTCCCTAATAAGACATATCTAAGTTGGCTTGAGCCATCATAGATCTCACCATGTCTAGGAGTGTGCGATTCTTCCTTTCGGCCACTCCATTTTGTTGGGGTGTATCAGGAATAGTAAGATGCCTTTCTATTCCTTCTTGCTCACAGAACCCCTTAAACAAATTAGACATATACTCACCTCCACGATCTGTCCTTAGACATTTGATCGTAGTATTAAGTTGATTCTCAATCAATTGCACATATGCCAAGAAGCAACTCATTGCTTCACTTTTAAACTTTAACAAGTACACATGTGTATAACGAGTATAGTCATCAGTGAATGTGATGAAATATATAAACCCTTGTCTAGATATCACATTCAAGGGACCACATATGTCAGAATGTACTAAAGCTAATGGAAACTGAACTCGAGACCCTTTCCCAAATGGTTTCCTACTCATCTTTCCAGCAAGGCAATATTCACATGTAGGAAGAGATACATTTCTCAAAGAACCAAGTAAGCCTTCTTTGGCTAACCTTTTCATTCTTGGTTCTCCTACATGCCCTAATCTTGAATGCCATAAACATTCATCTTGCCTTTCAGCTATAAGACAATGAGTGTTTGACTTTTCATTTGAAGAATTCAAAACAAAGAAACCATCATGTAAGAAACCAGAACCAACAAACTTTTTATTGGAAAATAGATCCACTTTATTTCCACGAAATATTAATTCATAACCAAAATACAAAAGACAAGACACAGAAATCAAGTTTCTTCTAATTTGAGCGAATACTTGTGTACGCACAAGTTAAACTTGAAATAAAAGAAAAATAGAAGAGAGAGCAAAAGGCACAAAACCTTGGCTCTGATACCACTGAAAGATTTCTTATAAAACAAATAGCGAAATAGAAATCTTACTTTCAAAACTCCAAGATAAATAACTCCACCTTTTCTTGCTAGGATCGATTTGATGTAAAACACAACTCCGCACCATGGGTAATTTGATTACCAACTTAAAGAAGCAGCAACCAAAATACTTTCACAACCCAATGTGCCTTCTTTGCTAGTCTCTTATTCTTCTCTCTAGAAGAATAAGAGCAATCCTCTTCTCTTACCTTTACTTTGTAATATACAAATAAAAGGCTCTCAAATTCATGACTTTGGATGAAATGGATGGTGGTCTATTTATATGTGAGTGCCACCCTTTCCCAAAGGACTTGTCTTTGGAGAAAGGGTGCTTGGAACCTTCCAAGTAACCACTCATAACCACCCTTAACCAACTTGGTGTAACCACCCATAATGGTGACCTTTCATCCATAAGGAAGAGAGAGAGATTTATGTGTTGCCATGTGTCAGCACATGGTTAAGTCACATGTCAATTGGCTAGTAGTCCATGTAAGATGCCATGTCATCACCCGATGACATGTCACTGCCACCTCACTATCACTCAGCTAGTGTCACTGCCCCCGAGCTGGGTCCAACTACCTTGAGTTGACTTGAGCTAGAGTGAGCTAGGTGAGCTGGAGTTGAGCTGGAGTGAGTTAGCTTAAGCTACTGTGAGCTATTCAAAAACTCACGTTGAACTATCTTTAGCTATCTCATGAGCACATTGCTGCTAAGCTCATGATCCATCTGATCAAGTTTAACTTGTGCGTACACAAGTATTCGCTCAAATTCCAACAGCTCCCACTCGCACATGGTAAACTTGAACCAATCATCAGTAACACATCAAGAACACATAAAAACAAATGCAGACTCATACAAGGCATATGGGCCGTGACCCTTTGGCGAAAGTTGAGTTTTTCTTACTATGCAACTGTTAAGTTAGACATAGCAGATTTTCTCAAATCGATGTGACCTACCTACCTAAATAGATAGTCGTCAAAATGACTCCCACTGTCATTAGCATTAGTGGTTATAACCATTAAGTTCGCCTGATACCTAAGACTTGTTGTTACGCAATGTTTGGCTACTTTCAATCCTTTTTGTGAGTTGAAACTAATTCAAACTCATGAACCATACCAAACAACGAGTACTCATGCTTTAAACCGCTGTGCAGTGGAGTCTTGTTTCGCTGAGAAACATATTATCCGGATCGATTCCACATACAAGCAACAGCGTATTCAAACAAAGTCTTTCCTTTTGAACTCACTATCTTACAATTACAAGTTATTTAATTGCCCAACAAAGAAACCGACAGACCGCATATTCTCATGGTCATAGGTTACCCATCAAAGCAACATAAATAACTCATAATCACAAAATAGTAGTCAATAGTCACTAAAGGCATACAAAAATGAGAAGCTCACACAAGGGAGGAAAGCAATTGGGAACAAATGGGTTTTTCGAATCAAGCAAAAAGCAGATGGTTCCATTGATAGGTACAAGGCACGATTGGTTGCCAAAGGGTACACACAGGTAGAAGGTGTTGATTATCAAGACACTTTCTCACCTGTTGTCAGGTTTAACTCCATTAGGATAATACTTGCAATAGTAGCCTATATAGACTTGGAATTACATCAAATGGATGTTAAGACAGCCTTCCTCAATGGTGATTTGAGTGAAGAAATCTATATGACACAACCAACGGGTTATGTCAAAAATGGTCAAGAACAAAAGGTATGTCACTTAATGAAGTCGATATACGGCCTGAAGCAAGCTTCTAGGCAGTGGTACCTAAAATTCCATCAATCAATTTTGAGATATGGTTTGAAAATGATGGATGAAGATCATTGTGTATATGTCTTGCATTCCAAGGACAAATTTGTGATCATGTCACTATATGTAGATGACATTCTATTAGCAAGTAATAACAAAGGGTTTTTGAAAGTCATCAAAGGATGGTTATCATCAACCTTTGAAATGAAAGATATGGGAAAAGCTGCATACATCCTTAGAGTTCAGATTCTAAGGAATCGGGCTACAAAGTTGCTAGCTCTATCTCAAGAAACTTATATAGATAAGATTCTTGAATGCTTCCATATGAAGGATGCTAAACCAATGAATACCTCGATTGCCCATAATGCCAAAATTAGTGAGGCAATGTGTCCACAAAACCCTCAAGAGAAAACTTGATCATATGGATCATGAGATAGCTAGAGAGAGCTCAACGTGAGTTGTGAATAGCTCACAGTAGCTTAAGCTAACTCACTCTAGCTCAACTCCAGCTCACCTAGCTCATTCTAGCTCAAGTCAACTCAAGGTAGTTGGACTCAGCTCGAGGGAGTGACACTAGCTGAGTGATGTGTCATCAAGTGAGGTGGCAGTGACATGTCATCAGGTGATGACATGGCAGCTTACATAGACTACTAGCCAATTGACATGTGACTTAACCACATGCTAACACATGTTAACACATAAACCTCTCTCTCTTCCTTATGGGTGGTTACACCAAGTTGGTTATAGGTGGTTACACCAAGGTAACCACACATCCTTTCACACCAAGTTGGTTATGGGTGGTTACATGGAAGGTTCCATGAACCCTTTCTTCAAAGACAAGTCCTTTGGGAAGGGGTGGCACTCAAATATAAATAGAGCACCACCCATTACATCCATATGATGATCTTTTGAGAGTGTTTTGAGGATTGAAGGAGTATTCAAATATTCTTCTAGTGAGAAGAATAAGAGACTAGCCAGGAAGGCATATTGGGTTGTGAAAGTATTTTGGTTGCTGCTTCTTTAAGTTGGTAATCAAACTACCCTTGGTGTGTAAGTTGTGTTTTACATCAAATCGATCATCGCATAGAAAAGGTAGAGTTATCTATCTTGGAGTTTTCAAAGTAAGATTTCTATTCCGCTATTTTTCGATAAGAAATTGTTCAGTGGTATCAGAGCCAAGGTTTTGTGCCTTTTGCTTTCTCTTCTATCTTTCTTTTGTGTCATCTTATTTGGCCATGACTAAAACAATATTATGACATCACATTCTTACTTAATTGTTTTAGTTTTATGATACATATTATTCTATTAGGATGTGTCATATATATGTGGTTGTTTTTAAGATGAACTAACTCAAGAATGGGCTAGGCTGATCTTTGTATCGGTAAGACCCAACATGAGTGAATAGGATGATTATCCTTGGTATTAATCTACAGTTGTGACTGATTATCATACCTTGGATCTACAGCAAGTTGTGATTGACCCTTGAGTCAATAGGCTGATTATCTTTGGTATTGATCTATAGTTGCCATTGATTATCATACCTTGGATCTACGACTTGAGTCAATAGGCTGATTATCCTCGTGAGCCTTCTCCTAGTGTGCGTAGGTCTTCGAGAATATTTAGACAACCAAAGAAATGGTGGATTCTAAATGATGAAGTGAACATGGTCTCACCTGAGGTGGATGATGAACCTCGCACTATTAAGGATGCACTTAGTAGTCCTGATTCAGATAAATGGAAAATGGCTATGGAAGAAGAACTAAACTCTATGAGGGATAACCATGTCTGGGACTTGTTTGATCTTCCACAAGGGAGGAAAGCAAATGGGAACAAATGGGTTTTTCGAATTAAGCGGAAACTAGATGGTTCCATTAATAGGTATAAGGCACGATTGGTTGCCAAAGGGTACACACAGGTAGAAGGTGTTGATTATCAAGACACTTTCTCACCTGTTGTCAGGTTTAACTCCGTTAGGTTAATACTTGCAATAGTAACCCATATGAACTTGGAATTACATCAAATGGATGTTAAGACAGCATTCTTGTAACGCCCCGCTCCCACTTACGGGTGTTACTCGTGAACAATTACCCGAACTGTTCACTTGCCCGGTCTGAGATGAAGGGCGGACTATGTTTCAAGAAGAAACGCCCTAGGTGGGAACTAGGCTTCGTCTGGCCCTTCGCTTACCCAGGATCCATAAACACCCTAGGACCTCGCGAGTTTCTTATGAACGAAGAAATAACCCGCTACACCGCCCAAGGGCTTCAAGATGCTTCTTAACACCGGGCTAGACTAAGGGGAAAAACTCATACTCAGAAAAATCCTCCAATTTTTCCAACATTTCATCGCTCGAGGACTCCTTCGGGGATTCATAATTTTTTTCTATAGCCCAAAATCTCCCAAATTTGGGCCCTATTATTTCCCCCTTTATTCCCTTAATTTTTGAATTTTTCCCCCTTTTTTTTTTTTCCTCGCGCGCGGCCCCACGGCCGGCTGGGCCCTCCCTGGGCCCGGCCGCGCGGGCTGGCCCAGCAGAGGCCGCACGGACCGGCCGCGCGGCCGTGCGCCTGCCGCGCGCGCACCCACGTGCACCTACGCGTGTAATGACCCGCTCCCACTTACGGGTGCCACTGGTAAATAATCGACCAGATTACTCATCTATCAAACCACAACTGAAGGGTTGGACTATGTTTCAAGAGAAACGCCCTAGGTGGGAACTAGGCTTCATCCTTCCCTTCGCTCCACTCAGGAATCGGTCCCAACTCAAACAAGAAAACACAGCGGATTGAGACCCAAAACCCGAGTGAGCTTCACCTCTCTTCAGCTCTCCCCATAGCAAGCCAGAGGTGACCCAGGTACAAGCTAGCATACAAACACTTCGTTGAGTATTGGGGATTTATGAGAACGTACCTTGCTGAACTTGACTCGGTCCGAAACTTGGCTTTACCGACTATGCCACATTCAACAAGCAATCTCACAATAATCTATCACACTATCATGATTACACAATTAAATACATTTAAGCTCAATGACATAGACATTTACTCACAAGGGTATACATACACCACGCCCCCTGGCTACATACAAGCAATATTAAAAATACATAACTCAGGCAACACAGCTAGTTGCCACAACAGCCTCCCGGCGCCATCCCTGCTTGCATCCGGACTTGCATCATCTACACATGAGGTAAAACCTCATGAGTCATAAAGACTCAGTAAGGGTGCAATGCATGTAAATATGAGTATAATCATGTTTATATATGCCAAATGCATGCGAATGAGGCTAGGCTCACACATCCTCACAACCCACTAAGGTTTGAGGCATCAACCTATCAGCCCCCACCACTAGTCCTCCTTATGGCCACAGGTCCACTAGAGCTTGCATCACACAAGATGTAATCGCTACATGCCAATGCAACATAAAAATATTATCAGACACATTTACCAACTTGCAAGGCCACCTCCACATGGGGCCGTCCCTTACCTGGCTCGAAGCCTCATCCCAGCCTCGGCACGAATTCCAGCTTGAATCTCAAGTTCCTCTAGGATCACTGCCTTCCCGGTCGAACCTAGAGACAAACAAGCAAAACCCCATCATATCAAGCATTAATCAACGCCTTCGTTTTTGCTTACACCGCAAAATCACGCATCAACACTATCTCCAAACAACACTAACCACGGCATACACCAATCGTCAATAAATTCCAAACAACCCCGACCCAGGGTTTAATCCAACAATACAACACAATTCATTATCTCACATAATGAAAATAACGGGAAAACAATTAAATTAATTTACCTCAACTAATTTGAAGGAGAAAATTGATTAGACGCCCACACCGGCGTTGGCTCCCGAGCTGCCACTTATGCCCAAAATCCCATTTTTGAGCTTCTGACACGCTCCTTAAGCCCCGAATTAATTTCCAAGACTTTTCCCAAATTTTCTGGAATTTTTCCTATTTTTCCAGATTTTCCATATCTCTTTTTATTTTCTTTCTTTTTTTTTTTTTTTTTTCTTCTTCATTTTCTTTCTCCCGCGTGGCCACTGTTCATCTTCTTCCTTGGCGCGCACAGCGCCCGCGCGCCCAGCAACCGGCCACCATCTGGCCTTGCACCAGCCACCGCTCCAGCCGGTTCGGCCGCCGCTGCTTGCCCCTAGGCACGACTCAGCCGCCCCCGCCATGGCCTTCCGCGCGCGACCTCAGCCGCTGCAACTGCCGCGTCCACCATGGCTGACAGTTGAAGCTCCTGGCCGCACCGATGTCGCTTTGCCTCGCGCTATCCATGGCTGCCTCCGCTACTGCTCAGCCTCGCACTGCCCATGGCCGCCTCACGCGAGCCTTCTCACGCGTTTGTGCCCCCATTGGTGCCTCACCCCCTTCGCTTGAGGCTGCCTCATCGTCAGCCATGGAAGCAACTGCCATGGCCGATTAGCTCTAGCTCCTTACCTCGGCCGCTCCCTGCTCTCAGCCCTTGATCTCTCAGCATCCCTTGGTTGCAAGCTCTCCCGAGCAATCTCTCTTCTCCCTCTCTGCTTCATTGCATTTTAAATTTTGAATTTTTTGATGGCAGCGCTCGCGGTTCTCCTATATATATATACGCATATATATATATATAAAAATACATATATAAATTATTTAGCCTCTTAATCCCCCAATTTCTTAATTATTTCACTTGAGATCTACTAATTACACTTAAGACTTTCAATAATATCATTTGGGCCCTCCAAGACCTAAATTAATTACTCTTAAGCCACTCAAAATCTCAATTTATTCAAAATTAATATATGGCTTTTACTCGAAAATACCGATTTCATCCCTGCGCCTGCACGGGACATCTATTCGACCCGAAAATGCTTCAGGGTTGCCTTACTCAGATAACCGAACCACCCCGAGGGTCCCCTCAGCTTCCAGGAGGTCCCCTCCGACTATTCGGTATTGGCACCCACTCGGGCTTATACAGAATTTATTCCGGATCGGACTGCTTTCAGCGCCATTATCCTCGTCTCGAGATGTTCACCAATCTCTTGCCCTCTTCCCTGGACATCTAAGTCCCGAGGCACTCCCGGCCGCCAATTCGGCAAATTTCATTAATAAATTACTCGAATTTGACTTTTGGCCTTCCCGGACCACCCGAGGTCCTATCCAAAATAATCAACATTATTTATTTTTAATAACATGTAATACCGGGTATTACAGCGCGGCCGCGCTCTTGCCGCGCGTGCGCGTGCACCCCCTGCTACCTGCCGACCTACTGCACCCCAAAAATTTCCAGCAACCCCTTTTTTTTCAAATTCCAACTTTCCAACACCCCAAAAATGCCCAAATTCTCCAGAATTTCTTTTCCATATGTACACATCAAAATGTACCCCTTGGGCTTAAAGAAACCCTTACACAAGGCATATACAAATTAAGCAAAAATTACACCATTTAAAAAAAAATATTCAAATGTCTTCATGCCCAAGCCTCTTTCTCTTGCCAAACCCTTCCATAGCATGCTTCAATACCTACAATAGGTCAAATAAACCTCATGAGCTCCAAGAGCTCAATAAGGGTGCAATGACATAAAGTACGGAAATTAACAATATAGATGCCAATGCCATATGCAAGTGCCTAGGGTTCCAATGCCACAACCCTCAAGGTTAAAGGCTTCAACATACCCACCCAACACACAATTTTCATGGCCATGAGTCTCATACACACAAGCATATGTAAAGCAAGCACAAAAATGTTAAAATGCATACAAGAGTCATGCTAGCCCCCATCCACTTGGGGCTTTCCCCTTACCTCAATACTCCATGGACCTTCAAGTTTCCAACAACTTCAAGCCTCCAAAATCACTTCCTTTAATTTCCTCAAACTCCTTGAAAGAACCTTGAACAAAAATAAATCCCATGGATTTAGAAGAAATAAAATTAGGAAAAAGGGAAGGAAACCTAGCCTTCAATGGCTAGCCAAATAATACCTTCCTTACCTTTGGGGCTCTTTGGACTTGAAGAAATCCTCCTAGCCTCAAATGCCCTTTGCTTCCACAATCTACAAGCTTCAAGACTTTCTTTGCCTTCAATTCTTTGCTCTTCCATTCTTCTTTATTTCTTTAAATGGCCAAAGGGAAGACTTCCTCCATCTTCCTTTCTTTTCTTTCTCAAGACTCTTCAAATGGAAAAACTTGAGCTTGAAGGTCCACTTCCCTTTTTATACAACTTTCATTTCTCTTTTCTTTTAACACCTGTAACACCGGGTGTTACAATTCCTCAATGGTGATTTGAGTGAAGAAATGTATATGACACAACCAGCGGGTTATGTCGTTCAAGAACAAAAGGTATGTCACTTAATGAAGTCGATATACTGCCTGAAGCAAACTTCTAGGCAATGGTACCTAAAATTCCATCAATCAATTTTGAGCTATGGTTTCAAAATGATGGATGAAGATCATTGTGTTTATGTCTTGCATTCCAAGGACAAATTTTTTATCATGTCACTATATGTAGATGACATTCTATTAGCAAGTAATAACAAAGGGGTTTTGAAAGTGATCAAAGGATGGTTATCATCGACCTTTGAAATGAAAGATATGGGAGAAGCTGCATACATCCTTGGAGTTCAGATCCTAAGGAATCGGGCTGCAAAGTTGCTAACTCTATCTCAAGAAACTTATATAGATAACATTCTTGAACGCTTCCATATGAAGGATGCTAAACAGCAATGTGTCCACAAAACCCTCAAGAGAAACAAGAAATGGAACAAGTTCCATATTCAAGTGCTATAGGGAGCCTAATGTATGCCATGATGTGTACATGGCCTAATATAAGTCAAGCTGTTGGGTTATTAGCCAGGTATCAATCCAACCCTGGAAGTCAGCACTGGAAGTGTATTAAAAGGATTTTTCGTTACCTCAAAGGTACGAAAGATTATTGTTTATGCTACCAAGGTGGTAGTTTACAGTTTGTTGGATACACGGATGCTGATTGGGGAGGTGATAAGGATAGATGCAAATCTACATCGGGTTATATTTTTTTGCTAAATAGTGGAGCTATTTCTTGGAGTAGCAAAAAGCAAACTTGTACGGCTTTATCCACCATGGAGGCTGAGTTTGTGGCGAGTGCTGCTGCTGTACAAGAAGCCATATGGCTTGGTCGTTTTATTTCCCATTTAAGTATAATGCCTTGCAAGAATGAGCCTATCAGAATTTGCTGTGATAGTCAAGCAGCTTTGGCTTATACAAAGGATCCAAAGTATCATGGGAAAACCAAGCACATTGGGATAAAATATAATTTTGTGAGAGATGCACTTGAGTCCAAGGAAGTTTGTTTGAAATATATACCTACGACGGCTATGGTGGCAGATCCTTTAACTAAGCCTATACCACCTGATTTATTTGCCCGTCATGTTCAAGCAATGGGGTTGCGTAGGATATGATTGTACTTCCTTGTAACATGCAAACCATATTGTATTCAATGTTGTTTTATTAATGAAATGAGTAGATGTATTCTTTTCATTACCATTAGCATATTCCATAACACTTAAAGGATATGTCAAGTATAGGTTGAGGATTCACTCTCTCACACGGCCAATCCGCCCTTAGTTTGTGAACTAAGGATGAGACTTACTCAAATACCCACACAAACTTGAGATGCTTGTTCGAGGAAGTCACATTATTTGTGGATGTGATCTTGAGTATCATAGTTGCCTTGATAAGTTATATGTGTTAGAACATCAATATGAGGTGATGTGTGATTCACCGAGCATATATGTACCCCACATCTATTGCTCAACCTATGAACCAGACAAGACTTTCTAAAGAAGTCCAGCCAAAACATGTGTGTTTTGGACAGTGTCTGCACGGTATTTATCATTCAAAACTTGACATAACGAGCCCATTTCTTTGAGTGGGAGTACACTTGGTAGAATTCCACTAGACATGATTTAAGTGGGAGAATTTGGCTGATTCTTGTATAGTAAATCATTTAAGTGGCTTATGATACCGTGGCACATGTCTCATACCATGTGTGTACATTTAATATAGTGATCACCGAGAAGTAACTAAGAGTGATCCCTATCTCTTATGTTGTGTGAGCTTCTCATTTTTTTGTATGCCTTTCGTGACTATTGACTACTATTTTGTGATTATGAGTTATTTATGTTGCTTTGATGGGTAACCTATGACCATGAGAATATGCGGTCTGTCGGTTTCTTTGTTGAGTAATTAAATAACTTGTAGTTGTAAAATAGTGAGTTCAAAAGGAAAGACTTTGTTTGAATACGCTGTCGCTTGTATGTGGAATCGATCCGGATCATATGTTTCTCAGCGAAACAAGACCCCACTACATAGCGGGTTAAAGCATGAGTACTCTTTGTTTGGTACGGTTCATGAGTTTGAATTAGTTTCAACTCACAAAAGGGATTGAAATTAGCCAAACATTGCGTAACAACCAGTCTTAGGTATCAGGCGAACCTAATGGTTATAACCATTAATGCTAATGATAGTGGGAGTCATTTTGACGACTATCTATTTAGGTAGGTAGGTCACATTGATTTGAGAAAATCTGCTATGTCTAACTTAACAGTTGCATAGTAAGAAAAACTCAACTTTCGCCAAAGGGTCACGGCCCATATGCCTTGTATGAGTCTGCATTTGTTTTTATGTGTTCTTGATGTGTTACTGATGATTGGTTCAAGTTTACCATGTGCGAGTGGGAGCTGTTGGAATTTGAGCGAATACTTGCGTACACACAAGTTAAACTTGATCAGATGGATCATGAGCTTAGCAGCAATGTGCTCATGAGATAGCTAGAGATAGCTCAACGTGAGTTTTTGAATAGCTCACAGTAGCTTAAGCTAACTCACTCCAGCTCACCTAGCTCACTCTAGCTCAAGTCAACTCAAGGTAGTTGGACCCAGCTCGGGGCAGTGACACTAGCTGAGTGATAGTGAGGTGGCAGTGACATGTCATCGGGTGATGACATGGCAGCTTACATGGACTACTAGCCAATTGACATGTGACTTAACCATGTGCTGACACATGGTAACACATAAATCTCTCTCTCTTCCTTATGGATGAAAGGTCACCATTATGGGTGGTTACACCGAGTTGGTTAAGGGTGGTTATGAGTGGTAGTCTCTTATTCTTCTCTCTAGAAGAATATCTTGCAATCCTCTTCTCTTACCTTTACTTTGTAATATACAAATAAAAGGCTCTCAAATTCATGACTTTGGATGAAATGGATGGTGGTCTATTTATATGTGAGTGCCACCCTTTCCCAAAGGACTTGTCTTTGGAGAAAGGGTGCTTGGAACCTTCCAAGTAACCACTCATAACTACCCTTAACCAACTTGGTGTAACCACCCATAATGGTGACCTTTCATCCATAAGGAAGAGAGAGAGATTTATGTGTTGCCATGTGTCAGCACATGGTTAAGTCACATGTCAATTGGCTAGTAGTCCATGTAAGCTGCCATGTCATCACCCGATGACATGTCACTGCCACCTCACTATCACTCAGCTAGTGTCATTGCCCCGAGCTGGGTCCAACTACCTTGAGTTGACTTGAGCTAGAGTGAGCTAGGTGAGCTGGAGTGAGTTAGCTTAAGCTACTCTGAGCTATTCAAAAACTCACGTTGAGCTATCTCTAGCTATCTCATGAGCACATTGCTGCTGTAACGCCCCGCTCCGACTTACGGGTGTTACTCGTGAACAATTACCCGAACTGTTCACCTGCCCGGTCTGAGATGAAGGGCGGACTATGTTTCAAGAAGAAACGCCCTAGGTGGGAACTAGGCTTCGTCTGGCCCTTCGCTTACCCAGGATCCATAAACACCCTAAAACCTCGCGAGTTTCTTATGAACGAAGAAATAACCCGCTACACCGCCCAAGGGCTTTAAGATGCTTCTTAACACCGGGCTAGACTAAGGGGAAAACTCATACTCAGAAAAGTCCTCCAATTTTTCCAACATTTCATCGCTCGGGGACTCCTTCGGGGATTTGATAATTTTTTCTATAGCCCAAAATCTCCCAAAATTGGGCCCTATTATTTCCCCCTTTATTCCCTTAATTTTTGAATTTTTCCCCCCCCTTTTTTTTTTTTTCCGCGCGCGGGCCCCACGGTCGGCTGGGCCCTCCCTGGGCCCGGCTGTGCGCTGCCTAAGGCAGCCGCGGCCCGCGGCAGCACGGACCGTCCGTGCGGGCTGGCCGTGCACGCTGGCCGCGCGGCCGTGCGCCTACCACGCGCGCGTGCCCCCTGCTGCCTGTCGACCTGCTGCACCCCAAAAATTTCCAATAACCCATTTTTTTTTTAAATTCCAACTTTCCAACACCCCAAAAATGCCCAAATTCTCCAGAATTTCTTTTCCATATATACACATCAAAATGTACCCTTTGGGCTTAAAGAAACCCTTACACAAGGCATATTCAAATTAAGCAAAAATTACACCATTTGAAAAAAAAATATTCAAATGTCTTCATGCCCAAGCCTCTTTCTCTTACCAAACCCTTCCATAGCATGCTTCAAGACCTACAAGAGGTCAAATAAACCTCATGAGCTCCAAGAGCTCAATAAGGGTGCAATGACACAAAGTATGGAAATTAACAATATAGATGCCAATGCCATATGCAAGTGTCTAGGGTTCCAATGCCTCAACCCTCAAGGTTAAAGGCTTAAACATACCCACCCAAC
This sequence comes from Diospyros lotus, assembly GCF_014633365.1. Lineage (NCBI taxonomy): Eukaryota > Viridiplantae > Streptophyta > Magnoliopsida > Ericales > Ebenaceae > Diospyros > Diospyros lotus. Next base: position 13,720,284 of record NC_068340.1, read on the forward strand.
ACACAATTTCATGGCCATGAGTCTCATACACACAAGCATATGCAAAGCAAGCACAAAAATGTTAAAATGCATACAAGAGTCATGCTAGCCCCCATCCACTTGGGGCTTTCCTCTTACCTCAATACTCCATGGATCTTCAAGTTTCCAACAACTTCAAGCCTCCAAAATCACTTCCTTTAATTTCCTCAATCTCCTTCATGAAAAACAAGCCTAGGATCATCAAGAGATCCTTTAAAAATGAGAAATACAAGAAAATTATGTAACCTTTACCTCTAGGCTTCTTGGATTTCTTCTTCTCCTTTTTCTTCTTCTTTCTCTCTTCTTCTTTCACTTGAATGGGAGAACTCTCCCATCCCTATACCTCTCTCATATATATATTTCTTACACATTTCTCCCAACTCCAAGGTTTAATATGAACCTTTGGATCTCTCTTGAAATGGGAGAATTAATCCCCACCTCTCATTAAAATCCTTATTCTTCCATTTACATAACTCACCACATATGTATGTATGCATATGAATCTTGAAAGTCAAGCCTCCCAACACCATCATCACACTCTTTAATGGCTTGAGTGACTAAAATCACATAATTTCTCTTTAATTTAATCCCTCATTTTCACTCATAAATGCTTGACCATTTTCTTTTCTTTTTTCATTTTTCTTTTAGGCAACATAATAATTGCCCTTAATAAATGCTTGAAAGACCACTTTACTTTCCTTTTTGAATTATCTTAATTCACTTTATCATCTCCCAACATCCACATATATATATGATCATGTATGGCTACACCCATGCACATACACATACATACATGATCTTTCTTCCCAAGACTATGCCAAGTGTCATCACTAGACACCTACTTGGCCTCCAATCCTTAATCTTGGCCATTGGATCATGTCTTCCATCTCAAGACACAATTTTTCTTTTCCAATTAATTTTCTTTTCTCTTTCAACATCATAAAGGCCTTCATTAATGGTGAGAGACATAAATATTTTCTTTTGAAATTAAAGAAAAGCCACCATCATTGCCTCATTAAATGCTTGAGTGACTAATAATCTATTTCCTTTAAAATTTCTTTAATCACTCATATATTCCCAAAATATCTACACAATACACATGCCCATAGATACACTTATGGATAACCCTTTACACATGCACATATATACATGCATGTCTCCCATGACCAAACCTTGACAAAATCACCATTAAGACTCCCTTGCTTAATTTATTTACCAAAATTAATTTCTAGCCTTTCACTTCAAGGTCAGATTCATCCCGACACCTAGCTGGGACTTCTGTCCATACCAGAGCCGCTCCCATCCTGCTAGCCTCACAACACCTGACCACCCTTCAGGCTCCAGCATTAGGCAATACCCAAGGTCTATACCCAACCTCTTATCGGGTCTTTCTGCCCAAATTACCAAAATACCCCTGCCTCGGTATTATGACACCGGCCTAAGTCCTTCCATCTCAAGGGCCTTCTTGGGTTTTCCTTTCATCTTTTCTAACACTGGTAACACGGGGTGTTACAATCCGACACCTTCTCAAGGGCATTTTTTGAAATTTTCTCATTTTCTTTCTCATTCGTTTAACACCTGTAACACCGAGTGTTACAGCTGCTAAGCTCATGATCCATCTGATCAAGTTTAACTTGTGCGTACACAAGTATTCACTCAAATTCCAACATATTTAATGTATCAAAATGTCGTCTTTCTCCTAGATTCGGAATCATCGTCATCAAAATAATACACTTGAAAATTTCGATGATTGAATCAGGATTGTATCTTTATTTGTTAAAGTGTTCCACTATGGACCCACACGTAAAACTCAACTTTTCAAAACATCCCAAAATCAGAATTTGAACATTTTCTTGAGTATATTTAATGTATCAAAATGTCATCTTTCTCCAAGATTCGGAATCGTCGTCATCAAAATAGTACACTTGAAAATATCGTTGATTGAATCAAAGTTGTATCTTTACTTGTTAAAGTGTTCCACTATGGACCCATAGGTAAAACTCAACTTTTCAAAACATCCCATAATCAGAATTTGAACTTTCTTGAGTGTATTTAATGTATCAAAATGTCATCTTTCTCGTAGATTCAGAATCATCATCATCAAAATATTACACTTAAAAATATCGTTGATTGAATCAAGGTTGTATCTTTATTTGTTAAAGTGTTCCACTATGGACCTATATGTAAAACTCAACTTTTCAAAACATCCCAAAATCAGAATTTGAACTTTCTTGAGTATACGTAATGTATCAAAATGTCATCTTTCTCCCAGATTTGGAATCGTCACAATCAACTTAGTACACTTGAAGATATCCTTGATTGAATAAAAGTTGTAATCTTTAGTATTAAAAGTGTTCAACTTTGGATTCATGGCTAAAATTCAACTTTTCAAAACCTTCCAAAATCAGAATTTGAACATTCTCGAGTGTATTTAGTGTATAAAAATGTCGTCTTTCTCCTAGATATGGAATCGTTGTCATAAAATTAGTACACTTGAAGATATCGTTGATTGAATCAAAGCTGTCACTTTATTGTTTAAAGTGTTCTAGTCCATCCCATGGCTAAAACTTAACTTTTTAAAACATCCCAAAATCAGAATTTGAACTTTCTTTATTCTATTTAATGTATCAAAATGTCGTCTTTCTCCTAGATTCGGAATCGTCGTCATCAAAATAGTACAGTTGAAAATATCGTTGATTGAATCAAGGTTGTATCTTTATTTGTTAAAGTGAACTATGGACCCATAGGTAAAACTCAACTTTTTAAAACATTCCAAAATAAGAATTTGAACTTTGTTGAGGGTATTTAATGTATCAAAATGTCGTCTTTCTTCTAGATTTGGAATCGTCGTCATCAAAATATTACACTTGAAAATATCGTTGATTGAATCAAGGTTGTATCTTTATTTGTTAAAGTGTTCCACTATGGACACATATGTAAAACTCAAGTTTTCAAAACATCCCAAAATCAGAATTTGAACATTCTTGAGTATACGTAATGTATCAAAATGTCATCTTTCTCCTAGATTTGGAATCGTCATCATAAACTTAGTACACTTGAAGATATCGTTGATTGAATAAAAGTTGTAATCTTTAGTATTAAAGGTGTTCTACTTTGGATCCATGGCTAAAACTCAAATTTTCAAAACCTTCCAAAATCAGAATTTGAACTTTCTCGAGTGTATTTAGTGTATAAAAATGTCATCTTTCTCCTAGATATGGAATCGTTGTCATCAAATTAGTACACTTGAAGATATTGTTGATTGAATCAAAGCTGTCTCTTTATTATTTAAAGTGTTCTAGTATGTCCATGGCTGAAACTCAACTTTTCAAAACATCCCACAATCAGAATTTAAACTTTCTTGAGTGTATTTAATGTATCAAAATGTCATCTTTCTCCTAGATTCAGAATCGTCACTATCAAATATTACACTTGAAAATATCGTTGATTGAATCAAGGTTGTATCTTTATTTGTTTTAGTGTTCCACTATGGACCCATATGTAAAACTCAACTTTTCAAAACATCCCAAAACAAGAATTTGAACTTTCTTGAGAATGTATCAAAATGTCATCTTGCTCCTAGATTTGGAACCGTCATCATCAACTTAGTACACTTGAAGATATCGTTGATTGAATAAAAGTTGTAACTTTACTAATAAAAGTGTTCTACTTTGGATCCATGGCTCTCAACTTTTCAAAACATTCGAAAATAAGAATTTGAAGTTTCTCGAGTGTATTTAGTGTATAAAAATGTCGTCTTTCTCCTAGATATGGAATCGTTGTCATCAAATTAGTACACTTGAATATATTGTTGTTTGAATCAACGCTTTAACTTTATTATTTAATGTGTTCTAGTATGGACCCATGGCTAAAACTAAACTTTTCAAAACATCCCAAAATCTTTGAACTTTTTTTAATGTATTTAATGTATCAAAATGTTGTCTTTCTCCTAGATTGGGAATTGTCGTCTTCAAAATAGTACACTTGAAAATATCGTTGATTGAATCAAGGTTGTATCTTTATTTGTTAAAGTGTTCTACTATGGATGGAGCTAAAACTCAAGTTTTCTAAACATCCCAAAATCAGAATTTGAACTTTCTTGAGTATACGTAATGTATCAAAATGTCATATTTCTCCTAGATTTGGAATCGTCATCATCACACTTGAAGATATCATTGATTGAATAAAAGTTGTAATCTTTAGTATTAAAGGTGTTCTACTTTGGATCCATGGCTCAAACTCAACTTTTCAAAACCTTCCAAAATCAGAATTTGAACTTTCTCGAGTGTATTTAGTGTATAAAAATGTCGTCTTTCTCCTAGATATGGAATCGTTCTCATCAATTTAGCACACTTGAAGATATCGTTGATTGAATCAATGCTGTCACTTTATTATTTAAAGTGTTCTAGTATGAACCCATGGATAAAACTCAACTTTTCAAAACTTCCCAAAATTAGAATTTGAACTTTCTTGAGTGTATTTAATGTATCAAAACGTCGTCTTTCTCCTAGATTCAAAATCGTCATCATAAAAATAGTACACTTGGAAATATCGTTGATGGAATCAAGGTTGTATCTTTATTTGTTAAAGTGTTCCACTATGGACCCATAGGTAAGACTCAACTTTTCAAAATATCCCAAAATCAGAATTTGAACATTCTTGAGGGTATTTAATGTATCGAAATTTCGTCTTTCTCCTAGATTCAGAATCGTCGTCATCAAAAACAGTACACTTGAAAATATCGTTGATTGAATTAAGGTTGTATCTTTATTTGTTAAAGTGTTCCACTATAGACCCATAGGTAACACTCAACTTTTCAAAACATTCCAAAATCAGAATTTAAACTTTCTTCAGTGTATTTAATGTAATCAAAATGTCGTCTTTCTCCTAGATTCAGAATCGTCGTCATCAAAATACTACAATTGAGAATTTCGTTGATTGAATTAAGGTTGTATCTTTATTTGTTAAAGTGTTCCACTATGGACACATAGGTAAAACTCAACTTTTCAAAACATCCCAAAATCAGAATTTGAACTTTCTTTGAGGTATTTAATGTATCAAAATGTCGTCTTTCTCCTAGATTCGAAATCGTCGTCATCAAAATAGTACACTTGAAAATTTCAATGATTGAATCAGGGTTGTATCTTTATTTGTTAAAGTGTTCCACTATGGACCCATAGGTAAAACTCAACTTTTCAAAACATCCCAAACTCAGAATTTGAACTTTTTTGAGTGTATTTAATGTATCAAAATATCGTATTTCTCCTAGATTCAGAATCGTCGTCATCAAAATAGTACACTTGAAAATATCTTTGATTGAATCAAGGTTGTATCTTTATTTGTTAAAGTGTTCTACTATGCACCCATACCTAAAACTGAAGTTTTCAAAACATCCCAAAATCAGATCTTTCTCCCAGATTTGGAATCGTCACAATCAACTTAGTACACTTGAAGATATCGTTGATTGAATCAATGTTGTAATCTTTAGTATTAAAAGTGTTCTACTTTGGATCCATGGCTAAAACTCAACTTTTCAAAACCTTGCGAAACTAGAATTTGAACTTCTCAAGTGTATTTAGTGTATAAAAATGTCATCTTTCTCCTAGATATGGAATCGTTGTCATCAAATTAGTACACTTGAAAATATCATTGATTGAATCAAAGCTGTCACTTTATTATTTAAAGTGTTCTAGTATGGACCCTTGGCTAAAACTCAACTTTTAAAAACATCCCAAAATCAGAAGTTAAACTTTCTTGCGTGTATTTAATGTATCAAAATGTCGTCTTTCTCCAAGATTCAGAATCGTCGTCATCAAAATAGTACATTTGAAAATTTCGATGATTGAATCAGGGATGTATCTTTATTTGTTAAAGTGTTCCACTATGGACGCATAGGTAAAACTCAACTTTTCAAAACATCACAAAATCAGAATTTAAACTTTTTTGAGTGTATTTAATGTATCAAAATATCGTCTTTCTCCTAGATTCGAAATCGTCGTCATCAAAATAGTACACTTGAAAATATCTTTGATTGAATCAAGGTTGTATCTTTATTTGTTAAAGTGTTCTACTATGCACCCATACCTAAAACTCAAGTTTTCAAAACATCCCAAAATCAGATCTTTCTCCCAGATTTGGAATCGTCACAATCAACTTAGTACACTTGAAGATATCGTTGATTGAATCAATGTTGTAATCTTTAGTATTAAAAGTGTTCTACTTTGGATCCATGGCTAAAACTCAACTTTTCAAAACCTTGCGAAACTAGAATTTGAACTTTCTCAATTGTATTTAGTGTATAAAAATGTCATATGTCTCCTAGATATGGAATCGTTGTCATCAAATTAGTACACTTGAAGATATCATTGATTGAATCAAAGCTGTCACTTTATTATTTAAAGTGTTCTACTATGGACCCTTGGCTAAAACTCAACTTTTAAAAACATCCCAAAATCAAAAGTAGAACTTTCTTGAGTGTATTTAATGTATCAAAATGTCGTCTTTCTCCAAGATTCGGAATCGTTGTCATCAAAATAGTACACTTGAAAATATCGTTGATTGAATCGAGGTTGTATCTTTCTTTGTTAAAGTGTTCCACTATGGACCCATAGGAAAAACTCAACTTTTCAAAACATCCCAAAATCAGAATTTGAACTTTTTCTTGAGAGTATTTAATGTATCAAAATGTCGTCTTTCTCCTAGATTCAGAATCGTCATCATCAAAAATAGTACACTAGAAAATATCGTTGATTGAATCAAAGTTGTATCTTTATTTGTTGAAGTGTTCTACAATGGAGCAATAGGTAAAACTCAGCTTTTCAAAACATCCAAAAATCAGAATTTGAACTTTCTTGAGTGTATTTAATATATCAAAATGTCATCTTTCTCCTAGATTTGGAATCGTCGTCATCAAAATAGTACACTTGAAAATATCGTTGATTGAATCACGGTTGTATCTTTATTTGTTAAAGTGTTCCACTATGGACCCATATGTAAAACTCAAGTTTTCAAAACATCCCAAAATCAGAATTTGAATTTTTTTGAGTGTATTTAATGTATCAAAATGTCGTCTTTCTCCTATATTCAGAATCGTCGTCATCAAAATAGTACACTTGAAAATATCGTTGATTGAATCAAGATTGTATCTTTATTTGATAAAGTGTTCCACTATGGACCCATAGGTAAAACTCAACTTTTTAAAACATCAAAAAATCAGAATTTGAACTTTCTTGAGTGTATTTAATGTATCAAAATGTCGTCTTTCTCCTAGTTTCAGAATCGTCGTCATCAAAATAGTACACTTGAAAATTTCGATGATTGAATCAGGGTTGTATCTTTATTTGTTAAAGTGTTCCACTATGGACCCATAGGTAAAACTCAAATTTTCAAAACAACCCAAAATCAGAATTTGAACTTTCTTGAGTGTATTTAATGTATCAAAATGTCGTCTTTCTCCTAGATTTGGAATCGCCGTCATCAAAATAGTACACTTGAAATTATCTTTGATTGAATCAAGGTTGTATCTTTATTTGTTAAAGTGTTCTACTATGCACCCATACCTAAAACTCAAGTTTTCAAAACATCCCAAAATCAAAATTTGAACTTTCTTGAGTGTATGTAATGTATCAAAATGTCATCTTTCCCTTAGATTTGGAATCATCATCATCATCTTAGTACACTTGAAAATATCGTTGATTGAATTAAAGTTGTAATCTTTAGTATTAAAAGTATTCTACTTTCGATCCTTGGCTAAAACTCAACTTTTCAAAACCTTGCGAAACTAGAATTTGAACTTTCTCAAGTGTATTTAGTATATAAAAATGTCATCTTTCTCCTAGATATGGAATCGTTGTCATCAAATTAGTATACTTGAAGATATCATTGATTGAATCAAAGCTGTCACTTTATTATTTAAAGTATTCTAGTATGGACCCATGGCTAAAACTCAACTTTTAAAAACATCGCAAAATCAGAAGTTGAACTTTCTTGAATGTATTTAATGTATCAAAATGTCGTCTTTCTCCAAGATTCAGAATCGTCGTCATCAAAATAGTACACTTGAAAATATCATTGATTGAATCAAGGTTATATCTTTATTTGATAAAGTGTTCCACTATGGACCCATAGGTAAATCTCAACTATTCAAAACATCCCAAAATCAGAATTTGAACTTTCTTGAGTGTAGATGTCGTCTATCTCCAAAATTCAAAATTGTCATCATCAAAATAGTACACTTGGAAATTTCATAGAATGAATCAAGGTTGTATCTTTCTTTGATAAAGTGTTCCACTATGGACCTGTAGGTAAAACTCAACTTTTAAAAACGTCCCAAAATCAGAATTTGAACATTCCTGAGTGTATTTAATGTATCGAAATGTCGTCTTTCTCCTAGATTCAGAATCGTCGTCATCAAAATAGTACACTTGAAAATTTCGTAGATTGAATCAAGGTTGTAACTTTATTTCATAAAGTGTTCCACTATGGACCCATTGGTAAAACTCAACTTTTCAAAACATCCCAAAATCAGAATTTGAAATTTCTTGACTGTATTTAATGTATCAAAATGTCGTCTTTCTCCTAGATTCGGAATCGTCATCATCAAAATAGTACACTTGAAAATATCCTTGATTGAATCAAAGTTGTATCTTTATTTGTTAAAGTGTTCCACTATGGACCCATAGGTAAAACACAACTTTTCAAAACATCCCAAAATCAGAATTTGAAAATTCTTGAGTGTATTTAATGTATCGAAATGTCGTCTTTCACCTAGATTCAGAATCGTCGTCATCAAAATAGTACAGTAGAAAATATCGTTGATTGAATCGAGGTTGTATCTTTCTTTGTTAAAGTGTTCCACTATGGACCCATAAGAAAAACTCAACTTTTCAAAACATCCCAAAATCAGAATTTGAACTTTTTCTTGAGTGTATTTAATGTATCAAAATGTTGTCTTTCTCCTAGATTCAAAATCGTCATCACCAAAATAGTACACTAGAAAATATCATTGATTGAATCAAAGTTGTATCTTTATTTGTTAAAGTGTTCTACTATGGACCCATAGGTAAAACTCAACTTTTCAAAACATCCAAAAATCAGAATTTGAACTTTCTTGAGTGTATTTAATGTATCAAAATGTCGTCTTTCTCCTAGATTCGAAATCGTCGTCATCAAAATAGTACAGTTGAAAATATCGTTGGTTGAATCAAGGTTGTATCTTTATTTGTTAAAGTGTTCCACTATGGACCCATATGTAAAACTCAAGTTTTCAAAACATCCCAAAATCAAAATTTGAACTTTCTTGAGTATACGTAATGTATCAAAATGTCATCTTTCTCCTAGATTTGGAATCGTCATCATCAACTTAGTACACTTGAAGATATCGTTGATTGAATAAAAGTTGTAATCTTTAGTATTAAAAGTGTTCTACTTTGGATGGCTAAAACTCAAATTTTCAAAACCTTCCAAAATCAGAATTTGAACTTTCTCGAGTGTACTTAGTGTATAAAAATGTCGTCTTTCTCCTAGATATGGAATAGTTGTCATCAAAATTAGTACACTTGAAGATATCGTTGATTGAATCAAAGCTGTCACTTTATTATTTAAATTGTTCTAGTATGGACCCATGGCTAAAACTCAACTTTAAAAAACATCCCAAAATAAGAAGTTGAACTTTCTTGAGGGTATTTAATGTATCAAAATGTCGTCTTTCTCCTAGATTCGGAATCGTCGTCACCAAAATATTACACTTGAAAATATCGTTGATTGAATCAAGTTTGTATCTTTATTTGTTAAAGTGTTCCACTATGGACCCATAGGTAAAACTCAACTTTTCAAAACATCCCAAAATCAGAATTTGAAGATTCTTGACTGTATTTAATGCATCAAAATGTCGTCTTTCTCCTAGATTCGGAATCGTCATCATCAAAATAGTACACTTGAAAATTTCGTTGATTGAATCAAGGTTGTATCCTTATTTGATAACGTGTTCCACTATGGACCCATAGGTAAAACTCAACTTTTCAAAACATCCCAAAATCAGAATTTGAACTTTTTTTAGTGCATTTGATGTATCAAAATGTCGTCTTTCTCCTAGATTCAGAATCGTCGTCATCAAAATAGTACACTTGAAAATTTCGTAGATTGAATCAAGGTTGTATCTTTATTTGATAAATTGTTCCACTATGGACCCATAGGTAAAACTCTACTTTTCAAAACATCCCAAAATCAGAATTTAAACTTTCTTGAATGTATTTAATGTATCAAAATGTCGTCTTTCTCCTAGATTCGGAATCGTCATCATCAAAATACTACACTTGAAAATATCGTTGATTGAATCAAAGTTGTATCTTTATTTGTTAATGTGTTCTACTATCGACCCATAGGTAAAACTCAACTTTTCAAAACATCCGAAAATCAGAATTTGAACTTTATTGAGTATACGTAATGTATCAAAATGTCATCATCAACTTAGTACACTTGAAGATAATGTTGATTGAATAAAAGTTGTAATCTTTAGTATTAAAAGTGTTCTACTTTGGATGGCTAAAACTCAACTTTTCAAAACCTTACAAAATCTGAATTTGAACTTTCTCGAGTGTATTTAGTGTATAAAAATGTCGTCTTTCTCCTAGATATGGAATCGCTGTCATCAAATTAGTACACTTGAAGATATTGTTGATTGAATCAAAGCTGTCACTTTATTATTTAAAGTGTTCTAGTATGGACCCATGGCTAAAACTCAACTTTTCAAAACATCCCACAATCAGAATTTAAACTTTCTTGAGTGAATTTAATGTATCAAAATGTCGTCTTTCTCCTAGATTCAGAATCGTCGTCATCAAAATATTACACTTGAAAATATCATTGATTGAATCGAGGTTGTATCTTTATTTGTTAAAGTGTTCCACTATGGACCCATATGTAAAACTCAACTTTTCAAAACATCCCAAAATCTGAATTTGAACTTTCTTGAGTATACGTAATGTATCGAAATGTCATCTTTCTCCTAGATTTGGAATCGTCATAATCAACTTAGTACACTTGAAGATATCGTTGATTGAATAAAAGTTGTAATCTTTAGTATTAAAAGTGTTTTACTTTGGATTCATGGGTAAAATTCAACTTTTCAAAACCTTCCAAAATCAAAATTTGAACTTTATCGTGTTTATTTAGTGTATGAAAATGTCGTCTTTCTCCTAGATATAGAATCGTTGTCATCAAATTAGTACACTTGAAGATATCGTTGATTGAATCAAAGCTGTCACTTTATTATTTAAAGTGTTCTAGTATGGAGTCTTGGCTAAAACTCAACTTTTAAAAACATCCCAAAATCAGAAGTTGAACTTTCTTGAGTGTATTTAATGTATCAAAATGTCGTCTTTCTCCAAGATTCAGAATCGTCATCTTCAAAATAGTACACTTGAAAATATCGTTGATTGAATCAAGGTTGTATCTTCATTTGTTAATGTAACACCCCGCTCCCACTTACGGGTGTTACTCGTGAACAATTACCCGAATTATCCACCCCGCCCGGTCTTTGATGAAGGGCGGATCGTGTTTCAAGAAGAAACGCCCTAGGTGGGAACTAGGCTCGTCCTTCCCTTCCCTTAAACCCCAGGATTTACTGGCAGAATTGGGCTTTAAACCACACCGCGTTTGGTTAAAAGAAACCTTGCGAAGACGCCCAATCATATTTTTCTCATTTGAATTTAATTCTTTCCGACTAAGAATTTTACCGGGCTCCAAAAATCACCATTTAAACCAATCCATTGATGGATCACCAATTTTGGAGGAAAACTCATTATTTCAAATTTTTTAAATTTCGGCATTAATCTCCAAAATGCCCAAAAAATCCCTTTATTTTGAAAATTCCTCCGGGGCCCAAATTCAATTAAGAAATGCCCCAATTTCTCCCAAAAATTCCAATTTAAAAAAAAAAAAAATTTGGCCGACGGGGCCCACTAGCGCGCTCGGGTCCATGTAGCGCGGGCCGCGCGCGCGGCCTCCTGCGCCCTCCTACCTGCGGGCGCAACTGCCTACCCCCGCGCGCGCGCAGCCGCCCCGCGGCCAGCTGCTTGCTGGCAGCCCTCTGCTGCTTTTTTCTCACTTCTCTTCTTCTTTTTTTTTTTTTTTTTCTCTTAGGGCCTCCTAACCCCAAAATTTCCAGAATTTAAAATGAATAAATAAACTTCATTTCCCTTAAATTTTAGCCTCTTTTTCTCCAAAATTAAGGCTTAAATTTATGCTCTTGATGTTTCCATAACATACATCAACCATCCACAATTTGCAACCAAAGCTTACACAACCCTCTTGATGCTTAAATTCCCATTTTACAAAAAAATATCGTTTTACAATATGTTTGCTACATCATACATCAAATAAAAAAATATTTTACAACATGCTTAGACTTCCAAAACCCAAGCTAAATTACATGAGTTCCTTAGGGTCTTCATTTCATCAAGCATGCTTAACCTTCCAAGATCCCTTCCTTCTTGCACATGAGATACCTACATGGTGAGGATAAAAACCTCATGAGCTATTAAGCTCAATAAGGGTGCAATGACAATAGTATGAACATGAAAATAAATGTGATGCCAATGCATGTATGCAACATGGTTAGGGCTTCCACATCCTCACAACCACCTTGGTTTGAGGCTTTAATCTACCCTACCCCACTTAACCTCATGGCCATAGGTCCTAGCACAAACAACATTCCAATGCACACATAAAATTCATGCATCATACTTACAACTTGCAAGCCACCATCCCATGGGGCTATCTGTAACGACCCGTTAGAGGGTCCAGTATTTATTCAAGAATGATTTAATTAATTGTTAAAGTATTTGATTAAGCGATTTTTCCAATTAATTATTTAATGTGGCAATTTAGAGATTTTAAAGGAAAAGAATAGCATTTATTTCTTTTTAATGTTGGAGTTAAAGGAATTTACCAAGGTGGCAATTTAGATTTTTAATGGAGAGAATAGTATTTAAATAGCATTTAAATGGCATTTATTTTGTGAAATTAAATGCAAGGGCATGAAGGTAATTTTGGAGTTTTATTATTATTTGAGAGTTTTGATAATAATTTTTGTATTATTATTAATTAAGTGGGACTATGTATATTTAAAGAAGAATGAGAATCCATGTATGAGATGGATTTGGATTAAGAGTCTCTTAGTCCCAATAGGAGAAGGTTTTGAGAGTCTCCAAGTTCAATTGGGAGAGGGATTCCAAGTTATAAAAGGAAAGAGATCTAGCACTTTATGTCTATATATAGAGCCCATTAGCTTAGTTTTTCTTCACACCGTGTGAAGAACATAAAGGCCAAGATATAGTAAAGGCTTGCTAGAGTCTTCAGAATCGCTCCAGGGTTCGATCAGAGAGTTCTATCAGGCAAGTATTCTTCTTGTAATCCCTTCCATTACAGGTTCATATCAGTTTTGATTTCAAATTATTCCAGTTCTTCGTTGTAGTTTTCAGATTTATATAATTAAGCAGAGACGTATATATATATGTGTGTATAACAGTGAAGTAATGAGCAAGTTATAGTAATCTTTATCCATTTTGGATTGCAAGTTCTATTAATCCTCATCCATTTTGGATTGCAAGTTCGATTAATCCTTATCTCTTTTGGATTGCAAGTTCTATTATTCTAAGTTCTAATATCCGGATACCTTGTATCGTATCCGGATGTATCTAAAGTTCTTCGAGTATGATATCCGGATGGTTTGTTTATACATCCAGAAAGGTCAAGATAATATCCGGATGCCTATCTCAAAGTTGAATTTTTCATTTGAATAGTCCCCAGTTATATCCGAATGCATTAGTGAGATATCCAGATGACCAGAATCATATCCAGATATCCTAGTTCATATCCAAATACATCTCAGCATATCTGAATAGCTTTTGCTTTGAATGTCAGTGTATCCGGATGAGCCTTTTTCATATCCGGATGTCTTTCATCATATCTGGATATCCTTCCTGATATTCGGATGACTTTTCCAGAAATCCAATTTAGCTTCCAGTGAGTCCTAATTCAAGTTTAATTCAATCAATGTATTCAATACCTTCCAACATTGAATTCATAAGCCAGAACATGACAAGTTAATCATACCCATACCATAAATCATAATTCATATAATCTTTGTATTCCAATATATAGATGAAGATCATATCATGTTCAGTATTATTTTATTTTGACATGATCAGCATTATTTTGTGAGATTATGTGCATACATTTTGGTATGAGCATTGAGCATAACTTTATATGGAGCACTGCATATCGTGCGCCAGCATTTATGTGAGCATTGCATTGCATTATGCGCGCTAGGCGGCTTGTCCGCGGGGATCCCATCAGTTTCAGTTTCAGTTTCAGCTCAGTTTATGAGTTGCTCGCCTGGTGGCAACCAGGGGGCTAGGGGCTTTGCCCACAATATGTGCTTACAGTTTTTATGTATGCAGGTTTCAGATCAGACAGGTATGTATTATCAGATTATGTGGGCCTATGAGCCAAAGTTGCATACTTGCATTTAGTTTACAGTTTATGTGCATTACATTTTTATGAATGCAATCAGACAGTGATTTTACAGTACAAGTTCAGTCAGTTATTTACCAGTATCGATATTCTTCGATTCAGCTTCAGTATTCTTTCCAGCTTATTACTTGCTGAGCTTTTGTAGCTCACCTTGTACTCTTCACCCCTCCAGGTTCTAGCAGGGGAGTATCAGATGTGGGGCCTAGCAGCAGTGTTCAGTAGTGTGTGTACGTGGAGCCGCTCAAGATAAAAGATGTCTGGGAGTCTGTTGAGTTCTATAGAGTTTTCTCAGATTAGATCTTATTTTATATTTTAGTTGAGGGATTGTCCCTTAGATAGAGTTTGTGCTTTTCAGTCTGTATTGACTCAGAGTTTTTATTTCAGTTGATTGAGATACTCATTCATGGTATCAGATTTCAGTTTATCAGTTAGTTTATTTTATTTTCCCCGTAGCACCTCTTCTCGGACAGTTCTAGGAGAGGGGGTGTTACACTATCCCTTACCTTTTTCCATTCTTTGAAGTTTCCACATGCTTTAACTTCAAGGCCCTCATTGCTTTCAACCCTTGCTCTTTCTCAAGAAACCCCTTAAAAAAAAATAAGGTAGCTAAGCCACCATACAAGAAAGATAAAAGGATTTCTCTTTATTACTATAAGGTAGAAACCTTACCTTTGCATTCTTCATTTCCTTTTTCCTTTCTTCTCCATTCTTTCCTTTCTTCCTCTAAGCATTTGGCCAAAAAGCTTAGCCTTCTTCTCTACCTCCCTTTATATAGCCAAAAATCCCCTTTAATTCACTTATTTTATTTCCATGACAAGAATAAATCTTAGCCCTAGGATTTCACTTAAATTGGAAGAATACATCCTAGCCTTCCATAACAAGCACAATCCATGTGCTCTTGAGAATCTCAATCTCAACCATTGATTTCAAATAAACCCATCCCCTCTCTTGGAGAAAACACATGAAGCACAATCCATAGCCCTTAGTCTTCTTTAATCTCAACCCTTGATGCATTTTGGAAGACTAAATCCCCACCATCCAAATTAACACAATCCATGTGTTTCTCAAGAATGAATCCTGGCCATGGACTTCTTTGGAGATCCAATCTCCACCATCCATTTCATTCTTCTATTGGATCCTTACATCCCATTTGGTAATCCATGTCAACATAAAGCCTTAAATCTCTACCATTGGATAAATTCCAATTTCAAGACTAATTTTCCACCATTGGATCAAGTCTCCAAATCCCATAAAATATTCCATTTCTCATTTGTTTAATTGGGACTAATTTCACCACATTAAATATGAAAGACAACTTAGAGAGACATAAATGCTTTTCTCTCCCATTTATTTTAATCTCCCATTTTCCCCCATTAATGCTTGACCATTTTCTTTTCATTTGCAATTTCTTTTTATTGCAACATAATCATTACACTCACATGGGCTAAATGGCTCATCTTTTCCATTCTTTTTGGTTTATTTAAATCCCTTAATTTTGTTTGAATAAGACCATGCCAAGTGTTACTCTAAGACACAAACTTGGCTTCCAAGTCTTCCATCTCACCCACCCATTAATTATAAACATAATTTACCAATTTAGGGAAAATCAATTATTTTCTCTCATAATTGAATATTCTCTATTTTGCCCTTTTTCCATAATTTAATTTCTTTATCAAATTTACTCCAAAATTACTAAAATACCTTTCGTGAATTTTTTAATCCCATTTATCTCCGCATAATGAAAAATGGGAACTAATTCACTTCCATACTTAATTCCACCTTGGAATTATCTCCAATGTACCAAATTAACCTTTATTGGACTTCACTATCCAAATTACCAAAATGCCCCTCTCATAGGGCACCCTCAATCTCAAAGATCCGACACCTTCTCAAGGGCATTTTTGGAATTTTCTCATTTTCTTTCTCATTCTTTTAACACCTGTAACACCGGGTGTTACAGTTAAAGCGTTCCACTATGGACCCATATGTAAAACTCAACTTTTCAAAACATCCCAAAATTAGAATTTGAACTTTCTTTAGTGTATTTAATGTATCAAAATGTCGTCTTTCTCCTAGATTCGGAATCGTCGTCATCAAAATAGTACACTTGAAAATATCGTTGATTGAATCAAGGTTGTATCTTCATTTGTTAAAGTGACCTATGGACCCATAGGTAAAACTCAACTTTTCAAAACATCCTAAAATCAGAATTTGAACTTTGTTGAGGGTATTTTATGTATCAAAATGTAGTCTTTCTCCTAGATTCGGAATCGTCGTCACCAAAATAGTACACCTGAAAATATCGTTGATTGAATAAAAGTTGTATCTTTAGTATTAAAAGTGTTCTACTTTGGATCCATGGCTCTCAACTTTTCAAAACATTCCAAAATCAGAATTTGAACTTTCTCGAGTGTATTTAGTGTATGAAAATGTCGTGTTTCTCCTAGTTATGGAATCGTTGTCATCAATTTAGTACACTTGAAGATATCGTTGATTGAATCAATGCTGTCACTTTATTATTTAAAGTGTTCTAGTATGGACCCATGGAGAAAAATCAACTTTTCAAAACTTCCCAAAATCAGAATTTGAACTTTCTTGAGTGTATTTAATGTATCAAAACGTCGTCTTTCTCCTAGATTCGAAATAGTACACTTGAAAATATCGTTGATTGAATCAAGGTTGTATCTTTATTTGTTAAAGTGGTCCACTATGGACCCATAGGTAAGACTCAACTTTTTAAAATATCCCAAAATCAGAATTTGAACATTCTTGAGTGTATTTAATGTATCGAAATTTCGTCTTTCTCCAAGATTCAGAATCGTCGTCATCAAAATAGTACACTTGAAAATATCGTTGATTGAATTAAGGTTGTATCTTTATTTGTTAAAGTGTTCCACTATGGACCCATAGGTAAAACTAAACTTTTCAAAACATTCCAAAATCAGAATATAAACTTTCTTTAGTGTATTTAATGTAATCAAAATGTCGTCTTTCTCCTAGATTCGGAATCGTCGTCATCAAAATAGTACATTTGAGAATTTCGTTGATTGAATTAATGTTGTATCTTCAGTTGTTAAAGTGTTCCACTATGGACATGTGTAAAACTCAACTTTTCAAAACATCCCAAAATCAGAATTTCAATTTTCTTTAGTGTATTTAATGTATCAAAATGTCATCTTTCTCCTAGATTCGGAATCGTCGTCATCAAAATAGTACACTTGAAAATTTTGATGATTGAATCAGGATTGTATCTTTATTTGTTAAAGTGTTCCACGATGGACCCATAGGTAAAACTCAACTTTTCAAAACATCGCAAAATCAGAATTTGAACTTTCTTGAGTATATTTAATGTATCAAAATATCG
Source organism: Diospyros lotus (assembly GCF_014633365.1). Lineage (NCBI taxonomy): Eukaryota > Viridiplantae > Streptophyta > Magnoliopsida > Ericales > Ebenaceae > Diospyros > Diospyros lotus. The sequence goes on from NC_068340.1 coordinate 13,738,201, forward strand.
TCTTTCTCCTAGATTCGGAATCGTCGTCATCAAAATAGTACACTTGAAAATATCGTTGATTGAATCAAGGTTGTATCTTTATTTGTTAAAGTGTTCTACTATGCACACATACCTAAAACTCAAGTTTTCAAAACATCCCAAAATCAGAATTTGAACTTTTTCAGTATACGTAATGTATCAAAATGTCATCTTTCTCCCAGATTTGGAATCGTCACCATCTACTTAGTACACTTGAAGATATCGTTGATTGAATCAAAGTTGTAATCTTTATGTAATACCCGGTATTACATGGTATTGAAATAAATAATTTTTGGATTATTTTGTTAGGACCTCGGCTGGTCCGGAAAGCCCAAGGGTCAATCTCGATAAATTAATTAATAAAATTGCTGAATTGGCGGCTGGGAGTGCCTCGGGACTTGGATGTCCAGGGAAGAGGGCAAGAGATTGACGAGCATCTCAAGATGAGATTAATGACGCTGAAAGCAGTCTGATCGGATTAATGACGCTGAAAGTAGTCCGATCGGGAATAATTTTCGAAATAAATTTTGTATAAGCCCGAGTGGGTGCCCATACCCAATAGTCGGAGGGGACCTCCTGGAAGCTGAGGGGACCCTAGGGGTGGTTCGATTTTCTGAGTAAGGCAACCCTTAAGTGTTTTCGGGTCGAATAAAGGTCCCGTGAAGGCGCAGGGACGAAATCGACTTTGTCGAGTAAAGTCGATTATTATTGTTTAAAGAAATCAAGTCTCGGTGTGGCTTAAAGATAATTAAATTAGGCTTGGAGGGCCAAAATGATATTATTAAAAATTCCTAAGTGGAATTAAGGATTCTTTTGTGCAATTAATGAGGATTAATGGGGCTATTTTGTAAATATATATATACATATATATATATATACAGAGGGCTATGAGTGGCGGCCATTTTAAATTTCAAATTGGAGATCAAAAACAGAGAAGGAGAAGAGAGATTTCTAGGGAGAGCAGAGAGAGATTGAGAGAATGAGATGAGGTCGAGAAGGAGATGTTAAAGAGGAAAAATGGCGAGACAGGGAGAGCTCAATGCGGCGGCAGCCATGGCTGCCGTTTGATAGCCGAGTCAGAGAAGTAGAGAAAGAGAGATCGGGAGATAGAGCTCGCGGATGAGAGCTTGGCCAAGGCAAGCAATGGCCGAGGGAGAGAGAGAGAACGCTGAGAGAGCCTGTTGGCCGATCGGCCATGGCAGGCGCTGCCATGGCCGATGAAGAAGAGCTGCAACAGCAACGGCCATGGCAGCGATTGCAGGGGGGGTCAGTGGCTGGAAGTTCATGGGAGGCTAGCAGCGGCGGCTCTCGTGGAAGCGTTCGGCGTTGAGGCTGGCTGAGGGAGCAGCTGTAGCGGCTAGAAGAAACGAGGCGGACATCCATGGCAGACCAGAGGAGGCAGTTTGCGCTCGGGGGAGGCCAGCCGCGGTGGAGACGGCGCAGGCCAGTGGTGGCGCGACGCAGGCCGGTGGTGGCGTGGCCGTGGGGAGCAGCTGGTGATGGCTGCGGGCGAGCGGTGGCCGCCGGCAGTGGGCGCGTGCGCAGGTTGGCTTTGCGAAGAAGACAATGAATAGTAGCCGCGCGCGCAGGGGAGAAGAGAAAGAAAATAAGGAGAAAAGAAAAAAAAATAAAAGAAAAAGAAAAATGGAAATTTTGAAAAATAGAGGAAAAATCTCCAAAAATTCCAGAAAATTCTGGAATAATCTTGAGAACTATTTTGGAGCTTGACGAGTATGCCGGAGGCTCGAAACTTGGATTTTTGTGCGCAAATGGCTTCTCGAGAGGCAAGGCCGATGTAGGCATTTTTCGAGTCTCTCTCCAAATGAGCCGAGGTAAATTAATATTTTCTTCCCAAGTTATTTGCATTAAGCAAGTTAATGTAAAATAGTTATTTGTTGGATTAAACCCTGGGTCGGGGTTGTTTGGAAATTAATAAACGGCTGATGTATGCCGTGGTTGGTTGTTTGGAGATAGTGTTGATGGTGATTTTGCGATCTGTGGCGAAATTGAGGGCATTGGGTTAATATCGGATGTTAATGAAGTTGGGTTTTTGTGTGTTTGCCTCCAGGTTCGACCGGGAAGGCGGTGAGCCTAGAAGAGCTCAGAGTTTGGGCTGACGTCCTTGCCCGAGGCAGAGTTAAGGCTTCGAACCAGGTAAGGGACGGCCCCATGTGGAGGTGGCCTTGCAAGTTGGTAAATGTGTTTGATAATGTATTTATGTTGCATTGGCATGTAGTGATTATATCTTATGTGATGCAAGACCTAGTGGACCGATGGCCATATGGAGGACTAGTGTGGTAGGGGCTGATAGGTTGACGCCTCAAACCTTAGTGGGTTGTGAGGATGAGTGGACCTAGCCTCATTTGCATGCATTGGCATACATAATCATGATTATATTCATATTTACATGCATTGCACCCTTACTGAGTCTTATGACTCATGAGGTTTTACCTCATGTGTAGATGATACAAGTCCAGATGCAAGCAGGGATGGTACCGAGAGGCTGTTGTGGCAAATAGCTTGTTGCCTGTGACGAGTAGTTATGGAATCTCCTTTATTCTTTTATTTGTATTCATGTAATTGAATGTAAACGATATTGAGCACTATATGTATTTAATTGTTGAAATCATCGTAGTGTGATTAATGATTGTGAGATTGTTCGTGGTATATGGCTTAGTTGGAGATGCCAAATTTCGGTTCGAGTCAAGATTTGCAAGGTATGTTCTCATAAATCCCCAATACTCAGCGAAGTGTTTGTATGCTAGCTTTGTGCCTGGGTCACCCCTGGCTTGCTATGGGGTAAGCTGAAGAGAGGTGACGCTCACTCGAGTTTCGGGTCTTAATCCGCCGAATTTTCTTGTTTAATTTGGGACCGATTCCTGAGTGGAGCGAAGGGAAAGACGAAGCCTAGTTCCCACCTAGGGCGTTTCTTGTTGAAACATAGTCCAACCCTTCAGTGATGGTTTGTCGGGTGAGTAATCCTGTCGATTATTTACCGGTGGCGCCCGCAAGTGGGAGCGGGTCGTTACACTTTAGTATTAAAAGTGTTCTACTTTGGATCCATGGCTAAAACTTAACTTTTCAAAACCTTGCGAAACTAGAATTTGAACTTTCTCAAGTGTATTTAGTGTATAAAAATGTCATCCTTCTCCTAGATATGGAGTCGTTGTCATCAAAATTAGTATACTTAAAGATATCGTTGATTGAATCAAAGCTGTCACTTTATTATTTAAACTGTTCTAGTATGGACCCATGGCTAAAACTCAACTTTTAAAAACATCTCAAAATCAGAAGTTGAACTTTCTTGAGTGTATTTAATGTATCAAAATGTCGTCTTTCTCTTAGATTCGGAATCGTCATCACCAAAATATTACACTTGAAAATATCGTTGATTGAATCAAGTTTGTATCTTTATTTGTTAAAGTGTTCCACTATGGACCCATCGGTAAAACTCAACTTTTCAAAACATCCCAAAATCAGAATTTGAACATTCTTGAGTGTATTTAATGCATCAAAATGTCACATTTCTCCTAGATTCGGAATCGTCGTCATCAAAATAGTACACTTGAAAATTTCGTTGATTGAATCAGGATTGTATCTTTATTTCTTAAAGTGTTCCATGATGGACCCATAGGTAAAACTCAACTTTTCAAAACATCCCAAAATAAGAATTTGAACTTTCTTGAGTATATTTAATGTATCAAAATATCGACTTTCTCCTAGATTTGGAATCGTCGTCATCAAAATAGTACACTTGAAAATATCGTTGATTGAATCAAGGTTGTATCTTTATTTGTTAAAGTGTTCTACTATGCACACATACCTAAAACTCAAGTTTTCAAAACATCCCAAAATCAGAATTTGAACTTTTTCAATATACGTAATGTATCAAAATGTCATCTTTCTCCCAGATTTGGAATCGTCACCATCAACTTAGTACACTTGAAGATATCGTTGATTGAATCAAAGTTGTAATCTTTAGTATTAAAAGTGTTCTACTTTGGATCCATGGCTAAAACTCAACTTTTCAAAACCTTGCGAAACTAGAATTTGAACTTTCTCAAGTGTATTTAGTGAATAAAAATGTCATCTTTCTCCTAGATATGGAGTCGTTGTCATCAAAATTAGTACACTTAAAGATATCGTTGATTGAATCAAAGCTGTCACTTTATTATTTAAACTGTTCTAGTATGGACCCATGGCTAAAACTCAACTTTTAAAAACATCTCAAAATCAGAAGTTGAACTTTCTTGAGTGTATTTAATGTATCAAAATGTCGTCTTTCTCTTAGATTCGGAATCGTCATCACCAAAATATTACACTTGAAAATATCGTTGATTGAATCAAGTTTGTATCTTTATTTGTTAAAGTGTTCCACTATGGACCCATCGGTAAAACTCAACTTTTCAAAACATCCCAAAATCAGAATTTGAACATTCTTGAGTGTATTTAATGCATCAAAATGTCACATTTCTCCTAGATTCGGAATCGTCGTCATCAAAATAGTACACTTGAAAATTTCGTTGATTGAATCAGGATTGTATCTTTATTTCTTAAAGTGTTCCATGATGGACCCATAGGTAAAACTCAACTTTTCAAAACATCCCAAAATCAGAATTTGAACTTTCTTGAGTATATTTAATGTATCAAAATATCGACTTTCTCCTAGATTTGGAATCGTCGTCATCAAAATAGTACACTTGAAAATATCGTTGATTGAATCAAGGTTGTATCTTTATTTGTTAAAGTGTTCTACTATGCACACATACCTAAAACTCAAGTTTTCAAAACATCCCAAAATCAGAATTTGAACTTTTTCAATATACGTAATGTATCAAAATGTCATCTTTCTCCCAGATTTGGAATCGTCACCATCAACTTAGTACACTTGAAGATATCGTTGATTGAATCAAAGTTGTAATCTTTAGTATTAAAAGTGTTCTACTTTGGATCCATGGCTAAAACTCAACTTTTCAAAACCTTGCGAAACTAGAATTTGAACTTTCTCAAGTGTATTTAGTGAATAAAAATGTCATCTTTCTCCTAGATATGGAGTCGTTGTCATCAAAATTAGTACACTTAAAGATATCGTTGATTGAATCAAAGCTGTCACTTTATTATCTAAATTGTTCTAGTATGGACCCATGGCTAAAACTCAACTTTTAAAAACATCTCAAAATCAGAAGTTGAACTTTCTTGTGTGTATTTAATGTATCAAAATGTCGTCTTTCTCCTAGATTCGGAATCGTCATCACCAAAATATTACACTTGAAAATATCTTTGATTGAATCAAGTTTGTATCTTTATTTGTTAAAGTGTTCCACTATGGACCCATCGGTAAAACTCAACTTTTCAAAACATCCCAAAATCAGAATTTGAACATTCTTGAGTGTATTTAATGCATCAAAATGTCATCTTTCTCCTAGATTCGAAATCGTCGTCATCAAAATAGTACACTTGAAAATTTCGTTGATTGAATCAGGATTGTATCTTTATTTGTTAAAGTGTTCCATGATGGACCCATAGGTAAAACTCAACTTTTCAAAACATCCCAAAATCAGAATTTGAACTTTCTTGAGTATATTTAATGTATCAAAATATCGTCTTTCTCCTAGATTTGGAATCGTCGTCATCAAAATAGTACACTTGAAAATATCGTTGATTGAATCAAGGTTGTATCTTTATTTGTTAAAGTGTTCTACTATGCACACATACCTAAAACTCAAGTTTTCAAAACATCCCAAAATCAGAATTTGAACTTTTTCAATATACGTAATGTATCAAAATGTCATCTTTCTCCCAGATTTGGAATCGTCACCATCAACTTAGTACACTTGAAGATATCGTTGATTGAATCAAAGTTGTAATCTTTAGTATTAAAAGTGTTCTACTTTGGATCCATGGCTAAAACTCAACTTTTCAAAACCTTGCGAAACTAGAATTTGAACTTTCTCAAGTGTATTTAGTGAATAAAAATGTCATCTTTCTCCTAGATATGGAGTCGTTGTCATCAAAATTAGTACACTTAAAGATATCGTTGATTGAATCAAAGCTGTCACTTTATTATTTAAATTGTCCTAGTATGGACCCATGGCTAAAACTCAACTTTTAAAAACATCTCAAAATCAGAAGTTGAACTTTCTTGAGTATATTTAATGCATCAAAATGTCATCTTTCTCCTAGATTCAGAATCGTCGTCACCAAAATATTACACCTGAAAATATCGTTGATTGAATCAAGTTTGTATCTTTATTTGTTAAAGTGTTCCACTATGGACCCATATGTAAAACTCAACTTTTCAAAACATCCCAAAATCAGAATTTGAACTTTTTCAATATACGTAATGTATCAAAATGTCATCTTTCTCCCAGATTTGGAATCGTCACCATCAACTTAGTACACTTGAAGATATCGTTGATTGAATCAAAGTTGTAATCTTTAGTATTAAAAGTGTTCTACTTTGGATCCATGGCTAAAACTCAACTTTTCAAAACCTTGCGAAACTAGAATTTGAACTTTCTCAAGTGTATTTAGTGTATAAAAATGTCATCTTTCTCCTAGATATGGAGTCGTTGTCATCAAAATTAGTACACTTAAAGATATCGTTGATTGAATCAAAGCTGTCACGTTATTATTTAAATTGTTCTAGTATGGACCCATGGCTAAAACTCAACTTTTAAAAACATCTCAAAATCAGAAGTTGAACTTTCTTGAGTGTATTTAATGTATCAAAATATCGTCTTTCTCCTAGATTCAGAATCGTCATCACCAAAATATTACACCTGAAAATATCGTTGATTGAATCAAGTTTGTATCTTTATTTGTTAAAGTGTTCCACTATGGACACATCGGTAAAACTCAACTTTTCAAAACATCCCAAAATCAGAATTTGAACATTCTTGAGTGTACTTAATGCATCAAAATGTCATCTTTCTCCTAGATTTGGAATCGTCGTCATCAAAATAGTACACTTGAAAATATCGTTGATTGAGTCAAGGTTGTATCTTTATTTGATAAAGTGTTCCACTATGGACCCATAGGTAAAACTCAACTTTTCAAAACATCCCAAAATCAGAATTTGAACTTTTTTTAGTGCATTTAATGTATCAAAATGTCGTATTTCTCCTAGATTCGGAATCATCGTCATCAAAATAGTACACTTGAGAATTTCGTAGATTGAATCAAGGTTGTATCTTTATTTGATAAATTGTTCCACTATGGTCCCATAGGTAATACTCAACTTTTCAAAACATCCCAAAATCAGAATTTGAACTTTCTAGAGTGTATTTAATGTATCAAAATGTTGTCTTTCTCCTTGATACGGAATCGTCATCATCAAAATAGTATACTTGAAAATATCGTTGATTGAATCAAAGTTGTATCTTTATTTGTTAAAGTGTTCTAATATGGACCCATAGGTAAAACTCAAGTTTTCAAAACATCCTAAAATCAGAATTTGAACTTTCTTGAGTATACGTAATGTATCAAAATGTCATCATCAACTTTGTACACTTGAAGATAATATTGATTGAATAAAAGTTGTAATCTTTAGTAATAAAAGTGTTCTACTTTGGATGGCTAAAACTCAACTTTTCAAAACCTTCCAAAATCAGAATTTGAACTTTCTCGAGTGTATTTAGTGTATAAAAATGTCGTCTTTCTCCTAGATATGGAATCGCTGTCATCAAATTAGTACACTTGAAAATATTGTTGATTGAATCAAAAGTTGTCACTTTATTATTTAAAGTGTTCTAGTATGGACCCATGGCTAAAACTCAACTTTTCAAAACATCCCACAATCAGAATTTGAACTTTCTTAAGTGTATTTAATGTATCAAAATGTCGTCTTTCTCCTAGATTCAGAATCGTCGTCATCAAAATATTACACTTGAAAATATCGTTGATTGAATCAAGATTGTATCATTATTTGTTAAAGTGTTCCACTATGGACCCATATGTAAAACTCAACTTTTCAAAACATCCCAAAATCAGAATTTGAACTTTCTTGAGTATACGTAATGTATCAAAATGTCATCTTTCTCCTAGATTTGGAATCGTCATAATCAATTTACTAAACTTGAAGATATCGTTGATTGAATAAAAGTTGTAATCTTTAGTATTAAAAGTGTTCTACTTTGGATTCATGGCTAAAATTCAACTTTTCAAAACCTTCCAAAATCAAAATTTGAACTTTCTCGAGTGTATGTAGTGTATAAAAATGTCGTCTTTCTCCTAGATTTGGAATCATTGTCATCAAATTTGTACACTTGAAGATATCGTTCATTGAATCAAAGCTGTCACTTTATTATTTAAAGTGTTCTAGTATGGACCCATGGCTAAAACTGAACTTTTCAAAACATCCCAAAATCAGAAGTTGAACTTTCTTGAGTGTATTTAATGTTTCAAAATGTCGTCCTTCTCCAAGATTCAGAATCGTCAACATCAAAATAGTACACTTGAAAATATCGTTGATTGAATCAAGGTTGTATCTTTATTTGTTAAAGTGTTCCACTATGGACCCATAGGTAAAACTCAACTTTTCAAAACATCCCAAAATCAGAATTTGAACTTTCTTTGGGGTATTTAATGTATCAAAATGTCGTCTTTCTCCTAGATTCAGAATCGTCGTCACCAAAATAGTACACCTTAAAATATCGTTGATTGAATCAAGTTTGTATCTTTATTTATTAATGTGTTCCACTATGGACCCATAGGTAAAACTCAACCTTTCAAAACATCTCAAAATCAGAATTTGAACTTTTTTGAGTGTATTTAATGTATCGAAATGTCGTCTTTCTCCGAGATTCAGAATCGTCGTCATCAAAGTAGTACACTAAAAAATATCGTTGATTGAATCGAGGTTGTATCTTTCTTTGTTAAAGTGTTCCACTATGGACCGAAAGGAAAAACTCAACTTTTCAAAACTTCCCAAAATCAGAATTTGAATTTTTTCTTGAGTGTATTTAATGTATCAAAATGTCGTCTTTCTCCTAGATTTCGAATCGTCATCATCAAAATAGTACACTTGAAAATATCGTTGATTGAATCAAAGCTGTATCTTTATTTGTTAAAGTGTTCTACTATGGACCCATAGGTAAAACTCAAGTTTTCAAAACATCCCAAAATCAGAATTTGCACTTTCTTGAGTATATGTAATGTATCAAAATGTCATTTTTCTCCTAGATTTGGAATCGTCATCATCAACTTAGTACACTTGAAGATATTGTTGGTTGAATAAAAGTTGTAATCTTTAGTATTAAAAGTGTTCTACTTTGGATGGCTAAAACTCAACTTTTCAAAACCTTCCAAAATCAGAATTTGAACTTTCTCGAGTGTACTTAGTGTACAAAAATGTCATCTTTCTCCTAGATATGGAATTGTTGTCATCAAAATTAGTACACTTGAAGATATCATTGATTGAATCAAAGCTGTCACTTTATTATTTAAACTGTTCTAGTATGGACCCATGGCTAAAACTCAACATTAAGAAACATCCTAACATAAGAAGTTGAACTTTCTTGAGTTTATTTAATGTATCAAAATGTCGTCTTTCTCCTAGATTCGGAATCGTCATCACCAAAATATTACACCTGAAAATATCGTTGATTGAATCAAGTTTGTATCTTTATTTGTTAAAGTGTTCCACTATGGACCCATAGGTAAAACTCAACTTTTCAAAACATACCAAAATCAGAATTTGAACATTCTTGAGTGTATTTAATGATCAAAATGTCATCTTTCTCCTAGATTCGAAATCATCATCATCAAAACAGTACACTTGAAAATTTCGTTGATTGAATCAAGGTTGTATCTTTATTTGATAATGTGTTCCACTATTGTAATACCCCGAGAGCCCAGAGAGGTTAGTATATATCGAGGATAGTGTAAGGAATGCTACTCCGTAGCGGGAGTTATGGATGGTAGTGTGTGTGCGCATGTGGTGTATGTTGCTTATACTTTGTTGTTTGCTTTCCCTATAAACATATCTATGCTCTGGAAACTTGCCTTATCTTGTAATAGGACAACATTATGTGGGAAGCAAACAAGGAACCTGTGGGGTCATCAAAGTGTGTTTTCGTCGCAAGGAAACCATCGTCCTCTATTCTGTCAGCATGCGTTCAACAACACTAGGAAGCAAAAAAGCATAGCGCTTCTTTGCTTGACTCAATCTCACCTATGCCCACCTCAAAGCAATCCCATAGACACCAGCTGGATACCTTTTGGGCTGAATGTTGGCAAAGAACTCCCAAGTTAAGCGTGCTTAACCTGGGGTAATCCAGGGATGGGTGACCCCCCTGGGAAGTTCGTGTAGGCCCATTAGGGTAAGTTGTTCCGGTCCTTCCTATCGCTCGAACGGGATGTTACAAATGGTATCAGAGCCGACCCCCGAGCCTCTGAGCGCAGTGGTGGGGCAAACCTCAGCGAGGAGGCTGAGTCCCCGAGGGGGGGTGCGTGTAGGCACCTTAGGCAAATCCCACATCGGCCATGCATCAGGGGGAGATCTGGGACAAGTTGTAAGGTCGCATGACGAGGACGTCATGTGCTCAAGGGGGGGAGAATGTAATACCCCGAGAGCCCAGAGAAGTTAGTATATATCGAGGATAGTGTAAGGAATGCTACTCCGTAGCGGGAGTTATGGATGGTAGTGTGTGTGCGCGTGTGGTGTATGTTGCTTATACTTTGTTGTTTGCTTTCCCTATAAACATATCTATGCTTTGGAAACTTGCCTTGTCTTGTAACAGGACAACATTATGTGGGAAGCAAACAAGGGGTCATCAAAGTGTGTTTTCGTCGCAAGGAAACCATCGTCCTTTATTTTATCAGCATGCGTTCAACAATACTAGGAAGAAAAAAAGCATAGCGCTTATTCGCTTAACTCAATCTCACCTATGCCCACCTCAAAGCAATCCCATAAACACCAGCTGGATACCTTTTGGGCTAAATGTTGGCAAAGAACTCCCAAGTTAAGCGTTCTTAACCTGGGGTAATCCAGGGATGGGTGACCCCCCTAGGAAGTTCGTGTAGGCCCATCAGGGTAAGTTCTTCCGGTCCTTCCTATTGCTCGAACGGGATGTTACAACTATGGACCCATAGGTAAAACTCAACTTTTCAAAACATCCCAAAATTAGAATTTGAACTTTTTTGAGTGCATTTAATGTATCAAAATGTCATCTTTGTCCTAGATTCGAAATCGTCGGCATCAAAATAGTACACTTGAAAATTTCTTAGATTGAATCAAGGTTGTATCTTTATTTGATAAATTGTTCCACTATGGACCCATAGGTCCCAAAATAAGAATTTGAACTTTCTTGGGTGTATTTAATGTATCAAAATGTCGTCTTTCTCCTAGATTCGGAATCGTCATCATCAAAATAGTACACTTGAAAATATCGTTGATTGAATCAAAGTTGTATCTTTATTTGTTAAAGTGTTCTACTATGGACCCATAGGTAAAACTCAAGTTTTCAAAACATCCCAATATCAGAATTTGAACTTTCTTGATTATACATAATGTATCAAAATGTCATCATCAAATTAGTACACTTGAAGATATTGTTGATTGAATAAAAGTTGTAATCATTAAAAGTGTTCTACTTTGGATGGCTAAAACTCAACTTTTCAAAACCTTCCAAAATTAGAATTTAAACTCTCTCGAGTGTACTTAGTGTATAAAAATGTCATCTTTCTCCTAGATATGGAATAGTTGTCATCAAAATTAGTACACTTGAAGATATCGTTGATTGAATCAAGGCTGTCACTTTATTATTTAAACTGTTACAGTATGGACCCATGGCTAAAACTCAACTTTAAAAAACATCCCAAAATAAGATGTTGAACTTTCTTGAGTGTATTTAATGTATCAAAATGTTGCCTTTGTCCTAGATTTGGAATCATCGTCACCAAAATATTGCACCTAAAAATATCGTTGATTGAATCAAGTTTGTATCTTTATTTGTTAAAGTGTTCCACCCATACCCATAGGTAAAACTCAACTTTTCAAAACATCCCAAAATCAGAATTTGAAAATTTTCTTGAGTATCTTTAATGTATCAAAATGTCGTCTTTCTCCTAGATTCGAAATCATCTTACACTTGAAAATTTCGATGATTGAATCAGGATTGTATCCTTATTTGTTAAAGTGTTCCACTATGGACCCATAGGTAAAACTCAACTTTTCAAAACATCCCAAAATCAGAATTTGAACATTTTCTTGAGTTTATTTAATGTATCAAAATGTCGTCTTTCTCCAAGATTCGGAATCGTCGTCATCAAAATAGTACACTTGAAAATATCGTTGATTGAATCAAAGTTGTATCTTTACTTGTTAAAGTGTTCCACTATGGACCCATAGGTAAAACTCAACTTTTCAAAACATCCCATAATCAGAATTTGAACTTTCTTGAGTGTATTTAATGTATCAAAATGTCATCTTTCTCGTAGATTCAGAATCGTCGTCATCTAAATATTACACTTAAAAATATCGTTGATTGAATCAAGGTTGTATCTTTATTTGTTAAAGTGTTCCACTATGGACCCATATGTAAAACTCAACTTTTCAAAACATCCCAAAATCAGAATTTGAACTTTCTTGAGTATACGTAATGTATCAAAATGTCATCTTTCTCCTAGATTTGGAATCGTCATAATCTACTTAGTACACTTGAAGATATCGTTGATTGAATAAAAGTTGTAATTTTTAGTATTAAAAGTGTTCAACTTTGGATTCATGGCTAAAATTCAACTTTTAAAAACCTTCCAAAAATCAGAATTTGAACTTTCTCGAGTGTATTTAGTGTATAAAAATGTCGTCTTTCTCCTAGATATGGAATCGTTGTCAGCAAATTAGTACACTTGAAGATATTGTTGATTGAATCAAAGCTGTCACTTTATTGTTTAAAGTGTTCTAGTCCATCCCATGGCTAAAACTTAACTTTTTAAAACATCCCAAAATCATAATTTAAACTTTCTTTATTGTATTTAATGTATCAAAATGTCATCTTTCTCCTAGATTCGGAATCGTCGTCATCAAAATAGTACACTTGAAAATATCGTTGATTGAATCAAGGTTGTATCTTTATTTGTTAAAGTGAACTATGGACCCATATGTAAAACTTAACTTTTCAAAAATTCCAAAATCAGAATTTGAACTTTGTTAAGGGTATTTAATGTATCAAAATGTCGTCTTTCTCCTAGATTCGGAATCATCTTCATCAAAATATTACACTTGAAAATATCGTTGATTGAATCAAGGTTGTATCTTTATTTGTTAAAGTGTTCCACTACGGACCCATATGTAAAACTCAAGTTTTCAAAACATCCCAAAATCAGAATTTGAACTTTCTTGAGTATACGTAATGTTGTTAAAGTGTTCCACTCTGGACCCATATGGAAAACTCAACTCTTCAAAACATCCCAAAATAAGAATTTGAACTTTCTTGAGTGTATTTAATGTATCAAAATGTCGTCTTTCTCCTAGATTCAGAATCGTCGTGATCAAAATAGTACACTTGAAAATTTCGTAGATTGAATCAAGGTTGTATCTTTATTTGATAAAGTGTTTCACTATGGACCCATAGGTAAAACACAACTTTTCAAAACATCCCAAAATCAAAATTTGAACATTCTTGACTGTATTTAATGTATCGAAATGTCACGTTTCTCCTAGATTCAGAATCGTCATCATCAAAATAGTACACTTGAAAATTTCGATGATTGAATCAGGGTTGTATCTTTATTTGTTAAAGTGTTCCACTATGGACCCATACGTAAAACTCAACTTTTCAAAACATCCAAAAATAAGAATTTGAACTTTCTTGAGTGTATTTAATGTATCAAAATGTTGTCTCTCTCCTTGATTCGGAATCGTCGTCATCAAAATAGTACACTTGAAAATATCGTTGATTGAATCAAGATTGTATCTTTTTTTGATAAAGTGTTCCACTATGAACCCATAGGTAAAACTCAACTTTTCTAAACATCCAAAAATAAGAATTTGAACTTTCTTGAGTGTATTTAATGTATCAAAATGTCGTCTTTCTCCTAGATTCGGAATCGTCGTCATCAAAATAGTACACTTGAAAATATCGTTGATTGAATCACGGTTGTATCTTTATTTGTTAAAGTGTTCCACTATGGACCCATAGGTAAAACTCAACTTTTCAGAACATCCCAAAATTAGAATTTGAACTTTGTTGAGCTATTTAATGTATCAAAATGTCGTCTTTCTCCTAGATTCGGAATCGTCATCACCAAAACAGTACACCTGAAAATATCGTTGATTGAATAAAAGTTGTGTCTTTAGTATTAAAAGTGTTCTACTTTGGATCCATGGCTCTCAACTTTTCAAAACCTTCGAAAATAAGAATTTGAACTTTCTCGAGTGTATTTAGTGTATAAAAATGTCGTCTTTCTCCTAGATATGGAATCGTTGTTATGAAATTAGTACCCTTGAATATATTGTTGATTGAATCAATGCTTTAACTTTATTATTTGAAGTGTTCTAGTATGGACCCATGGCTAAAACTGAACTTTTCAAAACATCCCAAAATCTTTGAACTTTTTTGAGTGTATTTTTAATGTATCAAAATGTCGTCTTTCTCCTAGATTCCGAATCGTCGTCATCAAAATAGTACACTTGAAAATATCGTTGATTGAATCAAGGTTGTATAAAGATTTGTTAAAGTGTTCTACTATGGACCCATAGCTCAAACTCAACTTTTCAAAACATCCCAAAATCAGAATTTGAACTTTCTTGAGTATACGTAATGTATCAAAATGTCATCTTTCTCCTAGATTTGGAATCGTCATCATCAACTTAGTACACTTGAAGATATCGTTGATTGAATAAAAGTTGTAATCTTCAGTATTAAAGGTGTTCTACTTTGGATCCATGGCTAAAACTCAACTTTTCAAAACCTTCCAAAATTAGAATTTGAACTTTCTCGAGTGTATTTAGTTTATAAAAATGTTGTCTTTCTCCTAGATATTTAATCGTTGTCATCAAATTAGTACACTTGAAGATATCGTTGATTGAATCAATGCTGTCACTTTATTATTTAAGGTGTTCTTGTACGAACCCATGGCTAAAACTCAACTTTTCAAAACTTCCCAAAATCAGAATTTGAACTTTCTTGAGTGTATTTAATGTATCAAAACGTCGTCTTTCTCCTAGATTCGGAATCTTCGTCATCAAAGTAGTACACTTGAAAATATCGTTTATTGAATCAAGGTTTTATCTTTATTTGTTAAAGTGTTCCACTATGGACCCATAGGAAAAACTCAACTTTTCAAAACATCCCAAAATCAAAATTTGAACTTTCTTGAATGTAAATGTATCAAAATGTTGTCTTTCTCCTAGATTTGGAATCATCATCCTCAAAATAGTAGACTTGAAAATTTCGTTGATTGAATCAAGGTTGTATCTTTGTTTGTTAAAGTGTTCCACTATGGACCCATAGGTAAAACTCAACTTTTCAAAACATCCCAACATTAGAATTTAAACTTTCTTCAGTGTATTTAATGTAATCAAAATGTCGACTTTCTCCTAGATTTGGAATCATCGTCATCAAAATAGTACATTTGAGAATTTCGTCGATTGAATTAAGGTTGTATCTTTTTTTGTTAAAGTGTTCCACTATGGACACATAGGTAAAACTCAACTTTTGAAAACATCCCACAATCAGAATTTAAACTTTCTTGAGTTTATTTAATGTATCAAAATGTCGCTTTTCTCCTAGATTCAGAATCGTCGTCATCAAAATAGTACACTTGAAAATATCATTGATTGAATCAAGGTTGTATCTTTATTTGTTAAAGTGTTCTACTATGGACCCATAGCTAAAACTCAACTTTTCAAAACATCCCAAAATCAGAATTTGAACATTCTTTAGTGTATTTAATGTATCAAAATATCGTCTTTCTCATTGATTTGGAATCGTCGTCATCAAAAAATAGTACACTTGAAAATTTCGATGATTGAATCAGAGTTGTATCTTTATTTGTTAAAGTGTTCCGCTATGGACCCATAGGTAAAACTCCACTTTTCAAAACAACTCAAAATCAGAATTTGAACTTTCTTGAGTGTATTTAAAGTCTCAAAACGTCGTCTTTCTCCTAGATTCGGAATCGTCGTCATCAAAGTAGTACACTTGAAAATATCATTTATTGAATCAAGGTTTTATCTTTATTTGTTAAAGTGTTCCACTATGGACCCATAGGAAAAACTCAACTTTTCAAAACATCCCAAAATCAGAATTTGAACTTTCTTGAATGTAAATGTATCAAAATGTTGTCTTTCTCCTAGATTTGGAATCATCGTCCTCAAAATAGTAGACTTGAAAATTTCGTAGATTGAATCAAGGTTGTATCTTTGTTTGTTAAAGTGTTCCACTATGGACCCATAGGTAAAACTCAACTTTTCAAAACATCCCAACATCAGAATTTAAACTTTCTTCAGTGTATTTAATGTAATCAAAATGTCGTCTTTCTCCTAGATTTGGAATCATCGTCATCAAAATAGTACATTTCAGAATTTCGTCGATTGAATTAAGGTTGTATCTTTTTTTGTTAAAGTGTTCCACTATGGACACATAGGTAAAACTCAACTTTTGAAAACATCCCACAATCAGAATTTGAACTTTCTTGAGTTTATTTAATGTATCAAAATGTCGCTTTTCTCTTAGATTCAGAATCGTCGTCATCAAAATGGTACACTTGAAAATATCATTGATTGAATCAAGGTTGTACCTTTATTTGTTAAAGTGTTCTACTATGGACCCATAGCTAAAACTCAACTTTTCAAAACATCCCAAAATCAGAATTTGAACATTCTTTAGTGTATTTAATGTATCAAAATGTCGTCTTTCTCATAGATTTGGAATCGTCGTCATCAAAAAATAATACACTTGAAAATTTCGATGATTGAATCAGAGTTGTATCTTTATTTGTTAAAGTGTTCCGCTATGGACCCATAGGTAAAACTCAACTTTTCAAAACAACTCAAAATCAGAATTTGAACTTTCTTGAGTGTATTTATTGTATCAAAATGTCGTCTTTCTCCTAGTTTCGGAATCATCGTCATCAAAATTGTACACTTGAAAATATCTTTGATTGAATCAAGGTTGTATCCTTATTTGTTCAAGTGTTCTACTATGCACCCATAGCTAAAAGTCAAGTTTTCAAAACATCCCAAAATCAGAATTTGAACTTTTTGAGTATACTTAATGTATCAAAATGTCATCTTTCTCCAGATTTGGAATCGTCACCATCAACTTAGTACACTTGAAGATATCGTTGATTAAATCAAAGTTGTAATCTTTAGTATTAAAAGTATTCTACTTTGGATCCTTAGCTAAAACTCAACTTTTCAAAACCTTGCGAAACTAGAATTTGAACTTTCTCAACTGTATTTAGTGTATAAAAATGTCGTCTTTCTCCTAGATATGGAATCGTTGTCATCAAATTAGTACACTTGAAGATATCATTGATTGAATCAAAGCTGTCACTTTATTGTTTAAGGTGTTCTAGTATGGACCCATATCTAAAACTCAACTTTTAAAAACATCCCAAAATTAGAAGTTGAACTTTCTTGAGTGTATTTAAGGTATCAAATTGTCGTCTTTCTCCTAGATTTGGAATCGTCGTCACCAAAATATTACACCTGAAAATATCGTTGATTGAATCAAGTTTGTATCTTTATTTGTTAAAGTATTACACTATGGACCCATAAGTAAAACTCAACTTTTCAAAACATCCCACAATAAGAACTTAAACTTTCTTGAGTGTATTTAACGTCTAAAAATGTCGTCTTTCTCCTAGATTCAGAATCGTCGTCATCAAAATATTACACTTGAAAATATCGTTGATTGAATGAAGGTTGCAACTTTATTTGTTAAAGTATTCCACTATGGACCCATATGTAAAACTCAACTTTTCAAAACATCCCAAAATAAGAATTTGAACTTTCTTGAGTGTATTTAATGTATCAAAATGTCGTCGTTCTCCTAGATTCAGAATCGTCATCATCAAAGTAGTACACTTGAAAATTTCGTAGATTGAATCAAGGTTGTATCTTTATTTGATAAAGTGTTTCACTATGAACCAATAGGTAAAACACAACTTTTCTAAACATCCCAAAATCAGAATTTGAACTTTCTTGACTGTATTAATGTATCAAAATGTCGTCTTTCTCCTAGATTCAGAATCGTCGTCACTAAAATAGTACACTTGAAAATTTCGATGATTGAATCAGGGTTGAATCTTTATTTGTTAAAGTGTTCCACTACGGACCCATAGGTAAAACTCAACTTTTCAGAACATCCCAAAATTAGAATTTGAACTTTGTTGAGGTATTTAATGTATCAAAATGTCGTCGTTCTCCTAGATTCAGAATCGTCATCATCAAAGTAGTACACTTGAAAATTTCGTAGATTGAATCAAGGTTGTATCTTTATTTGATAAAGTGTTTCACTATGAACCAATAGGTAAAACACAACTTTTCAAAACATCCCAAAATCAGAATTTGAACTTTCTTGACTGTATTAATGTATCAAAATGTCGTCTTTCTCCTAGATTCAGAATCGTCGTCACTAAAATAGTACACTTGAAAATTTCGATGATTGAATCAGGGTTGAATCTTTATTTGTTAAAGTGTTCCACTACGGACCCATAGGTAAAACTCAACTTTTCAAAACATCCAAAAATCAGAATTCAAAATTTCTTCAATGTATTTAATGTATCAAAATGTCGTCTTTCTCCTAGATTCAGAATCGTCGTAATCAAAATAGTACACCTGAAAATATCGTTGATTGAATCAAGGTTGTATCTTTATTTGTTAAACTGTTCCATTATGGACCCATAGGTAAAACTCAACTTTTCAAAACATCCAAAAATCAGAATTTGAACTTGCTTGAGTGTATTCAATGTATCAAAATGTCGTCTTTCTCCTAGATTCGGAATCGTCGTCATCAAAATAGTACACTTGAAAATATCGTTGATTGAATCAAGATTGTATCTTTATTTGATAAAGTGTTCCACTATGGACACATAGGTAAAACTCAACTTTTCAAAACATCCCAAAATCAGAATTTGAACTTTGTTGAGGGTATTTAATGTATCAAAATGTCGTCTTTCTCCTAGATTCGGAATCGTCGTCACCAAAATAGTACACATGAAAATATCGTTGATTGAATAAAAGTTGTATCTTTAGTATTAAAAGTGTTCTACTTTGGATCCATGGCTCTCAACTTTTCAAAACCTTCGAAAATAAGAATTTGAACTTTCTCGAGTGTATTTAGTGAATAAAAATGTCATCTTTATCCTAGATATGGGATCGTTGTCATCAAATTAGTACACTTGAATATATCGTTGATTGAATCAACGCTTTAACTTTATTATTTAAAGTGTTCTAGTATGGACCCATGGCTAAAACTTAACTTTTCAAAACATCCCAAAATCTTTGAACTTTTTTGAGTGTATTTTTAATGTATCAAAATGTCGTCTTTCTCCTACATTTGGAATCGTCGTCATCAAAATAGTACACTTGAAAATATCGTTGATTGAATCAAGGTTGTATCTTTATTTGTTAAAGTGTTCTACTATGGACCCATAGCTCAAACTCTACTATTGAAAACATCCCAAAATCAGAATTTGAACTTTCCTGAGTATACGTAATGTATCAAAACGTCATCTTTCTCCTATATTTGGAATCATCATCATCAGCTTAGTACACTTGATGATATCGTTGATTGAATAAAAGTTGTAATCTTTAGTATTAAAGGTGTTCTACTTTGGATCCATGGCTAAAACTCAACTTTTCAAAACCTTCCAAAATCAGAATTTGAACATTCTCGAGTGTATTTAGTTTATAAAATGTTGCTTTCTCCTAGATATTTAATCATTGTCATCAAATTAGTACACTTGAAGATATCGTTGATTGAATCAATGCTGTCACTTTATTATTTAAGGTGTTCTTGTATGAACCCATGGCTAAAACTCAACTTTTCAAAACATCCCAAAATCAGAATTTGTACTTTCTTGAGTGTATTTAATGTATCAAAACGTCGTCTTTCTCCTAGATTCGGAATCGTCGTCATCAAAGTAGTACACTTGAAAATATCGTTTATTGAATCAAGGTTTTATCTTTATTTGTTAAAGTGTTCCACTATGGACCCATAGGAAAAACTCAACTTTTCAAAACATCCCAAAATCAGAATTTGAACTTTCTTGAATGTAAATGTATTAAAATGTTGTCTTTCTCCTAGATTTGGAATCATCGTAATCAAAATAGTAGACTTGAAAATTTCGTAAATTGAATCAAGGTTGTATCTTTGTTTGTTAAAGTGTTCCACTATGGACCCATAGGTAAAACTCAACTTTTCAAAACATCCCAACATCAGAATTTAAACTTTCTTCAGTGTATTTAATGTAATCAAAATGTCGTCTTTCTCCTAGATTTGGAATCATCGTCATCAAAATAGTACATTTGAGAATTTCGTCGATTGAATTAAGGTTGTATCTTTTTTTGTTAAAGTGTTCCACTATGGACACATAGGTAAAACTCAACTTTTGAAAACATCCCACAATCAAAATTTGAACTTTCTTGAGTTTATTTGATGTATCAAAATGTCGCTTTTCTCCTAGATTCAGAATCGTCGTCATCAAAATAGTACACTTGAAAATATCATTGATTGAATCAAGGTTGTATCTTTATTTGTTAAAGTGTTCTACTATGGACCCATAGCTAAAACTCAACTTTTCAAAACATCCCAAAATCAGAATTTGAACATTCTTTAGTGTATTTAATGTATCAAAATGTCGTCTTTCTCTTAGGTTTGGAATCGTCGTCATCAAAAAATAGTACACATGAAAATTTCGATGATTGAATCAGAGTTGTATCTTTATTTGTTAAAGTGTTCCGCTACGGACCCATAGGTAAAACTCAACTTTTCAAAACAACTCAAAATTAGAATTTGAACTTTCTTGATTGTATTTAATGTATCAAAATGTCGTCATTCTCCTAGATTCGGAATCGTCGTCATCAAAATTGTACACTTGAAAATTTCATAGATTGAATCAAGGTTGTATCTTTATTTGATAAAGTGTTTCACTATGAACCAATAGGTAAAACACAACTTTTCAAAACATCCCAAAATCAGAATTTGAACTTTCTTGACTGTATTTAATGTATTGAAATGTCGTCTTTCTCCTAGATTCAGAATTGTCGTCACCAAAATAGTACACTTGAAAATTTCGATTATTGAATCAGGGTTGAATCTTTATTTGTTAAAGTGTTCCACTATGGACCCATAGGTAAAACTCAACTTTTCGAAACATCCAAAAATCAGAATTTGAACTTTGTTGAGTGTATTTAACGTATCAAAATGTCGTCTTTCTCCTAGATTCAGAATCGTCGTCATCAAAATAGTACACCTGAAAATATCGTTGATTGAATCAAGGTTGTATCTTTATTTGTTAAAGTGTTCCACTACGGACCCATAGGTAAAACTCAACTTTTCAAAACATCCAAAAATCAGAATTCGAAATTTCTTCAGTGTATTTAATGTATCAAAATGTCATCTTTCTCCTAGATTCAGAATCGTCGTAATCAAAATAGTACACCTGAAAATATCGTTGATTGAATCAAGGTTGTATCTTTATTTGTTAAAGTGTTCCATTATGGACCCATAGGTAAAACTCAACTTTTCAAAACATCCAAAAATCAGAATTCGAACTTTCTTAAGTGTATTCAATGTATCCAAATGTCGTCTTTCTCCTAGATTCGGAATCGTCGTCATCAAAATAGTACACTTGAAAATATTGTTAATTGAATCAAGATTGTATCTTTATTTGATAAAGTGTTCCACTATGGGCACATAGGTAAAACTCAACATTTCAAAACATCCCAAAATCAGAATTTGAACTTTGTTGAGGGTATTTAATGTATCAAAATGTCATCTTTCTCCTAGATTCGGAATCGTCGTCACCAAAATAGTACACATGAAAATATCGTTGATTGAATAAAAGTTGTATCTTTAGTATTAAAAGTGTTCTACTTTGGATCCATGGCTCTCAACTTTTCAAAACCTTCGAAAATAAGAATTTGAACTTTCTCGAGTGTATTTAGTGAATAAAAATGTCATCTTTCTCCTAGATATGGAATCGTTGTCATCAAATTAGTACACTTGAATATATCGTTGATTGAATCAACGCTTTAACTTTATTATTTAAAGTGTTCTAGTATGGACCCATGGCTAAAACTGAACTTTTCAAAACATCCCAAAATCTTTGAACTTTTTTGAGTGTATTTTTAATGTATCAAAATGTCGTCTTTCTCCTACATTTGGAATCGTCGTCATCAAAATAGTACACTTGAAAATATCGTTGATTGAATCAAGGTTGTATCTTTATTTGTTAAAGTGTTCTACTATGGACCCATAGCTCAAACTCTACTATTGAAAACATCCCAAAATCAGAATTTGAACTTTCCTGAGTATACGTAATGTATCAAAACGTCATCTTTCTCCTAGATTTGGAATCGTCATCATCAACTTAGTACACTTGATGATATCGTTGATTGAATAAAAGTTGTAATCTTTAGTATTAAAGGTGTTCTACTTTGGATCCATGGCTAAAACTCAACTTTTCAAAACCTTCCAAAATCAGAATTTGAATTTTCTCGAGTGTATTTAGTTTATAAAAATGTCGTCTTTCTCCTAGATATGGAATCATTGTCATCAAATTAGTACACTTGAAGATATCGTTGATTGAATCAATGCTGTCACTTTATTATTTAAAGTGTTCTAGTATGAACCCATGGCTAAAACTCAACTTGTCAAAACTTCCCAAAATCAGAATTTGAACTTTCTTGAGTGTATTTAATGTATCAAAACGTCGTCTTTCTCCTAGATTCGGAATCGTCGTCATCAAAATAGCACACTTGAAAATATCGTTTATTGAATCAAGGTTTTATCTTTATTTGTTAAAGTGTTCCACTATGGACGCATAGGAAAAACTCAACCTTTCAAAACATCCCAAAATCAGAATTTGAACTTTCTTGAATGTATCAAAATGTCGTCTTTCTCCTAAATTTGGAATTATCGTCCTGAAAATAGTAGACATGAAAATTTCGTAGATTGAATCAAGGTTGTATCTTTATTTGTTAAAGTGTTCCGCTATGGACCCATAGGTAAAACTCAACATTTCAAAACATCCCAAAATCAGAATTTAAACTTTCTTCAGTGTATTTAATGTAATCAAAATGTCGTCTTTCTCCTAGATTCGGAATCGTCGTCATCAAAATAGTACATTTGAGAATTTCGTTGATTGAATTAAGGTTGTATCTTTATTTGTTAAAGTGTTCCACTATGGACACATAGGTAAAACTCAACTTTTCAAAACAACCCAAAATCAGAATTTGAACTTTGTTTAGTGTATTTAATGTATCAAAATGTCGTCTTTCTCATAGATTTGGAATCGTCATCATCAAAATGGTACACTTGAAAATTTCGATGATTGAATCAGGGTTGTATCTTTATTTGTAAATGTGTTCCACTATGGACCCATAGGTAAAACTCAACTTTTCAAAACAACCCAAAATCAGAATTTGAACTTTCTTAAGTGTATTTAATGTATCAAAATGTCGTCTTTCTCCTAGTTTCGGAATCGTCGTCATCAAAATAGTACACTTGAAAATATCTTTGATTGAATCAAGGTTGTATCTTTATTTGTTAAAGTGTTCTACTATGCACCCATAGCTAAAAGTCAAGTTTTCAAAACGTCCCAAAATCAGAATTTGAACTTTTTGAGTATACGTAATGTATCAAAATGTCATCTTTCAACCAGATTCGGAATCGTCACCATCAACTTAGTACACTTGAAGATATCGTTGATTGAATCAAAGTTGTAATCTTTAGTATTAAAAGTATTCCGCTTTGGATCCTTGGCTAAAACTCAACTTTTCAAAACCTTGCGAAACTAGAATTTGAACTTTCTCATGTGTATTTAGTGTATAAAAATGTCGTCTTTCACCTAGATATGGAATCGTTGTCATCAAATTAGTACACTTGAAGATATCATTGATTGAATCAAACCTGTCACTTTATTATTTAAAGTGTTCTAGTATGGACCCATGGCTAAAACTGAACTTTTAAAAACATCCCAAAATCAGAAGTTGAACTTTCTTGAGTGTATTTAATGTATCAAAATGTCGTCTTTCTCCTTGATTTGGAATCATCGTCACCAAAATATTACACCTGAAAATATCGTTGATTGAATCAAGGTTGTGTCTTTATTTGATAAAGTGTTCCACTATGGACCCATAGGTAAAACTCAACTTTTGAAAAGCTCCCAAAATCAGAATTTGAACTTTGTTGAGGGTATTTAATGTATCAAAATGTCGTCTTTCTCCTAGATTCCGAATCGTCGTCATCAAAATAGTACACTTGAAAATATCGTTGATTGAATCAAGGTTGTGTAAAGATTTGTTAAAGTGTTCTACTATGGACCCATAGCTCAAACTCAACTTTTCAAAACATCCCAAAATCATAATTTGAACTTTCTTAAGTATACGTAATGTATCAAAATGTCATCTTTCTCCTAGATTTGGAATCGTCATCATCAACTTAGTACACTTGAAGATATTGTTGATTGAATAAAAGTTTCAATCTTTAGCATTAAAGGTGTTCTACTTTGGATCCATGGATAAAACTCAACTTTTCAAAACCTTCCAAAATCAGAATTTGAACTTTCTCGAGTGTATTTAGTTTATAAAAATGTCGTCTTTCTCCTAGATATTTAATCGTTGTCATCAAATTAGTACACTTGAAGATATCGTTAATTGAATCAATGCTGTCACTTTATTATTTAAGGTGTTCTTGTATGAACCCATGGCTAAAACTCAACTTTTCAAAACTTCCCAAAATCAGAATTTGAACTTTCTTGAGTGTATTTAATGTATCAAAACGTCGTCTTTCTCCTAGATTCGGAATCGTCGTCATCAAAGTAGTACACTTGAAAATATCGTTTATTGAATCAAGGTTTTATCTTTATTTGTTAAAGTGTTCCACTATGGACCCATAGGAAAAACTCAACTTTTCAAAACATCCCAAAATCAGAATTTGAACTTTCTTGAATGGAAATGTATCAAAATGTCATCTTTCTCTTAGATTTGGAATCATCATCCTCAAAATAGTAGACTTGAAAATTTCGTTGATTGAATCAAGGTTGTATCTTTGTTTGTTAAAGTGTTCCACTATGGACCCATAGGTAAAACTCAACTTTTCAAAACATCCCAAAATCAGAATTTAAACTTTCTTTAGTGTATTTAATGTAATCAAAATGTCGACTTTCTCCTAGATTTGGAATCATCGTCATCAAAATAGAACATTTGAGAATTTCGTCGATTGAATTAAGGTTGTATCTTTTTTTGTTAAAGTGTTCCGCTATGGACACATAGGTAAAACTCAACTTTTGAAAACATCCCAAAATCAGAATTTGAACTTTCTTGAGTGTATTTAATATATCAAAATGTCGCTTTTCTCCTAGATTCAGAATCGTCGTCATCAAAATAGTACACTTGGAAATATCGATGATTGAATCAAGGTTGTATCTTTATTTGTTAAAGTGTTCTACTGTGGACCGATAGCTAAAACTCAACTTTTCAAAACATCCCAAAATCAGAATTTGAACTTTCTTTAGTGTATTTAATGTATCAAAATGTGGTCTTTCTCTTAGATTCGGAATCGTCGTCATCAAAAAATAGTACACTTGAAAATTTTGATGATTGAATCAGAGTTGTATCTTTATTTGTTAAAGTGTTCCGCTATGGACCCATAGGTAAAACTCAACTTTTCAAAACAACTCAAAATCAGAATTTGAACTTTCTTGATTGTATTTAATGTATCAAAATGTCGTCTTTCTCCTAGTTTCGGAATTGTCATCATCAAAATAGTACACTTGAAAATATCTTTGGTTGAATCAAGGTTGTATCTTTATTTGTTAAAGTGTTCTACTATGCACCCATAGCTAAAAGTCAAGTTTTCAAAACATCCCAAAATCAGAATTTGAACTTTTTGAGTATAC
Organism: Diospyros lotus; assembly: GCF_014633365.1. Lineage (NCBI taxonomy): Eukaryota > Viridiplantae > Streptophyta > Magnoliopsida > Ericales > Ebenaceae > Diospyros > Diospyros lotus. The sequence goes on from NC_068340.1 coordinate 13,764,298, forward strand.
GTAATGTATTAAAATGTCATCTTTCACCCAGATTCGAAATCGTCACCATCAACATAGTACACTTGAAGATATCGTTGATTGAATCAAAGTTGTAATCTTTAGTATTAAAAGTATTCTTATTTGGATCCTTGGCAAAAACTCAACTTTTCAAAACCTTGCGAAACTAGAATTTGAACTTTCTCAAGTTTATTTAGTGTATAAAAATGTCGTCTTTCACCAAGATAAGGAATCGTTGTCAACAAATTAGTACACTTGAAGATATCATTGATTGAATCAAACCTGTCACTTTATTATTTAAAGTGTTCTAGCATGGACCCATGGCTAAAACTGAACTTTTAAAAACATCCTAAAATCAGAAGTTGAACTTTCTTGAGTGTATTTAATGTATCAAAATGTCGTCTTTCTCCTAGATTCGGAATCGTCGTCACCAAAATATTACACCTGAAAATATCATTGATTGAATCAAGTTTGTATCTTTATTTGTTAAAGTGTTCCCCTATGGACCCATAGGTAAAACTTAACTTTTCAAAACATCCCACAATCAGAATTTAAACTTTCTTGAGTGTATTTAATGTATCAAAATGTCGTCTTTCTCCTAGATTCCGAATCGTCGTCATCAAAATATTACACTTGAAAATATCATTGATTGAATGAAGGTTGCAACTTTATTTGTTAAAGTGTTCCACTATGGACCCATATGTAAAACTCAACTTTTCAAAACATCCCAAAATAAGAATTTAAACTTTTTTGAGTGCATTTAATGTATCAAAATGTCGTCTTTGTCCTAGATTCGGAATCGTCGTCATCACAGTAGTACACTTGAAAATATCATTGATTGAATCAAGATTGTGTCTTTATTTTATAGAGTGTTCCACTATGGACCCATAGGTAAAACTCAACTTGTCAAAACCTCCCAAAATCAGAATTTGAACTTTGTTGAGGGTATTTAATGTATCAAAATGTCGTCTTTCTCCAAGATTCGGAATCGTCGTCACCAAAATAGTACACATGAAAATATCGTTGATTGAATAAAAGTTGTATCTTTAGTATTAAAAGTGTTCTACTTTGGATCCATGGCTCTCAACTTTTCAAAACCTTCGAAAATAAGAATTTGAACTTTCTCGAGTGTATTTAGTGTATAAAAATGTCATCTTTCTCCTAGATATGGAATCGTTGTCATCAAATTAGTACACTTGAATATATCGTTGATTGAATCAACGCTTTAACTTTATTATTTAAAGTGTTCTAGTATGGACCCATGGCTAAAACTGAACTTTTCAAAACATCCCAAAATCTTTGAACTTTTTTGAGTGTATTTTTAATGTATCAAAATGTCGTCTTTCTCCTAGATTCGGAATCGTCATCATCAAAATAGTACACTTGAAAATATCGTTGATTGAATCAAGGTTGTATCTTTATTTGTTAAAGTGTTCTACTATGGACCCATAGGTAAAACTCAACTTTTCAAAACATCCCAAAATCAGAATTTGAACTTTCTTGAGTATACATAATGTATCAAAATGTCATCTTTCTCCTAGATTTGGAATCATCATCATCAACTGAGTAAAGTTGAAGATATCGTTGAATGAATAAAAGTTGTAATCTTTAGTATTAAAAGTGACTACATGGGATGGTTAAAACTCAACTTTTCAAAACCTTCCAAAATCAGAATTTGAACTTTCTCGAGTGTATTTAGTGTATAAAAATGTCGTGTTTCTTCTAGATATGGAATCATTGTCATCAAATTAGTACACTTGAAGATATCCTTGATTGAATCAAAGCTGTCACTTTATTATTTAAAGTGTTCTAGCATGGACCAATTGCTAAAACTCAACTTTTAAAAACATCCCAAATTCAGAATTTGAACTTTCTTGAGTGTATTTAATGTATCAAAATGTCGTCTTTCACCTAGATTCGGAATCGTCGTCCCCAAAATAGTTCACTTGAAAATATCGTTTATTGAATCAAGGTTTTATCTTTATTTGTTAAAGTGTTCCACTATGGACGCATAGGAAAAACTCAACCTTTCAAAACATCCCAAAATCAGAATTTGAACTTTCTTGAATGTATCAAAATGTCGTCTTTCTCCTAAATTTGGAATTATCGTCCTGAAAATAGTAGACATGAAAATTTCGTAGATTGAATCAAGGTTGTATCTTTATTTGTTAAAGTGTTCCGCTATGGACCCATAGGTAAAACTCAACATTTCAAAACATCCCAAAATCAGAATTTAAACTTTCTTCAGTGTATTTAATGTAATCAAAATGTCGTCTTTCTCCTAGATTCGGAATCGTCGTCATCAAAATAGTACATTTGAGAATTTCGTTGATTGAATTAAGGTTGTATCTTTATTTGTTAAAGTGTTCCACTATGGACACATAGGTAAAACTCAACTTTTCAAAACAACCCAAAATCAGAATTTGAACTTTGTTTAGTGTATTTAATGTATCAAAATGTCGTCTTTCTCATAGATTTGGAATCGTCATCATCAAAATGGTACACTTGAAAATTTCGATGATTGAATCAGGGTTGTATCTTTATTTGTAAATGTGTTCCACTATGGACCCATAGGTAAAACTCAACTTTTCAAAACAACCCAAAATCAGAATTTGAACTTTCTTAAGTGTATTTAATGTATCAAAATGTCGTCTTTCTCCTAGTTTCGGAATCGTCGTCATCAAAATAGTACACTTGAAAATATCTTTGATTGAATCAAGGTTGTATCTTTATTTGTTAAAGTGTTCTACTATGCACCCATAGCTAAAAGTCAAGTTTTCAAAACGTCCCAAAATCAGAATTTGAACTTTTTGAGTATACGTAATGTATCAAAATGTCATCTTTCAACCAGATTCGGAATCGTCACCATCAACTTAGTACACTTGAAGATATCGTTGATTGAATCAAAGTTGTAATCTTTAGTATTAAAAGTATTCCGCTTTGGATCCTTGGCTAAAACTCAACTTTTCAAAACCTTGCGAAACTAGAATTTGAACTTTCTCATGTGTATTTAGTGTATAAAAATGTCGTCTTTCACCTAGATATGGAATCGTTGTCATCAAATTAGTACACTTGAAGATATCATTGATTGAATCAAACCTGTCACTTTATTATTTAAAGTGTTCTAGTATGGACCCATGGCTAAAACTGAACTTTTAAAAACATCCCAAAATCAGAAGTTGAACTTTCTTGAGTGTATTTAATGTATCAAAATGTCGTCTTTCTCCTTGATTTGGAATCATCGTCACCAAAATATTACACCTGAAAATATCGTTGATTGAATCAAGGTTGTGTCTTTATTTGATAAAGTGTTCCACTATGGACCCATAGGTAAAACTCAACTTTTGAAAAGCTCCCAAAATCAGAATTTGAACTTTGTTGAGGGTATTTAATGTATCAAAATGTCGTCTTTCTCCTAGATTCCGAATCGTCGTCATCAAAATAGTACACTTGAAAATATCGTTGATTGAATCAAGGTTGTGTAAAGATTTGTTAAAGTGTTCTACTATGGACCCATAGCTCAAACTCAACTTTTCAAAACATCCCAAAATCATAATTTGAACTTTCTTAAGTATACGTAATGTATCAAAATGTCATCTTTCTCCTAGATTTGGAATCGTCATCATCAACTTAGTACACTTGAAGATATTGTTGATTGAATAAAAGTTTCAATCTTTAGCATTAAAGGTGTTCTACTTTGGATCCATGGATAAAACTCAACTTTTCAAAACCTTCCAAAATCAGAATTTGAACTTTCTCGAGTGTATTTAGTTTATAAAAATGTCGTCTTTCTCCTAGATATTTAATCGTTGTCATCAAATTAGTACACTTGAAGATATCGTTAATTGAATCAATGCTGTCACTTTATTATTTAAGGTGTTCTTGTATGAACCCATGGCTAAAACTCAACTTTTCAAAACTTCCCAAAATCAGAATTTGAACTTTCTTGAGTGTATTTAATGTATCAAAACGTCGTCTTTCTCCTAGATTCGGAATCGTCGTCATCAAAGTAGTACACTTGAAAATATCGTTTATTGAATCAAGGTTTTATCTTTATTTGTTAAAGTGTTCCACTATGGACCCATAGGAAAAACTCAACTTTTCAAAACATCCCAAAATCAGAATTTGAACTTTCTTGAATGGAAATGTATCAAAATGTCATCTTTCTCTTAGATTTGGAATCATCATCCTCAAAATAGTAGACTTGAAAATTTCGTTGATTGAATCAAGGTTGTATCTTTGTTTGTTAAAGTGTTCCACTATGGACCCATAGGTAAAACTCAACTTTTCAAAACATCCCAAAATCAGAATTTAAACTTTCTTTAGTGTATTTAATGTAATCAAAATGTCGACTTTCTCCTAGATTTGGAATCATCGTCATCAAAATAGAACATTTGAGAATTTCGTCGATTGAATTAAGGTTGTATCTTTTTTTGTTAAAGTGTTCCGCTATGGACACATAGGTAAAACTCAACTTTTGAAAACATCCCAAAATCAGAATTTGAACTTTCTTGAGTGTATTTAATATATCAAAATGTCGCTTTTCTCCTAGATTCAGAATCGTCGTCATCAAAATAGTACACTTGGAAATATCGATGATTGAATCAAGGTTGTATCTTTATTTGTTAAAGTGTTCTACTGTGGACCGATAGCTAAAACTCAACTTTTCAAAACATCCCAAAATCAGAATTTGAACTTTCTTTAGTGTATTTAATGTATCAAAATGTGGTCTTTCTCTTAGATTCGGAATCGTCGTCATCAAAAAATAGTACACTTGAAAATTTTGATGATTGAATCAGAGTTGTATCTTTATTTGTTAAAGTGTTCCGCTATGGACCCATAGGTAAAACTCAACTTTTCAAAACAACTCAAAATCAGAATTTGAACTTTCTTGATTGTATTTAATGTATCAAAATGTCGTCTTTCTCCTAGTTTCGGAATTGTCATCATCAAAATAGTACACTTGAAAATATCTTTGGTTGAATCAAGGTTGTATCTTTATTTGTTAAAGTGTTCTACTATGCACCCATAGCTAAAAGTCAAGTTTTCAAAACATCCCAAAATCAGAATTTGAACTTTTTGAGTATACGTAATGTATTAAAATGTCATCTTTCACCCAGATTCGAAATCGTCACCATCAACATAGTACACTTGAAGATATCGTTGATTGAATCAAAGTTGTAATCTTTAGTATTAAAAGTATTCTTATTTGGATCCTTGGCAAAAACTCAACTTTTCAAAACCTTGCGAAACTAGAATTTGAACTTTCTCAAGTTTATTTAGTGTATAAAAATGTCGTCTTTCACCAAGATAAGGAATCGTTGTCAACAAATTAGTACACTTGAAGATATCATTGATTGAATCAAACCTGTCACTTTATTATTTAAAGTGTTCTAGCATGGACCCATGGCTAAAACTGAACTTTTAAAAACATCCTAAAATCAGAAGTTGAACTTTCTTGAGTGTATTTAATGTATCAAAATGTCGTCTTTCTCCTAGATTCGGAATCGTCGTCACCAAAATATTACACCTGAAAATATCATTGATTGAATCAAGTTTGTATCTTTATTTGTTAAAGTGTTCCCCTATGGACCCATAGGTAAAACTTAACTTTTCAAAACATCCCACAATCAGAATTTAAACTTTCTTGAGTGTATTTAATGTATCAAAATGTCGTCTTTCTCCTAGATTCCGAATCGTCGTCATCAAAATATTACACTTGAAAATATCATTGATTGAATGAAGGTTGCAACTTTATTTGTTAAAGTGTTCCACTATGGACCCATATGTAAAACTCAACTTTTCAAAACATCCCAAAATAAGAATTTAAACTTTTTTGAGTGCATTTAATGTATCAAAATGTCGTCTTTGTCCTAGATTCGGAATCGTCGTCATCACAGTAGTACACTTGAAAATATCATTGATTGAATCAAGATTGTGTCTTTATTTTATAGAGTGTTCCACTATGGACCCATAGGTAAAACTCAACTTGTCAAAACCTCCCAAAATCAGAATTTGAACTTTGTTGAGGGTATTTAATGTATCAAAATGTCGTCTTTCTCCAAGATTCGGAATCGTCGTCACCAAAATAGTACACATGAAAATATCGTTGATTGAATAAAAGTTGTATCTTTAGTATTAAAAGTGTTCTACTTTGGATCCATGGCTCTCAACTTTTCAAAACCTTCGAAAATAAGAATTTGAACTTTCTCGAGTGTATTTAGTGTATAAAAATGTCATCTTTCTCCTAGATATGGAATCGTTGTCATCAAATTAGTACACTTGAATATATCGTTGATTGAATCAACGCTTTAACTTTATTATTTAAAGTGTTCTAGTATGGACCCATGGCTAAAACTGAACTTTTCAAAACATCCCAAAATCTTTGAACTTTTTTGAGTGTATTTTTAATGTATCAAAATGTCGTCTTTCTCCTAGATTCGGAATCGTCATCATCAAAATAGTACACTTGAAAATATCGTTGATTGAATCAAGGTTGTATCTTTATTTGTTAAAGTGTTCTACTATGGACCCATAGGTAAAACTCAACTTTTCAAAACATCCCAAAATCAGAATTTGAACTTTCTTGAGTATACATAATGTATCAAAATGTCATCTTTCTCCTAGATTTGGAATCATCATCATCAACTGAGTAAAGTTGAAGATATCGTTGAATGAATAAAAGTTGTAATCTTTAGTATTAAAAGTGACTACATGGGATGGTTAAAACTCAACTTTTCAAAACCTTCCAAAATCAGAATTTGAACTTTCTCGAGTGTATTTAGTGTATAAAAATGTCGTGTTTCTTCTAGATATGGAATCATTGTCATCAAATTAGTACACTTGAAGATATCCTTGATTGAATCAAAGCTGTCACTTTATTATTTAAAGTGTTCTAGCATGGACCAATTGCTAAAACTCAACTTTTAAAAACATCCCAAATTCAGAATTTGAACTTTCTTGAGTGTATTTAATGTATCAAAATGTCGTCTTTCACCTAGATTCGGAATCGTCGTCCCCAAAATAGTTCACTTGAAAATATCGTTGATTGAATCAAGGTTGTATCTTTATTTGTTAAAGTGTTCCACTATGGACCCATAGGTAAAACTCAACTTTTCAAAACATCCCAAAATCAGAATTTGAACTTTCTTGAGTGTATTTAATGTATCAAAATGTCGTCTTACTCTTAGATTCAGAATCATTGTCACCAAAATAGTGTTGAGTTCTAACCTAGTTAAGAGGGGGGGTGAATTGACACCTTTTAAAACTTCTAATGCAAAACTTATGCACGTATATATATGAGAAAACAAATTTAATACAAACCAAAATTGTAGTTGAGAGTACGGGAGCACTTAAATACTAGATGGATAATTATGATATCAGCCAGCTGTGCTAGTATGTGCTTTTTTGAACTTTTTTGAGTGTATTTTTAATGTATCAAAATGTCGTCTTTCTCATAGATTCGGAATCGTCATCATCAAAATAGTACACTTGAAAATATCGTTGATTGAATCAAGGTTGTATCTTTATTTGTTAAAGTGTTCTACTATGGACCCATAAGTAAAACTCAACTTTTCAAAACATCCCAAAATCAGAATTTGAACTTTCTTGAGTATACGTAATGTATCAAAATGTCATCTTTCTCCTAGATTTGGAATCGTCATCATCAACTTAGTACACTTGAAGATATCGTTGATTGAATAAAAGTTGTAATCTTTAGCATTAAAGGTGTTCTACTTTGGATCCATGGATAAAACTCAACTTTTGAAAACCTTCCAAAATCAGAATTTGAACTTTCTCGAGTGTATTTAGTTTATAAAAATGTCGTCTTTCTCCTAGATATTTAATCGTTGTCATCAAATTAGTACACTTGAAGATATCCTTGATTGAATCAAAGCTGTCACTTTATTATTTAAAGTGTTCTAGTATGGTCCCATGGCTATAACTCAACTTTAAAAAACATCCCAAAATCAGAATTTCAAATTTCATGAGTGTATTTAATGTATCAAAATGTCGTCTTTCTCCTAGATTTGGAATTTTCGTCATCAAAATAGTACACTTGAAAATATCGTTGATTGAATTATGGTTGTATCTTTATTTGTTAAAGTGTTCCACTATGGACCCATAGGTAAAACTCAACTTTTCAAAACATCCCAAAATCAGAATTTGAGCTTTTTGAGTATACTTAATGTATCAAAATGTCGTCTTTCTCCTAGATTTGGAATCGTCATCATCAACTTAGTACACTTGAAGATATCGTTGATTGAATAAAAGTTGTATCTTTACTATTAAAAGTGTTCTACTTTGGATCCATGGCTAAAACTCAACTTTTCAATATCTTCCAAAATCAGAATTTGAACTATATCGAGTGTATTTAGTGTATAAAAATGTCATAATTCTTCGAGATATGGAATCGTTATCATCAAATTAGTACACTTGAAGACATCGTTGATTAAATCAATGCTGTCACTTTATTATTTAAAGTGTTCTAGTATGGACCAATGGCTAAAACTCAACTTTTAAAAACATCCCAAATTCAGAATTTGAACTTTCTTGAGTTTATTTAATGTATCAAAATGTCGTCTTTCACCTAGATTCAGAATCGTCATCTCCAAAATAGTACACCTGAAAATATCATTGATTGAATCAAGGTTGTATCTTTATTTGTTAAAGTGTTCCACTATGGACCCATAGGTAAAACACAACTTTTCAAAACATCCCAAAATTAGCATTTGAACTTTCTTGAGTGTATTTAATGTATCAAAATGTCGTCTTTCTTCTAGATTTGGAATCATCATCATCAACTTAGTACACTAGAAGATATCGTTGATAGAATCAAAGTTGTAAGCTTTAGTATTAAAAGTGTTCAACTTTGCATCCATGGCTAAAACTCAACATTTCAAAACTTTGCAAAATCAGAATTTGAACTTTCTTGAGTGTATTTGGGTATAAAAATATCGTCTTTCTTCTAGATATGGAAACGTTGTCATCAAATTATTACACTTGAAGATATCCTTGATTGAATCAAAGCTGTCACTTTATTATTTAAAGTGTTCTAGTATGGACCCATGGCTGTAACTCAACTTTTAAAAACATCCCAAAATCAGAATTTGAAGTTTCTTGAGTGTATTTAATGTATCAAAATGTCGTCTTTCTCCTAGATTCGGAATCGTCGTCATCAAAATAGTACACTTGAAAATATCGTTGATTGAATCAAGGTTGTATCTTTATTTGTTAAAGTGTTCCACTAAGGACCCATAGGTAAGACTCAACTTTTCAAAACATCCCGAAATCAGAATTTGAACTTCCTTCACTGTATTAATGTATCAAAATGTCATCTTTCTCCTAGATTCGGAATCGTCGTCATCAAAATAGTGCACTTGAAAATATCGTTGATTGATTCCAGGTTGTATCTTTATTTGATAAAGTGTTCCACTATGGACCCATAGGTAAAACTCAACTTTTCAAGACATCCCAAAATCAGAATTTGAACTTTCTTGAGTGTATTTAATGTATCAAAATGTCTTGTTTCTCCTAGATTCAGAATCGTCATCTTCAAAATAGTACACCTGAAAATATCGTTGATTGAATCAAGGTTGTATCTTTATTTGTTAAAGTGTTCCACTATGGACCCATAGGTAAAACACAACATTTAAAAACATCCCAAAATTAGAATTTGAACTTTCTTAAGTGTATTTAATGTATCAAAATGTCGTCATTCTCCTAGATTTGGAATCATCATCATCAACCTAGTACACTTGAAGATATCGTTGATTGAATAAAAGTTGTAATCTTTAGTATTAAAAGTGTTCTACTTTGGATTCATGGCTAAAACTCAACTTTTCAAAACCTTCGAAAATAAGAATTTGAACTTTCTCGAGTGTATTTTGTAAGGCCCGCTTCCGAATACTCGAAAGAAGGTCCTTACATGGATGATATAGAACAAAACTGAACTCAACTCATTTCATTTCTAGCAGCGGAAATTTAATAAGATTTAATTACATTCCCAATATCTCATAACTCTAGGCTCGATGGCCATACAAAATAATATGAGGCTCAAATGCCATAACATAATAAATTTTCACTATTACAAACATCACCAAATCACTAACTAGGATCTTTAAAGCTAGGACGCGTCTCCGTACACCACTATCCCTGGGTTGCAGTTCTATTGGACTCGCCCCCAATAACCGTCTTTCCTTTACCTGGAATGGCAAAGAAGTTCAAGTGAGCCACAAGGCTCAGCAAGTTCGAGAAACAAGGAACAATATATATGATTCAAGAACACGATGACACCAAGAAGAGTAATCAAGGACTCCACAATATATACAAGATTCATAATTCATGAATTATCAATTCAACCCAATATATCATCTCACCATGTATCCCTATGCAAATGTGCATAAAATTTCAATATCATTATTAATTCTCATAGGCTCGCAAGCCATCAATCAATACATGCAAGAGTGCATCATTTCATTATCAATATCAATTTCCCCGGCTCTCAAGCCATAATTCAATGCATGTAAAAGTGCATAATTTCATTATCAATATCAATTTCCCCGGCTCTCAAGCCATAAAACAATGCATGCAAAAGTGCATAAGTTTCATAGAACCTCACAAATAAATATGGAGCCAACCTGCCGGGCTATGGCCACCTCGTCCCGTGCCAAGTGCTCTAGGGTACCCTTTCTCCCTCCACGCAAAATAATAGGTGCGCAAAACATATATATATGAAACCTGTACATGTATGCATCATGTATGCATTTGCCAACCACATGTATTTAAATTCCTGATTCTGCAATATTCATGCTGTTAACATCACTTACCCATACCGGGTATTTTCCCCATCATCAGATAAATTCAACAGATCTTACTTCATAACGTTTACCACATTCAAGATGTAATTTATGGCACAAAAATGCTTAATGTAATTTACAACACAAGAATACTTCTTTGAGAGATGCTATTTAATATTAAATCTCGATTCACCAGTTGAGGAGTATTATAAATTTAATAACTATTATTCCCATCATATGATTGTTGTGATTTCATTTAACCAGTGATAGTATGCATTTACTTGCATTCATGCTCATAGCTCAAATTCATTATTCGGCCCCATGCAATCAAATGACCACACCACGTGAAATTGCTGACCAAACATAATCCTGAAATTTTTCTAAGGTAATGGACCAAATAGAACATTTTTTTTGAAAATGTCTTCATCTTGAAAAACTAACTCCCGGTAATTTGATTACTAACATTTATTGTTGTAAAAATGATTTTTAATGAATTTTTCAAGAAACGGAAACTATGTATTTCGATGGTGGTAAAATTACAAATTCATGGATTTGTACTAAAACCAAAATTCTAACTTTTTATTTTTATGGATTTTGATTTTTTGATATTTTTATTGAATCCAAATGGGGGGTACTTTCTTATTTACATTTATGTATTAAAGTAAAGGAAAGTAAAATATAAATTAAGGAAAATGCAAACATTTACTTAAGTTAAGGAAAGGTAAATAAATAGGGTGAGAGCTGATAGCTCTCATTCAAAGGCATATGGGACGAGCTCGGGAACAGCTCGAGATCTTGAGGTCGTAGCTTACGGAGAGACCTCAAGAGAGCTCGCGGGAAGGCCAAGCGAACGAGCTTGAGGTCAGGCGCGCGGCAAGAGCTCGCGGCCAAGAGCTTGACAGATGAGCTCGCGATTAAGCGGCCAGGGAGCTTATAGGTGTGAGCTCGCGGTAAAGAGCTGGAACGAGCTCGCGGAAAGAACTGGAACGAGCTCGCTAGAACATCAATGAAGCTGAACGTGTATATATATATAACTGGATTTGCCAAACAGAACAGAACAGGGGCATTCAAATGACTGTTTAAGCATAATATATTGTGGATTAGCTAGGCAGGGCATGCTTTAATAAGCTTTTCAAATCTCTGGGGGGGGGTATCAGCTCGTTACGCATATTGAATATAAGTATTTACAAGTGGGTCTCATATATATAGGTGAACAGTTTATATATATTTTCAGTTGAGGCTTTTGTTGTTTGCTCCAAATACCTTAATGAAATCATTTGAATGGACTGAGCATTTTACATTCAAACACAGCATATATACATATAAGAAGCATTTGGATCAGCGAGCTCATTCAGGGGGTGATACACACAAATATATATATATATACATTGAACATTGCTTCTTTGGATGCAGAATGAACAGAGGTTCTCATCCTCACCTAGCTATATAAAATGCCATTCAAGAAGAAAGCTTGGGGTGAAAACAAACCCCATTTTGAGATCGCAAGAAGACCCACAGAGAGATACAAAAGCAAAAGGTTGAACACAATGAGATAAAATGAACACAGTGAGCTAAATGAGCTAAAATGGACACAGCAAGCCAACATGTACGCATTATTCATATTGGCAGAAGGAGATATGTTAAGGAACTTGCACTGAAAATCAAAGGGGAGTGCAAGAAGAACTTGCCTGATAACTTTGCTACGCAGAAAAATCCTCCCTTCCTGAAGCTGCTATCAACCCAGACCAAAATACCAGCAACCAGGAGGGAAAATGGAAGATAAGGAAAAGAAGTCTTAGATAGGAAAGGAGAGTACGCACAAGAGAAAAGGTCTCCACTGCAGATGAAACATGAAGAGGGCAATGCGCAGTCTGCACCTGCAACTTTGTCCAAATGACCTGATTGCCCTTCACCTTTACAATGGTCAAATGGAAGACCAAGGGCACTATGGACATTTGATGGCTAATTTATTTTATTATGACTTTCTTTCAAAAATTTCAAATCTCATTCCCCAATTGGGCTCAGCCCATACCTTGGGCCATTCATGGCCCAACTCATTAATCCAATTAAATTATCATAATCCAAGTCAATTAATAATATAATTAAAAATTTTGAACACATCACAATGGCCCAATTTATTTGGACTCTTCCCACATTGATGGATCCCAATTAAATAGGCTACAAAATTCTTATTTCCACTTACTCTTTATTCCAATAAACAAGGGAGAATATTTTCAACCCTCAATTAATTAAAGCAAAAATTTTTGAACCCAAAATAAAATACCCAAAAAATGTCTAGACCCCCTGACGGGTCGTTACATATTTAGTGTATAAAAATATCGTCTTTCTTCTAGATATGGAATCATTGTCATCAAATTAGTACACTTGAAGATATCCTTGATTGAATCAAAGCTGTCACTTTATTATTTAAAGTGTTCTAGTATGGACCCATGGCTATAACTGAACTTTTAAAAACATCCCAAAATAAAAATTTGAAATTTCATGAGGGTATTTAAAGTATCAAAATGTCGTCTTTCTCATAGATTCGGAATTGTCGTCATCAAAATAGGACCCTTGAAAATATCGTCATCAAGGTTGTATCTTTATTTGTTAAAGTGTTCTACTATGGACCTATAGCTAAAACTCAACTTTTCAAAACATCCCAAAATCAGAATTTCAACTTTCTTGAGTATACGTAATGTATCAAAATGTCATCTTTCTCCTAGATTTGGAATCGTCATCATCAACTTAGTACACTTGAAGATATCATTGATTGAATAAAAGTTGTAACCTTTAGTATTATAAGTGTTCTACTTTGGATCCATGGCTAAAACTCAACTTTTCAAAACCTTCCAAAATCAGAATTTGAACTTTCTCGAGTGTATTTGGAGTATAAAAATGTCGTCTTTCTTCTAGATATGGAATCGTTGTCAACGAATTAGTACACTTGAAGATATCCTTGATTGAATCAATGCTGTCACTTTATTATTTAAAGTGTTCTTGTATGGACCCATGGTGATAACTCAACTTTTAAAAACATCCCAAAATCAGAATTTCAACTTTCTTGAGTGTATTTAATGTATCAAAATATCGTCTTTCTCCTAGATTCGGAATCATCGTCAAAAAAATAGTACACTTGAAAATATCATTGATTGAATCAAGGTTGTATCTTTATTTGTTAAAGTGTTCCACTATGGACCCATAGGTAAGACTCAACTTTTCAAAACATCCCAAAATCAGAATTTGAACTTCCTTCACTGTATTATTGCATCAAAATTTCATCTTTGTCCTAGATTTGGAATCGTGATCATCAACTTAGTACACTTGAAAATATCATTGATTGAATTAAGGTTGTACCTTTATTTGTTAAAGTGTTCTACTATGGACCCATATCTAAAACTCAACTTTTCAAAACATCCCAAAATCAGAATTTGAACTTTTTGAGTATATGTATTGTATCAAAATGTCGTCTTTCTCCTAGATTTGGAATCGTCATCATCAACTTAGTACACTTGAAGATATCGTTGATTGAATAAAAGTTGTATCTTTAGTATTAAAAGTGTTCTACTTTGGATCCATGGCTAAAACTCAACTTTTCAAAACCTTCCAAAATCAGAATTTGAACTTTATCGAGTGCATTTAGTGTATAAAATTGTCATCTTTCTCCTAGATATGGAATCGTTATCATCAAATTAGTACACTTGAAGACATCGTTGATTAAATCAATGCTGTTACTTTATTATTTCAAGTGTTCTAGTATGGCCCAATGGCTAAAACTCAACTTTTAAAAACATCCCAAATTCAGAATTTTAACTTTCTTGAGTGTATTTAATGTATCAAAATGTCGTCTTTCACCTATATTCAGAATTGCCGTCTCCAAAATACTACACCTGAAAATATCGTTGATTGAATCAAGGTTGTATCTTTATTTGTTAAAGTGTTCCACTATGGACCCATAGGTAAAACACAACTTTTCAAAACATCCCAAAATTAGAATTTGAACTTTCTTGAGTGTATTTAATGTATCAAAATGTCATCTTTCTCCTAGATTTGGAATCGTCATCATCAACTTAGTACACTAGAAGATATCGTTGATTGAATCAAAGTTGTATCTTTAGTATCAAAAGTGTTCTACTTTGGATCCATGGCTAAAACTCAAGTTTTCAGAACTTTCCAAAATCAGAATTTGAACTTTCTCAAGTGTATTTGGGTATGAAAATGTCGTCTTTCTTCTAGATATGGAAACGTTGTCATCAAATTAGTACACTTAAAGATATCCTTGATTGAATCAAAACTGTCACTTTATTATTTAAAGTGTTCTAGTATGGACCCATGATTGTAACTCAACTTTTAAAAACATCCCAAAATCAGAATTTCAACTTTCTTGAGTGTGTTTAATGTATCAAAATGTCGTCTTTCTCCTAGATTCGGAATCGTCGTCATCAAAATAGTACACATGAAAATATCATTGATTGAGTCAAGGTTATATCTTTATTTGTTAAAGTGTTCCACTATGGACCCAAAGGTAAGACTCAACTTTTCAAAACATCCCAAAATCAGAATTTGAACTTCCTTCAATGTGTTAATGTATTAAAATGTCATCTTTCTCCTAGATTCGGAATCGTCATCATCAAAATAGTACTCTTGAAAATATCGTTGATTGAATCAAGGTTGTATCTCTATTTGATAAAGTGTTCCACTATGGACCCATAGGTAAAACTCAACTTTTCAAAACATCCAAAAATCATAATTTGAACTTTCTTGAGTGTATTCAATGTATCAAAATGTCGTCTTTCTCCTAGATTTGGAATCCTCATCATCAACCTAGTACACTTGAAGATATCGTTGATTGAATAAAAGTTGTAATCTTTAGTATTAAAAGTGTTCTACTTTGGATTCATGGCTAAAACTCAACTTTTCAAAACATCCAAAAATCAAAATTTGAACTTTCTTCAGTGTATTTAATGTATCAAAATGTTGTCTTTCTCCTAGATTCGGAATCGTCGTCATCAAAATAGTACACTTGAAAATATCGTTATTTGAATCAAGATTGTATCTTTATTTGATAAAGTGTTCCACTATGGACCCATAGGTAAAACTCAACTTTTCAAAACATCCCAAAATCAGAATTTCAACTTTGTTGAGGGTATTTAATGTATCAAAATGTCGTCTTTCTCCTAGATTTGGAATCGTCATCATCAACTTAGTACACTTGAAGATATCGTTGATTGAATAAAAGTTGTAACCTTTAGTATTATAAGTGTTCTACTTTGGATCTAGGGCTAAAACTCAACTTTTCAAAAACTTCCAAAATCAGAATTTGAACTTTCTCGAGTGTATTTGGTGTATAAAAAAGTCGTCTTTCTTCTAGATATGGAATCATTGTCATCAAATTAGTACACTTGAAGATATCCTTGATGGAATCAATGCTGTCATTTTATTATTTAAAGTGTTCTAGTATGGACCCATGGCTATAACTCAACTTTTAAAAACATCCCAAAATCAGAATTTGAACTTTCTTGAGTGTATTTAATGTATCAAAATGTCGTCTTTCTCCTAGATTCGGAATCGTCGTCATCAAAATAGTACACTTGAAAATATCGTTGATTGAATCAAGGTTGTATCTTTATTTGTTAAAGTGTTCCACCATGGACCCATAGGTAAGACTCAACTTTTCAAAACATGCCAAAAATCAGAATTTGAACTTCTTTCACTGTATTAATGTATCAAAATTTCATCTTTCTCCTAGATTTGGAATCGTGATCATCAACTTAGTACACTTGAAAATATCATTCATTGAATTAAGGTTGTAAAGCCTAATTCAAAACATCCAAAAGTGTTCCACTATGGACCCATAGGTAAAGCTTAACTTTTCAAAACATCCAAAAATCAGAATTTGAACTTTCTTGAGTGTATTAAATGTATCAAAATGTCGTCTTTCTCCTAGATTCGGAATCGTCGTCATCAAAATAGTACACTTGAAAATATCGTTGATTGAATCAAGGTTGTATCTTTATTTATTAAAGTGTTCCACTATAGACCCATAGGTAAAACTCAACTTTTCAAAACATCCAAAAATCAGAATTTGAACTTTCTTCAGTGTATTTAATGTATCAAAATGTCGTCTTTCTCCTAGATTCGGAATCATCATCATCAAAATAGTACACTTGAAAATATCATTGATTGAATCAAGATCGTATCTTTATTTGATAAAGTGTTCCACTTTGGACCCATAGGTAAAACTCAACTTTTCAAAACATCCCAAAATCAGAATTTGAACTTTGTTGAGGGTATTTAATGTATCAAAATGTCATCCTTCTCCTAGATTTGGAATCTTCATCATCAACTTAGTACACTTGAAGATATCGCTGATTGAATAAAAGTTGTAACCTTTAGTATTATAAGTGTTCTACTTTGGATCCATGGCTAAAACACAACTTTTCAAAACCTTCCAAAATCAAAATTTAAACTTTCTCGAGTGTATTCAGCGTATAAAAATGTCGTCTTTCTTCTAGATATGGAATTTTTGTCATCAAATTAGTACACTCGAAGATATCCTTGATTGAATCAATGCTGTCACTTTATTATTTAAAGTGTTCGTGTATGGACCCATGGCTGTAACTCAACTTTTAAAAACATCCCAAATCAGAATTTGAACTTTCTTGAGTGTATTTAATGTATCAAAATTTCGTCTTTCTCCTAGATTAGGAATCGTCGTCATCAAAATAGTACACATGAAAATATCATTGATTGAGTCAAGGATGTATCTTTATTTGTTAAAGTGTTCCACTATGGACCCAAAGGTAAGACTCAACTTTTCAAAACATCCCAAAATCAGAATTTGAACTTTCTTGAGTGTATTTAATGTATCAAAATGTCGTCTTTGTCCTAGATTCGGAATCGTCGTCATCAAAATAGTACACTTGAAAATATCGTTGATTGAATCAAGGTTGTATCTTTATTTGTTAAAGTGTTCCACCATGGACCCATAGGTAAGACTCAACTTTTCAAAACATGCCAAAAATCAGAATTTGAACTTCTTTCACTGTATTAATGTATCAAAATTTCATCTTTCTCCTAGATTTGGAATCGTGATCATCAACTTAGTACACTTGAAAATATCATTCATTGAATTAAGGTTGTAAAGCTTAATTCAAAACATCCAAAAGTGTTCCACTATGGACCCATAGGTAAAGCTTAACTTTTCAAAACATCCAAAAATCAGAATTTGAACTTTCTTGAGTGTATTCAATGTATCAAAATGTCGTCTTTCTCCTAGATTCGGAATCGTCGTCATCAAAATAGTACACTTGAAAATATCGTTGATTGAATCAAGGTTGTATCTTTATTTATTAAAGTGTTCCACTATGGACCCATAGGTAAAACTCAACTTTTCAAAACATCCAAAAATCAGAATTTGAACTTTCTTCAGTGTATTTAATGTATCAAAATGTCGTCTTTCTCCTAGATTCGGAATCATCATCATCAAAATAGTACACTTGAAAATATCATTGATTGAATCAAGATCGTATCTTTATTTGATAAAGTGTTTCACTTTGGACCCATAGGTAAAACTCAACTTTTCAAAACATCCCAAAATCAGAATTTGAACTTTGTTGAGGGTATTTAATGTATCAAAATGTCATCTTTCTCCTAGATTTGGAATCTTCATCATCAACTTAGTACACTTGAAGATATCGTTGATTGAATAAAAGTTGTAACCTTTAGTATTATAAGTGTTCTACTTTGGATCCATGGCTAAAACACAACTTTTCAAAACCTTCCAAAATCAAAATTTGAACTTTCTCGAGTGTATTCAGTGTATAAAAATGTCGTCTTTCTTCTAGATATGGAATTTTTGTCATCAAATTAGTACACTTGAAGGTATCCTTGATTGAATCAATGCTGTCACTTTATTATTTAAAGTGTTCGTGTATGGACCCATGGCTGTAACTCAACTTTTAAAAACATCCCAAATCAGAATTTGAACTTTCTTGAGTGTATTTAATGTATCAAAATTTCGTCTTTCTCCTAGATTAGGAATCGTCGTCATCAAAATAGTACACATGAAAATATCATTGATTGAGTCAAGGATGTATCTTTATTTGTTAAAGTGTTCCACTATGGACCCAAAGGTAAGACTCAACTTTTCAAAACATCCCAAAATCAGAATTTGAACTTTCTTCAATGTATTAATGTATTAAAATGTCGTCGTTCTCCAAGATTTGGAATCGTCGTCATCAAAATACTACACTTGAAAATATCATTGATTGAATCAAGATTGTATCTCTATTCGATAAAGTGTTCCACTATGGACCCATAGGTAAAACTCAACTTTTCAAAACATCCAAAAATCAGAATTTGAACATTCTTGAGTGTATTTAATGTATTAAAATGTCGTCTTACTCCTAGATTCGGAATCGTCGTCACCAAAATAGTACACTTGAAAATATCGTTAATTGAATCAAGGTGGTATCTTTATTTGATAAAGTATTCCACTATGGACCCATAGGTAAGACTCAACTTTTCAAAACATCCCAAAATCAGAATTTGAACTTTGTTGAGCGTATTTAATTTATCAAAATGTCATCTTTCTCCTAGATTTGGAATCGTCATCATCAACTTAGTACACTTGAAGATATCGTTGATTGAATAAAAGTTGTAACCTTTAGTATTAAACTTTGGATCCATGGCTAAAACTCAACTTTTCAAAACCTTCCAAAATCGGAATTTGAACTTTCTGGAGTGTATTTGGTGTATAAAAAAGTCGTCTTTCTTCTAGATATGGAATTGTTGTCATCAAATTAGTACACTTGAAGATATCCTTGATTGAATCAATGCTGTCACTTTATTATTTAAAGTGTTCTAGTATGGACCCATGGCTGTAACTCAACTTTTAAAAACATCCAAAAATCAGAATTTGAACTTTCTTGAGTGTATTTAATGTATCAAAATGTCGTCTTTCTCCGAGATTAGGAATCGTCATCATCAAAATAGTACACATGAAAATATCATTGAGTGAGTCAAGGTTGTATCTTTATTTGGTAAAGTGTTCCACTATGGACCCAAAGGTAAGACTCAACTTTCCAAAACATCCCAAAATCAGAATTTGAACTTCCTTCAATGTATTATTGTGTTAAAATGTCGTCTTTCTCCTAGATTCGGAATCGTCGTCATCAAAATAGTACACTTGAAAATATCGTTGATTGAATCAAGGTTGTATCTCTATTTGATAAAGTGTTCCACTATGGACCCATAGGTAAAACTCAACTTTTCAAAACATCCCAAATTCAGAATTTGAATTTTCTTGAGTGTATTCAATGTATAAAAATGTCTTCTTTCTCCTAGATTCGGAATCGTCGTCTCAAAAATGGTACACCTGAAAATATCGTTGATTGAATCAAGGTTTTATCTTTATTTGTTAAAGTGTTCCACTGTGGACCCATAGGTAAAACTCAACGTTTCAAAACATCCCAAAATCAGAATTTGAACATTCTTGAGTGTATTTAATGTATCAAAATGTCGTCTTACTCCTAGATTCAGAATCGTTGTCACCAAAATAGTACACTTGAAAATATGGTTGATTGAATCAAGGTTGTATCTTTATTTGATAAAGTGTTCCACTATGGACCCATAGGTAAGACTCAACTTTTCAAAACATCCCAAAATCAGAATTTGAACATTCTTGAGTGTATTTAACGTATCAAAATGTCGTCGTTCTCCTAGATTCGGAATCATCGTCATCAAAATAGTACAATTGAAAATATCGTTGATTGAATCAAGATTGTATCTTTATTTGTTAAAGTGTTCCACTATGGACCCATAGGTAAAACTCAACCTTTCAAAACATCCAAAATTCAGAATTTGAACTTTCTTGAGTGTATTCAATATATCAAAATGTCGTCTTTCTCCTAAATTTGGAATCGTCGTCGTCAAAATAGTACACTTGAAAATATCGTTGATTGAATCAAGGTTGTATCTTTATTTGATAAAGTGTTCCACTATGGACCCATAGGTAAGACTCAACTTTTCAAAACATCCCAAAATCAGAATTTGAACATTCTTGAGTGTATTTAATGTATCAAAATGTCGTCGTTCTCCTAGATTCGGAATCATCGTCATCAAAATAGTACACTTGAAAATATCATTGATTGAATCAAGATTGCATCTTTATTTGATAAAGTGTTCCATTATGGACCCATAGGTAAAACTCAACTTTTCAAAACATCCCAAAATCAGAATTTGAACATTCTTGAGTGTATTTAATGTATCAAAATGTCGTCTTTCTCCTAGATTCAGAATCGTTGTAATCAAAATAGTACACCTGAAAATATCGTTAATTGAATCAAGGTTGTATCTTTATTTGTTAAAGTGTTCCACTATGGACCCATAAGTAAAGCTCAACTTTTGAAAACATCCAAAAATCAGAATTTGAACTTTCTTGAGTGTATTCAATGTATCAAAATGTCATCTTTCTCCTAGATTCGGAATCGTCTTCATCAAAATAGTACACTTGAAAATATCGTTGATTGAATCAAGGTTGTATCTTTATTTATTAAAGTGTTCCACTATGGACCCATAGATAAAACTCAACTTTTCAAAACATCCAAAAATCAGAATTTGAACTTTCTTCAGTGTATTTAATGTATCAAAATGTCGTCTTTCTCCTAGATTCGGAATCGTCGTCATCAAAATAGTACACTTGAAAATATCGTTGATTGCATCAAGATCGTATCTTTCTTTGATAAAGTCTTCCACTTTGGACCCATAGGTAAAACTCAACTTTTCAAAACATCCCCAAATCAGAATTTGAACTTTGTTGAGCGTATTTAATGTATCAAAATGTCATCTTTCTCCTAGATTTGGAATCTTCATCATCAACTTAGTACACTTGAAGATATCGTTGATTGAATAAAAGTTGTAACCTTTAGTATTAAACTTTGGATCCGTGGCTAAAACTCAACTTTTCAAAACCTTCCAAAATCAGAATTTGAACTTTCTCGAGTGTATTTGGTGTATAAAAATGTCGTCTTTCTTCTAGATATGGAATTGTTGTCAACAAATTAGTACACTTGAAGATATCCTTGACTGAATCAATGCTGTCACTTTATTATTTAAAGTGTTCTAGTATGGACCCATGGCTGTAACTCAACTTTTAAAAACATCCCAAAATCAGAATTTGAACGTTTTTGAGTGTATTTAATGTATCAAAATGTCATCTTTCTCCGAGATTAGGAATCGTCATCATCAAAATAGTACACATGAAAATATCATTGATTGAGTCAAGGTTGTATCTTTATTTGGTAAAGTGTTCCACTATGGACCCAAAGGTAAGACTCAACTTTTGAAAACATCCCAAAATCAGAATTTGAACTTCCTTCAATGTATTAATGTGTTAAAATGTCGTCTTTCTCCTAGATTTGGAATCGTCGTCATCAAAATAGTACACTTGAAAATATCGTTGATTGAATCAAGGTTGTATCTCTATTTGATAAAGTGTTCCACTATGGACCCATAGGTAAAACTCAACTTTTCAAAACATCCCAAATTCAGAATTTGAATTTTCTTGAGTGCATTCAATGTATCAAAATGTCTTCTTTCTCCTAGATTCGGAATCGTCGTCTCAAAAATGGTACACCTGAAAATATCGTTGATTGAATCAAGGTTTTATCTTTATTTGTTAAAGTGTTCCACTATGGACCCATAGGTAAAACTCAACTTTTCAAAACATCCCAAAATCAGAATTTGAACATTCTTGAGTGTATTTAATGTATCAAAATGTCGTCTTACTCCTAGATTCAGAATCATTGTCACCAAAATAGTACACTTGAAAATATGGTTGATTGAATCAAGGTTGTATCTTTATTTGATAAAGTGTTCCACTATGGACCCATAGGTGAGACTCAACTTTTCAAAACATCCCAAAATCAGAATTTGATCATTCTTGAATGTATTTAACGTTTGAAAATGTCGTCGTTCTCCTAGATTCGGAATCATCGTCATCAAAATAGTACAATTGAAAATATCATTGATTGAATCAGGATTGTATCTTTATTTGTTAAAGTGTTCCACTATGGACCCATAGGTAAAACTCAACTTTTCAAAACATCCAAAATTCAGAATTTGAACTTTCTTGAGTGTATTCAATATATCAAAATGTCGTCTTTATCCTAAATTTGGAATCGTCGTCGTCAAAGTAGTACACTTGAAAATATCGTTGATTGAATCAAGGTTGTATCTTTATTTATTAAAGTGTTCCACTATGGACCCATATCTAAAACTCAACTTTTCAAAATATCCCAAAATTAGAATTTGAACATTCTTGAGTGTATTTAATGTATCAAAATGTCATCTTACTCCTAGATTCAGAATCGTCGTCATCAAAATAGTACACTTGAAAATATCGTTGATTGAATCAAGATTGTATCTTTATTTGATAAAGTGTTCCATTATGGACCCATAGGTAAAACTCAACTTTTCAAAACATCCCAAAATCAGAATTTGAACATTCTTGAGTGTATTTAATGTATCAAAATGTCGTCTTTCTCCTAGATTCAGAATCGTCGTAATCAAAATAGTACACCTAAAAATATCGTTGATTGAATCAAGGTTGTATCTTTATTTGTTAAAGTGTTCCACTATGGACCCATAGGTAAAGCTCAACTTTTGAAAACATCCAAAAATCAGAATTTGAACTTTCTTGAGTGTATTCAATGTATCAAAATGTCTTCTTTCTCCTAGATTCGGAATCGTCGTCTCAAAAATGGTACACCATAAAATATCGTTGATTGAATCAAGGTTTTATCTTTATTTGTTAAAGTGTTCCACTGTGGACCCATAGGTAAAACTCAACTTTTCAAAACATCCAAAAATCAGAATTTGAACTTTCTTCAGTGTATTTAATGTATCAAAATGTCGTCTTACTCCTAGATTCAGAATCGTTGTCACCAAAATAGTACACTTGAAAATATCGTTGATTGAATCAAGATCGTATCTTTATTTGATAAAGTGTTCCACTTTGGACCCATAGGTAAAACTAAACTTTTCAAAACATCCTAAAATCAGAATTTGAACATTGTTGAGCGTATTTAATGTATCAAAATGTCGTCGTTCTCCTAGATTCGAAATCGTTGTCACCAAAATAGTACAATTGAAAATATCGTTGATTGAATAAAAGTTGTAACCTTTAGTATTAAACTTTGGATCCATGGCTAAAACTCAACTTTTCAAAACCTTCCAAAATCAGAATTTGAACTTTCTCGAGTGTATTTGGTGTATAAAAATGTCGTCTTTCTTCTAGATATGGAATTGTTGTCATCAAATTAGTACACTTGAAGATATCCTTGATTGAATCAATGCTGTCACTTTATTATTTAAAGTGTTTTAGTATGGACCCATGGCTGTAACTCAACTTTTGAAAAACATCCCAAAATCAGAATTTCAACTTTGTTGAGTGTATATAATATATCAAAATGTCGTCTTTCTCCTAGATTAGGAATCGTCGTCATCAAAATAGTACACATGAAAATATCATTGATTGAGTCAAGGATGTATCTTTATTTGTTAAAGTGTTCCACTATGGACCCAAAGGTAAGACTCAACTTTTCAAAACATCCCAAAATCAGAATTTGAACTTTCTTGAGTGTATTTAATGTATCAAAATGTCGTCTTTGTCCTAGATTCGGAATCGTCGTCATCAAAATAGTACACTTGAAAATATCGTTGATTGAATCAAGGTTGTATCTTTATTTGTTAAAGTGTTCCACTATGGACCCATAGGTAAGACTCAACTTTTCAAAACATGCCAAAAATCAGAATTTAAACTTCTTTCACTGTATTAATGTATCAAAATTTCATCTTTCTCCTAGATTTGGAATCGTGATCATCAACTTAGTACACTTGAAAATATCATTCATTGAATTAAGGTTGTAAAGCTTAATTCAAAACATCCAAAAGTGTTCCACTATGGACCCATAGGTAAAGCTTAACTTTTCAAAACATCCAAAAATCAGAATTTGAACTTTCTTGAGTGTATTCAATGTATCAAAATGTCGTCTTTCTCCTAGATTCGGAATCGTCGTCATCAAAATAGTACACTTGAAAATATCGTTGATTGAATCAAGGTTGTATCTTTATTTATTAAAGTGTTCCACTATGGACCCATAGGTAAAACTCAACTTTTCAAAACATCCAAAAATCAGAATTTGAACTTTCTTCAGTGTATTTAATGTATCAAAATGTCGTCTTTCTCCTAGATTCGGAATCAACATCATCAAAATAGTACACTTGAAAATATCATTGATTGAATCAAGATCGTATCTTTATTTGATAAAGTGTTCCACTTTGGACCCATAGGTAAAACTCAACTTTTCAAAACATCCCAAAATCAGAATTTGAACTTTGTTGAGGGTATTTAATGTATCAAAATGTCATCTTTCTCCTAGATTTGGAATCTTCATCATCAACTTAGTACACTTGAAGATATCGTTGATTGAATAAAAGTTGTAACCTTTAGTATTATAAGTGTTCTACTTTGGATCCATGGCTAAAACGCAACTTTTCAAAACCTTCCAAAATCAAAATTTGAACTTTCTCGAGTGTATTCAGTGTATAAAAATGTCGTCTTTCTTCTAGATATGGAATTTTTGTCATCAAATTAGTACACTTGAAGGTATCCTTGATTGAATCAATGCTGTCACTTTATTATTTAAAGTGTTCGTGTATGGACCCATGGCTGTAACTCAACTTTTAAAAACATCCCAAATCAGAATTTGAACTTTCTTGAGTGTATTTAATGTATAAAAATTTCGTCTTTCTCCTAGATTAGGAATCGTCGTCATCAAAATAGTACACATGAAAATATCATTGATTGAGTCAAGGATGTATCTTTATTTGTTAAACTGTTCCACTATGGACCCAAAGGTAAGACTCAACTTTTCAAAACATCCCAAAATCAGAATTTGAACTTTCTTCAATGTATTAATGTATTAAAATGTCGTCGTTCTCCAAGATTTGGAATCGTCGTCATCAAAATACTACACTTGAAAATATCATTGATTGAATCAAGATTGTATCTCTATTCGATAAAGTGTTCCACTATGGACCCATAGGTAAAACTCAACTTTTCAAAACATCCAAAAATCAGAATTTGAACATTCTTGAGTGTATTTAATGTATTAAAATGTCGTCTTACTCCTAGATTCGGAATCGTCGTCACCAAAATAGTACACTTGAAAATATCGTTAATTGAATCAAGGTGGTATCTTTATTTGATAAAGTATTCCACTATGGACCCATAGGTAAGACTCAACTTTTCAAAACATCCCAAAATCAGAATTTGAACTTTGTTGAGCGTATTTAATGTATCAAAATGTCATCTTTCTCCTAGATTTGGAATCGTCATCATCAACTTAGTACACTTGAAGATATCGTTGATTGAATAAAAGTTGTAACCTTTAGTATTAAACTTTGGATCCATGGCTAAAACTCAACTTTACAAAACCTTCCAAAATCGGAATTTGAACTTTCTGGAGTGTATTTGGTGTATAAAAAAGTCGTCTTTCTTCTAGATATGGAATTGTTGTCATCAAATTAGTACACTTGAAGATATCCTTGATTGAATCAATGCTGTCACTTTATTATTTAAAGTGTTCTAGTATGGACCCATGGCTGTAACTCAACTTTTAAAAACATCCAAAAATCAGAATTTGAACTTTCTTGAGTGTATTTAATGTATCAAAATGTCGTCTTTCTCCGAGATTAGGAATCGTCATCATCAAAATAGTACACATGAAAATATCATTGATTGAGTCAAGGTTGTATCTTTATTTGGTAAAGTGTTCCACTATGGACCCAAAGGTAAGACTCAACTTTCCAAAACATCCCAAAATCAGAATTTGAACTTCCTTCAATGTATTATTGTGTTAAAATGTCGTCTTTCTCCTAGATTCGGAATCGTCGTCATCAAAATAGTACACTTGAAAATATCGTTGATTGAATCAAGGTTGTATCTCTATTTGATAAAGTGTTCCACTATGGACCCATAGGTAAAACTCAACTTTTCAAAACATCCCAAATTCAGAATTTGAATTTTCTTGAGTGTATTCAATGTATAAAAATGTCTTCTTTCTCCTAGATTCGGAATCGTCGTCTCAAAAATGGTACACCTGAAAATATCGTTGATTGAATCAAGGTTTTATCTTTATTTGTTAAAGTGTTCCACTGTGGACCCATAGGTAAAACTCAACGTTTCAAAACATCCCAAAATCAGAATTTGAACATTCTTGAGTGTATTTAATGTATCAAAATGTCGTCTTACTCCTAGATTCAGAACCGTTGTCACCAAAATAGTACACTTGAAAATATGGTTGATTGAATCAAGGTTGTATCTTTATTTGATAAAGTGTTCCACTATGGACCCATAGGTAAGACTCAACTTTTCAAAACATCCCAAAATCAGAATTTGAACATTCTTGAGTGTATTTAACGTATCAAAATGTCGTCGTTCTCCTAGATTCGGAATCATCGTCATCAAAATAGTACAATTGAAAATATCGTTGATTGAATCAAGATTGTATCTTTATTTGTTAAAGTGTTCCACTATGGACCCATAGGTAAAACTCAACCTTTCAAAACATCGAAAATTCAGAATTTGAACTTTCTTGAGTGTATTCAATATATCAAAATGTCGTCTTTCTCCTAAATTTGGAATCGTTGTCGTCAAAATAGTACACTTGAAAATATCGTTGATTGAATCAAGGTTGTATCTTTATTTGATAAAGTGTTCCACTATGGACCCATAGGTAAGACTCAACTTTTCAAAACATCCCAAAATCAGAATTTGAACATTCTTGAGTGTATTTAATGTATCAAAATGTCGTCGTTCTCCTAGATTCGGAATCATCGTCATCAAAATAGTACACTTGAAAATATCATTGATTGAATCAAGATTGTATCTTTATTTGATAAAGTGTTCCATTATGGACCCATAGGTAAAACTCAACTTTTCAAAACATCCCAAAATCAGAATTTGAACATTCTTGAGTGTATTTAATGTATCAAAATGTCGTCTTTCTCCTTGATTCAGAATCGTTGTAATCAAAATCGTACACCTGAAAATATCGTTAATTGAATCAAGGTTGTATCTTTATTTGTTAAAGTGTTCCACTATGGACCCATAGGTAAAGCTCAACTTTTGAAAACATCCAAAAATCAGAATTTGAACTTTCTTGAGTGTATTCAATGTATCAAAATGTCATCTTTCTCCTAGATTCAGAATCGTCTTCATCAAAATAGTACACTTGAAAATATCGTTGATTGAATAAAGGTTGTATCTTTATTTATTAAAGTGTTCCACTATGGACCCATAGATAAAACTCAACTTTTCAAAACATCCAAAAATCAGAATTTGAACTTTCTTCAGTGTATTTAATGTATCAAAATGTCGTCTTTCTCCTAGATTCGGAATCGTCGTCATCAAAATAGTACACTTGAAAATATCGTTGATTGCATCAAGATCGTATCTTTCTTTGATAAAGTGTTCCACTTTGGACCCATAGGTAAAACTCAACTTTTCAAAACATCCCAAAATCAGAATTTGAACTTTGTTGAGCGTATTTAATGTATCAAAATGTCATCTTTCTCCTAGATTTGGAATCTTCATCATCAACTTAGTACACTTGAACATATCGTTGATTGAATAAAAGTTGTAACCTTTAGTATTAAACTTTGGATCCATGGCTAAAACTCAACTTTTCAAAACCTTCCAAAATCAGAATTTGAACTTTCTCGAGTGTATTTGGTGTATAAAAATGTCGTCTTTCTTCTAGATATGGAATTGTTGTCAACAAATTAGTACACTTGAAGATATCCTTGACTGAATCAATGCTGTCACTTTATTATTTAAAGTGTTCTAGTATGGACCCATGGCTGTAACTCAACTTTTAAAAACATCCCAAAATCAGAATTTGAACGTTTTTGAGTGTATTTAATGTATCAAAATGTCGTCTTTCTCCGAGATTAGGAATCGTCATCATCAAAATAGTACACATGAAAATATCATTGATTGAGTCAAGGTTGTATCTTTATTTGGTAAAGTGTTCCACTATGGACCCAAAGGTAAGACTCAACTTTTGAAAACATCCCAAAATCAGAATTTGAACTTCCTTCAATGTATTAATGTGTTAAAATGTCGTCTTTCTCCTAGATTTGGAATCGTCGTCATCAAAATAGTACACTTGAAAATATCGTTGATTGAATCAAGGTTTTATCTCTATTTGATAAAGTGTTCCACTATGGACCCATAGGTAAAACTCAACTTTTCAAAACATCCCAAATTCAGAATTTGAATTTTCTTGAGTGTATTCAATGTATCAAAATGTCTTCTTTCTCCTAGATTCGGAATCGTCGTCTCAAAAATGGTACACCTGAAAATATCGTTGATTGAATCAAGGTTTTATCTTTATTTGTTAAAGTGTTCCACTATGGACCCATAGGTAAAACTCAACTTTTCAAAACATCCCAAAATCAGAATTTGAACATTCTTGAGTGTATTTAATGTATCAAAATGTCGTCTTACTCCTAGATTCAGAATCATTGACACCAAAATAGTACACTTGAAAATATGGTTGATTGAATCAAGGTTGTATCTTTATTTGATAAAGTGTTCCACTATGGACCCATAGGTGAGACTCAACTTTTCAAAACATCCCAAAATCAGAATTTGATCATTCTTGAATGTATTTAACGTTTGAAAATGTCGTCGTTCTCCTAGATTCGGAATCATCGTCATCAAAATAGTACAATTGAAAATATCGTTGATTGAATCAGGATTGTATCTTTATTTGTTAAAGTGTTCCACTATGGACCCATAGGTAAAACTCAACTTTTCAAAACATCCAAAATTCAGAATTTGAACTTTCTTGAGTGTATTCAATATATCAAAATGTCGTCTTTATCCTAAATTTGGAATCGTCGTCGTCAAAATAGTACACTTGAAAATATCGTGGATTGAATCAAGGTTGTATCTTTATTCATTAAAGTGTTCCACTATGGACCCATATCTAAAACTCAACTTTTCAAAATATCCCAAAATTAGAATTTGAACATTCTTGAGTGTATTTAATGTATCAAAATGTCATCTTACTCCTAGATTAAGAATCGTCGTCATCAAAATAGTACACTTGAAAATATCGTTGATTGAATCAAGATTGTATCTTTATTTGATAAAGTGTTCCATTATGGACCCATAGGTAAAACTCAACTTTTCAAAACATCCCAAAATCAGAATTTGAACATTCTTGAGTGTATTTAATGTATCAAAATGTCGTCTTTCTCCTAGATTCAGAATCGTCGTAATCAAAATAGTACACCTGAAAATATCGTTGATTGAATCAAGGTTGTCTCTTTATTTGTTAAAGTGTTCCACTATGGACCCATAGGTAAAGCTCAACTTTTGAAAACATCCAAAAATCAGAATTTGAACTTTCTTGAGTGTATTCAATGTATCAAAATGTCTTCTTTCTCCTAGATTCGGAATCGTCGTCTCAAAAATGGTACACCATAAAATATCCTTGATTGAATCAAGGTTTTATCTTTATTTGTTAAAGTGTTCCACTGTGGACCCATAGGTAAAACTCAACTTTTCAAAACATCCAAAAATCAGAATTTGAACTTTCTTCAGTGTATTTAATGTATCAAAATGTCGTCTTACTCCTAGATTCAGAATCGTTGTCACCAAAATAGTACACTTGAAAATATCGTTGATTGAATCAAGATCGTATCTTTATTTGATAAAGTGTTCCACTTTGGACCCATAGGTAAAACTAAACTTTTCAAAACATCCTAAAATCAGAATTTGAACATTGTTGAGCGTATTTAATGTATCAAAATGTCGTCGTTCTCCTAGATTCGGAATCGTTGTCACAAAAATAGTACAATTGAAAATATCGTTGATTGAATAAAAGTTGTAACCTTTAGTATTAAACTTTGGATCCATGGCTAAAACTCAACTTTTCAAAACCTTCCAAAATCAGAATTTGAACTTTCTCGAGTGTATTTGGTGTATAAAAATGTCGTCTTTCTTCTAGATATGGAATTGTTGTCATCAAATTAGTACACTTGAAGATATCCTTGATTGAATCAATGCTGTCACTTTATTATTTAAAGTGTTTTAGTATGGACCCATGGCTGTAACTCAACTTTTAAAAAACATCCCAAAATCAGAATTTGAACTTTGTTGAGTGTATTTAATGTATCAAAATGTCGTCTTTCTCCTAGATTCAGAATCGTCGTAATCAAAATAGTACACCTGAAAATATCGTTGATTGAATCAAGGTTGTATCTTTATTTATTAAAGTGTTCCACTATGGACCCATAGGTAAAACTCAACTTTTCAAAACATCCAAAAATCAGAATTTGAACTTTCTTCAGTGTATTTAATGTATCAAAATGTCATCTTTCTCCTAGATTCGGAATCGTCGTCATCAAAATAGTACACTTGAAAATATCGTTGATTGAATCAAGATTGTATCTTTATTTGATAAAGTGTTCCACTTTGGACCCATAGGTAAAACTCAACTTTTCAAAACATCCCAAAATCAGAATTTGAACTTTGTTGAGGGTATTTAATGTATCAAAATGTCATCTTTCTCCTAGATTTGGAATTGTCATCATCAACTTAGTACACTTGAAGATATCGTTGATTGAATAAAAGTTGTAACCTTTAGTATTATAAGTGTTCTACTTTGGATCCATGGGTAAAACTCAACTTTTCAAAACCTTCCAAAATCAGAATTTGAACTTTCTCGAGTGTATTTGGTGTATAAAAATGTCGTCTTTCTTCTAGATATGGAATTGTCGTCATCAAATTAGTACACTTGAAGATATCCTTGATTGAATCAATGCTGTCACTTTATTATTTAAAGTGTTCTAGTATGGATCCATGGCTGTAACTCAACTTTTAAAAAACATCCCAAAATCAGAATTTGAACTTTCTTGAGTGTATTTAATATATCAAAATGTCGTCTTTCTCCTAACGTAGGAATCGTCGTCATCAAAATTGTACACATGAAAATATCATTGGTTGAGTCAAGGTTGTATCTTTATTTGTTAAAGTGTTCCACTATGGACCCAAAGGTAAGACTCAAGTTTTCAAAACATCCCAAAATCAGAATTTGAACTACCTTCAATGTATTAATGTATTAAAATGTCATCGTTCTCCTAGATTCGGAATCGTCGTCATCAAAATACTACACTTGAAAATATCGTTGATTGAATCAAGATTGTATCTCTATTTGATAAAGTGTTCCACTATGGACCCATAGGTAAAACTCAAATTTTCAAAACATCCCAAAATCAGAATTTGAACTTTGTTGAGTGTATTTAACTTATCAAAATGTCGTGTTTCTCCTAGATTCAGAATCGTCGTAATCAAAATAGTACACCTGAAAATATCGTTGATTGAATCAAGGTTGTATCTTTATTTGTTAAAGTGTTCCACTATGGACCCATAGGTAAAACTCAACTTTTTAAAACATCCGAAAATTAGAATTTGAACATTCTTGAGTGTATTTAATGTATCAAAATGTCGTCTTACTCCTAGATTCGGAATCGTCGTCACCAAAATAGTTCACTTGAAAATATCGTTGATTGAGTCAAGGTTGTATCTTTTTTTGATAAAGTGTTCCACTATGTACCCATAGGTAAAACTCAACTTTTCAAAACATCCCAAAATCAGAATTTGAACATTCTTGAGTGTATTTAATGTATCAAAATGTCATCTTTCTCCTAGATTCAGAATCATCGTAAACAAAAAGTACACCTGAAAATATCGTTGATTGAATCAAGGTTATATCTTTATTTGTTAAAGTGTTCCACTATGGACCCATAGGTAAAGCTCAACTTTTCAAAACATCCAAAAATCAGAATTTGAACTTTCTTGAGTGTATTCAATGTATCAAAATGTCATCTTTCTCCTAGATTCGGAATCGTCGTCATCAAAATAGTACACTTGAAAATATCATTGATTGAATCAAGATTGTATCTTTATTTGATAAAGTGTTCCACTTTTGACCCATAGGTAAAACTCAACTTTTCAAAACATCCCAAAATCAGAATTTGAACTTTGTTGAGGGTATTTAATGTATCAAAATGTCATCTTTCTCCTAGATTTGGAATCGTAATCATCAACTTAGTACACTTGAAGATATCGTTGATTGAATAAAAGTTGTAACCTTTAGTATTATAAGTGTTCTACTTTGTAACCTTTAGTATTGAATCAAGGTTGTATTTTTATTTGTTTTAGTGTTCCACTATGGACCCATATGTTAAACTCAACTTTTCAAAACATCCCAAAACAATAATTTGAACTTTTTTGAGTGTATTTAACATATCAAAATGTCGTCTTTCTCCTAGATTCGGAATCGTCATCATCAAAATAGTACACTTGACAATTTCGTATATTGAATCAAGGTTGTATCTTTATTTGTTAAAGTGTTCCACTATGGACCTATAGGTAAAGCTCAACTTTTCAAAACATCCAAAAATCAGAATTTGAACTTTCTTGAGTGTATTCAATGTATCGAAATGTCATCTTTGTCCTAGATTCGGAATCATCGTCATCAAAATAGTACACTTGAAAATATCGTTGATTGAATCAAGGTTGTATCTTTATTTATTAAAGTGTTCCACTATGGACCCATAGGTAAAACTCAACTTTTCAAAACATGCAAAAATCAGAATTAAAACTTTCTTCAGTGTATTTAATGTATCAAAATGTCGTCTTTCTCCTAGATTCGGAATCGTCGTCATCAAAATAGTACACTTGAAAATATCGTTGATTGAATCAAGATTGTATCTTTATTTGATAAAGTGTTCCACTTTGGACCCATAGGTAAAACTCAACTTTTCAAAACATCCCAAAATCAGAATTTGTACTTTGTTGAGCCTATTTAATGTATCAAAATGTCATCTTTCTCCTAGATTTGGAATCATCATCATCAACTTAGTACACTTGAAGATATCGTTGATTGAATAAAAGTTGTAACCTTTAGTATTAAACTTTGGATCCATGGCTAAAACTCAACTTTTCAAAACCTTCCAAAATCAGAATTTGAACTTTCTCGAGTGTATTTGGTGTATAAAAATGTCATCTTTCTTCTAGATATGGAATCGTTGTCATCAAATTAGTACCCTTGAAGATATCCTTGATTGAATCAATGCTGTCACTTTATTATTTAAAGTGTTCTACTATGGACCCATGGCTATAACTGATCTTTTAAAAACATCCCAAAATCGGAATTTGAACTTTCTTGAGTCTATTTAATGTATCAAAATGTCGTCTTTCTCCTAGATTCGGAATCGTCACCCTCAAAATAGTACATTTGAAAATATCGTTGATTGAATCAAGGTTGTATCTTTATTTGTTAAAGTGTTCCACTATGGACCCATAGGTAAGACACAACTTTTCAAAACATCCCAAAATCAGAATTTGAACTTCCTTCACTGTATTAATGTATCAAAATTTCATCTTTCTCCTAGATTTGGAATCGTGATCATCAACTTTGTACACTGGAAAATATCATTGATTGAATTAAGGTTGTATCTTTATTTGTTAAAGTGTTCTACTATGGACCCATATCTAAAACTCAACTTTTCAAAACATCCCAAAATCGGAATTTGAACTTTTTGAGTATACGTAATGTATCAAAATGTCGTCTTTCTTCTAGATATGGAATCGTTGTCATCAAATTAGTACACTTGAAGATATCCTTGACTGAATCAAAGCTTTCACTTTATTATTTAAAGTGTTCTGGTATGGACCCATGGTTGTAACTCATCTTTTAAAAACATCCCAAAATCAAAATTTGAACTTTCTTGAGTGTATTTAATGTATCAAAATGTCGTCTTTCTCCTAGAATAGGAATCGTCGTCATCAAAATTGTACACATGAAAATATCATTGATTGAGTTAAGGTTGTATCTTTATTTGTTGAAGTGTTCCAGTATGGACCCAAAGGTAAGACTCAACTTTTCAAAACATTCCAAAATCAGAATTTGAACTTCCTTCAATGTATTAATGTATTAAAATGTCGTCTTTCTCCTAGATTCGGAATCGTCGTCATCAAAATAGTACATTTGAAAATATCGTTGATTGAATCAAGGTTGTATCTCTATTAGATAAAGTGTTCCACTATGGACCCATAGGTAAAACTGAACTTTTCAAAACATCCCAAATTCAGAATTTGAATTTTCTTGAGTGTATTTAATGTATCAAAATGTCTTCTTTCTCCTAGATTCAGAATCATCGTCTCCAAAATGGTACACCTGAAAATATCGTTGATTGAATCAAGGTTGTATCATTATTTGTTAAAGTCTTCCACTATGGACCCATAGGTAAAACTCAACTTTTCAAAACATCCCCAAATCAGAATTTGAACATTCTTGAGTGTATTTAATGTATCAAAATGTCGTCTTACTCCTAGATTAGGAATCGTCGTCACCAAAATAGTACACTTGAAAATATCATTGATTGAATCAAGGTTGTATCTTTATTTGATAAAGTGTTCCAGTATGGACCCATAGGTAAAACTCAACTTTTCAAAATATCCCAAAATCAAAATTTGAACTTTGTTGAGTGTATTTAACGTATCAAAATGTCGTCTTTCTCCTAGATTCAGAATCGTCGTCATCAAAGTAGTACACCTGAAAATATCGTTGATTGAACCAAGGTTGTATCTTTATTTGTTAAAGTGTTCCACTGTAGACCCATAGGTAAAACTCAACTTTTTAAAACATCCCATAATCAGAATTTGAACATTCTTGAGTGTATTTAATGTATCAAAATATCGTCTTACTCCTAGATTCGGAATCATCGTCACCAAAATAGTACACTTGAAAATATCATTGATTGAATCAAGGTTGTATCTTTATTTGATAAAGTGTTCCACTATGGACCCATAGGTAAAACTCAACTTTTCAAAACATCCCAAAATCAGAATTTGAACATTCTTGAGTGTATTTAACGTATCAAAATGTCGTCTTTCTCCTAGATTCAGAATCGTCGTCATCAAAATAGTACACTTCAAAATATCGTTGATTGAATCAAGGTTGTATTTTTCAAAATGTCGTCTTTCTCCTAGATTTGGAATCGTCATCATCAACTTAGTACATGTAAAGATATCGTTGATTGAATAAAGGTTGTATCTTTAGTATTAAAAGTGTTCTACTTTGGATCCATGGCTAAAACTCAACTTTTCAAATCCTTTAAAAATCAGAATTTGAACTTTATCGAGTGTATTTAGTGTATAAAAATGTTATCTTTCTCCTAGATATGTAATCGTTATCATCAAATTAGTACACTTGAAGATATCGTTGATTAAATCAATGCTGTCACTTTATTATTTAAAGTGTTGTAGTATGGACCAATGGCTAAAACTCAACTTTTAAAAACATCCCAAATTCAGAATTTGAACTTTTTTGAGTGTATTTAATGTATCAAAATGTCGTCTTTCTCCTAGATTTGGAATCGTCATCATCGGCATAGTACACTTGAAAATATCGTTGATTGAATTAAGGTTGTATCTTTATTTGTTAAAGTGTTAGAACACTTTTCATCATCAGCTTACTGTAGACCCACAGCTAAAACTCAACTTTTCAAAACATCCCAAAATCAGAATTTGATCTTTTTGAGTATACGTAATGTATCATAATGTCATCTTTCTCCTAGATTTGGTATCGTCATCATCAACTTAGTACACTTGAAGATATCGTTGTTTGAATAAAAGTTGTATCTTTAGTATTAAAAGTGTTCTACTTTGGATCCATGGCGAAAACTCAACTTTTCAAAACTTTCCAAAATCAGAATTTGAACTTTATCGAGTGTATTTAGTGTATAAAAATGTCATCTTTCTCAGAGATATTGAATCGTTATCATCAAATTAGTACACTTGAAGAAATCGTTAATTGAATCAATGCTGTCACTTTATTATTTAAAGTGTTCTAGTATGGACCAATGGCTAAAACTTAACTTTTAAAAACATCCCAAATTCAGAATTTGTACTTTCTTGAGTGTATTTAATGTAACAAAATGTCGTCTTTCACCTAGATTCGGAATCGTCATCTCCAAAATAGTACATCTGAAAATATCGTTGATTGAATCAAGGTTGTATCTTTATTTGTTAAAGTGTTCCACTATGGACCCATAGGAAAAACACAACTTTTCAAAACATCCCAAAATTAGAATTTGAACTTTCTTGAGTGTATTTAATGTATCAAAATGTCGTCTTTCTCCTAGATTTTGAATCATCATCATCAACTTAGTACACTAAAAGATATCGTTGATTGAATCAAAGTTGTAATCTTTAGTATTAAAAGTGTTCTACTTTGGATCCATGGCTAAAACTCAACTTTTCAAAACCTTCCAAAATCAGAATTTGAACTTTCTCGAGTGTATTTAAGGTATAAAAATGTCGTCTTTCTTCTAGATATCAAAACGTTGTCATCAAATTAGTACACTTGAAGATATCCTTGATTGAATCAAAGCTGTCACTTTATTATTTAAAGTGTTCTAGTATGGACCCATGGCTGTAACTCAACTTTTAAAAACATCCCAAAATCAGAATTTCAACTTTCTTGAGTGTATTTAATGTATCAAAATGTCGTCTTTCTCCTAGATTAGGAATCGTCGTCATCAAAATAGTACACATGAAAATATCATTGATTGAGTCAAGGTTGTATCTTTATTTGTTAAAGTGTTCCACTATGGACCCAAAGGTAAGACTCAACATTTCAAAACATCCCAAAATCAGAATTTGAACTTTCTTCAATGTATTAATGTATTAAAATGTCATCTTTCTCCTAGATTCGGAATCGTCGTCATCAAAATAGTACACTTGAAAATATCTTTGATTGAATCAAGGTTGTATCTCGATTTATTAAAGTGTTCCACTATGGACCCAAAGGTAAGACTCAACTTTTCAAAACATCCCAAAATCA
This sequence comes from Diospyros lotus, assembly GCF_014633365.1. NCBI lineage: Eukaryota > Viridiplantae > Streptophyta > Magnoliopsida > Ericales > Ebenaceae > Diospyros > Diospyros lotus. The sequence continues at coordinate 13,802,087 of NC_068340.1, forward strand.
GAATTTAAACTTCCTTCAATGTATGAATGTAATAAAATTTCGTCTTTCTCCTAGATTTGGAATCGTCGTCATCAAAATAGTACACTTGAAAATATCTTTGATTGAATCCAGGTTGTATCTCTATTTGATAAAGTGTTCCACTATGGACCCATAGGTTTTTCTCAACTTTTCAAAACATCCCAAAATCAGAATTTGAATTTTCTTGAGTGTATTTCATGTATCAAAATGTCTTCTTCCTCCTAGATTCAGAATTATCGTCTCCAAAATAGTACACCATAAAATATCGTTGATTGAATCAAGGTTGTATCTTTATTTGTTCAAGTGTACCACTATGGACCCATAGGTAAAACTCAACTTTTCAAAACACCCCAAAATCAGAATATGAACATTCTTCAGTGTATTTAATGTATCAAAATGTCATCTTACTCCTACATTCGGAATCGTCGTCACCAAAATAGTACACTTGAAAATATTGTTAATTGAATCAAGGTTGTATCTTTATTTGTTAAAGTGTTCCACTATGGACCCATAGGTAAAACCCAACTTTTCAAAACATCCCAAAATCAGAATTTGAACATTCTTGAGTGTATTTAATGTATCAAAATGTCGTCTTACTCCTAGATTCAGAATCGTCGTCACCAAAATAGTACACTTGAAAATATCGTTAATTGAATCAAGGTTGTATCTTTATTTGATAAAGTGTTCCACTATGGACCCATAGGTAAAACTCAACTTTTCAAAACATCCCAAAATCAGAATTTGAATATTCTTGAGTGTATTTAATGTATCAAAATGTCGTCTTTCTGCTAGATTCAGAATCATCGTAATCAAAATAGTACACCTGAAAATATCGTTGATTGAATCAAGGTTGTATCTTTATTTGTTAAAGTGTTCCATTATGGACCCATAGGTAAAAGTCACCTTTTCAAAACATCCAAAAATCAAAATTTGAACTTTCTTGAGTGTATTCAATGTATCAAAATGTCGTTTTTCTCCTAGATTCGGAATCGTCGTCATCAAAATAGTACACTTGAAAATATCGTTGATTGAATCAAGGTTGTATCATCAAGTTAGTACACTAGAATATATCGTTGATTGAATAAAAGTGGTAACCTTTAGTATTATAAGTGTTCTACTTTGGATCCATGGCTAAAACTCAACTTTTCAAAACCTTCCAAATTCAGAATTTGAACTTTCTCGAGTGTATTTGGTGTATAAAAATGTCGTCTTTCTTCTAGATATGGAATCATTGTCATCAAATTAGTACACTTGAAGATATCATTGATTGAATCAATGCTGTCACTTTATTATTTAAAGTGTTCTAGTATGGACCCATGGCTATAACTGAGCTTTTAAAAATATCCTAAAATCAGAATTTGAACTTTCTTGAGTGTATTTAATGTATCAAAATGTCGTCTTTCCCCTAGATTCGGAATCGTCCTCATCAAAATAGTACACTTGAAAATATCGTTGATTGAATCAAGGTTGTGTCTTTATTTGTTAAAGTGTTCCACTATGGACCCATAGGTAAGACTCAACTTTTCAAAACATCCCAAAATCAGAATTTGAACTTTTTGAGTATACGTAATGTATCAAAATCTCATCTTTCTCCTAGATTTGGAATCGTCATCATCAACTTAGTACACTTGAAGATATCGTTGAGTGAATAAAGGTTGTGTCTTTAGTATTAAAAGTGTTCTACTTTGGATCCATGGCTAAAACTCAACTTTTCAAATCCTTCCAAAATCAGAATTTGAACTTTATCGAGTGTATTTAGTGTATAAAAATGTCGTCTTTCTCCTAGATATGGAATCGTTATAATCAAATTAGTACACTTGAAGATATCGTTGATTAAATCAATGCTGTCACTTTATTATTTAAAGTGTTGTAGTATGGACCAATGGCTAAAACTCAACTTTTAAAAACATCCCAAATTCAGAATTTGAACTTTCTTGAGTGTATTTAATGTATCAAAATCTCGTCATTCACCTATATTCGGAATCGTCATCTCCCAAATAGTACACCTGAAAATATCATTGATTGAATCAAGGTTGTATCTTTATTTGTTAAAGTGTTCCACTATGGACCCATAGGTAAAACAAAACTTTTCAAAACATCCCAAAATTAGAATTTGAACTTTCTTGAGTGTATTTAATGTATCAAAATGTCGTCTTTCTCCTAGATTTAGAATCGTCATCATCAACTTAGTACACTAAAAGATATCGTTGATTGAATCAAAGTTGTAATCTTTAGTATTAAAAGTGTTGTACTTTGGATCCATGGCAAAAACTCAACTTTTCAAAACCTTCCAAAATCAGAATTTGAACTTTCTCTAGTGTATTTAGGGTATAAAAACGTCGTCTTTCTTCTAGATATGGAAACGTTGTCATCAAATTAGTACACTTGAAGATATCCTTGATTGAATCAAAGCTGTCACTTTATTATTTAAAGTGTTCTAGTATGGACCCATGGATGTAACTCAACTTTTAAAAACATCCCAAAATCAGTATTTGAACTTTCTTGAGTGTATATAATGTATCAAAATGTCGTCTTTCTCCTAGATTTGGAATCGTCATCATCAACTTAGTACATGTGAAGATATCGTTGATTGAATAAAGGTTGTAACTTTAGTATTAAAAGTGTTCTACTTTGGATCCATGGCTAAAACTCAACTTTTCAAATCCTTTAAAAATCAGAATTTGAACTTTATCGAGTGTATTTAGTGTATAAAAAAGTCATCTTTCTGCTAGATATGTAATCGTTATCATCAAATTAGTACACTTGAAGATATCGTTGATTAAATCAATGCTGTCACTTTATTATTTAAAGTGTTGTAGTATGGACCAATGGCTAAAACTCAACTTTTAAAAACATCCCAAATTCAGAATTTGAACTTTTTTGAGTGTATTTAATGTATCAAAATGTCGCCTTTCTCCTAGATTTGGAATCGTCATCATCAGCATAGTACACTTGAAAATATCGTTGATTGAATTAAGGTTGTATCTTTATTTGTTAAAGTGTTAGAATTCTTTTCATCATCAGCTTACTGTAGACCCACAGCTAAAACTCAACTTTTCAAAACATCCCAAAATCAGAATTTGAGCTTTTTGAGTATACGTAATGTATCATAATGTCGTCTTTCTCCTGGATTTGGTATCGTCATCATCAACTTAGTACACTTGAAGATATCGTTGATTGAATAAAAGTTGTATCTTTAGTATTAAAAGTGTTCTACTTTGGATCCATAGCGAAAACCCAACTTTTCAAAACTTTCCAAAATCAGAATTTGAACTTTATCGAGTGTATTTAGTGTATAAAAATGTCATCTTTCTCAGAGATATGGAATCGTTATCATCAAATTAGTACACTTGAAGACATCGTTGATTAAATCAATGCTGTCACTTTATTATTTAAAGTGTTCTAGTATGGACCAATGGCTAAAACTCAACTTTTAAAAACATCCCAGATTCAGAATTTGAACTTTCTTGAGTGTATTTAATGTATCAAAATGTCGTCTTTCACCTAGATTCAGAATTGTCGTCTCCAAAATAGTACATCTGAAAATATCGTTGATTGAATCAAGGTTGTATCTTTATTTGTTAAAGTGTTCCACTATGGACCCATAGGTAAAACTCAACTTTTCAAAACATCCAAAAATCAGAATTTGAACTTTCTTGAGTGTATTTAATGTATCAAAATGTCGTTTTTCTCCTAGATTCAGAATCGTCGTCATCAAAATAGTACACTTGAAAATATCGTTGATTGAATCAAGGTTGTATCATCAACTTAGTACACTAGAAGATATCGTTGATTGAATAAAAGTGGTAACCTTTAGTATTATAAGTGTTCTACTTTGGATCCATGGCTAAAACTCAACTTTTCAAAACCTTCCAAAATCAGAATTTGAACTTTCCCGAGTGTATTTGGTGTATAAAAATGTCGTCTTTCTTCTAGATATGTAATCATTGTCATCAAATTAGTACACTTGAAGATATCGTTGATTAAATCAATGCTGTCACTTTATTATTTAAAGTGTTCTAGTATGGACCCATGGCTATAATTGAACTTTTAAAAATATCCCAAAATCAGAATTTGAACTTTCTTGAGTGTATTTAATGTATCAAAATGTCGTCTTTCTCATAGATTCGGAATCGTCGTCATCAAAATAGTACACTTGAAAATATCGTTGATTGAATCAAGGTTGTGTCTTTATTTGTTAAAGTGTTCCACTATGGACCCATAGGTAAGACTCAACTTTTCAAAACATCCCAAAAACAGAATTTGAACTTCCTTCACTGTATTAGTGTATCAAAATTTCATCTTTCTCCTAGATTTGGAATCGTGATCATCAACTTAGTACACTTGAAAATATCATTGATTGAATTAAGGTTGTATCTTTATTTGTTAAAGTGTTCTACTATGGACCCATATATAAAACTCAACTTTTCAAAACATCCCAAAATCAGAATTTGAACTTTTTGAGTATATGTAATGTATCAAAATTTCATCTTTCTCCTAGATTTGGAATCGTCGTCATCAACTTACTACACTTGAAGATATCGTTGATTGAATAAAGGTCGTATCTTTAGTATTAAAAGTGTTCTACTTTGGATCCATGGCTAAAACTCAACTTTTCAAATCCTTTAAAAATCAGAATTTGAACTTTATCGAGTGTATTTAGTGTATAAAAAAGTCATCTTTCTGCTAGATATGTAATCGTTATCACCAAATTAGTACACTTGAAGATATCGTTGATTAAATCAATGCTGTCACTTTATTATTTAAAGTGTTCTAGTATGGACCAATGGCTAAAACTCAACTTTTAAAAACATCCCAAATTCAGAATTTGAACTTTCTTGAGTGTATTTAATGTATCAAAATGTCGTGTTTCACCTAGATTCGGTATCGTCGTCTCCAAAATAGTACACCTGAAAATATCGTTGATTGAATCAAGGTTGTATCTTTATTTGTTAAAGTGTTCCACTATGGACCCATAGGTAAAACACAACTTTTCAAACCATCCCAAAATTAGAATTTGAACTTTCTTGAGTGTATTTAATGTATCAAAATGTCGTCTTTCTCCTAGATTTGGAATCGTCATCATCAACTTAGTACACTAGAAGATATCGTTGATTGAATCAAAGTTGTAATCTTTAGTATTAAATGTGTTCAACTTTGGATCCATGGCTAAAACTCAACTTTTCAAAACCTTCCAAAATCAGAATTTGAACTTTCTCCAGTGTATTTAGTGTATAAAAATGTTGCCTTTCTCCTAGTTTCGTAATCGTCGTCATCAAAATAGTACACTTGAAAATATCGTTGATTGAATCAAGGTTGTATCTTTATTTGTTAAAGTGTTCCATTATGGACCCATAGGTAAGACTCAACTTTTCAAAACATCCCAAAATCAGAATTTGAACTTCCTTCACAGTATTAATGTTTCAAAATGTCGTCTTTCTCCTAGATTCGAAATCATCGTCATCAAAATAGTACACTTGAAAATATCGTTGATTGAATCAAGATTGTATCTTTATTTGATTAAGTGTTCCACTATGGACCCATAGGTAAAACTCAACTTTTCAAGACATCCCAAAATCAGAATTTGAACTTTCTTGAGTGTATTTAATGTATCAAAATGTCTTGTTTCTCCTACATTCGGAATCGTCGTCTCCAAAATAGTACACCAGAAAATATCGTTGATTGAATCAAGGTTGTATCTTTATTTGATAAAGTGTTCCACTATGGACCCATAGGTAAAACTCAATGTTTCAAAACATCCCAAAATCAGAATTTGAACTTTCTTTAGTGTATTTAATGTATCAAAATGTCATCTTTCTCCTAGATTCAGAATCGTCGTCATCAAAATAGTACACCTGAAAATATCGTTGATTGAATCAAGGTTGTATCTTTATTTGTTAAAGTGTTCCACTATGGACCCATAGGTAAAACACAACATTTCAAAACATCCCAAAATTAGAATTTGAACTTTCTTGAGTGTATTTAATGTACCAAAATGTCGTCTTCCTCCTAGATTTGGAATCATCATAATCAAGTTCGTGCACTTGAAGATATCGTTGATTGAATAAAAGTTGTAATCTTTAGTATTAAAAGTGTTCTACTTTGGATTCATGGCTAAAACTCAACTTTTCAAAACCTTCCAAAATCAGAATTTGAACTTTCTCGAGTGTATTTAGTGTATAAAAATATCGCCTTTCTCCTAGATATGGAATCGTTATCATCAAATTAGTACACTTGAAGATATCGTTGTGTGAATCAAAGCTGTCATTTTATTATTTAAAGTGTTCTAGTATGGACCCGTGGCTATAACTCAACTTTTAAAAACATCCCAAAATCAAAATTTGAACTTTCTTGAGTATATTTAATGTATCAAAATGTCGTCTTTCTCCTAGATTTGGAATCGTCGTCATCAAAATAGTACACTTGATAATATCGTTGATTGAATCAAGGTTGTATCTTTATTTGTTAAAGTGTTCCACTATGGACCCATAGGTAAGACTCAACATTTCTAAACATCCCAAAATCAGAATTTGAACTTCCTTCGCTGTATGTAATGTATCAAAATGTCATCTTTCTCCTAGATTTGGAATCGTCATCATCAACTTAGTGCACTTGAAAATATCGTTGATTGAATTAAGGTTGTATCTTTATTTGTTAATGTACTATGGACCCATAGCTAAAAGTCAACTTTTCAAAACATCCCAAAATCGAAATTTGAATTTTTTGAGTATACGTAATGCATGAAAATGTCGTCTTTCTCCTAGATTTGGAACCGTCATCATCAACTTAGTACACTTGAAGATATCATTGATTGAATAAAAGACAAATCTTTAGTATTAAAAGTGTTCTACTTTGGATCCATGGCTAAAACTCAAGTTTTTAAAACCTTCCAAAATCAGAATTTGAACTTTCTCGAGTGTATTTAGTGTATAAAAATGTCGCCTTTGTCCTAGATATGGAATCGTTGTCATCAAATTAGTATACCAAAAGATATCCTTGATTAAATCAATGCTGTCGCTTTATTATTTAAAGTGTTATAGTATGGACCAATGGCTAAAACTCAACTTTTAAAAACATCCCAAATTCAGAATTTGAACTTGCTTGAGTGTACTTAATGTATCAAAATGTCGTCTTTCTCCTAGATTTGGAATCGTCGTCTCCAAAATAGTACACCTGAAAATATCGATGATTGAATGGACCAATAGGTAAGACTAAACTTTGCAAAACATCCCAAAATCAGAATTTGAACTTTCTTGAGTGCATTTAATGTATCAAAATGTCATCTTCCTCCTAGATTCGGAATTGTCATCATCAAAATAGTACAACTGAAAATATTGTTGATTGAATCAAGTTTGTATCTTTATTTGTCAAAGTGGTCCACTATGGACCCATAGGTAAAACTCAACTTTTCAAAACATCCCAAAATCAGAATTTGAACATTCTTGAGTGTATTTAATGTATTGAAATGATGTCTTTCTCCTAGATTCAGAATCATCGTAATCAAAAATAGTACACTTGAAAATATTGTTGATTGAATGAAGGTTGTATCTTTATTTGTTAAAGTGTTCCATTATGGACCCGTAGGGAAAACTCAACTTTTCAAAACATCTCAACATCAGAATTTGAAATTTCTTGAGTGTATGTAATATATCAAAATGTCATATTTCTCCTAGATTTGGAATCGTCATCATCAACATAGTACACCTGAAGATATGGTTGATTGAATCAAGGTTGTATCTTTATTTGTTAAAGTGTTCCACTATGGACACATAGGTAAAACTCAACTTTTCAAAACATCCCAAAATCAGAATTTGAACATTCTTGAGTGTAGTTAATGCATCAAAAAGTCGTCTTTCTCCTAGATTCGGAATCGTCGTCATCAAAATAGTACACTTGAAAATATCGTTGATTGCATCAAGGTTGTATCTTTATTTGTTAAACTGTTCCACTATGGACGCATAGGTAAAACTCAACTTTTGAAAACATCCCAAAATCAAAATTTGAACTTTCTCGAGTGTATTTAGTGTATAAAAATGTCATCTTTCTCCTAGATATGGAATCGTTGTCATAAAATTAGTACACTTCATGATATCGTTGATTGAATCAAAGCTGTCACTTTATTATTTAAAATGTTCTAGTATGTTGGACCCATGGCTAAAACTCAACCTTTCAAAACATCCCAAAATCAGAATTTGAACTTTCTTGAGTGTATTTAATATATCAAAATATCGTCTTTCTCCTAGATTCGGAATTATTGTCACCAAAATAGTACACCTGAAAATATCGTTGATTAAATCAAGGTTGTATCTTTATTTCTTAAAGTTTTCCACCATAGACCCATAGGTAAAACTCAACTTTTCAAAACATTCCAACATCAGAATTTGAAATCTCTTGAGTGTATGTAATATATCAAAATGTAGTATTTCTCCTAGATTTGGAATCATAATCATCAACTTAGTACACTTCAAGATATCGGTGATTGAATCAAGGTTGTATCTTTATTTTATAAAGTGTTCCACTATGGACCCATAGGTAAAACTCAACTTTTCAAAACATCCCAAAATCAGAATTTGAACTTTCTTGAGTGTATTTAATGTATCAAAATGTCATCTTTCTCCTAGATTCGGAATCTTCGTCACCAAAATAGTACGCCTGAAAATATCGTTGATTGAATCAAGCTTGTATCTTTATTTGTTAAAGTGTTCCACAATGGACCCATAGGTAAAACTCAACTTTTCAAAACATCCCAAAATCAGAATTTGAACTTTTTGAGTATATGTAATGTATCAAAATGTCATGTTTCTCCCACATTTGGAATCGTCATCATCAACTTTGTACAGTTGAAGATATCTTTGATTGAATCAAAGCTGTCACTTTATTATTTAAAGTGTTCTAGTATGGACCCATGGCTAAAACTCAACTTTTCAAAACATCCCAAAATCAGAATTTGAACTTTCTTGAGTGTATTTAATGTATCAAAATGTCGTCTTTCTCTTAAATTTGGAATTGTCGTCATCAAAAATAGTACACTTGAAGATATCGTTGATTCAATCAATGCTGTCACTTTATTATTTAAAGTGTTCTAGTATGGACCCATGGCTAAAACTCAACTTTTAAAAACATGCCAAAATCAGAATTTGAACTTTCTTGAGTGTATTTATTGTATCAAAATGTCATCTTTCTCCTAGAATAAAAGTTGTAATCTTTAGTATTAAAAGTGTTCTACTTTGGATCCATGGCTAAAACTCAACTTTTCAAAACCTTCCCAAATCAGAATTTGAACTTTCTCGAGTGTATAAAAATGTCATCTTTCTCCTAGACATGGAATCGTTGTCATCAAATCAGTACACTTGAAGATATTGTTGATTGATTCAACACTTTCACTTTATTATTTAAAGTGTTCTAGTATGGACCCATGGCTAAAGCTCAACTTTTCAACACATACCAAAATCAAAATTTGAGCTTTCTTGAGTGTATTTAATGTATCAAAATGTCGTCTTTCTCCTAGATTCGGAATCGTCGTCATCAAAATAGTACACTTCAAAATATCATTGATTGAATCAAGGTTGTATCCTTATTTGTTAAACTGTTCTACTAGGGACGCATAGTTAAAACTCAAGTTTTCAAAACATCCCAAAATCAGGATTTGAACTTTCTTGAGTATACGTAATGTATCAAACTGTCATCTTTCTCCTAGATTTGGAATCATCATCATCAACATAGTACACTTGAAGATATCGTTGATTGAATAAAAGTTGTAATCTTTAGTATTAAAAGTGTTCTACTTTCGATGGCTAAAACTCAACTTTTCAAAACCTTACAAAATTTGAATTTGAACTTTCTCGAGTGTACTTAGTGTATAAAAATGTCGTCTTTCTCCTAGATATGGATTCGTTGTCATTAAATAAGTACACTTGAAGATATCGTTGATTGAATCAAAGTTGTCCCTTTATTATTTAAAGTGTACTATGGACCCATGGCTAAAACACAACTTTTCAAAACATCCCAAAATCAGAATTTGAACTTTCTTGAGTGTATTTAATGTATCAAAATGTCGTCATTCTCCTAGATTTGGAATCATCATCATCAAAATAGTACACTTGAAAATATCATTGATTGAATCAAGGTTGTATCTTTATTTGTTCAAGTGTTCCACTATGGACCCATAGGTAAAACTCAACTTTTCTAAACATCACAAAATCAGAATTTGAACTTTCTTGATTGTATTTAATGTATCGAAATGTCGTCTTTCTCCTAGATTTAGAATCGTCGTCATCAAAATAGTACACTTGAAAATATGGTTGCTTGAATCAAAGTTGTATCTTTATTTGTTAAAGTGTTCTACTATGGAGCCATATGTAAAACTCAAGTTTTCAAAACATCCCAAAATCAAAATTTGAACTTTCTTGAGTATACATAATGTATCAAAATGTCATCTTTCTACTAGATTTGGAATCGTAATCATCAACTTAGTACACTTGAAAATATCTTTGATTGAATAAAAGTTGTAATCTTTAGTATTAAAAGTATTCTACTTTGGATGGCTAAAACTCAACTTTTCAAAACCTTCCAAAATCAGAATTTAAAATTTCTCGAGTGTATTTAGTGTATAAAAATGTTGTCATTCTCCTAGATATGGAATCGTTGTCATCAAATTAGTGCACTTGAAGATATCGTTATTTGAATCAAAGCTGTCACTTTATTATTGAAAGTGTTCAAGTATGGACCCATGGCTAAAACTCTACTTTTCAAAACATCCCAAAATCAGAATTTAAACTTTCTTGAGTGTATTTAATGTATCAAAATGTCGTCTTTCTCCTAGATTCAGAATCGTGGTCATCAAAATAGTGCACTTGAAAATATCGTTGATTGAATCAAGGTTGTATCTTTATTTGTTAAAGTGTTCCACTACGGACCCATAGGTAAAACTCAACTTTTCAAAACATCCGAAAATCAGAAATTGAACTTTCTTGACTGTATTTAATGTATCAAAATGTCGTCTTTCTCCTAGATTCGGAATCGTCGTCATCAAAATAGTACACTTGAAAATTTCTTAGATTGAATCAAGGTTCTATCTTTATTTGATAAAGGGTTCCACTATGGACACATAGGTAAAACTCAACTTTTCAAAACATCCCAAAATCAGAATTTTAACTTTCTTGAGTGTATTTAAAGTATCAAAATGTCGTCTTTCTCCTAGATTTGGAATCGTCATCATCAAAATAGTACCCTTGAAAATATCGTTGATTGAATCAAAGTTGTATCTTTATTTGTTAAAGTGTTCTACTATGGACCCATAGGTAAAACTCAAGTTTTCAAAACATCCCAAAATCAGAATTTAAACTTTCTTGAGTATACGTAATGTATTAAAATGTCATCTTTCTCCTAGATTTGGAATCGTCATCATCAACTTAGTACACTTGAAGATATCGTTCATTGAATAAAAGTTGTAATCTTTAGTATTAAAAGTGTTCTCCCTTGGATGGCTAAAACTCAACTTTTCAAAACCTTCCAAAATCAGAATTTGAACTTTCTCGAGTGTATTTAGTGTATAAAAATGTCATCTTTCTCCTAGATATGGAATCTTTGTCATCAAATTAGTACACTTGAAGATAATGTTGATTGAATCAAAGCTATCACTTTATTATTTAAAGTGTTCTAATATGGACCCATGGCTAAAACTCAACATTTCAAAACATCCAAGAATCAGAATTTAAACTTCCTTGAGTGTATTTAATGTATCAAAATGTCGTCTTTCTCCTAGATTCAGAATCATGGTCATGAAAATATTACACTTAAAAATATCGTTGATTGAATCAAGGTTGTATCTTTATTTGTTAAAATGTTCCACTATGGACCCATATGTAAAACTCAACTTTTCAAAACATCCCAAAATCAGAATTTGAAGTTTCTTGAGTGTATTTAATGTATCAAAATATCGTCTTTGGCCTAGATTCGGAATCGTCCTCATCAAAATAGTACACTTGAAAATTTCGTACATTGAATCAAGGTTGTATCTTTATTTGATAAAGTGTTCCACTATGGACCCATAGGTAAAACTCAACTTTCCAAAACATCCCAAAATCAAAATTTGAACTTTCTTGAGTGTATGTAATGTATGAAAATGTCGTCTTTCTCCTAGATTTGGAATCATCATCATCAGCTTAGTACACTTGAAAATATCGTTGATTGAATTCAGGTTGTATTTTTATGTGTTAAAGTGTTCCACTATAGACCCACAACTAAAACTCAACTTTTCAAAACATACCAAAATCAGAATTTAAACTTTTTGAGTATACGTAACGTAACAAAATGTCGTCTTTCTCCTAGATTTGGAATCGTCATCATCAACTTAGTACACTTGAAGATATCGTTGATTGAATAAAAGTTGTAATCTTTAGTATTAAAAGTGTTCTACTTTGGATCGCTAAAGCTCAACTTTTCAAAACCTTCCACACTCAGAATTTGAACTTTCTTAAGTGTATTTAGTGTATAAAAATGTCGTCTTTCTCCTAGATATGGAATTGTTGTCAACAAATTAGTACACTTGAAGATATTGTTGATTGAATCAAAGCTGTCACTTTATTATTTAAAGTGTTCTAGCATGGACCCATGGCTAAAACTTAACTTTTCAAAACATCCCATAATCAGAATTTAAACTTTCTTGAGTATATTTTATGTATCAAAATGTCGTCTTTCTCCTAGATTCAGAATCGTCGTCATCAAAATATTACACTTGAAAATATCGTTGATTGAATCAAGGTTGTATCTTTATTTGTTAAAGTGTTCCACTATGGACCCATATGTAAAACTCAACTTTTCAAAACATCCCAAAATCAGAATTTGAAATTTCATGAGTGTATTTAATGTATCAAAATATCGTCTTTGGCCTAGATTTGGAATCATCCTCATCAAAATAGTACACTTGAAAATTTCGTACATTGAATCAAGGTTGTATCTTTATTTGATAAAGTGTTCCACTATGGACCCATAGGTAAAACTCAACTTTCCAAAACATCCCAAATTCAAAATTTGAACTTTCTTTAGTGTATGTAATGTATCAAAATGTCGTCTTTCTCCTAAATTTGGAATCGTCATCATCAGCCTAGTACACTTGAAAATATCGTTGATTGAATTAAGGTTGTATTTTTATGTGTTAAAGTGTTCCACTATAGACCCACAACTAAAACTCAACTTTTCAAAACATACCAAAATCAAAATTTGAACTTTTTGAGTATACGTAATGTAACAAAATGTCGTCTTTCTCCTAGATTTGGAATCGTCATCATCAACTTAGTACACTTGAAGATATCGTTGATTGAATAAAAGTTGTAATCTTTAGTATTAAAAGTGTTCTACTTTGGATCGCTAAAACTCAACTTTTCAAAACCTTCCATACTCAGAATTTGAACTTTCTTAAGTGTATTTCGTGTATAAAAATGTCGTCTTTCTCCTAGATATGGAATCGTTGTCATCAAATAAGTACACTTGAAGATATTGTTGATTGAATCAAAGCTGTCACTTTATTATTTAAAGTGTTCTACTATGGACCCATGGCTAAAACTTAACTTTTCAAAACATCCCGCAATCAGAATTTAAACTTTCTTGAGTATATTTTATGTATCAAAATGTCGTCTTTCTCCTAGATTCAGAATCGGCGTCATCAAAATATTACACTTGAAAATATCGTTGATTGAATCAAGGTTGTATCTTTATTTGTTAAAGTGTTCCACTATGGACCCATACGTAAAACTCAACTTTTCAAAACATCCCAAAATCAAAATTTGAAATTTCTTGAGTGTATTTAATCTATCAAAATATCATCTTTGGCCTAGATTTGGAATCGTCCTCATCAAAATAGTACACTTGAAAATTTCGTACATTGAATCAAGGTTGTATCTTTATTTGATAAAGTGTTCCACTATGGACCCATAGGTAAAACTCAACTTTCCAAAACATCCCAAATTCAAAATTTGAACTTTCTTTAGTGTATCTAATGTATCAAAATGTCGTCTTTCTCGTAGATTTGGAATCGTCATCATCAGCTTAGTACACTTGAAAATATCGTTGATTGAATTAAGGTTGTATTTTTATGTGTTAAAGTGTTCCACTATAGACCCACAACTAAAACTCAACTTTTCAAAACATACCAAAATCAGAATTTGAACTTTTTGAGTATACGTAATGTAACAAAATGTTCTCTTTCTCCTAGATTTGGAATCGTCATCATCAACTTAGTACACTTGAAGATATCGTTGATTGAATAAAAGTTGTAATCTTTAGTATTAAAAGTGTTCTACTTTGGATCGCTAAAACTCAACTTTTCAAAACCTTCCATACTCAGAATTTTAACTTTCTTAAGTGTATTTCGTGTATAAAAATGTCGTCTTTCTCCTAGATATGGAATCGTTGTCATCAAATTAGTACACTTGAAGATATTATTGATTGAATCAAAGCTGTCACTTTATTATTTAAAGTGTTCTACTGTGGACCCTTGGCTAAAACTTAACTTTTCAAAACATCCCGCAATCAGAATTTAAACTTTCTTCACTATATTTTATGTATCAAAATGTCGTCTTTCTCCTAGATTCAGAATCGGCGTCATCAAAATATTACACTTGAAAATATCGTTGATTGAATCAAGGTTGTATCTTTATTTGTTAAAGTGTTCCACTATGGACCCATATGTAAAACTCAACTTTTCAAAACATCCCAAAATCAGAATTTGAAATTTCTTGAGTGTATTTAATGTATCAAAATATCGTCTTTGGCCTAGATTCGGAATCGTCCTCATCAAAATAGTACACTTGAAAATTTCGTACATTGAATCAAGGTTGTATCTTTATTTGATAATGTGTTCCACTATGGACCCATAGGTAAAACTCAACTTTCCAAAACATCCCAAAATCAAAATTTGAACTTTCTTGAGTGTATGTAATGTATCAAAATGTCGTCTTTCTCCTAGATTTGGAATCGTCATCATCAGCTTAGTACACTTGAAAATATCGTTGATTGAATTAAGGTTGTATTTTTATGTGTTAAAGTGTTCCACTATAGACCAAGAACTAAAACTCAACTTTTCAAAACATACCAAAATCAGAATTTGAACTTTTTGAGTATACGTAATGTAACAAAATGTCGTCTTTCTCCTAGATTTGGAATCGTCATCATCAACTTAGTACACTTGAAGATATCGTTGATTGAATAAAAGTTGTAATCTTTAGTATTAAAAGTGTTCTACTTTGGATCTCTAAAACTTAACTTTTCAAAACCTTCCATACTCAGAATTTGAACTTTCTTAAGTGTATTTAGTGTATAAAAATGTCGTCTTTCTCCTAGATATGGAATCGTTGTCATCAAATTAGTACACTTGAAGATATTGTTGATTGAATCAAAGCTGTCACTTTATTATTTAAAGTGTTCTACTATGGACCCATGGCTAAAACTTAACTTTTCAAAACATCCCACAATCAGAATTTAAACTTTCTTGAGTATATTTTATGTATCAAAATGTCGTCTTTCCCCTAGATTCAGAATCGTCGTCATCAAAATATTACACTTGAAAATATCGTTGATTGAATCAAGGTTGTATCTTTATTTGTTAAAGTGTTCCACTATGGACCCATATGTAAAACTCAACTTTTCAAAACATCCCAAAATCAGAACTTTAAATTTCTTGAGTGTATTTAATGAATGAAAATATCATCTTTGGCCTAGATTCGGAATCGTCATCATCAAAATAGTACACTTGAAAATTCCGTACATTGAATCGAGGTTGTATCTTTATTTGATAAAGTGTTCCACTATGGATCTATAGGTAAAACTCAACTTTTCAAAACATCCCAAAATCAGAATTTGAACTTTCTTGAGTGTATGTAATGTATGAAAATGTCGTCTTTCTCCTAGATTTGGAATCGTCATCATCAGCTTAGTACACTTGAAAATATCGTTGATTGAGTTAAGGCAGTATTTTTATTTGTTAAAGTGTTCCACTATAGACCCACAGCTAAAACTCAACTTTTCAAAACATACCAAAATCAGAATTTGAACTTTTTGAGTATACGTAACGTATCAAAATGTCGTCTTTCTCTTAGATTTGGAATCGTCATCATCAACTTAGTACACTTGAAGATATCGTTGATTGAATAAAAGTTGTAGTCTTTAGTACTAAAGGTTTTCTACTTTGGATCCATGGCCAAAACTCAAATTTTCAAAACCTTCCAAAATCAGAATTTGAACTTTCTCGGGTGTATTTAGTGTATAAAAATGTCATCATTCTCCTAGATATGGAATCGTTGTCATTAAATTACTACACTTGAAGATATCGTTGATTGAATCAACACTTTCAATTTATTATTTAAAGTGTTCCAGTATGGACCCATGACAAAAGCTCAACTTTTCAAAACATACCAAAATAAGAATTTGAATTTTTTTGAGTGTATTTAATGTATCAAAATGTCGTCTATCACTTAGATTTGGAATCGTCATCATCAAAATAGTACACTTGATAATATCGTTGATTGAATCAAAGTTGTATCTTTATTTGTTAAAGTGTTCTACTACGGAGCCACATATAAAACTCAAGTTTTCAAAACATCCCAAAATCAAAATTTGAACTTTCTTGAGTGTATGTAATGTATGAAAATGTCGTCTTTCTCCTAGATTTGGAATCGTCATCATCAGCTTAGTACACTTGAAAATATCGTTGATTGAATTAAGGCTGTATTTTTATTTGTTAAAGTGTTCCACTATATACCCACAGCTAAAACTCAACTTTTCAAAACATACCAAAATTAGAATTTGAACTTTTTGAGTATACGTAACGTATCAAAATGTCGTCTTTCTCCTAGATTTGGAATCGTCATCATCAACTTAGTACACTTGAAGATATCGTTGATTGAATAAAAGCTGTAATCTTTAGTATTAAAAGTGTTCTACTTTGGATGGCTAAAACTCAACTTTTCAAAACCTTCCAAACTCAGAATTTGAACTTTCTCGAGTGTATTTTGTGTGTAAAAATGTCATCTTTCTCCTAGATATGGAATCGTTATCATCAAATTAGTACACTTGAAGACATTGTTGATTGAATCAAAGCTGTCACTTTATTATTTAAAGTGTTCTAGTATGGACCCATGGCTAAAACTCAACTTTTCAAAACATCCTACAATCAGAATTTAAACTTTCTTGAGTGTATTTAATGTATCAAAATGTCGTCTTTCTCCTAGATTTAGAATCGTCGTCATCAAAATATTACACTTGAAAATATCGTTGATTGAATCAAGGTTGTATCTTTATTGTTAAAGTGTTCCACTACGGTCCCATAGGTAAAACTCAACTTTTCAAAACATCCCAAAATCAAAAATTGAACTTTCTTGAGTGTATTTAATGTATCAAAATGTCATCTTTCTCCTAGATTTGGAATCATCATCATAAACTTAGTATACTTGAAGATATCGTTGATTGAATAAAAGTTGTAATGTTTAGTATTAAAAGTGTTCTACTTTGGATGGCTACAACTAAACTTTTCAAAACCTTCCAAAATCAGAATTTGAACTTTCTCTAGTGTATTTAGTATATAAAAATGTCGTCTTTCTCCTAGATATGGAATCGTTGTCATCAAATTAGTACACTTGAAGATATCGTTGATTGAATTAAGGTTGTATTTTTATTTGTTAAAGTGTTCCATTATAGTCCCACAGCTAAAACTCAACTTTTCAAAACATACCAAAATCAGAATTTGAACTTTTTGAGTATACGTAATGTATCAAAATGTCATCTTTCTCCTAGATTTGGAATCGTCATCATCAACTTAGTACACTTGAAGATATCGTTGATTGAATAAAAGTTGTAATCTTTAGTATTAAAAGTGTTCTACTTTGGATTTCTAAAACTCAACTTTTCAAAACCTTCCAAAATCAGAATTTGAACTTTCTTGAGTGTATTTAGTGTATAAAAATGTCGTCTTTCTTCTTGATATGGAATCGTTGTCATCAAATTAGTACACTTGAAGATATTGTTGATTGAATCAAAGCTGTCACATTATTATTTAAAATGTTCTAGTATGGACCTATGGCTAAAACTCAACTTTTCAAAACATCCCACAATCAGAATTTAAACTTTCTTGAGTGTATTTAATGTATCAAAATGTCGTCTTTCTCCTAGATTCAGAATCGTCATCATGAAAATATTACACTTGAAAATATCGTTGAATGAATCAAGGTTGTATCTTTATTTGTAAAACTGTTCCACTATGGACCCATAGGTAAAACTCAACTTTTCAAAACATCCCAAAATCAGAAATTGAACTTTCTTGAGTGTATTTAATGTATCAAAATGTCATCTTTCTCCTAGATTTGGAATCGTCATCATCAACTTAGTACACTTGAAGATATCGTTGATTGAATAAAAGTTGTAATCTTTAGTATTAAAAGTGTTCTACTTTGAATGGCTAAAACTCAACTTTTCAAAACCTTCCAAAATCAGAATTTGAACTTTCTCGAGTGTATTTAGTGTATAAAAATGTCGTCTTTCTCCTAGATATGGAATCGTTGTCATCAAATTAGTACATTTGAAGATATTATTGATTGAATCAAAGCTGTCACTTTATTATTTAAAGTGTTCCAGTATGGACCCATGCCTAAAACTCAACTTTTTAAAACATCCCATAATCAGAATTTAAACTTTCTTGAGTGTATTTAATGTATCAAAATGTCATCTTTCTCATAGATATGGAATCGTCGTAATCAACATATTACACTTGAAAATATCGTTGATTGAATCAAGGTTGTATCTTTATTTGTTAAAGTGTTTCACTATGGACCCATATGTAAAACTCAACTTTTCAAAACATCCCAAAATCAGAATTTGAAATTTCTTGAGTGTATTTAATGTATCAAAATATCGTCTTTGGCCTAGATTCAGAATCGTCATCATCAAAATAGTACACTTGAAAATTTCGTACATTGAATCAAGGTTGTATCTTTATTTGATAAAGTGTTCCACTATGGACCCATAGGTAAAACTCAACTTTTCAAAACATCCCAAAATCAAAATTTGAACTTTCTTGAGTGCATGTAATGTATGAAAATGTCGTCTTTCTCCTAGATTTGGAATCGTCATCATCAGCTTAGTACACTTGAAAATATCGTTGATTGAGTTAAGGCTGTATTTTTATTTGTTAAAGTGTTCCACTATAGACCCACAGCTAAAATTCAACTTTTCAAAACATACCAAAATCAGAATTTGAACTTTTTGAGTATACGTAACGTATCAAAATGTCGTCTTTCTCCTAGATTTGGAATCGTCATCATAAACTTAGTACACTTGAAGATATCGTTGATTGAATAAAAGCTGTAATCTTTAGTTTTAAAAGTGTTCTACTTTGGATGGCTAAAACTCAACTTTTCAAAACCTTCCAAACTCAGAATTTGAACTTTCTCGAGTGTATTTAGTGTGTAAAAATGTCATCTTTCTCCTAGATATGGAATCGTTATCATCAAATTAGTACACTTGAAGACATTGTTGATTGAATCAAAGCTGTCACTTTATTATTTAAAGTGTTCTAGTATGGACCCATGGCTAAAACTCAACTTTTCAAAACATCCTACAATCAGAATTTAAACTTTCTTGAGTGTATTTAATGTATCAAAATGTCGTCTTTCTCCTAGATTTGGAATCGTCGTGATCAAAATATTACACTTGAAAATATCGTTGATTGAATCAAGGTTGTATCTTTATTTGTTAAAGTGTTCCACTACGGTCCCATAGGTAAAACTCAACTTTTCAAAACATCCCAAAATCAAAAATTGAACTTTCTTGAGTGTATTTAATGTATCAAAATGTCTTCTTTCTCCTAGATTTGGAATCTTCATCATAAACTTAGTATACTTGAAGATATCGTTGATTGAATAAAAGTTGTAATGTTTAGTATTAAAAGTGTTCTACTTTGGATGGCTACAACTAAACTTTTCAAAACCTTCCAAAATCAGAATTTGAACTTTCTCTAGTGTATTTAGTGTATAAAAATGTCATCTTTCTCCTAGATATGGAATCGTTGTCATCAAATTAGTACACTTTAAGATATCGTTGATTGAATTAAGGTTGTATTTTTATTTGTTAAAGTGTTCCATTATAGACCCACAGCTAAAACTCAACTTTTCAAAACATACCAAAATCAGAATTTGAACTTTTTGAGTATACGTAATGTATCAAAATGTCATCTTTCTCCTAGATTTGGAATCGTCATCATCAACTTAGTACACTTGAAGATATCGTTGATTGAATAAAAGTTGTAATCTTTAGTATTAAAAGTGTTCTACTTTGGATGGCTAAAACTCAACTTTTCAAAACCTTCCAAAATCAGAATTTGAACTTTCTTGAGTGTATTTACTGTATAAAAATGTCATCTTTCCTCTAGATATGGAATCGTTGTCATAAAATTAGTACACTTGAAGATATTGTTGATTGAATCAAAGCTGTCACATTATTATTTAAAATGTTCTAGTATGGACCTATGGCTAAAACTCAACTTTTCAAAACATCCCACAATCAGAATTTAAACTTTCTTGAGTGTATTTAATGTATCAAAATGTCGTCTTTCTCCAAGATTCAGAATCGTCGTCATGAAAATATTACACTTGAAAATATCGTTGATTGAATCAAGGTTGTATCTTTATTTGTTAAAGTGTTCCACTGTAGACCCACAACTAAAACTCAACTTTTTAAAACATACCAAAATCAAATTTTGAACTTTTTGAGTATACGTAATGTATCAAAATGTCATCTTTCTCCTAGATTTGGAATCATCATCATCAACTTAGTACACTTGAAGATATCGTTGATTGCATAAAAGTTGTAATCTTTAGTATTAAAAGTGTTCTACTTTGGATGGCTAAAACTCAACTTTTCAAAACCTTCCAAACTCAGAATTTGAACTTTCTCGAGTGTATTTAGTGTATAAAAATGTCATCTTTCTCCTAGATCTGGAATCGTTATCTTCAAATTAGTACACTTGAGGATATTGTTGATTGAATCAAAGCTGTCACTTTATTATTTAAAGTGTTCTAGTATGGACACATGGCTAAAACTCAACTTTTCAAAACATCCTACAATCAGAATTTAAACTTTCTTGAGTGTATTTAATGTATCAAAATGTCGTCTTTCTACTAGATTTAGAATCGTCGTCATCAAAATATTACACTTGAAAATATCGTTGATTGAATCAAGGTTGTATCTTTATTTGTTAAAGTGTTCCACTATAGACCCACAACTAAAACTCAACTTTTCAAAACATCCCAAAATCAGAAATTGAACTTTCTTGAGTGTATTTAATGTATCAAAATGTCATCTTTCTCCTAGATTTGGAATCGTCATCATAAACTCAGTACACTTGAAGATATCGTTGATTGAATAAAAGTTGTAATGTTTAGTATTAAAAGTGTTCTACTTTGGATGGCTAAAACTCAACTTTTCAAAACCTTCCAAAAATCAGAATTTGAACTTTCTCTAGTGTATTTAATGTATAAAAATGTCGTCTTTCTCCTAGATATTGAATCATTGTCATCAAATTAGTACACTTGAAGATATCGTTGATTGAATTAAGGTTGTATTTTTATTTGTTAAAGTGTTCCACTGTAGACCCACAACTAAAACTCAACTTTTTAAAACATACCAAAATCAGAATTTGAACTTTTTGAGTATACGTAATGTATCAAAATGTCATCTTTCTCCTAGATTTGGAATCGTTATCATCAACTTAGTACACTTGAAGATATCGTTGATTGCATAAAAGTTGTAATCTTTAGTATTAAAAGTGTTCTACTTTGGATGGCTAAAACTAAACTTTTCAAAACCTTCCAAACTCAGAATTTGAACTTTCTCGAGTGTTTTTAGTGTATAAAAATGTCGTCTTTCTCCTAGATATGGAATCGTTGTCATCAAATTAGTACACTTGAAGATATTGTTGATTGAATCAAAGCTGTCACTTTATTATTTAAAGTGTTCTGGTATGAACCCATGGCTAAAACTCAACTTTTCAAAACATCCAAGAATCAGAATTTAAACTTGCTTGAGTGTATTTGATGTATCAAAATGTTGTCTTTCTCCTAGATTCAGAATCGTCGTCATCAAAATATTACACTTGAAAATATCATTGATTGAATCAAGGTTGTATCTTTATTTGTTAAAAGTGTTCCACTATGGACCCATAGGTAGAACTCAACTTTTCAAAACATCCCAAAATCAGAATTTGAAATTTCTTAAGTGTATGTAATAATCAAAATGTCGTATTTCACCTAGATTTGGAATCGTCGTCATCAACTTTGTACACTTGAACATATCGTCGATTGAATCAAGGTTGTATCTTTATTTGTTCAAGTGTTCCACTATGGACCCATAGGTAAAACTCAACTTTTCAAAACATCACAATATCAGAATTTGAAATTTCTTGAGTGTATTTAATGATGTGAACCCCACGAAGGAAGGTGAGACTCGACGATCAAAAATGGTTCCTTTGCCAAGGATCGTTCTAAAACAGATTCATAATAAAGAAAACAAAGGACCTTGACCCTTTATCTATAAAGAGATAAGAACCAAAGGTATAAGAAGATAAGGTTGATGCCACACTCAAGATAGATGAGAAGATTTGTGAGTGATAAGTTATGAATGCCACAAGATAAAATCTTGATTAGTTCAAAATAGTTCGTTGAAGAACCAAATAGAAAACTCTCACAAAATAATATTAATCAAAAACTAAATTCCTCTTGGGTTATATTGGCTTATATAGCTGATCACAAACCCTAAACTAGAAGGAAATAAATGAAATCCTAGGTATAGTAGGAATTGATTACAAGAAGGAAATAGCATAATCTGATAATAAAGAAATAAGAATGATCTAATGAAAAGATAAACAAAGTAGGAAATAAGGGAAGTGGTCAAATATTCAACCATTCCTTTTTATGAGCTGGATCTTATCAATCAATCATCCCCCAAATCTTGCAAATCTTGTCAATCAATCAATCAGCCCCAAATCTTGCAACCTTGTTAATCAATCAATCAACCCCAAATCTTGCAAATCTTGTCAATCAATCAATCCCAAATCTTGCAATCTTGCAAATTTTGTCAATCAATCAATCAACCCCAAATCTTGCAATCTTGCAAATCTCCTCAATCATTCAATCTATCAATCCCAAATCTTGTAATCTTGTTATTGGGCCTCCATGAATGCTCAACAGATCTTGTGAGGCTTTAGCAACCCGATTCACATCATTCCCCCTCTCTTGAGAAAGATTTGTCGTCAAATCGTCACCTACATCAAAAGGAGAGAAATCAGCAACATTAAAAGTTGTACTTGCACACTCACCCAGAAGGTCGAACTTGTAGATCCTTTCAAGCACTTGAAATGGATCATCTCCCCTTGAAAGTTGTTTTGAACGCCTTTGAACTGGAAATCGTTCCTTTCGCCACCAAACCCAATCACCGGGATCAAATACAACTTTCTTGAAACCATTAGGTATCTTTTTAGGGAACACATCATCAAATTTTTGCAAAAAAGAAACAACAACACTAGGGAAAGAGGGGTTAAGGTTAGTAGTACTAAAACAAACCTCTTTGTACGAAAGTACAATCATAGGCTGATTTAGAAACAAAGCCTTTTTGAACTCACTCTCTCTTACATAATAGTTCACTTGTTTTCTCTCTTTTCTTTCCTCACTAACCGAAACTCCTTTTCCTTTTTTGCTCTCATTTTCTCTCTGTTTGGTCTCAGTTTCTCTTACTTTTGAACTCTCACTCTCCTTTTTCATCATCTCAGTTTCTCTTACTCTTGAACTCTCACTCTCCTCTTTCTTATCACTCTATTTTTTTAACCTCACTTGATCTTCATACAATTGTCTTGGGGATAGGGGTACAAGAGTAATTGATTTTTCATTAAGTACAAAGGAGAATCTATTGGTATAACCATCATGAATTGCACACCTATCAAACTGCCATGGTTGCCCCAAAAGAATATGGCCCGCATGCATTGGCACCACATCACACAAAACTTCATCTGTATACTTCCCAATTGAGAATGGAACAAACACTTGTTTAGTTACTTTAAATTCTCCACGATCATTCAACCATTGTAGCTTATACGACCTAGGATGCTTCAAAGTCATCAAATTTAATTTTTCAACCAAGCTAGTACTAGCCACATTAGTACAGCTCCCACCATCAATAATCATGGTACATACCTTATCGTTGACATGGCATCTAGTATGAAAAATGTTCTCACGTTGCTCTTTCGCATCCGTTTTGACTTGCACACTAAGAGCTCTCATTGCCACCAAGAGCTCCCCATCAACCGGGTACTCAATGCCACTTGCATCCTCTAAAGGTGGCATAGACTCATTATCAGACTTATTATCAATCTCATCTTCGGTCTCAATATCACCATCATCTTTCAAAATCACCACTCTCTTGTTTAGGCATTGAGATGCAATATGGCCTATTCCCAAACACTTAAAGCATTTGATATCTCTATTTCTAGGAGGTAGAGTATCAGATTTTACCTTATTTGGTGCTCCTCCATCTTTGTTAGTTTTGAAGGTTTCAACATTAGGCCTGTCATCCTTTCCACTCCAATTCGATTCCCATGTTAAAGAAGAACCTGAATTTTACCCAATTCGTGTGGACCCCTTTCTCTTCAATTGTCGCTCCACTTTAATGGCCATGTGCACCATGTCATCTAACTCAACGTAATGTTGTAATTCGACCACATCTGCAATATCACGGTTCAATCCAACTAGGAACCTGGCCATGGTAGTTTCTCGGTCCTCCTCCACATTGGCTCGAATCATGGCTATTTCCATCTCCTTGTGGTAGTCCTCAACACTTTTGGAACCTTGAGTAAGGCGTTGTAACTTCTGAAATAAGTCCCTATAGTAGTGCCTTGGAATGAATCGCCTCCTCATAATAGCCTTCATTTCTTCCCATGTCTCAATGGGCCTTTCACGATTCCATCTCCTGCTCAAAATAAGTTGATCCCACCAAATAATAGCATAATCAGTAAATTCGATGGTAGCCAATTTTACCTTTTTCAATTGAGAGTACTTGTGACAAGCAAACACCATTTCAACCTTCGTCTCCCACTCCAAATAAACTTCTAGATTTTTTTGCCTTGGAAAGATGGAATCTGCATCTTAATGTTGTCCAAGTTATTATCAATCCTTTCTCCATGTCTAACTCCTCTATCTCTATTCCCACGCCTAATTCGGCCTACACTTACATTAGAGTCACGATCATCATCATCTAGGTCATCCCCATAGTCATCTTCATAATCATACCTAGGTGGATGCCTCTCTCTTCGTTGCACAGTAGGAGCTCTAGGTGGTTGCCCCCTTTGTGAACTAGATTCAACTTTATCTATTCTCTCATTTATCTCATCAAACCTCATCTCCATTCGTTCAAATTTTTGCTCTAAGGACTGAAAGAAGAGTTTGAAATCTATCTTTTCCTGAGCTTCATTCTCTTGAGACATGTTTAATACCCTGCGAAACAAAGTTAGGAAAGCTCACAAACACTCACTTGTTTCCTCTCAAGATTGATAGCACTCACACTCGTGTATTCTCAAACTTGGCTTTTACCCTCTTATGAGCTCACACTCTCTTGCCTTTTTCCACTCTTTAGCCTCCTCTTTTAGTTCTTTATTGAACTCAATCAAAATTTTCCTTGCAACAATCCAAACTCAACCAATCAGATCACTAAGAATGAGAATGGGTTAATTCGCAAAGGACGAAAAAAATAGGCAGAATTTAAGAAGCTGAAAGAACAGAGTTATAATGGAACGATGAATAAGAAAGAGAGGAAAAGGAGATATGAATTTGATGAAACTAGGGTCGAACTGCTCTGAATAGACAAAATACACACTTTATGCAATCTAAACTTGGATGACAAATAACACTTCAACTAATTCAGATTCAATTGATTTCTGAATTTTCCATACTTTTTTTTTTTTTTTGAATTTTCAATTTCGCACTTTCTTTTTCTTTGCGACTTCCAACCTTCCACTTTTTTTTTCTTTTTGAATTTCCAACTTTCCCCCCCTTTTTTTTTTTTTTTTGGAATTCCCAACTTCTCACTTTTTTTTTTATATATAAAATGATAAATAACAAAACTTGAAATATCAAGATGAAGAAATAGGCAAAGTTGTAGACCTGAAGAACAAACAATGGTGCTGGAATAAAGAGAGATATTAAACAATGAAAGCAAAAATAAGGATAGTTCAAACCTGATTTAGAGCCAAAGCTCTGATACCAAATGATGTGAACCCCACGAAGGAAGGTGAGACCCGACAATCAAAAATGGTTCCTTTGCCAAGGATCGTTCTAAAATAGATTCATAATAAAGAAAACAAAGGACCTTAACCCGTTATCTATAAAGAGATAAGAACCAAATGTATAAGAAGGTAGGGTTGACGCCACACTCAAGATAGATGAGAAGATTTGTGAGTGATAAGTCAAGGATGAAAGCCACAAGATAAAATCTTGATAAGTTTAAAATAGTTCGTTAAAGAACCAAAGAGAAAACTCTCACAAAATAATATTGATCAAAAACTAAATTGCTCTTGGGTTACATTGGCTTATATAGCTGAACACAAACCCTAAACTAGAAGGAAATAAATCAAATCCAAGGTATAGTAGGAATTGATTACAAGAAGGAAATAGCATAATATGATAATAAAGAAATAAGAATGATCTAAAATAGAAAAGATAAACAAAGTAGGAAATAAGGGAAGTGGTCAAATATTCAACCATTCCTTTTTATGAGTTGGATCTTATCAATCAATCATTCCCCAAATCTTGCAAATCTTGTCAATCAATCAATCAGCCCCAAATCTTGCAACCTTGTTAATCAATCAACCAATCAATCAATCAACCCCAAATCTTGCAAATCTTGTCAATCAATCAATCAATAAATCCCAAATCTTACAATCTTGCAAATCTTGTCAATCAATCAACCAATCAATCAATCAACCCCAAATCTTGCAATCTTGCATATCTCCTCAATCATTCAATCTATCAATCCCAAATCTTGTAATCTTGTTATTGGGTCTCCATGAATGCTCAACAGATCTTGTGAGGCTTTAGCAACCCGATTCACATCATTTAATGTATCAAAATATCGTCTTTGGCCTAGACTCAGAATCGTCGTCATCAAAATAGTACACTTGAAAATTTCGTAGATTGAATCAAGGTTGTATCTTTATTTGATAAAGTGTTCCACTATGGACCCATAGGTAGAACTCAACTTTTCAAAACATCCCAAAATCAGAATTTGAACTTTCTTGAGTTTATGTAATGTATCCAAAATGTCGTCTTTCTCCTAGATTTGGAATCGTCATCATC
Source organism: Diospyros lotus (assembly GCF_014633365.1). Lineage (NCBI taxonomy): Eukaryota > Viridiplantae > Streptophyta > Magnoliopsida > Ericales > Ebenaceae > Diospyros > Diospyros lotus. The sequence goes on from NC_068340.1 coordinate 13,829,488, forward strand.
AACTTAGTACACTTGAAAATATCGTTGATTGAATTAAGGTTGTATTTTTATTTGTTAAAGTGTTCCACTATAGACCCACAGCTAAAACTCAACTTTTCAAAACATACCAAAATCAGAATTTGAACTTTTTAAGTATACGTAACGTATCAAAATGTCGTCTTTCTCCTAGATTTGGAATCGTCATCATCAACTTAGTACACTTGAAGATATCGTTGATTGAATAAAAGTTGTAATCTTTAGTATTAAAAGTGTTCTACTTTGGATGGCTAAAACTCAACTTTTCAAAACCTCCCAAACTCAGAATTTGAACTTTCTCGAGTGTATTTAGTGTATAAAAATGTCGTCTTTCTCCTAGATATGGAATCGTTGTCATCAAATTAGTACACTTGAAGATATTGTTGATTGAATCAAAGCTGTCACTTTATTATTTAAAGTGTTCTACTATGGACCCATGGCTAAAACTTAACTTTTCAAAACATCCCACAATCAGAATTTAAAATTTCTTGAGTGTAGTTAATGTATCAAAATGTCATCTTCTCCTAGATTCAGAATCGTCTTCATCAAAATATTACACTTGAAAATATCATTGATTGAATCAAGGTTGTATCTTTATTTGTTAAAGTGTTCCACTATGGACCCATATGTAAAACTCAACTTTTCAAAACATCCCAAAATCAGAACTTGAAATTTCTTGAGTGTATTTAATGTATCAAAATATCATCTTTGGCCTAGATTCAGAATCGTCGTCAGCAAAATAGTACACTTGAAAATTTCATAGATTGAATCAAGGTTGTATCTTTATTTGATAAAGTGTTCCACTATGGACCTATAGGTAAAACTCAACTTTTCAAAACATCCCAAAAACAGAATTTGAACTTTCTTCAGTGTATGTAATGTATCAAAATGTCGTCTTTCTCCTAGATTTGGAATCGTCATCATCAACTTAGTACACTTGAAAATATCGTTGATTGAATTAAGGTTGTATTTTTATTTCTTAAAGTGTTCCACTATAGACCCACAGCTAAAACTCAACTTTTCAAAACATACCAAAATCAGAATTTGAACTTTTTAAGTATACGTAACGTATCAAAATTTTGTCTTTCTCCTAGATTTGGAATCGTCATCATCAACTTAGTACACTTGAAGATATCGTTGATTGAATAAAAGTTGTAATCTTTAGTATTAAAAGTGTTCTACTTTGGATGGCTAAAACTCAACTTTTCAAAACCTTCCAAACTCAGAATTTGAACTTTCTCGAGTGTATTTAGTGTATAAAAATGTCGTCTTTCTCCTAGATATGGAATCGTTGTCATCAAATTAGTACACTTAAAGATATTGTTGATTGAATCAAAGCTGTCACTTTATTATTTAAAGTTTTCTACTATGGACCCATGGCTAAAACTTAACTTTTCAAAACATCCCACAATCAGAATTTAAAATTTCTTGAGTGTATTTAATGTATCACAATGTCATCTTTCTCCTAGATTCAGAATCGTCGTCATCAAAATATTACACTTGAAAATATCGTTGATTGAATCAAGGTTGTATCTTTATTTGTTAAAGTGTTCCACTATGGACCCATATGTAAAACTCAACTTTTCAAAACATCCCAGAATCAGAACTTGAAATTTCTTGAGTGTATTTAATGTATCAAAATATCATCTTTGGCCTAGATTCAGAATCGTCGTCAGCAAAATAGTACACTTGAAAATTTCATAGATTGAATCAAGGTTGTATCTTTATTTGATAAAGTGTTCCACTATGGACCTATAGGTAAAACTCAACTTTTCAAAACATCCCAAAAACAGAATTTGAACTTTCTTGAGTGTATGTAATGTATCAAAATGTCGTCTTTCTCCTAGATTTGGAATCGTCATCATCAGCTTAATACACTTGAAAATATCGTTGATTGAATTAAGGCTATATTTTTATTTGTTAAAGTGTTCCACTATAGACCCACAGCTAAAACTCAACTTTCAAAACATCCCAAAATCAGAATTTGAACTTTTTGAGTATACGTAACGTATCAAAAGGTCCTCTTTCTCCTAGATTTGGAATCGTCAATATCAACTTAGTACACTTGAAGATATCGTTGATTGAATAAAAGTTGTAATCTTTAGTACTAAAAGTGTTCTACTTTGGATCCATGGCCAAAACACAACTTTTCAACACCTTCCAAAATCAGAATTTGAACTTTCTTGGGTGTATTTAGTGTATAAAAATGTCATCATTCTCCTAGATATGGAATCGTTGTCATTAAATTACTACACTTGAAGATATCGTTGATTGAATCAACACTTTCAATTTATTATTTAAAGTGTTCCAGTATGGACCCATGACTAAAGCTTAACTTTTCAAAACATACCAAAATCAGAATTTGAATTTTCTTGAGTGTATTTAATGTATCAAAATGTCGTCTTTCACTTAGATTTGGAATCGTCATCATGAAAATAGTACACTTGAAAATATCGTTGATCGAATCAAAGTTGTATCTTTATTTGTTAAAGTGTTGTACTATGGAGCCATATATAAAACTCAAGTTTTCAAAACATCCCAAAATCAAAATTAGAACTTTCTTGAGTATACATAATGTATCAAAATGTTATCTTTCTCCTAGATTTGGAATCGTCATCATCAACTTAGTAGACTTGAAGATATCGTTGATTGAATCAACGCTGCCACTTTATTATTTAAAGTGTTCAAGTATGGACCCATGGCTAAAACTCAACTTTTCAAAACATCCAAAAATCAGAATTTAAACTTTCTTGAGTGTATTTAATGTATGAAAATGTCATCTTTCTCCTAGAATCAGAATCGTTGACATCAAAATAGTACACTTGAAAATATCGTTGATTGAATCAAGGTTGTATCTTTATTTGTTAAAGTGCCCCACTACAGACCCATAGGTAAAACTCAACTTTTCAAAACATCCCAAAATCAGAAATTGAACTTTCTTAAGTGTATTTAATGTATCAAAATGTCGTCTTTCTCCTAGATTCAGAATTGTTGTCATCAAAAATAGTACACTTGAAAATATCGTTGATTGAACCAAGGTTGTATCTTTATTTGTTAAAGTGTTCCACTACGGACCCATAGGTAAAACTCAACTTTTCAAAACATCCCAAAATCGGAAATAGAACTTTCTTGAGTGTATTTAATGTATCAAAATGTCATCTTTCTCCTAGATTTGGAATCATCATCATCAACTTAGTACACTTGAAGATATCGTTGATTGAATAAAAGTTGTAATCTTTAGTATTAAAAGTGTTCTACTTTGGATGGCTAAAACTCAACTTTTCAAAACCTTCAAAAATCAGAATTTGAACTTTCTTAAGTGTATTTAGTGTATAAAAATGTCATCTTTCTCCTAGATATGGAATCGTTGTCATCAAATTAGTACACTTGAAGATATCGTTGATTGAATTAAGGTTGTATTTTTATTTGTTAAAGTGTTCCACTATTGACCCACAGCTAAAACTCAACTTTTCAAAACATACCAAAATCAGAATTTGAACTTTTTGAGTATACGTAATGTATCAAAATGTCATCTTTCTCCTAGATTTGGAATCGTCATCATCAACTTAGTACACTTGAAGATATCGTTGATTGAATAAAAGTTGTAATCTTTAGTATTAAAAGTGTTCTACTTTGGATGGCTAAAACTCAACTTTTAAAAACCTTCCAAAATCAGAATTTGAACTTTCTCGAGTGTATTTAGTGCATAAAAATGTCGTCTTTCTCCTAGATCTGGAATCGTTTTCATCAAATTAGTACACTTGAAGATATTGTTGATTGAATCAAAGCTGTCACTTTATTATTTAAAGTGTTCTAGTATGGACCCATGCCTAAAACTCAACTTTTCAAAACATCCCATAATCAGAATTTCAACTTTCTTGAGTGTATTTAATATATCAAAATGTCATCTTTCTCCTAGATTCTGAATCGTCATCATCAAAATATTACAGTTGAAAATATCGTTGATTGAATAAAGGTTGTATCTTTATTTGTTAAAGTGTTCCACTATGGACCCATATGTAAAACTCAACTTTTCAAAACATCCCAAAATCAGAATTTGAAATTTCTTGAGTGTATTTAATGTATCAAAATATCGTCTTTGGCCTAGATTCGGAATCGTCGTCATCAAAATAGTACACTTGAAAATTTCGTAGATTGACTCAAGGTTGTATCTTTATTTGTTAAAGTGTTCCACTATGGACCCATATGTAAAACTCAACTTTTCAAAACATCCCAAAATCAGAATTTGAAATTTCTTGAGTGTATTTAATGTATCAAAAAATCGTCTCTGGCCTAGATTAAGAATCGTCGTCATCAAAATATTACACTTGAAAATATCGTTGATTGAATCAAAGTTGTATCTTTATTTGTTAAAGTGTTCCACTATGGACCCATATGTAAAACTCAACATTGCAAAACATCCCAAAATCAGAATTTGAACTTTCTTGAGTGTATGTAATGTATCAATTCCCCTAGATTTGGAATCGTCATCATCATCAGCTTAGTGCACTTGAAAATATCGTTGATTGAATTAAGGTTGTATTTTTATTTGTTAAAGTGTTCCACTTGGAGATATCGTTGATTGAATAAAAGGTTTAATCTTTAGTACTAAAAGTGTTCAACTTTGGATCCATGGCTAAAACTCAACTTTTCAAAACCTTCCAAAATCAGAATTTGAAATTTCTCGAGTGTATTTAGTGTATAAAAATGTCGTCTTTCTCCTAGATATGGAATCGTTGTCATTAAATTAGTACACTTGAAGATAACGTTGATTGAATCAACACTTTCACTTTATTATTTAAAGTGTTCTAGTATGGACCCATGACTAAAGCTCAACTTTTCAAAACATACCAAAATCAGAATTTTAATTTTCTTGAGTGTATTTAATGTATGAAAATGTCGTCTTTCGCTTAGATTCGGAATCGTCATCATCAAAATAGTACACTTGAAAATATCGTTGATTGAATCAAAGTTGTATCTTTATTTGTTAAAGTGTTCTACTATGGAGCCATATGTAAAACTCAAGTTTTCAAAACATCCCAAAATCAAAATTTGAACTTTCTTGAGTATACATAATGTATCAAAATGTCATCTTTCTCCTAGATTTGGAATCGTCATCATCAACTTAGTACACTTGAAGATATCATTGACTGAATAAAATTTGTAATCTTTAGTATTAAAAGTGTTCTACTTTGGATGGCTAAAACTAAACTTTTCAAAGCCTTCCAAAATCAGAATTTGAACTTTCTCAAGTGTATTTAGTGTATAAAAATGTCATCATTCTCCTAGATATGGAATCGTTGTCATCAAATTAGTACACTAGAAGATATCGTTGATTGAATCAAAGCTGTCACTTTATTATTCAAAGTGTTCAAGTAGGGACCCATGGCTAAAACACAACTTTTCAAAACATCCCAAAATCAGAATTTAAACATTCTTGAGTGTATTTAATGTATCAAAATGTCGTCTTTCTCCTAGATTCAGAATCGTTGTCATCAAAATAGTACACTTGAAAATATCGTTGATTGAATCAAGGTTGTATCTTTATTTGTTAAAGTGTTCCACTATGGACCCATAGGTAAAACTCAACTTTTCAAAACATACCAAAATCAGAATTTGAACTTTTTGAGTATACGTAATTTATCAAAATGTTATCTTTCTCCTAGATTTGGAATCGTCATCATCAACTTAGTACACTTCAAGATATCTTTGATTGAATAAAAGTTGTAATCTTTAGTACTAAAAGTGTTATACTTTGGATGGCTAAAACTCAACTTTTCAAAACCTTCCAAAACCAGAATTTGAACTTTCTCGAGTGTATTTAGTGTATAAAAATGTTTTCTTTCTCCTAGATATGGAATCGTTGTCATCAAATTAGTTTACTTGAAGATATCGTTGATTGAATTAAGGTTGTATTTTTATTTGTTAAAGTGTTCCACTATAAACCCACAGCTAAAACTCAACTTTTCAAAACATTCCAAAATCAGAATTTGAACTTTTTGAGTATACGTAATGTATCAAAATGTCATCTTTCTCCTAGATTTGGAATCATCATCATCAACTTAGTACACTTGAAGATATCGTTGATTGAATAAAAGTTGTAATCTTTAGTATTAAAAGTGTTCTACTTTGGCTGGCTAAAACTCAACTTTTCAAAACCTTCCAAACTCAGAATTTGAACTTTCTCGAGTGTATTTAGTGTATAAAAATGTCGTCTTTCTCCTTGATATGGAATCGTTGTCTTCAAATTAGTACACTTGAAGATATTGTTGATTGAATCAAAGTTGTCACTTTATTATTTAAAGTGTTCTAGTATGGACACATGGCTAAAACTCAACTCTTCAAAACATCCCACAATCAGAATTTAAACTTTCTTGAGTGTATTTAATGTATCAAAATGTCGTCTTTCTCCTAGATTCAGAATCCTCGTCATCAAAATATTACACTTCAAAATATCGTTGATTGAATAAAGATTGCATCTCTATTTGTTAAACTGTTCCATTATCGACCCATATGTAAAACTCAACTTTTCAAAACATCCCAAAATCAGAATTTGAAATTTTTTGAGTGTATTTAATATATCAAAATATCGTCTTTGGCCTAGATTCGAAATCGTCGTCATCAAAATAGTACACTAGAAAATTTCGTAGATTCAATCAAGGTTGTATCTTTAGTTGATAAAGTGTTCCACTATGGACCCATAGGTAAAACTCAACTTTTGAAAACATCCCAAAATCAGAATTCGAACTTTCTTGAGTTTATGTAATGTATCAAAATGTCGTCTTTCTCCTAGATTTGGAATCGTCATAATCAGCTTAGTACACTTGAAAATATAGTTGATTGAATTAAGGTTGTACTTTTATTTGTTAAAGTGTTCCACTATAGACCCACAGCTAAAACTCAACTTTTCAAAACATACCAAAATCAGAATTTGAACTTTTTCAGTATACGTAACGTATCAAAATGTCATCTTTCTCCTAGATTTGGAATCGTCATCATCAACTTAGTACATTTGAAGATATCGTTGATTGAATAAAAGTTGTAATCTTTAGTATTAAAAGTGTTCTACTTTGGATGGCTAAAACTCAACTTTTCAAAACCTTCCAAACTCAGAATTTGAACTTTCTCGAGTGTATTTAGTGTATAAAAATGTCGTCATTCTCCTAGATATGGAATCGTTGTCATCAAATTAGTACACTTGAAGATATTGTTGACTGAATCAAAGCTGTCACTTTATTATTTATAATGTTCTAGTATGGACCCATGGCTAAAACACAACTTTTCAAAACATCCCACAATCAGAATTTAAACTTTCTTGAGTGTATTTAATGTATCAAAATGTCGTCTTTCTCCTAGATTCAGAATCGTCGTCATCAAAATATTACACTTGAAAATATCATTGATTGAATAAAGGTTGTATCTTTATTTGTTAAAGTGTTCCACTATGGACCCATATGTAAAACTCAACTTTTCAAAACATCCCAAAATCAGAATTTGAACTTTCTTGAGTGTATGTAATGTATCAAAATGTCGTCTTTCTCCTAGATTTGGAATCGTCATCATCAGCTTAGTGCACTTGAAAATATCGTTGATTGAATTAAGGTTGTATTTTTGTTTGTTAAAGTGTTCCACTTGGAGATATCGTTGATTGAATAAAAGTTTTAATCTTTAGTACTAAAAGTGTTCTACTTTGGATCCATGGCTAAAACTCAACTTTTCAAAACCTTCCAAAATAAGAATTTGAACTTTCTCGAGTGTATTTAGTGTATAACAATGTCGTCTTTCTCCTAGACATGGAATCGTTGTCATTAAATTAGTACACTTGAAGATATCGTTGATTGAATCAACACTTTCACTTTATTATTTAAAGTGTTCTAGTATGGACCCATGACTAAAGCTCAACTTTTCAAAACATACCAAAATCAGAATTTGAATTTTCTCGAGTGTATTTCATGTATCGAAATGTCGACTTTCTCCTAGATATGGAATCGTTGTCATCAAATTAGTACACTTGAAAATATCGTTGATTGAATTAAAGTTGTATTTTTATTTGTTAAAGTGTTCCACTATAGACCCACAGCTAAAACTCAACTTTTCAAAACATACCAAAATCAGAATTTGAACTTTTTGAGTATACGTAATGTATCAAAATGTCATCTTTCTACTAGATTTGGAATCGTCATCATCAACTTAGTAGACTTGAAGATATCGTTGATTGAATAAAAGTTGTAATCTTTAGTATTAAAAGTGTTCTACATTGGATGGCTAAAACTCAACTTTTCAAAACCTTCCAAAATCAGAATTTGAACTTTCTCATGTGTATTTAGTGTATAAAAATGTCGTCATTCTCCTAGATATGGAATCGTTGTCATCAAATTAGTACACTTGAAGATATCGTTGATTGAATCAAAGCTATCACTTTATTATTCAAAGTGTTCAAGTAGGGACCCATGGCTAAAACTCAACTTTTCAAAACATCCCAAAATCAGAATTTAAACTTTCTTGAGTGTATTTAATGTATCAAAATGTCGTCTTTCTCTTAGATTCAGAATCGTTCTCATCAAAATAGTATACTTGAAAATATCGTTGATTGAATCAAGGTTGTATCTTTATTTGTTAAAGTGTTCCACTATGGACCCATAGGTAAAACTCAACTTTTCAAAACATACCAAAATCAGAATTTGAACTTTTTGAGTATACGTAATTTATCAAATTGTCATCTTTCTCCTAGATTTGGAATCGTCATCATCAACTTAGTACACTTGAAGATATCTTTGATTGAAGAAAAGTTGTAATCTTTAGTACTAAAAGTGTTCTACTTTGGATGGCTAAAACTCAACTTTTCAAAACCTTCCAAAATCAGAATTTGAACTTTCTCGAGTGTATTTAGTGTATAAAAATGATGTCTATCTCCTAGATATGGAATCGCTGTGATCAAATTAGTTCACTTGAACATATCGTTGATTGAATTAAGATTGTATTTTTATTTGTTAAAGTGTTCCACTATACACCCACAGCTAAAACTCAACTTTTCAAAACATTCCAAAATCAGAATTTGAACTTTTTGAGTATACGTAATGTATCAAATGGTCATCTTTCACCTAGATTTGGAATCATCATCATCAACTTAGTACACTTGAAGATATCGTTGATTAAATAAAAGTTGTAATCTTTAGTATTAAAAGTGTTCTACTTTGGATGGCTAAAACTCAACTTTTCAAAACCTTCCAAACTCAGAATTTGAACTTTCTCGAGTGTATTTAGTGTATAAAAATGTCGTCTTTCTCCTAGATATGGAATCGTTGTCATCAAATTAGTACACTTGAAGATATTGTTGATTGAATCAAAGCTGTCACTTTATTATTTATAATGTTCTAGTATGGACCCATGCCTAAAACTCAGCTTTTCAAAACATCCCACAATCAGAATTTAAACTTTCTTGAGTGTATTTAATGTATCAAAATGTCGTCTTTCTTCTAGATTCAGAATCGTCGTCATCAAAATATTACACTTGAAAATATCATTGATTGAATAAAGGTTGTATCTTTATTTGTTAAAGTGTTCCACTATGGACCCATATGTAAAACTCAACTTTTCAAAACATCCCAAAATCAGAATTTGAACTTTCTTGAGTGTATGTAATGTATCAAAATGTCGTCTTTCTCCTAGATTTGGAATCATCATCATCAGCTTAGTGCACTTGAAAATATCGTTGATTAAATTGAGGTTGTATTTTTATTGGTTAAAGTGTTCCACTTGGAGATATCGTTGATTGAATAAAAGGTTTAATCTTTAGTACTAAAAGTGTTCTACTTTGGATCCATGGCTAAAACTCAACTTTTCAAAACCTTCCAAAATAAGAATTTGAACTTTCTCGAGTGTATTTAGTCTATAAAAATGTCGTCTTTCTCCTAGATATGGAATCGTTGTCATTAAATTAGTACACTTGAAGATATCGTTGATTGAATCAACACTTTCGCTTTATTATTTAAAGTGTTCTAGTATGGACCCATGACTAAAGCTCAACTTTTCAAAACATACCAAAATCAGAATTTGAATTTTCTCGAGTGTATTTAATGTATCAAAATGTCGTCTTTCTCCTAGATATGGAATCATTGTCATCAAATTAGTACAGTTGAAAATATCGTGGATTGAATTAAGGTTGTATTTTTATTTGTTAAAGTGTTCCACTATAGACCCAGAGCTAAAACTCAACTTTTCAAAACATACCAAAATCAGAATTTGAACTTTTTGAGTATACGTAATGTAACAAAATGTCATATTTCTCCTAGATTTGGAATCGTCATCATCAACTTAGTACACTTGAAGATATCGTTGATTGAATAAAATTTTTAATCTTTAGTATTAAAAGTGTTCTACTTTGGATGGCTAAAACTCAACTTTTCAAAGCCTTCCAAAATCAGAATTTGAACCTTCTCAAGTGTATTTAGTGTATAGAAATGTTGTCATTCTCCTAGATATGGAATCGTTGTCATCAAATTAGTACACTTGAAGATATCGTTGATTGAATCAAAGCTGTCACTTTATTATTCAAAGTGTTCAAGTAGGGACCCATGGCTAAAACACAACTTTTCAAAACATCCCAAAATCAGAATTTTAACTTTCTTGAGTGTATTTAATGTATCAAAATGTCATCTTTCTCCTAGATTCAGAATCGTTGTCATCAAAATAGTACACTTGAAAGTATCTTTGATTGAATCAAGGTTGTATCTTTATTTGTTAAAGTGTTCCACTATGGACCCATAGGTAAAACTCAACTTTTCAAAACATACCAAAATCAGAATTTGAACTTTTTGAGTATACGTAATTTATCAAAATGTCATCTTTCTCCTAGATTTGGAATCGTCATCATCAACTTAGTACACTTGAAGATATCTTTGATTGAATAAAAGTTGTAATCTTTAGTATTAAAAGTGTTCTACTTTGGATGGCTAAAACTCAACTGTTAAAAACCTTCCAAAATCAGAATTTGACCTTTCTCAAGTGTATTTAGTGTATAAAAATGTCGTCTTTCTCCTAGATATGGAATCGTTGTCATCAATTTAGTACACTTGAAGTTATCGTTGATTGAATTAAGGTTGTATTTTTATTTGTTAAAGTGTTCCACTATAGACCCACAGCTAAAACTCAACTTTTCAAAACATACCAAAATCAGAATTTGAACTTTTTGAGTATACGTAATGTATCAAAATGTCATCTTTCTACTAGATTTGGAATCGTCATCATCAACTTAGTACACTTGAAGATATCGTTGATTGAATAAAAGTTGTAATCTTTAGTATTAAAAGTGTTCTACTTTGGATGGCTATACCTCAACTTTTCAAAACCTTCCAAATTAAGAATTTGAACTTTCTCGAGTGTATTTAGTGTATAAAAATGTCATCTTTCTCCTAGATATGGAATCGTTGTCATCAAATTAGTACACTTGAAGATATTGTTGATTGAATCAAAGCTATCACTTTATTATTTAAAGTGTTCCAGTATGGACCCATGGCTAAAACTCAACTTTTCAAAACATCCCGTAATCTGAATTTAAACTTTCTTGAGTGTATTTAATGTATCAAAATGTCGTCTTTCTCCTAGATTCAGAATCATCGTCATCAAAATATTACACTTGAAAATATCGTTGATTGAATAAAGGTTGTATGTTTATTTGTTAAAGTGTTCCATTATGGACCCACATGTAAAACTCAACTTTTCAAAACATCCCAAAATCAGAATTTGAAATTTCTTGAGTGTATTTAACGTATCAAAATATCGTCTTTGGCCTAGATTCCGAATCGTCGTCATCAAAATAGTACACTTGAAAATTTCGTAGATTCAATCAAGGTTGTATCTTTATTTGATAAAGTGTTCCACTATGGACCCATAGGTAAAACTCAAGTTTTGAAAACATCCCAAAATCAGAATTCGAACTTTCTTGAGTTTATGTAATGTATCAAAATGTCGTCTTTCTCCTAGATTTGGAATCGTCATCATCAGCTTAGTACACTTGAAAATATCGTTGATTGAATTAAGGTTGTATTTTTATTTGTTAAAGTGTTCCACTATAGACCCACAGCTAAAACTCAACTTTTCAAAACATACCAAAATCAGAATTTGAACTTTTTCAGTATACGTAACGTATCAAAATGTCATCTTTCTCCTAGATTTGGAATCGTCATCATCAACTTAGTACACTTGAAGATATCGTTGATTGAATAAAAGTTGTAATCTTTAGTATTAAAAGTGTTCTACTTTGGATGGCTAAAACTCAACTTTTCAAAACCTTCCAAATTCAGAATTTGAACTTTCTCGAGTGTATTTAGTGTATAAAAATGTCGTCGTTCTCCTAGATATGGAATCGTTGTCATCAAATTAGTACACTTCAAGATATTGTTGATTGAATCAAAGCTGTCACTTTATTATTTATAATGTTCTAGTATGGACCCATGGCTAAAACTCAACTTTTCAAAACATCCCACAATCAGAATTTAAACTTTATTGAGTGTATTTAATGTATCAAAATGTCGTCTTTCTCCTAGATTCAGAATCGTCGTCATCAAAATATTACACTTGAAAATATCATTGATTGAATAAAGGTTGTATCTTTATTTGTTAAAGTGTTCCACTATGGACCCATATGTAAAACTCAACTTTTCAAAACATCCCAAAATCAGAATTTGAACTTTCTTGAGTGTATGTAATGTATCAAAATGTCGTCTTTCTCCTAGATTTGGAATCGTCATCATCAGCTTAGTGCACTTGAAAATATCGTTGATTGAATTAAGGTTGTATTTTTATTTGTTAAAGTGTTCCACTTGGAGATATCGTTGATTGAATAAAAGTTTTAATCTTTAGTACTAAAAGTGTTCTACTTTGGATCCATGGCTAAAACTCAACTTTTCAAAACCTTCCAAAATAAGAATTTGAACTTTCTCGAGTGTATTTAGTGTATAACAATGTCGTCTTTCTCCTAGATATGGAATCGTTGTCATTAAATTAGTACACTTGAAGATATCGTTGATTGAATCAACACTTTCACTTTATTATTTAAAGTGTTCTAGTATGGACCCATGACTAAAGCTCAACTTTTCAAACCATACCAAAATCAGAATTTGAATTTTCTCGAGTGTATTTAATGTATCAAAATGTCATCTTTCTCCTGGATATGGAATCGTTGTCATCAAATTAGTACACTTGAAAATATCGTTGATTGAATTAAGGTTGTATTTTTATTTGTTAAAGTGTTCCACTATAGACCCACAGCTAAAACTCAACTTTTCAAAACATACCAAAATCAGAATTTGAACTTTTTGAGTATACGTAATGTATCAAAATGACATCTTTCTACTAGATTTGGAATCGTCATCATCAACTTAGTACACTTGAAGATATCGTTGATTGAATAAAAGTTGTAATCTTTAGTATTAAAAGTGTTCTACTTTGTATGGCTAAAACTCAACTTTTCAAAACCTTCCAAAATCAGAATTTGAACTTTCTCATGTGTATTTAGTGTATAAAAATGTCGTCAATCTCCTAGATATGGAATCGTTGTCATCAAATTAGTTCCCTTGAAGATATCGTTGATTGAATTAAGATTGTATTTTTATTTGTTAAAGTGTTCCACTATAGACCCACAGCTAAAACTCAACTTTTCAAAACATTCCAAAATCAGAATTTGAACTTTTTGAGTATACGTAATGTATCAAATGGTCATCTTTCTCCTAGATTTCGAATCATCATCATCAACTTAGTACACTTGAAGATATCGTTGATTAAATAAAAGTTGTAATCTTTAGTATTAAAAGTGTTCTACTTTGGATGGCTAAAACTCAACTTTTCAAAACCTTCCAAACTCAGAATTTGAACTTTCTCGAGTGTATTTAGTGTATAAAAATGTCGTCGTTCTCCTAGATATGGAATCGTTGTCATCAAATTAGTACACTTGAAGATATTGTTGATTGAATCAAAGCTGTCACTTTATTATTTAAAGTGTTCTAGTATGGACCCATGGCTAAAACTCAGCTTTTCAAAACATGCCACAATCAGAATTTAAACTTTCTTTAGTGTATTTAATGTATCAAAATGTCATCTTTCTCCTAGATTCAGAATCATCGTCATCAAAATATTACACTTGAAAATATCGTTGATTGAATAAAGGTTGTATGTTTATTTGTTAAAGTGTTCCATTATGGACCCACATGTAAAACTCAACTTTTCAAAACATCCCAAAATCAGAATTTGAAATTTCTTGAGTGTATTTAATGTATCAAAATATCGTCTTTGGCCTAGATTCCGAATCGTCGTCATCAAAATAGTACACTTGAAAATTTCGTAGATTCAATCAAGGTTGTATCTTTATTTGATAAAGTGTTCCACTATGGACCCATAGGTAAAACTCAAGTTTTGAAAACATCCCAAAATCAGAATTCGAACTTTCTTGAGTTTATGTAATGTATCAAAATGTCGTCTTTCTCCTAGATTTGGAATCGTCATCATCAGCTTAGTACACTTGAAAATATCGTTGATTGAATTAAGGTTGTATTTTTATTTGTTAAAGTGTTCCACTATAGACCCACAGCTAAAACTCAACTTTTCAAAACATACCAAAATCAGAATTTGAACTTTTTCAGTATACGTAACGTATCAAAATGTCATCTTTCTCCTAGATTTGGAATCGTCATCATCAACTTAGTACACTTGAAGATATCGTTGATTGAATAAAAGTTGTAATCTTTAGTATTAAAAGTGTTCTACTTTGGATGGCTAAAACTCAACTTTTCAAAACCTTCCAAATTCAGAATTTGAACTTTCTCGAGTGTATTTAGTGTATAAAAATGTCGTCGTTCTCCTAGATATGGAATCGTTGTCATCAAATTAGTACACTTCAAGATATTGTTGATTGAATCAAAGCTGTCACTTTATTATTTATAATGTTCTAGTATGGACCCATGGCTAAAACTCAACTTTTCAAAACATCCCACAATCAGAATTTAAACTTTATTGAGTGTATTTAATGTATCAAAATGTCGTCTTTCTCCTAGATTCAGAATCGTCGTCATCAAAATATTACACTTGAAAATATCATTGATTGAATAAAGGTTGTATCTTTATTTGTTAAAGTGTTCCACTATGGACCCATATGTAAAACTCAACTTTTCAAAACATCCCAAAATCAGAATTTGAACTTTCTTGAGTGTATGTAATGTATCAAAATGTCGTCTTTCTCCTAGATTTGGAATCGTCATCATCAGCTTAGTGCACTTGAAAATATCGTTGATTGAATTAAGGTTGTATTTTTATTTGTTAAAGTGTTCCACTTGGAGATATCGTTGATTGAATAAAAGTTTTAATCTTTAGTACTAAAAGTGTTCTACTTTGGATCCATGGCTAAAACTCAACTTTTCAAAACCTTCCAAAATAAGAATTTGAACTTTCTCGAGTGTATTTAGTGTATAACAATGTCGTCTTTCTCCTAGATATGGAATCGTTGTCATTAAATTAGTACACTTGAAGATATCGTTGATTGAATCAACACTTTCACTTTATTATTTAAAGTGTTCTAGTATGGACCCATGACTAAAGCTCAACTTTTCAAACCATACCAAAATCAGAATTTGAATTTTCTCGAGTGTATTTAATGTATCAAAATGTCATCTTTCTCCTAGATATGGAATCGTTGTCATCAAATTAGTACACTTGAAAATATCGTTGATTGAATTAAGGTTGTATTTTTATTTGTTAAAGTGTTCCACTATAGACCCACAGCTAAAACTCAACTTTTCAAAACATACCAAAATCAGAATTTGAACTTTTTGAGTATACGTAATGTATCAAAATGACATCTTTCTACTAGATTTGGAATCGTCATCATCAACTTAGTACACTTGAAGATATCGTTGATTGAATAAAAGTTGTAATCTTTAGTATTAAAAGTGTTCTACTTTGCATGGCTAAAACTCAACTTTTCAAAACCTTCCAAAATCAGAATTTGAACTTTCTCATGTGTATTTAGTGTATAAAAATGTCGTCAATCTCCTAGATATGGAATCGTTGTCATCAAATTAGTTCCCTTGAAGATATCGTTGATTGAATTAAGATTGTATTTTTATTTGTTAAAGTGTTCCACTATAGACCCACAGCTAAAACTCAACTTTTCAAAACATTCCAAAATCAGAATTTGAACTTTTTGAGTATACGTAATGTATCAAATGGTCATCTTTCTCCTAGATTTCGAATCATCATCATCAACTTAGTACACTTGAAGATATCGTTGATTAAATAAAAGTTGTAATCTTTAGTATTAAAAGTGTTCTACTTTGGATGGCTAAAACTCAACTTTTCAAAACCTTCCAAACTCAGAATTTGAACTTTCTCGAGTGTATTTAGTGTATAAAAATGTCGTCTTTCTCCTAGATATGGAATCGTTGTCATCAAATTAGTACACTTGAAGATATTGTTGATTGAATCAAAGCTGTCACTTTATTATTTAAAGTGTTCTAGTATGGACCCATGGCTAAAACTCAGCTTTTCAAAACATGCCACAATCAGAATTTAAACTTTCTTTAGTGTATTTAATGTATCAAAATGTCATCTTTCTCCTAGATTCAGAATCATCGTCATCAAAATATTACACTTGAAAATATCGTTGATTGAATAAAGGTTGTATGTTTATTTGTTAAAGTGTTCCATTATGGACCCACATGTAAAACTCAACTTTTCAAAACATCCCAAAATCAGAATTTGAAATTTCTTGAGTGTATTTAATGTATCAAAATATCGTCTTTGGCCTAGATTCCGAATCGTCGTCATCAAAATAGTACACTTGAAAATTTCATAGATTCAATCAAGGTTGTATCTTTATTTGATAAAATGTTCCACTATGGACCCATAGGTAAAACTCAAGTTTTGAAAACATCCCAAAATCAGAATTCAAACTTTCTTGAGTTTATGTAATGTATCAAAATGTCGTCTTTCTCCTAGATTTGGAATCGTCATCATCAGCTTAGTACACTTGAAAATATCGTTGATTGAATTAAGGTTGTATTTTTATTTGTTAAAGTGTTCCACTATAGACCCACAGCTAAAACTCAACTTTTCAAAACATACCAAAATCAGAATTTGAACTTTTTCAGTATACGTAACGTATCAAAATGTCATCTTTCTCCTAGATTTGGAATCGTCATCATCAACTTAGTACACTTGAAGATATCGTTGATTGAATAAAAGTTGTAATCTTTAGTATTAAAAGTGTTCTACTTTGGATGGCTAAAACTCAACTTTTCAAAACCTTCTAAATTCTGAATTTGAACTTTTTCGAGTGTATTTACTGTATAAAAATGTCGTCATTCTCCTAGATATGGAATCGTTGTCATCAAATTAGTACACTTGAAGATATTGTTGATTGAATCAAAGCTGTCACTTTATTATTTATAATGTTCTAGTATGGACCCATGGCTAAAACTCAACTTTTCAAAACATCCCACAATCAGAATTTAAACTTTATTGAGTGTATTTAATGTATCAAAATGTCGTCTTTCTCCTAGATTCAGAATCGTCGTCATCAAAATATTACACTTGAAAATATCACTGATTGAATAAAGGTTGTATCTTTATTTGTTAAAGTGTTCCACTATGGACCCATATGTAAAACTCAACTTTTCAAAACATCCCAAAATCAGAATTTGAACTTTCTTGAGTGTATGTAATGTATCAAAATGTCGTCTTTCTCCTAGATTTGGAATCGTCATCATCAGCTTAGTGCACTTGAAAATATCGTTGATTGAATTAAGGTTGTATTTTTATTTGTTAAAGTGTTCCACTTGGAGATATCGTTGATTGAATAAAAGTTTTAATCTTTAGTACTAAAAGTGTTCTACTTTGGATCCATGGCTAAAACTCAACTTTTCAAAACCTTCCAAAATAAGAATTTGAACTTTCTCGAGTGTATTTAGTGTATAACAATGTCGTCTTTCTCCTAGATATGGAATCGTTGTCATTAAATTAGTACACTTGAAGATATCGTTGATTGAATCAACACTTTCACTTTATTATTTAAAGTGTTCTAGTATGGACCCATGACTAAAGCTCAACTTTTCAAACCATACCAAAATCAGAATTTGAATTTTCTCGAGTGTATTTAATGTATCAAAATGTCATCTTTCTCCTAGATATGGAATCGTTGTCATCAAATTAGTACACTTGAAAATATCGTTGATTGAATTAAGGTTGTATTTTTATTTGTTAAAGTGTTCCACTATAGACCCACAGCTAAAACTCAACTTTTCAAAACATACCAAAATCAGAATTTGAACTTTTTGAGTATACGTAATGTATCAAAATGACATCTTTCTACTAGATTTGGAATCGTCATCATCAACTTAGTACACTTGAAGATATCGTTGATTGAATAAAAGTTGTAATCTTTAGTATTAAAAGTGTTCTACTTTGCATGGCTAAAACTCAACTTTTCAAAACCTTCCAAAATCAGAATTTGAACTTTCTCATGTGTATTTAGTGTATAAAAATGTCGTCAATCTCCTAGATATGGAATCGTTGTCATCAAATTAGTTCCCTTGAAGATATCGTTGATTGAATTAAGATTGTATTTTTATTTGTTAAAGTGTTCCACTATAGACCCACAGCTAAAACTCAACTTTTCAAAACATTCCAAAATCAGAATTTGAACTTTTTGAGTATACGTAATGTATCAAATGGTCATCTTTCTCCTAGATTTCGAATCATCATCATCAACTTAGTACACTTGAAGATATCGTTGATTAAATAAAAGTTGTAATCTTTAGTATTAAAAGTGTTCTACTTTGGATGGCTAAAACTCAACTTTTCAAAACCTTCCAAACTCAGAATTTGAACTTTCTCGAGTGTATTTAGTGTATAAAAATGTCGTCTTTCTCCTAGATATGGAATCGTTGTCATCAAATTAGTACACTTGAAGATATTGTTGATTGAATCAAAGCTGTCACTTTATTATTTAAAGTGTTCTAGTATGGACCCATGGCTAAAACTCAGCTTTTCAAAACATGCCACAATCAGAATTTAAACTTTCTTTAGTGTATTTAATGTATCAAAATGTCATCTTTCTCCTAGATTCAGAATCATCGTCATCAAAATATTACACTTGAAAATATCGTTGATTGAATAAAGGTTGTATGTTTATTTGTTAAAGTGTTCCATTATGGACCCACATGTAAAACTCAACTTTTCAAAACATCCCAAAATCAGAATTTGAAATTTCTTGAGTGTATTTAATGTATCAAAATATCGTCTTTGGCCTAGATTCCGAATCGTCGTCATCAAAATAGTACACTTGAAAATTTCATAGATTCAATCAAGGTTGTATCTTTATTTGATAAAATGTTCCACTATGGACCCATAGGTAAAACTCAAGTTTTGAAAACATCCCAAAATCAGAATTCAAACTTTCTTGAGTTTATGTAATGTATCAAAATGTCGTCTTTCTCCTAGATTTGGAATCGTCATCATCAGCTTAGTACACTTGAAAATATCGTTGATTGAATTAAGGTTGTATTTTTATTTGTTAAAGTGTTCCACTATAGACCCACAGCTAAAACTCAACTTTTCAAAACATACCAAAATCAGAATTTGAACTTTTTCAGTATACGTAACGTATCAAAATGTCATCTTTCTCCTAGATTTGGAATCGTCATCATCAACTTAGTACACTTGAAGATATCGTTGATTGAATAAAAGTTGTAATCTTTAGTATTAAAAGTGTTCTACTTTGGATGGCTAAAACTCAACTTTTCAAAACCTTCTAAATTCTGAATTTGAACTTTTTCGAGTGTATTTACTGTATAAAAATGTCGTCATTCTCCTAGATATGGAATCGTTGTCATCAAATTAGTACACTTGAAGATATTGTTGATTGAATCAAAGCTGTCACTTTATTATTTATAATGTTCTAGTATGGACCCATGGCTAAAACTCAACTTTTCAAAACATCCCACAATCAGAATTTAAACTTTATTGAGTGTATTTAATGTATCAAAATGTCGTCTTTCTCCTAGATTCAGAATCGTCGTCATCAAAATATTACACTTGAAAATATCATTGATTGAATAAAGGTTGTATCTTTATTTGTTAAAGTGTTCCACTATGGACCCATATGTAAAACTCAACTTTTCAAAACATCCCAAAATCAGAATTTGAACTTTCTTGAGTGTATGTAATGTATCAAAATGTCGTCTTTCTCCTAGATTTGGAATCGTCATCATCAGCTTAGTGCACTTGAAAATATCGTTGATTGAATTAAGGTTGTATTTTTATTTGTTAAAGTGTTCCACTTGGAGATATCGTTGATTGAATAAAAGTTTTAATCTTTAGTACTAAAAGTGTTCTACTTTGGATCCATGGCTAAAACTCAACTTTTCAAAACCTTCCAAAATAAGAATTTGAACTTTCTCGAGTGTATTTAGTGTATAACAATGTCGTCTTTTGTAATACCCGGTATTACATGGTATTGAAAATAAATAAATTTTGGATTATTTTGAAAGGATCCCGGGTGGCTCGGGAAGCCCAAGAGTAAATTTCGAGTAATTAATTAATAAAAATTACCGAATGGGCGGTTGGGAGTGCCTCGGGACTTGGATGTCCAGGGAAGAGGACAAGAGATTGATGAGCGTCTCGAGATGAGATTAAGGAGGCTGACAGCGGTCCGACCAGGAGTAATTTTTGGAATAATCTCTGTATAAGCCCGAGCGGGTGCCAATACCGAATAGTCGGAGGGGACCTCCTGGAAGCTGCAGGACCCTAGGGGTGGTCCGGTTTTGCGAGCAAGGCAACCCTTAAGTGTTTTCGGGTCAAATTAAGGTCTCGTGCAAGCGCAGGGACGAAATTGGCTTCATCGAGTAAAAATCAAATTATTAATTTTGAAGAATTAATGTTTTAGTGGTTTGTGGGAAATTATTTAAATCTTTGGAGGGTCCAAGTGTAATTATAAAATCTCCCAAGTGCAATTATAAATTCTCTTAAGTGGAATTAGGGAATAATTGAGGGATTAATGTGTGAATTATATATATATATATAGGCAAGGAAGCTTCCTTGAAGCTTCGTGAGTTCTCTGCCATTTGAAATGGCTGAACAGAAGAGAGTGAGATCAGAGAAAAGAGGGAGAGAGAGCTCGCGACAGAGAGGGAGCCAAGCCGAGAGTGATCGCGCGCGAGAGAGAGAGAGTGTGAGAGGGAGGTTGAAGGCATTCGGCCATGGCAGGGCCGTGCGAGCAGGGGAGGCCACTGAGTGCTGTTCGTGGTGGCTGGAGGATGAAGATGGTGGCGCGCGGCAAAGGCAGCGGAGCCAAGCGAAGATGGCCGATGAGGCCGTGTGAGCAGCGGCCAAAGGCAGCAGCAGGCCAACGCAAGTAGCAGCATTCGGCCATGGCAGCGCAGGGAGCTCGCGCTGCTTCTTGCAGCGGCGGTCGATCGGTGTAGCACGGCCGGCGATGGCAGCAAGGGATGCAGCGGCAACCGGTGGTACAAGCATCGGCGGTGGCTGGCGGCAGCCGCACGAGGAAGAAGAAGCAGCCGCGCGCGCCAGAGAAGAAGAAGACGATGAACAGTGCCGCGCGGGAGAAGCCAGAGAAGAAGAGAAAAATGGAAAGAAAAAAAAAATAAATAAAAAGAAAAGAAAATAAAAAGAAAGAAGGAAAAATCTGGAAAAATAGGGGGAAAATCCCGAAAAATTCCAGAAAATTGGGGAAAGGTCCTGGAAATTATATTGAGGCTCGTAGAGCATACCGGAAACTCGAGAATGGGATTTCGGGCATGTGACGGCAGCTCGGGAAGCAACGTCGGCGTGGGCGATTGGCCGATTTTCATTTCCAAATTGTCCGAGGTAAATTAATATCTCTTCCCAAATTATTTACATTAAGCGAGTTAATGTAGAATAATTAATTATTGGATTAAACCCTGTGTTGGAGTTATTTGAAATCTGGTTGATGGATGATTTGGCGATGTGCGGTGTAGTTGAGGGCATTGGTTAAATGCTGGATGTTAATGGAGTTGGGGTTTTGTGTGTCTTGCATCTAGGTTTGACCGGGGAGGCGGTGATCCTAGAGGAACTAGAGGTTCGGGCTGGAATTTGGGCCGAGGTAGAGATGAGGCTTCGAGCCAGGTAAGGGATGGCCCCATGCGGAGGTGGCCTTGCAAGTTGGTAAATGTGTTTGATAATATTTTTATGTTGCATTGGCATGTAGTGATTATATCTTGTGTGATGCAAGAACTAGTGGACCTGTGGCCATATGGAGGACTAGTGTGGTAGGGGCTGATAGGTTGATGCCTCAAACCTTAGTGGGTTGTGAGGATGTGTGAGCCTAGCCTCATTTGCATGCATTTGGCATACATAAACATGATTATATTCATATTTACATGCATTGCACCCTTACTGAGTCTTTATGACTCATGAGGTTTTACCTCATGTGTAGATGATGCAAGTCCAGATGCAAACAGGGATGGTGCCAGGAGGCTGTTGTGGCAATTAGCTTGTTGCCTGAGATGTGTTGTTGTGTAATCTCTTGTAATTTTTGTTATATGTATTCATGTAATCGAATGTAAATGATATTAAGCACTAGATGTATTTAATGGTTGAAATCATCGTAGTGTGATAAATGATTGTGAGATTGTTCGTGGTATATGGCTTAGTTGGAGAAGCCGAGTTTCGGACCGAGTAAAGATCAGCAAGGTACGTTCTCATAAATCCCCAATGCTCAGCGAAGTGTTTGTATGCTAGCTTATGCCTGGGTCACCCCTGGCTTGCTAAGGGGCGAGCTAAAAAGAGGTGAAGCTCACTCGGGTTTCGGTCTCAGTCCGCTGTGTTTTCTCGATTGAGTTGGGACCGATTCCTGAGTGGAGCGAAGGGAAGGACAAAGCCTAGTTCCCACCTAGGGCGTTTCTCTTGAAACATAGTCCAACCCTTCAGTTGTGGTTTGATAGGTGAGTAATCTGGTCGATTATTTACCAGTGGCGCTCGTAAGTGGGAACGGGTCGTTACATCTTTCTCCTAGATATGGAATCGTTGTCATTAAATTAGTACACTTGAAGATATCGTTGATTGAATCAACACTTTCACTTTATTATTTAAAGTGTTCTAGTATGGACCCATGACTAAAGCTCAACTTTTCAAAACATACCAAAATCAGAATTTGAATTTTCTCGAGTGTATTTAATGTATCAAAATGTTGTCTTTCTCCTAGATATGGAATCGTTGTCATCAAATTAGTACACTTGAAAATATCGTTGATTGAATTAAGGTTGTATTTTTATTTTTTAAAGTGTTCCACTATAGACCCACAGCTAAAACTCAACTTTTCAAAACATACCAAAATCAGAATTTGAACTTTTTGAGTATACCTAATGTATCAAAATGTCATATTTCTCCTAGATTTGGAATCGTCATCATCAACTTAGTACACTTGAAGATATCGTTGATTGAATAAAAGTTGTAATCTTTAGTATTAAAAGTGTTCTACTTTGGATGGCTAAAACTCAACTTTTGAAAACCTTCCAAAATCAGAATTTGAACTTTCTCAAGTGTATTTAGTGTATAAAAATGTCGTCATTCTCCTAGATATGGAATCGTTGTCATCAAATTAGTACACTTGAAGATATCGTTGATTGAATCAAAGCTGTCGCTTTATTATTTAAAGTGTTCAAGTGGGGACCCATGGCTAAAACTCAACTTTTCAAAACATCCCAAAATCAGAATTTAAACTTTCTTGAGTGTATTTAATGTATCAAAATGTCGTCTTTCTCCTAGATTCAGAATCGTTGTCAGCAAAATAGTACACTTGAAAATATTGTTGATTGAATCAAGGTTGTATCTTTATTTGTTAAAGTGTTCCACTATGGACCCATAGGTAAAACTCAACTTTTCAAAACATACCAAAATCAGAATTTGAACTTTTTGAGTATACGTAATGTATCAAAATGTCATCTTTCTCCTAGATTTGGAATCGTCATCATCAACTTAGTACACTTGAAGATATCGTTGATTGAATAAAATTTGTAATCTTTAGTATTAAAAGTGTTCTACTTTGGATGGCTAAAACTCAACTTTTCAAAGCCTTCCAAAATCAGAATTTGAACTTTCTCAAGTGTATTTAGTGTATAAAAATGTTGTCATTCTCCTAGATATGGAATCGTTGTCATCAAATTAGTACACTTGAAGATATCGTTGATTGAATCAAACCTGTCACTTTATTATTCAAAGTGTTCAAGTAAGGACCCATGGCTAAAACACAACTTTTCAAAACATCCCAAAATCAGAATTTAAACTTTCTTGAGTGTATTTAATGTATCAAAATGTCGTCTTTCTCCTAGATTCTGAATCGTTGTCATCAAAATAGTACACTTGAAAATATCTTTGATTGAATCAAGGTTGTATCTTTATTTGTTAAAGTGTTCCACTATGGACCCATAGGTAAAACTCAACTTTTCGAAACATACCAAAATCAGAATTTGAACTTTTTGAGTATACGTAATTTATCAAAATGTCATCTTTCTCCTAGATTTGGAATCGTCATCATCAACTTAGTACACTTGAAGATATCTTTAATTGAATAAAAGTTGTAATCTTTAGTATTAAAAGTGTTCTACTTTGGATGGCTAAAACTCAACTTTTAAAAACCTTCCAAAATCAGAATTTGACCTTTCTCAAGTGTATTTAGTGTATAAAAATGTCGTCTTTCTCCTAGATATGGAATCGTTGTCATCAAATTAGTACACTTGAAGTTATCGTTGATTGAATTAAGGTTGTATTTTTATTTGTTAAAGTGTTCCACTATAGACCCACAGCTAAAACTCAACTTTTCAAAACATACCAAAATCAGAATTTGAACTTTTTGAGTATACGTAATGTATCAAAATGTCATCTTTCTCCTAGAATTGGAATCATCATCATCAACTTAGTACACTTGAAGATATCGTTTATTGAATAAAAGTTGTAATCTTTAGTATTAAAAGTGTTCTACTTTGGATGGCTAAACCTCAACTTTTCAAAACCTTCCAAATTAAGAATTTGAACTTTGTCGAGTGTATTTAGTGTATAAAAATGTCATCTTTCTCCTAGATATGGAATCGTTGTCATCAAATTAGTACACTTGAAGATATTGTTGATTGAATCAAAGCTATCAATTTATTATTTAAAGTGTTCCAGTATGGACCCATGGCTAAAACTCAACTTTTTAAAACATCCCGTAATCAGAATTTAAACTTTCTTGAGTGTATTTAATGTATCAAAATGTCGTCTTTCTCCTAGATTCAGAATCATCGTCATCAAAATATTACACTTGAAAATATCGTTGATTGAATAAAGGTTGTATGTTTATTTGTTAAAGTTTTCCATTATGGACCCACATGTAAAACTCAACTTTTCAAAACATCCCAAAATCAGAATTTGAAATTTCTTGAGTGTATTTAATGTATCAAAATATCGTCTTTGGCCTAGATTTTGAATCGTCGTCATCAAAATAGTGCACTTGAAAATTTCGTAGATTCAATCAAGGTTGTATCTTTATTTGATAAAGTGTTCCACTATGGACCCATAGGTAAAACTCAAGTTTTGAAAACATCCCAAAATCAGAATTTGAACTTTCTTTAGTTTATGTAATGTATCAAAATGTCGTCTTTCTCCTAGATTTGGAATTGTCATCATTAGCTTAGTACACTAGAAAATATCGTTGATTGAATTAAGGTTGTATTTTTATTTGTTAAAGTGTTCCACTATAGACCCACAGCTAAAACTCAACTTTTCAAAACATACCAAAATCAGAATTTGAACTTTTTCAGTATACGTAACGTATCAAAATGTCATCTTTCTCCTAGATTTGGAATCGTCGTCATCAACTTAGTACACTTGAAGATATCGTTGATTAAATAAAAGTTGTAATCTTTAGTATTAAAAGTGTTCTACTTTGGATGGCTAAAACTCAACTTTTCAAAACCTTCCAAACTCAGAATTTGAACTTTCTCGAGTGTATTTAGTGTATAAAAATGTCGTCTTTCTCCTAGATATGGAATCGTTGTCATCAAATTAGTACAGTTGAAGATATTTTTGATTGAATCAAAGCTGTCACTTTATTATTTATAATGTTCTAGTATTGACCCATGGCTAAAACTCAACTTTTCAAAACATCCCTCAATCAGAATTTAAACTTTCTTGAGTGTATTTAATGTATCAAAATGTCGTCTTTCTCCTAGATTCAGAATCGTCGTCATCAAAATATTACACTTGAAAATATCATTGACTGAATCAAGGTTGTATCTTTATTTGTTAAAGTGTTCCACTATGGACCCATATGTAAAACTCAACTTTTCAAAACATCCCAAAATCAGAATTTGAACTTTCTTGAGTGTATGTAATGTATCAAAATGTCGTCTTTCTCCTAGATTTGGAATCGTCATCATCAGCTTAGTGCACTTGAAAATATCGTTGATTGAATTGAGGTTGTATTTTTATTTGTTAAAGTGTTCCACTTGGAGATATCGTTGATTGAATAAAAGGTTTAATCTTTAGTACTAAAAGTGTTCTACTTTGGATCCATGGCTAAAACTCAACTTTTCAAAACCTTCCAAAATAAGAATTTGAACTTTCTCGAGTGTATTTAGTCTATAAAAATGTCGTCTTTCTCCTAGATATGGAATCGTTGTCATTAAATTAGTACACTTTATTATTTAAAGTGTTCTAGTATGGACCCATGACTAAAGCTCAACTTTTAAAAACATACCAAAATCAGAATTTGAATTTTCTTGAGTGTATTTAATGTATGAAAATGTCATCTTTCCCTTAGATTCGGAATCGTCATCATCAAAATAGTACACTTGAAAATATCGTTGATTGAATCAAAGTTGTATCTTTATTTGTTAAAGTGTTCTACTATGGAGCCATATGTAAAACTCAAGTTTTCAAAACATCCCAAAATCAAAATTTGAACTTTCTTGAGTATACATAATGTATCAAAATGTCATCTTTCTCCTAGATTTGGAATCGTCATCATCAACTTAGTACACTTGAAGATATCGTTGATTGAATAAAAGTTGTAATCTTTAGTATTAAAAGTGTTCTACTTTGGATGGCTAAAACTCAACTTTTGAAAACCTTCCAAAATCAGAATTTGAACTTTATCAAGTGTATTTAGTGTATAAAAATGTCATCATTCTCCTAGATATGGAATCGTTGTCATCAAATTAGTACACTTGAAGATATCGTTGATTGAATCAAAGCTGTCACTTTATTATTTAAAGTGTTCAAGTGGGGACCCATGGCTAAAACTCAACTTTTCAAAACATCCCAAAATCAGAATTTAAACTTTCTTGAGTGTATTTAATGTATCAAAATGTCGCCTTTCTCCTAGATTCAGAATCGTTGTCATCAAAATAGTACACTTGAAAATATTGTTGATTGAATCAAGGTTGTATCTTTATTTGTTAAAGTGTTCCACTATGGACCCATAGGTAAAACTCAACTTTTTAAAACATACCAAAATCAGAATTTGAACTTTTTGAGTATACGTAATGTATCAAAATGTCATCTTTCTCCTAGATTTGGAATCGTCATCATCAACTTAGTACACTTGAACATATCGTTGATTGAATAAAAGTTGTAATCTTTAGTATTAAAAGTGTTCTACTTTCGATGGCTAAAACTCAACTTTTCAAAACCTTCCAAAATCAGAATTTGAACTTTCTCGAGTGTTTTTAGTGTATAAAAATGTCGTCTTTCTCCTAGATATGGAATCGTTGTCATCAAATTAGTACACTTGAAAATATCGTTGATTGAATTAAGGTTGTATTTTTATTTGTTAAAGTGTTCCACTATAGACCCACAGCTAAAACTCAACTTTTCGAAACATACCAAAATCAGAATTTGAACTTTTTGAGTATACGTAATGTATCAAAATGTCATACTCTACTCTAAGATATCGTTGATTGTATCAAAGTTGTCTCTTTTTTCCTGAAAGTGTTCTACCATGGATCTATGGCCAAAACTCAAGTTTCCAAATCCTTTCGAAATCAGAAATCGAACTTTCTTGAGTTGTTTTATATATCAAATTGTCGACTTTCACCTAGAAATGGATTCGTCAGAAATAAATTAGTCTACTTCTAGATATTGTTGATTGTATAAAAGTTGTCTCTTTCTTCATGAAAGTGTTCTACCATAGATCTATGGCCAAAACTCAAGTTTCTAAAATTTCTCGAATTCAGAAATGGAACTTTCATGACTTAATTTAGTATGTCAAAATGTCGTCTTTCTCCCAGATTTGGATTGGCTGGAAACAAATTAGTCTTCTTCGAGATATCTTTGATTGTTTCAAAGTTGTCTCTTTCTTCTTGAAACTGTTCTACTATGGATCTATGGCCAAAACTCAAGTTTCCAAAACTTCTCGAAATCAGAAGTCGAACTTTCATGACTCGATTTAGTATGTCAAAATGTCATCTTTCACCCATATTTGGAATGGTTAAAAACAAATTAGTCTTCTTCGAGATATCGTTGATTGTTTCAAAGTTCTCTTTTTTCTTGACACTGTTCTACTACGGATCTATGGCTAAAACTCAAGTTTCCAAAACTTCCCGAAATCAAAAGTCGAACTTTCATGACCCGATTTTGTCGTCTTTGAAAGATTTCTTATAAAAAAATAGCGGAACAGAAATATTACTTTAAAAACTCCAAGATAGTTACCTTTTCTATGCGAGGATCGATTTGATGTAAAACACAACTTACACACCAAGGGTAGTTTGATTACCAACTTAAAGAAGCAGCAACCAAAAGACTTTCACAACCCAATATGCCTTCTTTGCTAGTCTCTTATTCTTCTCACTAGAAGAATATTTGTATACTCCTTCAATCCCCAAAACACTCTCAAAAGATCATCATTTGGATGAAATGGGTGGTGCTCTATTTATATTTGAGTGCCACCCCTTCCCAAAGGACTTATCTTTGGAGAAAGGGTGCATGGAACCTTCCAAGTAACCACCCATAACCAACTTGGTGTGAAAGAATGTGTGGTTACGTTGGTGTAACCACCTATAACCAACTTGGTGTAACCACCCATAATGGTAGCCTTTCATCCATAAGGAAGAGAGATAGGTTTATGTGTTGACATGTGTCAGCATGTGGTTAAGTCACATGTCAATTGGCTAGTAGTCCATGTAAGCTGCCATGTCATCACCTGATGACATGTCACTACTATAACACCCCCTCTCCTAGAACTGCCCGAGAAGAGGTGTTACTGGGGATAATAAAATAAACTGACTGATAACTGAATTCTGATACCAATACTGTATGTATCAATTAACTGTAACAAAACTCTGAGTCAACAAAAACTGAAATCATAACTGCATCTAAGGGACATCCCTAAACTGGAATATAAAATAAATCTAAACTGATCAAGCACTAGCTAACAAACTAACAACTCCCAGACATCTTTGGTCTTGAGCGGCTCCACGTACACACACTACTGGACACTGCTGCTAGGCCCCACATCTGGTACTCCCCCACTAGGACCTGGAATGGTGAAGAGTACAAGA
Organism: Diospyros lotus; assembly: GCF_014633365.1. Lineage (NCBI taxonomy): Eukaryota > Viridiplantae > Streptophyta > Magnoliopsida > Ericales > Ebenaceae > Diospyros > Diospyros lotus. The sequence goes on from NC_068340.1 coordinate 13,859,064, forward strand.
TGAGCTACAAAGCTCAGCAAGTAATAAACTGGAAAGGATAACTGAAGCTGAATCGAAGAATATCGATACTGATAAAAATACTTACTGAACTTGTACTAAGAGATATAATAATCACTGGATGGCATTTATAAGATGAAATGCACATAAGCTATAAACTAAATGCAGGTATGCAACTTTGGCCCATAGGCCCACATAACTGTAACACATACCTGGCTGATCTGAGTCCTGCAAACATAAAAATGTAAGCACATACTTTGGGCAATATGCCCCTAGCTCCCTGGTCGACATCAGGCGAGCAACTCATAACTGAGATATAATACTAGTGGGATCCCCGCGGACAAGCCGCCTGGCACGCATAATGCAATGCTCATATAAGTGCTGGCACACGATATGTAGTGCTCCATATAAAGTCATGCTCAATGTTCATACAATGTGTATGCACATAATCTCACAAAATAATGCTGACCATGTCATAATGAACTGCTAAACATGGTATATGATTTTTATTAGAAATATTGAGATTCAAATATTCTGAAATTTCTGAGTATAGGCATGGCATATTGGATTTTTTGATATCTTAGCATAAAAATTCAATATTTGAATAATTGAATATTCATATTAAATTTAAAACTTGAATCAAGAATTTATTGGAAGCTATTTGGATGCCATTTGATACTATTTAGATGATTGAGAAAGTCTAAGAAAGCAATTTGAATGAAAAAGCAACCCATTCGAATGAAAAAAAGGATTTCAGCAAGCTCATTCGAATGGCAGAAAACTCATTCGAATGACAGAGACTCATTCGAATGACAGAAGGCTCATTTGAATGATAGATGATATTCAAAGGCTATTCGGATCTGATCTGGGACTCAGTCGAATGACTCTCAAATTCATTTGAATGAATTTTGAAAATTTCCAACATTTGAACTGGCAAAACTCGACTCATTCGAATGCAACAGTAACCTTATTCGAATCAATTTGAAGATCATTCGAATGACAAGAAGACTCATTCGAATGCTAAGCTATATAAAACAACAACTTACTCACATTTTCAAGGGCTCATTCGAATGACAACAAGGCTCATTCGAATGACAGTCTAAAAACCTCAAAAATTCATACGAATGATACGATATCTCAGGACTCATTCGAATGACAAGGAACTCATTCGAATGACTGATACATTATAAGGGAAAAACATCACGATAACACTGAAACTTATTCGGATACCACTGAACTCATTCGAATGATAAAGAGGCTCATTCGAATGACTGGAAACTTATACAAAACGAAGTTTACGATAACAGATACCAAATCTTGAATTCAAAACTTATCTTCACTACACCATTCCAAAAGAAATCTTTGGAGAACAATCCCAATTGATATATAAACAACTTGAGGGATGATTTACTGATCATAACTAATGTAAACATTGCAAGGAATATGCATGAACTGGCTGGTACTCACTGTACGCATGTAAATACATATATAAACATGCACTGAACTGAAATAACTCACTGTAACGCACATATATGAATATACATGCACTGGAACTGATTCAATTATGGAAATCTGATATCCAACTCAATCAAGACCTGTAAGAAAGGATTACAGGGGAAAGATACTTGCCTTATGATCTTCTTAATTGACTTAATAATCTCCCGAAAGCCTTCTATGCAAAGCTTGAACTCACTGTACATGCATAAAAATATATACATACATACTGCTGAATTAATCTGAATTACATTAAGAATCTTGAATCAACTGAGGGTATCACTGAACTACAATCTCGTAAGAATGGATTACAGGGATGGGATACTTGCCTTAAGCTAACTCTGATCGGATCGACGATTGCAACGAAAATCTCTTAAGCAATCTCACTGTTAAGTTTCTTCCTTCTCCTGTTCTTCACATGGCGTGAAGAAAACTAATGCTAATGGATTAATATATACACTTGAAACCCTAGATCAGACTCCTTTATGACTTGAAACTCTTCTCTCAACATAACTAGGAGACTTTAATCCCAATCTCCTCACGGATTTGTCAATCTCGTAATCACAATAACATTACTTAATAATTAAATTCTAATAACAAATCCTTAAATGACCAATATGTCCTTGCATTTAATCTTCACAAATAAGTAAATAATTAAATGCTATTTAAAAGCTATTTTCTCAATTAAAATCTCTAAATTGCCATATTAAATAATTAAATGGCAAATCCTCTTAATTAATTACTTCAATAATTAATTAACTAATTCTAAATAAATACTAGGCCCTCTAACGGGTCGTTACAACTACCACCTCACTTGATGACACATCACTCAGCTAGTGTCACTCTAACGAGCTGGGTCAACTACCTTGAGTTGACTTGAGCTAGGTGAGCTGGAGTTGAGCTGGAGTGAGTTAGTTTAAGCTACTGTGAGTTATTCACAACTCACGTTGAGCTCTCTCTAGCTATCTCATGATCCATATGATCAAGTTTAGCTTGTGCGTACACAAGTATTTGCTCAAATTCCAACAGCTCCCACTCGCACATGGTAAACTTGAACCAATCATCAGTAACACATCAAGAACACATAAAACCAAATGCAGACTCATACAAGGCATATGGGCCGTGACCCTTTAGCGAAAGTTGACTTTTTCCTATTATGCAACTGTTAAGTTAGACATAGCAGATTTTCTCAAATCGATGTTGATGCAAGTCACATAGCTAAAACCCCATAAGACCCGTTAAGCATCCATGGAGGTCCAATGACTAGGGCACGAACCAAGAAAATTACGGGAGCATTAAATGGGCTAATTGAACACATCTCAAATTCAAGCATCATTCAAAATTCTAATATGCCCGAATTAAGTATTCAAGATAGTCAATGTTATCCAAGTCTCTGAAAGTAATCTGGGTTGATTGAGAAGATTTGCAAGATTGCAAGATTTGGGGTTGATTGATTGACACGATTGCAAGATTTGGGATTGATTGATTGATTGGTTGATTGATTGACAAGATTTGCAAGATTTGGGAATGATTGAATGATTGACAAGATTTGCAGATTATGTTATTTCCTTCTTGTATTCAATTCCTACTATGTCTAGGATTTGGTTTATTTCCTTCTAAATTAGAATTTGAGTTCGGCTATATAAGCCAATGTAACCCAAGAGGAATGTAGTTTTTGACTATATCTAAAACTCAAGTTTCCAAAACTTCCCGAAATCAGAAATCAAACTTTCTTGAGTTGTTTTAGTATATCAAATTGTCATCTTTCACCTAGAAATGGTTTCGTCAGAAATAAATCAGTCTACTACTAGATATTATTGATTGTATGAAAGTTGTCTCTTTTTGCTTGAAAGTGTTCTACTATGGATCTATGGCCAAAACTCAAGTTCCAAAATTTCCAAAAATCAGAAGTCGAACTTTTATGACTTGATTTAGTATGTCTAAATGTCGTCTTTCACCCAGATTTGGAATGGTTAGAAACATATTAGTCTTCTTCGAGATATCGTTCATTGTATTAAAGTTGACTCTATCTTCTTGAAAGTGTTCTACAATGGATCTATGACTACAACTCAAGTTTTCAAAACTTCCCAAATTCAGAAATCAAACTTTCATGACTCGATTTAGAAGGTGAAAATGTCATCTTTCTCCCAGATTTGGAATGGTTAGAAACAAATTAGTCTTCTTCGAGATATCGTCGATTGTATCAAAGTTGTCTCTTTCTTCTTTAAAGTGTTCTACTACGGATCTGTTGCCAAAACCTATGTTTCCAAAACTTCCTGAAATCAGAAATCAAACTTTCTTGAGTTGTTTTAGTATATCAAATTGTCATCTTTCACCTCGAAATGGATTCGTCAGAAACAAATCAGTATACTTCTAGATATCGTTGATTGTGCGAAAGTTATCTCTTTCTTCTTGAAAGTGTTCTACTATGCATCTAAATCAAAAAACTCAAGTTTCCCAAACCTCCTGAAATCATAAATCGAACTTTCCTAGTTTGTTTTATTATATCAAAATGTCGTCTTTCACCTAGAATTGGATTCGTCACAAACAAATTAGTCTACTCTAAGTCATCATTGATTGTATCAAAGTAGTCTCTTTTTTCCTGAAAGTGATATTATGGATCTATGGCCAAAACTCAAGTTTCCAAATTTTCCGAATTCAAAAATCGAACTTTCATCACTTGATTTAGTAGGTCAAAATGTCCAATTTCACCTAGATTTTGAATGGTTAGAAATAAATTAGTCTTCTTCGAGAGATATCATTGATTGTATCATAGTTGTATCTTTCCTCTTGAAAGTGTTATACTATGGATCTATAGCTTAAACTCAAGTTTCCAAAACTTCCCGAAATCAGAAATTGAACTTTCTTGAGTTGTTTTAGTATATCAAATTGTCGTCTTTCACCTAGAAATGGTTTCGTGAGAAATAAATCAGTCTACTACTAGATATTGTTGATTGTATGAAAGTTGTCTCTTTCTTCTTGAAAGTGTTCTACTATGGATCTATGGCCAAAACTCAAGTTTCCAAAACTTCCCGAAATTAGAAGTCGAACTTTCATGAGTCGATTTAGTATGTCAAAATGTCGTATTTCACCCAGATTTGGAATGGTTAGAAACATATTAGTCTTCTTTGAGATATCATTGATTGTATCAAAGTTGACTCTATCTTCTTAAAAGTGTTCTACTATAGATCTATGGCTAAAACTCAAGTTTCCAAAACTTCCCAAAATTAGAAGTCAAACGAAATGACTAGATTTAATATGTCAAAATGTCGTCTTTCATACAGATTTGGAATGGGTAGAAACAAAATAGTCTTCTTTGAGATATCGTTGATTGTATCAAAGTTGTCTCTTTCTTCTTCAAAGTGTTCTACTCCAGGTCTATAGCTAAACCTAAGTTTCCAAAACTTCCCGAAATCAGAAATCGAACTTTCTTGAGTTGTTTTAGTATATCAAATTTTCGTCTTGCACCTTGAAATGGATTCGTCAGAAACAAATCTGTATACTTCTAGATATCGTTGATTGTACGAAAGTTATCTCTTTCTTCTTGAAAGTGTTCTACTATGGATCTAAAGCAAAAACTCAAGTTTCCAAAACCACCCGAAATCAGAAATCGAACTTTCCTAAGTTTTTTTATGATATCAAAATGTCATCTTTCACCTAGAATTGGATTCGTCACAAACAAATTAGTCTACTATGAGATATCCTTGATTGTATCAAAGTAGTCTCTTTTTTCCTGAAAGTGTTCTACTATGGATCTATGGTCAAAACTCAAGTTTTCAAAATTTCCCGAATTCAGAAATTGAATTTTCACCACTTGATTTAGTATGTAAAAATGTCGTCTTTCACCTTGATTTGGAATGGTTAGAAATAAATTAGTCATCTTTGAGATATCGTTGATTGTATCAAAGTTGTATCTTTTCTCTTGAAAGTGTTATACTATGGATGTATAGCTAAAACTCAAGTTTCCAAAACCCCTCGAAATAAGAAATCTAACTTTCTTGAGTTGTTTTAGTATATCAAATTATCGCCTTTCACCTAGAAATGGATTCATCATAAACAAATCAGTCTACTTCTACATATTGTTGAATATATGAAAGTTGTCTCTTTCTTCTTGAAAGTGTTCTACTATGGATTTATGGCCAAAACTCAAGTTTCCAAAATTTGTCGAATTCAGAAATGGAACTTTCATGACTTAATTTAGTATATCAAAATGTCGTCTTTCACCGAGATTTGGAATGGCTGGAAACAAATTAGTTTTCTTCAAGATATTGTTGATTGTTTCAAAGTTGTCTCTTTCTTCTTGAAACTGTTCTACTATGAATCTATGGCTAAAACTCAAGTTTCCAAAACTTCTCGAAATCAGAAGTCGAACTTTCATGACTCGATTTAGTATTATCAAAATGTCATCTTTCACCCACATTTGGAATGGTTAGAAACAAATTAGTCTTCTTCGAGATATCGTTGATTGTTTCAAAGTTGTCTCTTTCTTCTTGAAACTGTTCTACTACGGATATATGGAAACTAAACTTCCCAAAATCAGAAGTTGAACTTTAATGACTCAATTTAGTATGTCAAAATGTCGTCTTTCACCGAGATTTGGAATGGTTAGAAACACATTAGTCTTCTTCGAGATATCGTTGATTACATAAAAGTTGACTCTATCTCTTGAAAGTGTTCCACTATGGATCTATGGCTAAAACTCAAGTTTCCAAAACTTCCCAAAATCAGAAATCAAACTTTCAGAACTTGATTTAGTATGTCAAAATGTCGTCTTTCACCAAGATTTGGAATGGTTAGAAACAAATTAGTCTTCTTCGAAATATCGTTGATTGTATGAAAGTTGTAAGTTTCCTCTTCAAAGTGTTATACTATGTATCTATAGCTAAAACTCAAGTTTCCAACACCTCCTGAAATCAAAAATCGAACTTTCTTGAGTTGTTTTAGTATATCAAATTGTCATCTTTCACCTAGAAATGGTTTCGTCAGAAATAAATCAGTGTACTACTAGATATTGTTGATTGTATGAAAGTTGTCTCTTTCTTCTTGAAAGTGTTCTACTATGGATCTATGGCCGAAACTCAAGTTTCCAAACTTCTCAAAATCAGAAGTTGAACTTTCATGACTCGATTTAGTATGTCAAATCTTTCACCCATATTTGGTATGGTTAGAAAAAACTTAGTCTTCTTCGAGATATCGTTGATTGTTCCAAAGTTGTCTCTTTCTTCTTGAAACTATTTTACTACGGATCTATGGAAACTATACTTCTCAAAATCAGAAGTCGAACTTTCATGACTCGATTTAGTATGTCAAAATGTCGTCTTTCACCTAGATTTGGAATGGTTAGAAACACATTAGTCTTCTTCGAGATATCGTTGATTGTATCAAAGTTAACTCTATCTTCTTGAAAGTGTTCTACTATGGATCTATGGCTAAAACTCAAGTTTCCAAAACTTCCCAAAATCAGAAGTCAAACTTTCATGACTTGATTTAGTATGTCAAAATGTCATCTTTCATACAAATTTGTAATGGGTAGAAACAAATTAGTCTTCTTCGAGATATCGTTGATTGTATCATAGTTGTAAGTTTTCTCTTAAAAGTGTTATACTATGTATCTATAGCTAAAACTCAAGTTTCCAAAACCTCTGAAAATCAGAAATCAAACTTTCTTGAGTTGTTTTAGTATATCAAATTGTCGTCTTTCACCTAGAAATGGTTTCGTCAGAAATAAATCAGTGTACTACTAGATATTGTTGATTGTATGAAAGTTGTCTCTTTCTTCTTGAAAGTGTTCTACTATGGATCTATGGCCAAAACTCAAGTTTCCAAAACTTCTCAAAATTAGAAATAGAACTTTCATGAGTCGATCTAGTATGTCAAAATATCATCTTTCACCTAGATTTGGAATGGTTAGAAACACATTAGTCTTCTTCGAGATATCGTTGATTGTATCAAAGTTGACTCTATCTTCTTGAAAGTGTTCTACTATGGATCTATGGCTAAAACTCAAGTTTCCAAAACTTCCCAAAATCAGAAATCGAACTTTCCTGAGTTTTTTTATTATATCAAAATGTCATCTTTTACCTAGAATTGGATTCATCACAAACAAATTAGTTTACACTGAGATATCGTTGATTGTATCAAAGTAGTCTCTTTTTTCCTGAAAGTGTTCTACTATGGATCTATGGTCAAAACTCAAGTTTTCAAAATTTCTCGAATTTAGAAATTGAACTTTCATCACTTGATTTAGTATGTCAAAATGTCGTCTTTCACCTTGATTTGAAATGGTTAGAAATAAATTAGTCTTCTTCGAGATATCGTTGATTGTATCAAAGTTGTATCTTTCCTCTTGAAAGTGTTATACTATGGATGTATAGCTAAAACTCAAGTTTCCTAAACCTCCCGAAATCAGAAATCGAACTTTCTTGAGTTGTTTTAGTATATCAAATTTTCGCCTTTCACCTTGAAATGGATTCGTTAGAAACAAATCAGTATACTTCTAGATATCGTTGATTGTGTGAAAGTTATCTCTTTCTTCTTAAAAGTGTTCTACTATGGATCAAGCAAAAACTTAAGTTTCCAAAACCACCCGAAATCAGAAATCGAACTTTCCTGAGTTTTTTTGTTATATCAAAATGTCATCTTTCACCTAGAATTGGATTCGTCACAAACAAATTAGTCTACTCTGAGATATCCTTGATTGTATCAAAGTAGTCTCTTTTTTCCTAAAAGTGTTCTACTATGGATCTATGGTCAAAACTCAATTTTTCAAAATTTCCCGAATTCAGAAATTGAATTTTCATCACTTGATTTAGTATGTCAAAATGTCGTCTTTCACCTTGATTTGGAATGGTTAGAAATAAATTAGTCTTCTTCAAGATATCGTTGATTGTATCAAAGTTGTATCTTTCTTCTTGAAAGTGTTATACTATGGTTGTATAGCTAAAACTCAAGTTTCCAAAACCCCTCGAAATCAGAAATCTAACTTTCTTGAGTTGTTTTAGTATATCAAATTATCGCCTTTCACCTAGAAATGGATTCATCAGAAACAAATCAGTCTACTTCTACATATTGTTGATTATATGAAACTTGTCTCTTTCTTCTTGAAAGTGTTCTACTATGGATCTATGGCCAAAACTCAAGTTTCCAAAATTTGTCGAATTCAGAAATGGAACTTTCATGACTTAATTTAGTATGTCAAAATGTCGTCTTTCACCGAGATTTGGAATGGTTGAAAACAAATTAGTTTTCTTCGAGATATTTTTGATCGTTTCAAAGTTGTCTCTTTCTTCTTGAAACTGTTCTACTATGAATCTATGGCTAAAACTCAAGTTTCCAAAACTTCCCAAAATCAAAAGTCGAACTTTCAGAACTTGATTTAGTATGTCAAAATGTCATCTTTCACTCAGATTTGGAATGGATAGAAACAAATTAGTCTTCTTCGAAATATCGTTGATTGTATGAAAGTTGTAAGTGAAAAGATTTCTTATAAAACAAATAGCGGAATAGAAATCTTACTTTGAAAACTCCAAGATAGATAACTCTACCTTTTCTTGCTAGGATCGATTTGATGTAAAACACAACTCCACACCAAGGGTAATTTGATTACCAACTTAAAGAAGTAGCAACCAAAATACTTTCACAACCCAATGTGCCTTCTTTGCTAGTCTCTTATTCTTCTCTCTAGAAGAATATCTTGCAATCCTCTTCTCTTACCTTTACTTTGTAATATACAAATAAAAGGCTCTCAAATTCATGACTTTGGATGAAATGGATGGTGGTCTATTTATATGTGAGTGCCACCCTTTCCCAAAGGACTTGTCTTTGGAGAAAGGGTGCTTGGAACCTTCCAAGTAACCACCCATAACCACCCTTAACCAACTTGGTGTAACCACCCATAATGGTGACCTTTAATCCATAAGGAAGAGAAAGAGATTTATGTGTTGCCATGTGTCAGCACATGGTTAAGTCACATGTCAATTAGCTAGTAGTCCATGTAAGCTGCCAAGTCATCACCCGATGATATGTCACTGCCACCTCACTATCACTCAGGTAGTGTCACTGCCCCGAGCTGGGTCCAACTACCTTGAGTTGACTTGAGCTAGAGTGAGCTAGGTGAGCTGGAGTTGAGCTGGAGTGAGTTAGCTTAAGCTACTGTGAGCTATTCAAAAACTCACGTTAAGCTCTCTCTAGCTATCTCATGAGCACATAGCTGCTAAGCTTCAATTCATGATCCATCTGATCAAGTTTGACTTGTGCGTACACAAGTATTCGCTCAAATTCCAATAACTCCCACTCGCATATGGTAAACTTGAAACAATCATCAGTAACACATCAAGAACACATAAAAACAAATGCAGACTCATACAAGGCATATGGGTCGTGACCCTTTGGCGAAAGTTGAGTTTTTCTTACTATGCAACTATTAAGTTAGACATAGCAAATTTTCTCAAATCGATGTGACCTACCTACTGACCTAAATAGGTAGTCGTCAAAATGACTCCCACTATCATTAGCATTAATGGTTATAACCATTAAGTTCGCCTGATACCTAAGACTTTTTGTTACGCAATGTTTGGCTACTTTCAATCCCTTTTGTGAGTTGAAACTAATTCAAACTGATGAACCGTACCAAACAACGAGTACTCATGCTTTAAACCGCTGTGCAGTGGAGTCTTGTTTCGCTGAGAAACATATGATCCGGATCGATTCCACATACAAGTGACAGTGTATTCAAACAAAGTCTTTCCTTTTGAACTCACTATCTTACAACTACAAGTTATTTAATTGCCCAACAAAGAAACCGACAGACCGCATATTCTCATGGTCATAGGTTACCCATCAAAGCAACATAAATAACTCATAATCACAAAATAGTAGTCAATAGTCACTAAAGGCATACAAAAATGAGAAGCTCATACAACATAAGAGATAGGGATCACTCTTAGTTACTTCTCGATGGTCACTATATTAAATATACACACATAGTATGAGACATGTGCCACGGTATCACAAGCCATGTAAATGATTTACTATAAGAACCACCCAAATTCTCCCACTTAAATCATGTATAGTGGAATTTGTAACGCCCCGCTCCCACTTACGAGCGCCACTAGTAAATAATCGACCAGATTATTCATCTATCAACCACAACTGAAGGGTTGGACTATGTTTCAAGAGAAACGCCCTAGGTGGGAACTAGGCTTCGTCCTTCCCTTCGCTCCACTCAGGAATCGGTCCCAACTCAATCAGGAAAACACAGCGGACTGAGACCCGAAACCCGAGTGAGCTTCACCTCTCTTCAGCTCGCCCCATAGCAAGCCAGAGGTGACCCAGGCACAAGCTAGCATACAAACACTTCGCTGAGTATTGGGGATTTATGAGAACGTACCTTGCTGAACTTGACTCGGTCCGAAATTTGGCTTTACCGTCTATGCCACATTCGACAAGCAACTTCACAATCATCTATCACACTATGATGATTACACAATTAAATACATTTAAGCTCAATGACATAGGCATTTACTCACAAGGGTATACATACACCACGCCCCCTGGCTACGTACAAGCAATATTAAAAATACATAACTCAGGCAACACAGCTAGTTGCCACAACAGCCTCCCGACGCCATCCCTGCTTGCATCCGAACTTGCATCATCTACACATGAGGTAAAACCTCATGAGTCATAAAGACTCAGTAAGGGTGCAATGCATGTAAATATGAATATAATCAAGTTTATGTATGCCAAATGCATGCAAATGAGGCTAGGCTCACACATCCTCACAACCCACCAAGGTTTGAGGCATCAACCTATCAGCCCCCACCACACTAGTCCTCCATATGGCCACAGGTCCACTAGGTCTCGCATCACGCAAGTGTTAACCACTACATGCAAATGAAACATAAAAACATTATCGAACACATTTACTAACTTGCAAGGCCACCTCCACATGGGGCCGTCCCTTACCTGGCTCGAAGCTTCATCTCTGCCTCGGCACGAATTCCAACCTAAATCCCGAGCTCTTCTAGGATCACCGTCTCCCCGGTCGAACCTAGATGCAACCATACACAAAATCTCAACTTCATTAACTTCCGGCATTAAACCAACGCCCTCAACTACGCCGCACATCACCAAAATCATCCATTAACAAATTCCAAATAACCCCCAACATAGGGTTTAATCCAACTAATACTACACGATTCATTATCTCACATAATGAAAATAATTAAATTAATTTACCTCAATTAATTCTGGAGAAGAAAACTGATCAAACACCCACATCGGCATTGGCTCCCGAGCCGCCACTTGCGCCCAAAATCCCATTTTTGAGCTCCTGACACGCTCCTCAAGCCCCGAGATAATTTTCAGAGTTTTCTGGAGATTTTTGGAAATTGTTTCCTATTTTTCCTTATTTTCCAGATTTCTCCTTATTTTATATATATATATATATATTTTTTATTCTTCCTTTTCCCTTCTTTTCTTCCAGGCAGCCACTGTTCCTCTTTCTTCATCTTTTCACGCGGTTCCTGCGCACACACCAGCGCCTTCTTCTTCTTCTTCACGCGGCTGCAGCCAGCCACCATCGACTTCGACGTCGACATCGCCTCCAACCACCACGCAACGCTGGCCGGTCACCGCCACCTCGCCTGGCTTCACCGCAAGCCACCATCGCAGCCGGCTTCACCGAGCGTAGCTGCACCTGCACAACCAGCAGCCATGGCCGATCGCTGCCACCAGCTACTGCAGCGCCTCCAGCCGTCGACGAAGCCTCCCTAGCTACCTCCGACCTCGCCAGCGCCTCCGCGAACTTCGTCGTGTGCCATAGCTGCTGCTCTATAGCCGCTCGACCTTCATCGCCGAGCAGCCATGGCCGCTGCTTGGTGTCGCTGCTGTCGCTGGTTGCCCAGCCGGCCTCCCATCGGCCATTTCCTCTCTCTTTCTCTTGCATTTGTTTGCCCGAGCTCTCCTCTACATCTCGCTCTCTTTCATTTTCCTTCTCCCTCTCTGATTCTTAGATTTCAAATTTTAAAAATGGCAGCAAACTCGCGGCTCTTCTTAAATATACCCATGCTTATACATATACATATATATATATATATTAATTACACATTTAATCCCCCCAATTTCTCAATATATCACTTGAGGGGTTTAATAATCCCACTTGGAGACTTATTAAATACACTTAAGCCCTCCAAGGCACAAATTAATTATCATTAAGCCACGCCACATCTCGATTTATCAAAAATTAGTAGCCGACCGCTACTCGGGAATACTGACATCGTCCCTGCACCTACACGGACCTTTATTTGACTCGAAAACACTTAAGGGTTGCCTTACTCAGAAAACCGAACCACCCTTAGGGTCCCCTCAGCTTCTGGGAGGTCCCCTCCGACTATTCGGTATTGGCACCCACTCGGGCTTATACAGAATTTGTTTCGAAAATTATTCCCGGTCGGACTGGTTCCAGCGTCATTAATCTCATCTCGAGACGCTCGCCAATCTCTTGCCCTCTTCCCTGGACATCCAAGTCCCGAGGCACTCCCAGCCGTCAATTCGGCAATTTTATTAATTAATTGCTCGAAATTTATTTTTGGCCTTCCTGGACCACCCGAGGTCCTTCCAAAATAATCAAAATTTATCTATTTACAATACCATGTAATACCGGGTATTACATTCCACCCTCCTTAAGGAATTTCGTCCTCGAAATTAAATTTGCCTTAATCTCTTACCCAAGATAATCACATTCTCTGGCTACTCTCCGAATCTCCTGCTCGAGAGTCTCGTAGCCGAACTATTTCTCAGCCTTCACCTTGGGTTATTCCCACCTCAAGGCTTCACTTAGGCATTTGGTCCTCCACCTCTCGAGGACGTTCACCGATCGATTACCGCCTTGGCCTTCAGCCAAATCGCACCACTGGTCGCTGGTCGTGCTTACTGCAACGATATCCATCTCCGGATAGATTTTCTCTGTCTCGAAGCATCGCTTTGCAGGTTTATTTCCTATTTCTCCTTTTTCGCATCAACCGAAACAACTCTCACTAACATTGCATTACTGATCAGTCTACCACGATTTTACGCCGATCACACACGGCAACGTTTCCCACTGCCAATCACACATGGCCACGATTTTACGCTGGTCCAACCAGCAACGTTTTAGCACTGATCATCACCGCAATGTCTCTTTTAGTACCCACAAGACACTCTTCCACTATGGCACACTGCCATTTATCACACGCCTGCCTAGCTTGAGTTGATCCTCATGGAAATCTCTCATTACCGATCAACCTATAACACTAGCACAACTTGGGAAGTAACCATTTGGCCCACCCAGCCAACTTTAACCATTTTTATACATGGTCTTCTACTTTGACCAGGCGACCCTCATTTATCGATATGATTACGCAAAATTGATATACCTAACACCATGTCAGGTAATTTCACATTTCAACCATACGTGCATTACCCGAGTCCAATTCGAGCTTGACGATTCACGCACCATTACAATCTCACCTCGAGCTTAACCATGCTCGGGCCCCAACCTTCTCCCAACTAGGAGCTCTTCGCATAAGCACACAGAGGTACTTAGGCCTTCTTACTAGCCGATATCACACGCTAGTAGGGGTTTCATACCCCAAGCAAGGAACTCTTCACTGAGCAACCCTCTTTTTAATTCCTCATCCCATTTTAACTTTTACGATCATGTCCCATGCTAAGCCTTACCTTGGCTGTTAAACCCTACCGCGAGTCAAGGATCCTACCATTGTTCTTAAGGTCGCGGGACCATTAATCAGCCCTCGTCATCACCTACAGTGCGTGGCACAAGTGTTTGGCTTATTACCATCTGCACATTCACTTTTTGCATCGCACCTATAGGATGACTCGTGCCTTTGGTCCGCACCACAACAACTAACATGGTAACACCCCCACTCTTGTAGCGGTCTTCTAGCCAAATTTACTCGCCCAGCTTCAATTTCGTTGGGACTTTTTAAATCTCACATTTCTCAACAAAGCCTCTTACTCTTAAAGCACAGAACCTTTCGGCAATCCCAAAATCAGGTTCGTTCTCAATTTGCGATAAACACTTGATTTAAACCATGCATAATGGTTTCCTTTTATCCTACTCGGCAAGGACAACACCATGACAGCAATGAATTCTCTGATAGCGATGATGACATCACTATGTCATCTCAAAGACTTGCTACTCCATGAATCTCACTACTCAATGCAACCGGCACGACCCCACTCTTAGGCCGCCTTCCTCATATCACTTTGCTATGCTTATAGCAACTAGCCAACTCCCTGAGAGACTCTGGCTTCTCTCGGATTTCTTATAACTTTTGCTTTAATCGACTCACACCTCAGTGAGTGACCACATTGACTCTAATGCCATCTTCATCAACTAAAACGACCTCTTGCCATCGCTTAGCACCACATCCAGCCGCAACCGCGACTCAGGAGCCACCTATGCCACTGACTGACTGCTCTTACGACGCCCCACGACCTTGGCCAGCCGCTGCATTGCTGCTGCCGCTATCACCAATTGGCGCATTTGGTCGCTATCGGCTACTCTCAGCCAGTCATTAATCGGCTCCATTAGCTGATTTCCTTTCACAATCGTTAACCCCTAACCTCGAGGTTAAATCTTATCAATTGCCCACACTCCAAGGCATCCCTCTAGCTGTATAACACTCACAGCTATCAGGTGATTTCATCACCTAAACACCATTCCTAGGGAGCAATCTCGTCCCATAAGCTCTTCCTTCAAGCTCTCTTTACCCATTGGCGACATCTTAATTTCGCTCTCATCTTCCATCTAACCAACTCGATTAGCTTTAGTCGGATCGCCCGGCTCGACCAACACAACCTTCCTCCAGGCACTGTATTTGCAATCATCGACTACCACTTCAATAGAAACTCTAGCTATTGAAAATCACCCATGCCACTCCTGTGGAACTCACACTTCCACTCTATGACGTAGGACTTACCTTCCTACTCAGGCACTGTCCATTACGCTGGCTTTCTCCAGGTGATCCATTCTGGTAGAGTTATAGCGCCTTATGAAGTTTAGCCCGTGTTGTTACCCTATGTTTAGCCTCTCTTGGAAGAACATCTCAAGTTCTACCTTGACCACATTTCAGGACTACCCTCTATAACTCCCGCTACGGAGTAGCACTCCTTCAAACGGCATAACTTTGCCTTGAGCAACCATCCTTTATCACCTTGGATCTCTTTCTCAAAATTTGCCTGGTCTAACCACCAGGACCCACTGAATCTTTTTTTGTACACGATCAATCAATAAGGCTTTTCATCACAATCCTCGAGCCTCACGCTCTTATCATTGCCATCAGGTGCTACCACCTGGCAACTAATCCTGTGTCTTCAACTGGAAATCCATCCGGTGCTACATGAGGGTACCTCCTCATTTTTGCATCGACATATCAGGACTACTACTAGACCGTGCAATTTCAAGCCTTCACGAATTTCAAACCGTGCCTCGGCCACACGTTCAGCCTGCCACAACTCACATCACAGGATTAGAGATCCTCATACTTGAGACTTTCGCACGCCTCAATATTCCCATCTCATGGTTGGCTTCTAACTCGTAAGTCTCGCCCTTCACGACACTTACGTAATATCCTAGAGTCATTTATCGACTCCACCAATTGACCCATCTTCTTGCATCACCGCAAGGTCACTCAGGGTCCATCATCTCAATTTATTCGATCAACTTCGATCAAATTCAACCACAACTGCGTTAGCATCATTTAATAAGGAGCATCGCCACACGTCTTGTTTTCTCACCACAAGGTATCACCCCCCTCAATTCACAAACCCCTTTTTTTTTTTTGCTCCCTTGACACCAAAAGGCACTACGGTGTTTTTTTTTTTTTTTTTTTTTTTTTTTTCAACCCTCACGGAAATTTAGGTCTGGCCCAGACATAACCTACAGCATACCCCAGGTCTTCATGTCTAATCGTCTCCACCGCAGACAGGTTACTCCACATAGAGGGCTGCAGTCCCTCCCGTGAACTAACCGTCTATATCCAGTGGTCCTTGGCATTAGACCCGTCAACCGTAGGCATCAACTGTAGCGTTATTCCCACGCTAGACCCGTTTCCTTTCCCCGGGTTTCTTTCTCAAACATCTCGAAGTGCTATAACACCCAAACATTCGCTAAATCGCCTTGATACTATAACGAGATAAAGGGCTTAAACCCCACTTGGGTGCAACACCCTAACAACTCTTATTACTAGCAATTGAGTTGTGGAACTGGCCGCAACTTTCGTCACCCTACCGTATTTCACAAATCTTTAGCCCCTGACCATCTGCATAATCACTGTGTTGCCCTGTGCTTTAGGCGAGCCAACACCTGATCACTATCACCGTGTCACTCCCATACACTGGCCCAACACTAGTTCCCCATCGTGTTGCCCTATGCTTCAGAGAGTCAACACCCAATCGTCATTACCGTGTTGCTCCCTTACACTGGTCCAACAACAGTTTCCAACAGCATGGCTCAGGTCCCACTCCGATCTGTTTTGTACCTCGTAAATGTGACTTTTAGCCTTCCAGTCACACCTCTGATATCAAACCCGGCATGACTACCTCGCCACGCTCGTAGCCACTATCCTTACCAGGCTTCCTACTCGGCAAAAATCTATTGGATCATTACCGCGTTCCGCGATTCTTCCTTAGGACTACTCTAGATGTCCTATCCTTTATAGGAGATTCTCGGTCTAACTTGACCAAATTTCCTAAGGTGCTGCTCCAGATTTTCCGCATCTGACCGTCATTTGCAGTTCACTAAATTGCTCAGGCCCATGGGCCACTTGCCCTCAACGTGAGCCAACTCATTAGTCCTCTGCCACACGGTCCTTAGCATCAGATCCGTCACATTGAGCCCTGCACCCATAACATCAAAGCTACTAAAAGCCTTCCCGAACTACGATGGTTCCACCACCATCTTACCAAAGTCATCTTACTTGGTTACCCTTGCCTTGATAACCTCAAGCTCATACCATGAGCCTCGCTCCTTAGGACTCCACATCTCTTATCGCTTAAGAGACTCTCAAACCACCAACATGCTGAGCCTATCTCAAGTTCCAGTACCCATAACCATCGAGCACCTACCATTACCCTCCAGGTAAATTGAGACCTCTCGTCTCTCCTTGCACACCCATAGTGCATTCTGTCACGACGCCCAGCTTGGCCTTCCAGCACGCCTCGCTCGAGCTCCCATGACTTGGAATTTAAAATTCGGGGCCTCTGCATTGCTCACCATGCCCCTGCCCACTTGGCATCTGAAGTTGGCATTTCCATTGCGCGCATAGCCTATGGATGTCCTGTTGCCACAAACTCATCGCCCTTGGGCCACACACCGCTCATACCCTTCATTGGGTGACCTCCGTGTCTCCCATCAAGGGTCTCGAGACCTTAGGCGTCATCACGACCCCAAGCTTAATAATGAGGGTCTATTCACCTCTCGTCTCCCGACCTTAGGTGTCCCACCAGACCCCAAGCGTCTTAACGAGAGTTTTGATTGGCCCCTCATCCATCAATCACATGAACGGTCACTTGGCCCTACATAACTAGGACTTCTAACCCAATGGTTCCCACACGCATATCAACGCATGCCCAACTCCATAATCCCAATTTGGATTCCCTAGGATTCCAGCTCGACTCTCTTGGGACTTCCATCTCATGCAAACACCCGCTAGGGTCCACTTGCCACACGCCTATCATTCTCAAGGATAGACCTCGTCTCATCATGAAACCAACTAGGATCCACTCATACCCTAGGCACATCCCCTCCGGGATCGCCATAGCGATACAATCACATGGCATTGTATGCATCTCTTCTGCATAACTCACACCCGACTCCCCTCGGGGCCCTTCCCGATTCTACTTACGCCATGCCTTCACTGGCCATGACATACAAATGCATTACATGCATACTCCCCACAGAGCTTTACTACAAGCAACCTTATTCCTAGTAGCTCGTCACATCGCCTGATGTCGAATCTTTTCCTTGAGCCTCGAGCTAACACCCACTTTAGCTCATTTTATGGCAAGTGCACACGCCTTACTGCACCGCTTCCAAGGGACAACTCTATTCCCTCGAACACGCTCGGCAAATCCCTGACATAGGGACGCTCCACTAATCCCCTCCCGAACTAGTCATGCTTCGGCTTCATGTTCCCACACGAGCCTCAACACTTCAATCTCAAGGAGTTACCATTGTTTAAACACTTCATATCCTCGAAATGCCACATTCGAGTTTTCTTGATACCAACACCCACACTCGGGTTTTCGGTTCCTCATTGCTCAACTCGTATACCTCTCACAAGTATATCTTCTCAATCCAGGGTATTTTCTCATCCCAAGTACAGGAATATCCAAACATGCCATTGCAGGCCTCGATGACTTGACCCAATCCCTTAGGGTCCTCGGTCCACATGTCCAACTTTCAAGGTTATCGAACCAACCTTACATTGAAATCTCGAAATTTCACATAAATTGTTCTCGACCCCAACTCAGCAGTTAAGACATTTCGACTTACCCTCAATCATGCCAGACATCTTCTATTCCAAAGCTCCGGCGATTTCTCACATTTATCACTTAACCGACCACACTTAACACTTAAGCACGCTAGCCTTTCTCACTTATATAGCTAGCCATGCTCTGATACCAACTGTAACGCCCCGCTCCCACTTACGAGCGCCACTAGTAAATAATTGACCAGATTATTCATCTATCAACCACAACTGAAGGGTTGGACTATGTTTCAAGAGAAACGCCCTAGGTGGGAACTAGGCTTCGTCCTTCCCTTCGCTCCACTCAGGAATCGGTCCCAACTCAATCAGGAAAACACAGCGGACTGAGACCCGAAACCCAAGTGAGCTTCACCTCTCTTCAGCTCGCCCCATAGCAAGCCAGAGGTGACCCAGGCACAAGCTAGCATACAAACACTTCGCTGAGTATTGGGGATTTATGAGAACGTACCTTGCTGAACTTGACTCGGTCCGAAATTTGGCTTTACCGTCTATGCCACATTCGACAAGCAACTTCACAATCATCTATCACACTATGATGATTACACAATTAAATACATTTAAGCTCAATGACATAGGCATTTACTCACAAGGGTATACATACACCACGCCCCCTGGCTACGTACAAGCAATATTAAAAATACATAACTCAGGCAACACAGCTAGTTGCCACAACAGCCTCCCGACGCCATCCCTGCTTGCATCCGAACTTGCATCATCTACACATGAGGTAAAACCTCATGAGTCATAAAGACTCAGTAAGGGTGCAATGCATGTAAATATGAATATAATCAAGTTTATGTATGCCAAATGCATGCAAATGAGGCTAGGCTCACACATCCTCACAACCCACCAAGGTTTGAGGCATCAACCTATCAGCCCCCACCACACTAGTCCTCCATATGGCCACAGGTCCACTAGGTCTCGCATCACGCAAGTGTTAACCACTACATGCAAATGAAACATAAAAACATTATCGAACACATTTACTAACTTGCAAGGCCACCTCCACATGGGGCCGTCCCTTACCTGGCTCGAAGCTTCATCTCTGCCTCGGCACGAATTCCAACCTAAATCCCGAGCTCTTCTAGGATCACCGTCTCCCCGGTCGAACCTAGATGCAACCATACACAAAATCTCAACTTCATTAACTTCCGGCATTAAACCAACGCCCTCAACTACGTCGCACATCACCAAAATCATCCATTAACAAATTCCAAATAACCCCCAACATAGGGTTTAATCCAACTAATACTACACGATTCATTATCTCACATAATGAAAATAATTAAATTAATTTACCTCAATTAATTCTGGAGAAGAAAACTGATCAAACACCCACATCGGCATTGGCTCCCGAGCCGCCACTTGCGCCCAAAATCCCATTTTTGAGCTCCTGACACGCTCCTCAAGCCCCGAGATAATTTTCAGAGTTTTTTGGAGATTTTTGGAAATTTTTTCCTATTTTTCCTTATTTTCCAAATTTCTCCTTATTTTATATTTCTTTTTTTTTTTTTTTTTTTATTCTTCCTTTTCCCTTCTTTTCTTCCAGGCGGCCACTGTTCCTCTTTCTTCATCTTTTCACGCGGTTCCTGCGCACACACCAGCGCCTTCTTCTTCTTCTTCACGCGGCTGCAGCCAGCCACCATCGACTTCGACGTCGACGTCGCCTCCAACCACCACGCAACGCTGGCCGGCCACTGCCACCTCGCCTGGCTTCACCGCAAGCCACCATCGCAGCCGGCTTCACCGAGCGTAGCTGCACCTGCACAACCAGCAGCCATGGCCGATCGCTGCCACCAGCTACTGCAGCGCCTCCAGCCGTCGACGAAGCCTCCCTAGCTAGCTCCGAACTCGCCAGCGCCTCCGCGAACTTCGTCGTGTGCCATAGCTGCTGCTCTATAGCCGCTCGACCTTCATCGCCGAGCAGCCATGGCCGCTGCTTGGCGTCGCTGCTGTCGCTGGTTGCCCAGCCGGCCTCCCATCGGCCATTTCCTCTCTCTTTCTCTTGCATTTGTTTGCCCGAGCTCTCCTCTACATCTCGCTCTCTTTCATTTTCCTTCTCCCTCTCTGATTCTTAGATTTCAAATTTTAAAAATGGCAGCAAACTCGCGGCTCTTCTTAAATATACCCATGCTTATACATATACATATATATATATTAATTACACATTTAATCCCCCCAATTTCTCAATATATCACTTGAGGGGTTTAATAATCCCACTTGGAGACTTATTAAATACACTTAAGCCCTCCAAGGCACAAATTAATTATCATTAAGCCACGCCACATCTCGATTTATCAAAAATTAGTAGCCGACCGCTACTCGGGAATACTGACATCGTCCCTGCACCTACACGGACCTTTATTTGACTCGAAAACACTTAAGGGTTGCCTTACTCAGAAAACCGAACCACCCCTAGGGTCCCCTCAGCTTCCGGGAGGTCCCCTCCGACTATTCGGTATTGGCACCCACTCGGGCTTATACAGAATTTGTTTCGAAAATTATTCCCGGTCGGACTGGTTCCAGCGTCATTAATCTCATCTCGAGACGCTCGCCAATCTCTTGCCCTCTTCCCTGGACATCCAAGTCCCGAGCCACTCCCAGCCGTCAATTCGGCAATTTTATTAATTAATTGCTCGAAATTTATTTTTGGCCTTCCTGGACCACCCGAGGTCCTTCCAAAATAATCAAAATTTATCTATTTACAATACCATGTAATACCGGGTATTACAGAATTCTACCAAGTGTACCCACTCAAAGAAATGGTCTCGTTCAACTTGGAGTGTATGTCAAGATTTGAATTATAAATACCGTGCAGATACTGACCAAAACACACATGTTATGGCCGAACTTCTTTAGGAAGTCCAATCTGGTTCATAGGTTGAGCAGCAGATGTGGGGTACATATATGCTCGGTGAATCACACATCACCTCATCTTGAGGTTCTAACATAAAGAACTCATCAAAGCGACTATCATACTCAAGATCACATCCACAAAATAATGTGACTACCTCGAACAATCATCTCATGATTATGTTAGTATTTGAGTAAGTCTCATCCTTAGTTCACAAACTAAGGGCAGATTGCCCGTGTGAGAGAGCCAATCCTCAACCTATACTTGACATATCCTTTAAGTGTTATGGAATATACTAATGGTAATGAAAAGAATACATGTAGTGGCCCACTACCGGATAGTCCCGCTAGCATAGGATATCCGAAAGGAGGTCTCACAAGTGTGATATAGAACAATAACATACAACACCATAGTACTATCCTTAGATAAATTCAGTGGAAGCTAACATAAGGGTTTACAACATCTTAGACCATAGTCTAAACAAAATGAAATACAAGGGCACTAACAAATTTTACAACATAAAATTTCCTCACACTTGCCCTAATCACAAATGCTAACATAGACCATCTAGTTTGGAAGTCTCTGTACACCTCTAACCCTGGGCTTTAGCCCCATTGGGCTCGCCCCCAACCACTGCTCTACATATACCTGGAATGACATGAGAGTAAACAAGGTGAGCCACAAGGCTCAGCAAGTGTATTTATAAAGCATGGAGATATAGAATCAAAGGCAGGGATTAACAAGATAGAGTAAACAACTCTATGAGAAGATAGTAGTATAACGCAACTCATAAGTTTTCCATTTACATTAATTTCCCATACCGTGATTGTTATATATACTATGTACTCATTTCCATGCTCATGCATATGCACCAATGGTAAGGAATTTTTCGCATAATTCTCAAGGCTCCCATGGCCAATATTTATATCCATACATGAATATATGTGCATCATGAAAATACATCAACAAATAATAACAATTTGAGCCATGCCTACCGGGTTGATGGCCACCTCACCCGCGTCAAGCGCTCATAGGATATCCTTTCTCACCCACGGACTTAGCCGTCGCGCAAAATAATAGGTGCGCAAATCAGTATAATCATGCATCACATATGCATATCCCAATTTCATGTCAATCCTCAATGATTAAGAAAAATCTCAAATCATGCTTAACATGCACAATTACATAAATTAAAGTGTGCACTATCCTATGATCAAATGGTAAATTTTAATACATTTATTTACTCATATTTATAGAAATGCCCAACCAATATTTACGATATATTTTTACCCCAATAATAATCGCAAGGAATCAATATTTATACATGCAAGAACCACCAAATCTTGCATGACACTAGACCCTAATGAATAATGTCATTCCTTAATAAATGTAGGGTGACACAAAAAACCCTATTTAGATTTTAGCAATGTTCATCAGGAAAACGAATCAATATTGCAAGATTTATCGAAATAAGGAAAATAAAACCCTTTTATCCAAAAATGAGGGTTATCAAGAATAATTCTAAAAAAAAAAAAAAAATGGAAGAACTATACAAAAATCATAATTTTAAATCTAGGAAGGATAGACTACATGGGAAGAGTTGAATAACAACATATTTCAGAAATTTCCAAATTTCAAGCATATTTTCAAAAATCCAATCCGGGCTCAATATTTGGTCAAATACCACAAACGATATACCAAATCTAAGCCTAATGAGTCTAGTTTCTGGAACATCAACTGGATTTGAAATCGGAAATAACCACAAGGAGATATTCCACAAAAACCGAAACAAAGCAGAATTTGTAATAGTAATTTACAGAATTCTACATAGAATTCAACAAGGTTGTTATGGGTACAAATCATAACCAAAAATTTCAAATCTTATACTGAATCGAAGCCCATGATGTCTATTTTATAGAAAAATAAATAGATCACAATTTGGATATAACCACAGAGCATTATACCCCAAAAACCGAAGCAAGAACAGATTATTCAAAAACAGAGCAGAAAATTTCCAGATTTTGGGCAAGAATTTACAAGGATACTGTAGGCTCAAAACGCAGCCAAAAATTCTAAACAATTTACCAAATGAATATTATCAAGTCTAGTTTACACAAAAATAAACGGATCTTGAATCGGATATAACCACAGAGAGTTATACCCTAAAGAGTACAACAAGGTCAGTTTACTCGAAAGCAGTAAAATTTCCAGATCTTAGCAGGGATTTACAAGGCTATAACATGATCAAATCTTAGTCAAAAAATTCGATTCTTGTGTCTGAAATGAAGCTTAAGATGTCTAGTTTACAACCCAACAAACGGATCTCAATTTGGATATAAACACAAGGAGTTATAGATCAAAGAACATAACATGGTCAGTGAATCCGAGAATAAGAATTTAAGAGCAACAACTTAAAAATGAAGGAAACAAGCCTTCTAAGATGGAAACAAGGTTGAAGAACTTGCATTAAAAGATAAATAAGAGAAAAAGAACTTACACAATCATAAGGAGAAGAAGAAGAAGAAGAAGATCTTGAATTTGAAACAAGAAGGAAGGGAACTTGCCTTAGATGGTTGCAAATCCAAAGAGATGAAGACACCCCTTGAAATTGAAAATTCCATAGTCTCCACTTGAAGGTTCAATGAAGAAGAACAATGGAGGAAGAAGAGACAATCGGGAGAGGGAGAAGAAAAAGGGAACAAGAAAGTAAGAAGAAAGAAAAGGAGGGGAAAATGTGGGAGACTTGTCTCCCAACTCCTTCCAATCCATCTCCCTTTTAATTTTCCCTAATTTGCCCCTCATATTAACACACACAATTCACATATCTCTTACCCATTTTGGTCATTTTACCCTTCTCTTAATCTTTTTTTCTTTTCAATTAAGATACCATTCTCTATGCCCATAGCCCAAGTCCAAGTCAAAATATATAACCCAAGCCCAAGTCAAAATATATAGCCCAAGTCAACTAAAGCCCAATGGACTTTTCTTGAGATTTGGATTCAACCCAATTCATTTACACTTAAGATTTAATTATGTATCAATGGTCTAATTCAATTAAGGCCCAAACCCATTTAGCCCACAACTTTGAGACTTTTTCACACCAAATATTATTTTCATTAATTTACCCCATTACCAACTCATATAATATTTGTAACAATCAATTAATAAAGGCAACAACTCTAATGTGCAAACTAAAATACCCATAACACCTAGACCCATTAACGGGTCGTTACAGTTTCTCCCCCCCTTAAGGGAATTTGGTCCCCCAAATTCATACCTAGTCAGTCAAATAGCCGGGGAAAGAGACGTATCATCTCATTCTCGAGCTCCTAAGTAGCCTCATCTGGAGAATGACGTTGCCACTAGACTTTAACAAACGGAATTGACCGATTTCGCAACACTTTTTCTTTTCGCTCCAAAATGCTAACAGGCATTTCTTCATATAAAGCATCCTCTCTAACCTCTAAATCTTGATAATCTATCATGTGTTGGGGGTTTGACACATATTTCCTCAATATAGATACATGAAAAACATTGTGCACCCCCAACAACTGAGGAAGTAACGTTAACTTGTAAACCAAGGATCCATTTTCTCCAAAATCTCAAACGGCCCGATATAGTGAGGATTGAGTTTCCCCAAGACTCCAAATCAGCACACACCTATCATGGCATTACCCTAGTCCATACCTCGAGCTTAACAAGATATTCACCACACCACTCTCCTAACTAGGAATTATTTCATGTTCAACAAAGATAATGAGACTTTTCTTACTACCCGATGTCACTTGCCAACTGGGGTCACTTCCCTTACCTAAAAATTTTCATTAGACAACCCCTCTGGAATAGGTTGCACCCGATCCTCAATTCTACCTTGCTTGGCTTTCTCTTGGTTGTCAAACCCTATAATGAGTGAGTGGTCCTACCATTTCACCATCTGGTTGTGGAACCTTTAACCACAATCCTCACCACGCCTACCATGCTTACCACAGGTCTTCGTTCCCTGCCCATTTGCACAGTCACTTTGTTGTCCTTATGCACCCGATGGGTCAACACCTAGTCTCACAATCGGGCTGCTCCCATAAGGACACACTCGGTCCCAACACGAGTTCTCAACAGCATAGCTCGGGTCCGTCACTGCTTACATCACACCCACAACATGACTTCTAGCCTCTGGTCCAACATTTACCACCTCAAGCTATCATGGTTACACCAACATCCTTGTAACGACTTTTTAGCCAAGATTACCAACCTAGCCTTAATCATCTTCGTTTATGCTAAAATCTCCATATTCTCAAGTTTGTTAGGCTACCTCCATATTCGTGACACACCTTGAAATAAGTTCATCATCTCGATTTGCATGTCAACTTCAAAATTTGCACAAATCACTTCATCTTAAGCCTAAAGCACTTCCTTGGTATGTGTGCCCTGACCTTGAAACACATGCAAATTCTTGATTCTCTTGCATCACCTCAATTCCAGCACACTATCTCCATTTTTGTGCACTGTCTCAAAACACGTGCCCGAACCCTTTTTTTTTTTCCAAAATCTCCGAAATATTAGTAAATCTCCATTTCCTATTTTCTAGGAATTTTTCCCATATATATATATTTTTTAAGGATTTTCTGGTATATATATATTATATATATATATATATTTTTTCATTTCTCCTTCCTTCTCATTCTTCTCCCGAATTCCCTTCTTCTTCCTTCTTCCTTCTTCTTTCCTCTTCTGCAACGCACAATTAGGGCAACAGCCACCGTGCACAGCCTCCACCGGCTGTCTCCACCATAGCCATCGCAGCACCTGCGTAACCAGCAGCCACAAGCCACCGCGTGACTTCCTCATGCCCTAGCCGCCGATCACCATCTTCTTCTTCCTCTTCCTTCTCTCTGCAACTCACAAATCGGCCAACAGCAACCGATCGCGAGCCTTGCCACCACCTCCGACAGCTGCCATCGCCGGCTCGGCAACCACCCCAGCGTTGCATCACCATCGGCCGCAAGCCATCGCTTGGCTTCCTCACGCCTAGTCACTGATCACCAGCTCATCCCAACCATCACTGCCGGCACAATCGGCCGACACCTTGGCCAGATCCGGTCACGCAGTCACCGCTGCTTACTCCCTCGCACAGCCGTCAGCCCTCGCTCGGCTTCTCTCAGCCGCCACAGTGACCCTCGTCGCCTCTGCAACTACTGCCATATCGGGGTCGATTCGACCCAATCGGTCTGACCGGACCCGACTCGGCACAACCCGACCCGACCAGATCCAACTCGCTTCAGGTTTGACCCATTAGATTTGACCCCTATCTAATTTGACTTATCAGATTAGATCTAACCCATATCTGATTTGATCCATTCAATTAGATCTAACACATATCTGATTTGCTTAGATCTAGCCAAATCCATATCTATCATGCCAAGGCACAACACAATAAACCCCCGGTCTCGATGTGGTGCCTGTGTAGTCTTAAATAGAGGATGTCATCCACAGTGCATTTTTGCTCCTTACTTTCGTTGTGAGCGTGGTACTGCTCATTTTGCTACCGTTCGTGAAGTTTTTACTATCAGAAATGTCGTCAACCTCTTGACTCCGTTTTCGATAAATGACCGATTTTGGGCTTCCGATACACTTCTCTTTGAAGCTCAAGCCCGACTTCAGGATCCTGTTTATGGGTGTGTATCTCACATTCTTGCTCTTCAGCAACAGGTTAGTGAGCTGCAAGCCTATTGTGCTCTATTGCAGAATTCACTATTAGCATATTATTCTACACATCCATATTCTGCTCCTCAACCTGATCCAAATCCCAACTGGAGCTCCAGTCCTCCCACCATCCCAGAGGCTACTCTATCTCACAATGGCGAAACGAGTAGCAGCCAGATGCCACTCTTGGATGACCTTGATGAGCTAGGTCTAGTCATCTTTGGCCACCGCCGACGTCCTTGAGCATTGGCACATTATCAGTTTTTATGGTTTGCACCTCCTTTTTTTTTTTTTTTTTTACTGTACGACTTGATCTCTTGTATTATATTTGAACATATGGAATGAATGTTATGTTTTGAGTACTTTAACATTTCATTTCCTTGTCCTTCCCTCGATAGCATATCAATTACAAACAAATTATCTCAACCTCTTGCAATTTTTAATAATTAATCACATCGAGGTAAATGATATCGAATCTTAATTGTCATCTCATTCGAAGATTGGAAATTTACATCCTAAGTCAGGCTACACAAACTTCTGAACCACCGCGCCATGCTAGTGGCACCACCATGACACTACAATCCCCACGGAAATTAGGCTTAGTCCAGACATAACCTACAGTTCACTCTAGGTATTCGGCGTTTAATCGTCTCTACAACAGACTGGTTACCCCATATAAAGGGTCACAGTCCCTCAACATGAGCTAACCTAGTGGCCACCTCCCACCTGCATTCAGTGGTCCCTAGCATTAAACCCATCACTAATAGGCATCACGTGTAGTATTATTCCAAGCTAGAGCCATTCCTCATTCCGTGGGTTTCACTTTCTATGGACATCTTGAGACAATACATGGTCTCAATATTCGGCGAACCATTTCATCACCTCTTCACTGCTATAAAGGACTTAACCCCTCATTTTCAAACACAATCAAATTACCTTTTGAACGTTATCTTAGCTTAACCTCATTTAAACCACTAAACACACCCTTAACTCTACTTGTCATTCCTATGTGTACAAAGACTCCTCTCATCCCAACTTTTGCTCTTATAACCTATAAATAATCCCTCATCCAGTGTCCCCGGTCCAGTACTCCCAGCCTGTGGCTAATACACGGTCACTGGTCCAGTACCCCCAGCCTTAGGCTAGTACACGGTCCCAACACACGGCCCGGGTTGCTCTGATACCAAAACAGTAGTGGCCCACTACCGGATAGTCTCGCTAGCATAGGATATCCGAAAGGAGGTCATCACAAGTGTGATATAGAACAATAACATACAACACTATAGTACTATCCTTAGATAAATTCAGCGGAAGCTAACATAAGGGTGTACAACATCTTAGACCATAGTCTAAACAAAATGAAATACAAGGGGCACTAACAAATTTTACAACATAAAATTTCCTCACACTTGCCCTCATCACAAATGCTAACATAGACCATCTAGTTTGGAAGTCTCTGTACACCTCTAACCCTGGGCTTTAGCCCCATTGGGCTCGCCCCCAACCATTGCTCTACATATACCTGGAATGACATGAGAGTAAACATGGTGAGCCACAAGGCTCAGCAAGTGTATTTATAAAGCATGGAGATATAGAATCAAAGGCAGGGATTAACAAGATAGAGTAAACAACTCTATGAGAAGATATTAGTATAACGCAACTCATAAGTTTTCCATTTACATTAATTTCCCATATCGTGATTGTTATATATACTATGTACTCATTTCCATGCTCATGCATATGCACCAATAGTAAGGAATTTTTCGCATAATTCTCAAGGCTCCCACGGCCAATATTTATATCCATACATGAATATATGTGCATCATGAAAATACATCAACAAATAATAACAATTTGAGCCACGCCTACCGGGTTGATGGCCACCTCACCCGCGTCAAGCGCTCATAGGATATCCTTTCTCACCCACGGACTTAGCCGTCGCGCAAAATAATAGGTGCGCAAATCAGTATAATCATGCATCACATATGCATATCCCAATTTCATGTCAATCCTCAATGATTAAGAAAAATCTCAAATCATGCTTAACATGCACAATTACATAAATTAAAGTGTGCACTATCCTATGATCAAATGGTAAATTTTAATACATTTATTTACTCATATTTATAGAAATGCCCAATCAATATTTACGGTATATTTTTACCCCAATAATAATTGCAAGGAATCAAAATTTATACATGCAAGAACCACCAAATCTTGCATGACACTAGACCCTAATGAATAATGTCATTCCTTAAGAAATGTAGGGTGACACAAAAAACCCTATTTAGATTTTAGCAATATTCATCAGGAAAACGAATCAATATTGCAAGATTTATCGAAATAAGGAAAATAAAACCCTTTTATCCAAAAATGAGGGTTATCAAGAATAATTCTAAAAAAAAAAAAAAAATGGAAGAACTATACAAAAATCATAATTTTAAACGTAGGAAGGATAGACTACATAGGAAGAGTTGAATAACAACATATTTCAGAAATTTCCAGATTTCAAGCATATTTTCAAAAATCCAATCCGGGCTCAATATTTGGTCAAATACCACAAACGATATACCAAATCAAAGCCTAATGAGTCTAGTTTCTGGAACATCAACTGGATTTGAAATCGGAAATAACCACGAGGAGATATTCCACAAAAACCGAAACAAGGCAGAATTTGTAACAGTAATTTACAGAATTTTACATAGAATTCAACAAGGTTGTTATGGGTACAAATCATAACCAAGAATTTCAAATCTTATACTGAATCGAAGCCCATGATGTCTATTTTATAGAAATATAAATAGATCACAATTTGGATATAACCACAGAGCATTATACCCCAAAAACCGAAGCAAGAACAGATTATTCAAAAACAGAGCAGAAAATTTCCAGATTTTGGGCAAGAATTTACAAGGATACTGTAGGCTCAAAACGCAGCCAAAAATTCAAAAAATTTACCAAATGAATATTATCAAGTCTAGTTTACAAAGAAACAAACGGATCTTGAATCGGATATAACCATAGAGAGTTATACCCTAAAGAGTACAACAAGGTCAGTTTACTCGAAAGCAGTAAAATTTCCAGATCTTAGCAGGGATTTACAAGGCTATAACATGATCAAATCTTTGTCAAAAAATTCGATTATTGTGTCTAAAATGAAGCTTAAGATGTATAGTTTACAACCCAACAAACGGATCTCAATTTGGATATAAACACAAGAAGTTATAGACCAAAGAACATAACATGGTCAGTGAATCCGAGAATAAGAATTTAAGAGCAACAACTTAAAAATGAAGGAAACAAGCCTTCTAAGATGGAAACAAGGTTGAAGAACTTGCATTAAAAGATAAATAAGAGAAAAAGAACTTACACAATCATAAGGAGAAGAAGAAGAAGAAGAAGAAGAAGATCTTGAATTTGAAATAAGAAGGAAGGGAACTTGCCTTAGATGGTTGCAAATCCAAAGAGATGAAGACACCCCTTGAAATTGAAAATTCCATAGTCTCCACTTGAAGCTTCAATGAAGAAGAACAATGGAGGAAGAAGAGACAATCGGGAGAGGGAGAAGAAAAAGGGAACAAGAAAGTAAGAAGAAAGAAAAGGAGGGGAAAATGTGGGAGACTTGTCTCCCAACTCCTTCCAATCCATCTCCCTTTTAATTTTCCCTAATTTGCCCCTCATATTAACACACACAATTCACATATCTCTTACCCATTTTGGTCATTTTACCCTTCTCTTAATCTTTTTTTCGTTTCAATTAAGATACCATTCTCTATGCCCATGGCCCAAGTCCAAGTCAAAATATATAACCCAAGCCCAAGTCAAAATATATAGCCCAAGTTAACTAAAGCCCAATGGACTTTTCTTGAGATTTAGATTCAACCCAATTCATTTACACTTAAGATTTAATTATGTATCAATGGTCTAATTCAATTAAGGCCCAAACCCATTTAGCCCACAACTTTGAGACTTTTTCACACCAAATATTATTTTCATTAATTTACCCCATTACCAACTCATATAATATTTGTAACAATTAATTAATAAAGGCAACAACTCTAATGTGCAAACTAAAATACCCATAACACCTAGACCCATTAACGGGTCGTTACAATACATCTACTCATTTCATTAATAAAACAACCGTGAATACAATATGGTTTGCATGTTACAAGGAAGTACAATCATATCCTACGCAACCCCATTGCCTGAACATGACGGACAAATAAATCAGGTGGTATAGGCTTAGTTAAAGGATCTGCCACCATAGCCGTCGTAGGTATATATTTCAAACAAACTTCCTTGGACTCAAGTGCATCTCTCACAAAATTATATTTTATCCCAATATGCTTGGTTTTCCCATGATACTTTGGATCTTTTGTATAAGCCAAAGCTGCTTGACTATCACAGCATATTGTGATAGGCTCATTCTTGCAAGGCATTATACTTAAATGGGAAATAAAACGACCAAGCCATATGGCTTCTTGTACTGCAGCAGCACTCGCCACAAACTCAGCCTCCATGGTGGATAAAGCCGTACAAGTTTGCTTCTTGCTACTCCAAGAAATAGCTCCACTGTTTAGCAGAAAAATATAACCCGATGTAGATTTGCATCTATCCTTATCACCTCCCCAATCAGCATCCGTGTATCCAACAAACTGTAAACTACCACCTTGGTAGCATAAACAATAATCTTTCGTACCTTTGAGGTAACGAAAAATCCTTTTGATACACTTCCAATGCTGACTTCCAGGGTTGGATTGATACCTAGCTAATAACCCAACAGCTTGACTTATATCAGGCTGTGTACACATCATGGCATACATTAGGCTCCCTATAGCACTTGAATATGGAACTTGTTCCATTTCATGTTTCTCTTGAGGGTTTTGTGGACACATTGCCTCACTAATTTTGGCATTATGGGCAATCGGGGTATTCATTGGTTTAGCATCCTTCATATGGAAGCGTTCAAGAATCTTATCTATATAAGTTTCTTGAGATAGAGCTAGCAACTTTGTAGCCCGATTCCTTAGAATCTAAACTCCAAGGATGTATGCAGCTTCTCCCATATCTTTCATTTCAAAGGTTGATGATAACCATCCTTTGATGACTTTCAAAAACCCTTTGTTATTACTTGCTAATAGAATGTCATCTACATATAGTGACATGATCACAAATTTGTCCTTAGAATGCAAGACATATACACAATGATCTTCATCCATCATTTTGAAACCATAGCTCAAAATTGATTGATGGAATTTTAGGTACCACTGCCTAGAAGCTTGCTTCAGGCCGTATATCGACTTCATTAAGTGACATACCTTTTGTTCTTGACCATTTTCGATATAACCTGCTGGTTGTGTCATATAGATTTCTTCACTCAAATCACCATTGAGGAAGGCTGTCTTAACATCCATTTGATGTAATTCCAAGTCCATATAGGCTACTATTGCAAGTATTATCCTAATAGAGTTAAACCAGACAACAGGTGAGAAAGTGTCTTGATAATCAACAACTTCTACCTGTGTGTACCCTTTGGCAACCAATCGTGCCTTGTACCTATCAATGGAACCATCTGCTTTTCGCTTGATTCGAAAAACCCATTTGTTCCCAATTGCTTTCCTCCCTTGTGGAAGATCAACCAAGTCCCAGACACGGTTATCCCTCATAGAATTTAGTTCTTCTTCCATAGCCATTTTCCACTTATCTGAATCAAGACTATTAAGTGCATCCTTAATAGTGCGAGGTTCATCATCCACCTCAGGTGAAACCATGTTCACTTCATCATTTAGAATCCACCACTTCTTTGGTCTTCTAAATATTCTTGAAAACCTACGCACACTAGGAGAAGCATCATGATGCACATCATCATCATGTTGTTCAGGAGGTTGATTTTCTTCGACCAATTCTTGATGTTGATCTATTTGATCACTTTCTTGTGTGGGCATATTTTGATCAATATTTTGATCATTGTTAGTCACATCTTGACCAACTTCAGTTGGATGCTCAACGCTCCTACTCAATCCAACATTCCCAAACACTCCTTGTGGTGTAGGTATAGTTGATACATTGTGAGTATCAACTTGTGATTCAGACATTTCATAAAAGGAAACTCCTGTAGAAACATTCCCTTTTCTTGGAAACTCATTTTCCAAGAATACTACATCCCTTGAATCAAATTCAGGTCTTTTACTCCCTTCCTCTAAATCAGCAAACACATAGCCTTTAGAGTGTTCACAGTACCTAAGGAAAACACATTTCTTTCCTTTTGGTCCTAACTTTCCAAATTCAGATTTGGTATTATAGACATAGGCTGCACAGCCCCAAGGCCTTAGATTGCTCAAATTTGGCCTCCTTTTAGTCCATAACTCATAAGGAGTAGAAGATACTGATTTGGAGGGCATTTGATTGAGCACATATGTTGCTGTTAGCAACACATCTCCCCAATAAGACATATCTAAGTTGGCTTGAGCCATCATAGATCTCACCATGTCTAGGAGTGTGCGATTCTTCCTTTCGGCCACTCCATTTTGTTGGGGTGTATCTAGAATAGTAAGATGCCTTTCTATTCCTTTTTGCTCACAGAACCCCTTAAACAAATTAGACATATACTCACCTCCACGATCTGTCCTTAGACATTTGATCATAGTATTAAGTTGATTCTCAACCAATTGCACATATGCCAAGAAGCAACTCATTGCTTCACTTTTAAACTTTAACAAGTACACATGTGTATAACGAGTATAGTCATCAGTGAATGTGATGAAATATCTAAACCCTTGTCTAGATATCACATTCAAGGGACCACATATGTTAGAATGTACTAAAGCTAATGGAAACTGAACTCGGGACCCTTTCCAAAATGGTTTCCTACTCATCTTTCCAGCAAGGCAATATTCACATGTAGGAAGAGATACATTTCTCAAAGAACCAAGTAAGCCTTCTTTGGCTAACCTTTTCATTCTTGGTTCTCCTACATGCCCTACTCTTGAATGCCATAAACATTCATCTTGCCTTTCAGCTATAAGATAATGAGTGTTTGACTTTTCATTTGAAGAATCCAAAACAAAGAAACCATCATGTAAGAAACCAAAACCAACAAATTTTTTATTGGAAAATAGATCCACTTTATTTCCACGAAATATTAATTCATAACCAAAATACAAAAGACAAGACACAGAAATCAAGTTTCTTCTAATTTGAGGTACATAGAGTACGTCTACTAAATGGAGACAATGTCCATCCTTTATCGAAATCTCACAAATCCCGATTCCTTGTACTTCAAGTCGTGCATTATTTCCAACATATACCTGTTGAGTTCTAACCTAGTCAAGAGGGGGGGTGAATTGACATCTTTTAAAATTTCTAATGCAAAACTTATGCACGTATATATATGAGAAAACAAATTTAATACAAACCAAAATTGTAGTTGAGAGTACGGGAGCACTTAAATACTAGATGGATAATTATGATATCCGCCAGCTGTGCTAGTATGTGCTTAGATCCAATATACTCTTCAAATTACAACTTGGTGAAAAACATGTGATTTGAATGCACACAATAACAAGAAAATAAAGAATGATCAGTTAAAGCAAAACATAATATAATACCAAAAACAAATAAGTATAATCAAGCAAGAATAAGTAAAGAGTGAAGAGAAGAAGGACACAGCGATTTATAGTGGTTCGGCCCTTATGACTTAGATCCACTACCTAAGGATTCCCTTCCTTAGGATTTTCAATCAAATCCACTATATGAAACTTTTTTTACAACCACCAAAGCCTTCACTTGGCTTCACCACCACCAAACTATTTCTAGAGTCTCACACTCACTAGTTTGGATTTTGTACGCTCTTTACAAGATAGTAGAGATTGAGAAATAGGGTTCTCTTCAAAAATAATACAATGAAGTGTAGAGAACTCTCTTAGTTTTCTCTCAAGAAGATAGAGGAAAAGAAAGACTTAGAGAGAATGAAAATCTTGGCAAATGATGTAGAGAATAATAGGGCTTCCAAAAGTTGTTCCAAAGCCTTCAAGAGATCCTTTTATATAGTGTTAGAGTAAGCTTTCCTTGATCAATCTCAGCCCTCCATGTGTCAAGTCTTCAAGCCAATCTTAGCCCTTCGTTTTGAATTATTGATTTACCTTCCATAATCAGCTAACTTGATTGATCTTCAAGACCTTTGACTTTTGTAGATCTCCAATCAACCTTGAATGAGCAAATCAATTCCAATAATGCATGGCTGATTTCAAGGATTAAAAATATCATCCAAACCCTTCATAATTCTTGCAAAATCGAAATTAAATAACAAATGATCAATTCTGACTTCTAGTTGATCTTCAAACACCTTTGATTGTGCAATTGGCCCCTTAGCTTCCATAACAAGCATAGCTAATTTGAAATTTGAATTTAAACCTCCAAATGGTGTAAAATCCAACCAAATAATGAAGCAAATTTGTCCAATAATGAAGATATCAATTATAACTTCAAAGGCCCTTAATTGATCAAGTTTCCATACTAAAAATGTTGACAACAATAAGAGAATCAATTTGTGTAGCTGAATATATGCAAGATATCTTTTGAATATTCTCCCATAATGAAGATATCAATTAGCCATAATTAGTAGGATAATTGATTCCATAATTTGAGTCTCCATATCCTTTTAATGAGAGAGAATCAGCAATAAAGGAAAGTAATATCAATCAAGGTTTAACTTTCAAACAATAAGGCTGAATCTTTAACTTCTCCATTTGAATGCAATTCAAAAATTCTTCCATATTTAACTGAGTAATGAAGCTTCTAAGAACCTTTAAATTTACTCCATGATTCTCTTACCATATTTAGACCAACGAGATGATGTAACCTTGATGAGTGTGCTCCACGTGGCTGCCATGTCAACAAAATGCCACATTAATAATGCCATGTCGCCAAGTTACATATATGGCAACTCCATATAGTGGACTACTCCAATCTCCTCAAAAAACTTCCATATAGATCTTTTGAACTTCCCATATATAAACAATGATTCCATGTATATATATATCTTCTAGACTTTCTATTCCAAGAAGAACTTTCCATACATAGCTCAAATACTCAAATTTCTAGAAAGCTCTCTAAAAACTTGTTTCCATATATAATGAAATCTCTATATAAGTATAAGAAGTTTCCATATATAACCTGTGTCATGAAATCACTAAAGAATAGCTTTGTAAGCCTTATGAAGGCTTCATGCTTTGTTAGTACATAAAATATAAATTCACATTCACACATGCCAATCATCAATCATCAAAATCTACACTCAACAATACCCACTTGGTACTTGGTGGAATCTTCCTAAAATGCACGAACAACTCACGATCTTTTACGATGTGACTGGTTGCTCCTAAATCTAGAACCCATCCTGAGTTAGAATCAACCATGAAAGTACATGATGCAACTAATGCATCAAATGTAAAGGAGTAAAGTGTACCTTTGGTATAGTGCAATCACGTGCAAAATGACCCTTTTGGCCACAGTTTAAGCACTTGATTTTCTTGGGATCCTTTCTTTCCCTTCTTGTCTTTGCCCTTCTTTACAGACAACTTTCCATTCATTATTTTCCCTTTCTTGAAACCTTTGCTCCACTTCTTCTTTTTAGAAGTATTACCTTCAGCTACAAAAGCTTTAGGGTTAGTAATATCCATCACTTCTGCTTCCAAAAGCAAATGACGGGCAATATCCTCAAAGGTCTTAATTTCAGTGTTATGTCGCAAATTGATCTTTATCAATTGCCACTCACTATCGGGAAGTGAACGAATGACAGCTTGCACTTGTTGTTCATCAGTTAGAGTATGTCCCATAACCTTTAATCCAATGATCATTTTGGACATCTCTCGTAGATGCCTTCCCATTGTATGATCAGGCTTTTTCATATAATTCTCAAATTTGAGAATCAGTGCTCTTTGCCTCTCCAGAGAGATGCTACCAAACTTTTCCTTAGCCTTGTCCCATATGGCTTTGGCTAATTGGAGCACAATGCAATCCACCATGATGTCATCTATCATTGCACTAAGCAAAGTGATTCTCGCCATGGTATCTTTCTTTTTGAAATTGACATAATCCATCTTTTGCTGGGGGGTTGCTTTGTCACCGGGATCTATCATGGTTTCGGTGATCATTTCAAGGGTTTCTTTCTCAATTAGTATGAATTGAACCTTTTGTTGCCATATAGCATAATTGTCACCATCAAGCTTCAAATCTTTATTGAGCTCGGCGATTATGCCCTTAGTAGCATTAGCCATCTACATACACATGCACATGCATCCATTAGCAAATTGTCCATAACTTTTCATTCAAAGCATTATACTAAACAACTAATCAAATAACATACACACTCAATCCAAAAGTATGTTTTTATCATACAATCAAAATTTCGTATGCATGCATATGATCAGCATGTTTAATAAAATCTGTGAATGACAATACAGCCTTCTCTTTTTATATTTGCTGTAGATCCAAGGTATGATAATCAGTTATAACTGTAGATTAATACCGAGGATAATCAGCCTATTAACTCAAGCCGTAGATCTAAGATATGATAATCAGTAGTAACTGTAGATCAATACCAAGGATAATCAGCCTATTGACTCTAAGATCAATCATAACTTGCTGTAGATCCAAGGTATGATAATCAGTCGTAACTGTAGATCAATACCAAGGATAATCAGCCTATACACTCAAGTCGGGTCTTACTGATACAAAGATCAGCATAGCCCGTTCTTGAGTCCATTTTCTTTAAGCATGGATTTTCATCTTAAAAGGAACCAAATATATATGATACATCATAACAAAATAACATGTATCATAAAACTGAAACAATTTAGTAAGAATATGAATTCATAATATTGCTTTAGTCAAGGCCAAAACCTTGGCTCTGATACCACTGAAAAGATTTCTTATAAAACAAATAGCGGAATAGAAATCTTACTTTGAAAACTCCAAGATAGATAACTCTACCTTTTCTTGCTAGGATCGATTTGATGTAAAACACAACTCCACACCAAGGGTAATTTGATTACCAACTTAAAGAAGTAGCAACCAAAATACTTTCACAACCCAATGTGCCTTCTTTGCTAGTCTCTTATTCTTCTCTCTAGAAGAATATCTTGCAATCCTCTTCTCTTACCTTTACTTTGTAATATACAAATAAAAGGCTCTCAAATTCATGACTTTGGATGAAATGGATGGTGGTTTATTTATATGTGAGTGCCACCCTTTCCCAAAGGACTTGTCTTTGGAGAAAGGGTGCTTGGAACCTTCCAAGTAACCACGCATAACCACCCTTAACCAACTTGGTGTAACCACCCATAATGGTGACCTTTCATCCATAAGGAAGAGAAAGAGATTTATGTGTTGCCATGTGTCAGCACATGGTTAAGTCACATGTCAATTGGCTAGTAGTCCATGTAAGCTGCCAAGTCATCACCCGATGACATGTCACTGCCACCTCACTATCACTCAGCTAGTGTCACTGTCCCGAGCTGGGTCAACTACCTTGAGTTGACTTGAGCTAGAGTGAGCTAGGTGAGCTGGAGTGAGTTAGCTTAAGCTACTGTGAGCTATTCAAAAACTCACGTTGAGCTCTTTCTAGCTATCTTCGAGATATCGTTGATTGTATCAAAGTTGACTCTATCTTCTTGAAAGTGTTCTACTATGGATCTATGGCTAAAACTCAAGTTTCCAAAACTTCCTAAAATTAGAAGTCAAACTTTCTTGACTTGATTTAGTATGTCAAAATGTCATCTTTCATACAGATTTGGAATGGGTAGAAATAAATTAGTCTTCTTCGAGATATCGTTGATTGTATCAAAGTTGTAAGTTTCCTCTTGAAAGTGTCATACTATGTATCTATAGCTAAAACTCAAGTTTCCAAAACCTCTCGAAATCAGAAATTGAACTTTCTTGAGTTGTTTTAGTATATCAAATTGTCGTCTTTCACCTAGAAATGCTTTCGTCAGAAATAAATCAGTCTACTACTAGATATTGTTGATTGTATGAAAGTTGTCTCTTTCTTCTTGAAAGTGTTCTACTATGGATCTATGGCCAAAACTCAAGTTTCCAAAACTTCCCGAAATTAGAAGTAGAACTTTAATGAGTCGATTTAGCATGTCAAAATGTCGTCTTTCACCTAGATTTGGAATGGTTAGAAACACATTAGTCTTCTTCGAGATATCGTTGATTGTATCAAAGTTGACTCTATCTTCTTGAAAGTGTTCTACTATGGATCTATGGCTAAAACTCAAGTTTCCAAGACTTCCCAAAATCAGAAATCGAACTTTCCTGAGTTTTTTTATTATATCAAAATGTCGTCTTTTACCTAGAATTGGATTCGTCACAAACAAATTAGTTTACTCTGAGATATCCTTGATTGTATCAAAGTAGTCTCTTTTTTCCTAAAAGTGTTCTACTATGGATCTATGGTCAAAACTCAAGTTTTCAAAATTTCTCGAATTCAGAAATCGAACTTTCATCACTTGATTTAGTATGTCAAAATGTCGTCTTTCACCTTGATTTGAAATGGTTAGAAATAAATTAGTCTTCTTCGAGATATCATTGATTGTATCAAAGTTGTATCTTTCCTCTTGAAAAGTGTTATACTATGGATGTATAGCTAAAACTCAAGTTTCCAAAACCTCCCAAAATCAGAAATCGAACATTCTTGACTTGCTTTAGTATATCAAATTTTCGTCTTTCACCGTGAAATAGATTCGTCATAAACAAATCAGTATACTTCTAGATATTGTTGATTGTGCGAAAGTTATCTCTTTCTTCTTGAAAGTGTTCTACTATGGATCAAGCAAAAACTCAAGTTTCCAAAACCACCCGAAATCAGAAATCGAACTTTCCTGAGTTTTTTTATTATATCAAAATGTCATCTTTCACCTAGAATTGGATTCGTCACAAACAAATTAGTCTACTCTGAGATATCCTTGATTGTATCAAAGTAGTCTCTTTTTTCCTGAAAGTGTTCTACTATGGATCTATGGTTAAAACTCAAGTTTTCAAAATTTCCCCAATTCAGAAATTGAACTTTCATCACTTGATTTAGTATGTCAAAATGTCGTCTTTCACCTTGATTTGAAATGGTTAGAAATAAATTAGTCTTCTTCGAGATATCGTTGATTGTATCAAAGTTGTATCTTTCCTCTTGAAAAGTGTTATACTATGGATGTATAGCTAAAACTCAAGTTTCCAAAACCTCCCAAAATCAGAAATCGAACTTTCTTGAGTTGTTTTAGTATATCAAATTTTCGTCTTTCACCGTGAAATGGATTCGTCAGAAACAAATCAGTATACTTCTAGATATCGTTGATTGTGAAAAAGTTATCTCTTTCTTCTTGAAAGTGTTCTACTATGGATCAAGCAAAAACTCAAGTTTCCAAAACCACCCAAAATCAGAAATTGAACTTTCCTGAGTTTTTTTATTATATCAAAATGTCATCTTTCACCTAGAATTGGATTCGTCACAAACAAATTAGTCTACTCTGAGATATCCTTGATTGTATCAAAGTAGTCTCTTTTTTCTTGAAAGTGTTCTACTATGGATCTATGGTCAAAACTCAAGTTTTCAAAATTTCCCGAATTCAGAAATCGAACTTTCATCACTTGATTTAGTATGTCAAAATGTCGTCTCTCACCTTAATTTGGAATTGTTAGAAATAAATTAGTCTTCTTCGAGATATCGTTGATTGTATCAAAGTTGTATCTTTCCTCTTGAAAGTGTTATACTATGGATGTATAGCTAAAACTCAAGTTTCCAAAACCCCTCGAAATCATAACTCTAACTTTTTCGAGTTGTTTTAGTATATCAAATTATCGCCTTTCACCTAGAAATGGATTCATCATAAACAAATCAGTCTACTTCTACATATTGTTGATTATATGAAAGTTGTCTCTTTCTTCTTGAAAGTGTTCTACTATGGATCTATGGCCAAAACTCAAGTTTCCAAAATTTGTCGAATTCAGAAATGGAACTTTCATGACTTAATTTAGTATGTCAAAATGTCGTCTTTCACCGAGATTTGGAATGGCTGGAAACAAATTAGTTTTCTTCGAGATATTGTTGATTGTTTCAAAGTTGTCTCTTTCTTCTTGAAACTGTTCTACTATGAATATATGGCTAAAACTCAAGTTTTCAAAACTTCTCGAATTCAGAAGTCGAACTTTCATGACTCGATTTAGTATGTCAAAATGTCATCTTTCACCACATTTGGAATGGTTAGAAACAAATTAGTCTTCTTCGAGATATCGTTGATTGTTTCAAAGTTGTCTCCTTCTTCTTGAAACTGTTCCACTACGGATCTATGGAAACTAAACTTCCCAAAATCAGAAGTCGAACTTTCATGACTCAATTTAGTATGTCAAAATGTCATCTTTCAGCGAGATTTGGATTGGTTAGAAACACATTAGTCTTCTTCGAGATATCATTGATTACATCAAAGTTGACTCTATCTTCTTGAAAGTGTTCTACTATGGATCTATGGCTAAAACTCAAGTTTCCAAAACTTCCCAAAATCAGAAATCAAACTTTCAGAACTTGATTTAGTATGTCAAAATGTCGTCTTTCACCAAGATTTGGAATGGTTAGAAACAAATTAATCTTCTTCGAAATATCGTTGATTGTATGAAAGTTGTAAGTTTCCTCTTGAAATTGTTATACTATGTATCTATAGCTAAAACTCAAGTTTCCAAAACCTCCTAAAATCAGAAATCGAACTTTCTTTAGTTGTTTTAGTATATCAAATTGTCGTTTTTCACCTAGAAATGGTTCGGTCAGAAATAAATCAGTGTATTACTAGATATTGTTGATTGTATGAAAGTTGTCTCGTTCTTCTTGAAAGTGTTCTACTATGGATCTATAGCCAAAACTCAAGTTTCCAAACTTCTCGAAATCCGAAGTTGAACTTTCATAACTCGATTTAGTATGTCAAAATGTCATCTTTCACCCAGATTTGGAATGGTTAGAAACAAATTAGTCTTCTTCGAGATATCGTTGATTGTTTCAAAGTTGTCTCTTTCTTCTTGAAACTATTCAACTACGGATCTATGGAAACTATACTTCCCAAAATCAGAAGTCGAACTTTCATGACTCGATTTAGTATGTCAAAATGTCATCTTTCACCTAGATTTGGAATGGTTAGAAACACATTAGTCTTCTTCGAGATATCGTTGATTGTATCAAAGTTGACTCTATCTTCTTGAAAGTGTTCTACTATGGATCTATGGCTAAAACTCAAGTATCCAAAACTTCCCAAAATCAGAAATCAAACTTTCATGACTTGATTTAGTATGTCAAAAATGTCATCTTTCATACAGATTTGGAATGGGTAGAAACAAATTAGTCTTCTTCGAGATATCGTTGATTGTATCAAAGTTGTAAGTTTCCTCTTGAAAGTGTTATATTATGTATCTATAGCTAAAACTCAAGTTTCCAAAACCTCTCGAAATCAGAAATCGAACTTTCTTGATTTGTTTTAGTATATCAAATTGTCGTCTTTCACCTAGAAATGGTTTCGTCAGAAATAAATCAGTCTACTACTAGATATTGTTGATTGTATGAAAGTTGTCTCTTTCTTCTTGAAAGTGTTCTACTATGGATCTATGGCCAAAACTCAAGTTTCCAAAACTTCCCGAAATTAGAAGTCGAACTTTCATGAGTCGATTTAGTATGTCAAAATGTCATCTTTCACCTAGATTTGGAATGGTTAGAAACACATTAGTCTTCTTTGAAATATCGTTGATTGTATCAAAGTTGACTCTATCTTCTTGAAAGTGTTCTACTATGGATCTATGGCTAAAACTCAAGTTTCCAAAACTTCCCAAAATCAGAAATCGAACTTTCCTGAGTTTTTTTATTATATCAAAATGTTGTCTTTTACCTAGAATTGGATTCGTCACAAACAAATTAGTTTACTCTGAGATATCGTTGATTGTATCAAAGTAGTCTCTTTTTTCCTGAAAGTGTTGTACTATGACTTAATTTAGAAATGGAACTTTCATGACTTAATTTAGTATGTCAAAATGTCGTCTTTCACCGAGATTTGGAATGGCTGGAAACAAATTAGTTTTCTTCGAGATATTGTTGATTGTTTCAAAGTTGTCTCTTTTTTCTTGAAACTGTTCTACAATGAATCTATGGCTAAAACTCAAGTTTCCAAAACTTCTCGAAATCAGAAGTCAAACTTTCATGACTCGATTTAGTATGTCAAGATGTCATCTTTCACCACATTTGGAATGGTTAGAAACAAATTAGTCTTCTTCGAGATATCGTTGATTGTTTCAAAGTTGTCTCTTTCTTCTTGAAATTGTTCTACTACGGATCTATAGAAACTAAACTTCCCAAAATCAGAAGTCAAACTTTCGTGACTCAATTTAGTATGTCATAATGTCGTCTTTCATCGAGATTTGGAATGGTTAGAAACACATTAGTCTTCTTCGAGATATCGTTGATCACATCAAAGTTGACTCTATCTTCTTGAAAGTGTTCTACTATGGATCTATGGCTAAAACTCAAGTGTCCAAAACTTACCAAAATTAGAAATCAAACTTTCAGAACTTGATTTAGTATGTCAAAATGTCGTCTTTCACCCAGATTTGGAACGGTTAGAAACAAATTAGTCTTCTTTGAAATATCGTTGATTGTATTAAAGTTGTAAGTTTCCTTTTGAAAGTGTTATACTATGTATCTATAACTAAAACTCAAGTTTCCAAAACCTCCTGAAATCAGAAATCGAACTTTCTTGAGTTGTTTTAGTATATCAAATTGTCTCTTTCACCTAGAAATGGTTTCGTCAGAAATAAATCAGTCTACTACTAGATATTGTTGATTGTATGAAAGTTGTCTCTTTGTTCTTGAAAGTGTTCTACTATGAATATATGGCCAAAACTCAAGTTTCTAAAACATCCCGAAATCAGAAGTCGTTTCATGAGTCGATTTAGTATGTCAAAATGTCATCTTTCACCTAGATTTGGAATGGTTAGAAACACATTAGTCTTCTTCGAGATATCGTTAATTGTATCAAAGTTGACTCTATCTTCTTGAAAGTGTTCTACTATGGATCTATGGCTAAAACTC
The DNA here is from genome assembly GCF_014633365.1 of Diospyros lotus. Taxonomy (NCBI): domain Eukaryota; kingdom Viridiplantae; phylum Streptophyta; class Magnoliopsida; order Ericales; family Ebenaceae; genus Diospyros; species Diospyros lotus. The sequence continues at coordinate 13,903,777 of NC_068340.1, forward strand.
AAGTTTCCAAAACTTCCCAAAATCAGAACTCAAACTTTCATGACTTGATTTAGTATGTCAAAATGTCGTCTTTCATACAAATTTGGAATGGGTAGAAACAAATTAGTCTTCTTCGAGATATCGTTGATTGTATTAAAGTTGTAAGTTTCCTCTTGTAGGTGTTATACTATGTATCTATAGCTAAAACTCAAGTTTCCAAAACCTCTCGAAATCAGAAATCGAACTTTCCTAAGTTTTTTTATTATATCAAAATGTCATCTTTCACCTAGAATTGGATTCGTCACAAACAAATTAGTCTACTCTGAGATATCGTTGATTGTATCAAAGTAGTCTCTTTTTTCCTGAAAGTGTTTTACTATGGATCTATGGTCAAAACTCAAGTTTTCAAAATTTCCCGAATTTAGAAATCGAACTTTCAACACTTGATTTAGTATGTAAAAATGTCGTCTTTCACCTTGATTTGAAATGGTTAGAAATAAATTAGTCTTCTTCGAGATATCGTTGATTGTATCAAAGTTGTATCTTTCCTCTTGAAAGTGTTATATACTATGGATGTATAGCTAAAACTCAAGTTTCCAAAACCTCCCGAAATCAGAAATCGAACTTTCTTGAGTTGTTTTACTATATCAAATTGTCGTCTTTCACCTAGAAATGGTTTCGTCAGAAATAAAGCAGTCTACTACTAGATATTGTTGATTCTATGAAAGTTGTTTATTTCTTCTTGAAAGTGTTCTACTATGGATCTATAGCCAAACTCAAGTTTCCAAAACTTCCGAAATTGGAAGTCGAACTTTCATGAGTCGATTTAGTATGTCAAAATGTCATCTTTCACCTGGATTTGGAATGGTTAGAAACATATTAGTCTTCTTCGAGATATCATTGATTGTATCAAAGTTGACTCTATCTTCTTGAAAGTGTTCTACTATGGATCTATGGCTAAAACTCAAGTTTCCAAAACTTCCCAAAATCAGAAATCGAACTTTCCTCAGTTTTTTTATTATATCAAAATGTCGTCTTTCACCTAGAATTGGATTCGTCACAAACAAATTAGTCTACTCTGAGATATCGTTGATTGTATCAAAGTAGTCTCTTTTTTCCTGAAAGTGTTCTACTATGTATCTATGGTCAAAACTCAAGTTTTTAAAATTTCCCGAATTCAGAAATCGAACTTTCATCACTTGATTTAGTATGTCAAAATGTCGTCTTTCACCTTGATTTGAAATGGTTAGAAATAAATTAGTCTTCTTCGAGATATCGTTGATTGTATCAAAGTTGTATCTTTCGTCTTGAAAGTGTTATATACTATGGATGTATAGCTAAAACTCAAGTTTCCAAAACCTCCCGAAATCAGAAATCGAACTTTCTTGAGTTGTTTTAGTATATCAAATTATTGCCTTTCACCTAGAAATGGATTCATCAGAAACAAATCAGTCTACTTCTACATATTGTTGATTGTATGAAAGTTGTCACTTTCTTCTTGAAAGTGTTCTACTATGGATCTATGGCCAAAACTCAAGTTTCCAAAATTTGTCGAATTCAGAAATAGAACTTTCATGACTTAATTTAGTATGTCAAAATGTCGTCTTTCACCGAGATTTGGAATGGCTGGAAACAAATTAGTTTTCTTCGAGATATTGTTGATTGTTTCAAAGTTGTCTCTTTTTTCTTGAAACTGTTCTACTATGAATCTATGGCTAAAACTCAAGTTTCCAAAACTTCTCGAAATCAGAAGTCGAACTTTCATGACTCGATTTAGTATGTCAAGATGTCATCTTTCACCACATCTGGAATGGTTAGAAACAAATTAGTCTTCTTCGAGATATCGTTGATTGTTTCAAAGTTGTCTCTTTCTTCTTGAAATTGTTCTACTACTGATCTATAGAAACTAAACTTCCCAAAATCAGAAGTTGAACTTTCATGACTCGATTTAGTATGTCAAAATGTCGTCTTTCACCGAGATTAGGAATGGTTAGAAACACATTAGTCTTCTTCGAGATATCATTGATTACATCAAAGTTGACTCTATCTTCTTGAAAGTGTTCTACTATGGATCTATGGCTAAAACTCAAGTTTCCAAAACTTCCCAAAATCAGAAATCAAACTTTCAGAACTTGATTTAGTATGTCAAAATGTCGTCTTTCACCAAGATTTGGAATGGTTAGAAACAAATTAATCTTCTTCGAAATATCGTTGATTGTATGAAAGTTGTAAGTTTCCTCTTGAAATTGTTATACTATGTATCTATAGCTAGAACTCAAGTTTCCAAAACCTCCTAAAATCAGAAATCGAACTTTCTTTAGTTGTTTTAGTATATCAAATTGTCGTTTTTCACCTAGAAATGGTTTGGTCAGAAATAAATCAGTGTATTACTAGATATTGTTGATTGTATGAAAGTTGTCTCGTTCTTCTTGAAAGTGTTCTACTATGGATCTATGGCCAAAACTCAAGTTTCCAAACTTCTCGAAATCCGAAGTTGAACTTTCATAACTCGATTTAGTATGTCAAAATGTCATCTTTCACCTAGATTTGGAATGGTTAGAAACAAATTAGTCTTCTTCGAGATATCGTTGATTGTTTCAAAGTTGTCTCTTTCTTCTTGAAACTATTCTACTACGGATCTATGGAAACTATACTTCCCAAAATCAGAAGTCGAACGTTCATGACTCGATTTAGTATGTCAAAATGTCATCTTTCACCTAGATTTGGAATGGTTAGAAACACATTAGTCTTCTTCGAGATATCGTTGATTGTATCAAAGTTGACTCTATCTTCTTGAAAGTGTTCTACTATGGATCTATGGCTAAAACTCAAGTATCCAAAACTTCCCAAAATCAGAAGTCAAACTTTCATGACTTGATTTAGTATGTCAAAATGTCATCTTTCATACAGATTTGGAATGGGTAGAAACAAATTAGTCTTCTTCGAGATATCGTTGATTGTATCAAAGTTGTAAGTTTCCTCTTGAAAGTGTTATACTATGTATCTATAGCTAAAACTCAAGTTTCCAAAACCTCTCAAAATCAGAAATCGAACTTTCTTGAGTTGTTTTAGTATATCAAATTGTCGTCTTTCACCTAGAAATGGTTTCGTCAGAAATAAATCAGTCTACTACTAGATATTGTTGATTGTATGAAAGTTGTCTCTTTCTTCTTGAAAGTGTTCTACTATGGATCTATGGCCAAAACTCAAGTTTCCAAAACTTCCCGAAATTAGAAGTCGAACTTTGATGAGTCGATTTAGTATGTCAAAATGTCATCTTTCACCTAGATTTGGAATGGTTAGAAACACATTAGTCTTCTTCGAGATATCGTTGATTGTATCAAAGTTGACTCTATCTTCTTGAAAGTGTTCTAGTATGGATCTATGGCTAAAACTCAAGTTTCCAAAACTTGCCAAAATCAGAAATCGAACTTTCCTAAGTTTTTTTATTCTATCAAAATGTTGTCTTTCACCTAGAATTGGATTCGTCACAAACAAATTAGTCTACTCTGAGATATCGTTGATTGTATCAACGTAGTCTCTTTTTTCCTGAAAGTGTTCTACTATGGATCTATGGTCAAAACTCAAGTTTTCAAAATTTCCCGAATTCAGAAATCGAACTTTCATCACTTGATTTAGTATGTCAAAATGTCGTCTTTCACCTTGATTTGAAATGGTTAGAAATAAATTAGTCTTCTTCGAGATATCGTTGATTGTATCAAAGTTGTATCTTTCCTCTTGAAAAGTGTTATACTATGGATGTATAGCTAAAACTCAAGTTTCCAAAACCTCCCAAACCCAAAAATCAAACTTTCTTGAGTTGTTTTCGTATATCAAATTTTCGTTTTTCACCTTGAAATGGATTCGTCAGAAACAAATAAACACCTGACTTCAACGATGCATAATAATTCTCTTTGTCCTCCTCGGCAAGGACAACACCACGACAACAACGAATTTCTCCCCCACGGTCGTTGCATCTTAAATTTCACAAGCACCAGCCTTCATGGCCATGCACACTCGGCTTCGAGGTCCTCCCATACAAAATGGTTACCTTTGGTCTTCCTGTCACCATCTTTTCCCTGACAACGACGATAACACCACCTTGTCATCTCAAAAGATTCACTGCTCCTTGAATCTCACAAGTCATCACAACCAGCATGACCTCACTCTTAGGCTGCCTTCCTCATATCACCTTGATATGCTGATAGCAGCTAGCATTATTCCCTAAGAGACTTTGGCTTCTTTCGGATTCTGCTTGTACCTTTTGCTTCAATCAGCTCACACCTCAGTGAGTGACCACATTGGCTCTAATGCCATCATCATCAGCTAAGACGACCTCTTGCCATCGCTTAGCACCACATCCAGCCGCAATCGCGACTCAGGAGCCACCTACGCCACTGACCGACTACTCTTACGACGCCTCACGACCTTGGCCAGCCGCTGCATTGCTGCTGCCGCTATCACCAATTGGCGCCTTTGGTTGCCATCGGCTACCCTCAGCCAGTCATCAATCAGCTCCACTAGCTGATTTCTTTCACACCCATTAACCCCTAACCACGAGGTTAAATCTCATCAATTGCCCACACACTAAGGCGTCCTTCGAGCTGTATCGCTCACAGCCCTTAGGTGACTTCATCACCTCAACACCACTCCTGGAAACCAATCTCGTCCCACAAGCTCTTCTTTCGAGCTCTCGTCACCCACTGACGACACCTTAAATTTGCCTTCACTTTCCATCTAATCAACTCGATTAGCTTTAACTGGATTGCCCAGCTCATAACCAACACAACCTTCCTCCAGGCACTACACTTGCAATCATCGACTATGACTTCGATTTAAACTCCACCCACTGGAAATCACCCATGTCCCTCCTGTGGAACTCACACTTCCACACGATGTCGTAAGACTCGCCTTCCTACTCAGGCACTTGCCATCACGATGGCTTTCTCCGGGTGATGCATCATGTTAGAGTGGTAATGCCTTAGGATGTCATTCTAATGTTATTGCCCTTTGCTCAACTCTTCTCGGGAGAACCTCTCACGTTCTACCCATGACACATTTCAGCTTTACTATTTATAACTCTTGCTACAGAGTAACACTCCTTTAAGCGGCACAACTTTGCCCTGACCAACCATCTTTTATCGCCTTGGATCTCTTTCTCAAAATTTGCCTGGTCTAACCACCAGGACCTGCTGAACCTTTATACTGGAGGTATACACGGCACCCAACAAGGCTTTATTTCATAGTTCTCGAGCCTCACGCTCTCACCGTTGCCATCAGGTGCTACCACCTGGCAACTAATCCTGTGTCAACAACTGGAAACCCGTCCAGTGCCACATGAAGATACTTCCTCATTTTCGCATCGACACATCAGGACTAATACTAGACCGTGCAATTTGCAAGCCTTCGCGAATTTCAAACCGTGCCTCAGCCACACGTTCAGCCTGCCACAACTCACATCACAGGATTAGAGATCCCCATACTTGAAACTTTTGCATGCTTCAACATTCATATTTCATGGTTGGCTTGTAACTCGTAAGTCTTGCCCTCCACGACACTTACGTAACTTCCTGGAGTCATTTATCGACTCCACCAATTGACCCATCTTCTTGCATCACCGTAAGGTCACACAGGGTCCACCATTTCTATTTATTCGATCAACTTCGATCAAATTCAACCACAACCGCGTTAGCATCCCTTAACAAGGAGCATTGCCACGCATCTCGTTTTCATAACACAGGATATCACCCAATTAGTTCACAAATCTTCCTGCTGCCAAGACAACAAAAGGCACCACGATGATTTTTTTTCAACCCTCACGAAAATTTAGGTCTGGCCCAGACATAACCTACAGCATACCCCAGGTCTTCACGTCTAATCGTCTCCACCGCAGACAGGTTACTTCACATAGAGGGCTGCAGTCCCTCCCGTGAACTAACCGTCTACATCCAGTGGTCCTTAGCATTAGACCCGTCGGCCGTAGGCATCAACTGTAGCGTTATCCCCACGCTAGACCCGTTTCTTTTCCCCGGGTTTCTTTCTCAAACATCTCGAAGTGCTACAACACCCAAACATTAGCCAAACCACTTCGACACTACTTATCGAAATAAAAGGCTTAACCCCTAACTCGGGTGCAACGCCCTAACCGCTCTTATTACTAGCAGCTGGATTATGGAACTGGCCACAACTTTCGTTACCCTATCGCCTTTCACAAATCTTTAGCCCCTGACCAACTGCATAATCACTGTGTTGCCCTGTGCTTTAGGCGAGCCAACACCTGGTCATCATTACCGTGTCACTCCCATACACTGGCCCAACACTGGTTCCCCATCGTGTTGCCCTGTGCTTCGGAGAGCCAACACCTAATCATCATTACCGTGTTGCTCCCATACATTGGCCCAACAACAGTTTCCAACAGCATGGCTCAGGCCCATCACTGATTTGCTTCGCACCCGTAGCTTCGCCCTACCAAGCTTCCTACTCAGCAACTAAACCATCAGAACATTTTCGTGCTCCACGATTTCTCCCTAGGACTACTCTAGATGTCCTATCCCTTGCAGGAGACTATCGATCTCACTTGACATATTTCCTAAGGTGCTGCTCCAGCTCTTCGGGATCTGACCGTCACCAACAGTTCACTAAATTACTCAGGCCCATGGGCCACTTGCCCTCAACACGAGCCAACTCATTAGTCCTCTGCCACACGGTCCATAGCATCAAATCCGTCACTGTGAGCCTTGCACCTGTAGCATTAAAGCTACTTAAAGCCTTCCTGAGCTACGATGGTTCCACCACCATCTTATTAAGCCATCTTACTTGATTATCCTTGTCTTGATAACCTCAAGCTCATACCATGAGTCTCGCTCCTCAAGACTCTACATCTCTTATCGTTTAAGAGACCCTCAAACAACAACCAACATGCTAAGCCTATCTCAAGCTCCGGTACCCATAACCATCGAGCACCTATCATTACCTTCTAGGTAAATTGAGACCTCTCGTCTCTCCTTGCACCCCCATAGTGCATTCAGTCACGACGCCCAGCTTTGCTTTCCAGCAGGCCTCTCTCAGGCTCCCATGACTTCGAATATAAAATTCGGGGCCTTCACATTGCTTACCATGCCCCTACCTACTTGGCATCCAAAATTGGCATTTCTTGCGCGCACATCGTCCACGGTTGTCCTGTTGCCACAAACTCATCACCCTTGGGCCACACACCGCTCATACCCTTCATCGGGTGACTTCTGCGTCTCCCATTAAGGGTCTCGAGACCTTAGGCGTCATCACGACCCCAAGCTTCATAATGAGGGTCTATTCACCTCTCGTCTCCTGACCTTAGGCGTCCCATCAGACCCCAAGCCTCTTAACGAGAGTTTTGATTGGCCCCTCATCCATCAATTACATGAACGGTCACTTGGCCCTTCACAACTAGGACTTCTAACCTAATGGCTCTCACGCGCTTATCAACGCATGCCCAATTCCTTAATCCCAGATCTGGATTCCCCTAGATTCCAGCTCGACTCACTTGGAACTTCCATCTCATGCAAACACCCGCTAGGGTCCACTTGCCACACGCCTATCATTCCCAAGGATAGACCTCGTCTCATCAAGAAGCCAACTAGGGTCCACTCATACCCTAGGCACATCCCTTCTGGGATCATCATAACAATACGATCACATCGCATAATATTTATTTAGCATCTTGACTCCCCTTAGAGTCCTTCCGGATTCTACTTACGCCATGCCTTCACTAGCCATGACATACAAATGCATTACATGCATACTCCCCACAGAGCCTTTCTGCAAGCAACCTTATTCCTAGTAGCTCGTCACATCGCCTGATGTCGAATCTTTTCCTTGGGCCTCGAGCTAACACCCATTTTAGCTCATTTTACCTCAAGCGTACATGCCTTACTGCACCACTTCCAAGGGACAACTCTATTCCCTCGAACATGCTCGGCAAATCCCTGACATAGGGATGCTCCACTAATCCCCTCCCGGACTAGTTATGCTTCGGCTTCGTGTCCCCACACGAGCCTCAACACTTCAATCTCAAGGAGTTCCCATTGTTTAAACACTTCATATCCTCGAAATGCCACATTCGAGTTTTCTTGACACCAACACCCACACTCGGGTTTTCGGTTCCTCATTGCTCAACTCGTATACCTCTCACAGGTATATCTTCTCAATCCAGGGTACTTTCTCATCCCAAGAACAGGAATATCCAAACATACCATTCAAACTATTGCAGGCCTCAATGACTCGACCCAATCTCGTAGGGTCCTCAGTCCACATGTCTAACTTTCAAGGTTATTGGACCAATTTCACATCAAAATCTTGAGACCACAAAACAATTATTCTCGACCCCAACTCAGCAGTTAAAACATTCCGGCTTAAATCCAAATCATGCAAGAAATCCCCTAATCCAAAACTCTGGCAATTGCTCACATTAATCACATAACCGACCACACTTAACACCCAAGCACGCTAGCCTTCCTCACTCATACAGCTAGCCATGCTCTGATACCAACTGTAACGACCCGCTCCCACTTACGGGTGCCACTGGTAAATAATCGACCCGATTACTCATCTATCAAACCATAACTGAAGGGTTGGACTATGTTTCAAGAGAAACGCCCTAGGTGGGAACTAGGCTTCGTCCTTCCCTTCGCTCCACTCAGGAATCGATCCCAACTCGAACGAGAACATACAGCGGACTGGGACCCGAAACCCGAGTGAGCTTTACCTCTCTTCAGCTCGCCCCATAGCAAGCCAGAGGTGACCCAGGCACAAGCTAGCATACAAACACTTCGCTGAGTATTGGGGATTTATGAGAACGTACCTTGATGAACTTGACTCGGTCCGACACTTGGCTTTACCGACTATGCCACATTCAACGAGCAATCACACAATCATCTATCACACTATGATGATTACATAATTAAATACATTTAAGCTCAATGACATAGACATTTACTCACAAGGGTATACATACACCACGCCCCCTGACTACATACAAGCAATATTAAAAATACATAACTCAGGCAACACAGCTAGTTGCCACAACAGCCCCCCGGCGCCATCCCTACTTGCATCCGGACTTGCATCATCTACACATGAGGTAAAACATCATGAGTCATAAAGACTCAGTAAGGGTGCAATGCATGTAAATATGAATGTAATCATGTTTATGTATGCCAAATGCATGCAAATGAGGCTAGGCTCACACATCCTCACAACCCACTAAGGTTTGAGGCATCAACCTATCAGCCCCCACCACTAGTCCTCCTTATGGCCATAGGTCCACTAGTTCATGCATCACACCAGATATAACCACTACATGCCAGTGCAACATAAAAACATTATCAAGCATATTTACCAACTTGCAAGGCCACCTCCACATGGGGCCGTCCCTTACCTGGCTCGAAGCTTCTTCTCTGCCTCGGCACGAATTTCCAGCCCAAACCTCTAGTTCCTCTAGGATCACCGCCTCCCCGGTCAAACCTAGATGCAAAACACACAAAACCCCAACTCCATTAACATCCGGCATTTAACCAATGCCCTCAACTACACCGCACATCGCCAAAATCATCCATCAACAAGATTTCAAATAACCCCAACACAGGGTTTAATCCAATAATTAATTATTCTACATTAACTCGCTTAATGTAAACAATTTGGGAAGAAATATTAATTTACCTCGGACAATTCGGAAATGAAATTCAGAAATGACCACGCTGACGTTGCCTCCCGAGCTGCCGCTCGCGCCCAAAATTCCATCTTTTTGAGCTTTCGACAAGCTCTTCAAGCCCCAAACTAATTTCCAGAACTTTCCCTCATTTTTCTGGAATTTTTAGCTAATTTTTCCCAATTTTTTAGAATTTATTTTCATTTTATTTATTTATTTTATTTTATTTTTTTTCTTTTCCTTCTTTTCCTTTCTTCTTCCCTGGCTTCCCGCGCGCGCACTGTTCCTCCTTCTTCTTCCTTTAGCCGCGCACCAGCAGCCCTCCCTGCGCACGCCGCCGCTGCCCAGCACCATAACATGCGGCGCCACCGGCCGTCGCGCCTCCACCGTGAGCCACCATCGCGAGTGCCAACGGCCGCGACTGCTGCTCCCACCTCCGCGCGCTGCCCTGGCTAAGGCTGCCATTGCTGGTTTCCGAAGCTTCCCAGCCATCGTTGCCGGCCAAACGGCCTCCTACCGCGGCTAGGCGCAACCCCGATGGCCGTCTCCACGCTGTGCGCACCCCGATCATCGGCCTCTGCAACCGCGGCCCGCGACTCCCTGCTCGCACCAGCCATCGCCATTGCCGAACCAGCAGCTTTAAGCCGCCATTGCCAATACTACAGCCACCTCCGAGCACCGCCTCAGGCGTCGCATCAGCCGCCGCACACCGCGATCGCCGTCGGTCGTCTCGACCAGCCCCTCAATCGTTGCTGCTTCCTCGGCCATGGCAGCTTCTAACGCTGCTACCAGCCGCGGCTTCTTCCTCCAATCTCTCTCAATCCCTCGATCTCTCTCTCTCTCTCGATCTCTCTCTCTTGCGCGAAGCCTCACCCGGCCGAGCTCTCTCCCGATCGCTCACTCTCCTCAATTTCACTTCTCCCTCTCTGTTTCTTAGATTTCAAATTTTAAAAATGGCAACAAACTCGCGGCTCTTCTTAAATATACCCATGCCTATACATATACATATATATATATATAATTACACATTTAATCCCCCCAATTTCTCAATATATCACTTGAGGGGTTTAATAATTCCACTTGGAGACTTATTAAATACACTTAAGCCCTCCAAGGCACAAATTAATTATCATTAAGCCACGCCACGTCTCGATTTATCAAAAATTAGCAGCCGACTGTTACTCGGGAATACCAACTTCGTCCCTGCGCCTGCACGGGACCTTTATTCGACCCGAAAACACTTAAGGGTTGTCTTATTCTCAAAACCGGACCACCCCTAGGGTCCCCTCAGCTTCTCGGAGGTCCCCTCCGATTATTCGGTATTGGCTCCCACTCAGGCTTATACAGAATTTATTCCGAAAATTATTCCCGGTCGGACTGGTTCCAGCGTCATTAATCTCATCTCGAGACGCTCGTCAATCTCTTGCCCTCTTCCCTGGACATCCAAGTCCCGAGGCACTCTCAGCCGTCAATTCGGTAATTTTATTAATTAATTACTCGAAATTGACTTTTGGCCTTCCCGGACCACCCAAGGTCCTGCCAAATTAATAAAAATCTATCTATTTACAATACCATGTAATACCGGGTATTACAGGAAACAAATTAGTTTTCTTTGAAGGATCATCACGAGGAATCAAAGCATTCAACGGAAGCGGTTTTTAAAAAAAAACTTTCCTCGTATTGATTAGAATCTAGGAAACTTACTTTTCCTTCGGATTACCGGACGGAATGAGGCGACAAGCGGAGGATGGGCGGGAGCTTCTTCTCGTGGTGGAGACGACGGCTGTCCTGCAATCCTTCGGCTCCTTCGCATCAGAACTTCAAGGCCCTCTTTCGATCTTCCGAAGTATGACTCGAACTCGTGGCCTCTCTTTCGGTGAAGAAGAGTAAAAACGACTTGGATGAAAAAACAAAACAAGGAGAGAATATATAGGGAGAACCCTAGGGTTAAAACCCTAGTGGGCCAAGTCCATTTAATTAATTTTCTAATTGGGTTAGCCCAATTAATTAATTAAAACTAATGAACTATTGTTTTATTCTAGCCCAATTAATTATGGACCATTCTGAATAAAATAATTCTCTCTTTATGTAATTCATCCAACAAGCCAAATGTATTAAATAATACATGAGTTATATCGAGCTACCCCGGGGACCAAAAGACAAATTATTCACGGCTACTAAAATGACCAAAATATCCCTGCTACCTAGTAGCTATATTTTGTCATTCTAAGTGTTCCAACTATCACCATATGGTAACACTGACCCCACGAATAATTCTGCATATGCAATGTCTTTGACCTACTAGTGTAATGACGAAAATACCCCTCTGCGTAACACCCATCATTTAGAAAGGAATAATGTACTAACACCTCTCTAAATGATTTCTACCATCCTTAGATCACTAGTCCAATAATCCGTGACTACTCGAATGTACTTGCTTATCACTAGGAGCTACCCAGAAGCACACACTCTTAAGTCACGTTCCCAGGGCCCTGGATTATTTGATTATTCTTGGACAATCACAAGGGGGTGAATCACAGAAACTATCTTGTATCAGTCTGTCTTAGCTAATTAGAAACCATACTCCCAACTCAAAAGGTTATTGATCTTTGATAGACCTCACCTACAGTGAATCTAAGAATATAGCTCTAAGTTCACTAGACCACCAACTAATACTCAAGTATTAGAGTACTCGTCCACGTAGTAGCAATGATAGACTAGCTCCATGATAATTAGTACTTTGTCATTAGCTTCTATCACAGGTCCACTCTACGCATTCCAAATGCGCTTATACAATTAGAGTAAACGGACTGTTTACTGGCTAAGGCAAGCCATCCTCCATTAGGATCTATTGCACAATGATCTTATCATGATAGAATGCCCAGTTCTATAAAAAGATCAAGAGTAATATTTTCTTGCTTATTAAGTACCCATGATTCATGCTTAACTGTGAAGAACGACCCATCACATGAATCACTTACTTAATAGCATGGACACTTTTCCAACAATAAAATGCAAATGATATATGTGCTATAAACTGACTAAAAGAAACATCATTGCCATAAATTAAACAAAACGTGTCTTTAGGGCATACATTTCCAACATTCTTCGAGATATTGTTGATTGTTTCAAAGTTGTCTCTTTCTTCTTGAAACTGTTCTATAATGAATCTATGGCTAAAACTCAAGTTTCCAAAACTTCTCGAAATCAGAAGTCGAACTTTCATGACTCGATTTAGTATGTCAAAATGTCATCTTTCACCCACATTTGGAATGGTTAGAAACAAATTAGTCTTCTTCGAGATATCGTTGATTGTTTCAAAGTTGTCTCTTTCTTCTTGAAACTGTTCTACTACGGATCTATGGAATCAAAACTTCCCAAAATTAGAAGTCGTTCAACTTCTGGAATGGTTAGAAACACATTAGTCTTCTTCGAGATATCGTTGATTACATCAAAGTTGACTCTATCTTCTTGAATGTGTTCTACTATGGATCTATGGCTAAAACTCAAGTTTCCAAAACTTCCCAAAATCAAAAGTCAAACTTTCAGGACTTGATTTAGTATGTCAAAATGTCGTCTTTCACCCAGATTTGGAATGGTTAGAAACAAATTAGTCTTCTTCGAAATATCGTTGATTGTATCAAAGTTGTAAGTTTCCTCTTGAAAGTGTTATACTATGTATCTATAGCTAAAACTCAGGTTTCCAAAACCTCCTAAAATCAGAAATCAAACTTTCTTGAGTTGTTTTAGTATATCAAATTGTCATCTTTCACCTAGAAATGGTTTCGTTAGAAATAAATCAGTCTACTACTAGATATTGTTGATTGTATAAAAGTTGTCTCTTTCTTCTTGAAAGTGTTCTACTGTGGCTCTATGGCCAAAACTCAAGTTTCCAAACTTCCCGAAATCAGAAGTCAAACTTTCATGAGTCGATTTAGTATGTCAAAATGTCGTCTTTCACCCAGATTTGGAATGGTTAGAAACACTTTAGTCTTTTTCGAGATATCGTTGATTGTATCAAAGTTGACTCTATCTGCTTGAAAGTGTTCTACTATGGATCTATGGCTAAAACTCAAGTTTCCAAAACTTCCCAAAATCAGAAGTCAAACTTTCATGACTTCATTTAGTATGTCAAAATGTCATCTTTCATACGATTTGGAATGGGTAGAAACAAATTAGTCTTTTTCGAGATATCATTGATTGTATCAAAGTTGTCTCTTTCTTCTTCAAAGTGTTCTACTCCGGGTCTGTAGCCAAACCTAAGTTTCCAAAACTTCCCGAAATCAGAAATCGAACTTTCTTGAGTTGTTTTAGTATATCAAATTTTCGTCTTTCACCTTGAAATGGATTCGTCAGAAACAAATCAGTATACTTCTAGATATCGTTGATTGTGCGAAAGTTATCTCTTTCTTCTTGAAAGTGTTCTACTGTGGATCTAAAGCAAAAACTCAAGTTTCCAAAATCTCCCGAAATCAAAAATCGAACTTTCCTGGGTTTTTTTATTATATCAAAATGTCTTCTTTCACCTAGAATTGGTTTCGTCACAAACAAATTAGTCTACTCTGAGATATCGTTGATTGTATCAAAGTAGTCTCTTTTTTCCTGAAAGTGTTCTATTATGGATCTATGGCCAAAACTCAAGCTTTCAAAATTTCCCGAATTTAGAAATCGAACTTTCATCACTTGATTTAGTATGTCAAAATGTCGTCTTTCAACTTGATTTGGAATGGTTAGAAATAAATTAGTCTTCTTCGAGATATCGTTGATTGTATCAAAGTTGTATCTTTCCTCTTCAAAGTGTTCTACTCCGGATCTGTAGCGAAAACCTAAGTTTCCAAAACCTCCCGAAATCAGAAATCGAACTTTCTTGACTTGTTTTAGTATATCAAATTGTCGCCTTTCACCTAGAAATGGATTCGTCATAAACAAATCAGTCTACTTCTACATATTGTTGTTTGTATGGAAGTTGTCTCTTTTTGTTCTTGAAAGTGTTCTACTATGGAACTATGGCCAAAACTCAAGTTTCCAAAATTTGTCGTATTCAGAAATGGAACTTTCTTGACTTAATTTAGTATGTCAAAATGTCGTCTTTCACCCAGATTTGGAATGGCTGGAAACAAATTAGTCTTCTTCAAGATATTGTTGATTGTTTCAAAGTTGTCTCTTTCTTCTTGAAACTATTCTACTATGGATCTATGGCTAAAAGTCAAGTTTCCAAAACTTCTCGAAATCAGAAGTCAAACTTTCATGACTCGATTTAGTAAGTCAAAATGTCATCTTTCACCCACATTTGGAATGGTTAGAAACAAATTAGTCTTCTTCGAGATATCGTTGATTGTTTCAAAGTTGTCTCTTTCTTCTTGACACTGTTCTACTACGGATCTATGGCTAAAACTCAACTTTCAAAAACTTCTCAAAATCAGAAGTCGAACTTTAATGACTCGATTTAGTATGTCAAAATGTCGTCTTTCACCCAGATTTGGAATGGTTAGAAACGCATTAGTCTTCTTCGAGATATCGTTAACTATATCAAAGTTGACTCTATCTTCTTGAAAGTGTTCTACTATGGATCTATGGCTAAAACTCAAGTTTCCAAAACTTCCCAAAATCAGAAGTCAAACTTTCATGACTCGATTTAGTTTGTCAAAATGTCGTCTTTCACCCTGATTTGGAATGGTTAGAAACAAATTAGTCTTCTTCATGATATCGTTGATTGTATCAAAATTGTCACTTTCTTCTTCAAAGTTTTCTACTCCGGATCTGTAGCCAAAACCTAAGTTTCCAAAACTTCCCGAAATCAGAAATCGAACTTTCTTGAGTTGTTTTAGTATATCAAATTGTGGTCCTTCACCTAGAAATGTATTCGTCAGAAACAAATCAGTATAGTTCTAGATATCGTTGATTGTATGACAGTTATCTCTTTCTTCTTGAAAGTGTTCTACTTTGGATCTATGGACAAAACTCAAGGTTCCAAAACCTCCCGAAATCAGAAATCTAACTTTCCTGAGTAGTTTTATTATATCAAAAAGTCATCTTTCACCTAGAGTTGGATTCGTCAGAAACAAATTAGTCTACTCTGAGTCATCGTTCATTGTATCAAAGTTGTCTCTTTTTTCCTGAAAGTGTTCTACTACGGATCTATGGCCAAAACTCAAGTTTCCCAAATCTTTCGAATTCAGAAATCGAACTTTCCTGACTTGATTTAGGATGTCAAATTGTCGTCTTTCACCCAAATTTGGAATGGTTAGAAACATGTTTGTCTTCTTCTAAATATTGTTTACTGTATCAAAGTTGTAACTTTCCTCTTGAAAGTGCTATATTATGTATCTATAGCTAAAACTCAAGTTTCCAAAACCTCCTGAAATCAGAAATCGAACTTTCTTGAGTTGTTTTAGTATATCAAATTGTAGTCTTTCACCTAGAAATGGTTTCGTCAGAAATAAATCAGTCTACTACTAGATATTGTTAATTGTATGAAAGTTGTCTCTTTCTTCTTGAAAGTGTTCTACTATTGAACTATGGCCAAAACTCAAGTTTCCAAAACTTCCCGAATTCAGAAATGGAACCTTCATGACTTATTTTGTAAGCCAAAATGTCGTCTTTCACCAAGATTTGGAATGGCTGGAAACAAATTAGTCTTTTTTGAGATATATGGATTGTTTCAAAGTTGTCTCTTTCTTCTTGAAAGTGTTCTGCTATGGATCTATGGCTAAAACTCAAGTTTCCAAAACTTCTCGAAATCAGAAGTCAAACTTTGATGACTCGATTTAGTATGTCAGAATGTCATCTTTCACCCACATTTGGAATGGTTAGAAACAAATTAGTCTTCTTCGAGATATCGTTGATTGTATTAAAGTTGTCTCTATCTTTTAGAAATGTTATACAATGGATCTATGGCTAAAACTCAGCTTTCCAAAACTTCCCAATATCTTGTCGAACTTTCTTCACTTCGTTTAGTATCTCAAAATGTCGTCTTTCACCCAAATTTGGAATGGTTAGATACAAATTATTCTTCTTGGATATATCGTTGATTGTATCAAAGTTGTCTCTTTTTTCTTCAAAGTGTTCTACTACGGATCTGTAGCCAAAACCTAAGTTTCAAAAACTTTCTGAAATCAAAAATCGAACTTTCTTAAGTTGTTTTAGTATATCAAATTGTCATCTTTCACCTCGAAATGGATTTATCAGCAACAAATCTGTATGCTTCTAGATATCATTGATTGTGCGAAAGTTATCTCTTTCTTCTTGAAAGTGTTCTACTATGGATCTAAAGCAAAAACTCATGGTTCCAAAACCTCCCGAAAGCAGAAATCAAACTTTCCTGAGTTGTTTTATTATATCAAAATGTCATATTTCACCCAGATTTGGAATCGTTAGAAACACATTAGTCTTCTTCGAGATATCATTTATTGTATCAAAGTTGTATCTTTTCTCTTGAAAGTGTTATACTATGTATCTATAGCTAAAACTCAAGTTTCCAAAACCTCCCGAAATCAGAAATCGAACTTTCTTGAGTTGTTTTAATATATCAAATTGTTGTCTTTCACCTAGAAATGGTTTCGTCAGAAATAAATCAGTCTACTACTAGATATTGTTGATTGCATGAAAGTTGTCTCTTTCTTCTTGAAAGTGTTCTACTATGGAACTATGGCCAACACTCAAGTTTCCAAAACTTCTCGAATTCAAAAATGGAACCTTCATGACTTAATTTAGTATGACAAAATGTCGTCTTTCACCCAGATTTGGAATGGCTGGAAACAAATTAGTCTTCTTCAAGATATACGAATTGTTTTAAAGTTGTCTCTTTCTTCTTGAAACTGTTCTACTATGGATCTATGGCTAAAACTCAAGTTTCCAAAACTTCTCGAAATCAGAAGTCAAACTTTCATGACTCGATTTAGTATGTCAGAATGTCATCTTTCACCCACATTTGGAATGGTTAGAAACAAATTAGTCTTCTTCGAGATATCATTGATTGTTTCAAAGTTGTCTCTTTCTTCTTGAAACTGTTCTACTATAGATCTCTGGCAAAAACTCAAGTTTCCAAAACTTCCCGAAATCAGAAGTCGAACTTTCATGACTCAATTTCGTATGTCAAAATGTCATTTTTCACCCAGATTTGGAATCGTTAGAAACACATTAGTCTTTTTCGAGATATCGTTGATTATATTAAAGTTGTCTCTATCTTTTGAAAGTGTTCTACAATGGATCTATGCCTAAAACTCAACTTTCCAAAACTTCCCAAAATCAGAAGTCGAACTTTCTTCACTTGATTTAGTATCTCAAAATGTCGTCTTTCACCCAAATTTGGAATGGTTAGATACAAATTAGTCTTCTTCGAGATATCGTTGATTGTTTCAAAGTTGTCTCTTTTTTCTTGAAATTGTTCTCCTACGGATCTATGGCAAAAAAACTCAAGTTTCCAAAACTTCCCGAAATCAGAAGTCAAACTTTCATGACTCGATTTAGTATGTCAAAATGTCATCTTTCACCTAGATTTGGAATCGTTAGAAACACATTAGTCTTCTTCGAGATATCGTTGATTGTATCAAAGTTGTCACTATCTTTTGAAAGTGTTCTACAAAGGATCTATGGCTAAACTCAACTTTCCAAAACTTCCCAAAATCAGAAGTCGAACTTTCTTCACTTGATTTAGTATCTCAAAATGTCGTCTTTCACCCAAATTCGGAATGGTTAGATACAAATTAGTCTTCTTGGAGATATCGTTGATTGTATCAAAGTTGTCTTTTTTTTCTTAAAAGTGTTCTACTACGGATCTGTAGCCAAAACCTAAGTTTCCAAAACTTCCCGAAATCAAAAATCAAACTTTCTTAAGTTGTTTTAGTATATCAAATTGTCATCTTTCATCTCGAAATGGATTCGTCAGAAACAAATCAGTATACTTCTAGATATCATTGATTGTGCGAAAGTTAACTCTTTCTTCTTGAAAGTGTTCTACTATGGATCTAAAGCAAAAACTCAAGGTTCCAAAACCTCCCGATAGTAGAAATCAAACTTTCCTGAGTTGTTTTATTATATCAAAATATCATCTTTCACCTAGAATTGGATTTGTCACAAACAAATTAGTCTACTCTGAGTCATCGTTGATTGTATTAAAGTTGTCTTTTTTTTCCTGAAAATGTTCTACTATGGATCTATGGCTAAAACTCAAGTTTCCAAAATTTTTCGAAATCAGAAATCGAACTTTCCTAACTTGATTTAGTATGTCAAAATGTCGCCCTTCACCAAAATTTGGAATGGTTAGAAACAAATTAGTCTTCTTTGATATATCATGTAATGTATCATAGTTGTAACTTTCCTCTTGAAAGTGTTATACTATTTATCTGTAGCTAAAACTTAAGTTTCCAAAACCTCCCGAAATCAGAAATCGAACTTTCTTGGGTTGTTTTAGTATATCAAATTGTCGTCTTTAACCTAGAAATGGTGTCGTCAGAAATAAATCAGTCTACTACTAGATATTGTTGATTGTATGAAAGTTGTCTCTTTCTTCTTGAAAGTGTTCTACTATGGAACTATGGCCAAAACTCAAGTTTCCAAAATTTCTTGAATTCAGAAATGGAACTTTCATGACTTAATTTAGTATGTCAAAATGTCGTCTTTCACCCAGATTTGGAATGGCTGGAAACAAATTAGTCTTCTTCAAGATATCGTTGATTGTATGAAAGTTGTCTCTTTCTTCTTGAAACTGTTCTACTATGGATCTATGGCTAAAACTCAAGTTTCTAAAACTTCTCAAAATCAAAAGTCGAACTTTCATGACTCAATTTAGTATGTCAAAATGTCATCCTTCACCCACATTTAGAATGGTTAGAAACAAATTAGTCTTCTTCAAGATATCGTTGATTGTTTCAAAGTTGTCTCTTTCTTCTTGAAAATGTTCTACTACGGATCTATGGCTAAAACTCAAGTTTCCAAAACTTCCCAAAATCAGAAGTCGAACTTTAATGACTCGATTTAGTATGTCAAAATGTCATCTTTCACCCAGATTTGGAATGGTTAGAAATACATTAGTCTTCTTCGAGATATCGTTGATTGTATCAAAGTTGTCTCTTTCTTCTTGAAAGTGTTCTACTATGGATCTATGGCCAAAACTCAAGTTTCCTAAACTTCCCAAAATCAGAAGTCGAACTTTCATGACTCGATTTAGTATGTCAAAATGTCGTCTTTCACATAGATTTGGAATGGTTAGAAACACATTAGTCTTTTTCGAGATATCGTTGATTGTATCAAAGTTGACTCTATCTTCTTGAAAGTGTTCTACTATGGATCTATGGATAAAACCCAAGTTTCTAAAATGATGTGAACCCGCAATGGAATAAGGCCAAAGGAACCCACAAAAGATTGAAACGAACCCCAGAAAAGCCAAAATCGGATTTAAGGCAAAGAATTCCCGACCCGTTGGTTCACGAACCAAGAACCTAGACTATATTAAAATCTAGACCCGTTGATTATACAGAAGCAAGAACCAAGAATTAATGAACGCCACAAAGACTGCCCAGATCTTTGATATGTTCGGGTTTTGAACGCCACAAAGGAATCCCTCCATTGATAAGTTCAAAGTTTTGTTCATTGACGAATAAGATAAAAGAGATAAATCTCTCAAATTCAAAAATTCGTAATAATCTCTGTCTAATGTTTACAATGGAAAAGCGACAAATAATTAAATCATAATTCTACATGGAAACTAATAAAAATCCTAAATCACATAGAAAATAAATAAATAACTAGATCTGGTCAATCAATCAATCATTCCTTTTATATTCCAAGATCTTTTCAATTAATCAATCATCCATTCCTTTTTATGCTCTCAAATCTTGTCAATCAATTAACCAATCAATCAATCATGCGCCCAAATCTTATCAATCATCCAATTTTGACAAGGTTGACTTGTCCGATTGCATCATTGTTAGTCGGCCCTCCATGATTCTCATCATTCCCTCTCTCTTCAAGATGATTCGTCCTCGAATCATGAATTAGAATGATCAGCTTGTAGGCAATCTCGCAAATAGTCACATCCCCGAAAGCCTGCAAACTTTCAAGCATTTTTTTTTTTTTTTGTATGACTCTAAAAAATATCAAACAAAATGACTCAAGAACGAAATGTGAGGAATAACAAAAAGAATCGAACTAGATACCAAAAGAAAAAAAAAATTCTTTTTTTTAACTTTCTAATACCTAGGAATTTCGAATAACAAGACTCAAGATAATGTGACGTAGAATCAAAAGACAAAACAAAATCTTAGGATGTGAATATTTTTTTGTGTTTTTAAATGATATAAGAATGAAAAAAAAAGGATAGATAAATACCTGATTTTAGAGCCAAAGCTCTGATACCAACTGATGTGAACCCGCAATGGGATAAGGCCAAAGGAACCCACAAAAGATTGAAACGAACCCCAAAAAAGCCAAAATCGGATAGAAGGCAAATAATTCCCGACCCGTTGATTCACGAACCAAGAACCTAGACTATATTAAAATCTAGACCCGTTGATTATGCGGAAACAAGAACCAAGAATTGTTGAACGCCACAAAGACTGCCCAGATCTTTGATAAGTTCGGGTTTGAACGCCACAAAGGAATCACTCCATTGATAAGTTCGAAGTTTTGTTCATTGAAGAACAAGATAGAAGAGAGGGATCTCTCAAATTCAAAAATTCATAATAATCTCTATCTAATGTTTACAATGGAAAAGCCTTTAAATAGGCAAATAATTAAATCATAATTTTACATGGAAACTAATAAAAATCCTAAATCACATAGAAAATAAATAAATAACTAGATCTGGTCAATCAATCAATCATTCCTTTTATATTCCAAGATCTTTTCAATCAATCAATCAGGAAATCAATCAATCATCCATTCCTTTTTATGCTCTCAAATCTTGTCAATCAATTAACCAATCAATTAATCATGCACCCAAATCTTGCAATCAACAACCATTCCTTTTTATGCGCAAATCTTGTCAATCATCCAATTCTGACAAGGTTGACTTGTCCAATTGCATCATTGTTAGTCGGCCCTTCATGATTCTCATCACAAAACTTCCCAAAATCAGAAGTCAAACTTTCATGACTTGATTTAGTATGTCAAAATGTCGCTTTTTACCTAGATTTGGAATGGTTAGAAACATAATGTCTTCTTCGAAATATCGTTGATTGTATCAAAGTTGTAACTTTCTTATGTGAACCCCACGAAGGAAGGTGAGACCTGACGATCAAAAATGGTTCCTTTACCAAGGATCGTTCTAAAACAGATTTGTAATAAAGAAAACAAAGGACCTTGACCCGTTATTTATAAAGAGATAAGAACCAAAGGTATAAGAAGGTAGGGTTGACACCACACTCAAGATAGATGAGAAGAGTTGTGAGTGATAAGTCAAGGATGAACGCCACAAGATGAAATCTTGATAAGTTCAAAAGTAGTTCGTTGAAGAACCAAAGAGAAAATTCTCACTAATAATATTGTTCAAAAACCAAATTCCTCTCGGGTTACATTGGCTTATATAGCCGAACTCAAATTCTAATTTAGAAGGAAATAAATCAAATCCTAGGTATAGTAGGAATTGATTACAAGAAGGAAATAGCATAATCTGATAAAGAAACAAGAATTATCTAAAATAGAAAAGATTTAAAACAAAGGAGGAAATAAGGGACGCCTGGATCTTATCAATCAATTATCCCCACATCTTGTCAATCAATCAATCATCCCCAAATCTTGTAAATCTTGTCAATCAATCAACCCAGATTACTTTCAGAGACTTGGATAACATTGACAAAGCATTGACTATCTTGAATACTTAATTCGGGCATATTAGAATCTTGAACGATACTTGAATTTGAGATGTGTTCAATTAGCCCATTTAATGCTCCCGTAATTTTCTTGGTTTGTGCCCTTGTCATTGGACCTCCATGGATGCTTAACGGGTCTTGTGAGGTTTTAGCTATGTGACTTGCATCATTCCCCCTCTCTTGAAAAGGATTTGTCCTCAAATCGTCACCTTCATCAAATGGAGACAAATCAGCAACATTAAAGCTGGCACTGACATTATACTCACCTGGGAGGTCTAACTTGTAAGCATTATCATTAATCCTTTCAAGTACTTGAAATGGTTCATCTCCCCGTGGAAGCAGTTTTGAACACCGTTGAAGGGGAAAACGTTCTTTCCTCATGTGCAACCAAACCCAATCACCTGGCTCAAATAAAACTTTCTTGCGCCCCTTATTAGCATGGTTAGCATATTGTTCAGTCCTCCTTTCAATGTTTTGGCGAGCCTTTTCATGGATGTGCCTAACAAAGTCAGCTTTCTTCTTTCCATCAAAATTAACACGCTCAGCCATAGGTAAGGTAGTTAAATCCAAAGGAGTTAATGGATTAAAACCATAAACCACTTCAAAAGGTAAAAACTTAGTTGCTGAATGCACACTCCGATTATATACAAACTCTACATGCGACAAAATTCTTCCCATGTTTTCAAATTCTTTTGTATTATAGCACGCAACAAAGTAGATAAAGTTTTATTAACTACTTCAGTTTGACCATCAGTCTGTGGATGACAAGTGGTAGAAAATAAAAGTTTAGTTCCTAACTTACCCCATAAAGTCTTCCAAAAATAGCTTAAGAACTTTGCATCCCTGTCTGAAACAATACTCTTTGGCATGCCATACAATCGTACAACCTCCCTTCGAGACAAAGCATCAGCTACAATATTTTCCTTACCTTGCTTGTATTTGATCACATAAGGAAATGTTTCAATAAACTCCACCCACTTGGCATGTCGCTTGTTTAGCTTGTGTTGCCCCTTTATATGCTTTAGAGATGCATGATCTGTATGAATCACAAACTCCTTCGGCCAAAGATAGTGCTGCCAAGTTTCCAATGCCCTAATTAATGCATACATCTCTTTATCATATGTAGGGTAATTTAAAGCTACCCTACTTAGCTTCTCACTAAAATAAGCAATGGGACGTCCTTCCTGCATTAGAACAGCTCCAATACCTATTCCTGAAGCATCACATTCAATTTCAAAGGTTTTAGCAAAGTTAGGTAAAGCAAGCAAAGGAGCATTAGTTAGTTCTTCCTTAAGCAAACTAAATGCCTTTTCTTGTTCATTACCCCACTTAAAACCTACAAGCTTTTTAATAACTTCGGTCAAAGGTGCGGCTAGGCTACTAAAATCTTTCACAAATCTCCTATAAAAGCTAGCCAAACCATGGAAACTTCTCACATTCCCCACACTTGTAGGTGTCGGCTAATCTTGGATTGCCTTAACCTTTTCTTCATCTACCTCAATTCCTCTAGCACTAACAACAAAACCAAGGAATACAAGCCTATCTGTGCAAAAGGTGCACTTTTTGAGGTTAGCAAATAACTTTTCTTTCCTTAAAACATCTAAAACAAGTTTTAAATGTTCAACATGCTCATCTAAGGTTTTGCTATAAATCAGAATATCATCAAAGTAGACAACCACAAATTTTCCAATAAAAGCACACAAAACATGGTTCATTAACCTCATGAAAGTACTAGGTGCATTAGTTATTCCAAATGGCATAACTAACCACTCATATAATCCATATTTTGCTTTAAATGCAATTTTCCATTCATCACCTTCTCTTATCCTAATCTGATGATATCCACTCTTAAGATCAATTTTGGTAAAGACACAAGAACCATGCAATTCATCAAGCATATCATCTAATCTAGGAATGGGATGTCGATACTTTACAGTGATATTGTTGATGGCACGACAATCTACACACATCCTCCATGAACCATACTCATGCTCTCACGCACATACCCCTTTTTCCATGAGCTCACTAACCTGCCTTTGAAGTTCCTTGGTCTCATCGGGATTGCTTCTATAGGCTGGTCTATTTGGAATCGATGCTCCGGGTATGAAATCAATGTGATGCTCGATTCCCCTTATTGGTGGTAAGCCAATAGGTAGCTCTTCATGGAATACATCATTGAATTCCTGCAAAAGAGAAACAACACTAGGTAGAGGGAGGTTAAGTTCATTATAACTAAAACAAGCCTCTTTGTACAAAAGTACAATCATAGGCTGATTTAGAAACAAAGACTTTTTGATCTCACTCTCTCTTACATAGAAGTTCACTTGTTCCCTCTCTTTTCTTTCCTCACTACTTGAAACTCCTTTTCCTTTTTTGCTCTCCTTTTCTCTCTGTTTGATCTCAGTTTCTCTTACTTTTGAACTCTCACTCTCTTTTTTCATCATCTCAGTTTCTCTTACTTTTGAACTCTCACTCTCTTTTTTTAACCTCACTTGATCTTCATACACTTGTCTTGGGGATAGGGGTACAAGAGTAATTGGTTTTTCATTAAGTACAAAGGAGAATCTATTAGTATAACCATCATGAATTGCACACCTATCAAACTGCCATGGTCGCCCCAAAAGAATATGGCTGACATGCATTGGCACCACATCACACAAAACTTCATCTGTATACTTCCCAATTGAGAATGAAACAAACACTTGTTTAGTTACTTTAAATTCTCCACAATCATTCAATCATTGTAGCTTATACGGCCTAGGATGCTTCAAAGTCATCAAATTCAATTTTTCAACCAAGCTAGTGCTAGCCACATTAGTACAGCTGCCCCCATCAATAATCATGCTACATACCTTATCGTTAACATGGCATCTAGTATGAAAAATGTTCTCACGTTGCTCTTTTGCATCAGTTTTGACTTACACACTAAGAGCTCTCCTTGCCACTAAGAGCTCCCCATCAACCGGGTACTCAATGCCGGTTGTGTAATACCCGAAGTTTTCCTAGGCATTTTTGTTTAAGAAATAAAACATTTCCTTGGAAATCGAAGGATACATGTGAAGTTCCGAGGTAATCGCCGAGGAACGAGTGAAGGGTTTTCCGAAAAATCACGGAAACTATCGCAAGGGGACATCATCTAAGGTATTTTGGAGAAGTTTAAGGAGTTATAGGGGCTCAAGGGATATAAGTGCAAATAAGTATTTGGGTTAAAGAGTTATTTGTAAGAAGTTAAAATATCTTGTAACTAGTTAGTTAAAGGAACCAAGTAAGCTAACTTAGTTAGGAGACATAATCATGAGGAATCTTGAAAAATCAAATTAACATGTGGTGGCACATGTTTAAAAGGACACATGTCACAAGGGGGAGAAATGGTTCAAATCTCAAGGGACACTTGGCACAATCCTACGAAAGTGATGATTACAACCTTATCTAAGTGACACATGGCAAGTGACACATGGCACTCTTGGATTGGCCATAAATGCCTATAAATACCAAGGCCATGGAATGGAAATCCTCACCATTAATCAAGAGGAAAAAGGGAGGTGAGTTGAGAGGAGAAGCTTTGCCCAAAAATAGAGTGGTAAAACACTTCGTCGGAAAAGTTGGACGGCCACCGTAAAAGGCATTAAACAGCGACAAAACAGCAATGTAATTCTAATTTCTTTTCGTAGTTCGATAGATAATTGAATAAGGGTCGTGTGGGTTCAAACGGAAGTCAAATCGGAGTCCGGATGAGGGAGAACGGGCCAAAAAACCTCAAGACGCCAAAGCTGGAGGGGCGGCGCGTGCAGTTCACGCGCCACCTGACTGCCGCGAGTGGAGCGCGTGGGGATCCTTCCCCAAGCGCGTGAGGGCGCGTGAGATTTCCTTTTGGGCCCAAATTTTGTACAGTTGGTCCTTAAATGTTTACCTAGGACCTCATATAAAAATAGTTTAGGTTTGAGTTTCGAAGTTATGTTATTTTTGTAGAAAAACTTTCCCGAACCCTGTGAACAGTACTTTAGAGCTTCCGAATCAGCAAGGTGAGTGCTTCTTGCATCTTTATATTACATACCGAACATTTTGTCTTCACACGGGTAAGGGTGATTACTTGCATAAGCATGACTTTCCTTTAAATCAAGCATTTTCTCTTTCTTTGTCATGCATCACTTGGTGTGTGTGGCTAGCTGAAGTCAGGATCTCATGTTAGACTGGTGAAAAGTCTTGGAGATGTGAGAACATGATTGATCAGCGGGGGTGATTGCAACACCTCGGCGTCACTACCACACAGGCGGTTTCATATCATTCTACATATCTCATCACATGCATGTTATCTCTTCTTGTTGCACTCACTTAGATATAACTATCTAACTTGGGTGTCTCATACCCCTGGAACATTCAACGTTCCAGGTGGGTTAGTCGTGACAGGTGCCCCGGAATCAAGTCAGAGGAAAGGAAAGGAAGTGGTTCTTGGATAGTTAGCTCCTTTACGTTTTAATTGCAAAGCGTTGTACTATTACTTTAGTGTGAGTTTTACTTGTTGTAAAAGGGAGCCTAAATGATCCCTAGATTTTCAAGTTGTATTATGGCTTTTCAGATGGTTTTTGTGTTAAAAGCATATAGTGGAAGCCTTAAATATCTAGCTTATGGTTTTATAAAGCTTTCAGGTTCGATCCTTGCTTCTGTTGGCAAAGGCTTCCATAAACGCCCTTTGATTACCATACGGTTGCTAGCGTCATCATGCATCTTTGTATGTGTACCTTGGAAAAAGAAAAGTGGGGCGTTACAGGTTGCATCCTCTAAAGGTGGCATGGACTCATTATCAGACTTATTATCAAACTCATCTTCGGTCTCAATATCACTCTTTCAGAATCATTACCCTCTTGTTTGGGCATTGAGATGCAATATGGCATGTCCCCAAACACTTAAAGCATTTGATATCTCTAGTTTTAGGAGGTAGAGTATCAGATTTTACCTTATGTGGTGCTCCTCCATCTTTGTTGGTATTGGAGGTTTCGAATTTAGGCTTGAAATTAGGCCTTTCATCCTTTTTGCTCCAATTTGATTTCCATGTTGAAGAGCTCGAATTTTGCCCAATTCGTGTGGACCCCTTTCTCTTCAATTGTCGCTCCACTTTAATGGCCATGTGCACCATGTCATCTAACTCAATGTAATGTTGTAATTCTACCACATCTGCAATATCACGGTTCAATCCAACTAGGAACCTGGCCATGGTAGTTTCTCGGTCCTCCTCCACATTGGCTCGAATCATGGCTATTTCCATCTCCTTGTGGTAGTCCTCAACACTTTTGGAACCTTGAGTAAGGCGTTGCAACTTCTGAAATAAGTCCCTATAGTAGTGACTTGGAATGAATCGCCTCCTCATAATAGGCCTTCATTTCTTCCCATGTCTCAATGGGCCTTTCACGATTTCGTCTCCTGCTCAAAATAAGTTGATCCCACCAAATAATAGCATAATTAGTAAATTCTACTGTGGCCAATTTTACCTTTTTCAATTCAGAGTAGTTGTGACATGCAAACACCATTTCCACCTTTGTCTCCCACTCCAAATAAACTTCTGGATCATTTTTGCCTTGGAAAGATGGAATCTGCATCTTAATGTTGTCCAAGTTGTTATCAATCCTTTCTCCATGTCTAACCCCTCTATCTCTATTCCCACGCCTATATCGGCCTATACTGACATTAGAGGCACGATCATCATCATCTAGGTCATCCCCATAGTCATCTTCATAATCATACATAGGTGGACGCCTCTCTTTTCGTTACATGGTAGGAGCTCTAGGTGGTTGCCCCCTTTGTGAACTAGATTCAACTTTATCTATTCTCTCATTTATCTCATCAAACCTTATCTCCATTCGTTCAAATTTTTGCTCTAAGGACTGAAAGAAGAGTTTGAAATCTATCTTTTCCTGAGCTTTCTCTTGAGACATGTTTAATACTCTGCAAAACAAAGTTAGGAAACCTCACAAACACTCCCTCACGTGTTTCCTCTCAAGATTGATAGCACTCACACTCATGTATTCTCAAACTTGGCTTTTACCCTCTTATGAGCTCACACTCTCTTACCTTTTTCCACTCTTTAGCCTCCTCTTTTAGTTCTTTATTGAACTCAAATGAACTCAATCAAAATTTTCCTTGCAACAATCCAAACTCAACTAATCAGATCACTAAGAATGAGAATGGGTTAATTTGCAAAGGACAAAAAAAAAAAATAGGAAGAATTTAAGAAGCCAAAAGAACAGAGTTATAATGGAACGATGAATAAGAAAGAGAGGAAAAGGAGATATGAATTTGATGCAACTAGGGTCGAACTACTCTAAATAGACAGAATACACACTTTATGCAATCAAAACTTGGATGACAAGTAACACTTCAATAATTCAGATTCAATCGATTTCTGAATTTTCTATACTTTTTTTTTTGAATTTTCAATTTCGTACTTTCTTTTTCTTTGCGAACTTCCAACTTTCCACTTTTTTTTTTTTTGAATTTCCGACTTTCCTTTTTTTTTTTTTTTTGAATTCCCAACTTCTCATTTTTTTTTATATATATATAATGATAAATAACAAAACTTGAAAATATCAAGATGAAGAAATAGGCAAAGTTGCAGACTTGAAGAACAAACAATGGTGCGGGAATAAAGAGAGATAATAAAAAATGAAAGCAAAAGTAAGGATAGTTCAAACATGATTTAGAGTCCTTGGCAAACGAACCATTTTTGATCGTCGGGTCTCACCTTCCTTCGTGGGGTTCACATCATAATAAAGAAAACAAAGGACCTTGACCCGTTATCTATAAAGAGATAAGAACCAAAGGTATAAGAAGGTAGGGTTGATGCCACACTCAAGAGAGATGAGAAGGGTTGTGAGTGATAAGTCAAGAATGAACGCCACAAGATGAAATCTTGATAAGTTCAAGGTAGTTCGTTGAAGAACCAAAGAGAAAAACTCTCACTAATAATATTATCAAAAACTAAATTCCTCTCGAGTTACATTAGCTTATATAGCCGAACTCAAATTCTAATTTAGAAGGAAATAAATCAAATCCTAGGTATTGTAGGAATTGATTACAAGAAGGAAATAGCATAATCTGATAAAGAAACAAGAATTATCTAAAATAGAAAAGATTTAAAACAAAGAGGAAATAAGGGAAGCCTGGATCTTATCAATCAATCATCCCCACATCTTGTCAATCAATTAATCATCCCCAAATCTTCCAAACCTTGTCAATCAATCAACCCAGATTACTTTCAGAGACTTGGATAACATTGACTATCTTGAATACTTAATTCAGGCATACTAGAATCTTGAACGATGCTTGAATTTGAGATGTGTTCAATTAGCCCATTTAATGCTCCTGTAATTTTCTTGGTCCGTGCCCTTGTCATTGGACCTCCATGGATGCTTAACGAGTCTTGTGGGGTTTTAGCTACGTGACTTGCATCACTTTCCTCTTGAAAGTGTTATACTATGTATCTATAGCTAAAACTCAAGTTTCCAAAACCTCCCGAAATCAGAAATCAAACTTTCTTGAGTTATTTTAGTATATCAAATTCTCATCTTTCACGCAGAAATGGTTTCGTCAGAAATAAATCAGTCTACTACTAGATATTGTTGATTGTTTGAAAGTTGTCTCTTTCTTCTTGAAAGTGTTCTACTATGGATCTATGGCCAAAACTCAAGTTTCCCAAACTTCCCGAAATCAGAAGTCGAACTTTCATGACTCGATTTAGTATGTCAAAATGTCATCTTTCACCCAGATTTGGAATGGTTAGAAACACACTAGTCTTCTTCGAGATATCGTTGATTGTATCAAAGTTGACTCTATCTTCTTGAAAGTGTTCTACTATGGATCTATGGCTAAAACTCAAGTTTCCAAAACTTCCCAAAATCAGAAGTCAAGCTTTCATGACTCGATTTAGTATGTCAAAATGTCATCTTTCACACAGATTTGGAATGGGTAGAAATAAATTAGTCTTTTTCGAGATATCGTTGATTGTATCAAAGTTGTCTCTTTCTTCTTCAAAGTGTTCTACTCCGGGTCTGTAGCAAAACCTAAATTCCCAAAACTTCCCAAAATCAGAAATTGAACTTTCTTGAGTTGTTTTAGTATATCAAATTATCATCTTTTACCTCGAAAAGGATTCGTCAGAAACAAATCAATATACTTCTAGATATCATTGATTGTGCGAAAATTATCTCTTTCTTCTTGAAAGTGTTTTACTATAGATCTAAAGCAAAAACTTAAGTTTCCAAAACCTCCCGAAATCAAAAATCGAACTTTCCTGAGTTGTTTTATTATATCAAAATGTCATCTTTCACCTAGAATTGCATTCGTCACAAACAAATTAGTCTACTCTCAGATATCATTGATTGCATCAAAGTAGCCTCTTTTTTCCTGAAACTGTTCTACTATGGATCTATGGCCAAAACTCAAGTTTCCAAAATTTCTCGAATTCAGAAATCGAACTTCCATCACTTGATTTAGCATGTCAAAATGTCGTCTTCCACCTAGATTTGGAATGGTTAGAAATAAATTAGTCTTCTTCGAGATATCGTTCATTGTATCAAAGTTGTACCTTTCCTCTTGAACACTTTATACTATGGATATATAGCTAAAACTAAAGTTTCCAAAACCTCCCGAAATCAGAAATCGAACTTTCTTGAGTTGTTTTAGTATATCAAATTATTGCCTTTCACCTAGAAATGGATTCGTCGGAAACAAATCAGTCTACTTCTAGATATTGTCGATTGTATGAAAGTTGTCTCTTTCTTCTTGAAAGTGTTCGACTATGGATCTATGGATAAAACTCAAGTTTCCAAAATTTCTCAAATTCAGAAATGGAACTTTCATGACTTAATTTAGTATGTCAAAATGTCGCCTTTCACCCAGATTTGGAATGGCTGGAAACAAATTAGTCTTCTCCGAGATATCGTTGATTGTTTCAAAGTTGACTCTTTCTTCTTGAAACTGTTCTACTATTGATCTATAGCTAAAACTCAAGTTTCCAAAACTTCTCGAAATCGAAAGTCAAACTTTCAAGACTCGATTTAGTATGTCAAAATGTCATGTTTCACCCACATTTGGAATGGTTAGAAACAAATTAGTCTTCTGCAAGATATCGTTGATTGTTTCAAAGTTGTCTTTTTCTTCTTGAAACTGTTCTACTACGGATCTATAGCTAAAACTCAAGTTTCCAAAACTTCCCGAAGTTAGAATTCAAAGTTTCATTACGCGATTTAGTATGTCAAAATGTCGTCTTTCACCCAGATTTGGAATGGTTAGAAACACATTAGTCTTCTTCGAGATATCGTTGATTGGATCAAAGTTGACTCTATCTTCCTGAAAGTGTTCTACTATGGATCTATGGCTAAAACTCAAGTTTCCAAAACATCCCAAAATCAGAAGACAAACTTTCATGACTCGATTTAGTATGTCAAAATGTCGTCTTTCACCCAGATTTGGAATGGTTAGAAACAAATTAGTCTTCTTCCAGATATCGTTGATTGTATCAAAGTTGTCTCTTTCTTCTTCAAAGTGTTCTACTCCGGATCTGTAGCCAAAACCCAAGTTTCCAAAACTTCCAGAAATCAGAAATCGAACTTTCTTGAGTTGTTTTAGTATATCAAATTGTGATATTTCACCTAGAAATGGATTTGTCAGAAACAAATCAATATACTTCTAGATATCGTTGATTGTATTAAAGTTATATCTTTCTTCTTGAAAGTGTTCTACTATGGATCTATGGACAAAACTCAAGGTTCCAAAACCTCCCGAAATCAGAAATCAAACTTTCCTGAGTTGTTTTATTATATCAAAATCATTTCTTCCACCTAGAATTGGATTCGTCACAAACAAATTAGTCTACTCTGAGTCATCGTTGATTGTATCAAAGTTGTCTCTTTCTTCCTGAAAATGTTCTACTACGGATCTATGGCCAAAACTCAAGTTTCCAAAAATTTTCGAATTCAGAAATCGAACTTTCCTGACTTGATTTAGTATGTCAAAATGTCGTCTTTAACCCAGATTTGGAATGGTTAGAAACAAATTAATCTTCTTCGAAATATAGTTTATTGTATCAAAGTTGTAACTTTCCTCTTGAAAGTGTTATACTATGTATTTATAGCTAAAACTCAAGTTTCCAAAACCTCCCGAAATCAGAAATCAAACATTCTTGAGTTTTTTTAATATATCAAATTGTCGTCTTTCATCTAGAAATGGTTTCGTCAGAAATAGATCAGTCTACTACTAGATATTGTTGATTCTATGAAAGTTATCTCTTTCTTCTTGAAAGTGTTCTACTATGGATCTATGGCCAAAACTCAAGTTTCCAAAATTTCTCGAATTTAGAAATGGAATTTTCATGATTTAATTTAGTATGTCAAAATGTCGTCTTTCACCCAGATTTGGAATGGTTAGAAACACATTAGTCTACTTCGAGATATCGTTGATTGTTTCAAAGTTGACTCTATCTTCTTGAAAGTGTTCTACTATGGATCAATGGCTAAAACTCAAGTTTTCAAAACTTCCAAAAATCAAAAGTCAAACTTTCATGACTCGATTTAGTATGTCAAAATGTCATCTTTCACCCAGATTTGGTATGGTTAGAAATAAATTACTCTTCTTCGAGATATCGTTGATTGTACTCCGGATCAATGGCTAAAACTCAAGTTGTCTCTTTCCTCTTCAAAGTGTTATACTCCGGATCTGTAGCCACATTTGGAATGGTTAAAACTCAAAGTGTTCTACGAGATATCGTTGATTGTATCAAAGTTGACTCTATCTTCTTGAAAGTGTTCTACTATGGATCTATGGCTAAATCTCAAGTTTCCAAAACTTCCCGAAATCAAAAATCGAACTTTCTTGAGTTGTTTTAGTATATCAAATTGTTGTCTTTCACCTCGAAATGGATTCGTCAGAAACAAATCAGTACACTTCTAGATATCGTTGATTGTGCGAAAGTTATCTCTTTCTTCATGAAAGTGTTCTACTATGGATCTAAAGCAAAAACTCAAGTTTCCAAAACCTCCCGAAATCAGAAATCGAACTTTCCTAAGTTGTTTTATTATATCAAAATGTCGTCTTTCACCTAGAATTAGTTTCGTCCCAAACAAATTAGTCTACTCTGAGATATCATTGATTGTATCAAAGCAGTCTCTTTTTTCCTGAAAGTGTTCTACTATGGATCTATGGCCAAAGCACAAGTTTCCAAAATTTTTCGAATTCAAAAATCGAACTTTCACCACTTGATTTAGCATGTCAAAGTGTCGTCTTCCACCTAGATTTGGAATGGTTAGAAATAAATTAGTCTTCTTCGAGATATCGTTGATTGTATAAAAGTTGTATCTTTCCTCTTGAAAGTGTTATACTATGGATCTATAGCTAAAACATAAGTTTCCAAAACCTCCCGAAATCAAAAATCGAACTTTCTTGAGTTGTTTTAGTATATCAAATTGTCGACTTTCACCTAGAAATGGATTCGTCAAAAACAAATCACTCTACTTCTAGATATTGTTGCATGTATGGAAGTTGTCTCTTTCTTCATGAAAGTATTCTACTATGGATCTATTGTCAAAACTCAAGTTTCCAAAATTTCTCGAATTCAGAAACGGAACTTTCATGACTTAATTTAGCATGTCAAAATGTCGTCTTTCACCTAGATTTGGAATGGCTGGAAACAAATTAGTCTTCTTCGAGATATCGTTGATTGTTTCAAAGTTGTCTCTTTCTTCTTGAAATTGTTCTACTATGGATCTATGGCTAAAACTCAAGTTTCCAAAACTTCTCGAAATCAGAAGTCGAACTTTCATGACTTGATTTCGTATGTCAAAATGTCATCTTTCACCCACATTTCGAATGGTTAGAAACAAATTAGTCTTCTTTGAGATATCGTTGATTGTTTCAAAGTTGTCTCTTTCTTCTTGAAACTGTTCTACTACGGATCTATGGCTAAAACTCAAGTTTCCAAAACTTCCCGAAATCAGAAGTCAAACTTTCATGACTCAATTTAGTATGTCAAAATGTCGTCTTTCACCCAGATTTGATATGGTTAGAAAAACATTAGTCTTCTTCAAGATATCATTGATTGTATCAAAGTTGACTCTATCTTCTTCAAAGTGTTCTACTATGGATCTATGGAAAAAACTCAAGTTTCCAAAACATGGCAAAAACTCAACTTTCCAAAACTTCCCAAAATCAGAAGTTAAACTTTCAAGACTCGATTTAGTATGTCAAAATGTCGTCTTTCACCCAGATTTGGAATGGTTAGAAACAAATTAGTCTTCTTCAAGATGTCGTTGATTGTATCAAAGTTGTCTCTTTCTTCTTCAAAGTGTTCTACTCCGGATATGTAGCCAAAACCTAAGTTTACAAAACTTCCCGAAATTAGAAATCTAACTTTCTTGACTTGCTTTAGAATATCAAATTGTGGTCTTTCACCTAAAAATGGATTCGTCAGAAACAAATCAGTATACAGAAAGATATCATTGAATGTATTAAAGTTATATCTTTCTTCTTGAAAGTGTTCTACTATGGATCTATGGATAAAAACTAAAGGTTCCAAAACCTCCTGAAATCAGAAATTGAACTTTCCTGAGTTGTTTTATTATATCAAAATTTCGTCTTTCACCTAGAATTGGATTCGTCACAAACAAATTAGTCTACTCTGAGTCATCGTTGATTGTATCAAAGTTGTCTCTTTTTTCTTGAAAGTGTTCTACTATGGATCTATGGCCAAAACTCAAGTTTCCAAAATTTTCCAAATTCAGAAATCGAACTTTCCTGACTTGATTTAGTATGTCAAAATATCGTCTTTCACCTAGATTTGGATTGGTTAGAAACAAATTAGTCTTCTTCGAAATATCGTTTATTGTATCAAAGTTGTAACTTTCCTCTTGAAAGTGTTATACTACGTATCTATAGCTAAAACTCAAGTTTCCAAAACCTCCCCAAATCAGAAATCGAACTTTCTTGAGTTGTTTTAGTATATCAAATTGTGGTCATTCACCTCGAAATTGATTTGTCTGAAACAAATCAGTATTCTTCTAGATATCGTTGACTGTGCGAAAGTTATCTCTTCTTGAAAGTTTCATGACTCAATTTAGTATGTCAAAATGTCGTCTTTTACCCAGATTTGGAATGGTTAGAAATAAATTAGTCTTCTTCGAAATATCGTTGATTGTATCAAAGTTCTAACTTTCCTGAAAGTGTTATACTATGAATCTATAGCTAAAATTCAAGTTTCCAAAACCTCCCGAAATCAAAAATCAAACTTTCTTGACTTGTTTTAGTATATCAAATTGTCGTCTTTCACCTAGAGATGGTTTCGTCAGAAATCAATTAGTGCACTTCTAGATATTGTTGACTGTATGAAAGCTGTCTCTTTCTTCTTGAAAATGTTCTACTATGGATCTATGGCCAAAACTCAAGTTTCCAAACTTCCCGAAATCAGACGTCGAACTTTCATGACTTGATTTAGTATGTCAAAATGTCGTCTTTCACCCAGATTTGGAATGGTTAGAAACACATTAGTCTTCTTCGAGATATCGTTGATTATATCAAACTTGACTCTATCTTCTTCAAAGTGTTCTATTATAGATCTATGGCTAAAACTCAAGTTTCCAAAACTTCCCAAAATCAGAAGTCAAACTTTCATGACTCGATTTAGTATGTCAAAATGTCGTCTTTCACCCAGATTTGGAATGGTTAGAAACAAATTAATCTTCTTCGAAATATCGTTTATTGTATCAAAGTTGTAACTTTCCTCTTGAAAGTGTTATACTATGTATCTATAGCTAAAACTCAAGTTTCCAAAACCTCCCGAAATCAAAAATCGAACTTTCTTGAGTTGTTTTAGTATATCAAATTGTCGTCTTTCACCTAGAAAGTGTATGAAAGTGTTATTGATTGTATGAAAGTTGTCTCTTTCTTCTTGAAAGTGTTCTACTATGGATCTATGGCCAAAACGCAAGTTTCCAAACTTCCTGAAATCAGAAGTCGAACTTTCATGACTCGATTTAGTATGTCAAAATGTCGTCTTACACCCAAATTTGGAATGGTTAGAAACAAATTAGTCTTCTTCGAGATATCGTTGATTGTATCAAAGTTGTCTCTTTCTTCTTCAAAGTGTTCTACTCCGGATCTATAGCCACATTTGGAATGGTTAAAACTCAAAGTGTTCTTCGAGATATCGTTGATTGTATCAAAGTTAACTCTATCTTCTTGAAAGTGTTCTACTATGGATCTATGGCTAAAACTCAAGTTTCCAAAACTTCCCGAAATCAGAAATCAATCTTTCTTGAGTTGTTTTAGTATATCAAATTGTCGTCTTTCGCCTAGAAATGGTTTCGTCAGAAATAAATCAGTCTACTACTAGATATTGTTGATTGTATGAAAGTTGTCTCTTTCTTCTTGAAAGTGTTCTACTATGGATCTATGGCCAAAACTCAAGTTTCAAAAATTTCTCGAATTCAAAAATGGAACTTTCATGACTTAATTTAGTATGTCAAAATGTCGTCTTTTACCCAGATTTGGAATGGTTAGAAACAAATTAGTCTTCTTCGAAATATCGTTGATTGTATTAAAGTTGTAACTTTCCTCTTGAAAGTGTAATACTATGTATCTATAGCTAAAACTCAAGTTTTCAAAACGTCCCGAAATTAGAATTCAAACTTTCTTGAGTTGTTTTAGTATATCAAATTGTCGTCTTTCACCTAGAAATGGTTTCCTCATAAATAAATCAGTCTACTACTAGATATTGTTTATTGTTTGAAAGTTGTCTCTTTCTTCAAGAAAATGTTCTACTATGGATCTATGCCAAAACTCAAGTTTCCAAAATTTCTCGAATTCAGAAATGGAACTTTCATGACTTAATTTAGTATGTCAAAATATCGTCTTTCACCCAGATTCGGAATGGTTAGAAACAAACTAGTCTTCTTCGAGATATCGTTAATTATTTCAAAGTTGTCTCTTTCTTCTTGAAACTGTTCTACTACGGATCTATGGTTAAAACCCAAGTTTCCAAAACTTCCCGAAATCAGTAGTCAAACTTTCATGACTGGATTTAGTATATCAAAATGTCGTCTTTCACCCAGATTTAGATTGGTTAGACACTCATTAGTCTTCTTCGATATATCATTGATTATATCAAAGTCGACTCTATCTTCTTGAAAGTGTTGTACTGTGGATCTGTAGCTAAAACTCAAGTTTCCAAAACTTCCGAAAATCTGAAGTCAAACTTTCCTGACTTGATTTAG
Organism: Diospyros lotus; assembly: GCF_014633365.1. Taxonomy (NCBI): domain Eukaryota; kingdom Viridiplantae; phylum Streptophyta; class Magnoliopsida; order Ericales; family Ebenaceae; genus Diospyros; species Diospyros lotus. Next base: position 13,941,504 of record NC_068340.1, read on the forward strand.
TATGTCAAAATGTCATCTTTCACCCAGATTTGGAATGGTTATAAACAAATTAGTCTTCTTCGAAATATCATTTATTGTATCAAAGTTGTAACTTTCCTCTTGAAAGTGTTATGCTATGTATCTATAGCTAAAACTCAAGTTTCCAAAACCTCCCGAAATCAGAAATCGAACTTTCTTGAGAGGTTTTAGTATATCAAATTATCGTCTTTCACCTAGAAATGGTTTTGTCAGAAATAAATTAGTCTACTACTAGATGTTGTTGATTGTATGAAAGTTGTCTCTTTCTTCTTGAAAGTGTTCTATGAAAAACGAGTGCTAGCTCCTTCTCCTTTGTGCGGCTTGTGTATGGACGGTAAAAGAACGCTCACATTTCAAATTGATGCCAAAAGGAAACGGGAAGAGTGAACGGCAATACGTTTTTCAACTCTTGAAAAACGACACCAAAAATCACCTTTTTCTTTAATGGGCAACCTATAAAAGGATATTTATAATGAAATATCCTAGGGTTTCTAAAACGCTAATGGATTGGGCTAGCCCATTAATTCTAATTTAATTAGAATATTAAGTGGGCTTATTCTAGTTCAACTAGAAATATAATTAAATAACCCAATCCTTTTATAGGTTAAATAAAATATTATGGCCCAAATCTAATTCAAGCCCAAATATATTTAATTTAATATTTGGCCCAAATCTAATTTAGTCCAAATATAATATTTAATATTTGGCCCAAATCTAATTTAGTCCAAATATAATATTTATTTTAATATTTGACCCAAATCCAATTTAGTCCAAATATAATATTTAATTTAATATTTGGCCCAAATCTAATTTAGTCCAAATATTAATTTAAGCTCAAAAATATTTTATTTCCTATTTGCCACTCCAACAAATAGAAAATCATTAAATTAGAAACTCCTTCCTAATTTAATCAATTGCCATTTTTAGGAAACTCTTTCCATTATGACGACTCCTCGTCATATCGACGTCATTACGTCTATTTGTTCTTTTTCCGTGAGAACCTACAACGGCACAACTTCTTGCCGAAGTGTCCCCCTTAACCATACGTCCACTCTCCTGGTTTAAGCCAGGGACCGTGCCTATTGCGTATGACTCATTAGGCTTCCGAATATGTTGGCAATGTGTCGGTACGAACACATAAGACAAGATTGGCCTCTAGCAAGGGATCATGCCTACATAATTATTCAGAAGGATTCATAATCCGCAAATAACCTTTCACAAGCATGGTTACCGTGTAATTCGATCCTCTCGTCAATGTATCTTATGTGATCTCAAGTATAGCGATGTGTTGCTTGATAACGATCACATGAGTTTTCTTCGGTCTTTCGAATATCTTCACTTAATTAGAAAGTAAATCAATAACTCCTTATTGATCTCTTTCACCATGGCCATGGATTTAAAGTGAATATCCACCAAAGGCGCCTTAGATACATCATCCTCTATCAAGGGATAGACGAGTCCCATCTTGGTTATGCACCCATCTCCATAAGCCTCACGATATACCCAATGATCGCCCACATGCAGCCTTTATCTAGGCCCATCGAAACGATGTCAAAGCATACCAGTCTTCTTATGAGATGACCATGACAACCTCAGGTCCAAGGATTAGTTACACCCATCTCGTATGAGAATTCCATCAACATATAACCAAAATGGATTCTCATGGCGAGTCATATCCAGTAACACATTCTACAACATTGGTCACCTATGTACTTGTCTAGGCATCCCCATGCCTATGGGTGTGAGACCCCCATTGCTATCACATAGAAAAAACATAGCACATACAAGTCTTACCGCAATTGTCAATGTCCATTCTTGACATTGCTACAACTTAGGACGTTTAATGATGTCTAGAAACTGTGATGCATCTTCTCACATCTTTACAGATTAATCACAGTATACATCATATGGACTTCTATCTAGTTTCATTCGGTTATTACAATAATAACAAGAAACTAATAGAATGACTTCTTGTGAATTTGAACAACTCCTTATTCAAATAATAAACATGATTACAATTGTCAGTGTACAACATGCCCAATCTGATTGGGTCTAGAGCACCTACACTAACATTCTACTATGGATCTATGGCCAAAACTCAAGTTTCCAAAATTTCTTGAATTCAGAAATGGAACTTTCATGACTTAATTTTGTATGTCAAAATGTCGTCTTTCACCCAGATTTGGAATGGCTGGAAACAAATTAGTCTTCTTTGAGATATCGTTGAATGATTCTATGGCCAAAACTCAAGCTTCCAAAACTTCTTGAAATCAGAAGTTAAACTTTATTGACTTGATTTCGTATGTCAAAATGTCATTTTCACCCACATTTGGAGTGGTTAGAAACAAACTAGTCTTCTTCGAGATATCGTTGATTGTTTCAAAGCTGTCTCTTTCTTTTTGAAACTGTTCTACTACGGATCTATGGCTAAAACTCAAGTTTTCAAAACATCCCGAAATCAGAAGTCGAACTTTCATGACTCCATTTAGTATGTCAAAATGTCGTCTTTCACCCAGATTTGGAATGGTTAGAAACACATTAGTCTTCTTCGAAATATCTTTGATTGTTTCAAAGTTAACTCTATCTTCTTGAAAGTGTTCTACTATGGATCTATGGCTAAAACTCAAGTTTCCAAATCTTCCCAAAATCAAAAATCGAACTTTCTTGAGTTGTTTTAGTATATCAAATTGTCGTCTTTCACCTAGAAATCGTTTCGTCATAAATAAATTAGTCTACTACTAGATATTGTTGATTGTATGACAGTTGTCTCTTTCTTCTTCAAAGTGTTCTACTATGGATTTATGGCCAAAACTCAAGTTTCCAAAATTTCTTGAATTCAGAAATGGAACTTTCATGACTTAATTTAGTATGTCAAAATGTCGTCTTTCACCCAGATTTGGAATGGTTAGAAACAAATTAGTCTTCTTCGGAATATCGTTGATTGTATCAAAGTTGTAACTTTCCTCTCAAGTTTCCAAAACCTCTCGAAATCAGAAATCGAACTTACTTGAGTTGTTTTCAAATTCTCGTCTTTCACCTAGAAATGGTTTCGTCAGAAATAAATTAGTCTACTACTAGATATTGTTGATTGTATGAAAGTTGTCTCTTTCTTCTTGAAAGTGTTCTACTATGGATCTATGGCCAAAACTCAAGTTTCCAAACTTCCCGAAATTAGAAGTCGAACTTTAATGACTCGATTTAGTATGTCAAAATGTCGTCTTTCACCCAAATTTGGAATAGTTAGAAACACATTAGTCTTCTTCGAGATATTGTCGATTGTATCAAAGTTGACTCTATCTTCCTGAAAGTGTTTTACTATGGATCTATGGCTAAAACTCAAGTTTCCAAAACTTACCAAAATCAAAAGTCAAACTTTCATGACACGATTTAGTATTTCAAAATGTCCTCTTTCCTCCAGATTTGGAATGGTTAGAAACAAATTAGTCTTCTTCGAGATCTCGTTGGTTGTATCAAAGTTGTCTCTTTCTTCTTCAAAGTGTTCTACTTCGGATCTGTAACCAAAACCTAAGTTTCCAAAACTTCCCAAAATCAGAAATCAAACTTTCTTGAGTTGTTTTAGTATATCAAATTGTCATCCTTCACCTCAAAATGGATTCGTTTAACACCCGGTGTTACAGGTGTTAAAAGAATGAGAAAGAAAGTGAGAAAAATTCCAAAAATGCCCGTGAAAAGGTGTTGGATCCTTGAGATTGAGAGTGCCCTATGAGAGGGGTATTTTGGTAATTTGGATAATGAAGTCCAATAAAGGGTAATTTGGTAAATTGAAAATAATTCCAAGATGGAATTAAGTGTGGAAGTGAATTAGTTCCCATTTTGAATTATGTGGAGATAAATGGGATTGAAAATTCACAAAGGGTATTTTAGTAATTTTGGAGAGAAATTCCATAAAGGAATTAAATATGAGAAAAAGGGGAAATTAATTATGGGAGTGGAAATAGCTAATTTTTTCCTAAATTGGTGTATTTATTTGGTGGTGCCACATGGATGGATAAGATTAAAGCTTGGAAGCCAAATTGTGTCTTAGAGTGACACTTGGCATATTCTTGTTCAAGCAAAAATGGTGGCTTTTATTTAAATGGAAAAGAAAATAAGATGAGCCATTTTAGCCATGTGGGTGTAATGATCACTTGAATTAAAGAAAATTCCAAAAGAAAATGGGAAATTAGTCACCCATTAATGTTTGGAAAATGTGGGATTTAATTTATATGTAATATATGTATATATGTCTTTCAAGATGATAGCTTGAAAATAGTCCCATTTAAATAAATGAGAAAGAAATGGGAATTCAAGATAATCCAAGGGTGGAGGATTTGTCTTGAAAGTGGAATTAAATCCAATGAATGAAAATAAAACCTTCAAGTGGGCATGGATTTCCAAGTTGTTTTGTTAATCCAAGAGAAGAGATGAGGTGGAAGGTGGAGATTTAATCTCCAAAGAAATCCAAAGGTTGGGATCTAAGCTCTCCATAAGTCTTGGATTGTGCTTTATTAAATGGTGGGGATTTGGTCTTGGAAAAGTGAAAGAAATCCTATGGTTGAGATTTAAGAAGACTAAGGCCATGGGTTGTGTTTCTTTCAATGGCTAGGATGTATTCTTGAAAAGTAAAGTGTATGGCCAAGATTTGTTCTTACAAAGCACATGGATTGTGCTTTTGGTAAAGGGCTAGGATTTAATCTCTTAAATCCATAAGATCCAAAGGTTAGAATTTGTTCTTGAAAGAGGGAGAAAATTTATATATTGGCAAGGTAGGAAGACAAGTCTTCCCTTTGGCCATTTGAAGAAGAAGAAGAAGAAGAAGAGGAAGAAGAAAGAGCCTAGAGGTAAACTCTTTAGTTTTTTTTTGTAAAGAAATCTAAGTCTTCTAACCTCTTAGTCTTCTTATCTTCAAGGATTAGATTTTTAAAGATCAAGGTTATTTCTTTTACTTCTTTAGGGGATGGAAGCAAGTGAAGTCTTGCCAAGTCAAGTTGTTGAAGCTCTCTTGAAGATAAAGATTGTGGAAAATCAAAAAGAATAGAGGTAAGGGATAGCCCCATGGGATGGTGGCTTGCAAGTTGTAAGTATGATGCATGATTTCTATGTGTGCATTGGCATGTTGTTGTGCTAGGACCTATGGCCATGAGGTTGAGTGGGGTAGGGTAGATTAAAGTCTCAAACCAAGGTGGTTGTGAGGATGTGGAAGCCCTAACCATGTTGCATACATGCATTGGCATCACATTTATTTTCATGATTCATACTATTGTCATTGCACCCTTATTGAGCTTAATAGCTCATGAGGTTTTTATCCTCACCATGTAGGTACCTCATGTGCAAGAAGGAAGGGATCTTGGAAGGTTAAGCATACTTGATGAGATGAAGACCCTAAGGAAGTCATGTAATTTAGCTTGGGTTTTGGAAGCCTAAGCATGTTGTAATTACTTTTATTTTTTTTTTTTGTATGATGTAGCAAATATATTGTAAAGCTACATTCTTAATAAAAGGGGATTTAAGCATCAAGGGGTTGTGTAAGTTTTGTTGCAATTTAGTGAATGGTTGTTGTATGTTGTGGAAGCAACAAAAATATTGTTAAGCCTTATTTGTGGAGAAATAAAGGTAAATTTGAAAAAGGGTGAGGTATTTTATTTATTTTAAATTTCTGGGGAAAAAAAAAAAGGGGGGGAAATTTGGGTTTGGAAGCCCCAAAAAAAAAAAAGAAAAAAAAAAGAAGAAGAGAAATAAAAAAAAAGGGGAGCAGCAGTGGCCTGCTGCATCAGCAGCAGGCGGCCAGCCGGGCGCGGCAGGCGCGCGCGGCCGCGCGCGGGCGTGCGCGCGCGGCCGCGCAGGTGTGCGGGGGCGCGCGTGCGCGCGGCCAGCCCGCGCGGCCGCGGGCTGCGGCCGCCCCAGGCAGCGCGCGGCCGGGCCCAGGGAGGGCCCAGCCGGCCGTGGGGCCCGCGCGCGAAAAAAAAAAAAAAAAGGGAAAAAATTTCAAAAATTAGGGGATTAAAAGGGGAAATAATAGGGCCCAATTTTGGGAGATTTTGGGCTATAGAAGAAATTATAAAATCCCCGAAGGAGTCCCCGAGTGATGTAACGTTGGAAAAGTTGGAGGATTTTCCCGAGTATGAGTTTTCCCCTTAAGTTTAGCCCGGTGTTAAGAAGTATCTTGAAGCCCTTGGGCTGTGTAGCGGGTTATTTCTTTATTCATAAGAAACTCGTGAGGTCCTAGGGTGTTTATGGATCCTGGGTAAGCGAAGGGCCAGACGAAGCCTAGTTCCCACCTAGGGCGTTTCTTCTTGAAACATAGTCCGCTCTTCACCTCAGAGCAGGCAGGTGAACAGTTCGGGTAATTGTTCACGAGTAACTCCCGTAAGTGGGAGCGGGGCGTTACAATTCGTCAGAAAAAAATCAGTATACTTCTAGATATCGTTGGTTGTGCGAAAGTTATCTCTTTCTTCTTGAAAGTTTTCTACTATGGATCTATGGCCAAAACTCAAGTTTCCAAAATTTCTCGAATTTAGAAATGGAACTTTCATGACTTAATTTAGTATGTGAAAATGTCGTCTTTCACCCAGATTTGGAATGGTTAGAAACAAACTAGTCTTCTTCGAGATATCATTGATCCCCAGGCAGCGCGCGGCCGGGCCCAGGGAGGGCCCAGCCCCTTAAGTTTAGCCCGGTGTTAAGAAGTATCTTGAAGCCCTTGGGCGGTGTAGCGGGTTATTTCTTCATTCATAAGAAACTCGCGAGGTCCTAGGGTGTTTATGGATCCTGGGTAAGCGAAGGGCCAGACGAAGCCTAGTTCCCACTTAGGGCGTTTCTTCTTGAAACATAGTCCGCTCTTCACCTCAGACCGGGCAGGTGAACAGTTCGGGTAATTGTTCACGAGTAACTCCCGTAAGTGGGAGCGGGGCGTTACAATTCGTCAGAAAAAAATCAGTATACTTCTAGATATCGTTGGTTGTGCGAAAGTTATCTCTTTCTTCTTGAAAGTTTTCTACAATGGATCTATGGCCAAAACTCAAGTTTCCAAAATTTCTCGAATTTAGAAATGGAACTTTCATGACTTAATTTAGTATGTGAAAATGTCGTCTTTCACCCAGATTTGGAATGGTTAGAAACAAACTAGTCTTCTTCGAGATATCATTGATTGTTTCAAAGGTGTCTTTTTCTTCTTGAAAGTGTTCTACTACGGATCTATGGCCAAAACTCAAGTTTCCAAAATTTCTCGAATTCAGAAATGGAACTTTCATGACTTAATTTTGTATGTCAAAATGTCGTCTTTCACCCAGATTTGGAATGGTTGGAGACAAATTAGTCTTCTTCAAGATATCGTTGATTGTTTCAAAGTTGTCTCTTTCTTCTTGAAACTGTTCTACTATGGATCTATGGCTAAAACTCAAGTTTCCAAAACTTCTCAAAATCAGAAATGGTACTTTCATGACTTAATTTTGTATGTCAAAATGTCGTCTTTCACTCAGATTTAGAATGGCTGGAAAAAAATTAGTCTTCTTTGAGATATCGTTGATTGTTTCAAAGTTGTCTCTTTCTTCTTGAAACTGTTATACTAAGGATCTATGGCTAAAACTCAAGCTTCCAAAACTTCTCGAAATCAGAAGTCAAACTTTCATGACTTGATTTAGTATGTCAAAATGTCATCTTTCACCCACATTTGGAATGGGTAGAAACAAACTTGTCTTCTTCGAGATATCGTTGATTGTTTCAAAGTCATCTCTTTCTTCTTGAAACTGTTCTACTACGGATCTATGGCTAAAAGTCAAGTTTCCAAAACTTCCCGAAATCAGAAGTCGAACTTTCATGACTCGATTTAGTATGTCAAAATGTCGTCTTTCACCCAAATTTGGAATCCTCAGAAACACATTAGTCTTCTTCGAGATATCATTGATTGTTTCAAAGTTGACTCTAAATAGAAGTAGGAATAACAATAGTAACCCAATCCAACTACAAGTTGGATTAATAAAACTAAGCTAATCCAAATCCAACTATAAGTTGGAATAATAAAACTAACTCAATCCTAAACTATATAGGAAATAAGTAAATATATTGTTAAATAAGAATCCTAGTCAAAAAGGAATTAGTATTCATCCAATTCCAACGCGGTTGATTGGATTGACTGATCTGATTGTATCATTATTAGTTGGCCCTCCATGATTCTTATCATCTAGGTTCTTGGTTCGTGAATCAACGGGTCGAGATTTCTCTTTTCTATATTGTTCTTCAATGAATATAGCTTTGAACTTATCAAAGGAGTGATTTCTTTGTGGTGTTCAAATCCTGAACTTATCAAAGATCTGGGCAATCTTTGTGGCGTTCAACAACACAATTCTTGGTTCTTGTTTTCACATATCAACGGATCTAGATTTTAACATAATCTAGGTTCTTGGTTCGTGAATCAACGGGTCAAGAATTCTTTGCCATATATCCGATTTTGGCTTTTCTGGGGTTCGTTTCAATATTTTGTGGGTTCCTTTGGTTTCGTTCCATCACGGGTTCCCATTTGTTCCTATCGGAATTCTGGAGCGCGTATCAATGGGTTTTAGTTATCCCACTCCAAATAGAAGTAGGAATAACAATAGTAACCCAATCCAACTACAAGTTGGATTAATAAAACAAAGCTAATCCAAATCCAACTATAAATTGGAATAATAAAACTAACTCAATCCTAAACTATATAGGAAATAAGTAAATATCCTGTTAAATAAGAATCCTAGTAAAAAAGGAATTAGAATTCATCCAATTCCAAAATGGTTGATTGGATTGATTGATCTGATTGCATCTTTGTTAGTTGGTGATTGATGTTAAAAAATGCAATATTTGTTATGTTTTTATTACCTCCTAACCCATTTGATCGACTTAAAATCTCCAGAATTGCCTGTTGCAGCCCAAAAGAAGGAAAAGAGATGAAAGAATGGCTCATACTCTCCAAAAGCATGATTGAAAGAGGAATAAAAAGTCAAGAAATTAAGGTGTTCTAATGAAAGTCAAAGCCATTCGAATAAGTCTTCAAAGGTATTCAAATATGGAGCAAAACAGAAGAGAGCTGCTCAAACATTCGAATAAATCATTCAGACATTCGAATATCGGGTATGTATTCAGATAAGCTTTCGAATAAGAAGTAACGAAAATCAAGATCTCCAGATAAGATTGTGCATATTCGAATGAAATCCAAGTCATTCGAATGAGCCGAGCAAAAGAAGAAATTCGGATGAGCATATCGTTTGGAAGCAGTGAAGACATATTCGAATGAAATCCAAGTCATTCGAATGAGCCGAGCAAAAGAAGAAATTCGGATGAGCATATCGTTTGGAAGCAGTGAAGACATATTCGAATGAAATCCAAGTCATTCGAACAAAGTAGAAGAAGAAAGGAAATCTATTCGAATGAAGGCTGAGTAATTCGAATGAGAAGCAACCCAAGGAATTCCATATTCGAATGCTCTCCAAGTCATCCGAATGCAATGAAGAAGTCAAGAGAAAAATTAGAAATTCATTCGAATGAAAGTACTGTTGCATTCGAATGACCGAGAAAATCGTCGTGTAAGGAACAGTAAAGCATGAAATTCATTCGAATATGACTAAAATTCATTCGAATGAGCCGATCAGCCGAAAGAAACTCAGTACACATTCGAATGTCTCTGCTAATCATTCGAATGAAGCAGCCGAACAAAAATTCTGACATGCGCAAATACACGCGGTGGCTCTAAGGTAAATTCAACCAACTTTTGGAACGACTTTTTCAACAAATGGTCCCCACTTCCATGCGCCATAAGCTTAAAAAGGGACCAACATTCTTTGGAATCAGAGGTTGGCGAGTGCAGAAGATACTAAGAAAAACGATACAAGAAGGGAGAAGATCATTTTTAAAGTAGAGATTTTTCCTTTCCTTTTGACTGTTTCTCCTATTTTTGTTCTTGTCTGTATTTCTTTCTTAACAAATAGCACTTTCGTTACTCTAGTTGTTGTTGTTAATTCTGAGCTCTGTATTGCAAGTCCATATTTATTTTCTGCTTCAAGTTGTAGTTCGTTTCAGTAATCAATACAGTAGTAGTTTACCAAGTTCTTATCTGTCTGGAGAGATTAGTTTTAGTCGTGCACTTCCTATGAAGATGTGTGGCTAATTCGATTCTTGGGTTAAGGCAAAGATGGTGCCCAAAGCCACTGATGAATCAATATAACAGAACTCCATATGTCAAAGTAACAAAGGCAAAAGCAGTTTGGGAAATGTTATTAACGAAAACCTCAGGTTTGGATTGGTTCGTACGCCTAACTTAGAGTCTCCATGCCATGTATGGGGGCTGCTTAACCTGGAAACGTTCTCATACCCAAGCCCCGAGCAATTATTTTGTCAAAACATTATTTATACACTGATTTATGATAGCTTCTTACCATAGAGTCTCCATGTCCTGTATGGAGGTTGCTTGAACAAAGAGTTATCATCATCTCAGTAGTACATTTAATGGTTGAAAACCCAAGCTATTTGAGCTGTTAGTTACACCACAGAAAGCTATATGGTGAATCAGTTGGGTTTGGCATCAGATTTGTCTTGACCCAAGACCTCTCCATTTCCAGATTACAGTTTTATCACATTTAGTTTGATCTCATTTTATTATTCGTTAATTAAAAAGAACTGGTGTGGTTATCTCCTTCCATGAGTAATCTCCCTGTGAGTCGACCCGGTCTTGCCCGGAAAAATTACATAAAAATTTTCTGCTACAATCACACTCGTGCACTGGCGAGTCTAAACACCTCATCCTACCTGTGAATATAATTAGTTGCTAAATCAGCTGAAATAGTGAAAGAAAAATACAAAAAGTGACAAATGCAGGGTGAGTGTTGCAGCAGTTGGCCCTCTATGATTCTTATCATGTCACTTTCTTCTTGAAAGAGTTCTACTATGGATCTATAGCCAAAACTCAAGTTTCCAAACTTTTCGAAATCAGAAGTCGAACTTTCATGACTCGATTTAGTATGTCAAAATGTCATCTTTCACCTAGATTTGAAATGGTTAGAAACACATTAGTCTTCTTCGAGATATCGTTGATGTTGGAAATGTATGCCCTAAAGACACGTTTTGTTTAATTTATGGTAATGATGTTTCTTTTATTCAGTTTATGGCACATATATTATTTGCATTTAATTGTTGGAAAGGTGTCCATGCTATTAAGTAAGTGATTCATGTGATGGGTCGTTCTTCACAGTTAGGCATGAATCATGGGTACTTAATAAGTAAGAAAATATTACTCTTGATCTTTTGATAGAACTGGGCATTCTATCATGATAAGATCATTGTGCAATAGATCCTAATGGAGGATGGCTTGCCTTAGCCAGTAAACAGTCCGTTTACTCTAATTGTACAAGCGCATTTGGAATGCGTAGAGTGGACCTGTGATAGAAGCTAATGACAAAGTACTAATTATCATGGAGCTAGTCTATCACTGCTACTACGTGGACGAGCACTCTAATACTTGAGTATTAGTTGGTGGTCTAGTGAACCTAGAGCTATATTCTTAGATTCATTGTAGGTGAGGTCTATCAAAGATCAATATCCTTTTGAGTTGGGAGTATGGTTTCTAATTAGCTAAGACAGACTAATACAAGATAGTTTCTGTGATTCACCCCCTTGTGATTGTCCAAGAATAATCGAATAATCCAGGGCCCTGGGAACGTGACTTAAGAGTGTGTGCTTCTGGGTAGCTCCCAGTGATAAGCAAGTACATTCGAGTAGTCATGGATTATTGGACTAGTGATCTAAGGATGGTAGAAGTCATTTAGAAAGGTGTTAGTACATTATTCCTTTCTAAATGATGGGTGTTACGCAGAGGGGTATTTTCGTCATTACACTAGTAGGTCAAAGACATGGCATATGCAAAATTATTCGTGGGGTCAGTGTTACCATATGGTGATAATTGGAACACTTAGAATGACAAAATATAGCTACTAGGTAGCAGGGATATTTTGGTCATTTTAGTAGCCGTGAATAATTTGTCTTTTGGTCCCCGGGGTAGCTCGATGTAACTCATGTATTTTTTAATACGTTTGGCTTGTTGGATGAATTACATTGAGAGAGAATTATTTTATTCAGAATGGTCCATTGGGCTAGAATAAAATAATAGTTCATTAGGGTTTTTAATTAATTAATTGGGTTAACCCAATTAGAAAATTAATTAAAAGGTCTTGGCCCATTAGGGTTTGGCCCACTAGGGTTTTAACCCTAGGGTTCTCCCTATATATATCTCTCTTTAGTTGTTTTTTCATCCAAGTCGTTTTTCATTCTTCTTCACCGAAGAGAGGCCACGAGTTCGAGTCATACTCCGGAAGATCGAAAGGGTGCGTTTGAGTTCTGATGCGACGGAGCCGAAGGCTAGCAGGACAGCCGTCGTCTCCACCACGCGAAGAAGCTCCCATCGCTCCATTCCGTCCGGTAATTCGCCGCAAAAGTAAGTGTCCTAGATTCTTATCAATACGAGGAACGTTTTTGATTTTAAAACGCTTCCGTTGCATGCTTTGTTTCCTCGTTCATGATCCTTCAGTTGATTGTATCAAAGTTAACTCTATCTTCCTGAAAGTGTTCTACTATGGATCTATGGCTAAAACTCAAGTTTCCAATACTTCCCAAAATAAAAAGTCAAACTTTCATGACACGATTTAGTATGTCAAAATGTCCTCTTTCCCCCAGATTTGGAATGGTTAGAAACAAATTAGTCTTCTTCGAGATCTCGTTGGTTGTATCAAAGTTGTCTCTTTCTTCTTCAAAGTGTTCTACCCCGAATCTGTAACCAAAACCTAAGTTTCCAAAACTTCCCGAAATCATAAATTGAACTTTCTTGAGTTGTTTTAGTATATCAAATTGTGGTCTTTCACCTCGAAATGGATTCGTCAGAAACAAATCAGTATACTTCAAGATATCGTTGATTGTGTTAAAGTTATCTCTTTCTTCTTGAAAGTTTTCTACTATGGATCTATGGCCAAAAATCAAGTTTCCAAAATTTCTCAAATTCAGAAATGGAACTTTCATGACTTAATTTAGTATGTCAAAATGTCGTCTTCCACCCAGATTTGGAATGGCTGGAAACAAATTAGTCTTCTTCGACATATCGTTGATTGTTTCAAAGTTGTCTCTTTCATCTTGAAACTGTTCTACTATGGATCTATGGCTAAAACTCAAGTTTCCAAAACTTCTCGAAATCAGAAGTCGAACTTTGATGACTCGATTTAGTATTTCAAAATGTCATTTTTCACCCACATTTGGAATGGTTAGAAACAAATTAGTCTTCTTCGAGATATCGTTGATTGTTTCAAAGTTGTCTCTTTCTTCTTGAAACTATTCTACTACGGATCTATGGATAAAACCCAAGTTTCCAAAACTTCCCAAAATCAGAAGTCGAACTTTCATGACTCAATTTAGTATGTCAAAATGTCGTCTTTCACCCAGATTTAGATTGGTTAGACACACATTAGTCTTCTTCGAGATATCGTTGATTGTATCAAAGTTGTCTCTATCTTCTTGAAAGGGTTCTACTATGGATGGCTAAAACTCAAGTTTCCAAAACTTCCCAAAATCAGAAGTCAAACTTTCATGACTCGATTTTAGTATGTCAAAATGTCGTCTTTCACCCAGATTTGGAATGGTTAGAAACAAATTAGTCTTCTTCAAGATATCGTTGACTGTATCAAAGTTGTCACTTTCTTCTTCAAAGTGTTCTACTCCGGATCTGTAACCAAAACCTAAGTTTCCAAAATTTCCCGAAATCAGAAATCAAACTTTCTTGAGTTGTATTATTATATCAAATTGTGGTCTTTCACCTAGAAATGGATTCGTCAGAAACAAATAAGTATACTTTTAGATATCATTGATCGTATGAAGTTATCTCTTTCTTCTTGAAAGTGTTCTACTATGGATCTATGGACAAAACTCAAGGTTCCCAACCTACTGAAAGCAGAAATCAAACTTTCCTGAGTTGTTTTATTATATCAAAATGTCATCTTTCACCTAGAATTGGCATCACAAGCAAATTAGTCTACTTCGAGTAATCGTTGATTGTATCAAAACTGTCTCTTTTTTCCTGAAAGTGTTCTACTATGGATCTATGGCCAAAACACAAGTTTCCCAAATTTTTCGAATTCAGAAATTGAACTTTCCTGACTTGATTTAGTATGTCAAAATGTCGTCTTTCACCCAAATTTGGAATGGTTAGAAACAAATTAGTCTTCTTCGAAATATCGTTTATTGTATCAAAGTTGTAACTTTCCTCTTGAAATTGTTATACTGTGTATCTATAGCTAAAACCCAAGTTTCCAAAACCTCTCGAAATTAGAAATCAAACTTTCTTGAGTTGTTTTAGTATATCAAATTGTGGTCTTTCACCTAAAAATGGTTTGGTTAGAAATAAATCAGTTTACTACTAGATATTTTTTATTGTATGACAGTTGTCTCTTTCTTCTTGAAAGTGTTCTACTATGGATCTATGGACAAAACTCAAGGTTCCAAAACCTCCCGAAATCAGAAATCAAACTTTCCTGAGTTCTTTTATTATATCAAAATGTCGTCTTTCACCTAGAATTGGATTCGTCACAAGCAAATTAGTTTACTCTGAGTAATCGTTGATTGTATCAAAGTTGTCTCTTTTTTCCTGAAAGTGTTCTACTCTGGATCTATGGCCAAAACTCAAGTTTCCCAAATTTTCCGAATTCAGAAACCGAACTTTCCTGACTTGATTTAGTATGTCAAAATGTCGTCTTTAACCCAGATTTAAAATGGTTAGAAACAAATTAGTCTTCTTCAGGATATCGTTGATTGTCTCAAAGTTGTCACTTTCTTCTTCAAAGTGCTCTACTCCGGATCTGTAGCCAAAACCTAAGTTTCCTAAACTTCCAGAAATCAGAAATCAAACTTTCTTGAGTTGTTTTAGTATATCAAATTGTGGTCTTTCACCTAGAAATGGATTCGTCAAAAACAAATCAGTCTACTAGATATTGTTGATTATATGAAAGTTGTCTCTTTCTTCTTGAAAGTGTTCTACTATGGCTCTATGGCCAAAACTCAAGTTTTCAAAATTTCTCGAATTCAGAAATGGAACTTTCTTGACTTAATTTAGTATGTCAAAATGTCGTCTTTCACCCAAATTTGGAATGGTTGGAAACACATTATTCTTCTTCAAGATATTGTTGATTGTATCAAAGTTGACTCTATCTTCTTGAAAGTGTTCTACTATGGATCTATGGCTAAAACTCAAGTTTCCAAAACTTCCCAAAATTAGAAGTCAAACTTCATGACTCGATTTAGTATGTCAAAATGTCGTCTTTCACCCAGATTTGGAATGGTTAGAAACAAAGTAGTCTTCTTCGAGATATCGTTGATTGTATCAAAGTTGTCTCTTTCTTCCTCAAAGTGTTCTACTCCGGATCTCTTGCCACATTTGGAATGGTTAAAACTCAAAGTGTTCTTCGAGATATAGTTGAATGTATCAAAGTTGACTCTATCTTCTTGAAAGTATTCTACTATGGATCTATGGCTAAAACTCAAGTTTCCAAAACTTCCTGGAATCAGAAATCGAACTTTCTTGAGTTGTTTTAGTATATCAAATTGTCGTCTTTTCCCTAGAAATGGTTTCGTCAGAAATAAATCAGTCTACTACTAGATATTGTTGATTGTATGAAAGTTGTCTCTTTCTTCTTGAAAGTGTTCTACTATGGATCTATGGCCAAAACTCAAGTTTCCCAAATTTTTTGAATTCAGAAATCAAGCTTTTCTGACTTTAATTAGTATGTCAAAATGTCGTCTTTCACCCAGATTTGGAATGGTTAGAAACAAATTAGTCTTCTTTGAAATATCGTTTATTGTATCAAAGTTGTAACTTTCCTCTTGAAAGTGTTATACTATGTATCTATAGCTAAAATTCAAGTTTCCAAAACCTCCCGAAATCAGAAATCGAACTTTTGTGAGTTGTTTTAGTATATCAAATTATCGTCTTTCACCTAGAAATGGTTTCGTCAGAAATAAATTAGTCTACTACTACATATTGTTGATTGTATGAAAGTTATCTCTTTCTTCTTGAAAGTGTTCTACTATGGATAGGGACAAAACTCAAGGTTCCCAAACCTCCCGAAATCATAAATCAAACTTTCCAGAGTTGTTTTATTATATCAAAATGTCGTCTTTCACCTAGAAATGGATTCGTCATAAGCAAATTAATCTACTCTGAGTAGTCGTTGATTGTGTTAAAGTTGTCTCTTTTTTCCTGAAAGTGTTCTAATATGGATCTATGGTCAAAACTCAAGTTTCCCAAATTTTCCGAATTCAGAAACCGAATGTAACGCCTCCTCATCTCAAATAGCATGATAGGTTCACACCTAGTTTCCAAGAGGCGTTAGGAAACCCTAGCAGGGGAAACAATGGATCGAACTTGCCGAAATATTTGTAGGGTTCCCAATGCAAGCTAAACATGCACAAAACTTTCATTAAAATAACATGTAAGTCCATCATAACAAAAGAGGTACAAATCTCCATATATTTACAACACTTTTGAACAGAATTACATAAAACGGTAAAATAAAGCTTAAACGTCCTCTGAATCATTCCCGTGTGCCTCGCTTGCCTCCTTATTCCCTGGCACACCAAACCTACCGGGAACGCGGAGCGTTCCAGGGGCATCAACCCAAGTTAGATATTGGAATCTAATTGAGATGTTCTCAAGAAATAAATAGCTCGTGTATGAAAATGCAAGTATGCAAAAGTGAAACCCCCCTTTGTGGAAGTCATGCCAGGGTGTTGCAATCACCCCCACGCACGCCATGCTCACCTCAACACGCATATGTGACTCCGCGAGTCACTCATGGCGGCCACTAACTTGCCACAAACATCCACATGTCATGAAATGATGAAATAAGTGGAATTACATGCCAAATAAGAGATGTAAGTGATCATGTCCACATATAACACAAATGAATCAAAGGATGATTAATATGAAGAGCGAAGGATGCAGAGAAACACTCACACTTGCTACCTTTCTTGTTGCACCACTAATTTTTATGAAATTCAGCCCTTTTAAGCTGCAGTTACATACAGTACGTGTCACCAAACTAAAATATTTTTACATAGGATTATAGGAAATCATTTAAGGAAGAAACCATAAAAATTTCAGAGTAAAAAGACTAGGCACGCGCCCCCACGCGCAGCTACAGTAGGCGCGTGTCTCACGCACCGAGCCCCTGGTTCTTACGGATTTTTGCTTCGATGTTTAAAACGGCCATAACTCCTTCATTTTAACTCCGATTCGACTTCTATTTGAACCTACGGACTCCCCTTTTAGTGTACTACGACCCTATGGAAAGAAAAGTGGCTTACCTTTTAGGTTTTTTCCTCGTTTTTAGCAATCTTCCAATCTGGTCACTCTTCTTGGTTTCCTTTTGTTCTTCCTTCTTTGGATTTCTTTCCTTTGCTTTACCTTACTTAATTTCTCTCTACGTGGACCGCTCTCCTACCCCTTTTTATAGTCCCATCATGGTTGCACCTTATCTCCTTTGGGTTGGCATTTTCCTCCTTGTCATAATTACCATCTTTGAAAAAAAACTCCCTTTGATTCTTTCTTCCTTTATAAGTTTTTCTTCTCCCAATCACCTTCTTCCACTTGCCCCTTGCATGCCCACTTATTCAACCCTTCTTATCCCTTACTTTTAGTGGCCCAATAGCATGCTTACAACTTTCTTTACTTGTGAATTAAGAAGTAATTATGCCTTAAGACTTTTGTGTACCAATTATCCAATAACACCTCACCACCTCAGGGCTTCTTTAATAAGCCTTCATTATGTCTATTGATCTTCCAACAAGAGTTACCACATCAAACTTTACCAATAAGCTTTTACCATGACATTTACTTTGTACTTAAATCCTTAAAATCACTTCCATTAGCATAAAAATCCAAAATTTCATTCAAACATACTTCATTACATTATTTATCTCTTACATTATATCCAAACTCCCCATTAGATTTTTGGGGTATTACATCCTCCCCCCCTTAAAATAAATTTCATCCCCGAAATTCCTTTAAGTCTCCATAAAATCAAAGAGGTTTGGATAATTTTGCCGAATCTCCTCTTCCCTTTCCCAAGTAGCTTCCTTAGCGTTGTGGTGTCTCCACAAGACTTTTACCAGTGGTATTGTTTTATTCCTTAGCACTTGTTCTTTAGTATCCAAGATCTCCACTGGCTCTTCAAGATAAGTTAAATCTTCTTGTAGCTCGATAACTTTGACAGGGATCTTTTGAGTAGGGTCAGGCTCGTGCTTTCAAAGTCGAGAGACATGGAAAACATTATGTATGTTGGACATTATCGGAGGTAACGCTAAACGGTAGGCTACTACCCCGACTCGCTCCAAGATTTCATATGGCCTAATGTATCTAGGACTCAACTTCCCCTTTTTCTTTCCTTGGGATATTACTTGTGAAGGTATGACCTTCAAGTATACCTTATCTCCTGGTTGAAATTTCAAGTCCCTTCTTCGATTGTCCGCATAAGACTTTTGTCTACTCTGGGCCATTTTGATCCGTTCTCGGATTATTTTGATTTTCTCATTCATTTGCTGCACAATTTTAGGTCCTGTTATTTGTCCTTCACCCACTTCCGTCCAGCATAGAGGAGTTCTACACTTCCGACCGTAAAGAGCTTCGTAGGGGGCCATTCGAATACTGTTATGGAAACTATTATTATATGCGAACTCAACTAAAGGCAAGTGTTCTTCCCATCCCTTTGAGAAGTCAATTACACACGCTCTCAGCATGTCTTCCAGGGTTTGGATGGTTCGTTCTGACTGACCATCTGTTTGTGGATGATATGCAGTACTCATTTGCAAACGTGTTCCCAGTCGCTCTTGCATGCTTCCCCAAAATCGAGAGGTAAATCTTGGATCTCTATCAGAGACAATGCTGACCGGAACCCCATGTAGTCTGACAATTTCCTTTATGTACAATTGAGCTAGTTTGCTAACCGGTTGTCCTGTCCTCATTGGTAAAAAGTGAGCAGACTTTGTCAATCTATCCACAATCACCCAAATCGCATCATTCCCAGAGGGTCCTTTAGGCAATCCCGTTACGAAGTCCATAGTAATATGCTCCCACTTCCACTCAGGAATTTCCAAAGGTTGCAGCTTTCCAGCTGGTCTTTGGTGCTCAATTTTAATTCCTTGACAGGTATCGCACCGAGCCACTTGTCGTGCCACATCCTTCTTCATTCCCGGCCACCAATACACACCCTTCAATTCCTTGTACATTTTCGTGGTGCCAGGATGAATAGTATATTTGGCTCTATGAGCTTCGTTTAGTATAGTTTGCCTCAACTGCTGTACCCTAGGTACATAAACTTTGTTGGCGAATCGCAATATGCCATCTGAGAAGCTAAAACTAGGATTCTTGACCTGCCCTTGGTCGTCAACCCATAGTTTCAGTCTCGGGTCTTCCTTAGTGGCTTGCCGAACCTATTCTAATAGCTGAGAATGAACCATTAGGCCAGCGACATAAATAGAAGTTTCTTTAGGAATCACATCCACCGCCAATTGGCCAAACGCTTCTATCAATTCCTATTCCCGAGTCATCAAATTGGCCATCAAGGCAGGCTCTCTTCTGCTCAATGCATCGGCCACAACATTTGCCTTCCTAGGATGGTACTGAAGCGAACAATCATAGTCCTTCAGAAACTCCATCCACCGCCGCTGCCTCATGTTCAGGTCTCTCTGGGAGAACAGATACTTCAAGCTTTTATGATCCGTGAAGACCTCAAATTTCTCTCCATACAAATAATGCCGCCAGAGTTTCAAGGCAAACACAACTGACGCAAGCTCCAAATCATGGGTAGAGTAATGCTGCTTGTGCTTTTTCAACTGCCGAGACCCATAGGCTATCACTCTTTCATTCTGCATAAGAACACACCCTAGCCCAGTCTTCGAGGCATCAGTATAAACTGTAAATCCTCCTGTACCATCAGGCATTGCTAATACTGGAGTAGAGGTCAATCTTTCCTTGAGTTACTTAAAGCTATGTTCACACACCTCGCTCCATTCAAATTTAATCCCCTTCCGTGTTAATCGAGTCAAAGGTAGAGCAAGGCGAGAAAATCCTTCAACAAATTTTCTATAGTAGCCAGCTAAACCCAAGAAACTTCGTACCTCATTTACTGTTTTGGGTCGTGACCAACCTCTTATTGCTTCGATCTTTGAGGGATCCACTGCTATTCCTTCTCCAAATATGACATGACCAAGGAAAGCAACTTGACTTAACCAAAACTCACATTTGGAAAACTTAGCATATAACTGATGCTTTCGCAATGTTTCCAAGACAACCCATAAATGTTGCTTATGCTCTTCTCTGCTAGCAGAATAAATTAGGATGTCATCAATAAACACAATCACAAATTGATCCAAATATGGTTTGAACACCCGGTTCATTAGATCCATAAAGGCTGCAGGTGCATTAGTCAATCCAAAAGGCATCACGAGGTACTCATAATGTCCATACCGAGATCTAAAGGCAGTCTTTGGTATATCCTCTTTCTTAATCCTCAACTAATAATAACCAGACCTCAGATCAATTTTGGAAAATATTTTAGCACCTTGTAATTGATCAAACAATTCATCAATTCTAGGGAGAGGATATTTATTTTTAATAGTCACTTTGTTCAGCTGCCTATAATCAATACACATCCTTAGACTTCCGTCTTTCTTTTTAACGAATAACATAGGTGCTCCCCAGGGTGAGGTACTGGGTTGAATAAATCCCTTGTGCAGGAGGTCCTGCAGCTGACTTCTAAGCTCCTTTAGTTCTGTCGGGGCCATTCTATACGGAGATATGGATATGGGATTTGTTCCTGGTACAACGTCTATAGAAAATTCAATTTCTCTTTGAGGGGGTAATCCAGGTAAATCCTCGGGAAACATACCAGAGAATTCATTAACTACCGGTGTCTCCTCAAGTTTTATTTTCTCATTTCCTACTTGCACCCCTGCCAAGTACCCATAAGCTCCATTCTCAAGCATTTTGATAGCTTTAAGGGCCGTGATCCACTTAATCTTTTTATCACTCTCTTGTCCCTGAAATTTCTCCCAAATCCCTTGGTTATTTTGAAGTTCTACTGTTTTCTTCTAACAATCAATTCGGGCCTTATATTTGGATAGAAAATCCATTCCAAGAATTATATCAAAATCCTGGATCTCTAATGACGTGAGTTCAAGTGCAAATTCACTATCACCCAACTCAATCCTTCCTTCCCTATATCCCGTGCTAGTTTTCACTTGCTTCCCTAAAGGTGTAGCTACAAGCATAGGACACTCCAAATCCTCCAATTTCAGATCCAAACTTTATATCAATGCATGTGAAATGAATGAATGTGTCGATCCAGGATCAATTAATACTCGCACAGGTGTATTAAGAAAGATCAGTGTACCTTGTATAACTGACGGGCTTGCATTAGCATCCTCCCTCATCAGATGATACACCCGGCCTCGTCGCGGTTCTTGGCCTCCTCTGTTTACACCCGTTTGTTCAACTTGCTTCCTT
Source organism: Diospyros lotus (assembly GCF_014633365.1). Lineage (NCBI taxonomy): Eukaryota > Viridiplantae > Streptophyta > Magnoliopsida > Ericales > Ebenaceae > Diospyros > Diospyros lotus. Next base: position 13,963,081 of record NC_068340.1, read on the forward strand.
TGTGGACAGTCCCTTGAAAGATGGCCGATCTTCTGGCAATTAAAACACTTGGGTCCCTTGGGACAATCACAGGCTAAGTGGTCACTTCTTCCACACGAATAGCATCCTTGAGTCTTGCTTTGGCATGCCCTTCCAGGGTGGAACTTCTGACACTTGGGACATCTACTCTTAGGCTTAAAGTTTCCTCCTCGGACTCCTAGGTGATGCTTCTTTCCCGCGTTCTTGTCCTCGGGTTCCTGCACTTTTGTCTTTAAAGCATTCATTCGAACAAGGTTACTTTCAACAGTCAAAGCTTGCATAACAACCTCCGAGTAAGTACGGGCCCCCAAGGAACACAATGCCAACTGTATCTCAAGCCTTAACCCGTCAAGAAATTTCTGGGATTTTGCCTCTTCATCCAAATTATAAACAGGCATGTATTTAATTAACCGAGAAAAACTATCTTCATACTGGGCGACTGACATATCCCCAGTCTGTTTCAAATTCATAAATTCTTAGCTCTTTTCCAACTTTTTGCATAAAGGAAAATACTTGGTGTAAAATAATTCCTTAAACTGAGTCCATGTGACAACTGGCATACCTTGTCTTGCAGGGCCAGGCAAAGTCCTCTGCATCGTTCGCCACCATTGGTCTGCCTCATCTCGAAGCATGAAAGTGGCACAAACTACTTTCTCCCCTTCTCCACATCCAACAAAGTCAAAAATCTTTTCGAGTTGTTCTATCCAATACTCACTTTCGCTTCCTCGAAAAATAGGGGGACTTAGTCGTTGGAACCGGTCAATGACATCTGGGGCTTGAGAAATACTTCGACCCATTGGCTGAGCACTTTGCATATATGTGACCATGTGTTCTAAAACTCGCTCCACTCGATCTAGACGATTCTCGCTTCCTTGGCCTCCACCTTGAGAAGAATTTTCTTAAGACAGCTCTACCCTTTCTTCCTGGGGACGTCGTATCTCCTCTTCCTGACAGCCACCCCTTCGTCTAAGAGTTTGAGACCGATGAGTGTTCACCATCTGAAACAACCACAAAGTTTATAAGAACAATATTTAAGAACCACATGTTTGAACCCATATCACATAGTACCCATACCACATAGTAGCTAAACTTGTCTTACATAGATCATAATTGAAACTACTAAATCCTTGTAGAAAATAAAACCACTCCTAGGGTTAGCTCATCTGCTCCTCACAAACTACCTTTCCTTAGGTCCCTAAATACTTACATCTTCCAAGGATCTATGAGGTCTTCCTCAAACTCTATCCTGATAACCCTTTTTCTTTTGTCTATTCTTTCTCCAAAATAAGGTCTGCATACTTTGCATATATCCATTTACACAGTACTACCATATTTTATATCACTATCAACTTAGCACATCCTCGTTATATTTATGCACAGCTACTATTTGTTACATAACTGTCAAACACTACCACCTATGTCATTCGAGTTGGTTATACTATCCGTCAGACAAACCAAAATTCCCACAGGTCAGGGGGTAAGGGTTACACCTATCCTACCATCATTATATTACAGCATATCCGATTAGACCTCTATTTTACAAATCTACAGTCCACAAAATTGTCTAACCCCGGGCGGACTACTCCTCCTCAGACTCAGATGTAGGGGGCGGGGTGAGTTCCCTTTCTTCTGGAAAATCCACAAGATCATTTGCCTCTATCGGCATATCTTCAAGGCCTTGATTCTGCTCCGCCTCACGTAAATGATCTGCAAAAGTCTCAAGGTCCGGATAGATGGCCTACTCTAAAAGTCCTTGTGTTAGTCCCTGCATATCTGGGGTTAGTATAGATATTAAGTAACCTATCTGGAGCTCTACCATGTGTGGATATGCCGGGCCTAGTGGAACTTCCTGTAAAACTGGAACAATTAAGTCAAGAAAGGTTCCTAAAGCACTAGCAGGCTCCATGACCTGTCCTTGTAGTACTGCAGTCCACTATCCCATGATAGCCCTTTGGCGCATGTCATTAGGATCCATATCCTGTTACACACCAAAAACCTCAATATTAATCAAATCAAACCTTATCTAAAACCATGATAAACCTTGCTCTGATACCACTGTAACGCCTCCTCATCTCAAATAGCATGATAGGTTCACACCTAGTTTCCAAGAGGCGTTAGGAAACCCTAGCAGCGGAAACAATGGATCGAACCTGCCGAAATATTTGTAGGGTTCCCAATGTAAGCTAAACATGCACAAAACTTTCATTAAAATAACATGTAAGTCCATCATAACAAAAGAGGTACAAATCTCCATATATTTACAACACTTTTGAACAGAATTACATAAAACGGTAAAATAAAGCTTAAACGTCCTCTGAATCATTCTCGTGTGCCTCGCTTGCTTCCTTATTCCCTGGCACACCAAACCTACCTGGAACGCGGAGCGTTCCAGGGGCATCAACCCAAGTTAGATATTGGAATCTAATTGAGATGTTCTCAAGAAATAAATAGCTCGTGTATGAAAATGCAAGTATGCAAAAGTGAAACCCCCCTTTGTGAAAGTCATGCCAGGGTGTTGCAATCACCCCCGCGCACGCCATGCTCACCTCAACACGCATATGTGACTCCGCGAGTCACTCATAGCGGCCACTAACTTGCCACAAACATCCACATGTCATGAAATGATGAAATAAGTGGAATTACATGCCAAACAAGAGAAGTAAGTGATCATGTCCACATATAACACAAATGAATCAAAGGATGATCAATATGAAGAGCGAAGGATGTAGAGAAACACTCACACTTGCTACCTTTCTTGTTGCACCACTGATTATTATGAAATTCAGCCCTTTTAAGCTGGAGTTACATACAGTACGTGTCACCAAACTAAAATATTTTTACATAGGATTATAGGAAATCATTTAAGGAAGAAACCATAAAAATTTCAGAGTAAAAGAACTAGGCACACGCCCTCACGCGCCCCCACGCGTAGCTGCAGCAGGCGCGTGTGTCTCACGCGCCGAGCCCCTGGTTCTTATGGATTTTTGCTTCGATGTTTAAAACGGCCATAACTCCTTCATTTTAACTCCGATTCGACTTCCGTTTGAACCTACGGACTCCCCTTTCAGTGTACTACGACCCTATGGAAAGAAAAGTGGCTTACCTTTTATGTTTTTTCCTCATTTTTAGCAATCTTTCAATCTGGTCACTCTTCTTCGTTTCCTTTTGTTCTTCCTTCTTTGGATTTCTTTCCTTTGCTTTACCTTACTTAATTTCTCTCTACATGGACCACTCTCCTACCCCTTTTTATAGTCCCATCATGGTTGCACCTTATCTCCTTTGGGTTGGCATTTTCCTCCTTGTCATAATTACCATCTTTGAAAAAAAACTCCCTTTGATTCTTTCTTCCTTTATAAGTTTTTCTTCTCCCAATCACCTTCTTCCACTTGCCCCTTGCATGCCCACTTATTCAACCCTTCTTATCCCTTACTTTTAATGGCCCAATAGCATGCTTACAACTTTCTTTACTTGTGAATTAAGAAGTAATTATGCCTTAAGACTTTTGTGTACAAATTATCCAATAACACCTCACCACCTCAAGGCTTCTTTAATAAGCCTTCATTATGTCTATTGATCTTCCAACAAGAGTTTACCACATCAAACTTTACCAATAAGCTTTTGCCATGACATTTACTTTGTACTTAAATCCTTAAAATCACTTCCATTAGCATATAAATCCAAAATTTCATTAAAACATACTTCATTACATTATTTATCTCTTACATTATATCCAAACTCCCCATTAGATTTTTGAGGTATTACACCGAACTTTCCAGACTTGATTTAGTATGTCAAAATGTCGTCTTTCACCCAGATTTAGAATGTTTAGAGACAAATTAGTCTTCTTCGAAATATCGTTTATTGTATCAAAGTTGTAACTTTCCTCTTGAAAGTGTTATACTATGTATCTATAGCTAAAACTCAAGTTTCCAAAACCTCGCGAAATCAAATATCGAACTTTCTTGAGTTGTTTTAGTATATCAATTTGTCGTCTTTCACCTAGAAATGGTTTCGTCAGAAATAAATCAGTCTACTACTAGATATTGTTGATTGTATGAAAGTTGTCTCGTTCTTCTTCAAAGTGTTCTACTATGGATCTATGGCCAAGACTCAAGTTTAGAAAATTTCTCGAATTCAGAAATGGAACTTTCATGACTTAATTTAGTATATCAAAATATCATCTTTCACCTAGATTTGGAATGGTTAGAAACACATTAGTCTTCTTTGAGATATCGTTGATTGTATCAAAGTTGACTCTATCTTCTTGAAAGTGTTCTACTATGGATCTATGGCTAAAACTCAAGTTTCCAAAACTTCCCAAAATCAGAAGTCAAACTTTCATGACTCGATTTAGTATGTGAAAATGTCGTCTTTCACCCAAATTTGGAATGGTTAGAAACAAATTAGTCTTCTTCAAGATATCGTTGATTGTATCAAAGTTGTCACTTTCTTCTTCAAAGTGTTCTACTCCGGATCTGTAGCCAAAACCTAAGTTTCCAAAACTTCCCGAAATCAGAAATCGAACTTTCTTGAGTTGTTTTAGTATATCAAATTTTGGTCTTTCACCTAGAAATGCATTCGTCAAAAACAAATCAGTATACTTTTAGATATCTTTGATTGTATGAAAGTTATCTCTTTCTTCTTGAAAGTGTTCTCCTATGGATCTATGGACAAAACTCAAGGTTCCAAAACCTCCTGAAATCAGAAATCAAACTTTCCTAAGTTGTTTTATTATCTCAAAATGTCGTCTTTCACCTAGAATTGAATTCGTCACAAACAAATTAGTCTACTCTGAGTCATCGTTGATTGTATCAAAGTTGTCTCTTTTTTCCTGAAAGTGTTCTACTATGGATCTATGGCCAAAACTCAAGTTTCCCAAATTTTCCGAATTCAGAAATCGAGCTTTCCAAACTTGATTTAGTATGTCAAAATGTCGTCTTTCACCCAGATTTGGAATGGTTAGAAACAAATCTTCTTCGAAATATCATTTATTGTATCAAAGTTGTAACTTTCCTCTTGAAAGTGTTATACTATGTATCTATAGCTAAAACTCAAGTTTCCAAAACCTCCCGAAAATAGATATCGAACTTTCTTGAGTTGATTTAGTATATCATATTGTCGTCTTTGACCTAGAAAAGGTTTCGTCAGAAATAAATTAGTCTACTACTAGATGTTGTTGATTGTATGAATGTTGTCTCTTTCTTCTTGAAAGTGTTCAACTATGAATCTATGGCCAAAACTCAAGTTTCCAAAATTTCTCGAATTCAGAAATGGAACTTTCATGACTTAATTTTGTATGTCAAAATGTCGTCTTTCACCTAGATTTGGAATGGCTATAAACAAATTAGTTTTCTTTGAGATATCGTTGATTGTATCAAAGTTGTCTCTTTCTTCTTGAAATAGTTCTACTATGGATCTATGGCTAAAACTCAAGTTTCCAAAACTTCTCAAAATCAGATGTCAAATTTTCATGACTCGATTTAGTATGTTAAAATCTCATCTTTCACCCACATTTGGAATGGTTAGAAACAAACTAGTCTACTTTGAGATATCGTTGATTGTTTCAAAGTTGTCTCTTTCTTCTTAAAACAATTCTACTATGGATCTATGGCTAAAACTCAAGCGTCCAAAACTTCTCGAAATCAGAAGTCAAACTTTCATGACTCGATTTAGTATGTCAAAATGTCGTCTTTCACCTAGATTTGGAATCGTTAGAAACACATGAGTCTTCTTTGAGATATCGTTGATTGTTTCAAAGTTGTCTCTTTCTTCTTGAAACTGTTCTACAACGGATCTATGGCTAAAACTCAAGTTTCCAAAACTTCCCAAAATTAGAAGTTAAACTTTCTTCACTCGATTTAGTATGTCAAAATGTCGTCTTTCACCTAGATTTAGATTGGTTAGACACACATTAGTCTTCTTCGAGATATCGTTGATTGCATCAAAGTTGACTCTATCTTCTTGAAAGTATTATACTGTGTATCTATGGCTAAAACTCAAGTTTCCAAAACTTCCAAAAATCAGAAGTCAAACTTTCATGATTCGATTTAGTATGTGAAAATGTCGTCTTTCACCTAGATTTGGAATGGTTAGAAAGAAATTAGTCTTCTTCAAGATATCGTTGATTGTGTCAAAGTTGTCACTTTCTTCTTCAAAGTGTTCTACTCCAGATCTATAGCCAAAACCTAAGTTTCCAAAACATCCCGAAATTAGAAATCGAACTTCCTTGAGTTGTTTTAGTATATCAAACTGTGGTCTTTCACCTAGAAATGGATTCGTCAGAAACAAATCAATGTATTTCTAGTTATTGTTGATTGTATGAAAGTTATCACTTTCTTCTTGAAAGTGTTCTACTATGGATCTATGGACAAAACTCAAGGTTCCCAAACCTCCCGAAATCAGAAATCAAACTTTCCTGAGTTGTTTTGTTTTATTATATCAAAATGTCGTCTTTCACCTTGAATTGGATTTGTCACAAGCAAATTAGTTTACTCTGAGTCATCGTTGATTGTATTAAAGTTGTCTCTTTTTTCCTAAAAGTGTTCAACTATGGATCTATGGCCAAAACTCAAGTTTCCCAAATTTTTCAAATTCAGAAATCGACCTTTCACGACTTGATTTAGTATGTCAAAATGTCGTCTTTCACCCCGATTTGGAATGGTTGGAAACAAATTAGTCTTCTTCAAAATAGCGTTTATTGTATCAAAGTTGTAACTTTCCTCTTGAAAGTGTTATATGGAAAAAAGGATGAATGATCTCCAACTTGAAATCACTCAGATGAAATTTGATCGCCAAAATTTTTACCAGCAAGAACAAGAGCTTAATCGTCTTCGACAAAACTACCCTCTTGCCGTCAAGGATCTTCCACTTCTGGTCCTCCCAAAGGCTACCTTAATTACTGGCGCGACAAGTCCCACTATGAAGCAGATGTCCAGGCAATAAAAGGTCTCTATGGAGATTCTACCAAATTCACCCCACCTAAACCTCAACGACCAATCCAGACACCACCTTCTCCTCCCTTACAACCTACCTCATCCCATAAATCTCCCCAAATGATGACTCACCTGCTTTCTCCTTTTCCTACTAATTCAGAACCAACAGATACCTCAGAAGATGAGACACCCCTTGTCTTTGCCACTGAAGGATCTATTGCTGCCCTAACCCTAAGCCCAAATACCTTTGGCGACCAAACCAACCCTAACCTTGATGACTACAAACCATCTCTTCACCCCAATAACCCTCCTGACTCTCCTCCTCCTCACCATACGGCTGAAACTGCCCACTCTACCTCCCTTGACCCCCCAACCCTCATCCCCTCTACCTTACCTTCCCACCCCTGCTTTACCCTTGATGATGTTCCCCCCTCCCGATGGTATTCTCGCATCCAGGAATTCCAAGCCTGGTGTGTTGCTGAAATGCAAAAGCCTGATGCTTCAGTCCCATCTGTGTTTTCCCAGTTCATTGCCCGTACTGTTGGCATCCTTAGAGACTGGTGGGACAAACTTGATGACTTCCTCAAGCAACTCATCCTTACTGAATACTCCATTGAACGATGTATTGTACACATCCATACCGAGTTCCTCGGTCAACCGGCTCATGTCACTGATATGGCTCGAAGAGAGTATTTCCAACTAAAATGTTGTTCCTTCCATCCAAAGGATCTAAACAAACATTTTCGAGAAATTGCCAGACGTTTTTATGCCCTTGGCGGCATGAGTGATCCAAATCTTAAGCAGCAATTCCTCAACTCCATCCCAGCTCCCCTTGGTCAGGAAGTTTCCCGACAAATAGAGCACAAGGATCTTTCACTCTCCACCATCTCTCTTGGTGAACTCCATCAGCGAGTATTGAAAACAGTGGAACAGTTTTGCTGCCAACAGCAAGCTCATGCAGACATCAAAGCTATGAGCACAAAAATTGCCACAGCCTGCAACAGAACAGACTTGCAGATCAAATGCAAGGAGAGATCTTGTGACTGTTATGGTCACCGTCCTCGCCACTTTCGGAAAATCCGTTCCCATACTCTCAAACGAAAACATAGATCTCAGCACAAGCCAAAATTCCCAGTCAAGAAACGCTTCTTTAAGCGAAAGTTCCAGAAAGGCCAAAACAAAGGAGATTGATGTTTTATCTGCAGAAAACCTGGACACTTTGCAAAAAATTGTCCCCGCAACAAAGCAAAAAAAGTTATTTCCCATGTTCAGATGGTTACAAAGCTTTCCCTCAAAGATGATGATCTGGAATCCCTTTTCTCAGAAACTGATGAAGAAAACCCTCAAGTTGTTTTTGGCATCTCCTATGCCTCCGATGATGACTCCTCCAACACCTCTGACACTGATTCCCTCCAATATGAAGTCACCTCCATCCAAGCCGTGCTAGGCCCTTTCCTAAAACTCCATATTTACCCCGACAAATACTCCCAACCCTGCGCTGTTATCGCCCTTTTTGATACTGGTGCTGCTACTTCCATCCTCAACCCCGCAGTTTTACCCTCTTCCTTCTGGAAACCTCATACCTAGTACTTTTAGGCTACCAATGGAGATACCTTTGCCATTGAGCAAAAAAGTAAACCTATTTACCTCCAGTTCTTCCCCGGGCTTCGCATCAAACACAAATTCCTTGGCTCCACTCTCCCTGGAAATGATCTCATCCTTGGATGGGATATCATTAGCCAATTATGGAAAACCCAAATCAAGCCCCTTGATAAAGGTCTTCTGTACAAAGGATCCTTCCTCCCATTTGTATCCCCACATAACCTTTTTAGCCTTACTGAACTATCAACCATTCAGACCCTCCTTCTCAAAGACTGTTGTGCCGAAACCCATTCTGAATTCCTTACCAAGTGCTCCAAACCCCTTTGGCAAAACCCTTATTTCTTTATCTCCCTCCCTTTCAAGAAAAATGAAGACATCAACCCCACCAAAGCCACCCATTCTAGAATGAACCCTGAACACTACCATCTAGCCGTCCAAGAGCTTACTCAACTCAAACAAGAACACCTCATAGAAGACACCACTTCCTAGTGGGCATGCCAAGCTTTCTACGTCAACAAACGAACTAAGCAAACCAGAGGAAAACTCCGCCTCGTTATCAACTACCAACCCCTGAACCATTTCCTAGCCGATAATAAGTTCCCCCTCCCTACCAAACCTGATCTTTTTGCCCATTTAACCAACGCCAAAATCTTCTTTAAGTTTGACCTTAAAGCTGGTTTTTGGTAACTTGGCATCCATCCCGAAGAAAGATTCAAAACTGCTTTCTGTATCCCTAACTTCCATTACCAATGGACAGTTATGCCTTTCGGACTCAAAACAGCCCCTTCCCTTTTCCAGAAAGCCATGACTCGCATTTTCCAACCCCTTCTCTCCAATGCCCTCATTTATATTAACGACATCCTTCTTTTCTCTTCCACGCTAGCTGACCATTTGACCCTTCTGCACCAATTCCATTCCATTCTCACCCAGTATGGTATTATGCTCTCCACCAAGAAAATGACCCTTACTGTCTCAACCATTGATTTTCTTGGTCTTACCATTTCAGATGGCCAAATTTCCCTCCAACCCCACATTGCCCAAGAATTACACAAATTCCCTGATTCCAACTTCACCAAAACCCAGGTCCAACAGTTCCTTGGCATCATCAACTATATAGCTGACTTTGTCCCCAACCTGACCCAAACCATCCGCCCTCTCCAGCATCTCTTAAAGAAAAACCCTCCTCCCTGGAGCTCTACCCATACTCAAGCCATCCAAAAGCTTAAAACCCTTATCCCCACCTTACCCCCATTACACATCCCCTCTGATGGAACCCGCATCCTCCAAACTGATGCGAGTGATCACTATTGGTCCGCAGTCCTTCTTGAAGAAAAAAATGGCCACACTTCCATTTGTGGTTATAAGAGCGGTGCTTTCAAAGTTAGTGAACTTCACTACCATTCAACTTTCAAAGAAATTCTCGCCGTCAAAAAAGGCATTCAAAAATTCCAGATTCACCTTGTCAACCACCATTTTCAAATCCAAATGGATATGGCTGCTTTCCCCCGCATGTTACAATTCAAACAAAAAGACCTTCCCCCTCCCTTCCTTCTCTGATGGCAATAATGGTTCTCACGATACTCATTTACTGTCAAACATATCCTTGGAAAACAAAACATTCTCACCGATTTCTTAAGTCGACCCATGAAACCAAACCCCACATTTCCCCTCCTGATACCTATCATTGCTATGCTCCAACCTCCCTCCCTTTTCCCTCCTGAATGGCCCAGAGTGTTTAACCACCTAGACGAAATCCACAAGCTGATGCTCCACTACCAATTTGAAATTATCCGTTCCTACGGTTCTCATCACCTCAGTGGACTTGGAGTACATCCCGAATACCCCTTTTATACCCTTTTCAACCTCCTATCTCATAATGATTTCCCAGAATACCTCCTATGGTTTCTCTGGTATCTCTTGGATCAATACACCATCACCATGCAGTTTCACATTAACACCTGGCAACATTGGCTCCAACCTACCCGCAGACTCAGCACCTACACTACCCGGTTCCTTGAATGGTTTCATCCCCTTTCATACTGGCGACAATACTTCTCCAGCATTTCCTTAAGAAACCAAAGCCTTCAAACCTCTCCCCAAAAATGGTACATCATTCTGCTCTTCACCCGCACCAAATGGTTTGCTACTGATATCCCCACTGCACAATCGTCCAGATATACCTCCACCTTCCAAGACTATGCCTTCTTTCCCTTCAACCTCCATTCTGAATGGCAGACCCATCCTAGAGAATTCAGAGAACTCCAACGCCAGCTCTCCATCCTCAACAAAACCATTCCCCCGCAGATCTGGCCCAGTATTGAAGAAGATGCCCCATGGGAACAGTTTCCTCCCCGATACACAAAGAAGATCGAAAAACCCCAATCAGAATACATTGCATCTATGGAAGTCCCCGATGAAGCCCAAAGCAGCAGCTCAGCCCAACCAACAGAACCAGCCCAAGATTACAATGAAGACCCCTGGTGGAAACGGCTGGGAATGCCCTCTAACCTATATGATTCGGATGAGCCCGGCCCAGAATGTAATCTCGAAACACCCTGACAGCCCAAGCCAGCCCAAGCATCTCAAGCCACGTCAGCCATGACATCACTCTACTTTACCAGACGCATGCCTCCCCGCATGAGAACCTATCTGTGTGCTTTTAGCCGAAAGTAGTTTGGCTTATTCCCTGTGTGCTTTTAGCCGAAAGTAGTTTGGCTTGTTATGTATTTTCTTTAGGCTTGTCAGAGCATCAGATGCTCTTGTCGTGTGTATGGCTTTTCCTTGTCTATAAAAGGAAGCCTTGTATCCATTGTAAGATATCGAAGCCTTCCCTCTGAAATAACATTTTCGTTTCTCTCTCCATGAATCCCTAAATTCCCTCTGTTTCTGGTTTCTCACTTCTATTCTTGCGTAGCCATGTTTACATCTTGAGCACTGTACTTTGGCTAGTATGCTCTGCAGTTGCCTCTTCGAGGACCCTCTGCATCAGAACGTTTCCTGTACAAACTGCTATGATCTGATATACCGGGGGTGGCCTTGCACATAAAACTCAAGTTTCTAAAACCTCCCGAAAATAGAAATCGAACTTTCTTGAGTTGTTTCAGTATATTAAATTATCGTCTTTCACCTAGAAATGGTTTCGTCAGAAATAAATTAGTCTACTACTAGATGTTGTTGATTGTATGAAAGTTGTCTCTTTCTTCTTGAAAGTGTTCTACTATGGATCTATGGCCAAAACTCAAGTTTCCAAAATTTCTCAAATTCAGAAATGGAACTTTCATGACTTAATTTTGTATGTCAAAATGTCATCTTTCACCTAGATTTGGAATGGCTGGAAACAAATTAGTGTTCTTCGAGATATCGTTGATTCTTTCAAAGTTGTCTCTTTCTTCTTGAAACTGTTCTACTATGGATCTATGGCTAAAACTCAAGTTTCAAAAACTTCTCGAAATCAGAAGTCAAACTTTCATGACTCGATTTAGTATGTCAAAATCCCATCCTTCACCCATATTTGGAATGGTTAGAACCAAACTAGTCTTCTTCGAGATATCGTTGATTGTTTCAAAGTTGTCTCTTTCTTCTTGAAACTGTTCTACTACGGATCTATGGCTAAAACTGAAGTTTCCAAAACTTTCCGAAATCAGAAGTCAAACTTTCATGACTCCATTTAGTATGTCAAAATGTCGTCTTTCACCCAGATTTGGAATCATTAGAAACACATTAGTCTTCTTCGAGATATCATTGATTGTATCAAAGTTGTCTCTATCTTCTAGAAAGTGTTCTACAATGGATCTATGGCTAAAACTCAAGTTTCCAAAACTTCCCAAAATCAGAAGTCGAACTTTCCTCACTTGATTTAGTATGTCAAAATGTCGTCTTTCACCCAGATTTGGAATGGTTAGATACAAATTAGTCTTCTTCGAGATATCGTTGATTGTATCAAAGTTGTTTCTTTTTTCTTCAAAGTGTTCTACTACAGATCTGTAGCCGAAACCTAAGTTTCCAAATCTTCCGGAAATCAGAAATCGATCTTTCTTGAGTTCTTTTAGTTTATCAAATTATCGTCTTTCACCTCGAAATGGATTCGTTAGAAACAAATCAGTATACTTCTAGATATCATTAATTGTGCGAAAGTTATCTCTTTCTTCTTGAAAGTGTTCTGCTACGGATCTAAAGCAAAAACTCAAGATTCCAAAACCTCTCGAAATCAGAAATCGAACTTTCCTGAGTTGTTTTCTTATATCAAAATGTTGTGTTTCACCTAGAATTGGATTCGTCACAAACAAATTAGTCTACTCTGAGATATCATTGATTGTATCAAAGTTGTCTTTTTTTTTTTTTCCTGAAAGTGTTCTACTATGGATCTATAGCCAAAACTCAAGTTTTCAAAATTTCCCGAATTCAAAAATCGAACTTTCATCACTTGATTTAGTATGTCAAAATGTCATCTTTCACCTAGATTTGGAATGGTTAGAAATAAATTAGTCTTCTTCGAGATATCGTCGATTGTATCAAAGTTGTATCTCTCCTCTTGAAAGTGTTATATTATGGATCTATAGCTAAAACTCAAGTTTCCAAAACCTCCCAAAATCAGAAATCGAACTTTCTTGAGTTGTTTTAGTATATCAAATTGTCACCTTTCACCAAGAAATGGATTCGTCAGAAACAAATCTGTCTACTTCTAGATATTGTCGATTCTTTGAAAGTTGTCTCTTTCTTCTCGAAAGTGTTCTACTAAGATCTATGGCCAAAACTCAAGTTTCCAAAATTTCTCGAATTCAAAAATGGAACTTTCTTGACTTAATTTAGTATGTCAAAATGTCGTCTTTCACCCAGATTTGGAATGGCTGGAAACAGATTAGTCTTCTTCGAGATATCGTTGATAGTTTCAAAGTTGTCTTTTTCTTCTTGAAACTGTTTTACTATGGATCTATGTCTAAAACTCAAGTTTCCAAAACTTCTCGAAATCAGAAGTCAAACTTTCATGACTCGATTTAGTATGTCAAAATGTCATCTTTCACCCACATTTGGAATGGTTAGAAACAAACTAGTCTTCTTCAAGATATCGTTGATTGTTTCAAAGTTGTCTCTTTCTTCTTGAAACTGTTCTGCTATGGATCTATGGCTAAATCTCAAGCTTACAAAACTTCTCAAAATCAGAAGTCCAACTTTCATGACTTGATTTAGTACGTCAAAATGTCATCTTTCACCCAAATTTGGAATGGTTAGAAACAAACTAGTCTTCTTCGAGATATCATTGATTGTTTCAAAGTTATCTCTTTCTTCTTGAAACTGTTCTACTACGGATCTATGGCTAAAACTCAAGTTTCCAAAACTTCCCGAAATCAGAAGTCGAACTTTCATGACTCGATTTAGTATGTCAAAATGTCGTCTTTCACCCAGATTTGGAATCGTTAGTAACACATTAGTCTTCTTCGAGATATCGTTGATTGTTTCAAAATTGACTCTATCTTCTTGAAAGTGTTCTACTATGGATCTATGGCTAAAATTAAAGTTTACAAAACTTCCCAAAATCAGAAGTCAAACTTTCATGACTCGATTTAGTATGTCAAAATGTCGTCTTTCACCCAGATTTGGAATGGTTAGAAACAAATTAGTCTTCTTTAAGATATCATTGATTGTGTCAAAGTTGTCACTTTCTTCTTCAAAGTGTTCTACTCCGGATCTGTAGGCAAAACCTAAGTTTCCAAAACTTCCCGAAATCCGAAATCGAACTTTCTTGAGTTGTTTTAGTATATCAAATTGTTATCTTTCACCTCGAAATGGATTCGTCAGAAACAAATCAGTATACTTCTAGATATCGTTGATTGTGCGAAAGTTATCACTTTCATCTTGAAAGTTTTCTACGATGGATCTATGGCCAAAACTAAAGTTTTCAAAATTTCTCTAATTCAGAAATGGAACTTTCATGACTTAATTTAGTATGTGAAAATGTCGTCTTTCACCCAGATTTGGAATGGCTGGAAACAAATTAGTCTTTTTCGACATATCGTTAATTGTTTCAAAGTTGTCTCTTTCATCTTGAAACTGTTCTACTATGGATCTATGGCTAAAACTCAAGTTTCCAAAACTTCTCGAAATCAGAAGTCGAACTTTAATGACTGGATTTAGTATGTCAAAATGTCATCTTTCACCCACATTTGGAATGGTTAGAAAGAAATTAGTCTTCTTCGAGATATCATTGATTGTTTCAAAGTTGTCTCTTTCTTCTTGAAACTGTTCTACTACGGATCTATGGCTAAGACCCAAGTTTCGAAAACTTCCCGAAATCAGAAGTCAAACTTTCATGACTCGATTTAGTATGTCAAAATGTCGTCTTTCACATAGATTTAGATTGGTTAGACACACATTAGTCTTCTTCGAGATATCGTTGATTGTATCAAAGCTGACTCTATCTTCTTGAAAGTGTTCTATTATGGATCTATGGCTAAAACTCAAGTTTCCAAAACTTCCCAAAATCAGAAGTCAAACTTTCATGACTCGATTTAGTATATCAAAATGTCGTCTTTCACCCAGATTTGGAATGGTTAGAAACAAATTAGTCTTCTTCAAGATATCGTTGATTGTGTCAAAGTTGTCACTTTCTTCTTCAAAGTGTTCTACTCCGGATCTGTAGCCAAAACCTAAGTTACTGTAATACCCGAGAAGTTATTAAAAGTATAAATGATATTTAATAAAGGGTATAACTGGAATTATCAAAAGAATAAGGCTATATGACATACTAACGCAGTTTTAGACGATCAAATCAGTCAGAGGGAGTAACCCGGACCTTAGATAGCCAAAGAAAATTGTATAGTATCGACAAATGATTCGAATTATGATTTTAGGCATCAAAAGAAGTTGGATCGGGAACGGTTCCCGGTACAGCTAAAAAGGCAATTGTGATTTAGGCTGAAATACCGAATTATCGTACGGGGCATCCAGGAATTCAATGGAACCCCGAGGAAGTTCATATTTGGCATGTAGAGTAACCCTTCAGTAGTTTTTGGAAGAAGCCAAAGAGTTTGTAGCCAAAACAAAGATTCGGGCCTAAGTGCAGTTTTTTGAAATTGATAGAGGGAGGTCGAAACGATATTTTTTCGGAATTTTAAAGAGAATGTTTTAGGATATTTCAAAGAGTTATAAAGGTCTTTAAAGAGAAGTTCAGTTTTTTAGCCAGGGGCAAAATCGTAATTTTTTAGGTTGGGGTAAAAGTGTAATTTACCTAAAAATTAGGGGCATTAGCGTAATTAGTCTATTTTTTAGGGACTAAAATGCAATTAAAAATTAGTCCGGAGACCATGCTGAAAAGGGTTAAAGTGCAATTACCCAAAAGTTCGGGTCAAAGTGCAATTATTGAAACCTTTTTACTAGGGGCATTTGAAAATTCAGGAAAAAACCTCATAAATGACTTTAGTGATAAAGATGAAGTTTCATGATGATATTAGAGATAAGATGAAGCCTTATGATGACGTTAGAGATAAGATGAAGGCTCATGATGACTTTAAAGATAAGATAAGATTTGGATAAGATTTGATTGGATAAGATAAGATTTGGATAAGATTTAATTGGATAAGATTTTGTTGGATATGATTTGAATAAGATTTGATTTTGATAACAATGATTATATAAAATCTTAGAAGATTTAGAATGATTGCAGAATATCTTAGAAGATTTGGTAATGATTATATAATATCTATGAAAATTTACAATGATTGCAAAAGATATTAGAAGATTTTGAAATGATTGCAAAAGATATTAGAAGATTTGAAATGATTATAGAAAATCTTAGAAGATTTACAATGATTGCAGAAGATCTTTAGAAGATTTGAAATAATTATAAAAGATTTTGGAAGATTTGAAATGATTGCAGAATATATGTTTCTTGGTGGCTAAGTTTCCAAAAACTATAAATAGGGGTTCATGGCTAAGGATTCTCTCATTTGAAATTATGAGAAGTTCGTGTTAGACAAGAGTGCTTCGGGTTTAGTGGATAGAGGGCTTTTTAAGCATACGTGAAGCATCACACGCGCAGAGCACCTGGGCAGTGCGTGAGGACGTGTAAGGAGGTGGTTTGGTTAAAAGACTTGAGGAGTTGCACGAAAATTGAGGTTGGGCACAAGATTCAAGGTGAGTGGTTTGTCTCTAGTTTTACCTTTAGTTCAGGTGAGCGGTCTCACCAGGACTCGGGATACTATGCTTATACGTTTTATTTATGTATATATGACATCATTTGCATATTGATCATGTGATGTATTGCATCAACTGTTTTTACTTATAAAAGAATCGGTGCATGGCGTTTGATTTTCATATCATCAGCGTATTGATATTCGTGTCAATGTTGATTTCTGTGTGGGACGGGATGGGGTCTACTTGAGAATGGGACACGGTTAGTCCTGGCGATCGGGTGACACGGTAGGGCATTCGGGGCCGGTACTGGTGATCGGGTGACACGGTAGGGCATCCGGCACTGGTAACCGAGTGACACGGTAGGGCACCCGGGGATTAAGTATGTCAGGGAGATTTCTCAAGTTAGACGTGTCTTGCATATTTTCGTTGTCTGAGTATGCCATGCTCGTGTGTGTCTCATGCATTGTATTAACTGCTCCATACCGTCACTTAGATGTTTTATCATCTAACCTGGGCTATGCCCCTGGAACGTTTAATGTTCCAGCCAGGAACTGCTGCAAGGGCAAGGATGTGGCTGGTTGAGGGCCAATGGTGCTTAGTTTGTTAAGTCGTTGTAACGTTTGGAGGATTTAATATGAATTTCAGGTTGTAAATGAACAGTTGTATAATAGCGATTTTATCATTTGATCTGTATTACGTATTTTGCTATGAAAATACAATGTAAGAACTATGTTGTTTTGGTATTAATGTATCCGCTGCGTTGTATTAAGACTCGTTTAGTTTAAGATTATTGATCTTGATAGTTAAACGGGCAAGGCTGGGGTTCGCGGGGTTTTGTATCTGCATGTGAAGATTGTTCTTGATATACCGCGCGTGTTGAACTAGAAGAGAAAAAAAAGAAAAAAAAGAAATCCCGGGAATACCCTTATAGTGACACGCCTGGCGAGACGGGGTGTTACAATTGGTATCAGAGCCCTAGGTTAAAACCCTAGGATAGTTAAGCTAGGTTGATGAACTTAGCATGGTTGGAACTATTGAATGAGAACTTAGAACAGGATTATGGATTCTAAGAAACATTCTGAACATAGATGAAAATGGTATGGAGACTCTAAAGAGATGAGAGTTGAGGTGTTAACTTGAATATACTTTCAGCGACAAGAGGAGACGAACAAGTTCTATTCACATCTTTTGGAAATTAGGAAGCCAGTAATGAGGGTCGTCAAAATGAAAGAGATATATGATCCAAAACCTTTGAGTAATAAATACCTTGGTGATTCTAGTACAACTTGAAGTATAATATAAATATCTTTTGGAAGAATTTTAGTAAATCGTCTTAGTACCCCTCGATTGGGACATGTTAAATGATGGCGATGTCATGCCCTGACAAAGATAAGTGAAACGACAGAGATTATTAGGAGAACCTGTCAAGGGCATGGGAAAGAAGAACGACTTGAAGATCTTAAAGTTAAGTTAGATATCCGAATTGAGGACTTAAGAAGAACGGATTCAGTTAAGGCTAACTAGTGAAAATCCCTAACGATGACTTAGGCGAAGGGAGCCGGTAGGTCATAAAGACAAAATCGCTGCTTGGAGATTTGGGGGTTTGTCAGTTGAAGTCTTTGAAATTATTAATTAGAGAATACTAGATTTATCTAAGTGATGGAACGTTGGATTGGGAGTTAGCATCCAACAATATGGGTCGAATGTAAGATTGGTTCGATAAACCATAACTGAGGATTCGTAAGATTTGGAAATCGTAGGTTGGAGATCATTAGTTAAAATCAATCTCACTAAATGTTGGGATAACTGGTGGTTATTAAGAAGAAACAAGTTGCGGACGATTAGTTTGATATAACATAACCTAATTGTAAGTCAGGTTTTGATCGAATGGTATAAGGATTCAAGGGAAAGAATGACTTGGTATAGATCAAGAATCCTAAGGAACGACCCGATAAGAAACCCAGGATGATTCGATAAAAGCTTTTGAAAATAGAATTTGAGGAGTTTAGGAATCCGAAATTGTTGATGGGGATATTGAGATAGAGAAATCAGAATTGATGACAGTGGAAATAAGGAAATAATACCTTAAGAAAACAACTCATAGGGACGAGTCGTATGGTTTCATATGTTATTCAAGGACAAAGAGAGTTAAGGCGTAGATTTAAGTTTTATGGAAGTTTTGGGAGATGATAGAAAAAAAAGAAAGAAACTATATCGAGAATATTAGTGGCTAAAACTCAAGTTTCCAAAACTTCTCAAAATCAGAAGTCAAACTTTCATGACTCGATTTAGTATGTTAAAATCTCATCTTTCACCCACATTTGGAATGGTTAGAAACAAACTAGACTTCTTCGAGATATCGTTGATTGTTTCAAGGTTATCTCTTTCTTCTTGAAACAGTTCTACTATGGATCTATGGCTAAAACTCAAGCTTCCAAAACTTCTCGAAATCAGAAGTCAAACTTTCATGACTCGATTTAGCATGTCAAAATGTCATCTTTCACCCAAATTTGGAATTGTTAGAAACACATTAGTCTTCTTCGAGATATCGTTGATTGTTTCAAAGTTGTCTCTTTCTTCTTGAAACTGTTCTACAACGGATCTATGGCTAAAACTCAGGTTTCGAAAACTTCCCAAAATCAGAAGTCGAACTTTCTTCACTCGATTTAGTATGTCAAAATGTCATCTTTCACCCAAATTTGGAATCGTTAGAAACACATTAGTCTTCCTCGAGATATCGTTGACTGTTTCAAAGTTGACTCTATCTTCTTGAAAGTGTTATACTATGAATCTATGGCCAAAACTCAAGTTTCCAAAATTTATCGAATTCAGAAATGGAACTTTCATGACTTAATTTTGTACGTCAAAATGTCGTCTTTCACCCAGATTTTGAATGGCTAGAAACAAATTAGTATTCTTCGAGATTTCGTTCATTGTTTCAAAGTTGTCTCTTTCTTCTTGAAATAGTTCTAATATGGATCTATGGTTAAAACTCAAGTTTCCAAAACTTCTCAAAATCAGAAGTCAAACTTTCATGACTCGATTTAGTATGTCAAAATCTCATCTTTCACCCACATTTGGAATGGTTAGAAACAAACTAGTCTTCTTCGAGATATCGTTGATTGTTTCAAAGTTGTCTCTTTCTTCTTGAAACAGTTCTACTATGGATCTATGGCTAAAACTCAAGCTTCCAAAACTTCTCGAAATCAGAAGTTGAACTTTCTTCACTCGATTTAGTATGTCAAAATGTCGTCTTTCACCCAGATTTAGAATGGTTAGAAACAAATTAGTCTTCTTCAAGATATCATTGATTGTGTCAAAGTTGTCACTTTCTTCTTCAAAGTGTTCTAGTCCGAATCTGTAGCCAAAACCTAAGTTTCCAAAACATCCCGAAATCAGAAATCGAACTTTCTTGAGTTGTTTTAGTATATCAAATTGTGGTCTTTCACCTAGAAATGGATTTGTCAGAAACAAATCAGTGTACTTCTAGATATTGTTGATTGTATGAAAGTTATCACTATCTGCTTGAAAGTGCTCTACTATGGATGTATGGACAAAACTCAAGGTTCCCAAACCTCTCGAAATTAGAAATCAAACTTTCCTGAGCTGTTTTATTATATCAAAATGTCATCTTTTACCTAGAATTGGATTTGTCACAAGCAAATTAGTTTACTCTGAGTCATCGTTGATTGTATCAAAGTTGTCTCTTTTTTCCTGAAAATGTTCTACTATGGATCTATGGCCAAAACTCAAGTTTCCCAAATTTTTTGAATTCAGAAATCGACCTTTCCCGACTTGATTTAGTATGTCAAAATGTCGTCTTTCACCCCGATTTGGAATGGTTACAAACAAATTAGTCTTCTTCGAAATATCGTTTACTATATCAAAGTTGTAACTTTCCTCTTGAAAGTGTTATACTATGTATCTATAGCTAAAACTCAAGTTTCCAAAACCTCTCGAAATCAGAAATCGAACTTTCTTGAGTTGTTTTAGTATATCAAATTGTCGTCTTTCACCTAGAAATGGTTTCGTCAGAAATAAATGAGTCTACTACTAAATGTTGTTGATTGTATGAAAGTTGTCTCTTTCTTCTTGAAAGTGTTCTACTATGGATCTATGGCCAAAACTCAAGTTTCCAAAATTTCTCAAATTCAGAAATGGAACTTTCATGACTTAATTTTGTATGTCAAAATGTCGTCTTTCACCCAGATTTGGAATGGCTGGAAACAAATTAGTGTTCTTCTAGATATCGTTGATTGTTTCAAAGTTGTCTTTTTCTTCTTGAAACTGTTCTACTATGGATCTATGGCCAAAACTCAAGTTTCCAAAACTTCTCGAAATCAGAAGTCAAACTTTAATGACTCAATTTAGTATGTCAAAATCTCATCTTTCACCCACATTTGGAATGGTTAGAAACAAACTAGTCTTCTTCGAGATATCGTTGATTTTTCAAAGTTGACTCTTTCTTCTTGAAACTGTTCTACTACGGATCTATAGCTAAAACTGAAGTTTCCAAAACTTCCCAAAATCAGAAGTCGAACTTTCCTGACTCCATTTAGTATGTCAAAATGTCGTCTTTCACCCAGATTTGGAATCGTTAGAAACACATTAGTCTTCTTCGAGATATCGTAGATTGTATCAAAGTTGTCTCTATCTTCTAGAAAGAGTTCTACAATGGATCTATGGCTAAAACTCAAGTTTCCAAAACTTCACAAAATCATAAGTTGAACTTTCCTCACTTGATTTAGTATGTCAAAATGTCGTCTTTCACCTAGATTTGGATTGGTTATATACAAATTAGCCTTCTTCAAGATATCGTTGATTGTATCAAAGTTGTCTCTTTTTTCTTCAAAGTGTTCTACTACGGATCTGTAGCCAAAAACCTAAGTTTCCAAAACTTCCCAAAATTAGAAATCGAACTTTCTTGAGTTGTTTTAGTTTATCAAATTATCGTCTTTCACCTCGAAATGGATTCGTCATAAACAAATCAGTATACTTCTAGATATCATTGATTGTGCGAAAGTTATCTCTTTCTTCTTGAAAGTGTTCTACTATGGATCTATGGACAAAACTTAAGGTTCCCAAACCTCCTGAAATCAGAAATCAAACTTTCCTGAGTTGTTTTATTATATCAAAATGTCAGCTTTCACCTAGAATTGGATTCGTCACAAGCAAATTAGTTTACTCTGAGTCATCGTTGATTGTATCAAAGTTGTCTCTTTTTTCCTGAAAGTGTTCTACTATGGATCTATGGCCAAAACACAAGCTTCCCAAATTTTTCAAATTCACAAATCGACCTTTCCTGACTTGATTTAGTATGTCAAAATGTCGTCTTTCGCCCAAATTTGGAATGGCTAGAAACAAATTAGTCTTCTTTGAAATATCGTTTATTGTATCAAAGTTGTAACTTTCCTCTTGAAAGTGTTATACTATGTATCTATAGCTAAAACTCAAGTTTCCAAAACCTCTCGAAATCAGAAATCGAACTTTCTTGAGTTGTTTTAGTATATCAAATTGTCGCCTTTCACCTAGAAATGGATTCGTCAGAAACAAATCTGTCTACTTCTAGATATTGTTGATTGTATGAAAGTTGTCTCTTTCTTCTCGAAAGTGCTCTACTATGGATCTATGGCCAAAACTCAAGTTTCCAAAATTTCTCAAATTCAGAAATGGAACTTTCATGACTTAATTTAGTATGTCAAAATGTCGTCTTTCACCCAGATTTGAAATGGCTGGAAACAGATTAGTCTTCTTCGAGATATCGTTGATTGTTTCAAAGTTGTCTTTTTCTTCTTAAAATTGTTTTACAACAGATCTATGGCTAAAACTCAAGTTTCCAAAACTTCTCGAAATCAGAAGTCAAACTTTCTTGACTCGATTTAGTATGTCAAAATCTCATCTTTCACCCACATTTGGAATGGTTAGAAACAAACTAGTCTTCTTCGAGATATCGTTGAATGTTTCAAAGTTGTCTCTTTCTTCTTGAAACTGATCTACTATGGATCTATGGCTAAATCTCAAGCTTCCAAAACTTCTCGAAATCAGAAGTCAAACTTTCATGACTTGTTTTAGTATGTCAAAATGTCATCTTTCACCCACATTTTTAATGGTTAGAAACAAACTAGTCTTCTTCGAGATATCGTTGATTGTTTCAAAGTTGTCACTTTCTTCTTGAAACTGTTCTACTATGGATCTATGGCTAAAACTCAAGTTTCCAAAACTTCCCGAAATCAGAAGTCGAACTTTCATGACTCGATTTAGTATGTCAAAATGTCGTCTTTCACCCAGATTTGGAATGGTTAGAAACACATTAGTCTTCTTCGAAATATCGTTGATTGTTTCAAAGTTGACTCTATCTTCTTGAAAGTGTTCTACTATGGATCTATGGTTAAAAGTCAAGTTTCCAAAACTTCCCAAAATCAGAAGTCGAACTTTCATGACTCGATTTAGTATGTCATGTCGTCTTTCACCCAGATTTGGAATGGTTAGAAACAAATTATTCTTCTTCAAAATATCGTTGATTATGTCAAAGTTGTCACTTTCTTCTTCAAAGTGCTCTACTCCGGATCTGTAGCCAAAACCTAAGTTTCCAAAACTTCCCGAAATCTGAAATCGAACTTTCTTGAGTTGTTTTAGTATATCAAATTGTGGTCTTTCACCTAGAAATGGATTCGTCAGAAACAAATCAGTGTACTTCTAGATATTATTGATTGTATGAAAGTTATCTCTTTCTTCTTGAAAGTGTTCTACTATGGATCTATGGACAAAACTCAAGGTTCCCAAACCTCCTGAAATCAGAAATCAAACTTTCCTGAGTTGTTTTATTATATCAAAATGTCATCTTTCACCTAGAATTGGATTCGTCACAAGCAAATTAGTTTACTCTGAGTCATCGTTGATTGTATCAAAGTTGTCTCTTTTTTCCTGAAAGTGTTCTTCTATGGATCTATGGCCAAAACTCAAGTTTCCCAAATTTTTCGAATTCAGAAATCGACATTTCCTGACTTGATTTACTATGTCAAAATGTCGTCTTTCGCCCAGATTTGGAATGGTTAGAAACAAATCTTCTTCGAAATATCATTTATTGTATCAAAGTTGTAACTTTCCTCTTGAAAGTGTTATACTATGTATCTATAGCTAAAACTCAAGTTTCCAAAACCTCCCGAAATCAAAAATCGAACTTTCTTGAGTTGTTTTAGTATATCAAATTGTCGTCTTTCACCTAGAAATGGTTTTGTTAGAATAAATTAGTCTACTACTAGATGTTGTTGATTGTATGAAAGTTGTCTCTTTCTTCTTGAAAGTGTTCTACTACGGATCTATGGCCAAAACTCAAATTTCCAAAATTTCTCGAATTCAGAAATGGAACTTTCATGACTTAATTTAGTATGTCAAAATGTCGTCTTTTACCCAGATTTGGAATGGCTGGAAACAAATTAGTCTTCTTCGAGATATCGTTGATTGTTTCAATGTTGTCTCTTTCTTCTTGAAACTGTTCTACTATGGATCTATGGCTAAAACTCAAGTTTCCAAAACTTCTCGAAATCAAAAGTCAAACTTTCATGACTCGATTTAGTATGTCAAAATGTCATCTTTCACCCACATTTGGAATGGTTAGAAACAAATTAGTCTTCTTCGAGATATCGTTGATTGTTTCAAAGTTGTCTCTTTTTGCTTGAAATTGTTCTACTACGGATCTATGGCTAAAACTCAAGTTTCCAAAACTTCCCGAAATCAAAAATCAAACTTTCATGACTCGATTTAGTATGTTAAAATTTCGTCTTTCACCCAGATTTGGAATTGTTAGAAACACATTAGTCTTCTTCGAGATATCGTTGATTGTATCAAAGTTGTCTCTATCTTCTTGAAAGTGTTCTACTATGGATCTATGGCTAAAACTCAAGTTTCCATAACTTCGCAAAATCAGAAGTTGAACTTTCATGACTCGGTTTAGTATGTCAAAATGTCGTCTTTCACCTTGGAATGGTTAGAAACACATTAGTCTTCTTCGAGATATCGTTGATTGTATCAAAGTTGACTCTATCTTCTTGAAAGTGTTCTACTATGGATCTATGGCTAAAACTCAAGTTTCCAAAACTTTCCAAAATCAGAAGTCAAACTTTCATGACTTGATTTAGTATGTCAAAATGTCATCATTCACCCAGGTTTGGAATGGTTAGAAACAAATTCGTCTTCTTCGAAATATCGTTGATTGTATCAAAGTTGTAACTTTCCTCTTGAAAGTGTTATACTATGATTTCATCTCAAAGTATAAGGCATCGCAGAAGCAAATAAGTGAGCATAATTATTGATGCAACAATATGATTTCATCTTTCATAGCACTATCATTGGTTTAACAACTTCATTTCAAATTATAAAGTAATTCATTATCATGACTAAGGTAAATATGATCATCAGAATGCATAACAAGTATACTCATTACTCGCTCTTTAAGCAGCATTAAATATGTTTCCTGACTTTTTCCCCCGTGGATCTCCATCCACCTCCGCACTGGCTTTACCAGCCAGACATTTCAAAAACTTACTTTGCTTGGCGGGCAAAATAATAGATGCGCTAAAATTCCCATATATAACATGTTCCATGCAATATGATGCCCAATGCTTCTCTTTGTGGTCTTCATTATCCATTCCAACATGCCATTTAATAATTACCACCACTTTGGATAATTTTTATGATTAGCACACCATGATCATTTTATGGGTTTAGGCTTGATAGAATGAATCCCAACCATTCATATGGGTATAGAACTCAAAATTTTGAAACTTTTAACGTTCAATTGCAGGAAAATCGAGTCAACTTAAAGAAAGATCAAGTCGACTTATTGGAAGGCCAAGTTGACTCGACCAAGAGGGGAAAATCCTTCGAGTTGACTTAATCGAGAGCAAAAACATAGAAGAAAAATTTAGTTGACTTAATTTCAATCGAGTCGACTTAGCTTGAGTTAACTTAATTTCAAACGAGTCAACTCAACTAAACCCAGATTGCGCGAATAGAGCAAAAACTTACGGAAACCCTAGCCAAGACACCCATACATGACATAGATAATCAACAAGAAAAAATTAACCATTTCATGGAGAAATTTGTGACAAAACCATGCCCCTTTGAAGTCTTTAACACTTGAATCGATAGATTTACAAGAAACCTTCCCCAAATTTTTAATACAAAGAGAGAACCCTCCTTTTTTATAGAGATACCAAAGAAGGGAGATTTTATAAAAGAAATTGATGAAGACACATCCCCACCATCAAACCAAAGAAAATTTCTCATTCCCAAGGTCACCCACAAAGAAACCCTAAAAACCAAAGAAATGGAAGGGAAGATACTTGCCTTGGGTTTACTTGAAATTGAAGATCTCCCTTCAAATCGTCAAGATCAACACTCCTCGCTTCCAATTGCTTCAGAAATTCCCAAAGAAATGGAAGGAATTGCAAGGGAAATAGAAAAGAAAAAGAATTGGAGAAGAGGAATAAGAAAGTAAACAGAATGAGAACGAGAATGAAGAAGAAGAGAGGTGGTATCAAAGCAACTCGGGTTGTGTGTTGGGACCATGTACTGGCCAAAGGCTGGGGTACTAGACTTGGGACCGTGTACTAGCCCAAGGCTGAGGGTACTGGACCGGGGACACTGGATGGGGGAGAGGTGAGACTAGTTATAAAGTCGCATGACGAGGACATCATGTACTCAAAGGGAGGAGAATGTAATACCCCAAGAGCCTAGAAAATGGTAATATATATCGAGGATAAGTAAAAAAGAAAACAACACCAGCTGGATACCTTTTGGGCTGAATGTAGATAAAGAACTCTAAGGTTAAGCGTGCTTGAGCTGGG
Source organism: Diospyros lotus (assembly GCF_014633365.1). NCBI lineage: Eukaryota > Viridiplantae > Streptophyta > Magnoliopsida > Ericales > Ebenaceae > Diospyros > Diospyros lotus. The sequence goes on from NC_068340.1 coordinate 13,989,611, forward strand.
TAAACATGCTTGAGCTGGGGAAGCTCAAGGATGGGTGACCCCCTGGGAAGTTCACATAGGCCCATCAGGGTAAGCTGTTCCGGTCCTTCCTATCGCTCGATACTGAATGTTACACGTAGCACTCTTTCTTTTAGGTTACTCTAGGAATAGGGTAGCTTGGGGGAGGGGGTGTTACAAAGTTGGTATTAGAGCAAGTCGAGAGATGACCCTGCACACATAGGATATCAGGTAGAGTTAAGAGTGTATCAGTCCTTCCATATGTGTTTTAGTGGAGCTTGATAGTTGTGAATTGGATTATAATATTGGTATATGTTTAGGGATATGAGTGCTCGCCGAGGACGACTATGGACTCGAGGTCGATGACGAGTTGCAACTGTCCCTAATTCAACATCTAAGGCTGTGCCTGAGGCTTTAGAAGGGTCTAGTGGTGATTTACGCCAGGGGATGGCCGCGATGTAATGTACCCTAGCTGGGATTTTGCAAGCTATTAATAGGTTGGCAAATAGTCAGTCTAGACAAGAGCAAAGGGAAGTGGAAGAGCCCGTAGAGAATTCTAGAGTGCAAGGAATAGGAAGCAATGATGGGTGCCAGTTGTTGAAGAACTTCATGGCATGGTATAAAGAGAAAAAAGTGTATGAATTCATTGAGTTGGTACAAGATAATAAGACAGTGACTCTGTGACTCCCATGACTTAAAACATGCTTAGAAATAGTAATGATAATAATAATATTCTTATGAACTTCAGGGTTTAGCGCAGACGAAAACTTGAGAAACAAAACTTTTATAAACTTAAGTAAAGTTTCGAACATAATAAGATTCAGAGCATGTTTCGTGTAAATATAAAGTTTGATACTGAAAACATGGATTCAATAGAAGGAAGAAAGAAAGACTTAGCAAATATAATAGCAACCATACCGAGAAATCCGAACTTAAAATGAGACTTGGCTCTTTTCATAAACTTATATAAGCTTTAAGGACATATGGTGTAGTAATGGTGTACATCTATCATAAGAGTGCAATATGAAAAATATTTGTAATACAAGAAGAGAGAAACATCATTTCGACTATTTAAAATTATCTTCAAATAACCACCACACTCCACGTCCACGTTCCAATCTCCTCATTCATAATCACCAAGGGGAGAAAAATATGGGATGAGATTCTTGCGAGTCTCAGTAAGTACAAGAGAACCATCATATGTATTTAAACAAGTCATGATATAACATAACATATCATATGGAGACACAAGAGGTTCCACCAACTTACAGGGGTAAGAACTCTCGTGCGTAGCGCTATCGAGCTCCGGTCTCGAAACTTACGTGAACATAACATAACATGAGGGACCACATAACATAATTCATGGGCATGCCTAAACATCATAAATAGTTCATAATGTACTTACCTCAACTTGGTTGGATGAGATTCGAATGTTTAAGGCTTCACACCTTACCAGGTTTGTTCTTCTACAGAGAAAATATGTATTTTTGTGAACTAAACCTCACATAACCTTACATGAAATTATAGGTAATTAAATAAGGGGTTGATATGTGAAATATCATGGAAGAAGGGGCTTCCACGCGCCCTCACTGGCCCCAAGAAGAGGTGGCGCCCATTTTCACGCCTTGGGGGCAGATTCGACACCATTTTGTATTTTTGTCATATCTCTCTCATTTTAACTCTGAATCGACTTCTATTTGAACCTATGGACTCCTATTTCAGTCCTTTACATGATTATGGAAAGAAATCAGACTTACCTCTCTGATTGATAGACTGTTATAGCAGATCTTTGCAGCTGTCCGCTTTCTGCTAAGCCTTTGCCTCTCCTTCGTTTTCTCCCTCATTTTTCACCGAATTTCTCTTTTTCTTTTACAGAACTTCCTCCTCACACTCAAGATATTATTTCTCTCTGAAATTTATCTCAAAGTAACTGGGGTTTGGTTCACACAATTTTGAAATGGCTTGGGAAGTTAGATTTCAAGCCTATTTATAGAACTATCCATCAAATCATAGCATGCCATGTGTCACCTTAATTATTTGGGATTCATCATTATTTCCATTTGTTACTACCCAAATGGTGACATGTGTCCCAAACTTGGAGGTTAAGTAAAGGTTTGGAGAAGACTTAGACTTATCCATGTGCTTCCATTCAAGTAATGCCATGTGTCCTATAATCATTACAATATTTGAATTTTCCAATCTTCTCAAGCAAGCTTCTATTCCCTTCCAATCCAAGCCTCCAAATCTTACCTTCATGTGGCTTATAAGATAGGAACCCATCATTGATGCGAACCCCATATACCAATATGGCACCCACAAATCAAATCGGAACAAAACCCCAAGAAAGATTAAAACAGATTTATAAAAGATACAAACTAACCTAATCTTGTTGCACTTGAACTTGAATAATATTTCTAATATTTTGGCCCAACTGCTTTTGTGATTCCTCTAGGTTATCCAATCCACATTGCTTATGACCCTTGGTCCAAGCCTCATTGATTAGCCCATTTAAACATTCTTTCATCCTTTTACCTTTGGCCCTTGTCATTGGTCCTCCATAGATGCTAAATGGATCATTGGTGCTGCCTTGTCGTCCTTCTTGATTGCTGCCTTGATCTCCATCAATCATGGCCCTTATCTCTTTCTTTTCAAGCCAATTTATTTCTTCCAAGCTAAGTCATTTTAAGGCTTCTAGTGTAAGCCAATCTCTTTCTTTCAAGGTAAGCCATTCTAAGGCTTCTAGTGTAAGCCAATCTCTTTCTTCCAAGGTAAGCCATTCTAAGACTTTTGGTGTAACCAATCTCTTTCTTCCAAGGTAAGCCATTCTAAGACTTTTGGGGTAAAGTTAATTATTACAACTTCCAAGGTAAGCCACCTTAAGACTTTAATTGAAATCCGGGCCAATAGATTTGTGCCACGTCATCGTTGATCTTATCCTCAAACACCCAATAGAATGCTTTCACCTCACAAGGACACTTGGAGGGTGTTCATTGGCTAATCCTTGATATTTTTGGTTGATATTTTGGCTAGTTTACCAATATTACACTTGTGTCCGAGTTTTTCCAAGAATTTCGCTTTTACACAAACTTAGTAATTACAATTTTGCCACTACTTCAAAAACTAAGTTTTTGTCTTAGGATTTTCATAACCACTTGAAAATGTCTCATTTCATCATGTATCTGAACTTAAATATCCCTGGTATATATCACAATTGAAAGTTCTTGGATATTACATATTTGAACTGAGAAAGGAAATAAACAAAATCTCGGGTGTTACAGACTCAGTATGACGCTGAGTTTACAACCTAAGCCAGGTATGCCCCTAATTTGATTTCTACAGAGGAGAAGAAGGCTTCTAAGTTCCAGCGAGGGTTGCACTCCAAGATTCGACATGCATATGGCAGCGTGAGAGTCACAAATTACCCCACAGTGGTACAGAGAGCTTATGCCATTGAGCGTGATCGTAGGGAGTGGAGAATAGCCCAGGCCTTGTTTAGAGGATCCAAAGCTTCCCAAGGAGCTACTGATAGGGCTTAATTGTTTACATATTTTTACCTAATTTTTGTCTTAACTTTATACTATTTTTCCTACATAAATATGTGTTTATATGGATTTTATATTATTTTAATATCTTTTTGTAGGATGGGGCAAAGGACATTAATTGAAGATTTGGACATAAAAAATTATATTATAAAGTTAATTTTAAAATTAATATAATTAATAATATATTATATTATATTATGTTATTTATATATATTATATATTATACTAATGTGGCGTGAAAGTGTAATGAGGCATGCCATGTGCACATTTATATATAATATATTATAAGATATTAATATAAGATATATGACATATTAAGATATATTATAAGATATTGATTATATTATATATAGAATATTATATTATTATTATAAAGTAAAAAGTGATGTCCATGTTGATGAAGAATTGAAGCCATGCAAAAAGTTCAAAGGGGAAGCTTAGGGCCACGAGTATATATATACAATTATATAAGGAATCAAAGGGGGCTTTCGATGGCCCAGAGTGAGAATTGGGAAGAGGCTTTTGGACGCGCCACAGTGAAGATTTCATAGAGGTTTCCGAGGAGGAGATTGGAGCTCCGCGCAGTGCACAGCGGGGCAGAAAAAAAAGAAATGAATTAAGGAAGAAGGCAGCAGCGCACACTAGAAGGAGACGCGAGCCTCTCGCACAGCCAAAGCAAGCGCACGAACGCGACCCAGATCTGGAATAGATCTGGGCAGGGAGCATCCTCTCTTCTTCATTCAAATTTTATTTTTATTTTACTTTAATAATGTCTAGCTAATTTATTTTAGCTAGGGTTTGAATGGATTTTAATTCTGGGATTATGTGATTATTTGTTTAATTTGATACAAAACTCGATTATTATTTGCATGAGGAATTTATATTGTTACATTTAATGCTTTAAAAGATTAGCCACCTTTTACTGATTTAATGATTTATGCATGACTGACTAAAGGATTGTTATAAATTAGATCTATAGGCAATATAAATCACATGCTTGACTATGAGATCGAAAGATGATTAGCTCATGTGTGGAAATCGAGGAAGCTTAGTAAGTCAAATCCCCTTCCGAGATTAGAGATTTCCAAAGAACTTAATGCTTATTTATTTCGTTGATATTTGCTCAGAAATCTGACAGTGAAATTGAATTAATAAAGAATTAATATGACTTGAAAAAACTTATTAATTAATTGAGGGAAATCCACCATCACATGCAAATAATTATAAAATACTGTAAGGGTATTTGTGGTTTTAAATCGGCTTGAATAGATAGTTACATGACCTAGATTAAATGAAATCTAAACCCTAGTGCATTTATTAATTAATTTTTCTCACAAAGAATTCAGTTTTTCATTTATTTTTATTTTTATTCATCCGATTAATTAATTAGTTCAACTTAGGTTAAGTTAAAATTATTTTGGTATTGTGATCTTGTCCTCGTGGGATCGACATCTTTTCATCACTATTTGTATATTTGACTAGGGTACACTTGCCCAAATTAATTGTGCATAAAATCACACATCAGTTACTAGTAGCAAGAAGAAGAAAGGAGAAGCTGGTTCAAGTAGTGAGACCGTGAGACTCTTATCCTGCACTCGTTGTGGGAAGAAACACCGGGGGCCTTGTCTCTTCGGGCAGCTAGTTTGCTATTTATGTGGCCAGACAGGGCATGTATGTAGGGATTGTCCACGGAGTTTGGAGGTGGCGACCACGCTCGAGGTGACTTGTTATAAATGCGGACATAAGGGGTATATAGTGAGTGCATGTTCCTGAGCTTTACCACTTTGAGGCCAGAGGTTTGGAGGGCTGACTCAGAGGGGTAGTCATAGGCCAGCAACATCCAGAGCTTCAGCAGCAACCCCATTAAGGTCTTCACCAGTTACATTATGTTGCTATGGAGAGTCACTAGGTGTAGGGCCAAGTGTTTGCTCTTACAGTAGCTAAGGCGGAGAAGGGCTTTGGTACTATTCAAGGTATTATTTCCTTATATAACCATGATGTTTCTGTGCTTTTTGACACGGGGTCTACCCATTCCTTCATCTCATTGCATGCTGCATGTTATGTTCCTCATTCTTGGGTTTCTTTGCCATTCCATTTGATGGTGTCCACTTTCAAGGGTAATGAGTTATGGGGTAACAACGTGCTTCTAGATTGTGAAATTGAAGTCCATGATAGGAAATTGTTAGGAGACTTAGTGATTTTGGATCTCAAAGACTTCAACCTTATATTGGGGATGGATTGGCTATCGTGTCATCATGCTAAGGTTGACTATCGTCAAAAAATCATTTATTTTGAGTCTCCCTTCCAACCTACCCTTGTGTATAGAGGTGTTCAACCCATGTCAGTAACCCCCATGATTTCAGTGATGAAGGTTGAGAAGTTGATGCGTCAGGGTTGTGAAGCTTATTTGGCATTTGTGACGACCAAAGGTGGGAGTAGTACACCACTGACAAAGGTACCAGTTGTATGTGATTTTCCTAACGTATTTCCTTATAAGCTTCCAAGCTTACTACCTCGTAGGGAGGTAGAGTTTTCAGTGGAATTGATACTAGGTACCCAACCTATTTTGAAGACTCCGTATCGAATGGCGCCTAACGAATTGAAAGAGTTGAAAGTCTAGTTGCAAGAGCTGATAGAGAAGGGGTTTGTTCACCCTAGTACTTCACCATGGGGTGCCCTAATATTATTTGTGAGGAAGAAAGATGGATTTTTTAGACTGTGTATAGATTATCGCCAACTGAATCAGGTAACAATGAAGAATAAATATCCCCTCCCCAGAGTTAATTTGCTTAACTAGTTACGTGGAGTGAGGGTTTTCTCCAAGATTAATTTGAGATCAGGGTATCACCAGGTGAGAGTCAGGGACAAAGACATTCAGAAGATAGCGTTCCAGACTCGTTATGGTCAGAGAACAATACTAAATAAATTGAAGCAATTAGCTAAAATGAAATAGGCAAAGACAAACCAAAACATTCGAATGTAGAATTCTCCACAAACATCTAATCTCGAAAAACCACGATTTTCGCATATTATAAGGCAGGCATAGATGATCCAACAACAATACTAAATAAACCACGTGCATGGAGCCCACGCCCCTTTCACTGGCGGGCAAATGTTATGTTACCCACCAGTGGGCAACATAGCATCACTATATATATTAATTTATTATAGCCGTATAGTGGAACTACACACCCACGTGCGGGCTAAGGTGTAACGACTCGCTCCCACTTACGGGTGCCACCGGTAAATAATCGATCGGATTACTCACCCGACAACCACAACTAAAGGGTTGGACTATGTTTCAACAGGAAAAGCCCTAGGTGGGAACTAGGCTTCGTCCTTCCCTTCGCTCCGCTCAGGAATCGGTCCCAACTCAAATAAGAAAAATCCAGCGGACCAAGACCCGAAACCCGAGTGAGCTTCACCTCTCTTCAGCTCACCCCAAAGCAAGCCAGAGGTGACCCAGGCATAAAGCTAGCATACAAACACTTCGCTGAGTATTGGGGATTTATGAGAACATACCTTACTGATCTTGACTCAGTCCAAAACTTGGCTTTACCGACTATGCCACATTCAACAGGTAATCTCACAATCATCTATCATACTATGATGATTACAACAATTAAGTACATTTAAGCTTAATAACACAGACATTTACTCACAAGGGTATTCATACACCACGCCCCCTGGCTACATACAAGCAATGTTAAAAATACATAACTCGGGCAACACAGCTAGTTGCCACAACGGCCTCCCGGCGCCATCCCTGCTTGCATCTGGACTTGCATCATCTACACATGAGTAAAACCTCATGAGTCACAAAGACTCAGTAAGGGTGCAATGCATGTAAATATGAGTATAATTATGTTTATGTATGCTAAATGCATGCAAATGAGGCTAGGTCCACTCATCCTCACAACCCACTAAGGTTTGAGGCATCAACCTATCGGCCCCCACCACACTAGTCCTCCATATGGCCATAGGTCCACCAGAGCTTGCATCACACAAGATATAACAACTACAAGCCGGTGCAACATAAAAACATTATCAAACATATTTACCAACTTGCAAGGCCACCTCCACATGGGGCCGTCCCTTACTTGGCTCGAATCTTCATTTCTGCCTCGGCACGAATTCCAGCCTGAATCTCAAGTTCTTCTAGGATCACCGTCCCTCCAGTCGAACCTAGATGCAACCACACACAAAATCCCAACTCCATTAACCTCCAGCATTAAACCAATGCCCTCAACTACGCCACACATCACCAAAATCATCCATTAACTAATTTCAAATAACCCCCACACAGGCTTTAATCCAACTAATACTACACAATTCATTATCTCACATAATGAAAATAATTAAATTAATTTACCTCAATTAATTCAAAAGAAATAATTTATTACCTCATTCAATTGGAAGGAAAAATCAACCAATTGCCCACGCCGACGTTGCTTCCCGAGCTGCCATCACATGCTCGAAATCCCATTCTCGAGCTTCCGGTATGCTCTACGAGCCTCAATATAATTTCCAGGACTTTTTCCCAATTTTCTGGAATTTTTTGAGATTTTTCCCCTATTTTTCCAGATTTTCTTATTTTTTATTTCTTTTTTTTTCTCTTTTTTTTTCTCTTTTCTTTCTTCTTCCCGCGCGTGCGGCCTGCTCCTGTTCACCCTTCTCCTTCCTCGCGCAGCCACCCCCGCACACCAGTCCGGCCACCGACGCCTGGCTCCGCCACCTCTGCTATACCAGCCTCCGGCCGACACAGCAAGCTCTGCAACCGCCGCCGCCGGTTGACGCCATCGCGAGCAGCAACCAGCCGGCCTCCCGTGCGCACCACAGCCGCTGCAACCGGCATGGCCGACCCTGCTCGCGCCTCCGACCGCTGCTTCAGGCCGTTGCTGGCCATCAGCCCGGCCAGCCATTGGCCAGTAGCCTCACCCGAGCCACCGTGCGCCACCGTTGCTCGCTTCGTTCGCCGGCCACGCTGCTTCAGTTCGGCTCCCATAGCCGCCTCTACCTCGGCCATTTCAACAGCAACCCGAGGTTGCTTCTCCCATGGCCGAGCTCGGCCGTCTCTCTCGATCTCGCTCTCTCTCGCAATCTCTCGGCAGCTCCCTCTTGATCTCATCTCTCTTGCTCGGTTCTTGCTCTCTACTCTCCCACTTTGAGTTCTCAATATCAGAGGATAGGAAGCTTCAAGGAAGCTTCCTCACAGGCGCCTACCAACACATATATATATAAACATATAATTTACATATGAAACCCCCTTAATTTTTCATAATTTCACTTAAGGAAATATTAATTGCATTTGGGGAAATCTAATAATTATACTTGGACCCTCCTAGTATTTTAATTAATTTCCCACAAGCCACTAAAACATTAATTCTCCAAAATTAATAATTGACTTTTACTTGATAAAACCAATTTCGTCCCTGCACCTGCACGAGACCTTAATTTGACCCGAAAACACTTAAGTGTTGCCTTACTCAGAAAACCGAACCACCCCCAGGGTCCCCTCAGCTTCCAGGAGGTCCTCTCCGACTATTCGGTATTGGCACCCACTCGGGCTTATACAAAATTTATTTCGAAAATTATTCCCAGTCGGACCGCTTCCAGCGTCATTAATCTCATCTCGAGACGCTCATCAATCTCTTGCCCTCTTCCCTGGACATCCAAGTCCCGGGGCACTCCCTGCCGCCGACTCGGCAAACCTTAATGATTAATTACTCGAAACCAACTCTTGAGCTTCCCGGACCACACGAAGTCCTGTCCAAAATAATCAAAATTATTTATTTTCAATATCATGTAATACCGGGTATTACACAAGGTATAAAAATAGCCGATTCAGGGTGTTAGTTAATGGTTAGGACTTTCAGTAATTTTACTATGTCGCTACTTTTATTACCCAAATGTGACCACCCCGTTCTATTTGTTGTAGGCTTGGATTCTCAGGATTTTGCTCGATCTTCTCCCCAGACTCGGTCTTGAGTCATCATTTCCCAAGCGAGTAGACAGGATATGTTATGTTTACATTATTTTATGCACGTATATATATTGTCCCATACATAACCTATATATGATTTTTATATGCGAATCATAGAAAAACACTTTTAAATGTTCCTAAATTGCATGAAATATTTTCATCCTAGTAGGAGAGACATAAGCAGAAAGATACCCTAACTGATTTCTTGTCTTGAGAATGTGAAATATTGAATGATATGGTGTATTTTAGGCACTGCATGAAATGATAAATGGATTTGATTTGTGCATTAAATAGGGTATCATTTGCATTATTATTAGAGGACTATCTAGTAGATTCCCTGGTGACTCACAACAAGAAAAGATCAGGTACTATGAGGCTTGGCATGTCAAGGCCATGAGAGACACGGATAGTATGTTTCAACACTGCTATCACGTGGGCTATGATGGTATTATAGTGTGATGATGATGTATGTGCCAGTATATGCATTTGGGTGCATGTGGATATAGGCGTTAGGCCAGTTTCTACTAGTGTATCCTCAGACTCGGTGCATGCATCATATAAAAAGGTATAGGAGACTTAGGTGGTTAGATGAACAACTTATGGGGGTTGCCTCTAGGCACCTATTTTTCCTACACTAGGTTTTCCTTTGAACCCCACATTATTTAAACTTATGATACATATTCTCATTGTCTATATTATTGTAATATTATTGTATCCATGATGTTCATCCTAACATTTTTATTGCTTACTCTCCTAGTGGGCATGACATACCTTATACTCGCGAATCCACAAGACTGGCCCATTTTTATTAAAATATTTTCAGGGGATTCTTCTTTTGAATATTGGTCCAACAGATCTTCTGATATGATGTCAGACCCCCTTTTGATTTTTGATGTGATATAGGATGCTCTGTGGAGACATACACATACTGTTGAGTTTGTTCTTTTGTCTTTTATTTTTGTGGTACATAATTGTGCCAACGGCTTAAGATATGGGACTATATATGTATTTTTGACAGCAGGATGATAGATATTTATATTTTTGTGTAGGTGTTGTATATGAGATATTGAAATATTTTTATGGAAAATTGAAAAGATGTTTTACTCCATGTTTTTATATTTTGTCAATAGTATTAATGCTTTTAGTCAATCGAGCTAGAAAATAGGCTACTAATCCACGGTGGGCCTAGGGATTAGTGTCGGTCATGACTTACTAGAATTCGGGTCGTGACAGATTGGTATCAAAGCATAGGTTACTCTTGAGTTAGGATTGTATCTTTCAGTTCTATTCGATTCTCTAGCCTTGTCTAAGGTCTTGTCTCCTTGAGTCCCACAGAGCCATTCTTAGCTAGGTTTTAGATCATGATGTGAGTCATGGCACATTATTGATCTAGCTTTTGCTAAGTATGTTAGAGTCTAGTATCTTTTGGTCTTTTGTTTTCAAATTCTATTGTTACTCTTATTAACCTAACACTACGATGACAGGGACGATGCCTCTTCGCTCTCGGACAGCATCCAGGCAAATCGATTCCTTAGGGGGTGATTAGGCTCCTCAACCCTCACCTGCCAGTGGTAACATGGTCATTAGAGCCCGTGGACGAGGTCATCACGGACGACATAGCCAAGGCTAAGGTAGAGGTCGGGGCCATGGTTTAGAGTTGACTTCGACGGTAGTACTCCAATGCGGGACAGAGACTAGCTGATTATTGACTCTTTGGCAAATATCACGGTGTTATTAACGAACATGGTTGATTCTCAAAGAGAGCCAAAGGCACCAGGGAGTGTGGGCCCGGATACTAGGGGTTGGTGACAACATTGGAGATAGCACTGGAGGTGGCACTAGTGGCGGCACTGGCAACGGTGCTGTGGCTGGTGGCACTAAAGGCGCCGTTAGAGGTGGCACTGCAGGTGTTACCCTCGACACTGGTGATACGGGCGATGCTAGGGGACAACCTTTAGTGAACCCTGAAGCCGTTGGAGTAGATTATGAGTTTGAGAGGTTCATGGGTCTGAAACCGCCCCAGTTTAGAGGTGTGAAGGATAAGGCTGAAGAGTTCTTGGATCAGTTGGATAAATTGAAGAGAGGTTCTCGCATTCATGGTTACCAGATGGTGGAGCTCACCTCTTTCTGTCTTCATAGTGAGGCGAGCACTTGGTATAATATGTTGAGGAGACGACAGGGTGATGCTCCGTTAGGATGGATTGAGTTCAAGAGACTCTTTTTGGCTAAGTATTTCTCTAGCACTATGAGATTTCAGAGGGCCCAACAGTTTAAGGCCCTAAGGCAGACCCCAAATATGAGCATCGAGCGCTATGATGCGTTGTTCACTGAGCTTTCACAGTACGCAGTTAGCATTGAGTACTGCGTTTCACCCCTAGACAGATGGCCAGTCAGAGAGGACTATCCAGATACTTGAGGATATGATTAGAGAGTGTGCCCTCGATTTCAAGGGTAGTTGGGAAAAGAATTTGTCGTATGTCGAATTTGCGTATAGCAATAGTTATCAATCCAGCATTCGATGGCACCTTACGAGGCGTTGTATGGTCGACGATGTAGGTCACCCTTAGGTTGGTTTGAGGTTGGCGAGAGGCGACTTATTGGCCCAGATCTGGTTAGCCAAAGCATGGAGATCGTCTAGGTAGTTCGTGATAGGCTTTTGACAGCTCAGAGTCATCAGAAGTCGTATACGGATCGTAGACGTCGACCCTTAGAGTTCATAGTTGATGATTTAGTGTACCTTAGAGTATCGCCTATGAAAGGGGTAGTGAGGTTTGGGAGGAAAGGCAAACTCAGTGCCGATATGTTGGACCTTTCGAGTCCTTAGGCAGATTGGAAGGGTAGCTTACGAGTTGGCACTACCACCGTCGATGGTTGGAGTGCACCCCGTATTTCATGTGTCGATGTTACGCAGGGTTATTGGAGATCCCTCTCACGTTTTGCCCCTAGCAACACCCACTATGATCCAACCAAGCTTGCAACATGAAGAGCAACCTATTAAGATTTTAGATAGGCAGGTCAAAAAGCTTAGATCTAAGGAAATAGCTTCTGTTAAAATCCAGTGGAACAACCCATAGTGAGGATGAGGCCACTTGGGAGATGGAAGTTGCCATGAAAGAGAAATATCCCTATTTGTTCCCCTGAAATTTGAGGAAAAATTTTTATAAGGGGGGAGAATGTAAAGATCTGAAAAATAATAATAATAATAATAATAATAATAATAATAATAATAATAATAATAATAATAATAATAATAATAATAATAATAATAATAATAAATACTAATAGTATTAATAATTTAATTCTGAAAAAAAATAAAATGATATATAAAAAAAAGAAACAAGAAAAGCAAAATATAAAAAGAGGGAGGCGTGCGGGCAGCTCCCCCCCGAAATCATCTCTCTCTCTCTCTCTCTCTCTCTCGCTCTCGAAATTTCTCTCTCGGATCTTGCTAGTTCTTGCGATCCAACCGTTCGATCGCCCATCCGATCTCATTTTCACTAAGAAAGCACCCCCGATCGATAAGAAGGTAAGCGTTTTGGTTTTATCTTCATGGTTTTTCTTGTTGTTTCGAGGGTGTGTGTATTGGGGCGCGATATGGGTTTTGGCCGGTTGTTTAAGGTCAGATCTACGGAGATCTGACCGTTGGATTTCGTTGGTTTTAGGATATGTTGGTCGGATTTCTTGAGAGTGTCGAATGGCGGTCTGCAATTGTTAGAAATCGCCGGCCACATTGGCCGGCGATGACTGGCAATGAGCTTTGTTTTTGGCCGAAAACTAAACCTTAGATCTATGAAAATCTAGCCATCTAATCTTTGTTATTTTCGAGTATGTTGGTCGCCTAGGTGCTGTGCACCTTGTGGTAGCCTTCGATCGTCGAAAAAATGGCTGACGGTCGACGATGGCCAGAATTCATCCTTGGGTTGGTCGAAAATTAATTTAGATCTGTAAAGATCCAACCGTCCGATGGTTCTCATTTTGAGATATGTCGATGTTCGTGGCGAGGGTTTCGATTTGGAATGTTAGTTGGCCATGTTTCACTAGTCGGCGGCTATCACCGGCAACGACAGTTTGTCGAGAAGAAAGAAAGAAGAAAAAAAAAAAGAAAGAGAAGAAAAGAAAAGAAAGAAAAAAATATAAATAAAAAGAAAAAGGAAAAAATGACTTTTAGGGTTGGGAGGTCGAGTTAGGATTTGGCTTAGGATGGCAGGGCCCGATTGGGTTATAAGATGGCGCAATGTGTTATGCATGGCTTGAGCCAGTTGTGTCAGCCCCTAGGCTGGCCCACTCGGCTTGTTCTCCTTTCTTGTCGCTTATCCGTGAACCTATGATGACTTGGTTAAGTTAGTCCTACTCAGGATATTGACGTCGATCTAATTTGAGTTCTCCTTAGATCTCTAGGAATTGGCAATGTGACTGGCGAGTCACTTTGTTAATCAGAACCCTAAGGACGAAGCCATATTAGATGACTCGAGGCCGAGCAAGACTGACCCCGAGTGCGTTCTAGGCTAGCCTATGATGATGACTTGGGTGTATCCTGAATCCTAATTTTTGATGGATTCATTTGATTCTGAGTCTAGTACATTGCAAACCATTCTCTTAAGCCATTTATTAAATTATTAATTAATTAATTATTATGTTTTTTAAAAAATTTCAATTTAGTTATAAATATAAATATATATGTACTTCAAAAAAGAGAAACTTTGAAAATATTATCTATATTAAAAGTAAACTAGTTTATGGGTGAATATACAAATATATATATATTAATTTATTGTAGCATATAAGTGGGTGTGTAGTTTCACTATACACTTACGCGTAGCATGTAAGGCGAGACATGATGACGTAGTTGATGGCTAAGCTAAATGAATTCCATGGCGCCAAATTCAAATATTCTGTGGGCCAAGATATAAAAATAACCGATTCAGGGTATTAGTTAATGGTTAGAACTTTCAATAATTTTACTGCGTCGCTACTTTTATTACCTAAATGTGATCACCCCGCTCTATTTGTTGTAGGCTTGGATTCCCAAGATTTTGCTCGATCTTCTCCCCAGATTCGGTCTTGAGTCATCATTTCCCAGGTGAGTAAACAAGATATGTTATGTTTATATTATTTTATGCACGTATATATATTATTCCACGCATAACCTGTATATGATTTTTATATGCGAATCACAGAAAAATACTTTTAAATGTTCCTAAATTGCATGAAATATTTTTATTCTGGTGAAAGAGACGTAAGCAGAAAGATACCATAACTGATTTCTTGTCTTGAGAATGTGAAATATTGAATGATATAGTATATTTTAGGTACCGCATGAAATGATAAATGGATTTGATTTGTGCATTAAGTAGGGTATCATTTGCATTATTATTAGAGGATTATCTAGTAGATTCCCTAGTGACTCACAACAAGAAAAGATCATGGTACTGTGAGGCTTGGCATGCCAAGGCCATGAGAGACACGAATAGTATGTTTCAGCACTGCTATCACGTGGGCTATGATGGTCTTATAGTGTGATAAGGATGTATATGCTAGTATATGTATTTGTGTGCATGTGGGTATAGGCGTTAGGCCAGCTTCTACTAGTGTGTCCTCATACTCGGTGTGTCCTCAGACTCGGTGCATGCATCATATAAAAAAGTATAGAAAACTTAGGTGGTTAGATGAGTAACTTATGGGGATTGTCTCTAGACACTTATTTTTCCTACATTAGGTTTTCCTTTAAACCCTACATTATTTAAACTTATGATACATATTCTCATTGTCCATATTATTGTATCCATAATGTTCATACTAACATTTTTATTATATACTCCCCTAGTGAGCATGACATACTTTATACTTGCGAGTCGACAAGACTCGTCCCTTTTTATTAAAATATTTTCAGGGGATTCTTCTCTTGAATATTGGTCCAACAGATCTTTTGGTATGACGTCAGACCATCTTTTGATTCCTGGTGTGATATAGGATGCTCTGTGGAGACATACACGTATTGTTGAGTCTGTTCTTTTGTCTTTTATTTTTGTGGTACATAATTATGCCAAGAGCCCAAGATATGAGACTGTATATGTATTTTTGACAGAAAGATTATGGATATTCATATTTTTGTGTAGCTGTTGTATATGAGATATTGAAATATTTTTGTGAAAAATTGAAAATGTGTTTTACTCCATGTTTCTATATTTTGTCAGTAGTATTAATGCTTTTAGCAAATCGAGTTAGAAAAAAGGCTTACTAATCCACGGTAGGGTCGCTGGGCCTAGGGATTAGTGTTGGTCATGACTTATTAGAATTCGAGTCCTGACAAATAATATTTTAAATATAACTTAAGCAAGGAACGTAATGCAACCAATTTTAAAATGAATAATACTAAATAAATGAATGTAACTAGATAAAAATAAATTGACAATAATAAACCACAACATTCAAGTTTAAGATTCCCTAACAGACATTAAATTTCAAAAAGTGATGATTTACACAGGACCAATAAACCTGATCCGAAACAAATACAAGATAAATTGAAGTTATTAACTCTAAAGGAATGGTCTACAAAAATACTAAATAATTATTGTAATTAAATTCTTTAAAAATCACATAATTTACTTTCATTCATAATAATTTATTATTTTACGAACTTTACTCCAGACTTGTTTTTCAACATTTTTTTTCATATTAATAGAAAAATGTGTGAAAATTAGCATTCTAGGTTGAATTGGTTATATGGAT
Source organism: Diospyros lotus (assembly GCF_014633365.1). Taxonomy (NCBI): domain Eukaryota; kingdom Viridiplantae; phylum Streptophyta; class Magnoliopsida; order Ericales; family Ebenaceae; genus Diospyros; species Diospyros lotus. Next base: position 14,005,862 of record NC_068340.1, read on the forward strand.
ATTGGTTTAGTAATATTTTAAATACAACTTAACCACAACATTCAAGTTTAACATTCTAGCATTCTAAAATGGATGATTTACACAAGACCAAGAGATTTGATCCAAGAACAATACTGGATATATTGGAGTGATTAACTAAAAAGAAATAAATTGTGATAAACCGCAATGATCGAATTCAGAATTCTCCATAAAACATTAAGTTTCAAAAAAGCATCAACAGATGATTCAACAACTCTAAATAATTGATGTAATTAGATTGTTGATAAATTACAAAATTAACTTTCAAAATAATTTATTTTTTCAACACTTTTTTTCATACTAATGGAAAAAAGTCCGCGTTAGCAATATAGGTGAAATGCAAGTAGGAATTAGTTATATAGACCAACAATCAATTTTTGATCTATTATTATTTTGGTTAAGGAGCATGAAAGGATTGCGGTTCTAGCAACATTTTAAATATAATTTATGTAGAGAAGGCAATGCAACAATTTTTTATAACAAATAATACTAAATAAATGAATGTATCTAAATAAAATAAATTAACATTAATAAATCACAACATTGAGGTTCAAAATTTTACCAAAAACATTAAATTTTAGTAAGTGATAATTTACAAAAGAACAAGAGAGATGATCAAAGAACAATGCTGGATAAATTGAAATGATTAGCTAAAAAGATATTAAGGTTTAAAATTCAACTTTAGAATTCTCTAGAGCATTAAGGTTCAAAAACCGACGATTTACACATGTTACAGGGCAAAGAGAGATAATCCAACAACAATACTAAAATTGATATAATTAGATTGTTGATAAATAATAAAATTCACTTTCACGACAATTTATTTGTTTCGCCAACTTTAATCTACACTGATTTTTAAGCATTTTTTCATACTAAATGAAGAATGTGTGAAAATTAGAATTCAAGGTGGAATGCAATGCTGCAAGAATTACTTGTATGGACAAACAATTAAATTTTTTCTATTATCATTTTGGCCGATAACCATGAAAGGATATTGGTTCCAATAATATATTAAAAATAACTTAACACAAAAAGCAATGGAACTATTTTTAGAATGAATAAAACTAAATAATTAGATATAACTAGATAAATAGAAATTGACATTGATAAGCCACAACATTTAGCTTCAGAATTATCGAACAGACATTAAGTTTCAAAAAGTGATGATTTACACAAGACAAAAAAATGTGATCTAAAAACAATACTAGATCAAGTGATTAGCTAAAAAGAAATAAGTAGTGATAAACCACAAGCTCGAATTTATAATTGTCAACAAACATTAAGTCTCAAAAAGGCAAGGTTTACAGATATTAGAAGACAGAGGAAGATGATCCAACAACAATATTAAATAATTGATTTAATTAGATTATTGATAAACTATAAAATTCTAATTCATAATAATTTATTTTTTCTTCAACTTTGATCCACATCTGTTTTTCTACCCTTTCTTTCTTATTAATTTATTCCAGGTGGAATGCAATGTTACAAGAATTAATTGTGGACCAACAATCAATTTTTATTTATTATTATTTTGGCCAAGGAGCATAATTGTGGACCAACATGATATTTTAATTTATTATTATTTTGGCCAAGGAGCATGAAAGGATCGCGATTCTAGTAATATTTTAAATATAACTTATGTAGAGAATGTAATGCAACCATTTTTACAATGAATAAATACTAAATAAATTGATGTAACTATATAGAAAAATTGATATTAATAAATCACAACATTTAGATTCAGAATTTCGTCATAGACGTTAAGTTTCAGAAAGTAATGATTTACAAAAATACAAGAGAGATTATCCTACAACAAGGCTAGATAAATTAAAACGATTAGCTAAAAAGAAATAGGTAGTGATAAATTTTAACATTTAGGTTTAGGATTATCGAACGGACATTAAATTTCGAAAAAGTAATGACTTACACAAGACCAAGAGATGTGATCCAAGAACAATACTAGATAAAATAAATTGATTAGCTAAAACGAAATGAGAAATGCTATTTGTACAGAAGTTGTTTTACAGAATGGGTTACAAGGGCAATAAATCATGAGATATCGCGATATATTGAATATGAGTTGGAGCAATTTATCATGAGAAATTAGAAATTGCAAACAGAAGCAGGAGAAGCTCGGCAGCCCTAATTTCTTCCCTAATTTATCTGATCTACCCTAATTTCTTCCTACCACCAGCGAAATAGAAAGCGGGAGAAGCTCAGCCAAACCATCCTTCTTTACTGCTCTACTCTTCCGACCATCGTTATTCCTTCTTTGCTGCTATGCTCTTCCAACTTGTCTGCTTTTCAAGCATTTCCTGGGAAAGTTCCCTTAGAAAATGACTGGAGCTTTTGCCACCTGGTATAATGAACCAAGCTTGTGCTTGTTCCTTCATTTTCCTATTGATTACTTGAGGTCAAATGAATGATCTATGAGAGCAGAGGAATAAAAGCATTGAATTAATTGGAAATGGAAATCTTAGAATAATATGATGGCACTTGCAAGCAGATGCCAGCATTATACTTCACTGATTTTCAGCATTATAAGTTTGATTTCCTGATTGCATTAAACCTTAGAATGTTCCACCACTGTGAGCACAGTGTTCGGAGAGGGACGAGCGGGTGGCCAGAGGGTGGGGCTGACGGTGTCGTAAAAAAGAGACCCGGATGGGGGGCGATAGTGTCTCTGAGAGGGAGAGCGAGAAGGAGACCGGGGGGGAGAGAGGGAAAGAAATGATTTTGGGTCATTTGGGTTTATCACAGGGGTAAAATGGTCATTTCATTATTTCTGTAAACCATCCTGTATTAGTGCTTCTGTACAAATAGCACAACTCAAACGAAATAGCTTTGATAAACCACAACATTCGAATTCATAATTTTTCATAAACATTAAGTGTCAAAAAGCCACGATTTACACATATTACAAGAGAGAGACGGAGAATCTAACAACAATACTAAATAATTGATGGAATTAGATTATTGATAAACCACAAAATTCACTTTCTTAACAATTTATTTTTTCTCCAACTTTAATCTACACCTATTTTACAGCTATTAATTTATATCTATTATTATATTGGCCAAGGAGAATGAAAGAATTGTGGCCTAATAATATTTTAAATAATTTATGAAGGAAGTCAGTGTAACTATTTTTAAAATGAATAATACTAAATAATTAAATGGAGGAAACTACACAAAAAAAAAAAATTGACAAAGATAAACCCCAACAGTCAAGTTCGAAATTCCCCCACCCATATTTTGTTTCAAAAAATGATGATTTACACAAATTCACGAGAGATGATGGACAATACTAGATAAATTGAGGCGTTGAGATAAAAAGAAATTGGCAGTGATAAACTAGAACACGTAAATTCAAAATTCTCCACAAATAATAAGTTTCAAAAAGTTATGGTTTACACATTATAGGGCGGATAGAGATTATCCGACAACAATAATAAATAATTGATGTAATTAAATTATTAAAAAACTACAAAATTCACCAACCTCCTGCACCTATTTTTAGCAATTTTTTTCAAATTAATAGATGAATGTGTGCAAATTATTAGTATTCTAGGTGGAATGCAATGATGCAAGAATTACTTATATAGACAAACAATCAATTTTTTTCTATTATTATTTTGGCTAAGGAACGTGAAAGGATATTAGTTCTAATAATATATTAAATATAATTTATGCAGGAAAGGCAACGCAATCGTTTTTAGAATGACTAAACTAAATAAATGGATGCAACTAAATAAAAAGAAATTTACATAATAAGGCAACGTTGTTTTTGAAAATGTCTTTCGATCCTATGGCTAAGATGAATTTCAGTGTAAATAAACGGCTTAGATCAATTTTCACATTTCAATTTCCCGCTATGTTTACCCTCTGTCTACCTGTGCTCTCTCTCTCTCTTCCCCATAGCCACCCAAACTTCTCTCTCTCTCTCTCTCTCACTCACTCGTTCGTGCCACTACCGTCGTCGTTGTTGGAAATGTATGCCCTAAAGACACGTTTTGTTTAATTTATGGTAATGATGTTTCTTTTATTCAGTTTATGGCACATATATTATTTGCATTTAATTGTTGGACAGGTGTCCATGCTATTAAGTAAGTGATTCATGTGATGGGTCGTTCTTCACAGATAGGCATGAATCATGGGTACTTAATAAGCAAGAAAATATAACTCTTGATTTTTTGATAGAACTGGGCATTCTATCATGATAAGATCATTGTGCAATAGATCCTAATGGAGGATGGCTTGCCTTAGCCAGTAAACAGTCCGTTTACTCTAATTGTACAAGCGCATTTGGAATGCGTAGAGTGGACCTGTGATAGAAGCTAATGACAAAGTACTAATTATCATGGAGCTAGTCTATCACTGCTACTACGTGGACGAGTACTCTAATACTTGAGTATTAGTTGGTGGTCTAGTGAACCTAGAGCTATATTCTTAGATTCATTGCAGGTGAGGTCTATCAAAGATCAATATCCTTTTGAGTTGGGAGTATGGTTTCTAATTAGCTAAGACAGACTAATACAAGATAGTTTCTGTGATTCACCCCCTTGTGATTGTCCAAGAATAATCGAATAATCCAGGGCCCTGGGAACGTGACTTATGAGTGTGTGCTTCTGGGTAGCTCCCAATGATAAGCAAGTACATTCGAGTAGTCACGGATTATTGGACTAGTGATCTAAGGATGGTAGAAGTCATTTAGAAAGGTGTTAGTACATTATTCCTTTCTAAATGATGGGTGTTACGCAGAGGGGTATTTTCGTCATTACACTAGTAGGTCAAAGACATGGCATATGCAAAATTATTCGTGGGGTCAGTGTTTCCATATGGTGATAGTTGGAACACTTAGAATGACAAAATATAGCTACTAGGTAGCAGGGATATTTTGGTCATTTTAGCAGCCGTGAATAATTTGTCTTTTGGTCCCCGGGGTAGCTCGATGTAACTCATGTATTTTTTAATACATTTGGCTTGTTGGATGAATTACATTAAGAGAGAATTATTTTATTTAGAATGGTCCATTGGGCTAAAATAAAATAATGGTTCATTAGGGTCTTAATTAATTAATTGGGCTAACCCAATTAGAAAATTAATTAAAAAATCTTGGCCCATTAGGGTTTGGCCCACTAGGGTTTTTAACCCTAGGGTTCTCCCTATATATATCTCTCTTTAGTTGTTTTTTCATCCAAGTCGTTTTTCATTCTTCTTCACCGAAGAGAGGCCACGAGTTCGAGTCATACTCCGGAAGATCGAAAGGGGGCGTTTGAGTTCTGATGCGACGGAGCCGAAGGCTAGCAGGACAGCCGTCGTCTCCTCCACACGAAGAAGCTCCCATCGCTCCATTCCGTCCGGTAATCCGCCGTAAAAGTAAGTCTCCTAGACTCTAACCAATACGAGGATCGTTTTTATTTTAAAACGCTTCCGTTGCATGCTTTTGATCCTCGTTCATGATCCTTTAGTCGTCACCCTACCACCGCTACTCGCACTTTTGTAGCCTGCAGTCACCGCCCGTCGTCACCCCCCTCGCATCGTCATCGTCCCTCCCTCCATCGCTTGCATAGCTGTTGCCCCCACCACCGACCACAGACCACACGGTTTCCCCCCAACCCCCGTCGTCGCCCTAATCCGCTAGCATCCCCGACTCGCAAGGTTTAGCCATAGCCACCTTCTTCCTCTATTTTTCTGTATAAAATATATGTGTTTGTGCATATATATATATATGTTTGTGTGTATATATGTATGTGTTTTTATTCACCCATTTTCTCTCTCTCTCTCCCCAACCAGTCGTCGTTGCCCCTCCCTCTGCCGTTTGCTACACCATCTTTTAACCTAGCCCCACCGCCGTCGCCGTCGCCGTCGCCGTCGCCGTCGCCGTCGCCGCCTCCTCCACCGTTTGTCGCAACCTCCTTGGTGGATCGATGGACAGAACAACGGAAGGAAGGAAAAAGACAAGAGAGAGAGATCGAGGGGTGTAAATTCAAGAAGAAGAATGCATCACTGTGCGTCACATGCACAATGTGCATCAAATTAACGCAAGTGAAAGAGAGCCCTATCTACACACTTTTAAAATTAGAAGAGGAAGAAGACGCGCACTGTGCACTTTTTCTTAATCTTCACGTGTTGCCTATCAATGTAATACCCCATGTTCGTATAAGGTTGCCACGTAATTTCGATAAGTTTAGAATACCAAAAAATTAGTTTGATAGTAGTTATAACTACTGAATTGGCTATAGAGAATGCCTCAGAGTGAAATTGTTTAAGGAAAATGATACGACATTGATGAGCATCCCGAGATAGGATTTATGGTGTCGAAAGAAATCGGATTGGGAACAGTTTTCGGTATAACTAAAAATAGCTATCATTTAGGCTGCAAAAATGAATCGTTGTAGGAGGCTCCCGAAAAATCAACGAAACCCTAGAGGGACTCCGATTTTTCATAATAAGCAACCCTTCAGTGGTTTCAAGATGAAACGATAGCCTGATGAGGACATTGGGACGAAATCGCCCTTATCGAATGTGGAAATTGGAATTCAAATGTGTAATTTCTCTTAATTAATGGTGGAATTTATAGTTATTTATATACATAAGTTGCGTGCCGTGCACGTGTGCGCGTGAGTGGCCATGCCCTGCAACTTGATGGCCACTTCTTCTTCTACAAATGGAGATTTTCACGCATTGAGAGATGGCGCTATGTCAGGCTCAAGGCAATGGAATTGCCTATAAATAGAGAGGAAGAATTGAGCAAAGGGTAAGAAATCAGAGAGCGTTTAGAGAGAGAAAGCTTGGCCAAGAAGAATGGCAGCAAGCTTTGGCTGCAAGCTTGGCCGATAGCAGAGAGAGAGAGAGAGAGAGATCGCGAAGGAGAAGTCGGGAGCTCGCGACGACGGCCGAAGCCAGCCACAAGGAAGGCCGAAGGCGGCTAGAGCAGGCCGCAACAACTTGCGGCAACCATGGTCGCAAGCTTGCAGCAGCTAGGCGGAGCTGGGGCAGCCCAAGGAGGCTGGTGGCGGCCCTGGCAGTGGCCGGCAAGGCCGGTGGCGGCGAGCGGAGGCCCGAGAAGTGGGCAGAAGCGGCAATGCTGCAGCCATGGCCGCGAGCTCATGACTGGAAGTGGGCAGCCATGGCCGCGGGCGTGGTGCAGCTTAGCGGCGGTTCGCGGGAGGCCGAGAGGCCGGCGACAAAGGCTTGATAGTGTTGGCAGCGGCTTGTGGCGACGGCGGATGGCGCGCACAACGCGTGGGAGTTACAAGCGGTTGTAGGGGAGGAAGAATAAGGATGAGAAGAGAAGAAGAAGAAGAAGAAGAAGAAGAAGAAGAAGAAGAAGAAGAAGAAGAAGAAGAAGAAGAAGAAGAAGAAGAAGAAAAGAAAAAGAAGAAAGAAAAGAAAAGAAAAAGAAAAAAAAAATGAAGAATGGTGTATGGTTGTAGGGGCGGGAGGAAGAAGAAGAAGGAGGAGGAAAAAGGAGGAAAAAAAAAAGAAATAAAAGGAAATTAGAAAAAAAAATGCTAGAAAAATAGGATTTGGGGAATTAGTAATATTTCAGAAATTTTGGTAAGAAAAATGGTTTCGGGCACGCATTTCGAGGATATGACACACATACTGAGGAAGTCAGAGATGCTAAGTTGAGGTAAGTAAAATTTTCTAGAAAATTCCAAAAATTCAAGAATATTATCTTATGAATTTTCGTAGTGAAATATTTGAGAAGATATTTTAGAAATATTTAGTTTGAATTTATTGAGAAAAAATAGGAAGAAATAGAGAGAAAATTAAAGAAAATGCAAGAAATTATGAAAAATAGGTTTTGGATACTTATTTAAATAATTATGGTGATTAGGATGCTTTGAGGCTTGAGTTGAAGTGACTTGTGCGAATTTTGAGGTTGGCATGCAAATCAAGGCAATGCACGAATTTCGAGATAAGATGCGGATATCGAGGTAGCCCGATAAACTTGAGAAGGTAAGTGGTACTTTCCAACTAGATTTAGTTTTATGAAAAATGGTTGGTTGTCGGTGATTTATGTTTCAAACCCCGATCCTCGGTAATGCTTACATCATATTCACATGCTCTGATATGTATTCATCACGTAGACTGCACATATGACATGCTATAAAAATGCATATGTACACGTTAATATCATTGATCACACGCATCGAGGCCGTAGGGAGTACGAACTAGCACCGCTACCTTACCAATGGTGCCCCATACACCCCGGCTTCGAAAGCGTGGCTATAAAAATGGTAGGTAGCTGAGGGGTGCAGTTGACACCTACGATGAGTAAGACATTGCATACACACATGATAAAATATTTTGTACCCTTACTTAGATGGTTCATCATCTAACTTGGGCTTTGCCCCTAGAATATTCAAATGTTCCAGATGGAGATTGTAGCAGATACGAGGATAAATGAGGCATGAAATGGCACTTAGAAGAATGCATGAGGAATGAAATGTATATTATGTAGCCAATGTATTTAAGTTCTGCTACTTTGAATTCTGAACGTTTTTAGAAATGATAATGTATGACCTTGTTTAGGGTTAATGTTAGATGAAAACTTATGCTTTGTATAAAGTTATATTGAGGAACGATGATTTAATGATCAATGTTAAGATATCAGATTTTGATCATTGCTTCCGCATTTAATGTGTATAATGATTCTCTTTTGAGAAAAATGATTGAAAATTCTGAAACGAATTCGAGGAATGATATGATTTAACTTTAGTGTTTGAAATAAAAAAAATTTATTGTGCCAGAATTGTCCAAATTTATGACGCGCTCAGAAAAACGAGGCGTTACAATCAGCCTATATATAGATTATTATATACATACATACATAACAACAGATTCCTCCAATGTAATCGAGAATGAATTGTGGGTTTTTCTTGACTGAGGGATTTCTTTGATCTATGTGTTAATTATGGGTTTTGATGATTATGTTGTTGGGTTTCCCTTGATCTGTGCGTTAATTGTGTGGGTCTGTTTGTATGTTTGGAGGAAAAGCAATTGAATGTTAGGATTTGGATGTTTCTTTACACCATTCTTTTGGAGCCCTGAGTGGTAATTTGAGTTATGTTAGGCTTTTTTCAAGAATGAATTTGTTTTTTTAATTTTCTCTGATTAAGGAAAATTTTTACTTTTCTATGCATCGTTATACTTCATGGTTTAACTGAACTTGGGGGATTTGCAAAATTGTGCTTAACAGAGCTGGCTTATGTAATCAGGGATTTCATGATCTAGATTTTGTAATTGATTGGCTAAACTTGAGCTGATTGAAGTTCTTCCTTGACGAATCAAAAAAATGCATTGGCCTTGATATGGATTAATCAACTATTAGCTAATAATCAGTTTGGAAACTATGGGAATCCCAACAATCGGAGGGTATAATCTCGAATTTCTTGATTTGTTTATTTTGGTTAAGTTGTGCTATTGATCGATGGGTTCTCATAAAGATATGTTCTTGATAATTTAAGTTACAGTGCTTAGGGCTTTAATCTGTGAATTTCCCATTTTGAGTTTAGTTGATTATCGCGTGTCCCTGCTAATATCAATGGCTTCCAAATATGTGTTTTTGTGGTGTCAATTTGTGTGCATAATTGTCTTTCTTAGTCATTGGGGAAGAATTTGTTTGTTACATTTCAAATTGGTGGGTGCTTGAGTATGAGAACCTAGGATTCTAATTGTTCGACATGTTGGAATTGGATCTCTTATATCATTTTGTTGGTTTTGAGCTGGTAATACTAAGGTTGCAATTGGTCCACCATCAGAGTAATTATAAACTAATACAATTCTGATAAAAATGTCTCAATTGCAATGCACTTATAGGGTGTGTAGGTATATTCAGACTCTTTTTCAATTTTTTTAAATTTTAATTTTTAAAACATTTAATATTTAATTTTTGCATATTCTAAATATCAACATAGTAACTTTTTAATTTTTTTTGAAATATCAAGTTTTAATACTTAATTTTTGAAATTTTTGAAATAAAAAAAATCAAACATGTAAGTTTTAATGTATAAGAATTTGACATTTAAAATTTGATATGGATAATTCAATTCCAAAAGAAACAAAAATCTCTTTTTTAAATCATTGATGATCAAATGTTTTTAGTGTAAAATTTTATTCAAAATAGGAAACTTAATTTAAAATTTAATATTTTTATCTTTAGATGTTAAATCTTTAATATTTAAAGAAATGTGAAATTGATTAATCTATCCTTTTGAGTTATTTAAAGAGGCAAATATTCAAAAAGAATTTATTTTTTTAATTCTATTTTTATTTTATTAATTCTATTTTTTTAAACACAATAAAATTATTTTTAAATTAAAATAATATAAAAATCAAAGACTTCCAAACAACACATGGTCAGAAAACCCAATGTTCTCTAACCCCGAATCGGGGTTCTTCCTTCCCCCGATTGATGGCCGAGATTGACGACGACTAATATATATTATTTGATATTTAATTTTTAATTTAATTTATTTAAATTGTAAAACACTTATATGCTTTATTATATAGATTTAATAATTTTTTTTATTATAAAACGTTAACAAGAATACAATAATTTTAATTTCTGGTTTTTGTTTAATGTTTACATTTTTTTTATTTACTCTTATATTTTAATATGCAATATTAATGAATATTATAAATCTTATACAAACAAAATTATTACAACATAATATGTATAAATTATAATTACATTTTAATCTTAATATTATTTACACCGTGACTTTAGGTACGGATATACGCTAGTTGACATTAATAAACCAACATTCATATTTAGAATTTTTCCACGAACATTGAGTTTCTAAAAGTGATGATTTACTCGAGACCAGAAAAGATGATGTAAGAACAATACTATATAAATTGAAATGATTAACTAAAAAGAAATAGATAGTGATAAACTGGAGAGATAATCGAACAACAATACTAAATAATTGATGTAATTAAATTGTTGATAAACTATAAAATTCACTTTCATAACAATTTATTTTTTCACTAACTTTAATCCACGCCTATTTTTTAGTATTTTTTTTCCTGTTGAGGAATGTGTACAAATTAATATGCAATGTTATTAAAGACGTGTCTAGACACAAGGTGCACCTTTGGTATCAGGAATTCTACTGGGTAGGTCTAGACCAGTTAGGCGATGCTAGGAATTCTACTGGGTAGGTCTAGACCAGCTAGGTACGCTTAGACCCACCAGGCCCTCATGTGCAACCTTGTGCATAGGAACACTTTCTTTATTTTTTATTTTTTTACCATTTTTAAGATTTTTATTTACTATTGATTCCCTAAAAAAAAATATAAGGAATATTTAACTGGAATCATTCCATAATCTAAAAGATTGATTGGCTAAATCATCCCAAGTTTAAAAACTAATTTTAAGAAGTAATTATCAGCTTATCATTATGAATACTTTCCTATTTTTTTGTATAATCAAGCTTTCCTATTTTTCTGTACAACCTATCTTTTTTAGTTTAGCACAAATATAACCTTTCCTTTGGTGTAAATTTCTAACCCATAATTGGGTTGCATTACAAGTAAAAATACATAGTTTTATTTCTCCTATTTCTCACAATTATATTATTATTTAATTTTTTATTATTTAAGATTCATAATTCTTGCTATATCTTTTTTAAAAATGAACTATATCTAATAGAACCTTAATAGGAAAAAAAACTTTTGAGATTCAAATTCACAACATTTGAGATATAATTGTTTAAGTTAAACCACATCATTCAAATTGAGAATGCTCTATAATTATTAAGTTTCAAAAAGCCATGATTTAGACATATTATAGGGCAGAGAAAGATAATACAATAACAATACTTAGATTTTTGATAAACCATAAAATTCACTTTCATAACATGTTATTTTTTCACCAACTTTAATACACCTATTTTTCAACACTTTTTTTTTTCATACTAACAAATAAATGTATGCAAATTAATATTCTAAATGGAATGCAATGATGTAAGAATTAGTTATATGAACCAATAATCAATTTTTATCTATCATTATTTTGGCCAAGGACTAAGAAACTATCGCATTTGAAGCAATATTTTAAATATAAATTACACAGACAAGGTAAAGCAACCATTTTTAGAATGAATAATGCTAAATAAATGGATGTAACTAGATAAAAATAAATTGACATTAATAAACCATAACATTTAGGTTTAAAATTCCCCCACGGCTATTAAATTTTAGAAAGTGATGATTTACACAAGACCAAAAAATGTGATATAAGAATAATACTAGATAAATTAAAGTGATTAGCTAAAAAGAAATTGGAAGGGATAAACCGTAACATTCAAATTCAGAAATCTCCACAAACATTAAATTTCAAAAAAATTTGGTTTACATATGATACTAAGCAAAAGAAGATGATTCAACAACAATACTAAATAATTGACATAATTAGATTGTTGATAAACCACGAAATTCATTTTCATAAAAATTTATTCTTTTTCAAACTTTAATTTATAGCTATTTTTGTAGTACTTTTTTTCTTATTAAAAGAAAAATGTGTGCAAATTAACATTCTAGGTTTGCAATGATGCAAGAATTAGTTTGGACCAATAATCAATTTTTATCTATTATTATTTTGGCCAAGGAGAATGAAAGGATTGTCTTATAACAAAAGCATAGAAGTGAATGGCAATGCAACCATTTTTAGAATGTATAATACTAAATAAATGGATGTAATTAAATAAAATGAAAATGACAATAATAAACCACAACATTTAGGTTCAGAATTTCCCCAGATATTATGTTTGAGAAAGTGATGATTTCCACAAGACCAAGAGAGATAATCCAAAAATAATATTAGATAAATTGAAATGAGTAGCTAAACAAAAACAGGACAATAATAAACCGAAACATTCAAATTTAGAATTCTCCACAAACATTAAGTTTTAAAAAGCCATGGATTACACATATTACAGGAAAGAGACAGGTAATTCAACAATAATACTAAATAATTGATGTAATTAGATTGTTGATAAACCACAAAATTCACTTTCATAACAGTTTAGTTTTTCACCAACTTTAATCAATACCTATTTCTAAAAACGTTTTTTTCATTTTATCACAAGAATGTGTGCAAATTAGCATTCTAGTTGGAATGTAACGATGAATGAATTAGTTATATAGACCAACAATGAATTTTTTATCTATTATTATTTTAGCAAAAAAATATTAAAAGATTATGGTTCTAATAATATTTTAAATATAACTTACCCAAAGAAAGCAATGCAACCATTTTTTGAACGAATAATATTAAATAAATAGATGTAACTAGATAAAAGAAAATTAACTATAATAAATCACAACAATCAGATTCAGAATTTCCCAACAAACATTAAATTTCAAAAATGGATTATTTACACAAGACCAAAAGAGATAATCCAAGAACAATGTTAGATAAATAAAGTGATTATCTTAAAAAAAAAATAGACAGTAATAAATCACAACATTCAAATTCAAATTTATCACAAATATTAAGTTTCAAAAAGTCATGGTTTACATATATTACAAGGCATAGAGAGATGATCTAACAACAATACTAAAAAATTGATGTAACTAGATTGTTGATAAATTACAAAATACACTCATAGTTTATATTTTCACCAACTTTAATTCACACTAATTTTTCAGCACTTTTTTTCATACTAATCAAAGAATATGTGCAAATTAGCATTCTAAGTGGAATGCAGAAATTAGTTATATGGACCAATATTTAATTTTTTTATCTAATATTATTTTTGCAAAGGAGTAAGACAAGATTGTAGTTTTAGTAATATTTCAAATATAACTTATGCAAGGAAGGCAATGCAACCATTTTTAGAATGAATAATAGAAGTAACAACATAAAAAGAAATTGACATTAATAAATCACAACATTTAGGTTTAGAATTCCCCCACGCACGGTAAAATTTTAAAAGGTGATTATTTAAACAAGATCATGAGAGATGATCCAATAATAATCCTAGATAAATTTTAGAAAGTGGTTAGGCAATAATGAATCTCAACATTTAAATTTAAACTTCTCTAGAAACATTAAGTCTCAGAAAACTAAAGTTGACATATATTATAAGGCAAACAGAGATAATCCAACAACAATACTAAATAATTTATGTAATTAGATTGTTGATAAATCACAAAATTCACTTTAACAATAATGTATTTTTTTCACCAATTTTAAACCACACCCATTTTTCAACAATTTTTTTATATTAAAAAAAGAATGTGTGCAAATTAGTTTTCCAATGATGAAGGAATTAGTTTATTTTTTTCACTAATGTGTGCAAATTAGTTTAGAATGAATAATATTAAATAAATAGATGTAACTAGATAAAAGGAAATTGACATTGATAAATTACAACATTCAGTTTCAGGATTCCACATCGAACATTAAGTTTTAAAAAGTGATGATTTTCACAAAACCAATAGAGTTGATCCAAGAATAATACTAGATAAATTGAAATTATTAGCTAAAAAAATAGGTAGTGATGAACTCCCAACATTCAAAATTCAAAAATCTCCACAAACATTAAGTTTCAAACACACAGACAAATAGATAGAGAGAGAGAGAGAGAAGGAATCATCGTTTAAAGTTTTAATTGCTTTATTTTTTGTTCATCTAAAAACTAGTTAATGTAACATGTTAAGGGATTTAGCCAAAACTCTAGTATAAGTGCTTAGGGTGTAAAAGGAAACAAACACATAGGACACATCCATTGTCATTGTTCCCAAGTAGAAAACATGTTAGGATGAATTGGCTAAAAAGATGTAGATAACCCCAAAATTATTCACTAATATATGATCACAATTTTTCTCATAAGGCTATGAAATGGAAAAGTTATATTGAGTGAGTAACAAAAAAATAAAAATGAAAGGAAAGTGACAAAACATACATCACTCAAGCAAGTCATAAAGCAGAGAAGAAACTTACCAGAGAAGCTGGAGTATCTGAAATTGTGGGGGTGGATAGCTTTGCAGGAGATCCATCAAACTTGTATGAGCACTCTGTGTAAGCTGACCAAATACCCACTCCAGCACCAAAAGCCAAAGATGCCCAATGTCTTACAAGGCTCCCTAGCACAATATATTGTAATAAATGCATCAACTCCTATTTACTTTTTGGATAAGTAAAGATGAAATCAAATAACAAATGAAGTTCATGCATCAAGAATTTGTTTCAGACAAATGCAGTTGGTGTGAAATAACAGAAAACCAAAAGGCGAGCTTTACTAATCAATGAACATCTTTTGTTTTCCATTTTCTCATTTTCTTTTGTTGTCATGTAGTAGAAGACGGGTGCTTCCCTGAATATGTATCAACCCAAAGATGAGATTGGTGGACATGATTATCTACATTGTAAATTTTAATGTAACTACAAACAAGACAACAGTGACCAAATCAATTTTCTAGTTTGGTTAAAATGGAGAAAAAACTTTGAATCTCTGGTAGTAACAAGACAGTAAAAGTACAAATAAACAGGAAGCATTATACAATAGCTTGCATTTAGAAATACAGGAGAGATATAAAAATCATTCCTTAGGACCTTATGTTCAAATTAGGTTCACTTCCATGCAAAAGATAAAACATAATGAGAATTAAAACTCTTAAATCTTAAGACCTTACACAATAATTCACATCAAGTATCACGCCACACTTAAGTGGGGGAAGGGATAATTTAAAAATTCAAAGGTCACCACAATTGTGAGTGCACACACACACAAGTACATTAGGCATCGACTAGAAGAGATTAAAAGGGGACATTTACTTGTAAGCAATCTTAAGGTATAGCCTCTTACAGTATATGCAGCAAGTGTAAAAAAAATTGTATACCTTGTACCAATCAAATTATACTTGCAATTTCATATATCACAGAAAATTTTAGTGAACTATTGGAGTTTGACTCACCATGGGAATGGTCACCGCCTCCACTAAGATTAAGTGAAAATATAAACCAAACCTTAAGGTTTTTGGAATCACTGACCTCTATGATTGAGTTGTCTGGTGACAGTAATTAACATAATAATTCATTACCTTTTTCTTCTAATACATCATGTGCTTCTATGACACTATATTTGCTGCCAAACAAACCTTGATTAAGCGGGATGACAGGCTCCTCCTTTATTCCTTCTAAGTTCTTCCCCGGCCTTAGATGGAAAAAGCTGTAGGTAATAGCAGGCACAAAACCTGACCAAGGGTAACCAGTGCTTCTACTTGACTGAGCTAATCAATTACAGCTATAACCACTTGTACATGGCAGTTACAACCATGAGGCTACCTATAAAAGAAAGAGAGGCGCCGAGGATGGGATTTAAGCAAATGAATAGAACATAAATCTTTCCCTCTAAAATTATCTCTCTCTTTTCTTCTCAATTCTCCTTCCTCATCTTCAAATTCTCCCTCCCTCCCTCCAATTCGAATTCTACAATTCCAAATTTACATAAGTCTCAAATTCGAGAATTATCATTTGGTATTAGAGCGGGACATCCTTGATGAGTGAAGGTGATAGTACTCGAGCAGAATTAATGGCGGAAGGCACACGTATGAAGCAAATGGAGACGCGCATGGAGGCGCTGGAGTTTGGGATGAACCAAACTCACAAGGCGATCGCTCATGGCTGGGAAGATCAAGATGCGGCCAGAGAAGCAATGCAAAGGGCATTGGAGAAGCATTGGGAAACCATTGATCAATATGGGTAGAGAATTCATAGCATATTTAGTATGCTCTCTACCCTCCCACAATTCAAGTTGTCGCCTGAATTTCTACCGCGATCGACAACTGATCCCAACCACTTTGGCCACGGAATACACCCACGACCTGACAAGTTGATTGAGCCGAGTGAGCTATCAAAGGTGGACACTGGGACATCGGTAAGAGGTTTGAATTATCACACTAATGTCTCCACTCCTATGCCTCATTTGGAGATTCCTTTGTTTGCAGATCCAAGCCGAGTCGGTAGATCCTTCGGATGTGAGAGATTCTTTCAGTTATATAATGTGCCCGAGGTGCAGAGGATCACCATGGCTGCAGCATATCTTAATGACACTGCTGACTCATGGTATCAAGGGTGGATCGAGGCAAGAGAGGTGGAGGCTAGGCTAGATGGGATGAGTTCGCGGAAGAACAGTGCATAAGGTTTGGAGAGAAGAACATGTCAGATGTGATTGATGAGTTCAAGATGTTGACACAAACGGGCACGATAACTGACTACCTGGACAAGTTCAAAGAATTGAGATCTCTTATGTGGAATGCACAGCCGTGCTTGACGGAGCAACAACCAACCCCCAGCAAACGAAGACATAGAGGTACTAGTGGAGCCCCAAGCTATTGTGGATCGAAGAATCACCTACAAAGATACTATTCCCCTAACTGAAGTGTTGGTCCAATGGAACCACTTGCACCCAGATAAGGCAACCTAGGAGTACCTACCAAACTTGCGAAAGCAGTACCCTCAAGCAACCCAACTACTGTCCTTTCTTAGGGACAAGAAAGATTTCAAGGGGAGGGAAAATGTCACGACCCTAAAGGGCAAGGGGTAAGGGCATAAATGTAATTAGTAGTTAGAGGAGTAAGGCTGTAATTAGCCTAGTATCGTAATAAGCCATAGTTGTACTAATCAGTTACAACTATAACCACTTGTACATGGCGGTTACAACTATGAAGCTACCTATAAAAGAAAGAGAGGTGTCAAGGATGGGATTTATGCAAATGAATAGAACATAAATCTTTCCTTCCAAAATTCTCCTCTTTTCTTCTCAATTCTCCCTCTTCATTTTCAAATTCTCCCTCTCTCCTTCCAATTTGAATTCTGCAATTCCAAATTTACATAAGTCTCAGATCCGAGACTTATCCTGTAATTTCCATGATTAGCAAATGAGCATGTTGCACGTATATTTGCGTGAGTTCTCTTACTAAGCTTCATAAGTCGTGGTGTTTGCCACACAAATTGAGTTGGCTTCATAGATTCCATTGACGACGACTCAAGCCCTTACTTTCTGCATCATTCTAATAACCCTAGGTTGTTGCTCGTTAATCAACCGCTGACGGGAGACAACTATGACTCGTGGAGCCGCGCAATGTTGATTGCCCTCTCAGTAAAGAATAAACTAGGGTTTGTTAATAGTTCGATTTCTCGACCATCAAGTGATGATCCTCTTCTCAATGCTTGGATCAAAAACAATAATACTGTGATATCTTGGATATTGAATTTTGTTTCTAAAGAGATTCCCGTAAGTGTGATATTTTCTGATTCTACTCTGATAGCATATTGCAATAGGGAGAGAAAAAATAATACCTCGAATATTATTGCAAACGCTAAGAACAGAAGCTTAAATACAAGGAATGCAAACACCCTGCTTTCTAATTAAACTATCCTTAATTACATAAATGCCACTACTAATTAACCAACAAGGCAAAATAACAGTAACAACAAGTAAAAATAACAATGAAATCTATTATGGCTGGAGTTGGTTTAGAAGACTAAAAGACAAGTACAAGACACTAATTTGCAGTCTTGGATGCGTGATTGCATTTGAAGGCTCAAAGGCTTATTGTGTTGTATTTTATTTTGGATCAATGTTGTTGTATCATTTTGTACTAATGGTCATGCTATTGTACTCCCTTGGTTTTGCAGTCCTTTTGGCATATAAAATAACAAGATATGTATGTTAGAAACTTTTTGCTATGTTGAGTTGTTTGTCGTGTTTCCATGTTATATAGGTTGGTTTCACAGTGTGAACTATGTGATGGAAGACGATCATATCAATTATCTTCATTTCCTGCCATCTCATGAAAATTTTCTCCATATGAGAATGGTGTTTAAACTTTATCTCATCATTCCCTTTCTAGAGAGCAGCATTTACCACATTTTTCTTTTGCATGAATTTATATTGTCAATGTGAATTTTAGAACTCAATTGACATTACGAATGTTGTTCCAACACCCAAACTTCGTTGGGATAAGGTGTAGTTGATGATGAGCCAAGTCAAGATGCATGTGTATGTCATGTGACAAGGGGTATTCTTGTAATAAAAGAGGAGCATTCTTGTAATAAAAGAGGATGGGCAATTATAGGTTGAAGGTTGTAGAAGAAAAGGTAGTTAGGCAACTTGTAATTCAAATCTTGGCGCCATCCCACAGAGAATGGGTATATAAGCCAGCATTCACAACCATAGCAGGCAGGCTTGAATATGATTGAATTCACATTTCCCTCTCATTCTTTTATTCTCTCTTTCTCTTAATTTTCTCTCTGTCTTCCTATCCTCCCTTCTCTCTCAGTTCATCAATTCCTACGCAAATCCGCACTAAATTGCGAGAGAATTCCCTTGAGTTCTAACAGTGTATATATGGAAAACTTATATTGTCTCTTTTGAAAGAATGATGCATGCAATTACAAAATGGTTGTTGGTTAATTGCTCCTAAGAAAAACAATTGTAGAATCTCTCTTGATTAGTGCTTAGAGGTTGTATCTCTTTGGTGTACCTAGTATTAGTAAGATGTTGGAAGGATAATAGGGAGTTAGATGTCATACGTAAGCAATACCAAGTCTTAGTAGTTGCAAAAAATCAATTAAACTGTTGAAAGATGGGAATGGCTCAACAGTTTAAAATCAAAATGTAAAGAACAAAAAAAATCAAGAGTTGGGGCATAATGATCGATCAAGAGACCAAAACAATCAGCAGTCAATAACCCACTTGAGCAAATTGTCTGCAAATGAAAGAAAGCTCGCTAGAACTAGATGCATAACCTAGTTGAATCCTCCCTACCATTTCTTGAATGTTTGTTGGGAAAGCAAAGGAACCGAGGCCCTCAAACCAAACTATCGACAATATTGGTGAGAAAACCAAATTGTCAATAGTGATAAATGAACTTCAGACCCTTGGGATGTATAATCCCGCGCTAAAAGAGTTAGGTTCACAACCACTTGAAATTCAAACTTAAGATGATCTAGGAGGTAAGATTAACTAGGAATTATGCATCACATTGATAGGTCGCTGGTGTACTAAACCTACCTAAGACGCCACAAGCAACAGCAAGCATGAAGATTAGAATAAGGGGTCAGCACATGCAGGTGTAACAACCAACATGTGCGCGTGGGAGGGGTAGAATTGTAATCCACATGCTGAGGGAATAATCAGCATATGCAAGGGAATTCAATTAGAAAAGAGGTGAGGAGAGGTATAAATAACGGGGAATGAGAGAGAGAAGGACAACTGGTTTTTGGGCAAGAGAATTCTGGAGAGAGAGGGCCTCTCGAATGCCCTAGGTTGTTCTTATTCTTGGCTGAAAATTCTGATAGCTATTGATATTTGATTACCGTTTGGATTACTTTCTGGGATCATATCAATTTGGTTTTAGAGCCGTGCCGATCCTCATGGTGAACTTAACGGAGAGAGTGGGTGAATTGGAGTCAAATATGGAGGGCATGCAAAGGGGAGTCAAAGCCATTAGAGGCGATATCCAAGCGATGGAACAAAATGTGGCAGGAATGCTTGAACATTTCGCTTTAATGCGAACGAAATGGGACAAGCAAGAGCGGGAGAGGAAGAGTAAGTCCAAGGAGCGAGAAGGACCTTCGAAATTTACCATGGATTCTAAAGTAACCCTGGGAGTGTGGGAGGTCGCAACTTGGAAGGAGGAGTCAGGGGTGGGTATTAATCGGACATACGAGGAAGGTGATTGGAGATGCCCATTTTCAAAGGAGAGAATCCAGATGAGTGGATTTTTCGAGTCGAGAGGTATTTTGCGATCAATCACCTAACGAACAAGGAGAAGATAGAGTTCGTCACACTGTGTTTCGAAGCCGCGGCTCTATCTTGGTTTCAATGGGAGATAAGGCGAAGAGGAATTCGGAGTTGGGAAGGCTTGAAGCAAGGAATTCTGGGCAGGTTTCGCCCCACTCAAGAGGGGTCGTTGGAGGAGCATTTCTTGGCTCTCTGACAAGTGGGGACTGTTAAGGAGTATAGGTTGTTGTTTGAGACTTTGGCCGCGACTGATGTTCCTGAGGTGTTTTTGGAAGGCCAATTCCTAAATGGTCTCAAAGTGGAGATAAGAGCAGAGCTCAGGGTGCTGCAGCCACAAGGGCGCGATCGGATCATGGTGGTGGCTCAAAATATTGAAGACAAGAACGCAACCCTTCAGAACTATCATAGGACAACTGGACCACCCAAGAGCGGGTACTTTATAGCTCCAACGGTCACTAATCGGATGTCCCCTGTACCAGTGAAGAGTTTGGGTTCCTCCCAAAAGTCTGTGACCCAACCAGGACCCCGATTTCACACTGCTGGAAATAGTGGGAGCTTCCCTTTTAAGCGGCTTAGTGAGGCTAAGTGGAAGGCCATGCGAGAGAAAGGTCTTTGCTTCCACTGTGATGAAAAATATTCGATAGGCCATAGGTGCAAAAACAAGGAGCTCCAAGTTTTGATGATCTATGACGAAGAAATAGGCGAGGCGGTAGGAAAAGAGGAAGCAATGCAAGGGGGCGAGGCAACGGGTATGGGGGGGGAGAAGTGATCGAGCTATCAATGAACTCGGTTGTGGGATTGACTACACCACAAACGATGAAGCTAAGGGGACACATAGAAGGGCAGCCGGTAGTGGTTCTTATGGATGGAGGAGCAACCCACAACTTCATAACGTTCGAGTTGGTGCAACGTTTGAGTTTGCCAAGGATAAAAACGGCTGGATATGGGATGATAATGGGAACCGGGATGGTTGTACAAGGAGCGAGAATTTGCAAGGGGCTGAAACTGATCCTTGATAACGTGCAGATAGTGGAAGATTTCCTTCCACTTGAGTTAGAGAGTTCCGATGTCATTCTTGCCATGAAGTGGCTAGCATCGGTGGGGAAAATGAGTGTGGATTGGAGGAATATGACCATGAAGTTCCAAGTGGGTGGAATGGCCATGACTTTGTAGGGTGACCCTAGTTTAAGTAAGACTTTAGTCTCCCTAAGGGCTATGATGAGGGCGTTTACAGAAAATGGGGAGGGAGTACTGCTGGAAATAGGAAAGATGACGAGCCGAGTTCAATGAATTGCAAGTGGGACTGCCCCGGAGTTTAGAGGAATTATTGGCTGAGTTCGAAGGGGTTTTTTCCAACCTGGAGGGACTACCACCCACTAGAAACAAGGACCATGCCATCAACCTTCTACCTAACACTCCTCCAGTTAGTGTTCGGCCTTACCGCTACCCTTATCTTCAAAAAAATGAGATTGAGAAGATGGTACGTGAGATGTTGGCATCTGGAATTATAAAGCCAAGTGTCAACCCCTATTCCAGCTCAGTGCTGCTCGTTAAAAAGAAGGACAGGGGCTGGAGGTTTTATGTAGATTACCAGGCCCTGAACAAAGTAACAGTCCCCGACAAGTTTCCAATCCCAATCATTGACAAGCTGCTAAATTAATTACATGGGGCTAAGGTTTTTTCGAAGCTGGATCTCAAATTTGGTTATCATCATATTTGAGTCAAGGTCGGGGACGAGCCTAAAATTCCATTTCGAACACACGAGGGCAACTATGAATTCCTCGTCATGCCCTTCAGATTGACGAATGCACCGACCACCTTCTAATCCTTAATGAATGACGTATTCAGGGAATATTTGAGACGATTTATATTAGTATTTTTTTATGATATATTAATTTACAGCTAAGATTTTGAACAGCATGCGCAGCACTTGCGCTGTGATCTGAAGGTGCTGGCTGAAAATCAATTGTTTGCAAACAAGAAAAAATGTTCATTCGGGCAGCTAGAAGTTGAGTATCTTGGCCACGTCATTTCCCAACAAGACGTGTCAGCTAATCGATGCAAGGTGCAAGCCATGATGGATTGGCCCACACCCACATCTTTGAAGGAATTGAGGGGATTCCTTGGTCTCACATGATACTATAGGAGGTTTGTAAGAGATTATGGCAAAATGGCGTGGCCCCTCATGGAGAGACTAAGGAAGAATAATTTTTTCTGGGATGGGGAAGCTAAGCGAGCCTTCTAGCAGCTCAAGACAGTGATGGTGTCTCTTTCGGTTCTAGCACTACCAAATTTCAATCAACCATTTATCATTGAATATGATGCTTCAGGGCAAGGGTTGGGGGCAATGTTGATGCAGAATTATAGGCCAGTTGCATACTTTAGCCACGCTCTTAAGTCGTCAGAGAAATCTGTTTACAAAAGGGAGCTGATGGCCATGGTGTTTGAAGTTGATGGGTTTTCACCTCGAGATACACTACCACTCGGGGTTAGAAAATAAGGCAGCGGATAGTTTCTTGAGAATCAGTCACCCGGTAGCCCTATTAGCCTTAACGGTTCCAAAGGTAGTTCAACTAGACTAGCTAGCCCGAGAGATGGAGAAAGATGCCTACTTACAGGGAATTATAAGCGAGTTATAGCAAGATCTTTCTTCCCGTTCAGATTTCCAACTGGTGGGTGACTAGCTCCTTTACAAAGAGCGGTTGTTCTTGCCTAAGGGTTCTTCCCTAATTCCATTATTACTCCATGAGGGTCACGACAAAAGTGTAAGAGGTCATTCAGGGTTCTTGAAAACGTATAAACGAATTGCAGCGATTGTGTATTGGGCCGGCATGAAGCGTGACATACGCCAATATGTGAGCCATTGTGACGTTTGCCAGCAAAATAAGTATAAATCTTTAACGCCAGGGGTACTTCTACAGCCTCTTCCTATTCCCGGTCAGATTTGAGCCATGGATTTTATTGAGGATTTACCAAGGTCGGGCCATATGAATTCTATACTTGTGGTGGTGGATAGACTAGCAAATATGGACATTTCATTGGTCTCAAGCATCCGTTCACAGCAAGAGTAGTGGCTGGGATTTTCGTCAAATAGATAGTGAGGCTTCACGGCATGCCCTGGTCTATTGTTTCGGATAAAGACAAAGTATTCATGAGCCGTTTTTTAGAGGAGTTGTTCCGGTTCCAAGGTACTAAACTTAATCGTAGCACGGCCTACCACCCACAAACAGACGAGCAAACGAAGGTCCTCAATTGGACCCTAGAGACGTACTTCCATTGTTTTGCATCAGTAAGGCCTATGGGATGGTATGTGTGGGTGCGATGAGTTGAATTGTGGTATAACACCTCATACCACGTTGCTTCAAAGGTAACTCATTTTCAAGCAATGTACGGGAGGGAACCGCCAACCTTGATAAGATTTAACAAGGGAACCACCCTCGTGTCTGCAGTAGAATAATAATTGATGGAATGGGATCAAGCATTGGAAGAACTTAAGGACCAACTAGCAAGAGCTCAAGCGATCATGAAAAGGGGGCTAAATAGAAAAGAAAGGATGTGTAGTTTGTTGTGGGTGACCTCATCTATTTGAAAATAAGGCCCTCCTGAAGGAAGACCTTGGCTGTCCACACTAATGAGAAGTTGGCTCCTAGGTTCTAGGGTCATTTGCAATTGAGCAGAGGGTTGGGCCAATGGCTTACAAACTGGCGTTGCCGCACATTGCCATTTTCACCCTGTTTTTCATGTGTCACAGCTAAGAGAGGCCAAATGAGAGGTGGGAGCAAGAGTAGAGATTCCCCATCAACTGAATGCAAACCTAGAGATGAGGGTTGAACCAGAAGCGGTGCTGGGAGTTCGGCTAGGAAGGGGTTCTAACTTGCGTGGGCTGGATGTCTTGATAAAATGGAAGGGTTTATGTAACATCCCCCATCGAGCGATAGGAAGGTCCTAAACAACTTACCTTGATGGACCTACACGAACTTTCCAAGGGGGTCACCCATCCTTAGATTTCCCCAGGTCAAGCACGCTTAACCTTGGAGTTCTTTGCCTGCATTCAGCCCAAAAGGTATCCAGTTAGTGTTGTTTCCTTCCTTACTTATCCTCGATATATACTATTCTCCTCTGGGCTCCCGGGGTATTATATTCTCCCCCCTTAAGCACATGACGTCCTCGTCATGCGACCTTACAACTGATCTCAAACCTTCTCCCTTTTGGAGGTTGTCATCCTAGCAGCCTGCCAGGAGCCGCTCCTTGATCAGACCTCGTGCCCCGGCACCACTCCCCACCCTCATTGGACCGCCTTCTCCAACAGTCGGCTCTGATACCACCTGTAACATCCCGCATCGAGCGATAGGAATGACCGGAACAACTTACCCTGATGGGCCTACGCGAACTTCCCAAGGGGGTCACCCATTCTTGGATTTCCCCAGGTCAAGCACGCTTAACCCTGGAGTTCTTTGCCTGCATTCAGCCTAAAAGGTATCCAGCTGGTGTTGTTTCATTCCTTACTTATCCTCGATATATATTATTCTCCTCTGGGCTCCTGGGGTATTACAGTTTACCACCATTAGAGGCAACTTGGGAGCCCTACAACATGATTCAACAATAGTTTCCGACTTTTCACCTTAAGGTCAAGGTGAAAGTGCGGGAGAGGAGTAATGATAGGCCGCCGATGTACCGGACCTACCTACGAAACCACAAGCAACAGTAGGCATGAAAATTAGAATAAGGGGTCATCACATGCAAGTGTAACAACCAGCATTTGCGCGTGGGAGGGGTAGAATTGTAATCCACATGCTGAGGAAATAATCAGCATGTGCAGGGGAATTCAGTTAGAAGGAGGTGAGGAGAGGTATAAATAGGGGGGAATGAGAGAGAGAAGGACAATTGGGTTTTGGGTAAGAGAATTCTGGAGAGAAAGGGCCTCTCGAATGCCCTGGGTTGTTCTTATTCTTGGCTACAAATTCTGATAGCTATTGATATTTGATGACTATTTGAATTACTATCTGGGATCATATCACTCACGTAAGAGAGTCCTTTTTAGTTTCGTAGCAGAGACACGGATTTGGGATATGCTAAGTTCCGTCATGTCATGTGAAGGTAAAAGTTAGTGACATTGGTGGTTGGCCTTGCATAATATTATGAAACGTCTGTATTAACTGTAAAGTAGGTTAGGGCAACAGAAGTCTAGGGCACCAGATAGAAAAGAAGACAATATGTAAAATTACTTCTTGCGACAACTAAACAAAATGATCTTTGATACCTTACATAAGAAAGCTCATTGAGCTTATATACAGTTGATCCTAACTGCTATAACAAACTACACATCACCGCATATAACAACATATAAAGTCGCGTACAACAACTAATAACATAACAACATATGCTAAGGAAATACAATATTTTAACAGACAACAATTCCAAATATCTCTCCAACATTCCCCCTCAAAGAGAACTTCCCTTGGAGAGCATTCATCTAGCAGTGAACTCTCGTGAATCAGCAACCATGGGAGACTGTTGCATATGCAATCTTTCAACCAAAAACTTGAACCTGCTCCTTGGTAACCCTTTAGTAAACACATCAACTATCTGATAAGTAGTAGGCACATATTTGATCTCAATTTCATTCTTCTCCACCTTCTCACGAACAAAATGAATATCTATCTCAATATATTTTGTGCGGGCATGAAAAATTGGATTCTCAGCAATACTTTTGGCTGCTTGATTATCACTCCAAATTATTGGAGTATGCTCACATGAATATCCCAGCTCACTGAATAAGGATTTTAGCCACAACACTTCAGTCACACCTTGAGCAATGGCTCTATATTCAGCCTCCCCAACTGATCGTGCAACCACGGACTATTTCTTGGAGCTCCAAACAATTAGATTATCACCAAGAAATACACACACACCACTAGTAGATCGCCTAGACACCTTACAGCCGACGTGATCAACATCCGTGAAAACAATAAGAGGTAAATCGGTTGAAGAAGGTGAAAAGAATAGGCCTAAGCCAATTGTACCTTTTAGATACCTCAGCAGCCTTTTACATGCCAACCAATGCTGTTGTTTGGGAGTAGCCAAAAATTGACTCAACTTATTCACTCCAAAGGCTATGTCTGGCCGTGTATAAGTAAGATACCGCAGTGATCCAATCAGTGTCCGATACAAAGATGGGTTAGCAAACAATTCACCTTCATTAGTTAAAGACACAGTAGTATCAACCGATGTTTCACATGAATTACAATCTGACATAGCAGCCTTCTTTAACAAGTCTAACACATATTTTGTTTGAGTAAGATAGAAACCATTGCCATCTCTATATGCCTCAAATCCTAGGAAGTAATTGACTGAGCCTAGGGTCTTTAGAGCAAAATGTGTATCAAGGTCATGAATACAGGCCTGTAAAGCAGTTGAATCTGAGTCGGTAATCAATACATCATCAACATATACCAAAATGAAAATAACAAAAGTAGATGTTCTTTTGATAAACAAAGAAGCATCGGATACAACTCTTAAGAAACCCCAAGACTGAAGAGCATTCCTTAACTTTGTATACCAAGCTCTAGGAGCTTGCTTCAACCCATAAAGGGACTTTTTCAGCCTGCATACATGAGAGGGATGTGTAGAATTAACAAACCCATCAAGCTGAACATAAACACTTCCTCTTCAAGATCTCCATTTAGGAATGCATTATTTACATCAACTTGTTGTATATCCCATCCAAAGGTTACCGCCAAAGAGAACAAAACTCTAATAGTGGGTGCTTTAATAACAGAGCTGAATGTTTCAGCATAGTCAATACCCGAATTTTGAAGAAATCCTCTTGTAACTAGGCGAGCTTTATATTTTTTAACAGATCCATCAAAATTATACTTAATCCGGAACACCCATTTACATCCAATTAGGTTCATATCATCAGAAAAAGGAACAAGCTCCCATGTGTTATTTTTCTGCAAAGCTGAAAGCTTCTCTTCTATAACTTTAACCCATCGTGAGTCTAATAAGGCCTCATGAACTGTATTAGGTTCTAAAGAACTCACCAAGGCTTGAGGAGATGAGGTTAAGAGATGCCTGGTCTTGGACCTAGTAGTCATAGTAGAATAGAGGGAGCAGGAGCAGCTTTGTGTTTAGGAATAGAAACTAAAGGTCTAGGATTAAATGACTGCACTGGCAGATGAGATGAGGGAGCAAAAACTTCCTTAGATGAGGAATGTTCAAAATTTATAGCAGTGTGTAACGACTCAAGAGGAATAGAAGACTGTGCTACTTAAGGAGTATGAGAAGAAGTGTAAGCCAAAGAAGAAGGAAGAGACTAAAAAAGCAAAGTAGAAGTACTCTTTGGAATCAAAACAGATGAAGCCGATGAAGAAGAGAAGAGAACTAGAAATGGAAACTCATCTGGATTAAAACTCACATGTCTAGAGACAAATTTTTCCAAAGGGGTGCAAACAAATGTAACCTGCTTGAGTATGGCTATATCCAAGAAATATGCATTTGTGAGAATGAAAATCAAACTTGTGCTTGTTATATGGTCTTAAGAAAGGAAAGCAAGCACACCCAAAGGGTTGTAACAACAAATAATTAGGTGATTTATCATAAAGAAGTTCAAAGGGGGTACGAAAACGTAAAGATGAAGATGGTAGCATGTTGATAACAATACTGCAGTTTGAAATGCTTCTTCCCAGAATTTTAAAGGCATGGAAGCATGAGCAAGTAATGTAAAACTCATTTCAACTACATGTCTATGTTTCCTCTCAGTTACACCATTTTGTTGGTGAGTGTAAGGACATGAAAACCTAGGTTGTATCCCATGACTTTGTAGATAAGGTAGAAAGGCTCGAAATTCCCCTCCATTATCAGTTTGAATGGCCTTAAGTTTGGTTTGGAACTAATTTTCAGCAAGTTTATGGAAACTGATAAAGGTAGGTAAAGCATCAAATTTTAATTTTAATGGATATAGCCATGTGAATTTGGAATAAGCATCAACAAACACAATGTAATATCTAAATCCTTTGACAGAAATAGTAGGAGAAGGGACCCCAAACATCAGAATATATCAGCTCTAAAGGTCTCTTTGCTGTAATATCATGAGAGACAAATGGAAGTTGATGATACTTGCCAAGCTTACAAGAATCACAAAATGAGAGAGCTAAAGGTGAACATGGAATTCTAATTTTATTAAGAATCAACTTCAATACATTGTATGTAGGATGACCCAATCGAGCATACCACTGTTGGCATGTCTTATTAGACTGAGCTAAACAAACGCTAGGAGACATTCCATGATTAAATGGAAGCTGTCTTTTACAATATGCAGAAGAAGAATCCGTACATTTATTCAAAGAGGATGAAGAAACAGCAAGGGAAGCTGAATCAATAGACTTGACAGATTGTTTAGGGACGCTGGCAGCTTGATCAAAAGCAATAACCAGTTGATAAAGACCATCCCTAAGATGTCCTCGAAGCAACACCAGTCATGTATTCTTATCCTTAATAAAACACACATTTGAAGAAAATTCAGCAATCACATTATGGTCATTAATAAGTTGTGGTACACTGATTAAACTTTTTGTCATATGAGGAACATGAAGAACTCTAGGTAACGTAAGAACCAAAGTAGGTTTAGTATGAGTATATAGTTGTCCAAGACCAACATTAGATATAGGCAATTGCTTACCATTACCAACGGACACCTTATCACATCCATTGTAAGGTGTGTGTAATGACAGGTTGTTGAGATTTGAAGTAATATGATTTGTTGCACCAGAATCAACAAACCATGAGTGATCAGGCAAAGGTGTGAGAGAAAAAGTTTCAGAAGGCTGAGAAAAATGACCATACGAGGTGATTCCTTGTGAAGAACCTATATCAGTCATGTAGGGCTCATTAGAATCAGTGAAGGTAGCTACATATGCTCTAGAATCAGCCAAGGGAAGCCTTTAGAAATTCTGAGGACCTTGAAAAAGCTGCTGAGAGTTCTGAAAATTTTGACCACCAACATTCCTTTGAAAATTCCTATCAAATCTATGGTAGCATTTATCAACAAAGTGCCCTGATTTGCCACATAATTGACAATATACTCGCCTATTAGATGCCCTACCTCTTCGTCCTCTTCCACCTCTATATCCTCCTCTTTGTACAAAACCTCCTCTAGCATTGTTGCTATTATGTGACGCAACAGAAGTCATATTCACATTAACAGGAGTATGTGAAATAGATTCCAGATTTACCATAGAATGTGCAGTATTCTTAGAGTTCAATCGCTGCTCATGCATTAACAACAGATACTACACCTTTTCTAAATCAATCTCATCCATTTGATAAGTAATCAAGCTTACAACAGTTTCATATTCATGATCTAATCCATTTAGAATTGCAAGTAACAAATCTTTATCACTTAACGCTTCACCAATCGCAGCTAACGAATGACCAATCGTCTTGATTTTCAGAGTATAATCATTGATAGACATTGATTCCTTTCTAACAGACCTTAGTTGTTGCTTTAATTGAAATGATTTTGCTATGGTTTGGCGAGAATACAAACTCTCAAGTACAGACCATACCTCGGCAAATGATTCACATTGAATTACCGATGCAAGCACATCCTTATCAATGATTGAAAACAGCCAGCCAAGCAGCAATTGATCAGACCTCATCCAATTCATATACTCCATGTTAACAACTGGAGTTTCACCATCGCCAATTGAATCTGACACATATTTAGGAGGAGGAGGCGACTTGTTCAGAAAAGGCAACAAGTCAAAGGCGCGAATTGTAGCAAGAATCTGTGCCTTCCAAAAGATGTTGTTGTTCGAGTCTAACTTAATCGGTATAAAGCTAAAAGACTTCGCTACAGTAGAGGATGAGGATAGAAGATATCGGAAGTGAAGAGGAAGAGTTCCCATCCAGATTTGAAGCCATTAACGCAAGTCCCAGGCTCTGATACCATGTAAAGTAGGTTAGGGCAACAAAAGTCTAGGGCACCAGATAGAAAAGAAGACGATCTGTAAAATTACTTCTCGTGATAACTAAACAAAATGATCTTCGATACCTTACATAAGAAAGCTCATCGAGCTTATATACAGTTGAGCCTAACTACTATAACAAACTACACATCACCACATATAACAACATATAAAGCCACATACAACAACTAACAGCATAACAGCATATGCTAAGGAAATACAATATTCTAACAAACAACAACCAAGTGAAAACTTAAGTTCATGATTTACTAAGGCCATAAAGAGCTGACATCAAACTAGAATTTTACTATAAGGTCGAGAGGGAAAACAAAATGCAAATACAATTGTCTATTTAGTGGAAAGTAGAGTTTCGGATCGAATAAGTCTAAGAGGAGCTAACAGCCAAGTAAAACTGCACAATAAGGCCAATTGTGGAAAATATACTATATAGAGGATCGACTATTGGCCAATCGAGAGTGGGCACTGATTGAGCTTATGATAGTGGACATACTGTAAGATCCATTCTCTAGGCTAGTTGACATTTTTTCAGTGTTTGACAATAAGCTGATTTTTGAGACCCTAATGAATTACAATGCAAATTCCCAATATGTTAGTAGTCTAAGATAAGGAGATCTAGATATACCAAGATTTGTGTATTTTGGTTTGGATTTAGCAAATTGAAAATTAGGCCATACTTAGGCCCCTTTCAAGGACCAAAAATCCTCAAGGCGTGCTCAATCTTTGAATGAATCTTTATACCAATTTTTAACATGTTAATAACTGAGAATGTAAAGGTTCAAAAATGATAACTAGTATGAATTTCAAAGAAGGGGGACAAAAGCAATTAGAGTGCACAGTGCATGGGTGAATTAGGTGGAAAACTTTACCAAGTGTTTGAGGATGTGTAAGACACCCTTTAGATTCCAATTTGGTCATTTAAGAAATCATTTTTCAGTGTTATACAACCTGTAAAATAAGAAATATAAAATGGTTAGGAGAGAGAGTGATTGGAGTGAGCAGAGTAATCATAATGGTTTTAGCTTTTCAACTTTTTCTTAACTTAGCATGTATTAGGCAAATCTAAGGTGTTGCAATGATGTGGGTTTTGGGAGCTGGAAGTGTAATACCCCTGTTATAGAGAATATTTTAATAGAAGTGAAATTGCATTTTTTGCAATTGATTATTAACTTTGGCAAAGTTAATAACTTAAAGTGGAAGGAACCATGTAAAACACTAGGAAATAGGCTACTAGAAGACTTCGATCTATCGGAGATGAAGCCATAGACGATTGAAGATAATAGAAAATTTAGTAGGATAACTATGGTTAACTAAAACTGGGTCACAGTTGATGTAAGTGCCCAATATTAGCAATACTATGTTACTTTATCTAAAACGTTTTTATACACAACCCAAACACTAAGGGATGTACCCATGCAACACAAGGGTAATGTAGAGGTTTTCATAGTGAACTTGGGGATGAGTTTGGATTGAAAACTAGATGCAGAAAATATACATTATAAATTCCTATGTGGTTATGGAATACCAACAAATTTACAGCGTCAACTTTGTAACAGTAATCTACTAGGAATGGTCAAGTAACGTACAAAGGTTAACTACTTAGTGACCCTAAGGTAACATGAGATTCAAGAGAATTAAGGATCAAAAAGCAAACAAAAAGAGGATGAATAATATTGCTTATTCCATAAATTTCGACTGACTTATGCTCAAACTTTGTTAAGCAGTGACCATTTTTTACGTGGAGTAGTAGGAAGATAATGATGAGAAAGACGAAGATGAAATGTAGGGAACAAGGAAGAGTGAGAGTGTCAAAAACCATAATTATCACACCATATATAGACAGAAAATAAACATGCATATATGTGGAGAAAACAAATCCCATAATACAACATTCAATATACAAACATAAAACCAACAAAAAAATTAAAATTTAATAAACGAAAGAGGTGTTACTAACAAATTAAGGTCTTGAAGAAATGCAATCTCTAATGTAATTAAGCTCCAAGGGACAAGATTAACAAGATCCCTGCATTACATTCTCACAAAAAAAAAGGTGTGCAAGTCAAACCCATGGAAAAAAAGTGAATTACATACCTCAACTAGCGAAAACCTTCATAATTGCATAATATAGTACAAAATAAGAAGTCATAATTGAAATCCCATCCTACTTAACCAAAAAGTAAATTACGTATATGTAAAAAATAGGGAACCAAAAATGAAAAAAAGTGCAACATTACCTCAGTCCAAAATGCTCGTTCCATCAATTTTGCCAAGTTTAAGAAAATAACAGAACATAACGCATAACAAAATTAACATACCACAAAAACTAATAAAGTAAAAGGATGGTGTTAGTCCAAACATTTGCATAACTATGTAAATCAATATTGGAAGTAAAAAGTGAATGAAATCAATATGTTTCAAATTTTCACCTTTTGGTTACAAAAATAAGATAGAAAAAAAAAAAAAAAAAGAACAAGAAGACATAAAGTCGGTAATCAAATATTTTTGTTCAAAGGTCAGGGTAATAACTAAGATGATGAAGTGAAATTGGTCTCAACCATAGAGCTTGTTGCAAATAGAATGCAGAATCCTTGAAACACAACATACTATTCAAAGTAAAATCTTCCTTTCCAGTAAAAATATACAGTTTTACATGGTTTACACTATTCAAAATATACCCCGATCCATTCAATTTTATAACAATTTATTTTTTTACCAACTTTAACAACACCTATTTTCCAGCACTTATTTTCATACTAATACAAGAATGTGTGAAAATTGGAATACGACGTGAAATGCAATGATGCAGGAATTAGTTTTATATAGATCAACAATCAATTTTTTTCTATTATCATTTTGGTCGAGGACAAAAGAAAGGATTGGGGTTCTATTTACATTTTAAATATAACTTAAACAGGGCAGGCAATGCAACCATTTTTAAAATGAATAAAACTACATAAACCACAACATTTAGGCTCAAGATTACACAACAAATATTAAGTTTCAAAAAATGACACAAGAACAAGAGATGTGATACAGGAACAATACTCGATAAATTGAAGTCATTAGCTAAAAATAAATAGACAATGATAAACGACAACATTCGAATTCAGAATTCCCCACAAACATTAAGTCTCAAAATGCTATAGTTTACACATATTACAGGACAGAGAGATATGATCCAACAACAATACTAAATAATTGATATAATTAGATTGTTGATAAACCACAAAATTCATTTTCATAACAATTTACTTTTTCTCCAACAAATAAACACCTGTTTTCCAACACTTTTTTTTCATATTAATAGAAGAATGTCTGCAAATCAACATTTCAGGCGAAACACAATGCATGCAAAATAGCATTCTAGGTGGAATGCAATGATACAAGTTTTAGTTATGAACCAACAATCAATTTTTATCTATTATTAATATGGCCAAAGAGCATGGAAGGATTGTCGTTCTAGTAATATTTTAAATATAACTTACGTAAAAGAAGGAAATGCAACCATTTTTATAACGAATAAATACTAAATAAATTGATCTAACTATCTAAAAAAATGACATTAATAAGTCGCAACATTTTGGTTCAAAATTTTGCCATGGACAATAAGTTTCAGAAAGTGATGATTTACACAAGAACAGGAGAGATGATCCAACAAGAAGGCTAGATAAATTGATATGACTAACTGAAAAGAAATAGGTTGTGAGAAACTGCAAAATTCAAGTTCAAAATTCTCTACAAACATTAAGTTTCAAAAGGCAACGATTTACACATATTACAAGGAAGAGATAGATGATCCAACAACAATACTAAAATTGATGTAATTACATTGTTAATAAATCACAAAATTTACTTTAATAAAAATTTATTTCTTTCACCAACTTTAATCCACACCTTTTTTTCAGCTTTTTTTTCATATTAATAGAAGAATGTGTGAAAATTAGCATTCTAAGGGGTAACAGGATCTCTAGGAGTAGGATTCCCACACTAACTTTAATCCAAACTTGTTTTTCACCACTTCTTTTTTTTTTCCATACTAATAGAAGAATGTGTGAAAATTAGTTATATGGACCAATAATCAATTTTTATATACTATTATTTTGGCCAATGAGCATGACAGGATTGTGTTCCAGTAATATTTTAAATATAACTTACGCAAGGAAAGTAATGCATACATTTTTAGAATAAATGAAACTAAAGGAAAGGGAAAACAAAAGACCAAGAGAGATGATCCAACGGAATTTAGGTTTCAAAAAGTGACCATTTACACAAGACTAATAGAGATGATCGAAAAACAATGCTAGATAAATTAAAGTGATTAGCTAAAAAAAAATAGGCAGTGATAAACCGCAACATTCAAGTTAAGAATTCTCCACAAATATTAAGTTTCGAAAAGCGATGATTTACACATATTATAGGAAAAAGAGAGATGATCCAACAACAATACTGAAATTGATGTAATTAGATTGTTGATAAACCACAAAACTCGCTTTCATAACAATTTGTTTATTTCACCAACTTTAATTCTCACCTGTTTTTCAACAAACTTTTTATATTAATAGAAGAATGTGTGAAAATTAGCATTCTAGGTGGAATACACTAGTGCAGAATTACTTATATGGACAAACAATCTTTTTTTCTATATTATTTTGGCTAAGGAGAATGAAAGGCAATGCAACCATTTTTAGAAAGCATAATACTAGATAAATGTATGTAACTAGATAAAAAGAAATTGGCATTGATAAACCACAACATTCAGGTTTAGGATTACCGAATGGACATTAAGTTTCAAAAAGTGATGATTTACACAAGCCCAAGAGATGTGATCCAAGTACAATACTAGATAAATTGAGGTAATTAGCTAAAGAGAAATAAACATTGATAAATCACAACATTTGAATTCAGAATTGAAGTAATTAGATTGTCCATAAAGCATAAAATTCACTTTCATAGCAAAATTCACAAAATTGATGTAACATTCAAGTTTAAAATTCTCCCACAGACTAGTTCCTGAAAGTGAAGATTTATACAAGACCCAGAGATGGGTCAACAACAATACTAGATAAATTGAAACGATGAGCTAAAAAGAAATTGGCAGTGAAAAACCGTAACACTCAAATTCAAAATTCACCATAGAGCATAGTTATTAAAGGCGCGCCTAGGCGCAAGGCGCCAGTTTAGCGCCTCACCTAGGCTAAGGCAAGGCGCTGAGGCGAGAGGCGCGCCTCATGAAATTCGCGCCTGCATCCTTTCTTCCTCTCCTCTCCAGCATCCCCTCTTCTCAGTTTCAGCATGTATACATCACTACTTATTTACATTTCTTTAGTTTAAGTAAATGTCCACATTTTTTTTATTTATATTTTACCTTCCATTTACTTTAATACATAAATGTAAATAAAAAAGTACCCCCCATTTGAATTCAATAAAAATATCTAAAAAATCAAAATCCATAACAATAAGAAAATAGAATTTTGATTTTAGTACAAACTCAGGATTTAGCGATTTTACCACCCCCAAAATACATACCTACTATTTCTTGAAAAATTCATTAAAAATCATTTTAACAACAGTGAATATTAACTATCAAAATACCGGGAGATAGTTTTTCAAAATGAAAACATTTTCTTATATGTCTCCTTATAATGCCCTAATCTTCCAGACTTAGAAAAAATGCGCTAATCTTCCAGACCTAGAAAAATAGCATTTTTCAAAATGAAAGCATTTTCTTGATTGTGGACTTGTAGTGTTTATTGATTGTGGAGAATACTAAAGCTATTCCAAAATGTCCTCCATCAATAAAACAAGAGATTGGAGAGTACATGCAAAAGAAGAAAAATAAAAGGGAATCAAGGATGAGCAAAATATGGCACCGTAAGATGATAATTTTCAATTTGGTGAAGGGTATGATGATGATGATGATTAAAACTTCTTTATTGATTGTGGACTTGTAGTGTTTATATGTTTGTTTAGAACTTTGCACGATGATTGGTACTTGTTTGAGTTTGAGACTTTAAGTTTGAACTTTGATGATGTTTCTAGTTTAGAAATTGCATGATGAATGAATTAACTTTGATGTTGTTAGTTTAGAATTTGAAGATAATGAAACATTAATGATATGCATGTGTTATTTTGATAATTTGATAGTTTTTTATAATTTTACAAGATTTTGAGTTTTTTTTCTAAAAGATGCGCCTTGCTTCGCAAAGGCGCGCCTCGCCTCGTGCGCCTCGCGCCTCAGGCTCCAGGACCCTTTGCGCCTCACTGCGCCTCGCGCCTTTCAGAACTATGGCATAGACACTAAGTTTCCGAAAGTCATAGTTTACACATATTAGAGGGCAAAGAGAGATAATCCAATAACAATACCAAATAATTTATGGAATTAGATTGTTGATAAACCACAAAATTGACTTTACTACAATTTATTTTTTTGCCAACTTTAATCAACACTAATTTTTCAGCACTTCTTTTCATATTAAGAGAATAATGTGTGCAAATCAGCATTCTACGTGGAATGTAATGATGCACAAATTAGTGTTATGGACCAACAATTAATTTTTATCTATTATTAATTTGGCCAAGTAGTGTGTTGTTCTAGTAATATTTTAAATATAACTTCAGCAGGTAAGGTAATGCAACAATTTTTAGGATGGATAGACCTAAATAAAAGGATGTAACTAGATAAATAGAAATCATAATTGGAAAACTACGACATTTAAGTTTCAAAAAGTGATGATTCATAGAAGACAAAGAGATTTGATTAGAGAACAATACTAGATAAATTAAAGTGATTAGCTAAAAAGAAATAGGCAAAGACAAACCAAAACATTCGAATGTGGAATTCTCCACAAGCATCTAGTCTCAAAAAACCACAATTTACGCATATTAGAGGGCAAGCATAGATGATAACAACAATACTAAATAATTGATGTAATTAGATTGTTGATCAAACAAAAATTCAATACCATGACAATTTATTTTTTCACCAAATTTAATCCACACCTATCTTTTAGAACTTTTTTTTTTCATATTAACAGAAAAATGTGTGTAAATTAGCTTTCCAAGTGGAATTCAATGATGTAGGAATTAGTTATGGACCAACAATCAATTTTAATAATATTTTAAATATAACTTATGCAAGGAAGGTAATGCAACCAACTTTACAATGAATAATACTAAATAAATGGAAGAAACTAGATAAAAATAAATTGACAATGATAAACCACAACATTCAAGTTTAAGATTCCCTAACAGACATTAAGTTTCAGAAAGTGATGATTTACACGAGACCAATAGAGCTGATCAGAAACAAATACAAGATTAATTAAAGTTATTACCTGTAAAGAAATAGGCAGTCATAAACCACAAAATTCAAAATTAAAAAATCTACCCAAAGAGTAAGTTTAAAAAACCATGCTTTACACATATTATAGGGCAAAGAGAGATGACCCACAAAAATACTAAATAATTATTGTAATTAAATTCTTTAAAAACCACATAATTCACTTTCATAACAATTTGTTTTTTTACGGACTTTAATCCACACCTGTTTCCAGCATTTTTTTTTCATATTAATAGAAAAATGTGTGAAAATTAGCATTCTAGGTTGAATTAGTTATATGGATATTGGTTTTAGTAATATTTTAAATACAACTTAACCACAACATTCAAGTTCAAAATTACCGAACGGATATTAAGGTTCTGAAATTGATTATTTACACAAGACCAAGAGATGTGATCCAAGAACAATACTGGATATATTGGAGTGATTAACAAAAAAGAAATAAGTTGTGATAAACTGCAATGATCGAATTCAAAATTCCCCACATAACATTAAGTTTCAAAAAGGCATCGATAGATGATTCAACAACAATACTAAATAATTGATGTAATTAGATTGTTGATAAATTACAAAATTAACTTTCAAAACAATTTATTTTCTCACCAACTTTAATCCACAACTAATTTTCAGCACTTTATTTTCATACTAATGGAAAAATATCCGCACATTAGCAATATAGGTGAAATGCAAGGAAGTAGGAATTAGTTATATAGACCAACAATCAATTTTTGATCGATTATTATTTTGGCCAAGGAATAAGAAAGGATTGCGGTTCTAGTAATATTTTAAATATAACTTAGGCAGAAAAGGCAATGCAACCTTTTTTTATAACAAATAACGCTACATAAATGAATGTATCTAGATAAAAATAAATTCACATTAATAAATCACAACATTCAGGTTCAAAATTTTACCAAAAGCATTAAATTTCAGTAAGTGATGATTTACAAAAGAAAAAGAGAGATGATCGAAGAACAATGCTGGATAAATTGAAGTGATTAGCTAAAAAGATATTAAGGTTCAAAATTCAAGTTTAGAATTCCCTAGAACATTAAGGTTCAAAAAATGATGATTTACACATGTTACAGAGCAAAGAGAGATGATCCAACAACAATAATACCAAAATTGATATAATTAGATTGTTGATAAATCACAAAATTCACTTTTACAACAATTTATTTCTATCACCAACTTTAGTCCACACTGATTTTTCAACATTTTTTTCATACTGAATGAAGAATGTGTGAAAACTAAAATTCAAGGTGGAATGCAATGATGCAGGAATTACTTGTATGGACAAACAATCAAACTTTTTCTATTATCATTTTCGCCGAGGACCATGAAAGGATATTGGTTCTAGTAATATATTAAATATAACTTAAGCAGGGAAGGCAATGCAACTATTTTTAAAATGAATAAAACTAAATAATTAGATGTAACTAGATAAATAGAAATTGACATTGATAAACAACAACATTCAGCTTTAGGATTATCAAACGAACATTAAGTTTCAAAAAGTGATGATTTACTCAAGACAAAAAGATGTGATCTAAGAATAATACTATATCAAGTGATTAGCTAAAAAGAAATAGGCATTGATAAACCACAAGTTTGAATTCAGAATTGTCAACAAATATTAAGTCTTATTAAGTCTCAAACAGGCAAGGTTTATACATATTAGAGGGTAGAGGGAGATGATCCAACAACAACATTAAATAATTGATTTAATTAGATTGCTGATAAATCATAAAATTCTAATTCATAATAATTTATTTTTTATAGAAAAATGTGTGAAATAGCATTCCAGGTGGAATGCAATGATACAAGAATTAGTTATGGACCAACAATCAATTTTTAACTTTTATGATTTTGGCTAAAGAGCATGAAAGAATTGTGATTCTAGTAATATTTTAAATATAACTTATGTATAGAAGGCAATGCAACCATTTTTATAACAAATAAATACTAAATAAATCGATGTAACTATATAAAAAAATTGACATTAATAAATCACAACATTTAGATTTAGAATTTCGCCGTGGACATTAAGTTTCAGAAAGTGATGATTTAAAAAAGAACAAGAGAGGTTATCTTACAACAAGGCTAGATAAACTGAAGCAATTAGCTAACAAGAAATAGATAGTGATAAATTATAACATTTAGGTTTAGGATTATCGAGCGGACATTAAGTTTCAAAAAGTAATGACTTACACAAGACCAAAAGATGTGATCCAAGAACAATACCAGATAAAATAAATTGATTAGCTAAAAAAATAAGCAGTGATATAAACAACATTTGAATTCAGAATTTTCCACAAACATTAAATGTCAAAAAATC
Source organism: Diospyros lotus (assembly GCF_014633365.1). Classification (NCBI taxonomy): domain Eukaryota; kingdom Viridiplantae; phylum Streptophyta; class Magnoliopsida; order Ericales; family Ebenaceae; genus Diospyros; species Diospyros lotus. The sequence goes on from NC_068340.1 coordinate 14,046,320, forward strand.
ACGGTTTACACATATTATAAGGGAGAGACGGATGATCTAACAACAATACTAAATAATTAATGGAATTAGATTATTGATAAATCACAAATTTCACTTTCTTAACAATTTATTTTTTCTCCAAGTTTAATCTACACCTACTTTTTAGATATCAATTTATATCTATTATTATATTGGCCAAGGAGAATGAAAGGAATGTGGCCTAATAATATTTTAAATAATTTACGAAGGAAGTCAGTGAATCTATTTTTAAAATGAATAATACTAAATAATTAAATGGAGGAAACTATATAAAAAAAAAAAAGTGATAAAGATAAACCCCAAAATTCAGGTTCAAAATTCCCCCATTGATATTTTGCTTCAAAAAATGATGACTTACACAAGTCCAAAAGAGATGATGGACAATACTAGATAAATTGAAGTGATGAGATAAAAAGAAATTAGCAGTGATAAACTGGAACACTCAAATTCAAAATTCTTTACAAATAAAAAGTTTCAAAAAGCTATAATTTACACATTACAGGGCGGATAGAGATGATCCAACAAAAATAATAAATAATTGATGTAATTAAATTGTTTAAAAAATACAAAATTCACTTTCATAACAATTTATTTTTTCACCAACCTTAACCCATACCTATTTTTCAGCACTTTTTTTCAAATTAATCGATGAATGGGTGCAAATTATTAGTATTCTAGGTGGAATGCAATGATGCAGGAATTACTTATATGGACAAACAATCAATTTTTTTCTTTTATCAATTTGGCTGGGGAGCATGAAAGGATATTAGTTCTAGTAATATATTAAATATAACTTATGCAGGGAAGGCAATGCAATCATTTTTAGAAAGAATAATACTAAATAAATGGATGTAACTAGATAAAAAGAAATTGACATTAATAAACCACAACATTCAGGTTCAGAATTTTTCCACGAACATTAAGTTTGAGAAAGTGATTATTTATATGAGACCAGAAAAGATGGTCTGAGAACAATCCTATATAAATTGAAGTGATTAACTAAAAAGAAATAGACTGTGATAGACCGCAACATTTAAATTCAGAATTCTACACAAACATTAAGTTTCAAAAATGCATGATTTACACATATTACAAGGTAAAGAGATGATCGAACAACAATACTAAATAATTGATGTAATTAGATTATTAATAAACTACAAAATTCACTTTCATAACAATTTATTTTTTCACCAACTTTAATTAACACACATTTTTCAGCATTTTTTTCATGTTAATAGAGGAATGTGTACAAATTAGCATTTTAAGTGGAATGCAATGATGTAAGAATTAGTTATATACAGTGCTATTAAAGGCGTGCCTAGGCGCAAGGCGCACCTAGGTGCACCTTTAGAGACAAGCCTAGACCCACCAGGCCCTCATGTGCAGCCTTGTGCATGGGCACGCTTGGCTTTTTTTTTCTTACTGTTTTTAGGATTTATATTTAGTGTTTCTTTCTATTGATTCCCCACAAAAATATAAAGAATATTAGACTAGAATCATTCCATAATCTAAAACAATAATTGGCCAAATCATCCCTAGTAAAGAGACTAATTTTAAGGAGTAATTATCAGCTTATCTTTATGAATACTTTCCTATTTTCTGTACAGTCAACCTTTCCCATTTTTCTGTACAACCTATCTTTTTTAGTCTAGCAGAAATATAACCTTTCCTATGGTGTAAATTTCTAACCCTTATAAGTGGGGTTGTATTACAAGTAAAAATACATAGTTTTATTTCTCGTATTTTTCACAATTATATTATTTAATCTTTTACTGTTTAGAATTCATATTTCTTGCTGTAACTTTTTTAAAATGAACTATATCTAATAGAATCTTAATAGGAAAAGAAAACATTTGAGATTCCAATTCCAACTATTATTAAATACAAAATAAACAATAAATCAAGAGAGAAAAAAAAAACAACATAAGAGCGGATAACAGTAAATCTTAAATAGGATTAACAACCTATAAATTATTTAAAATTTCATTTAAATTGAATCACAACATTCAAATTCAGAATTCAAATTCACAACATTTAATTTAAGTTCAAACACAACATTTGAGATATAATTGTTTAAGTTAAACCACATCATTCAAATTCAGAATGCTCTACAATCATTAAATTTCAAAAAGCTATGATTACACAAATTACAGGGCAGAGAAAGATAATACAATAACAATACTTAGATTTCTAATAAACCACAAAATTCACTATCATAACATGTTATCTTTTCGCCAACTTTAATACACCTATTTTTCAGCACTTTTTTTTTCATACTAACAAAGAAATCTGTGCAAATTAACATTCTAAGTGGAATGCAATGATGCAGGAATTAGTTATATGAACCAACAATCAATTTTTATCTATTATTATTTTGGCCAAGGACTAAGAAACGATTGCGCTTCTAGTAATATTTTAAATATAACTTACGCAGATAAGGCAATGCAACCATTTTAGAATGAATAATGCTAAATAAATGGATGTAACTAGATAAAAATAAATTGACATTGATCAACCATAACATTCAGGTTTAGAATTCCCCCACGGCCATTAAATTTTGGAAAGTAATGATTTACACAAGACCAAAAGATATGATAAAGTGATTAGCTAAAAAGAAATTGGAAGGGATAAACCGCAACATTCAAATTCAGAAATCTCCACAAACATTAAATTTCAAAAAGTCATGGTTTACATATATTATTGGGCAAACGGAGACGATCCAACAACAATACTAAATAATTGACATAATTAGATTGTTGATAAACCATAAAATTCACTTTCATAACAATTTATTTTTTCTCCAACTTTAATCTACAGCTATTTTTTCAGTACTTTTTTTCTCATTAAAAGAAAAATGTGTGCAAATTAACATTTTAGGTGGAATGCAATGATGCAAGAATTAGTTCTGGGCCAACAATCAATTTTTATCTATTATTATTTTGGCCAAGGAGAATGAAAGGATTGTCTAATAACTTAAGCACACAAGTCAATGCCAATGCAATCATTTTTAGAATGAACAATACTAAATAAATGGATGTAACTAGATAAAATGAAAATGACATTAATAAACCACAACATTCAAGTTCCAAATTCCCCCAAGATATTAAGTTTGAGAAAGTGATGATTTTCACAAGACCAAGAGAGATGATCCAAAAATAATATTAGATAAATTGAAATGAGTAGCTATAAAGAAACAGGCAATGATAAACCGCAACATCCAAATTCAGAATTCCCCACAAACATTAAGTTTCAAAAGGCTATGGATTACACATACAACAGGAAAGCGACAAATGATTCAACAACAATACTAAATAATTGATGTAATTAGATTGTTGATAAACCACAAAATTCACTTTAACAATAATTTTTTAAAAAAAAAAATTAAACCACACCTGTTTTTCAACACTTTTTTCATATAGAAGAATGTGGGCAAATTATCTTTCCCAAGGGAATGAAATGATGCAGGAATTAGTTTTGACTAAGGAACGTGAAAAGATTGTGTTGAATAATACTAAATAGGGAAAAATGAGAGATTTCAATAAATTCTTCATAATTTATACATTGACATCCGGCCATGAGGGTTATGGCTATTATATATAAAGCAGCCCACAATTCTATAGAGCAGTTACCACTCCTCCACTACTAATAACTGCTCCTTTAATTACTCCACTACCTCCCCACTACTCTATTATTAAGAATAATCAGATAATAAAAGCTAACTAACAAATTCAGCAAAATAAGTAAAAATAAAAATAACAAACTGGTCGTGACAAGTAAATTTTCTGATCACACAAATTCCACGGAACACTTGAAGACCATATAATACCATTAAAGGATAACTCAAAACACCCACTAACAATCACATCTTCAGCCCTCCCAAAATGTCTCATGAATAAAAGCATTCCAATAGCCAGACCAATAATGCAAACAAAATTCAACTATGTACCCATCCCCAATATCAAAACCAATATACTTAAGAACTCAACAAAAAAGTTCAAAATTGTAATGTCTCATGAATTGTCCACAAATAAGCAAGTCATAGGGTGACACTCCATGCCCTCAGTGTGTCTGTAGGGCCCGCTTCCGAATACTTGAAAGAAGGTCCTTACATGGATGATATAGAACAAAACTGAACTCAACTCATTTCATTTCTAGCAGCGAAAATTTAATAAGATTTAATTACATTCCCAATATCTCATAACTCTAGGCTTGATGGCCATACAAAATAATATGAGGCTCAAATGCCACAACATAATAATTTTTCACTATTACAAACCTCACCAAATCACTAACTAGGATCTTTAAAGCTAGGACGCGTCTCCGTACACCACTATCCCTGGGTTGCAGTCCTATTGGACTCGCCCCCAATAACCGTCTTTCCTTTACCTGGAATGGCAAAGAAGATCAAGTGAGCCACAAGGCTCAGCAAGTTCGAGAAACAAGGAACAATATATATGATTCAAGAACACGATGACACCAAGCAGAGTAATCAAGGACTCCACAATATATACAAGATTCATAATTCATGAATTATCAATTCAACTCAATATATCATCTCACCATGTATCCCTATGCAAATGTGCATAAAATTTCAATGTCGTTATGAATTCTCATAGGCTCGCAAGCCATCAATCAATACATGCAAGAGTGCATCATTTCATTATCAATATCATTTTTCTCGGCTCTCAAGCCATAATTCAATGCATGCAAAAGTGCATAATTTCATTATCAATATCAATTTTCCCGGCTCTCAAGCCATAATTCAATGCATGCAAAAATGCATAATTTCATCATCAATATCAATTTTCCCGGCTCTCAAGCCATAAATCAATGCATGCAAAAGTGCATAAGTTTCATAGAACCTCACAAATAAATATGGAGCCAACCTGCCGGGCTATGGCCACCTCGTCCCGTGCCAAGTGCTCTAGGGTACCCTTTCTCCCTCCGCGCAAAATAATAAGTGCGCAAAACATATATATATATGTAACATGTACATGTATGCATCATGTATGCATTTGCCAACCACATGTATTTAAATTCTTATTTTCGCGATATTCATACTCTCAACATTACTTACCCATATCGGGTATTTTTCCGTCATCAGATAAATTCAACATATCTTACTTCATAACGTTTACCACATTCAAGGTATAATTTATGCCACGGAAATGCTTGATGTAATTCATATCACAAGAGTACTTCTTTGAGAGATGCTATTTAATATTAAATATCGATTCACCAGCTGAGGAGTATTATAAATTTAATAACTATTCTTCCCATCATATGATTGTTGTGATTTCATTTAACCAGTGATAGTATGCATTTACTTGCATTCGTGCTCATAGCTCAAATTCATTATTCGACCCCATGCAATCAAATGACCACACCACGTGAAATTGCTGACCAAACAAAATCCTGAAATTTTTCTAAGGCAATGGACCAAATAGAACATTTTTTGAAAATGTCTTCATCTTGAAAAACTAACTCCCGGTAATTTGATTACTAGCATTCATTGTTGTAAAAATAATTTTTAATGAATTTTTCAAGAAACGGAAACTATGTATTTCGATGGTGGTAAAATTGCAAATTCGTGGATTTGTACTAAAACCAAAATTCTAACTTTTTATTTTTATGGATTTTGATTTTTTTGATATTTTTATTGAATCCAAATGGGGGGTACTTTCTTATTTACATTTATGTATTAAAGTAAAGGAAAGTAAAATATAAATTAAGGAAAATGCAAACATTTACTTAAGTTAAGGTAAATAAAGGTAAATAAATAGGGTGAGAGCTGATAGCTCCCATTCAGAGGCATATGGGACGAGCTCGGGAACAGCTCGAGATCTTGAGGTCGCAGCTTACGGAGAGAGCTCAAGAGAGCTCGCGAGAAGGCCAAGCGAACGAGCTCGAGGTCATGAACGAGCTCGCGGTCAAGGGTTGAGCAAGAGCTCGCTGACGAGCTTGAGGTCAGGCGTGCGGCAAGAGCTCGCGGCCAAGAGCTTGCGAGATGAGCTTGCGAGATGAGCTCGCGAGGACGAGCGCGCGATCAAGCGGTCAGGGAGCATATAGGTGTGAGCTCGCGGCAAAGAGCTGGAACGAGCTCGCAGAAAGAACTGGAACGAGCTCGCTAGAACATCAATGAAGCTGAACGTGTATATATATATAACTGGGTTTGTCGAACAAAACAGGGGCATTCGAATAACTGTTTAAGCATGAATATATGATGGATTAGCTAGGCAGGGCATGCTTTAATAAGTTTTACAAATCTCTGAGGGGTATCAGCTCGTTACGCATATTGTATATATGTATTTACAAGTGGGTCTCATATATGGGTGAACAGTATATATTTATTTCCAATTCAGCTTTTGCTGTTTGATGCGAGACCTCCAAATACCTCAATAAAATCATTTGAATGGACTGAGCATTTTACATTCAAACACAGCACATATACATATAAGAAGCATTTGGATCAGTGAGCTCATTCAGAGGTGTTACACACACAGATATATATATATACATTGAACACTGCTTCTTTGGATGCAGAACGAACAGAGGTTCTCATCCTCACCTAGCTATATAAAATGCCATTCACGAAGAAAGCTTGGGGTGAAAACAAACCCCATTTTGAGACCTCAAGAAGACTCCAACAGATACCCAGATTCACAGACTCAATGAACTCTAGCAGAGAGTGAACCATACGCAGCAACAAGCGTATAAATATATTTTATACAAGTCTATATATATATAACCCCTCACAGTGAGTAAAATGAAGAGACTAACAGGGGGAACTTGCACGAGAAAATAAATAACAAGGGAGCTCGCACTGAAAATTAAGAGAGAGTGTAAGAAGAACTTGCCTGATAACTTTGCTATGCAGAAAAATCCTCCATTCCTGAAGCTGCTATCAACCCAGACGAAAATACCAGCAACCAGGAGGGAAAATGAAGGATAAGGAGCAGAAGTCTTAGATAGGAAAGGAGAGTACGCACAAGAGAAAAGGTCTCCACTGCAGATGAAACATGAAGAGGGCAATGCGCAGTCTGCACCTGCAACTTTGTCCAAATGACCTAATTGCCCTTCACCTTTACAATGGTCAAGAGGAAGACCAAGGGCACTATTGACATTTGGGCCAATTTATTTTATTATGATTTTCTTTTAAGGATTTCAAGTTTCATCTCTCAATTGGGCTCAGCCCATGCTATGGGCCATTCCATGGCCCAACTTGCTAACCCAAAAATAAATTTTCATCATCCAAGCCCATTAATAATATAATTAAAATTCCAAGCACATCTTAATAGCCCAATCTATTTGGACTTTCCCCACATTTTTTTGGTTCCCATTTAAATAGGCTACAAAACTCTTATTTCAACTTACTCTTTATTCCAATAAACAAGGAAAAATATTTTCAACCCTCAATTAATTAAAACAAAAATTTTTGAACCCAAAATAAAATACTTGAAAACGTCTAGACCCCCTAACGGGTCGTTACAGTGTCCGCAAGACTATGTTAATAGCAAATGAACAGCCATAAAAATGGTTGAGACTAAGTTGCCTAGGAGAAGAATTGACAATAGGATGATGCAAGGAAACTGAAGATGGGAAAGTAAAATTGCCAACAGCTTGAAGGAAAATGCGGACAATTTTGATGAACTGTCAACAGTGTGTGTAGGCTGCGCTGATGTCACCTTGGTTTGAGCTAAAATTCTTGAGCTGAGGCATATCTTAGTGACAAATTCAAGGATCCAACAAGAAGAAGTTGAAAATAAGAAACTTAATCAAAGTCTCTCACTAGCCTTGGGATTGTGTAAGGCGCAAGAAGAAATCAGTATTATATTCATCTCTTTGTGGGATTGGTGTTTAGTCCTAAGCAGCTCTTTGTGTAATTATGCATAATTGAGTGCTGCTAATTGTTTTATGTTATATATCGTTCTTTTCTCTTGTGAAAATTTAAGCTGGGAAGGATAAAGCAATGTTATGCTGGCTGCTTTTTTTCCTCTATATATAGCCAAATACCCTTATGAATGGGTGTGGCTGCTTGAGAAAGAAACAGAGAGAGAGAGAAAGAATCTTAATTCAATTTCAGCTTGCCTTTAGTTCAAAGGACCAGTGTGAAAGCTAAACAAGTTAGGGGTCAGTAAGGAACTTATAAACATCATTGTGCTAAGCATAGAATTAAAGTTGGATTCTATACTTTTGTTGAACAAATTGAAGCAACAAGCCTAAAAGGTTACCAAACCAGCCCTTAGAAATTGCATGCTGCACGCTACATGCTGTCATATGCATTGCATTGTTTTACATACTTTTATTTCATACATATTATGGTTATTTCATGCTTGCATCTACAGCCATGTGAGGCCAAGTCAACATGATATTTCCTGGGAAGGCAGTGAACTAAGGTTTCCATTAGGCCATAGGCTAGTCACTATGTTGAGAAATTGCATGTTAATGTAATGTCACAACCCTAAAGGGCAGGCAAGGACATGAATGTAATTAGTAGTAAGAGGGGTAAGATAGTAATTAGCCTAGTATTGTAATAAGCCATAGTTGTACTAATCGGTTACAGCTATAACCACTTGTACATGGTGGTTACAACCATGAGGCTGCCGATAAAAGGAAGAGAGGCGCCGAGGATGGGATTTATGCAAATGAATAGAACATAAATCTTTCCCTCCAAAATTTTCTCTTTTCTTCTCAATTCTCCCTCCTCCTTTTCAAATTCTCCCTCTCTCCCTCCAATTTGAATTCTGCAATTCCAAATTTACATAAGTCTCAGATCCGAGACTTATCATTTGGTGTCAGGGCAGGATATCCTCGGTGAGTGAAGGTGATAGTACTTGGAGCAGAATTAATGGCGGAAGGCATACGTATGAAGCAAATGGAGACGCGCATGGAGGCGCTGGAGTTTGGAATGAACCAAACTCACGAGGCGATCGCTCAAGGCTAGGAAGATCAAGTTGCTACTAGAGAAGCGATGCAGAGGGAATTGGAGAAACATCAGGAAACCATCAATCAGTATGGGTAGAGAATTCATAGCATATTCAATATGCTCTCTGCCCTCCCACAATATAGGTTGCCGCCTAAATTTCCACCGCCATGGACAACTGATCCCAGCCATTCCGGCCACGAAATACTCCCACGACCTGACGGGTTCATTGAGCTGAGTGAGCCGTCAGAGGTGGACACCGAGGCACCAGTAAGAGGTTTGAATTCTCACACTAATGTCTCCACTCCTATGCCTCGTTTGGAGATTCCTCTGTTTGACGAATCCAAGCCGAGTTGGTGGATCCGTCGATGTGAGAGATTCTTTCAGTTGTATAATGTGCCCGAGGTATACAGGATCACCATGGCTGCGGTGTAACTCAACGATACTGCCGACTCATGGTATCAAGGGTGGATCAAGGCAAGACAGGTGAAGGCTAGATGGAAAGAGTTCGCAGAAGAACAATATTGTTGAGAAAAACAAAATTGTCAATAGTAACAAATGAAATTTAGACCATTGGGAATGTATAATTCCATGCTAAAAGAGTTAGGTTCACAACCACTTGAAATTCAAATTTAAGATGATCTAGGAGGTAAGATAACCAGGAATTATGCATCACACTCATGTAAGAAAGTCCTTTTTATGGGCTATGCTAAGTTCTGTCATGTCGAGTGAAGGTAAATGTTAGTGACTTTGGTGGTTGGCCTTGCATGATATTATGAAATGTCTGTTTGAACAAGTAGAGATGAGGTAAAACCAACATGAGTTAACAGCCATGAGAGAAGTTGAGCTTATGATTCACTAAAGCCAAAAGGAGCTAACATCAAATTAGAATTTTGCTATACGGTCAATCGTGAAAACAGAATGCAAATACGATTGTCTATTTAGTGGAAAGTAGAGTTTAGGATCGAAGAAGCCTAAGAGGAGCTGATAGCCAAGTAAAACTATACGATAAGGCCAATTGTGGAAAATAGACTGTATAGAGGATACACTATTGGCCAATCGAGAGTGGGCACCGATTGAGCTTATGATAGTGGACATACTGTGAGATCCATTCTCTAGGCTAGTTGACAGTTTTTCAGTGTTTGACAATAAGCTGATTTTTGAGACCTTAATGAATTACATGCAAATTCCCAGTATGTTAGTAGTCTCAGATAAGGAGATCTAGATATACCAAGATTTGTGTATTTTGGTTTGGATTTAGCAAATTGAAAATTAGGTCATACTTAGGCCCCTCTCAAGGACCAAAAATCCTCAAGGCGTGCTCAATCTTTGAATGAATCTTTATACCAATTTTTAGCATGTTAATAACTGAGAATGTAAAGGTTCAAAAATGATAACTGGTATGAATTTCAAAGAAGAGGGACAAAAGCAATTAGAGTGCACAGTGCATGGGTGATTTAGGTGGAAAACTTTACCAAGTGTTTGAGGATGTGTAAGAGACCCTTTAGATGCCAATTTGGTCATTTAAGAAATCATTCTTTATATTATACAACCTGTAAAATAAGAAATATAAAATGGCTAGGAGAGAGAGTGAGTGGAGCGAGAAGGGTAATCATAATGGTTTTAGCTTTTCAACATTTTCTTAACTTAGCATGTATTAGGCAAATCTAAGGTGTTGCAATGATGTGGGTTTTGGAGCTGGAAGTGTAATACCCCAGATTACATGGTGTTATAGAGAATATTTTAATAGAAGTGAAATTGCATTTTTTGCGATTGATTATTAACTTTGGCAAAGTTAATAACTTAAAGTGGAAGGAACCATGTAAAACACTAGGAAATAGGCTACTGGAAGACTTCGGTCTACCAGAGATGAAGCCACAGTTGATTGAAGTTAATAGAAAATTTAGCATGCATTATGGATAACTATGGTCAACTAAAACTGGGCCATAGTTGATATAAGTGCCCAATATTAGCAATGTTGTGTTACTTTTTCTAAAACGTTTTTATACACAACCCAAACACAAAGGGATGTACCCACGCAACACAAGGGTAATGTAGAGGTTTTCATGGTGAACTTGGGGGTGGGGTTTGGATTGAAAACTAGATGCAGAAAATGTACATTATAAATTCCTATGTGGTTACGGAATACCAACAAATTTAGTCAACTTTGTAACAATAATCTACCAGGAATGGTCAAGTAATGTATAGAGGTCAACTACTTAGTGACCCTAAGATACCATGAGATTCAAGAGAATTAAGGATCAAAAAGCAAACAAAAAGAGGATGAATAATATTGCTTATTCCATAAGTTTCGATTGACTTATGTTCAAATTTTGTTAAGTAGTGACCATTTTTTACGTGGAGTTGCAGGAAGATAATGATGAGAAAGACGAAGATGAAATGTAGGGAACGAGGAAGAGCGAGAGTGTCAAAAACCATGATTATCACACCATAGATAGACAGAAAATAAGTATGCATATATGTGGAGAAAACAAATTCCATAACACAACATTCAATATACAAACATAAAACCAACAAAAAGATTAAAATTTAATAAATGAAAGAGGTGATACTAAGAGATAAAGGTCTTGAAGAAATGCAATCTCTAATGTAATTATGCTCCAAGGTACAAGATTAACAAGGTCTCGGCAATACCTTCTCACAAAGAAAAAAAAAAGGTGTGCAAGTAAAACCCCGTGGAAAAAAAGTGAATTACATACCTCAGCTAGCGAAAAACCTTCGTAATTGCATAATACAGTACAAAATAAAGTCATAATTGAAATCCTATCCTACAGAACCAAAAAGAAGATTAGGTACACATAAAAAACATGGAGCCAAAAATGAAAAAAAGTGAAACATTACCTCAATCCAAAATGTTTGTTCCATCAATTTTGCCAGGTTTATGAAAACAACAAAACAGAACGCATAACAAAATTAACATGTCACAAAAACTTATAAAGTAAAAGGATGGTGCTAGTCCAAACATTTGCATAACTACGTAAATCAATGTTGGAAGTAAAAAGTTAATAAAATCAATATTTTTCAAATTTTCACGTTTTGGTTTCAAAAATAAAGATAGAAAACAAAAAACGAACTAGAAGACATAAAGCCTGTAATCAAATATTTTTGTTCAAGGCTCATGGTAATAACTAAGATGACGAAGTGAAATTGTTCTCAACCATAGAGCTTGTTGCAACCAGAATGCAGAATCCTTGAGACACAACACACTATTCAAAGTAAAATCTTCTTCCTCTCAAGTAAAAATATCACACAAGTAAAAATATACAGCTTTACATGGTTTACACTTTTCAAAATATATGGTTTTAAATGGTTTAAAATGTAAATAGAACCCCAATCCATTCAATTTTATAACAATTTATTTTTTTCACTAACTTTAACCACACTAATTTTCCAGCACTTTTTTCATACTAATAGAAGAATGTGGGAAAATTTGAATTCGAGGTGGAATGCAATGATGCAGGAATTAGTTTTATATAGACCAACAATCAATTTTTTTCTATTATCATTTTGGCTGAGGACAAAAGAAAAGATTGGGGTTCTATTTACATTTTAAATATAACTTAACTAGTGAAAGGCAATGCAACCATTTTTAGAATGAATAATACTACATGAACCACAACATTCACGCTCAGGATTACACAACAGGTATTAAGATTCAAAAAGTGACACAACACCAAGAGATGTGATCCAGGAACAATACTTGATAAATTGAAGTCATTAGCTAAGAAGAAATAGACAGTGATAAACGACAACATTCGAATTCAGAATTCCCAACATACATTAAGTCTCAAAAATCCATAGTTTACACATATTACAGGACAGAGAGAGATGATCCAACAACAATATTAAATAATTGATATAATTAGATTGTTGATAAACCACAAAATTCATTTTCATAGCAATTTATTTTTTTCTCCAACTTTAATACACACCTGTTTTTCAGCGTTTTTTTTTTCATATTAATAGAAGAATGTGTGCAAATCAACATTTTAGGTGGAACGCAATGATGTAGGAATTAGTTTTGGACCAACAATCAATATTTATCCATTATTATATTGCCTAAGGAGAATGAAAGGATGGTGATCTAATAATATTTTAAATATAATATACGCTAAGATGGCAATGCAACCGTTTTTAAAATGAATAATACTAAATAAATGCACGTAACTCGATAGAGAGAAATTGACAATGATAAACCACAACATTCAAGTTAAGAATTCCCTCCAGACATTAAGTTTTAGAAAGTGAGGATTTATATAGGACCAAGAGAGATGATCAAAAAATAATACCAGATAAATTGAAGCGATGACTAAAAAGAAATTGTTAGTGATAAACCCGAACACTCAAATTCAAAATTCTCCACAAATAATAAGTTTCAAAGGCCATAGTTTACACATTATGGGGTAGAGAAAGATGATCCAACAACAATACTAAATAATTGATAGAATCAGATTGTTGATAAACCACAAAATTCATTTTATGACAATTTATTTTTTCACTAACTTTAATCCACACCAATCTTTCAACACTTTTTTCACACTAATAGAATAATGCGTGCAAATTAGCATTTTAGGTGGAATGCAATGATGCAAGAATTAGTCCTATGGACCAACAATCAATTTTTATCTGTTATTACTTTGGCCAAGGAACATGAAAGTATTGTGGTTCTAGTAACATTTTAAATATAACTTAAGCAGGGAAAGCAATGTAACCATTTTTATGATGAACAAAACTAAATAAATGGATGTAACTACATAAAAAGAAATTGTCATTGAAAAACCACAACAATCAAGTTTAGGACTCCCCAATAGACATTAACTTTCAGAAAGTGATGATTACAAAAGACGAATAGATTTGGTCTGAGAACAAATATTAGATAAATTGAAGTGATTAGCTAAAAAAAATAAGCAATGACAAACCAAAACATTCGAATTCAAAATTCACCACAAACATCAAGTCTCAAGAAGCCATGGTTTACCAATAGTAAAAGGCACAAAAGTCACTTTCACAACAATTTATTTTTTCACCAACTTTAATCCAGACCTGTTTTTAGAAATTTTTGTCATACTAATAGAATAATGTGTGCAAATTAGCTTTCCAATTGGAATTCAATGATGCATGAATTAGTTCTAGACCAACAATCAATTTTAATCTATTATTATTTTGGTCAAGGAGCAAGAAAGGATAGTGTTCTAATAATATTTTAAATATAACTTATGTAGGGAAGACAATGCAACTAGTTTTAGAATGAGTAACACAAAATAAATGGATATAACTAGATAAAAAAAAATGACAATGATAACCCACAACATTCAAGTCTAGGATTCTCCAACAGACATTAAGTTTTAGAACGCGATCATTTACACAAGACCAATAGAGCTGATCCAAGAACAATACTAAATAAATTGAAGTTATTAGCTATAAAGAAATAGGCAATGATAAACCACAATATTAAAAGTTCAGAAATTTCCACAAACATTAAATTTAGAAAAAGACCAACAACAATAATTGATGTAATTAATTTTTTTCAAAACCACAAAATTTAGTTTCATAACAAGTTATATTTTCACAAACTTTAATCCACATCTGTTTTTCAGCATTTTTCTCATATTAATAGAAAAATGTGTGAAAATTAGGATTTTTTTCAGCATTAGCTATAAAGAAATAGGCAATGATAAACCACAATATTAAAAGTTCAGAAATTTCCACAAACATTAAATTTAGAAAAAGACCAACAACAATAATTGATGTAATTAATTTTTTTCAAAACCACAAAATTTAGTTTCATAACAAGTTATATTTTCACAAACTTTAATCCACATCTGTTTTTCAGCATTTTTCTCATATTAATAGAAAAATGTGTGAAAATTAGGATTTTTTTCAGCATTAGGATTCTAGTTGGAATGCAATGATACAGGAATTCTATATGGACAAACAATCAAATTTTGTATATTATTATTTTGGCCGAGCAGATAATGGTTCTAGTAATATTTTAAATATAACTTAAGCAGGGAAGGCAACGCAACCATTTCTAGAATTAATAATACTAAATTAATGGATGTAACTTGATAAATAGAAATTGACATTGATAATACACAACATTCTGGTTCAAGATAACCGAACGGACATTAAAGTTTTGAAATTGATGATTTACAAAAGACCAAGAGATGCCCTCCAAAAACAATACTAGATATATTGAAGTGATTAACTAAAAGGAAATAGGCTATGATAAACCACAATGTTCGAATTAAGAATTGTGCACTAGAATTGTCCACAAACATTAAGTCTCAAAAAACCATGGTTTACACATATTAAAAGGCAGAGAAAGATGATCCAATAACAATACTAAATAATTGATGTGATTAGATTGTTGATAAACTACAAAATTTACTTTCATAACAATTTATATTTTATCCGACTTTAATCTACACTTGTTTCTCAGCACCTTTTTTATTATTAATAGAAAAATGTGTGCAAATTAGCAATCTAGGTGGAATGGAATGATACAGAAATTAGTTATGGACCAACAAGCAATTTTTATCTATTATTATTTTGGCGAAAGAGAACAAAAGGATTGCGTTCTAAAACTATTTTAAATATAACATACGCAGGGAAGTTGATGCAATCATTTTTCAAATGAATAATACTAAATATATGGAGGTAACTAGATAAAAAAAAAAATTAACATTGATAAACCCCAACATTCAGATTCAAAACTAGATAAACTGAAGTGAGTAGCTAAATCGCAACATTCAAATTCAAAATTCCCCACAAACAGTAGGTTTCAAAAGACCATGGATTACACATATTACAAGAAAGTGACAGATGATCCAAAAACAATATTAAATAATTGATGTAATTAGATTGTTGATAAACCACAAAATTGACTTTCATAACAATTGATTTTTTCACTAAGTTTAATCAACACATATTTCTCAAAACGTTTTTTCATCTTATCAAAAGAATGTGTGCAAATTAGCATTCTAGTTGAAATGTAATGATGAATGAATTAGTTATATAGACCAACAATCAATTTTTTATCTATTATTATTTTGGTGAAAAAGTATGAAAGGATTGTGGTTCTAATAATATTTTAAATATAACTTACCCAAAGAAGGCAATGCAACCATTTTTAGAACGAATAATATTAAATAAATAGATGTAACTAGATAAAAAGAAATTAACTAAGATAAATCACAACAATCAAGTTCAGAATTTCACAATGAACATTAAATTTCAAAAATGGATTATTTACACAAGACCAAAAGAGATGATCCAAGAACAATGTTTAATTGAAGTGATTAGCTATAAACAAATACACAGTAATAAACCACAACATTCAAATTCAAAATTCTCACAAATATTATGCTTCAAACAATCATGATTTACACATATTACAGGACAAAGAAAGATGATCTAACAACAATACTAAAAAATTGATGTAACTAGATTGTTGACAAATCACAAAACAGACTCATAATAATTTATATTTTCACCAACTTTAATTCACACCAATTTTTTAGCACTTTTTTTTATACTAATCGAAGAATATGGGCAAATTAGCATTCTAGGTGGAATGCAATGATGTAGAAATTAGTTATATGGCCTAACAATTAATTTTTTATCTATTATTACTTTTGCAAATGAGCAAGAAAGGATTGTAGTTCTAGTAATATTTCAAATATAACTTATGCGGGGAAGGCAATGCAACTATTTTTAGAATGAATAATGGAAGTAACT
The DNA here is from genome assembly GCF_014633365.1 of Diospyros lotus. Lineage (NCBI taxonomy): Eukaryota > Viridiplantae > Streptophyta > Magnoliopsida > Ericales > Ebenaceae > Diospyros > Diospyros lotus. The sequence goes on from NC_068340.1 coordinate 14,063,022, forward strand.
ACATAAAAAGAAATTGACATTGATAAATCACAACATTAAGGTTTAGAATTCCCCCATGCACATTAAAATTTTAGAAAGTGATTATTTACACAAGATCAAGAGAGATGATCCAATAATAATCCTAGATAAATTTTAGGAAGTGATTAGGCACTAATGAATCTCAACATTCAAATTTAGAATTCTCTAAAAACATTAAGTCTCAAAAAGCTAAGCTTTTCATATATTACAAGGCAGACATAAATGATCCAACAACAATACTAAATAATTGATGTAATTAGATTGTTGATAATTTAACAATAATTTTTTTTTTTCACAAATTTCAAACCACACTTGTTGTTCAGCACTTTCATATTAATAGAAGAATGTGTGCAAATTAGCTTTCCCGATGGAATGAAATGATGCAGGAATTAGTTTTGACTAAGGAGTGTGAAAGGATTGTGTTCTAATAATATTTTAAATATAATTTACGCAAGAAAGATAATGCAACCATTTTTAGAATGAATAATACTAAATAAATTGATGTAACTAAATAAAAGGAAATTGGCATTCATAAACCACAACATTTAGGTTCAGGATTCCACAACGAACATTAAGTTTTAAGAAGTGATGATTTCCACAAAAGCAATAAAGCTGATCCAAGAACAATACTAGATAAATTAAAATTATTAGCTAAAAAAAACAGGTAGTGATGAACTCCAACATTCAAAATTCAAAAATCTCCACAAACATTAAGTTTCAAAACACACATACACACACACAAAGAAAGAATAATCATTTAAAGTTTTTAAAATAATTGCTTTATTTTTTCTTCATCTAAAAACATGTTAAGGGATTTAGCCAAAACTCTGGGTATAAGTACTCGGGGGGTAAAAGAAAACAGACACACAGGACACATCCATTGTGTCATTGTTCCCAAGCAGAAAACATGTTAGGACAAATTGACTGAGAAGATCTAGATAACCCCAAAAATAACCACTAATATATCATCCAAATTTTTCTCATAAGGCAATGAAATGGACAAGTTCTATTGAGTGAGCAACAAAAAACTAAAAATGAAAGGAAAGTGACAAAACATACATCACTCGAGCAAGTCATAAAGCAGAGAAGAAACTTACCAGAGAAGCTGGAGTATCTGAAATTGTGGGGGTGGATAGCTTTGCAGGAGATCCATCAAACTTGTATGAGCACTCTGTGTATGTTGACCCAATACCCACTCCAGCACCAAAAGCCAAAGATGCCCAACGTGTTACAGGGCTCCCTAACACAATATATTGTAATAAATGCATCCACTCCTTCTATTTACTTTTTGGATAAGTAAAGATGAAATCAAATTACAAATGAAGTTCATGCATCGAGAATTTGTTTCAGACAAATGCAGCTGGCGTGAAACTAGTAATAGAAAACCAGAAAGCGAGCTTTACTAATCAATGAACATCTTTTGTTTTCCACTTTCTAATTTTCTTTTGCTATCATGTAGTAGAAGAGGGGTGCTTCCCTGAATATGTATCAACCCAAAGATGAGATTGGTGGACATGATTATCCACATTGTAAACTTTAATGTAACTGCAGACAAGACAACAGTGACCTAATCAATTTTCTAGTTTTGTCAAGTTGTTTGTAAAATGGAGGAAAAACTTTGAATCTCTGGTAGAGACAAGACAGTGAAAGTAAAATTAAACAGGAAGCATTATACAATGGCTTGCATTTAGAAATATTGGAGACATAAAAATCATTCCTTAGGACCTCCTGCTCAAATTAGGTTCACTTCCATGCACACACACACAAGTACATTAGGCATCAACTAGAAGAGACTAAAAGGGAACATTTACTTGTAAGCAATCTTAAGGTATAGCCTCTTACAGTATATGCAGCAAGCGTAAAAAAAATTGTATACCTTGTACCAATCAAATTATACTTGCAATTTCATATATCACAGAAAATTTTAGTGAATTACTAGAGTTTGACTCACCATGGGAATGGTCACCCTCTCCACTAAGGTTAAGTGAAAATATAAACCAAACCTTAAGGTTTCTGGAATAACTGACCTCCATGTTTGAGTTGTCTGGTGACAGTAATTAACATGATAATTCATTACCTTTTTCTTCTACCACATCATATGTTTCTATGACACTATATTTGCTGCCAAACAGACCCTGAATAAGCGGGATGACAGGCTCCTCCTTTATTTCTTCTAACAGGTAAGAAAGCAGGTTTTCCCCGACCTTAGATGGAAAAAGCTGTAGGTAATTGCAGGCACAACACCTGACCAAGGGTAACCAGTGCTTCTACTTGGTTGAGAAAACTGTTCACAGATGGCACGGGAAAAAGAAAAAGTGTATGTCGAATAGATAAAGGCTATGGTTTGCAATCAAACCGTTTAACCCCAACTTGATTAGTGATTTTCTACATCCGTGTGCACCATGTAGACATGGCAAAAAACAGCTACAATACTATATAATTGAAGAAATTAAATTGCTGAAAAAATGCAACATTCACATTCATAGCCATTCATTTTTTCACAAACCTTAATCCACACTTGTATTTCAGTACTTTTTCTTTTCATATTAATAGAAGAATGTGTACAAATGAACATTCTAGGGGGAATGTAATGTGCAGGAATTAGTTTTAAGGATCAATAATCAATTTTTATCTATTATTATTTTGGCCAAGAAGCATGAAAGAATTGTGATTCCAGTAACAATTTAAATATAACTTAAGCAGGGAAGGCAATGCAACTATTTTTAGAATGAATAATACCAAATAAATGGATGTAACTTGACAAATAGAAATTGACATGGATAATCCACAACATTTAGATTCAGGATTACCAAACGAACATTATGGTTCTGAAATTGATGATTTATACAAGACCAAGAGATGTCATCCAAGAACAATACTGGATAAATTGAAGTGATTAACTAAAAAGAAATTGAAAATTATAAACCACAACATTCAAATTCAGAGTTCTCCACAAATATAAAGTTTCAAAAAGCCATGGTTTACAGATATTACAAGGCAGAGAGATGATCCAACAACAACATTAAATAATTCACGTAATTGGATAAACCACAAAATTCACATTCATAACAATTTATTTTTTCACCAACTTCAATCCACACTTGTTTTCCAGAACTTGTTTTCATATTAATAAAGGAATGTGTGCAGATTACCATTCTACCTGGAATGCAATGATTTAGGAATTAGTTATATCCACCAAGAATCAATTTTTATTTATTGTCCCCAAAGAACTTACAATGACTAGCCACTACAATTCATGTTCCATTGCCAAAACAAAAGTAGGCAAAAAGTGATTTACACAGATAGGGGAATTGTCAAGACCCCAAGATTCCTAATGATATAATAGTAATTATGTATTATATGTGTTGTTGTAGGTCGTGCATTGTTGTTATACTTTGTTGTTGTAGTGATTGTACTTTGTTGTTGTAGCATATAAGTAGGCTAGAATAGGTAGAGAACGCCATATAGCTGAATGATCAATAGAATTTATTCTATCTCTCTCATCAATTCTCACTCAATCTACCTCTGATTTATCTCTAATCTCTCCTTCTTTTACTGTTCTATCTAAATATCTTCCCCTATTCTTCTGATATCTCCCTCACTTCTTTTGATTTCCCCACCTTACTTTTGTTCTAATTCCCTCAAATTCTTCCAATTTCCTATTAAGGCCCTAAGCAAACCCTAGGATCATGATAGAAGAATATCGTCACTATAGTTGCCAACAACCAGTGTTCTAAAATGCGGCCTAGGCGGCCGCCTAGGCATTAGGCGGACCATTGCCGCCGCGAATACATGCAAGTCGGCACCCTAGGCGCCAAGCCCGAAGGTGGCCCAGGCGGTCAAAGCACAAAACAATGCCTAGGCACCGTTTATAAATATATATATATATTGTTTATTTATATATATATATATATAAACATATATATAAGTTTCATTTGTGCTTAACTTTGATTTATCTAAAAATAACATGAAATTACATCAAAAACTTTAAAAAAAAAAAAAAGTAGTTCGCTTAGGCCCCGCCTAGGCATTAGGCCCTAGTTTGGCGCCCGACTAGCGCCTAGCGCGTTTCAGAACACTGCCAACAACACTGTCACGGGATTGCAGTTGACATAGCTGAGTGAATTGTAATTACTTCATTGTTTGAATAGGCGAGAATATTAGTTGGGCAAAACCACAACAATCAGGTTTAGGACTCCCTAATGGACATTAAGTTTCAAAAACTGATGATTTACGAAAGACCAACAGATTTGATTTGAGAACAATACCAAATAAATTAAAGTGATTAGCTAAAAAGAAATAGGCAACGACAAACCAAAACATTCGAATTTAGAATTCACCACAAACAAGAAGTCTCAAGAAGCCATGGTTTACCAATAGTAAAGGGCACAGAAGTCACTTTCACAACAATCTATTTTTTCGCCAACTATAATCCAAACCTGTTTTTACGAACTTTTTGACATACTAATAGAATAATGTGTGCAAATTAGCTTTCCGGTTGGAATTCAATGATACAGGAATTAGTTCTGGACCAACAATCAATTTTAATCTATTATTATTTTGGACAAAAAGCATGAAAGGATAGTGTTCTAATAATATTTTAAATATAACTTATGTAGGGAAGACAATGCAACTAGTTTTAGAATGAATAATACTAAATAAATGGATATAACTAGATAAAAAAAAATTGGCAATGATAACACACAACATTTAGGTTCAATATCCCAACAGACATTAAGTTTGACAACATGATGATTTACACAAGACCAATAGAGCTGATCCAAGAACAATACTAGATAAATTGAAGTTATTAGCTACAAAGATATAGGCAGGGATAAATCACAATATTAAAAATTCAAACATCTCCACAAACATTAAATTTAAAAAAGACCAAGAACAATACAAAATAAGTGATCCAACAACAATAATGCAAAATAATTGATGTAATTAATTCTTTTCAAAACCACAAAATTTAGTTTCATAACAAGTTATATTTTCACCAACTTTACTCCACATCTGTTTTCCAGCATTTTTTTATATTAATAGAAAAATGTGTGAAAATTAGCATTCTAGATGGAATGCAATGATACAAGGATTGGTTATACAAACAAACAATCAATTATTTTATATTATCATTTTGGCCGAGCAGATTTTGGTTCTAGAAATATTTTAAAAATAATTTAAGCAAGGAAGGCAATGCAACCATTTTTAGAATAAATAATACTAAACTAATGGATGTAACTTGATAAATAGAAATTGACATTGATAATTCACAACATTCTGATTCACAATAACCGAACGGACTTTAAGGTTCTAGAATTGATGATTTACACAAGATCAAGGGATGTCATCCAAGAACAATACTGAATAAATTGAAGTGATTAACTAAAAAGAAACAGGCTTTCATAAACCACAACGTTCGAATTAAGAATTGTCCACAAGCATTAAGTCTCAAAAAGCCACGGTTTACACATATTACAAGGCAGAAAAAGATTATTCAAAAACAATACTAAATAATTGATGCAATTAGATTGTTGATAAACTACAAAATTTACTTTCATAACAATTTTTTTTTATCCGACTTTAGTCTACACCCGTTTCTCAGCACCTTTTTATTATTAATAGAAAAATGTGTGCAAATTAGCAATTTAGGTGGAATGCAATAATACAGAAATTAGTTATGGACCAACAATCAATTTTTATCTATTATTATTTTGGCCAAAGAGAATGAAAGGATTGCGTTCTAAAACTATATTAAATATAACATACACGAGGAAGTCAATGCAATCATTTTTCAAATGAATAAAACTAAATAATTTGATATAACTAGATAAATAGAAATTAACATTGATAAACAATATTCAAGTTCAAGATTACTGATAAACCGCAACATTCAAGTTTAGAATTCCCTAGAACATTAAGTTCCAAAAAGAGACGGTTTACACATATCACAACGCAAAGGGAGATGATTGGACAACAATACTAAAATTGATATAATTAGATTATTGACAAACCACAAAATTCACTTTCACAACAATTTATTTCTTTCATCAATTTTAATCCACACCGGTTTTTCAACATTTTTTTTTAATAATATTAATAGAAGACTGTGAGAAAATTAGAATTCAAGGTGGAATGCAATGAAGCAGGAATTACTTATAACGACAAACAATCAAATTTTTTCTATTATCATTTTGGCCAAGGACCATAAAAGGATATTGGTTTTAGTAATATATTAAATATAACGTAACCAGGAAGATGATGCAACTATTTTTAGAACGAATAAAACTAAATAATTAGATGTAACATAAATAGAAATTGACATTGATAAACTACAACATTCAGGTTCAAGATTACCGAACAGACATTATGTTTAAGTGATGATTTACGCAAGACCAAGACATGTGATCCAAGAACAATACTAAATAAATTGAAGTGAGTACCTAAAAAGAAATAGGTAGTGATAAACCACAAGTTTGAATTAAGAATTGTCCACAAACATTAAGTCTAAAAAAGCCACGGATTACACATATTAGAAGGCAGAAAGAGATGATCCAACAACAATACTAAATAATTAATGTAATTAGATTGTTGATAAACCACAAAATTCTATTTCATAGCAATTTATTTTTTCAACTTTAATCCACACCTGTTTTTCTGCACTTTCGTCCTTATTAATAGAAAAATGTGTGCAAAATAGCATTCCAGGTAGAATGCAATGATATAGGAATTAGTTATGAACCAACAATCAATTTTTATCTATTATTAATTTGGCCAAAGAGTATGAAATGATTGCGGTTCTAGTAATATTTTAAATATAACTTATGTAAAGAAGGCAATACAACCATTTTTATAACAAAGAAATACTAAATAAATGGATGTAACTGTCTAAGAAAACGACATTAATAAGTCACAACATTTTGGTTCAGAATTTTGCCATAGACATTAAGTTTCAGAAAGTGATGATTTACACAAGAACAGGAGAGATGATCCAACAACAAGACTAGATAAATTGAAGTGACTAATTAAAAAGAAATAAGCAATGATAAACCACAAAATTCAAGTTCAAAATTCTCCACAAACATTAAGTTTCAAAAGGCGACGGTTTGCACATATTACATGGTCTTAGATGATCCAACAACAATACTAAAATTGATGTAATTAGATTGTTAACAAACCACAAAATTTACTTTCATAAAAATTTATTTCTTTCACCAACTTTAATCCACACCTATTTTTCAACATTTTTTTCATATTAATAGAAGAATGTGTGAAAATTAGCATTCTAGGGGGAATGCAATGATGCAGGAATTAGTTATATGGATAAACAATGAAATTTTTTCTATTACCATTTTGGCCGAGGAGCATGAAAGGATATTGGTTCTAGTAATATTCTAAATATAACTTAAGCACTGAAAGCAATGCAACCATTTTTAGAATGAAAATTCTAAAGAAATGGATGTAACTAGATAAATAGAAATTGACATTGATAAACCATAACATTCAGGTTCACGATTAGTGAATGGACATTAAGTTTCAAAAAATGATGATTTAACGAGACCAAAAGATGTGATTCAAGAACAATACTAGATAAAATGAAGTGATTAGCTAAAAAGAAATATGCAATGTAAACCATAACATTCAAATTTAGAATTTTCCACAAACATTAAGTCTCAAAACGACACGGTTTACAAATATTACAGGGGAGAGATATATGATCTAACAACAATACTAAATAATTGATGGAATTAGATTGTTAATAAACTACAAAATTCACTTTCTTAACAATTTATTTTTTCTTTAACTTTAATCTACACCTGTTTTTCAGCACTTTTTTCTTATTAATAGAAAAATGTGTGCAAATTAACATTCCAAGTGAAATGCAATGATGTAAGAATTAGTTATGGACCAACAATCAATTTTAATCTTTTACTATTTTGGCAATGGAGCATGAAAGAATTGTGTTCTAAAAACATTTTAAATATAACTTACGCTGGGAAGGCAATGCAACCATTTTTAGAAAGAATAATACTAAATAAATGAAAGTAACTAGATAAAAAGAAATTGACATTGATAAACAACAACATTTAAAGTGTATTCCCCAAGAAACATTAAATTTCAGAAAGTGATGATTTACATAAGCCTAATAAAGCTGATCCAAGAATAATAGCAGAAAAATTGGTATTATTTGCTAAAAAGAAATAGGCAATGATAAATCACAACATTCAAAATTTAAAAATTTTCACGAACATTATGTTTCAAAAAGCCATGGTTTACACATATTACAGGGCAGTTAGAGATGATCCAACAACAATACTAAATAATTGTGATAAACCACAATGATCGAATTCAGAATTCTCTACAAACATTACGTCTCAAAAGGCCATAGTTTACACATATTACATAGCAGAGGTGATCCAACAACAATACTAAAATTTATGTAACTAGATTGTTGATAAACCACAAAATTTCCTTTCATAACAATTTATTTTTTTCACCAACTTTAATCCACGCCAGTCATCTAGTAATTTTTTTTATACTAATCAAAGAATGTGTGAAAATTGGCATTTTAAGTGGAATATAGGAATTAGTTTTATATGGACCAGCAATTAATTTTTTTCGTTTATCATTTTGGTCGAGGAGCAAAGAGATGATTTACACAAGACCAAGAGATGTGATCCAGGAACAATACTAGATAAATTGAAGTGTATTAGCTAAAAAGAAATAGACAGTGATAAACGACAACATTCGAATTCAAAATTCTTTTCAAACATTAAGTCTCAAGAAGCCATGGTTTACAAATATTGCAAGGCAGAGAGAGATGATCAAACAACAATACTAAATAACTGATATAATTAGACTGTTGATAAACCATAAAAATCACTTTTATAAAGTTTTTCTCCAATTTTAATCCACGCCTGTTTTCCAAAACTTTTTTCATATTAATAGAAGATTGTGTGCAAATTAGCATTCCAAGTGGAACGCAATGATGAAGGAATTAGTTATGGATCAACAATTAATTTTTATCTGTTATTATTTTGGTCAAAGAGAATGAAAGGATTGTGTTCTAATAATATTTTACATATAACTTACGCAGGATGGCAATGCAACCATTTTTAGAATGAATAACACAAAATAAATGAATGTAACTCAATAGAAAGAAATTGATAATGATAAACCACAACATTCGAGTTCAAAATTCCCCCACAGACATTAAGTTTCAGAAAGTGATGATTTACATAAGACCAAGAGAGATGATCCAACAACAATACTAGATAAACTGAAACGATGAGCTAAAAAGAAAGTGGCAGTAATAAAGCTGAACACTCAAATTCAAAATTCACCATACACAATAAGTTTTAAAAAGTCATAGTTTACACATATTACAGGGCAAAGAGAGATGATCCAACAACAATACTAAATAATTGATACAATCAAATTGTTGATAAACCACAAAATTCACTTTACTAGAATTTATTTTTTCCCCAACTATCCAAACTAATTTTTCAGCACTTCTTTTCATACTAAGAGAATAATGTGTGCAAATTAGCATTCTAGGTGGAATGCAATGATGCAAAAATTAGTATTATGGCCCAACAATCATTTTTTATCTATTATTACTTTGGCCAAGGAGCATGCGGTTCAGTAATATTTTGAATATAACTTAAGCAGGAAATGCAATGCAAAAATTTTTAGGATGAATAAACCTAAATAAAAGGATGTAACTAGATAAAGAGAAATTGTCATTGAAAAGCTAAAAAGTTTCAAAAAGTGATGATTTACAGAAAACCAAGAGATTTGATCCGAGAATAATACTAAATAAATTGAAATGATTAGCTAAAAAGATATAGGCAGATATAGGAAGAGAAAAACCAAAACATTCGAATTTAGAATTATCCACAAACATTTAGTACCAAAAAACAACGGTTTACGCATATTATAGGGCAGGCATAGATGATCCAACAACAATACTAAATAATTGATGTAATTAGATTGTTGATAAAACAAAAATTCACTTTCCCAACAATTTATTTTTTCACCAAATTTTATCCACACCTGTTTTTTAGAACTTTTTTTTCATAATTAACGGAAGAATGTGTGCAAATTAGCTTTTCAAGTGGAATTCAATGATGTAGGAATTAGTTATGGATCAACAATCAATTTTAAATATAACTTATGCAGGGAAGGCAATGCAACAGTTTTAGAATGAAAAATACTAAATTAATGGATGTAACTAGATAAAAAAAATTAACAATGATAAACCACAACATTCAAGTTCAAGATTCCCCAACATACATTAAATTTCAGAAAGTGATGATTTACCGTGACCAATAGAGCTGATCCAAAACAAATACAAGATAAATTGAAGTTATTAGCTATAAAGAAATAGGCAGTGATAAACCACAAGATTCAAAATTCAGAAATCTACACTAACATTAAGTTTAAAAGACCATGCTTTACACATATTATAGGGCAAAGAGAGATGATCCACAACAATACTAAATAATTCTTGTAATTAAATTCATTAAAACACAAAATTCACTTTCATAACAATTTATTTTTTCACGAACTTTAATCCACTCGTGTTTTTCAGCAATTTTTTTCATATGAATAAAAGAATGTGTGAAAGTTAGCATTCTAGGTCGAATTAGTTATATGCATAAACAATCAAATTTTTTCAATTATCATTTTGGCCGAGGAGCATGAAAGGATAATGGTTCTAGTAATATTTTAAATATAACTTAACCACAACTTTCAGGTTCAGGATTACCAAACGGAGATTAATTTTCAAAAAGTGATGATTTACACAAGACCAAGAGATATGATCTAAAAACAATACTAGATAAAAGAAAGTGATTAGCTAAAAAGAAATAGACAGTGATAAACCACAACATTCGAATACAGAATTTTCCACAAACATTAAGTGTCAAAAAGCCACGGTTTACACATATTACAAGTGAGAGACGGATGATCTAACAATAATACTAAATAATTGATGCAATTAGATTATTGATAAACCACAAAATTCACTTTCTTAATAATCTACACCTATTTTTCAGCACTTTTTTTCTTATTAATAGAAAAATGTGTGCAAATTAGCATTCCAGGTGGAATGCAATGATACATGAATTAGTTATGGACAACTACCAATTTATATCTATTATTATATTGGCCAAGGACAATGACAGGAATGTTGCCTAATAATATTTTAAATAATGTACAAGGAAGTCAATGCAACTATTTTTAAAATGAATAATACTAAATAAATAAACTGAGGAAACTATACAAAAAAAAATTGACAAAAGATAAACCCCGAGTTTAGGTTCAGAATTCCCCCACTGATATTGTGTTTCAAAAAATGATGATTTACACAAGTCCAGGAGAGATGATAGACAATACTAGATAAATTGAAGCGTTGAGATAAAAAGAAATTGGCAGTGATAAACCGAAACACTCAAATTCAGAATTCTCCACAAATAATAAGTTTCAAAAAGCTAGGGTTTACACATATTACAAGGCGGATAGAGATGATCCAACAACAATATTAAATAATTGATGTAATTAAATTGTTTAAAAACCACAAAATTCACTTTCATAACAATTTATTTTTTCACCAACCTTAACCCACACCTATTTTTCAGAACTTTTTTTCATATTAATAGACGAATGTGTGCAAATTGTTAGTATTCTAGGTGGAATGCAATGATGCAGGAAATACTTATATGGACAAACAATCAATTTTTTTCTATTATCATTTTGGCTAAGGAGCATGAAAGAATATTAGTTCTAGTAATATATTAAATATAACTTATACAGGGAAGGCAATGCAACTATTTTTAGAATCAATAATACTAAATAAAAGGATGTTACTAGATAAAAAGAAATTGACATTAATAAACCACAACATTCAGGTCCAGAATTCCCTCACACATTAAGTTTCAGAATGTGATGATTTACATAAGACCAAAAGAGATGATCCAAGAACAATACTAGATAAATTGAAGTGTAACTAAAAAGAAATAGGTAGTGATAAATGGCAACAAAAATAGGCAGTGATAAATGACAACATTCAAATTCAGAATTATACACAAACATTAAGTTTCAAAAGGCAAAGATTTACACATATTACGAGGCAGAGAGAGATGATCGAACAACAATACTAAATAATTTATGTAATTGGATTGTTGATAAACTACAAAATTCACTTTCATAACAATTTATTTTTTTACCAACTTTAATCCACACCTATTTTTCAGATTTTTTTTTCATGTTAATAGAAGAATGTGTACAAATTAGCATTTTATGTGGAATGCAATGATGCAGGAATTAGTTACATGCAATGTTATTAAAGTCGTGCCTACATGCAATGTTATTAAAGGCGTGCCTAGGCGCAAGGCACACCTAGGTGCACCTTTGGTGCCAGAAATGGTCCTAGGTAGGCACAGACCAGCCAAGCATGCCTAGACCCACCATGTGCAACCTTGTGCACAGGCACGCTTGGCTTTTTTTGACTGTTTCTAGGATTTATATTTACTGTTTATTACCATGGATTCCCCGCAAAAATATAAGGAATGTTTGACTAGAATCATTCCATAATTTAAGAGATTGATTGGCCAAATCATCTCCAGTTTAGAGACTAATTTTAAGGAGTAATTACCAGCCTGTCTTTTTGAATACTTTCCTATTTTATGAACAGTCAACCTTTCCTGTTTTTCTGTACAGCATATCTTTCTTAGTTTAGCACAAATCTAACCTTTCCTATGGTGTAAATTTCTAACCCTATAAATGGGGCTGTATTACACAAGCAAAAATATACAGTTTTATTTCTCCTATTTCTCACAATTAAATTATTTAATTTTTTTTACTGTTTAGGATTCATATTTCTTGCTATAACTTTTTTAAAAATGAACTATATCTAATAGGAAAAGAAAACTTTTGAGATTCCAATTCTAATTTTTACTAAATACAAAATAAACAATAAATCAAGAGAAAGAAAAAATAGCATAAGAGCGGATAGCAGTAAATCTTAAATAGGATTTAAGACCTATAAATTGTTTAAGATTTAATTTAAATTGAATCACAACATTCAACTTCAGAATTCAAATTCACAACATTTAATTTAAGTTGAATCACAACATTTGAGATATAATTGTTTAAGTTAAACAACATCATTCAAATTCAGAATGCTCTATAATCATTAAGTTTCAAAAAGCCATGGTTTACACATATTACAGGGCAGCGAAAGATGATACAATAACAATACTTAGATTTCTGATAAACCACAAAATTCACTTTCATAACATTTTATTTTTTCGCCAACTTTAATACACCTATTTTTCAGCACTTTTTTTTTCATACTAACAGACAAATGTGTGCAAATTAATATTCTAGGTGGAATGCAATGATGCAAGAATTAGTTATATGGACCAACAATCAATTTTTATCAATTATTATTTTGGCCACGGACTAAGAAACGATTGCGCTTCTAGCAATATTTTAAATATAACTTACACAAATAAGGCAATGCAATCATATTTAGAATGAATAATGCTAAATAAATGGATGTAACTGGATAAAAATAAATTGATATAGATAAATCATAACATTCAGGTTTAGAATTCCCCCATGGCCATTAAATTTTAGAAAGTGATGATTTACACAAGACCAAAAGAGATGATCCAAGAACAATAATAGATAAATTAAAGTGATTAGCTAAAAAGAAATTGGAAGGGATAAACTGCAACATTCAAATTCAAAAATCTCCACAAACATTAAATTTCAAAAGGTCATGGTTTACACATATTGCTGGGCAAAGGGAGACGATCCAACAACAATACTAAATAATTGATATAATTAGATTGTTGATAAACCACAAAATTCACTTTCATAACAATTTATTTTTTCTCCAACTTTAATCTAAAGCTGCTTTTTCTGTACTTTTTTTCTTATTAAAAGAAAAATGAGTGCAAATTAACATTCTAGGTGGAATGCAATGATGCAAGAATTAGTTCTGGACCAACAATCAATTTTTATCTATTATTATTTTGGCCAAGGAGAATGAAAGGATTGTCTTATAACTTAAGCATGGAAGTCAATGGCAATGCAACCATTTTTAGAATGAATAATACTAAATAAATGGATGTAACTAAATAAAATGAAATTGACATTAATTGTAAGGGCCCACTCCCGAATGTGCCCGCTAGCATAGGACATTCGAAAGGAGGTCATCACAAGGATGATATAGAACAATACCTCATAATAAACACACACATTTATCTATTTTCACGCAACGGAATATCAATAACTTTCGTTACAAACCAATGTTGATACATCTAGGCTCTAAGGCCATACAAACTGAATATGAGGCTCTAATGTAAAACAACAATTTAAAATCTCATCAATCTACCTCACCAAAACGCATCTAGGATCTCTGAGTTGAATGCCTCTGTACACCACTACCCTTGTGTTATAGTCCCACTGGACTTGCCCTTAATGACTGCTTTACCTTTACTTGGAATGGCATAAGAAGATCAAGTGAGCCACAAGGCTCAGCAAGTTCTAGTACAAGGAGCAGTATGAAGAAAGAGAAATCATGATGACACCGAGAGGAGTGTACAACGACTTCATATCAATATTCAATTATATAAGTCAAGAAATCATATCTCATCGAATTATAAATTTTGATTTTTTTTTTTTTATTATTCATGTATAATCATACAAGTGCATACATCATAAGTATAAATCCCATAGGCTCGTAAGCCACGATGCAAAATATGCGTTAATCATCATATCAATAAATCAACACATAACGTATCGAGCACAACCTGCCGGGCTATGGCCACCTCGTCCCGCGTCAGGCGCTCCTAGGGTACCCTTTATTTCCGCGCAAAATAATAAGTGCGCTAAGAACATATATATGAGCATCATGTATATGTATGCATCATGTATGCATTTACTAGCAATGTAAAATTTAAATTCTCGTTCTCAATATACATTTAATACTATTGAAGAATGTTATGGCAAAAAATGTTATTTTTCCACCATACAATCGCTCTAATACATTAAGTAAATGTTTAATTAATATTAATAAAAATTTTCGGATGGGTACTGTAGCGGGGTACTATACGGATACGGTATGGTATTGTAGCAAGATACCGTATAGGTACTATATTGAGATACTGTATAGGTACTGTATGGTACTATATAGGTACTGTAGTATCCGAATTTTTCACACATTAACTTGATATTTTTCCACAATTTCATGGGACATTCGGGTATAGACATTAATTATCCAGACATCATTCACATATAAGATATACCAATAAATACACTACAATGAGCAATGAAAGTGAACAAACTCCCATCATAATGGAGGTGAAAAATGCCATTCACAGAATAATATTGGGGTGAATCAAACCCCTTTTGAGACATCAAATAGACTCACAATATTTAGGGATTTTATACTATGTAAATACAAAAAAAAATTAATAGAGATGCTACACATGGAAGGGGAGGAAAATAAAAGAAGAAGAAGAAAGGATACTTGCCTGAGGATGAATAAATCAAGATGAAGCACCCGCACAGAAGCTCCAATTGCCATAGAAAATTTAACAGAATAGAAGCAATAGAGAAGAAAAAGAATGTGTATCAGATGAGGAAGAAGAAGAAGAAGAGAAGAAGAATAGAATAAGAAGAAGAAGAAGAAGAAGTCGGGAGGGAGAAGAAGAAAAGGAGATAAAGAGGAAGAAAAAGAAGGTGTAAAAGAAGAAGTGAAAGAAGAAAGTAGGAGTAAAAGGAAAAAGAAGAAGTAAAAGGAGGAATGAAAGAAGAAAGGAGAAGTAAAAGAGGGAGTAAAAAAAATAAAGGAGAAGTGAAAGAAAAGGTGAAAGAAGAAAAAGAGATGGGGGTTGGGAAGTAATGATGCGTAGATGGTGGGTGTTTTTTTTTTTTTTTTTTTTTGTATTGGGCTTAAGCCCAAATAAATGGCCCATCTTCTATTTCCTTAAAGGCCCAAGCCCAACTCTTAGCCCACTTGCCTTAAATAAATTGAAGCCCAACTCATTATCCCATCCATTTAATTTAAACCCATACATACAAGCCAATAGATCTATTTCAACATTAAGAATCAAATTTGCTCAACTTATATAATAACTAAAATAAGTTAATACATCATTCTAAAATTCTAGACTCAATAATGGGTAGTTACATTAATAAACCACAATATTTAGGTTCAGAATTCCCCCAGACATTAAACTTTGAGAAAGTGATGATTTCCACAAGACCAAAAGAGATGATCCAAGAACAATATTAGATAAATTGAAGTGAGTAGCAAAAAAAAAACAAGCAATGATAAACAGCAACATTCAAATTCAGAATTCCCCACAAACATTAAGTTTCAAAAGGCCAAGGATTACACATTACAAGAAAGAGACAAATAATCCAACAACAATACTTAATAATTTATGTAATTAGATTGTCGATAAACCACAAAATTCACTTTCATAACAATTTATTTTGTCACCAACTTTAATCAACACCTATTTCTCAAAACTTTTTTTCATCTTATCAAAGAATGTGCGCAAATTAACATTCAAGGTGGAATCTAAGGATGAATGAATTAGTTATATGCACCAACAATCAACATTTTATCTATTATTATTTTGGCCAAAGAGCATGAAAGGATTGTGGTTCTAATAATATTTTAAATATAACTTACCCAAAGAAGGCAATGCAACCATTTTTAGAACGAATAATATTAAATAAATAGATGTAACTAGATAAAAAGAAATTAACTATGATAAATCACAACAATCAGGTTCAGAATTTCCCAACAAACATTAAATTTTAGAAATGGGTTGTTTACACAAAACCAAAAGAGATGATCCAAGAATAATGTTAGATAATTGAAGTGATTAGCTAAAAACAAATAGACATTAATAAACCATGACATTCAAATTCAAAATTATCCACGAGCATTAAGTTTCTAAAGGCCATGGTTTACACATATTACAAGGCAAAGAGAGATGATCTAACAACAATACTAAAAAATTGATGTAATTTGATTATTGATAAATCACAAAATACGCTTTCATAATAATTTATATTTTTACCAATTTTAATCCACACCAATTTTTCAGCACTTTTTTTCATACTAATTGAAGAATATGTACAAATTAGCATTCTAGGTGAAATGCAATGATGTAGGAATTAGTTATATGGACTGTTAATCAATTTTTTATCTAATATTATTTTGGCAAAGGAACATGAAAGGATTGTAGTTCTAGTAATATTTCAAATATAACTTTTTATGGGGAAGGCAATGCAACTATTTTTAGAATGAATAATGGAAGTAACTACATAAAAAGAAATTGACATTGATAAATCACAACATTTAGGTCTAGAATCCCCCATGCACATTAAATTTTAAAAAGTGATTATTTACACAAGATCAAGAGAGATGATCCAATAATAATCCTAGATAAATTGAAGAGATTAGGTAACAAGAAATAGGGAGTGATAGACTGCAACAATCAAAATCAAAATTCTCCACAAACATTAAGTTTTAGAAAGTGATGATTTACGCAAGACAAATAGATTTGATCCAAGAACAATTCTAGATAAATTGAAGTGATTAGTTAAAAAGAAATTGGCAATAATGAATCTCAACATTCAAATTTAGAATACTAAATATAAATGGAACTAGTAATATTTTAAATATAACTTAAGCAGGGAAGGCAATGCCACCATTTTTAGAATGAATAATACTAAATAAATGGATGTAACTAGATAAAAAGAAATTGACACTGATAAACCACAACATTTAGGTTTAGAATTCCCTCACGGACATTAGGTTTCAGATATTGATGATTTACACAAGACCAAGAGTGATGATCCAAGAACAATACTAGATAAATTCGAGTGATTAGCTAAAAAGAAATCGGCAATTATGAACCACAACATTCAAATTCAAAATTCTCAAAAAACATATAGTTTCAAAAGGCCATGGTTTACAGATATTACAGGGCAGATAGATGATCCAACAACAATACTAAATAATTGACGTTATTAGATAAACCACAAAATTCACATTCATAACAATTTATTTTTTCACCAACTTCAACCCACACTTGTTTTTCAGCACTTGTTTTCATATTAATAGAGGAATGTGTGCAGATTACCATTCTAGGTGGAATGCAATGATATAGGAATTAGTTATATCAACCAACAATCAATTTTTATCTATTGTCCCCAAATAACTTATAATGACTAGCCACTACAATTCATGCTCCTTGGCCAAAACAAAAGTAGGTAAAAAGTGATTTACACAAGGTGAGGGGAATTGTAAGACCCCAAAGATCTCCATGGATATAATAGTAATTATGTATTATATGTGTCGTTGTAGGTCGTACATTGTTGTTATACTTTGTTGAATGATCAATAGAATTCTCACTCGATCTCCCTTTGATTTCTCTCTAATCTCTCCCTCCATTGCTGTTCTATTTGAATATCTTCCCCTATTCTTCTGATATCTCCCTCATTTCTTCTGATTCCCCCCCCCCCCTACTCTCTATTCTAATTCCCTTGAATTATTCCAATTTCCTATCAAGACCCTAGGTAAATCCTAGGATCATGACGGAAGAATATTGTCACTATAGTTGCCAACAACATTGTCACGGGATTGCAATTAATATAGCCGAGTGAATTGTAATTACTTGATTGTTTGAATAGGCGGGAATATTAGTTGGGCAGTTAGGCCTAATTTTCAAACTCAAAACTATTTTGTAATTGTTAATCAAGTGGCCATTGGCACCTATTATGGAAGTCGGATCAATATATAAAGCACACTGATACCACTCCAAAACCATTCAGAGAATTATCAATACAAAATCTCTTTCCCGCCTTTTCTTCTCTCTTTAACTCTCGTTTCCCCCTCTTTCTCTCTGTTCTTCCCCCATAATTTCCCAATTCTCCTCAATTTAAGGAGAATTTCCCTGTCACTGACAAACACTTTATTAGCTAATTGTTCCACAACATTAAAAGAGAGGCAAAGTCCAAGGTTAAAGACACCAACAAAGTTTAGAACCCCTGCAAGAGGAGGCAAACCACAAAATGGAGAGAGAAGAGACCCTTCTCTTTTAGGGAGCCAAGGCACACATGTAAGTACTAATGTTTTACGAGATAAAGACTTAGGATTCACTTTCAGAAATTTATCCCTATAGTATCTATAATATAAGCAGATTCTTTTTGGGAGATACAAATATGAGGCCTTTATTATCTATAATATATGCAGGCCCTTTTTGGGAGATACAAATATGAGGCCTTTATTTGATATAGCCCTTGATACATCACGTGGCTCGACAATTTATCATTGGCAATAGGACGATATTAGAATTGATGAAATTATTGGAAAGTGGCATATCCTCAATGTAATAGAAATACAATTATGTGTTGCAACAATTATGTAATAGAAATACAATATGATCAAACCATGTTAATCATGTCACAATCTCACACATCTTAGATATAATAGGAGGTGTCATTCCAATATTTTTACAAATAACCTAATTTCTAATTTAATCCTTTTTGTATGTTAGTACTGTATTGGCTAAAATTCTATGCCACAAAACAAAGCTAGTCTTATAGCCATCTTGTAAATTCTTTTTTTTAGCTATAATAAAATCTTACTATCATATCCAGAAGCACTTTTGCATTTTGACCATCCACCTTAATTGTATGAGTACCATTCTAATTAATCTCTCTATCATTTTGGATGAGTAATCCAAGAAATCTAGACTTATCTTTTCTTGGTATTGACTTGATCTTCTAGTTTAATCATACATAATGGTGGGGTTACCATTATCCTTTTTGTAGTGACACGTCTTGTATGTGTTCCTAAGAAAAGGAATTTGTCCATTTTTTAGATTATGCAGGATTATACACGAAAGATCATTTTTTTGCTCTTTCTTTAGCCCTATGTCTCTTATCCCTAAGAGGTCTTCCTCCATTTCAGTATTTAAAACCTTTAGACTCTAAATATTCCTTTATATGAAGTTGAGTATTCACGCCTTCTTTTTGTCTCATGCAAAAACACAATGTCATCTGCAAATAGCATACACAACCCAACCTTTGCTTGGATAGGTTCAATGAGTTTATTTGTTACTAGAGTGAATAGGTAAGGGTCGATGTAATACTAGTGATTATGTGGCATTTGTAATACATTTTATTGTAAGAGACAAATTAGGGAAAATAAAACAACTACTTTTGTGACTAGTCCAATGCAACATTCATTCAAGGAGAGCTAAAAATAAGAAAAACACATTTTCATAAAGGAGGAAGAATTTGTGGGCATTGGCCTCGGAGTTGCGGAAGACAAAGTCAGCCATTTAAAAGATTTTAATAAAAGATAACTACAACCATCTTTATTAAAATTTATCATTTAGCAATTGAGAGTTGTGCTTGTTTCATGAATACGTTACCGAACAACAATAGAATTACCTGGTCCACTCAAAACTTCTCAAATTAGTGTAGAAAAATGGCTTGCTCCGTATACTAACAAGCAAACAAACATAGTTAATACCTGCATGAATGAGTCTCCAGATATAAAACTTCTCCATTTTTCAAGCGACAATAGTATAAAGGGGTTTCTTCAAGCCCTTGTCAGCAACCACACTTATACCGTATTTGATCCTAAAAAAGTATATATTCGAGTTTGTGAATTGAAGAGAAGAAAACTAGGAGAGACAGAGTGAGGAAAACAAAAAGATTCAAGAAACAGAAACAAGTAGGGAAAAACCTAAGACAAGTCAAATTAGAATGAAAATATGACCAAAATTCAGATCACTTAACCTGGAATTTTAAATTTCATCTGCATGTTGAAATAATAAACAAAACAAGATAACTCTGTTATGCGCGCCATGAAGCTTGTGATGCAAAATTGATATGTAATGGAACTCAAGCTATGCGTATCCTTCCATGCTCAAAATTATAAATGTATAGAACTGTTAACGTCAGTGGCAAGGTTCCTCAAAAGTAACAAGCAAAAAAATTCCATTTCCACTAAGGACAATAATCACTTTAATGCAAAAAAGTTAGAGACCAGCCCATGTACACAATGAGAATAGATAAGAAAATGGTTAATACTATAGTGAGCTAGGAGTAAAGGTGACTAAAAACTAACTATTAACTAGTAATGTAGGCCTAACCATTTCACAAACTATTCAAATATGATTACCACAACTAAATCATTTTTAGATGCAACAGTATCAATCAAACTAAGCTGTAAAAGGTCCAACTAAGAGTTACTTGAGCACTGTGAATTACACTGACATTTATCAATAGACAGAGAAAAATCATTCAACGGCTACAAGAATGAAATTTCAAGAAACAACACTAAGCCCCTGCCTAAGATTGAAGAAAAATGAGAACAGTGCCCTTCAACCTAAATCCCTTCACAAGCTATAAAATTTCTTTCTCTATACACTCCACATCATGAAAGGAGGAGATAGACAACCTTAAGAGGACCAATCCTAACCCAAATAGGATAAAAAATCCATGTAGATGGAACCATTGCGCCACAAGGTGAATAACCATTCCTCAACCCCCCACCTCCCCCCCCCCCCCCCCCTCCTCCTTCCCAAAAAAAAAACAAAAAAGGTTAACAAACAACAACGAGAGAACTTACACAAAAAGGCACAACTCTTAAGACTATCAGTATCCGCGCTCTCAAATTATTTGTTATGAGAAGGAATCCAAAAGCAACTACCCAAACAAACACGGCATTTTTGGGTGGGGATTTTGTTTTGAGTAAAAATAATAATATAAAAGATAAAATTAAACCCTTTATTTATCAAGTTAAACTTTTAGATCTGATGGCTGTTAACAAATCAACAAGGTGTCAAAGCGGGCAAAGGTTTTAAGTTCAAACCTTACCGCTAACCCAATATTTAAATAGTTGCAAGGAAACTACAGATGGGAAAGTAAAATTGCCAACAGCTTGAAGGAAAATGTAGATTGTTTTGATGAACTGTCAACAGTGTGTGTAGGCTTGGCTGATGTCACCTTGGTTTGAGTTGAAATTCTTGAGAAGTTGATATGTGGCAAGTTGAGGCATATCTTAGTGACAAATTCAAGGATCCAACAACTAGTTGAAAATAAGCAACTTAATCAGAGTCTCTCACCAGCCTTGGGATTGTGGTAAGGCGCAAGAAGAAATCAGTATTATCTTCATCTCTTTGCGGGATTGGCAGAATTTAGTCCTAAGAAGCTCTTTGTGTAATTATCCATAATTGAGCGTTGTTAATTGTTTTATGCTCTATATCATTCTTTTCTCTTGTGAAAATTTAAGCTGGCAAGGATAAAGCAATGTTATGATGGCTGCTTTTTTTCCTCCATATTACCCTTATGAATGGGTGTAGTTGATGATGAGCCAAGTCAAGTTCCATATGTATATATTGAAAACTTATATTGTCTCTTTTGAAAGAATGATGCATGCAATTACAAAATGGTTGTTGGTTAATTGCTCCTAAGAAAAACAATTGTAGAATCTCTCTTGATTGGTATTTGGTGCTTAAAGGTTGTCTCTCTTAGTGTACCTAGTATTAGTAAGATGTTGGAAGGATAAATTTGAGGATGCAAATTAATGAAAGGAATGGGGAGTTAGATGTCATACGTTAGCAATACCAAGTCTTAGTAGTTGCAAAAAAATCAACTAAACCATTGAAAGATGGACATGGGTCAACAGTTTACAATCAAAATGTAAAGAACAGAAAAAATCAAGAGTTGGAGCCTAATGATCGATCACGAGACCAAAACAATCACCAGTCAATAACCAACTTGAGCAAATTGTCTGCAAATGAAAGAAACTCGCTAGAACTAAATGCATAACCTACTTAGCAGTTGAATCCTCCCTACCATTTCTTGAATGTTTGTTGGGAAAGCAAAGGAACCGAGGCCCTCAACCCAAACTATCGACAATAGAGAGAAAAACCAAATTGTCAATAGTGACAAATGAACTTTAGACCCTTGGGATGTATAATCCTACGCTAAAAGAGTTCGGTTCACAACCACTTGAAATTCAAATTTAAGATAATCTAAGAGGTAAGATAACTACGAATTATGCATCACACTCAAGTAAGAGAGTCATTTTTAGGTTCGTAGCAAAGACATGGATTTGGGCTATGCTAAGTTCTGTCATGTCGTGTGAAGGTAAATGTTAGTGACTTTGGTGGTTGGCCTTGCATGATATTATGAAATGTCTGTATGAACTAGTAGAGATGAGGTAAAACCAACATGAGCTAACAGCCATGTGAGAAGTTGAGTTTATGATTGACTAAAGCCAAAAGGAGCTGACATCAAACTAGAATTTTACTATAAGGTCAATCGAGAAAACAAAATGCAAATACGATTGTCTATTTAGTGGAAGTAGAGTTTAGGATCGAATAAGCCTAAGAGGAGCTGACAACCAAGTAAAACTGTACGATAAGGTAAATTGTAGAAAATAGACTATATAAAGGATCGACTATTGCCCAATCGAGAGTGGGCACTGATTGAGCTTATGAAAGTGGATATACTATGAGATCCATTCTCTAAGCTAGTTGATAGTGTTTTAGTGTTTTGACAATAAGCTGACTTTTTAGACCCTAATGAATTACAATGCAAATTCCCAATATGTTAGTAGTCTGAAATAAGGAGATCTAGATGTACCAAGATTTGTGTATTTTGGTTTGGATTTAGAAAATTGAATATTAGGCCATATTAGGCCCCTCTCAAAGACAAAAAATCCTCAACGCGTGCTCAATCTTTGAATGGATCTTTATACCAATTTTTAGCATGTTAATATTTAAGAATGTAAAGGTTCAAAAATGATAGCTAGTATGAATTTCTATTGAGATTTGGGTGATCAAAGCAGGGGGACAAAAGCAATTAGAGTGCACAGTGCATGGGTGATTTAGGTGGAAAACTTTACCAAGTGTTGGATGTGTAAGAGACCATTTAGATGCCAATTTGGTCATTTAAGAAATCATTTTTTAGTGTTATACAACCTGTAAAAGAAGACATATAAAATGGGTAGGAGAAAGAGAGAGAGTGAGTGGAGGGAGCAGGGTAATCATAATGGTTTTAGCTTTTCAACGTTTTCTTAACTTAGCATGTATTAGGAAAATCTAAGGTGTTGCAATGATGTGGGTTTGGGAGCTGGAAGTGTAATACCCCAGATTACACTGTGTTATAGAGAATATTGTAATAGAAGTGAAATTGCATTTTTTGCAATTGATTATTAACTTTGGCAAAGTTAATAAATTAAAGTGGAAGGAACCATGTAAAACACTAGGAAATAGGCTACCGGAAGACTTCGGTTTACTGGAGATGAAGCCACAGTCGATTGAAGATAGCAGATAATTTAGCAGACATTCTGGATAACTATAGTCAACTAAAACTGGGCCACAGTTGATGTAAGTGCCCAATATTAGCTACACTGTGTTATTTTATCTAAAACGTTTTTATACACAACCCAAACACAAAGGGATGTACCCATGCAACACAAGGGTAATGTAGAGGTTTTCATGGTGAACTTGGGGATGGGTTTGGATTGAAAACTAGATGCAGAAAATGTACATTATAAATTCCTATGTGGTTATGGAATACCAAAAAATTTACAGTGTCAACTTTGTAACTGTAATCCACCAGGAATGGTCAAGTAACGTACAAAGGTCAACTACTTTCAAGAGAATTAAGAATCAAAAAGCAAACAAAAAGAGGATGAATAATATTTCTTATTCCATAAGTTTCGACTCACTTATGTTCAAACTTTGTTAAGCAGTGACCAATTATTACGTGGAGTAGCAAGAAGATAACAATGAGAAAGACGAAGATGAAATGTAGGGAACAAGGAAGAGCAAGAGTGTCAAAAACCATGATTATCACACCATAGATAGATAGAAAATAAACATGCATATATGTGGAGAAAACAAATTCCATAACACAACATTCAATATACAAACAAAAAACCAACAAAAAATTTAAAATTTAATAAATGCAAGAGGTGATACTAAGAGATTAAGGTCTTGAAGAAATGCAATCTCTAATGTAATTAAGCTCCAAGGTACAAGATTAACAAGGTCCTTGCATTACCTTCTCACAAAAAAAAAAAAAGGTGTGCAAATCAAACCCGTGGAAAAAAGTGAATTACATACCTCAACTAGCGAAAAACCTTTGTAATTGCATAATACAGTACAAAATAAGAATTCATAATTGAAATCTCATCCTACAGAACCAAAAAGCAAATTACATATATGTAAAAAATAGGGAACCAAAAATGAAAAAAAGTGCAGCATTACCTCAGTCCAAAATGCTCATTCCATCAATTTTGCCAGGTTTAAGAAAATAACAGAACAGAACACATAACAAAATTAACATGCCACAAAAACTTATAAAGTAAGGATGGTGCTAGTCCAAACATTTGCATAAAATCAATGTTCAAGGGTCATGGTAATAACTAAGATGATGAAGTGAAATTGGTCACAACCATAGAGCTTGTTGCAACCAGAATGCAGAATCCTTGAGACAACAAACTATTCAAAGTAAAATCTTATTCCTCTCAAGTAAAAATATCACACAAGTAAAAATATACAATTTTACATGGTTCACACATATTACGCTCTTCTATTTTGGCATTGGTAAGTTCCAGAATTCAACTTTCAAAACCAAAAACTTTGAAATACAGTGGGAAACTTTTGAACTACTCATAAATTTACAATAGAAACTATTTATTATCTAATTCAATTATTTATTTATTTATTTTCCTAAAATTTTTCCAGTTATTCCAGTCGGTACTCGATATTTGCTTAATTTGGCTATACCAGCATGCGAAAACCATCAACAAAAGCAATCAAAGTACACACACACACACACACACAGAGGACCTGCCGAAATTGGAGAAAAGCGAATTGCGAAAGAAGGAGTGGGAGGAAGAATGAGATTTGGGACCCCAAGCCATGCCTAGGGTTTTCTGAGTTCTTCTTCTTATTGTTGTTGTTACTCGAAGGGTTTGAATACAGCGAATTGAATCTTCGCTTGCATCTGGAACCAGAATTCAACTTTCAAAACCAGAAAACCATCAAATACAACGGGACACTTTTGAACTATTCGTAAATTTG
Organism: Diospyros lotus; assembly: GCF_014633365.1. Taxonomy (NCBI): domain Eukaryota; kingdom Viridiplantae; phylum Streptophyta; class Magnoliopsida; order Ericales; family Ebenaceae; genus Diospyros; species Diospyros lotus. Next base: position 14,089,193 of record NC_068340.1, read on the forward strand.
CAATAGAAATTATTAATTTCCTAATTCAATTATTTATTTATTTTCCTAAATTTGATCCTACTTATTCCGTCCGTACTCGGATATGTGACTAATTTGGCTATACCAGCATGCGAAAATCATCGACAAAAGCAATCAAAGTACAAAGAGAGAGACAGAGAGACGTGCCGAAATCGGAGAACAGTGAATTGCGAAAGGAGGAGCGGGAGGAAGAACGAGAATTGGAACCCCAAGCCATGCCTAGGGTTTTCTGAGTAGCCTTTATCTTCTTCTTATTGTTGCCGTTACTCGAAGGGTCGCTTCAATCTAAGTAGCCTTCATCTTCTTCTTATTATTGCCGTTACCCAAAGTTGGAAAAGCGAGTGGAGTTGAAGCTCATTATTGTCTACGTCAATTTGAACAAATTGGGATCGAGAGGAGATCGAGAGGATTTTCAACCGTTAGAGAGAGAGAGGAGGGGAACTTACTTGCGAATAAATTTGAGTTTTGCTACTTAGCCAGACGCGTTTACTGACAGCCTTACCGAAACTAATTTATCGCGATATTTCGATAATTAAAATATCGTGATAAATTGAAATTGAGCGATGAAAGACGAGCTCCAAATTTGGCATAGCGCCTAGAGTCTGAAGAAATCGGAGCCTCCATTGCTTTCTCTCGAAGTCTAACCTAACCTACGTTTCTTCCTCCTCGCCGACAGCCACAACCCGCCACCACCTCGCCGGCCCACCTTTCTTCCTCCTCGTCGACAGCCACAACCCTCTACCACCAGCCCACATTTCTTCCTCCTCGCCGACAGACACAACTCGCCACCACCGCCCGCCACCCGTCACTGGGACAAGATCCAGATCTCAAAAAAAGGTGAAAGGAATCTCTTGCCGCCGGCGACAATGTCGGACCTAAGTAAGCTTGGTTCCTTTTTTCCCACTATAATCCTCCATTTTATGTACTTTTTTTTGTACAATTCGTCAGAATACAGAGAGTCCGATGAAGAAACAGAGTCCAATTCAATCTATTGACAATGTTGCGCTCGATTTCTGGCATGGGTATCGGAGAACGGCTAGGGTTAGGGTTTCAGTGAGCAGGGACGATTCGCGGGATCGGAAGTGGGCTACCAGCGGAGATAGGAATTTTGGCAGTGATAATGTGGTGAGGAACTTGTTGATTGGACTGGGGCTGAGCCGGTACGGTCATGTTTTTGAGATACACGACGACACGATGTGGATGAAGAAGTTTTGCCAATGTTGACTGACATAAGAGGATCTCAAGGATATGGGTGGGTGTGGGGGTATATAAATGTTGTTGGGTCATATGGTAATTTAATGTGAGACGGACAGAGACTCCTCTTTTGAGGCTCTTACCTTTGAGGAATGTTCCCAAAGCAGTGAAATTGTAATGGGTCAAAATTATTATTTTTAAATTTATTAATTATATTTTAATAATTTAATATATTAATGTTATTACTTGAAAAATTATCATGTGCATACTATTATTGTTCCTATTATTATTGTTAATATTATTATTAACCTTGCTGCTGTTAATATTTAAATTGCTATTATTATTATTATTATTATTATTATTATTATTATTATTATTATTATTATTATAGTTACTATTAAAATCTATTATCAGTTAAAAGGCTTTGGCAGTGGCTTTTGCTGCCACCGAGTGCTTCCCATGAGCTTCAAACTCCAAGGCCCCTAAGGTTAATCAAATTAAGGTGGTGGGTTTGTGGTTGTGATCAGCGAGCTAAGGCCACGTGTTCGGCCGAGTGATTGAGTGGAAGGAGAGAAAGATAAGAGTGCTCGGCCAAGTGAGAGAAAGGAGAAAACGAGGAAGAAGAGGCAGCGTAGGAGCAGAGAAATTGTAGAGCAGGGGAGATCACGGCTGTTGCATTGCTCTGTTTCGGCTTTTAGCAAATCAAATAGGCAAGCTTTTCCTCCTCTCTTTTCTTCTCCTTGTGTCAATTATGGAAGCTTGTTGTACGTAGCTATCGGATTATACATATACATACATTGAACTGTGAGTGTAACAGGGGAGCCTACTGTATCTACACATGGGTCTCGGCAGTGTAGTGAAATTATATATTTATATGGGTCTCGAAATAGCATTGAGATGCATATATATACGTTAGTTTTGCAAAGCTGTGATATATATATATATAACCCAACAGTGAGCTCGGTGGGTCAGGAAGCTGCCATGGCCGTTTGGTGCAAACCCATCTGTACATATAATGTGTAGCAAGCTGGGGCGTGAGCTCGCTGTGAGCTCGGTGTCCATGTAAATGTGTATCTATAAGTGTGTGTATGTATAAATATATATATGTGTGTAAGTATGACCGTGTAAGTGGGTTTATAGTGCATTTAAAATGACCGATTGCAGCTTGATATATATATATATATATATATCGATGTGTATGTAGGTGCATGTGGAGGTGGGCAGCAAGCTTGAGTTGGCCGTGAGTTCACTGTGCAGTGTGCGTGTGTGTTTTCAATGAGTTTTAAAGAGTGTGTGTGACCGTGAGTGCAGGGGGGAGGGAAAGCCTTATTCTTAGGAAATTATCTTAGGATTAATATATATATATATATATATTTATTTATTTATTGGTATTATTATTGTTAGTATAATATTAGTAATATTATTATTATTATTATTATTATTATTATTAATATTGGCATATTGTTAAAAGTTGAGTTGTTATATTGATTATTATTATTATTATTATTATTATTATTATTATTATTATTATTATTATTATTGACATTAATAATATTATTAATATTAGTATTATTACTATTATAAGTATGTATAAGTGTGTAAAAGTGGGTTGCCATACGTCATTAGTTCCAACTTGAGGTATCTATGTAAATAGCATTAGTAAATAAAATTATCTATGCTCATGTCAATATTAGCAAATAATAAGTATTGCTAGTAATAATATAAGCAATAATATAAGTAAACGATAGGTCTAATTTCCTGTATGGAAGGATACATATTACTTATTAATAATTTAAGTAATAAGACATGTATTATATGTAAGAATACATTGAGTTATTATATTATTATAAGCGTATAATTTAATAAGACAACAGAGGCTGTAAATAAATCCAACATACATTGGTTGTGTTTCCACAGAGTTTGTTCACTCTCTACTCCCTAAGCGGAATGAAGATAGGGATATTCGGGTTAGATGCCAACCAGTATCTTTAGGGATCGAATGACTGATTTATCATTACTTTCCTTGTTCCAACCAGTTAAACCCTTGTGGAAATTCCAATGCATGATGTGCATGCTTGAGTTGGGTTTATGCATTTGGGGGATCATTTATCTGGCATGTCATTGTATGTGTCTCTGGGCGGCCAGCCTGGCCTGATACATGGCTTATAGAGGTTATGTATCAGGTTTATGCTCAGTATGCCACTGCATTAGCTAGACACGAGCATTTGCATTTGACATGTGTTTTACTATTTGGGCGAGGCTTGGTCGGATGCTTGGTTTATGGGGGCCTTGTATCTTGTCCGGTCTACTACGCCATCCTTATTGGTAGCATTTGCATGAGTCTTGACGCCGGTCTTTAAGTTACAATTGGCCTTTGGGTCCAATTCGCCTTCGGGCCAGTGAGCTATGGCTCCAGTTTCAGCTATAGTTGGCCTTCGGGTCCAGTTCGCCTTTGGGCCAGTGAGCTACGGCTCCAGTTTCAGCTACAGTTGGCCTTCAGGTCCAAATTGTCTTCAAGCCAGAGAGCTTCGACTTATAGTACAGGTTCAATCTACCTTCAAGGTAGTAGCAAGTTTGTTATAAGGACTTGGGTGCTAGTGCATTCTCTTATTTGGGCCCCAAGATCCTATATATGTCCATAGTTATTTATGTTGTTGGTACCTGCAGCGGTTTATGTGATTACTTGGCATGTTATGCATGAGTTCATTTTATTATGCACTTGAGGTGCAGATTTACTCTTAGAGCCTCCTCTATCTATCCCTTTCTTTCATTATGGACTTGCTGAGTCACATTGACTCACCTTGTTTACTCTTAATTCCAAGTAAAAGTAAGGATCCAGTTATGAGCGAGTCTAGCAGTTCCCGACATCCAGGATAGGTGGTGTACAGGACCATGCAGACCTAGTATCGTCAGCCTAGGAGTTCTTTTGTATTTTGTCGCTTCCAGCGTGTACTCTCCTTAGTTTCCTTTGGGTCTGTATGGATTGATGTATTGTTATGGCTTGTATGCCAGTACTGTATGTTTTGCATGCCGGGCTGTGTATGCTTAGAGTTCGGTGTTGTTTAGCAGTCTGTGTACTTGTTGTTCATGCCGGGTGGGCATGTTTTTGTTAACAGGTTATTCTGTAATTATCAATGCATGCATGCCAGGTTTATCCAGGATCCAGGTTGTCTTTTCTTTCGTAGGGCACCCGCTCTGGTTCTTTGGGGACTAGGGTGGGGGCCTTACAAAAACACTTTGGTATGGCTCCTGGTGTGATGTGACACACAGCCACACAAAGCCTTACATGCGATGCAATCCAGGGGAAGAATGCTCGTGAAGCGATGAAATTGAATTTGTAAAATAAATGGGCTTTGAAGAAAGTATTCTATTTGATTTATTTGTTAATTATTATTATATATGTATTCCATTCAAATGTTGTTACTTGGTCTTCTTATAAGGCTATCTCTAGTAAGTTTCTTTATTTCACTTCTTATTATATTATAAATAATTTACTCCCTATTCTAATTTTATCTCAAAAATTGTGTTTGTTCCAGCAACACTTCCTATTCTCTTCTCTGTCTGACTCCCTATTTCATTTCTTTATCAATAAACTTCAATTTTATTTATTTTACCTTACATATATGTTTAACTACTATAAAATTTTATTATTTATTTTATAATTTAATAATAAATATTATGATATATTTTTAAATCAATTTACTAATTTTTTAAAAAATAATTATTTATCAAAATACAATTTAATAACAAAATTAAGATTTTAATATGATAAAATTAAAATTCCAACAACTATATTCCAACGCTCATATTTCAACGATTATATTCCAATAGCCATATTTCAACGACTATATTCTAACGACCATATTCCAACAGTTTATAAATAAATGATCCATTTGCTTAAAAAACTTACAACTCACAAATCTAAAATACCAACTCACATTAGCCACCATGTCCAACATCAACCGTATATTCTTCCAAATGATCCATGAAGAAGTTCAAAACGATGAAGAAGAAGAGGCTATTATTACAGCATTAGTTGAACACCATATTCAATCTGCGGATCACAGCTCTATATCACGTCATCGTGGATCCGTGATGAACTGTCATGTCATCAATCGCAATAGAGTTGAAGGTTATGAGATGTTTTATCATGATTATTTTGATGATTCTCCTACATATCCACCACATTTATTTCATTGTACTGATAGAAATAGGCATGAACCATTTTTCCAATACCTTTGTTTAGTTTGATCATTACTATGTGCAACATCCGTACTAATATTTAGCCATGCTGACACGAGCATGCAATCCTCTTGAGTTGAGAAATTTTTTGTTCGTACCTTTCTTTGAGTGTTAACTTCGGATGAATTAGGTAGGGATGGAGTGGCTGCCATATTTGCATATTCGTCTACAATATTCTGATCATGGTTGAGCAAATTTATGTAGTAATGTTCATTATTATCACTTTCCATAGTAAACAAAATACAATCGGTCAACCTGAGACAAAAATTAATATTTAAGGAATTCAATTAGATAACAGAAGGTTTGCCAGGAAATAACATTAAAATTAGGCAGTAATTATTTTAGAAGGAAAGCCCATTATAACAAAAAAAAAAGCTCCACAATAGGCAGTAACTATTTTTCTCTTTCAACATGGTTCATATAATTATCAAAATAAACCATTCTTCTAGTAAGCTATCTCCAGCAAGCCTCATTCATTATCATTTTTGAGCAATTAGTATACAAAATAAATAATCAAATATACAAATTAATCATATATATATATACACATAATCAATAATTAAATACACAACTCAATAACCAAATAAACAATAAACAATATCAATCATATAATACAAAAAAAAAAATACAAAATATCACAAACCACTAAGAAGACGTTGAAGAAGATTTGCCGAGGAAGCCGCTGAAGAAAACTCGTCGAGGGAAGACGCTGCTGGTTGCTATTCCGCCGGATCTGTTGCAAGGAAGACGCTGCTCGTTACTATTCCGTCGGATCTGTTGCAGGGAAGACGCTGCTCGTTACTGTTGCTATTCCGTCGGATCTATTCCAGGGAAGATGATGCAAGTTGTTGCTGTTGTTCCGCCGGATCTGTTGCTGTTGCCAATGCTCATTGCTACTACTGTCGTCGATGCTCATTACTACTGATGTCGCTGATGCTCATTACTGTTGCTGTTTGTGGCCACCGAATCTGGTGTGCGCTTCCGAATCTATTATTGTCGTCGCTGCCCTGCAACTCATCTTCACCCTTTTTGCATCTGGTTCTCTCTTCCCGCCTTGAGTAGTTGGGGGTGAGGGAGAGATAGCGAGAAAAATTCAATCGCCAACATTGACGAGACATTTCAAGGTTGTTAAAAATTTAGCGAGCAAAAATAGCAATAGCGAGCTCTGCTGGAGCTCATTTTCTAGAACATTCTCGCCACAAAAAGCTTTGGCGAGTTAAAAATAACAATGCTGGAGATAGCCTAAGCTACCTGAAAAATGGATGTTTCTTATTTAACTTTCCGAGAAAGTTGTTGTGCATTTTTTTTTCAATTTCTTAATTTGTTAGAAGTTAATTTCTCAAGCAAGCTTGCTGTTGATGACTGACTGCTTGCTTGCATCTTCTATTATTTCTTTGAGCTTGAGTATTCTGAACTCCGCAGATGCAGGAATTGTGAGTGGATAAAAAAATTGTTTGAATTGAAATAGAATAGCTTTTTTAATTTTTGCCAAGTTAAAATAAAATAGAAAAAATTTTAAGCAATTTTTCTAGGAAAAAAAATATTTTAAATATTGTTAGTACATATATGCACCACACATATTTGCTTTACAAAATATGCACTAGAGAACAATTAACTATTAGCAGATTTCTCCCTTACAAACATTCATTCATTGGACCTTAAATTACAAAGCCCAAACGGGAAATCACTTCAGTTACACTTCATTGCTCTCACCGTTCAATCTTGTGCAAAGGAAAAAATAAGGACCAAATATAATCATAATTATGTATAAATTGGGAGCCATGTCAAATTAACATAGAATGAATTTAGTAAATCCTTAAGCCCCGAGTTCAACACACAAGTGAATAACAACATCAAATAAGGAAAAAAGTTATTTTGAGTTTCTTTCTTCCTTTCTTTCTTTCTTTCTTTCTTTCTTCCTTCAGGTTATGCTTTGAATTACATGAAACCCTTTTTTTTACAAGCACATATAGTCTAGTAATAACCAGCAAACCATGTAAATTATAGTCTAGCAATAACCAGAAAGCAACAATTGCTAATCCAACATAAAAGTATCCCTATTAATGGGCAACTCCAAACCAAACCACAATTAATACAAAAATGAAAATCCAGTTGACAAATTGAAGCTGTTACACAAGCATAGGCACTCAAAAACACGAAATAACATTGTATCCCAACCTACTATTGTCTTCAAGAACAACTGCAATAGATCAGAAAGACAGACAGATAGATAGATAGATCGATGAGAACAAGGCGGCCAGAGGAATGGCGGTGCTCTTCTTCTGCTGAAAGAGAGAGAGACAATGGCTTGAAGTGGCTAGCACGAGAAACGGCGAATGAATATGGGGGCTTTTGGTACCCTAACCCTTGCTTTCTCTCTCCACGAATGGGGAAGGTCAGTTGGCAACATGTGATTTTTGCAATATTGTTGAGGGGTAAGGGGTATTTTTGTCAGAGCAAAATTGGATTTGGTAAGGTTGTCGATAAAGCTATCTGGCAAAGTAGTAAAACTCAATAAATATTGCAATTCGACAAGAATCGTAATTTAAATGAAGCACAACTGGACGAACAAACTATGTACCGCTTTTATACTCATTTGGGGGCACTTACCGCTGTGGCCCTTGGCTTGGACTTTCTTGCACTCATTATTACTACATTTTTGTTGCTGTGCAATGCATAATGTGCCATTAGTTTTCAAGTAAAATTTATTTTTAATTTCCTCATTTCGGGAACCCATCGCCATTGTAGCGCCATGTGTAATACCCCATGTTTAGATAAGATTGCCACGTAATTTCGATGAATTTAGAACACCGAAAAATTGGCTTGATAATAGTTATAAGTACCGAATCGATAGCAGGGAATGCTTCGGAGTGAAATTGTCTAAAGAAAATTATATGATTTCGATGAGCGTTTCGAGATAGAATTTATGGTATTAAAAGAAATCGGATTGGGAACAGTTTTTGGTCCAGCTAAAATACAACTATCATTTAAGCTGTAAAACCGAATTGTCGTAGGGGACTCCCGAAAAATCAATGGAACCCTAGGGGGGCTCCGATTTTTCGTAAGGATCAATCCTTCAGTGGTTTTGGGATGAAACAACAGCCCGACGAGGATACTGGGATGAATTGTTCTTTTTTACTAAGTTTTGAGTTATTAATTTTGTATTTTCGGTATCGTAATGCCAATTAATTCAGTGTTTGAGGATATTATTGCAATTAGAGAATTATTTCGGTGAAATTAAGAAGAAAATTGGAGTTTATATGTAATTAAATGTGTAATAAATCAATATAATATAGAATTTTATATATAGAGAGAGAGAGAGAGAGAAAGATTGTGTGCGTATGGCAGCCATCCCCTGCAACTAGCCATGCCCTGTTATTGCAATCTCCATGCATCTGCAAATTGCAAACCCAAAGCCACTCCTCTGCAAGATTTTTGGAGTGTCTTTCACACTAAGAGGAATGGTCGTGGTGGGTTTGGGGCAGTGAGGTCGCCTATAAATCGCAAGCAAGGAAGGAATGAAGGAGCAGGGAGTTGAAGAGAGCATTCGACCGAGAGAGAAAGAGAGGAAGAAAGATTGAGAGAGAGTTTAAGGCAAGCTCGAGAGAGAAGCAGAGAGTGCGAGAGGGAGATGCCGATCACTGGCTACCCAAAGCAACAAGCGGCCATAGCCGCAAGCTTCAAGCGACCATGGCCGCGAATTCGAATGAAGTAGGGTAACGTCGAGGAGGCCAGTTGCGGTGGTTGGCAGCGGGTCGTGCGAAGGCCCACGAGGCGAGTGGCACGAAGGAGACCGATCGGTGAGGCCGAAGGCGGCCAAAGTGGCCTCAAGCTCGCGACGGTAGCCATAGTCGCGAGCTCCAGCTGGCCGACGCGAGCAAGGGAGGCTGCTACGGGCAACGGCCGCTAGGGTGGTCACACGGGCGGTGGTGCACAAGGTCGATGGCTGCAGCGGTGGCGGGTGGAGCCAGGTGGCGATGGCAGGAGCTGCGCGTGCATGGGGCTGGTGCGCGAGAAGCTGCAAACGCGGTGCAGATGAAGAAGAAGGAGGAGAAGATGAGAAGAAGAAGAAGAAAAGGAAGAAGAAAAAGAGAAGAAAATGAAAGAAATAAAAGAAAGAAGAAGAAAAGATGAAGTTGCAGGCGCGGGAACAAGGGAGTTGAGTAAGAAGATGAAGTGGAAAAAGAAAAAGAAAAGAAAGAAAAGAAGGAAAAAGAAGAAAAATAGCGAAAATTCTCAAAAAAATCCCAAAAAATAGGATTTAGATATTTACTAATATTCTAGAGATTTTGGGCAAGAAAAATGGTTCGGGCACGTGTTTCGGGAATATGGCACGCATACCGAGGAAGTCAAATATGCTAAGTTAAGGTAAGTAAAATTTCCTAAAAAATTTTAGAAATTAAAGAATATTTTTTTATGAATTGTTGTAGAAGAATATTTGAGAAAATATTTTTAAAATATTTAGTTTGGATTTATTGAGGAAAATTAGGAAGAAATAGAAAGAAAATTAAAGAAAATGCCAGAAATTATGAAAAAATAGGTAATGTTTATTTAAATAATTATGGTGATTAGGATACTTTGAGGCTGAAGTTGAAGAGACTCGTGCAAATTTTGAGGTTGACACGCAAATCGAGGCAAGGCACGGATATCGAGGTAGCCTGATAAGCTTGAGAAGGTAAGTGGTACTCCCCAATTAAAGTTAGTTTTATGGAAAATGTTTGGTTTGTAAGTGGTTTATGTTCCTCGAAAATGTTTTCATCATATTGACATGCCTTGATATGTATCCATCATCTAGACTGCATACATGACATAATTATGAAATGCATGAATACACGTTGATATCATTGATCGCTCGCATTTGAGGCCGTATGGAGTATGAACTGACATCGCTGCTTTCCCAATGGTACACCCATGCACCTCGGCTTCAAAAGAAGTGGCCACAAAAATGGTAGGTAGTATGAGGGGTGCAGTTGACACCTACGAGGAAAGACATTGCATTCATGCACGAAATATGTTTTCTATACCCTTACTTAGATGATTCATCATCTAACTTGGACTTTGCCCCTCGAATATTCAAATGTTCTAGATGGAGATTGTAGTAGATACGAGGATGAATGAGGCATGAAATGACACTTAGCAGAGTGCATGATAAATGAAATGTATGCAACGTAGCCACTGTATTTAAGTTCTGTTATTTTAGATTCTGAACGTTTTGAGAAATGTTGAAGATGTAAGAATTTATTTATGATTAATGTTAAGATATCAGGTTTCGATCTTTGCTTCCGCATTTGATATGTATAATGATTCTCTTTCGAGATTAATAAATGGGAATTTTGGGACGAATTCGAGAAATGATGTGGTTTAGCTTTAGTGTTTGAAAGAAAAAAAAATTATTGTTCCGGAATTGTTCCAAGTTATAACGCGCCAGAGAAAGCGGGGCGTTACACCATGGGCTTGCTTGTTCTCGAGATCACATTTCTTTTTTATGACTCAAGTGTCCGAGCTTCACCCGAATAATTTTGGAAAGAGTAACATTCCCCTCTGCTCCGCTCTCTGAGTAAATCTAGATACGGTCACAGCTTATACACACTCGGAGTGGACATTCAGAAAACTGTTATCCTCCCCGTGAACCCCACATTTACGTCGTGCGGAGGGGACCCCTGAAAGGGCAACAAGGTGCACCATAACCCTGCCTCTACATGGCCAACTTATCTTCAAGCCTTATTGTTGTCTTCCAGTAATAATTCGGTATTCCAAGACTCCACAAGGATCCAAATCTCCAATGTTCATATTATCCTCCTTGTGCTTTACCACTACGCCATGCCCGTGGGGGCTAGGGATCACATTTTTTATTGTGTAATGCATTAACCATTAGTTTTGAAGTTTAGCTTATTTTTAATTTGCTAAAATGCAAGGAATGTAAACACCATCAAGGAAATTTTAACAATACTTAAATTTTTTTTAACAAAATATATGATTAATTAAATATATTACAAAATAAAACACGAGCTTTCTTAACTAGTTATAGTGATTTTTACTAGTTCGAAATATAAAAAATCTAATAATTTGATACACTATGTATTTTATGGAATTAAAAATTTATTATTCTAGAGTAAAAATTTATGTTTTAAATGAATTACATATGAATTAAATTAAAAATAATAAAACTTCAAATTGCAAAATAATGAATTATAAATTATTCATTTATATCAATTTAATTTAAAATTTTAATTCTTTACCAATTTTACAATAAAGCTAAACTTAGATAATTAATCCTCTTATATGCATTAATTATTTTATATTTCTTCCTATTTTAGAGGATAATGAGTTATGGAAAACATTTTTCAATTTTTATACTAAATTTTCTATAAAATTTCAAAAAAAAATTGAAAAATCCATTATTAATCTAAAAAATTAACATATATAATTAAAAAAAAAGATAAACAAAGAAGTTTTTATTTTATGCAATTGTAATGTATTATACCCAAATAAATGAGCTCAAGTGTGAAAACACATTGGGTCAACCCATCTCAAGATTAATTGAAAAGGGTTGAATGGCTAAGGAAAAGGGTTGGCTGAGTATGGACCTAGAGACTTGGCCAAGCGCGGCCTTATCGCACCAGGCGGCTGCTTATTGCCGCCACCTAATGCCACGTGTCCTAACTGCCACCTTGCCATTTTCCACCTTTCCTACATTTTCTCCCCTATATAAACCCGCCCGAGGCTTCAAATGGGCTATGGAATGACTTGAGGAATTGGAGATGTAGTGGCCCACTCCCAGATAGTCCCGCTAGCATATGATATCAGAAATGAGGTTATCACAAGTATAATATAGAACAATAACATATAACACCACATTACAATCCTTAGATAAATTCAGTGGAAGCCAACATAAAAGTTTACAACATCTTGGCACCATGGCCTATACAAAATGAAATATAAGGGCACTAACAAATTTTACAACATAAAATTTCCTCACACATGCCCTTTTCACACACACTAACATGGACGATCTAATCTGAGAGATCTCTGTATACCTCTAACCCTGGTCTCTAGTCCCACTGGACTCGCCCTCAACCATTGCTTAATCTTTACCTAGAATGACACGAGAGTAAAAAAAGGTGAGCCACAAGGCTCAACAAATATATTTATAAAGCATGGATATATAGAATCAAATGCATGGATAATCAAGATAGAGTAAACAACAACTCTATAAGAAGATATCAGTATAACACAACTCATGAGTTTTCCATTTACGTTAATTTCCCATGCTATGATTATTATACATATCATGTAGTCATGTCCATGCTTATGCACATGCACCAATAGTAAGGAATTTCCCACATAATTCCCAAGGCTCCCATAACCAATATATCCATGCATGAATATATATATGCATCATGAAAATACATCAACAAAATATAACAATTTAAGCCTCGCCTATCGGGTTGATGGCTATCTCACTCGCGTCAGGTGCTCATAGGATATCCTTTTCTCACCCATGGACATAGCCACCGCGCAAAATAATAGATACGCAAATATAATAATCATACATCACACATACATATCCCAATTTCATGTAAATCCTCAATGATTAAGAAAAATCCCACATCATGCTTATTATGCACAATTACATAAATTAAGATGTGCATTATCTGATCACATGGTAAATTTTTACCCCAACAACAACTGCAAGAAACCAAAATCTATACATGCAAGAAACACCAAATCTTGCAAGACTCTACACTTTAATCAATAAATGTGTCATTCCTTAAGAAATATAAGGCGATACAAAGCCCTATCGAGGCTTTTGAATAAAATACTTCAAGTATTTAAGAAGAATGATCAAAGGTAAACATCACCTCAATTATAGAAAGAATAGCCAACATAAAAGGATTTAATTAGGCAAAATTTTAGAAAATTTCTTGATTTTGAAGTCTAACTTCAAGGGCCTATTTTGGACTTATATCTCAATTAAATATCTAAATCATATATCAAATCGAAGTCACAGATCTCTGGTTTCTGAAAAAACAATCGGATCTAGAATTGGAACTAACCACAATGAGTTATTGCCCAATAACCGAAGCAAGGCAGATTACATGGAACAGGAAATTTTCAGATTTAAGTAGATATTTCACAGGGCATTTACAGGCTCAACACTTGGCCAAAAATTCCAAGTAATATATCAAAAAGAAGCTCAATAAGTATAGTTTACATCACAAAAAACATATCTTAATTTGGATGTAAACATAGAAAGTTATAGACCAAAAACGGAGTAATGACAGATTACACGAAAATAGAATTTATAGATTCGAGTAGATATTTCACAGGGCACTTACATGCTCAATACTTGGCTAAAAATTCAAAGTAATATATCAAAATGAATCTCAAGAAGTATATTTTACATCACAACAAACAGATCTTAATTTGTATGTAAACACAGAAAGTTATGGACCAAAAACCGGAGTAATGACAGATTACACGAAAACAAAATTTTCAGATTCGAGTAGACGTTTCACAGGGCACTTACAGGCTCAATACTTGGCCAAAAATTCAAAGTAATATATTAAAATGAATCTCAAGAAGTCTAGTTTACATCACAACAAACAAATCTTAATTTGGATGTAAACATAGAAAGTAATAAGCTAAAAATCAGAATAATGACAGATTATACGAAAACATAATTTTCAAATTTGAGTAGATATTTCACAGGGAATTTATAGGCCCAATACTTGGAAAAAAAATCTAAGTAATATATCAAAACGAAGATCAAGAAGTCTAGTTTATAACGCAACAAATAGATCTCAATTTGGATATAAACATAAAAAGTTATAACCTGAAATGTACAACATGCGCAAGTTGGCCGAAAATTTAATAATTTCAAAATGAAGAACGCGGAAAGAATGGAACTTGCCTTAAATGGAGAAACCGAATTTAGAGAAGAAGAAACCTGATAAATATTGCAAAGACACACCCATTGAAGCTCCAAATCTGCAAAAGAAAAAAAGAAGAAGATATGAAGTTGGAGGAGAAGAAGAAGAAATACTAATGAGAGAAGAGAGAGAGAGAGAGAGAAAAGGAAACAAGAAAGCAAGGAGGAGGAAAGTAAGGAGGTAAATGGGGGAATATCTGCCACCCTACCCTCATTTATGTTCTCTCAATTTTGCCCATCCTACTTGCACACACACATATATTTTCATGCACTTTTATGTCATTTGTCACTCATTTAATTTTTCTTTTAAATTTAAATTATCCTTTTGTAAAAGGGCTCAAGCCCAAACCCATTCATCCTTCACATATAATTTAAGCTCAACTCATTTAATTAGGCCCAACATCTCATAAAGCCTAAAAGGCTTATTTTCAACTTGGTCTAACACTTAAGGCCCAAAAGTTCTATTTTTCACCTAGTCCAACCCACTTCATTTAAAATCAACTATGGACTCAATATTTAAAATCAACTATGGACTCAATCTATACATAGTTAGGCCTAATCCATTAAAAATTGTTTCATTTAAATTCTAACTATCATTTGTCATGGGCTTTCTCACATTGACCCAAATCTAACTTCATTAAATCCTCAACCCATTTTATTTAATTTTAAAATAATGTCATTATATATATACACCAAAATGAAATAAATATCAATAATGCCATAGACCCAATAATAGGTCTTTACAGGAGAACATGAATGACTTGAGGAATTGCCACCGAAGCTTGTACCCGTAGGCTCACTGGGATCCATTGATTGAGTCTGGTGCTATGCTCCCAAGCTAGACCTGATTCCATGGTTGATCCGGCGCCTAGGTCTCTTGGTAAACTCGGATGTTTTGTAGGAACCCTGCACCGAACCACTAGCCAAAGCCAGATCCCCTGAGGTGGACTGGCCTAAGAAAGACGTGAAGAGAGATGAAACAACCCTCTGACAGTCCTGCCGTGATCTAGCTTATCAGAGCTGAGTCACCCAATTGCAATCTGGTGTTGATGACCATGAGTTAGCTCGGGATCACCAGAACATTCGATGCTTATGCCCGTAGACTCACCCAAATCCCTTGTTTAAGTTAAGTGTTATGCCCTTCTAGCTATAACCAACTCCTTGGTTAATCTGGCGCTTAAGTCTCCCTGTAAACTCGGATATCTGGTAGTAATCCCGCACCAAACCACTGGACAAACCCAGATTCCCTGAGGTAGACTAACCCCGAAAGACGAACATGGAGAACACAATAGCCAGTGCGCTATGATATATCATGGGATTACCAAATGCACCGAAGCTTGTGCATGTAGGCTCACCGGGATCCCTTGATTGAGTCCAATGCTATGCTCCTAAGCTAAACCCGATTCCTTGGCTAATCCGGCGCCTAAGTCTCCCGAAAAGCTTAGATTCTCGGTAAGAGTCCTACAGCAAAACTTATCTCTTGAGGGCCTGGTTGCCCAGAGATAATCTGGCACCTAAGCCCCCGGTTGACGTAAGATCTTCGGGCATTCTGGAACCCTTGATTGAGTTCAGGTGCTAAACCCAGTTCCTTAGTTGATATTTTACTCTTCAATTCCTTAGTTGATATTTTACTCTTCAATTTTGTCTAAAGACAAAACAGAAGAGTGGAGGGCAATTATTGTGCCATGGAAAATTGGAAGGAGACAAAATGAGGAATTTTTTTCAAAAAAAAGAATGAAAAGTTTAGTCGCGAAGGCCAGCCTCACAGTTGGTGCTGGCCGCGAATGCTAAGTTCACGGCAAGGTAGGTCGTGAGCTAGCTACAAAGGCTAGCCTCGCTACAGCCTGCCGCGAGGCAATACTAGCCGCGAGGGTGTGGCGCCCCACTCCCACTTATGGGTATCACTCGTGAACAATCAACTGAACTGCTCACATGCTCGGCCATTTGAGAAGAGCAGACTATGTTTCAACACGAAACGCCTTAGGTGGGAACTAGGCTTTGTTCTTCCCTTCCCTCATTCATAGGATCAACTTGCAGATTTGAGCTTTAACCATACTATACATGGCTAATTAAATTCCATTAAGTTTGTTTAATTATCATTTTTAATTCTTCTTCTCTTTCTAGGAATTCCATCAGGCTTCGCATAATTTAAAATTCCAAACACCCATTGATTTTTCAAAATTCAAAGAATTTAAATTTCCAAAAATCTGGCATTTATCTCAAAAAATGCCCGAAAAATCCATTTATTTTTGAAAATTCATCCAGAGCTCATAATCAACCAAGAAATGCCCCAAAATTCCATTATTTCTAATTTTTTTTAAAAAAAAATTGGCTGGTGAGGCCTGCTGGCGCGCCTAGGGCCTGGCGGTGCACTAGTCGCATAAGTTGGCCTCAGGCCGTAAGCGCTCGCCGGCTTGTGCCCTAGCGCCCACGCACCCTGGGCCTCGCCTGCTGCCCGCTGTGGCCCCCTGCGAGCCCTGGCTACTACTACCTGCCAACCTCACTCTTCCTTTATATTTTTTTTTCTTCTTGGGCTTTCTAGCCCAAAATTTCCAAAAATTAAATATCAATAAATAAATCCCCCAAAACTTCACATTTCCTGTAATACCCGGTATTATATGGTATTGAAAATAAATAAATTTTGATTATTTTGCCAGGATCTCGGGTGGTCTGGGAAGCCTAAGAGTCAATTTCGAGTAATTAATTAATAAAATTACCAAATTGGCGGCAGGGAGTGCCCCCGGGACTTGAATGTCCAAGGAAAAGGGCAAGAGATTGATGAGCATCTCGAGGTGAGGTTTATGACGCTGGAAGCAGTTTGATCGGGAATAATTTCCGAAATAAATTCTGTATAAGCCCGAGTGGGAGCCAATACCGAATAGTCATAGGGGACCTCCTGGAAGCTAAGGGGACCTTAGGGTGATTCGATTTTTGAGTAAGGCAACCCTTAAGTGTTTTCGGGTCGAATAAAGGTTTTGTGCAGGCGTAGAGGCGAAATCAAGATTCTTGAGTAGATGCCGATTATTAATTTTCAAAGAATCAATAATTGTGTGGGTTAATGATAATTGATTTAGGTCTTGGAGGGCCCAAATGGCATTATTAAAAATTCTTAAGTGGAATTAAGGGGTTCTCTAGTGCAATTAATAAGGATTAATGGGGTTATTTTGTAATTATATATATATATATAAGTGTATAGGCGTGTGTGGTGAGGAAGCTTCAAGGAAGCTTCCTAGTCTCTGCCATTTTGAAATGCCTGAGAGGTGCAAAGTGGGAGAAGAATCTGAGAGTAGGAAAGAAAGAAATCGCGAGAGTGTGAGAGAGCTCGCGCGAGAGAGAGTGTGTGAGAGAAAGCTGAAAGGCAACCGGCCATGGCAGCCTCTGCCATGGCCGACGCTTGAAGCAGGGGCCGTGGCCGAGGCAGGGGCAACCATGGCATGCTCGGCGGCAGGTGGTGCTGCGAGGAAGAAGCTGGTGGTCGGTGATGGAGGTAGCAGCAGCTCGAGGGCGGCCAATGGCGGTCGACGCTGCTATCAGACGTCGCCAATGGTGGCTGGCAGTAGCTGAGCAGCAGGAGTTGCTGTGCGCGGCGGTGCTGTGTTCAGGCGGAGGCGTGCACGGGGAGCCGTGGCTGCTCATGGCGAAGGCGGCGTTGTCGGCCAACAACGGCGGCTGGTGGAGGGCCAGCGACGGTGGCCGGCAGTACCTGAGTGCGCAGGCGCCATGCGCGCACACGAAGAAGAAGAAGTTTGAGGAAGAAGGTGAATAGGAGATGAAGGAAAATAAAAGAAAAGAATAAAAAAAGAAATAAAAGAAAGAAAGAAAATCTGGAAAAATGGGGAAAAAATAGGAGAAAATCTCGAAAAATTTCAGAAAAATGAGAGAAAGTCTTGGAAATTAAATTGAGACTTGAGGAGCATGTTGGAAGCTCGAAAATGAGATTTTGGGGCACAAATGGCAACTCAGGAGGCAACATCGGTGTGGGCGTTTTTCGAATTTCTCTTCAAACGAGTCGAGATAAATTAATATTTCCTTCCCAAATTATTTGCATTAAGCGAGTTAATGTAGAATAATTATTTGTTGGATTAAACCTATGTCGGGATTGTTTGGAAAGTTGTTGATAGCTGGTTTATGCCATGGTTGGGGTTGTTTTGTTTGAGTTGTTGCTGGGTGATTTTGCGGTGTAAGCAAAAGCGAAGGCATTGGTTAATGTCTGATGTTGTGGGGTTTTGTGTGATTTGCCTCTTGGTTCGACCAGGAAGGCCGTAATCCTAGAAGAACGTGAGGTTCGGGCTGGAGTTCGTGCTGTAGCAGAGATGAGGCTTCGAGCCAGGTAAGGGATGGCCCCGTGTGGAGGTGTTCTTGGAAGTTGGTAAATATGTTTGATAATGTTTTTATGTTACATTGGCATGTAGTGGTTGTCTCTTGTGTGATGCAAGAACTAGTGTACCTATGGCCATATGGAGGACTAGTGTTGTGAGGGCTGATAGGTTAATGCCTCAAACCTTGGAGGGTTGTGAGGATGAGTGGGCCTAGCCTCATTTGCATGCATTTGGCATACATAATAATGGTTATATTCATATTTACATGCATTGTACCCTTACTGAGTCTTTGTGACTCATGAGGTTTTATCTCATGTGTAGATGATGTAAGTCCAGATGCAAACAGGGATGACGCCGGGAGGCTATTGTGGCAACTAGCTGTGTTGCCCGAGTTGTGTATTTTATTATCTCTTGTATGTAGCCATGTGGTTTTGTGTATGTATACCCTTGTGAGTAAATGTATGTGTTGTTGAGTGTTAAATGTATTTAATTGTTGCAATCATCATAGTGTGATAAATGATTATGAGATTGTTAGTTGTATATGGCTTAGTTGGAGAAGCCGAGTTTCGAACCGAGTAAAGATTAGCGAGGTATGTTCTCATAAATCCCCAATACTCAGTGAAGTGTTTGTTATGCTAGCTTTATGCCTAGGTCATCTCTGGCTTGCTATGAGGCGAGTTGAAGAGAGGTGAAGCTTACTCGGGTTTCGAGTTTTGGTCCGGTGAGTTTTTCTTGTTTGAGTTGGGACCGATTCCTGAGTGGAGCGAAGGGAAAGACGAAGCCTAGTTCCCACATAGGGCGTTTCTTATTGAAACATAGTCCAACCCTTTAGTTGTGGTTCATCGAGTGAGTAATCCGATTGATTATTTACCGATTGCGCCTGTAAGTGGGAGCGGGTCGTTACATTTCCAACCAAAAAATCATTCTTTTTCAACACTAAAATAAACCTTAACATATATCCAAAATTTCCTTTCATTTCACAAATGAGGCTTACATAACCTTATTGTTGCTCACATAACAACATCCAAATAAAGATACACCTATGGTTTTAAGCTGTAACAAGCCCTTACCAACAAAATAAATTACAACCCATGAATCAAATACAACATATAGGCTCTTATAAGCCATACAATGTTCTTGGATCTTCATTCACATGCCATTCCATCTCCGTCTTGATTTTTCCCATGCCTTTACAACCTATATGTGAGCGTAAAAACCTCATGAGCTATTAAGCTCAATAAGGGTGCAATAACAATAAGTATGAAAAAAAAAACATATCGTGTGATGCCAAATGCATGCATGTAACATGGTTAGAGCTTTCACATCCTCACAACCACCTTGGTTTGAGGCTTTAAACTACCCTACCCCACACAACCTCATGGCCATAGGTCATTGAACACAAATAACATGCCAACGCACACATTAAAAGTTTAAGCACATACTTACAATTTGCAAAGCCACCACCCTTGGGGGTATCCCTTACCTTTTAAGGCTTTAGTGCTTCCCCAAAGCCTTCTTCTTGGAGCTTCAAACCAAATCCTTCCTTGCTTCCAACTCCTAACTCAAATAAAGCTTTATTCCTTATCTTGAACTTTCTTCTTTCTTCTTTCTCTCTTTCTTTCTTTCTTCCTTTGAGAGATTTTTCCTAAGTATTGATATCCCAAACTCAAGAGCAAATCCTAGCCCTTGATCTTTCTTTATGAGATTCAATCTCAACCCTTGAAAAAAAATACAATCCATGCCATAGTCTCTTTAAATTTCAACCATTGGATCACTTTGCCTTTTCAAAACTTAATCTCTATCATTAAAAGAAAGTACAATCCATGTGCTTATCCAAGAACTAATCTTAGCCATACAAAATTATTCATTCATTTAATTCATTATTATGTTAGCAATCCCTGCCAACTTTCAAGACTAAATGATGGACCTTATATCACTTTCCAAATCCAATAATCAATCTTATCTTTTGAAATTTTCATTTCTTTCTCATTTAAATTAATAAGACTATTTTCCACCATTAATGCATGACTAATTTCATTTTCCTTTTGAATTTATTTAAATCTTACATAATCATGCCTCTCATTAAATACTTGAAAAACTAAAATAATTTATTTTGCATTTATTTAAATCTCTCCATTTTACTTGAACAAGACTGCCAAGTGTCATTCCTAAACACTAACCTTGGCTTCGAAGCTTCCATCCAAACCATCCATATGTCTCCACCACATTAATTCACCAATTTAGGAAAAAATTAATTATTTTCTCTCATAATTGAGTATTCACTATTTTTCCTATTTTTCATAATTAAATTCATTTATGAAATTTTACTCTAAATTACTAAAATACCCTTTGTGAATTATTAATCCCATTTATCTCTACATAAATATAAAATAGAAAAATTAATTCACTTCTATATTTAATTTCACATAGGAATTATTTTCAATTTACCAAATTATCTTTTATTTGACTTCAGTATCCAAATTACCAAAATATTTTTTTCATAGGGTACCATTATTCTCAAAAATTTACTTAAGGGAACTTTTTCAGTAGTTTCTACTGATTTTCATTTCTCATTCTCTTAACACATCTACGATTTATCTTTCTTTTGAAACTTTTTTGAAATCTCACATATGTGATTTATCTTTCTTGATATAATTAAGGGTACGAATATCGGGATCATTCAAGTACGGTTATGCCAAGAAAGCCATGCCATTCCTAGAAATTTACAATTTTGTCCCAGCTATCTTGCAAAAATAATCATGGTGACCAAACGATCTGGATTGCACGTGGCCACCTACGGAATATACCAGTCGGCGTGCCCTCTATTCTTCTATTTTGGATGGTTTCGAAACAAATTCGAACAAAACGAAGTATCTCTCTCCTTCTCTCTCCCCCCTCTTCTTCTCTCTATCAATTTCTTCACTTCCTCACCTTCTCCGCCCCTCAGCTTCCACTCCAACTCTCCATCACAGGCGCACTTGGAGCGATTTCTTCATCCGTCAAATGGCTGGTGAATCTTCAATCATCTTTCCTTTGGTTCCCCTTGAATTTGTACTTCAAATTTCCGCAGTCTTGATTCGCCTTTTTTCCTTCGAATGATCCGTTTTATTAATCTATGTTTCTGTTGTTTACGCTTGCGAATAATTATTATTACTTCTATTGTGACTATACAATTCCCTAAGCATTACCTGAGAAAGCAAAACAATCTAATGGCGAAGTATTCGGATACTTATATGCTTAAGTGCTTGCATGCCTGTAGCGTAACATTTTCTATCAATATTGGCATGAAATTTAAGGTGCTTCTGTTAGATGAGGAGCGAAATGTTTCACTGTTGAAATAGTGGAAAGTAAGGGTTTTCCGTGGCTTATCTGAGGCAGTGTTGAAGTACCTGAATATAATTTAGTTTGATGATTGATAAGTGGATGAAAATATTTTTTTTAATCTGTTTTAATTAGTAGAATATATATATATTTTTTGAAGACTCACCTGTGAGACCAGTGAATGAAAAATGAAATGAAGGATGTTTTGCAGTAAAAGAGTAGAAGCCAGGAGGAAGACCAAAGAAAACTTGGTGGGAAGCCCTAGACATGAAATAGGATATATAGAGGATATGACCGTGGGTATAGAGCTGATTGAAAGATTTAGAATTCATGTGGCCAAAAGTTGAGAAATAGAGAGAGAGACGTAAAAAGAAGAAAATCAGTCGTAGAAGAAGTTCAAGCTGCTAGAGATGATGGCCAAATGTCGTTTGCACATTGCTGCTTGAGGAGTGAAGAAGACAAGCCAGAAGTGAAAGTTCAGTAGGGGAGAACCTTTATTTTTTTTGAGAAGAAAGTAGAAAATATTAGAAATAAATTATTTGCAAGATGAGGTGCATGTGTAGAGGGGGTATTAGAGAGCTGGAGATGCATTGTTGTTCTTTTTTCCTAACAGCTTAGACTTTTGGTACAATTAATGACCTAACATAGCTGTAAAGCCATGATTTTAAGAGGTTATGGTATTATAGGTTCAAGTCTTGGTGTCCGCAGGTTAATCAACGTAGATTTTGTAGTTTGTACATCATTTCCTTTTGCTATTTTTTGGTGTACATGGAGAGAGAAATAGGAGAGTTTTTTAGGGCATGGGGAGTTCAATTTTCTATTTAAAGGGTAACATTCTTTTGTCTCTTTTATCTTGGTTGAATGTGAACTTATTTATTTATTTTATTTTTGTACGTACTCTTTTTTGGTTGGTAACATTTTATTGATGATCTTCAAGTTCCTGATAGTGGATAGTGCTAACTTCTGGTTCTTTATTTTCCTTTATACAGGGTTTGCCCCTTTAATGCATTTTTTTGCTATATGCATTCTTGTTAATAAAACAAAAATACTTATATGTTGTTCATTCTTTTTCTGTTAGAGTTGGTGTACCTTGGTTTAGTTTGTTTGCTTTTCTAGTCATGTTCAATATGGGATTGCATTTGTAGGAGAAATGTTGAATAGTTTGACACATTTTTTGGCCAATTGAGGACTTACCATGGTTTTAGGATCATGGTTCCAAGAGGTTCAACTCTTGCGATCTATTTATGTTATTGTTATGTTCGTCTTTATTCACTTTGTTCTAGATGTGTTGCTGCACTCTGTTTAGTTTCTTTCTCTCTGGTCTACCTGCAAGATTGGTTGCATACATTGTTGGTTCCGGTATCCAACACCTTAAACTTTTTGGTTTATTGTTGACTTAGCATAGCATCAAAACTCTAGTTCTTGATGGTACTAAGTTTAGGTATTGCTTTTTTGCTGGTTTTCCTGTTGTGTTGTTACTGCCACTCTATTTTGGATGTGTTATTCCACCTCATTTAATTTATCCATTTGCCTTCTCCGGTTCTTGTGCAAGACAAGGCACACTTGAGGGGAAGTGTAGGAAAGTTGATATACATTGTTGGCTCATGTCCTGATAGTTTTAAGCTTGTGTGGCTAATGATGACTTCATGACTTGTATTCTTCTTAGTTAACCTGTATACAATCTACCCAATGAATGGTTTATATGGAAATAACTCTTCTTGACATAAGAGTCAAAGAATAAAGAAAATAAATCATATTATTTTGATGTTCCTTGATTTATTTCCATTGATTTAATAGATTCCTTAACGTGATCCTTTCCTTGACAACTAAATTGACTTTTTCATGTACGTCTCATGTTAATTCCTTGACATCTCTATTTGTGTTTGATCTTCCATGAGTGTGCCATTAATTGCCGTTTTTCTATTATTTTGATTTCCTTAATACTCCACTTCAGACTTAATAAAGACATTAAATTAAAAAGTGTCACGATTTTGACAGCCAATTTGATTATCCATCACTTTCTAAGGACATTTTCTTTTATCACTCCTGAATGGGAGATGATACAAGGCCTTATAGGCAAATACTAGAGAAGAATAAGTCTCGTAGCCAATAGCAGAGATGAAGAGGCCTCATAGCCGACAAGGAGAAGGGATAAAGAATAAGACCTTATAGGCCCGTATTCTTTTACTTTTAATGAAGGTATCTGTGGGCCAAATTAGGTCAGCATGAGATATAAATGCAATTAAAACTTTGCTGTCTGCAGATTTATTTTCTTCTTTTTCTCTCCACTCAATAAAATTTCTTTCATGGGGATTATGTGACAACGTATGCTGTTATAGCTAGGTTGGGCATTAGTGGTTATTGAAAAAAAAAAAACATGAGGGTTGGTTGTCACTTCTCACGAGTTCTAAGAATCCAGTAGGATAGTACTTTTGACCTCATTCCGGCATAGATGATTGTGTTATGGCCAAACCACATAAACATTGTGCCCTCTCTCTGCTTCTGTTGTTGGAGTTTCAGGGTAGTTCTCCATGTGCAAGACTTAAGGAGAAAGAAAAGACAAGAAGAGAATTAAGCACAAGCCAATCTCAAACTTTGATTGGTAAAATTTGCAGTTAAGATATGGTTAGAAGTTCATAGAATATTCAAAATAACTTCTGTTTAATATCAAATGTGGCCCTTACTCATCAACTAATTCCTTTAAATAAAATCTATTCATACTTCTCAGCAATAACACCTCTGGAACGAAAAAAAAAAAAAGTTTTTCTTTTCTTTTCCTGCTTCTTTTTATTGTATTCTAATTATATAAAAATAACATCCAACAAAGAATTTGCAGTCAACATCTAATGAGTGGGTCTAACTTTTAATCTCTTACTAATCTGAAATCTAATAAAATTGCAAATTTTATTGCAGCAATGTCAGTGAAGATTTTCCAAAATGTTCTGCTAGTACACTGCTACCAACAGAATAGGCAGTTCTGCACCCAATACCAAAGGGATTGTTTTGCCCCTAATATGCGCAACTTGCTTCCTAATTGGGGAGGGAAGTTAGCATGGAATGACATCTCTGCAATGCAATTTCACTCCTTATCAAAATATCAGACACATTATGTTAACAGAAGAACTGTTTATTGCAATGGTCTGTTCTAGACTCTCACTATTCAGGTTGATATGAAGTATTATTGTACTTTGACACAATTTTAGAGGCCTTCATGTGTTTGCTCATTCTATTATGGATATTGTGCAACTTTCCATTTCCAACATAGCTTCTGATCTTGTATCATGGAAGCTTGGTTATCAGAATGATACTTAACTATTTGACAAAGTAACATTAATGTGATCTTTCATTTTTAAATTTGTAATTAAAGATAAACTTTCTTGCAGCTGCTCCATCTACTACTCCAGTATCATCACTTGGAAAGGTTGATTTCCTCAAGCTTCAGAATGGAAGGTAAAGGAATAGTGCTGTTATAATGTCTTCATTATAAATTTCAGTTTAATCCTTTGTGGATTAAATACCTCTGGCACCTTGTCCTTACATTACTCTGGTCCTTGTTTCTATTTATACAAATGATCTAACTCAAAAGTGTGTATTCTGACAAACAAAATGTTTAGTTCAGCTCATTATGTGCAGTCGGACATCCACTGCTTTGACTTTACTGGAACGTTGGATTTAAAATATTTCATAATTTTGTTGTTTGGGTTACTAACTTTCTTGTGCCTTCTGGTAATTTTAGTTTTATTGAATAGTTCATGCTCCCACTTGCATTCTTGATCTGAATCTCTTTCTTGAAGTTCAGTATGTGAAATTGCTATCTTTATCTGTTGTTGATTGAGTTCATTTCATATCAAACTCATGGACTGACTTGCATTTTGTTTTGCAGAAATAATGTTTTTACACTATTCAACCCCTGGTTGTTATTGATCATTGTTTGAATGATTTGGGCTTTCTCTTATTTCATAATAATTTATCATGACATAGTCCTTGATATGGGTTTCCTTTATTTTATTAATTAACTATGTTTTCCGTTCGTATTAAGCAATGTTTTCATCATCAACGTGTGGACAAACTTACTAAACTGACTGAAGCAATTATGCTCCCTTTTAAGGATTTCTGATGTGGTCTTTAAGCTTCAGAAACATGCTTGAATGGTGGAACCAATTATTATTTACTTCTGAGATTCTATGTGTGGTATTTCTAGCTAATTAGCAATTAATATTGCTTTAGTCTGTTGTAGTAGCCACATTGATTGATTTGCTGTGTATATATATTTGTAGTATGTTACAACAGTGTACATAGTATGTCCAGACATACATTGTGTTCTGATACAAACATGCACTTCTTTACAAGCATATCACTCTCTCTCTGTTATCTTGTGCATGCACTCACAGTGATATTCGAGGTGTTGCTGTTGCTGGTGTTGAGGGAGAACCTGTTACCCTCACTGAACCTGTTACTGAAGCAATAGCAGCTGCATTTGCTGCATGGTTATTAGACAAGAAGTCTGATACATCTAGACGTCTGAAAGTTTCTATTGGTCATGATTCTCGAATATCCGCTAAAAGCCTACAGGTATTTATGCCCAAATCATGATACACAGATATGAGTATGTTGAGATAAATCCAAATTCCAAGTATTCAAGTTTTGCTTGCTCTTTTAGTTTTCAACTTTGATCACAATCTCAAAAAGTGGTGTGTATATTGCTTCTTTAATTTTGTTTATGATTAAATATATTAAGTTTTGCTTGCTCTTCTGGTTTTCAACTTTGATTATAATCTCAAAATTCACATCAAAGAGTAATTTTTTTAATACAATTATTATAAGAATTATTTAAAAAAAGGGTAAATTACTTAACCTGAGCTTTTGGCTTTGTTTGAATTTTATAATGAACTTAAATTTTTTTTTGATAGTATACTGGACTTTATGTTTAGTTTAAATTTTATAAAAAACTTTCATTTTTCTCAATGGTATATTGAACTTTGTGTTTGTTTCAATTTATAATAGGATAAATTGCCCCCCCCCCCCCCCCCCCCCCACACACACTCCTGTGGTTTGGGCCTTTTGTCTGGATATCCCTGCGGTTTGTTTTTAGACAAAGAGTTCCTTGTACTTTACAGTTATTTCCAGGACACCCCTCCATTAAGTTTTGGCAGCGTTAACTAAGATCTAGTTAAAGTTAAAATTAAGAAAATTTTTCTTAGGTTACTTTAATTAAAAAATTAAAAATAAAAAAGGCCGAGGAGCAGAACATTCTTCAGCCAAAGCTGCTGGCGGCACCACAAGGAGACAGGGAGAGGGGGAACCTTTCTGATTGGTGGCTGAGGTTACTGAAAATCTGAATGGGTCAGTTGGTGCTGTTTTTGGATTAAGATTTGTTCTTTGTGCTTGTTAAAGAGAAACAAAGAGGTTTACAGAATGGGTCTAATTTCCTTGCTTTCACCCACCACTCACCCTCAGCTGCTCTGCCCACATAATTCTTTGATCAATCCTTGATCAGACTATCTCTTGGTGCCCTTTCGGTCAAGGGTGCTGGACAGCTTCCTGGGTATCACCATCATAGTTCACCATCATAGTTCATTTTAATTAATTCACTTGCTGACCCATCCATCTCTGGTTGATGCCAATCAGACCCAGAAATTAATCAAGCCCCCAACCCATAATTCCCAAATCAGAGTGGTTCTTGATTATAATAATCAGTTGTTCAATTGTCTTTTGCTTCTATTTCACTTAAAGAATTAAAGAAATAAAGCTTCAGGTTTTGTGGTTGATTGCTGAAGATTGCAATCATGCTTGTCTGCAACTAAGGCTTTCATGCCTGTTTGCAATCTAGTTCCCATGCTATTTCAATGTCACTGCCAGAAACATTTGCTGAAGAACTTTCTGTTCTTAAGTCTTCTTTATTTTTTAATTTTTTCATTAGAGTAATTAAGAAAATTTTGGTTTGTTTAACTTTAATTAGATCTTAATTAACATTGGTGTTCTATGAATAAAGGGAAAATACATGGCCTCTTTGGCTAAAAACAAACCACATGGGGTGTCTAGGCAAAAGGCCCAAATCACAGCATTGTGGGAGCAATTTACTCTATTATAAAACTGAAACTAAACACAAAGTTCAGTATATTGTTGAAAAATTGAAAGGTCACTATAAAATTGAAAATAAATGCAAAGTTTGGTATACTATTTAAAAAATAAAAGTTCATTATAGAATTGGAACAAAGTGAAAAGTTTTTTTATGGGTAATTTACCCTTTAAAAAAATGCTAGAAGTTTTAAACTATTTATAAAAATACTACAATCTCTTCCCAGTTAGCGTCCATGTTGGACCTATTCCAACGTGACCATTTTGGCCATATGAAACTTGTTCCTAGGAGGAGTGAGACATGTAGGAACTCACCCGTCGGATGGGCAATGTCAGATCCTAAGAGACAGTAACTCCCTAGAATTTGGTGAAGAATTCTAGAGAATTATGAAGGAATGATAGAAATAGAGAGAGACAGAGAGAGAGATTGAGGGAGAGTCAAGAGAATTTGAGAGAAAGAGAGGGAAACAAAAATGAGAGAGAATTGTAGAATGATTTCAATTCAATATTCTTGATAATTCCTTACATGTGCTCGGGTCCTTCATACATAGGGTCCCGCATATACATTCTCGCCACCAGGGCTTATTTACATATGTACCCTTTCTAGTGATAACCGACCAATTCCCTAACTGCCCGCATGTGTAGGCTAGGCCCCTTACACTGTATATTCTCTTTCTACATATTAGGATTGTGACAAATCCCCCTTGGCTTGAGACATTTCTTGTCCTCAAGAACGCTAAGTAGGTTGGCGGCTTGGGGAAATTGCTTCAGCAAATCAGGCAAGTATTCCCAAGTGCTGTTATCTTGGTGGAGGTTCGACCACTTTACCAACACTTAGATGATAAGAGCCCCATGGTTGTATAAGACTCTCTGATCCAATATGGAGCTGGGCTCTGTTGTGACATTTGCATCTATAGACAACTAAGGTATGTTGGGAGACACCTGCTTTTATTCAAAGAGACGTGGAAAACTGGATGAATTCTAGACCCTTCAGGTAGCTGTAATTGATAGGCCACCTTTCCCACGTTAGCTTCAATCAAATAAGGTCCATAGTACCTGGGTCTTAATTTGGTCACTTACCCCTTAGCAACTGCTTTAAGATGTGCTGGCTTGAGCTTCAGGTAACCCTTTCCCCCACATTGAATTCCCTTTCACTCCTCCTCTGATCAGCATATTGCTTCATGCGGTTTTGGGCCAATGCCAACTCTTCCTTGAGCTGTTGTAAAACTCTCTGCCTTTTCTCTAGGTATACCGTTACAGTGGCCACTGTGGTGTGCTCTTCCACTACTGGAAGTAATGGGGGCTAATAACCAAATAAAGCTTTGAAGGGTGACCTCTTGATAGATGCATGGTGGTTAGTATTGTACCACCATTGTGCTAGGGAGATCCACTTATGCCACCCTTTAGGATGCAAGAAACACAAACATCTTAAATAGCCTTCCACACATTGATTAACCCTTTCAGTCTGGCCATCCGTTTGAGGATGGTAAGTTCTAGACATTTTAAGCTTCACCTTTAGGGAGTTTATCAATTCCTGCCAGAATAAGTTGGTGAAGATCGTGTCCCTATTTGAAATTATTGACCTGGGAATCCCATGCAGCTTCATCACCCGATCCAAGAAAGTTTTGTCTATTTCTTGGCTGAGTAGGGGTGAGTTAAGCCAATGAAATATGCAAACTTAGTAAACCGATCAACCATTACTAGAATACAATCCTTCCTTTTTGACTTAGGTAGGCCTTTAATGAAATCCATGCTTATGCTCTCCCAAGCCTGTGCAGGTATGGGTAAGGGCTGCAACAAACATGGTTGGCCACGGTTTCATACTTGCATCTGCTACACACGTCACAAGCCAACATGTACTCAGTCACATATCTTTTGAGATGAGGCCAGTGAAAGATTTGCTTCACCTTATGATAGGCGTTCTGAATTCTTGAGTGCCCCCCCCCCCCCCCCCCCAAATGGAGACTCATGAAGGGAACTCAGTATCTTCTTCCTCAATGCCTCACTTTCATCGATTATTATTATCCCTTTGTACCTCCTTACCCCTTGATGCAACGTATACCTGGGCTTCCCATCAGAGTTCATAATCAACTACTCCAATAACTTCTTCATTTTATCATTTCCCTCATAGCTAGCCTCTACTTTCCGATACCAATCAGGTGTGATAACAGTAAGGGCAGCCGATTCTCCTTCCTTTAGACATCAGGATAGGACATCAACAACCACATTTTCTCTCCCTTTCTTATATTGTATGCTGTAGTCTAGGCCCATAAGTTTAGCCATTCCCTTCCTTTGGAGGTGGGTATGAAGCTTTTGCTATAGCAAGAACTTTAGGCTCTCATGGTCGGTTCTAATTATGAATTGGCCTCCTTCCAAATAATGCCTCCACCTCTCAACCACCATTATCACTACCAAAGGCTTTTTTTTGTATATACTCACCCCCAAATGTCTAAGGGACAAGGCCTGGCTAAGATAAGCTAGTGGCCTTCCCTTTTGCATTAACACTGCCCTTACCCTCGTACCACATGCGTCAGTCTCCAATATGAATGGTTTATTGAAGTCTGGTAAATCCAACATCAGAGCCTTGCTCATAGGCCCCTTCAATTGCTCAAATGCCTTCTCAGCCTTCAAGCCCCAATGGAATCCCTCCTTTTTTAATAATTCAGTCAAAGGCCGGCTGATAATGCCATAATTCTTTACAAACTGCCTATAGTACCCTGTTAGCCCCATAAAACCCCTCAAGGCCTTAATGTTAGTAGGCCTTGGCCAAGTCATCATAATCTCCACCTTTCTTGGATCTGTACTCACCCCTGCACCCGAGATAACATGCCCCAAATATTCTACTTGCTTTTGACTGAAGGCATATTTGGATTTCTTAATATACAATTGGCTGTTTTTGAGAACCTCAAATGTAGTCCTCAGATGTTTCAAATGTTGGCTAAAGGTTGGGCTGTATATCAAAATATCATCAAAGAAAACTAGAATAAATTAGCGTAAGTAGGATTCAAAAACTTGGTTCATGAGTGATTGAAAGGTGGCTGGGGCATTAGTGAGCCCAAATGGCATCACCAAGAACTCATAATGGTTGTGATGGGTTCTAAAAACAGTCTTGTGAATATCATCAGAATTCATGCGGATCTGATGATATCTTGAGCGAAGGTCTAACTTGAAAAAGAAGGTGGCATTCTTTAGTTCATTGAGTAGGTCTTCGATTATAGGGATGGGAAATTTGTCCTTTATGGTCAAGGCATTGAGTTGACGATAGTTAATACTAAAACGCCATGATCCATCCTTTTTCTTGACAAGGAGGACAGGGGAGGTAAGTGAAAAAGAGGCCAGGAGTGTTTGAGAGAGAGAAGCTCTCGACCATGTGTATGTTCTGTGCGTATGGGTGCTCATGGATGTGCTGATTTTTTGGTTGATGCGTTGGGTTTGTGATTTGCTAGGCAGTGCGGTGTGCATTTAAGGATCTGGGTCCTTGCTGACCATTCTCGGTGCAGAAAGCGGTGGGTTTCTCGGTTAAATTTTCAAATCCTAGTTTCCCGCCTAAGCGCAGTTTGAAGTTTACGGTAGCGGCTGTCTTCGCCAGATTTCGTGTCTGGTTTTGGGGGTCTCTCCTCTCTTTGGGATCCCTCCCAGGGAATTGTTAATGCGATTTCTGAGCAAGGGGTCCCTGTTGCGAGGAGTCTCTGGTAAGCGGTGGTGTCAGAGTCCTTGATTCTAGGTTTGGTTCTTGCTCTTACCCATCTCATCAGATGGGTAGGAAGAAGGTGAAGGAAGCAGCAAAGGTGGCTGGCCCTTCGATTGAGGATGTCATGAAAGTGCTCAAGATTAAACCGTCGGACAGTTTGCCGTTGGACACACGTGTGAATGGTAAGGATAAATTGCTGATGGAGGCTCAGATTCCTCAGGAAGGGAAGTCGAATGAGATGGTCCCAGTTAATGTTGATGTCAGGGCCTCCCCAGTTAAGTCCAGGGGCCAAGGTCGCGTTTGTGTGGAGGAGCATGGACAACCCATTGAAGCTTCTCCCACAGCTAAGGACGCCTCCGCCCAGGATCCTCTGTTCGCCCCTGTCTTTGAGGCGAGCCCTGTTTCGGAGTCTGATGCAACGTAGAAAAGTGCCGAGGCAGGGACGACCCCAAAATTGGCTCCATAGGTGGGGCTTTTTAAGGATAATAGGAAGCTGGACCAGGGTAGAGATGTCAAAAGGGCTGGGCGGCCTGGCCCAGCCTGGGATGGGTCGAGCTATGGCCCGGCCCGTCACTGTTCAAACGGGCTGGGCCAAGCTCGGGCCCCATAGGGGGGCTGGGTGTGGCCAAAGAATTTGGGCCCATGGCTCGGCCCGTCTAAGGCCTCAGCCTGGCCCTGCCCGTGGCCCACTGGGCCTGGCCCGTTGGGACCTTATGGGCCGGGCCCATGAGGCCTTTATGGCCCCAATCGGTTAGGTCCACTAGGCCTGGCCCGTTGGGACCTTATGTTATTCCCAACGTTCCTTACTCATTTATTTTTTTAACTATGTTATTTTTTATTAATTATTGATATTGGATGCTAAAAAATTTACATTTTGAATATATATAAATAATAACTATCAATATATTTAAAATTTTTAAGCTAAATTTTTTATATATTTAAATTATAAATAAACATTTTCCTTTTTATATGTGTATTATTTTTCATATCAATTCACAAGAAAATTTACAAGCCATATAGAATTTTGAAATATAAAATGATGAAATAATATTTAAAAAAAAAGAAAAAAATTGATTTTTATATATGCAGTATTTTGATATTTATATATGTATTATTTTTTTTAAAAAATTATTTAAAAAAAGAAAAAGGGGTTGGGCTTGGTGGGCCCGGCTTACCAGGGCCTGTGGGCCAAGCCCACTGAGCCCAACCCGCTAAGCCCTGTGGGCTAAGGCCCATGGGTTGGCCTGGCCCGGCCCGGCCTGGCCTGGCCCTACCCATGGCAAAAAGGGCTGGACCGAGCCCTACCCTTTTAGTAAATGGGCCAGGTCAGCTCGTTTAAAAAGCCCGTGGGCCGACCTGGCCCTTTTGACATCTCTAGACCAGGGGCATATGCTGAAAGTGATTGAAGATGATCAAGAGGTGGTGACTCTTGGAGCATTAGAGGTGTACGCTGTGAGAGATACTTGGGGGTCTTGCTTGGTTGGCTATTTTGCAGGCAAGTTTCCAGGTAGGTCGGCTCTCTTGAAATTGTGTGAAGATTGGAATGTCAGGTACCAATACTTCCCACATGCTAGTGGATGGCTTGTTTTCAAATTCGCGGATGATGAATTAAGGGATAAGGTTCTTAAAGGGGGGTCGTATTTTGTATTTGGGAGACCTCTTATGCTTAAGATCATTCCAAACTGCTTTGAGTTTGATCAGGCGAGCTTAAGCTCGGTCCCGGTTTGGATTAATCTTCCGAGGCTACCTATTGAGTGTTGGCATCCGATTGTGTTGAGCAAGATTGTGTCGAAGGTGGGGAAACCCATTGCAATGGATAAGATGACTGCTACTCTGGAGAGAGTCTCCTTTGCCAGGGTGCTTGTGGAGGTTGATGCTATGAGGGAGTTAACCTGAAATGTTCGAATAATTCTGCCTATGGGGAAGACTAGAGAGCAGCTTGTCGCCCATGAATTTGAGCCCAAATTTTGTGTGGAGTGCAAGGTTCTAGGTCACTCAATGGGATCCTGTAAGGGCAAGGAACAGATTCTGCAGAAAAGGGCGAAGGAATCGGGCCATGTTGGTAAGGAGGATGCTCAGAGGGTTCCTGGTAAGGTGAATGATGTAGGGATCGTGGTCCATTAGGAGCAGGCTGGGATGGAGCATAATACCATGGGTGTTGAGCCAGAGCCCAGCATCCCTTCTAGAAATGCGGTTCGTTCTAGGGTTAAGCAGCTTAAGGGCACTCCTGATGTTTAGCTAAGTGTGAGGGATAATCCTAGTGTGGATAAGAAGGGTCCATTCCAGATGGTCACCTACAAGAAGAAACGGAGGGTTGATGTTGAGGAAGGGGAATGTAGCAAGTTGGTAGTCTCCAAGTAGGAGATTGGCAGTAAACCTCAAGGTGAGCCTTTGAAAAAGAGTTAAGCACG
This sequence comes from Diospyros lotus, assembly GCF_014633365.1. NCBI lineage: Eukaryota > Viridiplantae > Streptophyta > Magnoliopsida > Ericales > Ebenaceae > Diospyros > Diospyros lotus. Next base: position 14,123,399 of record NC_068340.1, read on the forward strand.
GAGGTGGGAGATTCCACCAATCAAATCTGACAGAATGAAGGGCGGTTTAGCCCTTCCTTCACATCCATGAAGATCTCTAGCTGGAACATCAGGGGCTTTAATATGCCCCTGAAGCAAAATGGGGTGCGGAGCTTCTTGAAGCTGCATCAGGTGGACATTATGGGAGTTTTGGAAACCAAGCTCAACCATGAGAAACTTTCGCAAGTTATCAGGTATAAGTTTTAGGGCTGGGAGTAGGTGAATAACTTTGACTTCCATAGGGGCGGTCGGATTTTGATCATTTGGAACCTGATGATGGTGGATGTGTTTCCTGTGGAGATTACGCCTCAGGTCATTCACTGTAGGGTTAAGTGTAAGGTTTCTTCTGTTGTTTTCCATTTAAGTTATGTTTATGCTTTTTTACGGTCGCAAGTAAGAGGCAGCTCTGGAGTAATCTTTCTGATTTTGCTCGGCTTTGTGAGGGGCCTTGGATGCTTTTAGGGGATTTTAATTGTGTGCTGAAGGACAAGGAAAGGATTAATGGGTGTCCAGTCAATTTCTATGAGGTTAAAGACTTCCTGGAGTGCTGTCTTTTGGCTGTTTCTAAACTTGGACCAGTGTTCCAAAATGCGCTAGGCGGCTTGAAAGAATAAGATGATTCCAGAAATTTTAAATTTCAGTTGATCTGTTTTATCTTCTAAAGTCTAAATTCAAATATGTTCCTATTTTCTAGGAGAGAGTTTAGATGGTTTCTTGTATATATATATAACATACTTGAATTCAATAAAATTCAAGTAAACTTTCCAAGATTTTAGCTTATTTCATGGTATAGAGCCAAAATCCTGGTGGCCTAGATCTTAAGCTCCAGGCTCTTCAATTAGTGAAAAATGGCTGGAAACCAACCAACCCCAACAATAACCAATGCCTCGACCACTAGTTCTTCCAATCCTCATTCACAGCCAAATTTTTCTACAAGCCCCCATTGACAACCATTCTCTACATATTACTTAACATAAATTGAATGGGAGTAATTTTAGAGAATGATTTCAATTCGTGTTGCTAGTGACAAAGGGAAAGGAAGAGCCCGATATTTGATAGGAACTATTCCTACCTCGCTAAATACAACAGCAAATTATGGCACATGGGAGGCAGAAAATTCAATTATTATGGTGTGGTTATCAACTAAATGGAGCCAAAGATTGGTAGAACCTATCTCTTCTACAAGACTACAAAAGAAATTTGGATGCAGTATAAAAGATGTATTCAGATTTAAAAAATACCACTCAATGCTTTGAAATCAGGTCAGCTATCCATACAACTAGACAAGGTAACTTTAATGTTACAAAATATTATAATGTTTTGATCGAATTATGACATGAGATGGATTTATTCTACAATGTTAGTTGGGATTGTTCAAGTGATAGTACAAAATACGGTAAAATGTTGGAAGAATGATTGTGTTTTTGATTTTCTCCATGGCTTTGACTTGGATTTTGATGAAGGTCGTGGAAGATTGTTAGGTACTTCTCGCCTACACTCAGAGAAGTATTTCTTGAAGTAAGGAGAGCGGAAAGTAAGCAGAAGGTAATGCTCACCCAACCTACAAACTCTCACTTGTTCCCTCAAAATTCTACCCTTGCTACAATCAAAAGAAAAGGTACTCTATCAAGGGATCGAGGAAAGGAGAAGCAGCGGTGTGACTATTGTAATAAACCATACCACACAAGAGAAATATGCTGGAAGAATCATAACAAGCTAGCAAATTGGAAGCCGCAAAATAAACGAGGAACAACCCTGTCAGCCCATGTTACAGAAACTCCTAATGAAACTAAAAAAAATACAAATCTAAATCTATCAGCTGAGTAGATTCAAGCCCTGTACAAATTACTAAATCAAACCACAGGTACAAAACCCTCAAGTCCTGCTACTTCTAAGCCAACGACTTCAATGGCTCAACAAGGTATTTTTTAGAACTTGTTGATATCTCGAAAACTTGCTGAACATATTTGGATAGTGGATACATGTGCATTTGATCATATGACAAGTTTGGCTAATTCTATATCGAATTATACAACTTGTAGCACAACCATTAATATTTCTATGGATGATGGCACAACCTCTCATGCCTTGGGGTTTGGGACAATTAGTTTATTGAAACTAAAGCTGAAATCTGTTCTGCATGTATCTGGATTGAAGTGTAATTTACTCTTAGTTAGCAAATTGACGAGACATGAATGGTAGTGTAATCTTTTTTCCATCTTACTATACGTTCTAGGACTAGTCTTTGGGGATGATGATTGGTAGTGTTGAGGAAAAAGATGGTCTCTACTGTATTTCAGGAGATGTTCCAACAATTCAAAATTTTTCAACAAATAAAATAGTTCTTGTTGTAACTGCTAATGCCAATGCACTACTGTGGCATAAACGCCTAGGACACCCTAGTTTTTCGTATCTAAAATCGTTCTACCCTCATCTTTTCATTATTAAAGAGCAATCTTCTATTAAGTGTGAGCAGTATATTCTTGCTAAATAGCCTCACTCTCATTACCCTATACAACCCTACAAACCATGTAAACCTTTTCATTTGATTAATGGTGATATTTCGGTCCTGCTCAACATTCAACTGTCTCTGGTACTTGTTGGTTTATAACCTTTATTGATGGTCATACTAGAGTTTGTTGGATTTATCTCATGAGAGAAAAATCTGAGGCTAGTTGCATTTTCAAATAGTTTCACAAACTTATCTTGAATGTATTCCAATCTTCCCTTCATACTCTTCGAACTGATAATGGCTGTGAATATCTCTCTCATGATTTCACTCAATATCTCTCCGAACATGGCATATTCCATCAAATTTCATGTCCATATACCCCTCAACAAAATAGGGTGGTTGAAAGAAAAAACAGACATCTTCTAGAGGTTGCTTGAGCCATAATGTTCACTAGTTATGTTCCTAATTCCTATTTTTTTTTTTTTGGGGGGGGGGGGGGGGGGCATTCTCACAACTTCTTACCAATCATCTTCCCTCCAAAGCACTTAAATTTCGAACCCCCCCCTTCCTCAACACTTTTCGTGATCTGTTTCCTCATGTTCGTCTCCTTAATTCTCTTTCCCCCAAGGTTTTTGGTTGTGCTGTGTATTAGTGTTCGAAAAATCGGCCTAGGCACCGTTGAGGTGTTAGGCGGCCATTGGCCGCCGCGATTTTCATCTAGTCGGCCCCCCTAGGTGCCGGTCCGCCTAATCGGCTGTTGGCGACGCCTGGGCGTCCCAGGCAGCGCCTAACCGCCTGGGCTGCCCACTTTTAAATTTTTAGGGTTGAGAAAACATATCGTATTTCTATTTCGTCTACCTCGATTGCTCTCTCCCAACAACGACCGCCTCTCTCTTCGAAAGCTCATCCTCATCGCCGCCTCCGTCGTCGCCGACGCCTCCTTCGCCGTCGACCATCATCTCTCTTGGCCCTGATTTTCTGATTTCCCTTGGCCTCCACCAGTCGTCTCTCTCGCTCACTGACGCTATTCTTCCTCCGACCACCGGTATCTCACTCTCTCTCGCTGTTCTTCCCGATTTCCAGTAGCCATCTTGCTGTATACTATATAGTATATATATTATTTGCTATATACTATATAGTATATAACTATATATAATATATATTATTACAATATTATTCACAATTTCACAGAATCTATTGCTATATGCCTAGATGTATTGCTATATAGTATATATATACTATATAGCAGTATGTATGTTGCAGCAACATACCTGCAAGCAGCAACATGCTTAATTCCACTATTTCACTTGTCATTCCATTATTATTGCATTATTGGTTTATGTTACATTATTGTTGATTTTCTACTTTGATTTACTTGAAAATAACATGACATTACATCAAAAAGTTCAAAAAAATAAAAAAAAAACAACAATTTTTCTAGGCCCCGCCTAAGCGCCTAGCGTGTTTTAGAACACTGTGTGTATATTCACAACCACAATCCATTCTGAACAAAATTTGAACCTAAAGCACTTAAGTGTATCATTATTGGGTATTCTCCTTCCCAAAAAGGCTACAAGTGCTATTATCCCTCCTCTCGGAAGTTTTTTTGTGTTTTCTGATGACATTTTTTATGAGGATCAACCTTTTTATCCACATATATCTTTTCCAGGAGAGACTACAACTGCAAATTGGCATTGGGATCCCAACATCTCTCTTCCCATGAATGACCTTATTGACTGCAACATCAGTGTCAACTCCTGAAAACTCACTGACAACTGCTTCTGAAAATTCAGTTATAGCTCTTGCTACTTCCATTACAGCTCTTGAAAACCCCCTTATTGCTCTTGAAAACCCTCTTTTGGTTTATTCTTGATGGCCTAAAGATCCTCAATAACCTCAGCACAACCAAGCATTGGATTCGGAGCTTAGTCCACCTGGGGACAACACTATAATGATTGATGATTTAATTGTTCCTATAGCAATTCGAAAGGGGGTAAGGTCTTGTGTTCTCCTCACTTATCACAAACTTCATTGAATTCAATTAGTTTAAGGGGACAACATTTGTCCTCACCACCATAGAAAGCCCTTCTTGGTGAACCATCCTTTCCACTACATGGTACGAGTCATCAACCCAAGGGATGTAAATGGGTCCACAATAGTGTTACAACCCTCGGGTAGAACTCACCCTCGAAAGCTAACTGTTAAGGGAATGGTGCCCAAGAGATTATAAACCCCACACCAAGAGCCTGAACTTTCAATGTGGGACAAGTCCCATACCCTGTAATGGACCATAACATACCACCATTGTAACACCCCGCTCCAACCGAGGGGCGTTATAAATGCGGAATAAACCATCATGAATTTCGGGGATATATTTTTTTCTCAAACACAACGTCTGTACGTGAATAGTATACCAGGTAAGTTCACAGAAAAGAGAGGTGGGTCACATGGGACATACTTAAATACCAAGTCTTTCCTTAGCCAAAACTTACCTAGACATGCATATCCATTACATAACACTTAAATCCGTAATTTCCCCGACAATTCAGATTACCTTCTCAGCATATCAAACTTAAAAACATCAAGCTAAGACAGGTAATATCATCATAAACAAATGCAGAAGCTAGATCGAAACCTGATGTGATACATAATCGAAATCATTTTATACATAACATCAAAACTGTATCATCGACTAACATGACATCATCAAAAGGAAATATATATAATTTGAAACATATACTATGATCCACCTACAAGTTGCCGTCAGTCCTCAGCAATCCCTTTCCCTTTAGAACAGCTACTACCACTTGAAACGTTAGAATATTCTAGGGACAAAAGTCCAACATAAGATGATGAATCATCTAAGTGAGAGTTCAAAATGTTTTCATGAATGTATGCAAGATATGAAACAACATAATATTAGACAAAACCCGACCCAAGAGAAACCCACCAAGCACTTAACCCTAACCGGGGGAAAATGCAATCTTTCTAAAGGCAACACACCAACATCGACATATTGGCACAACACAGTCCTGGCTTAAGAGGGAGCAACGTCAATGCATGAACCTGGGAATCACCCCGTCATCATTACGTTCCCACTTAGAAGCTTACGGAGCACACGTCAACACAAGTCCCGGCCAAATGATGATCAACACTATCCTGGGAATCCACGTCCACATAGGAAACAATACTACTGCGCAAAGGCCTCATGGGGTCATACTACTCGTAGCCCTGCCATACTACTAGTTCGGGGTGGTGTCCACTCTCAGCCCCGCCATTTGTCGATTCATGTGGGTGGTATCCACTCTCAGCCCAAGTCGACAAATTGGGTATTTTCCCTTGGCACGCTTCCCTAATGCTATCACTCAAGTGCCGTATCACAGTTTGACATCCCAATCCCATCCCATAAAAACGACACGCCAATGCCACACACTATGATTCAATGCATCATATGAAACAACATTTGATGTACATAATTTATCACAAAATTCAATGCACATGCTTAAAACATTTCGGGACAAATCCCTACGAAACCATCACAGGTAAAACCATTCACATGCAGCAAAACATTTGCATGGATCAAATCAAGTTTAAGAGAACAACTTTGAATAAACAATTGTTGGGGTTAGAACAGCTCACAAGTCAAAACCAAGTTTTATGCAAGTAGGAAAACTCACATTTGACAAAATATCAGGATACCTCAAAAAGCGCGCACTACCTCGATTTGCGTGCCCGTCTCGTTTTTCATGCCAACCTCAAAATTTGCACAAATCATATCACTTTAATCCTCAAGGCACCCTAATCAACATTTAAATATCATAAATCTGATTTATCTCATAATTTCCTCATTTTCTCTATTTTTCTCTTATTTTTGCCTCTAAAAATCTAAATTAATCCATCCAAAGCTATTTTCTCCAATCTTTCTTCACAACAAATCATAATAAGCTATGAACATCAAGATAAAAATACTGGACTTACCCAGATGGTGTGTTTTCACGCAAAACGAGGCTCTTTGATGCTAAAATCGAGGCAACAAAAATCCCAACTTCAAAACTAATTGCACACACTTTAAGATCACGAAATTCTAGGAATTTAGGAATTTTTCTCACGATTTTTCATGCAGGGACGCGCCCTCACGCGCCGAAGGAAGACGGTCCATGCGCCTGCGCGTGAAAGCCGCGAGTGGGCTTCACGCTTCGGCCTTCTTCTCAAGCGCCGGTACATCGGAGTTTCTGGAAAACGATGCCATCTTCTTCCCCTTGCTGAATCGATCCAGATGGGCCTTCTTGCTGCTCGAAAGGATGGCCGGAAGGCCTTCAATCGAAGGCTCGAAGCCTCGGCCGACTCGTCCGCCTAGGGCTCCGATGACATTTGAGATCTCACTCGATTTCACTCCTTTGTTCACCAAAATCTCCAGATTTTCTCTACTACCTCTAGGGATCAAAAGCCACTTAATCAAAGCTCTCGATTTAACCTCTAACCCACCCGATTTGATGCTTCAAGATGCCAAAACCCTCGGCCACCATTTCTCTATTTATAGGTGCAAATCGGACCTCCAAACGGCCATGGGTGTTCGACCCAACACCTCAAGCTTTCAACCCATCCCTTGGGCGACCAAAATCCGGCGACAAAGCCCTCGAAAAATCGAGTTGCAGGTCGCGACATTCTTGGCCAAGCTGTGGTCGGAAACTTTGAAATCCGGTCGCCCCCGTGCACGATGTCGGTCCATGCCTATCCCAAATGCCTCCCCGACCAATTGCCTCGCGATTCCCTTGGTCGGATGCCTCGATCGGCAGCCGGCCGAGGCTGGTCGGCCATGGCTTCTTCAACTTTCGAGAAATTGCATTTCAGCCCCTATCATTTTCCAAATTACACTTTGGCCATTTCTATCAAGCCCCTGAACTTTCTATTATTTCCCTTAGGAATCTTATGTTCTAAAACTCACACTTCCTCTTTTGAAGATTCCGAAAAATCGTTCTTTCGACCTCCCTCCGGCAGATTCGATAAATTTTAAGAAATTGCACTTTGGCCTGAATTTTCGTTTTAGCCCCAAATCCATTAGTTTCTTCCAGAAATCACTGAAGGGTTGTTCTATACACCAAATATGACCCTTCTCGGAGTTTCGTTGACTTCCCGAAAGCCTCCTGCGATTATTCGATTTTTCAGCCTTACTCCTAGCTGTATCGAAAACTGTTTCCGACCCAAATTCTTTCGATGCCATAAATCATTCCTTGAAATACTCGACACTATTATATCATTTTTTTTTAGGCATCTCGGTTTTAGGGTATTCTCGGCAGTCGATTCGGTCAATTTCTTGGGCTATTTTGATACCTCAAAATTCGATTTTTCTAATAAAATACTATTTCTTATCTAAGCCAACGTCCTCGGGTATTACAACCATGCTCCGCAGCCCGGTGCCCACGACGACAGACTGTGCACTAGTCACTACTAGTCTCGGGTGAAGACTACAATGTTGGCGTCACCTTCGTCGCCGCTTGCTTGCACTGGGAGCCATGGGGCCGGCTTTGATACCATTTATCACATCCCTGGGGTTAGTTAGGGTTGTGATAGGAATTAAGGAAGAAATCAGAATTGAAGAGATGAAGGAAGGGGAAGAAATCAACAGAAAAGGGAGGGAGAATTAGAGAAGAAACGAGAGAGGGATACTGAGAATTAAGAAGACAGAATTTTCATTTCATTACACATATCTCCGACCTCTTACAAGTAGCCTTCAGATAGGCCTTAGCTAGCTGTTAACTGATTCCTAATAGCACCTATGTGCTCCTAATAATTTATAAAATATCTCCTAATAACTATTATAAGCCTATTACCATATTACCCCTTTATTGCTCTTAAGGTCATGACAGTTTCAAACAAATGTCTATTCTTCCTTTTGACCACTCTATTTTGTTGGGAATTATAAGGGCATGTTCTTTGATGAACAATGCCATTTTCACTCAAATAAGTCTTAAATTCTGTTGAGAAATACTCCCTTCCATTTATCCGATCGAAGGATATGGATTGAGGTTTTAAAAACGTTAAGAATCATTTGATGGAATTTTCTGAATACCTTATATATTTCAGATTTTTCTTTCAACAGAAATACCCAACATACCTTGGTATGGTCATCTATAAAGGTCAAACCAGGGAGTATTAGTTAGATTTGGAACTTTTGTTGGTCCCCACACATCACTATGAACAAGATAGAATGGTTTGGTTGGTTGGTAATGATGAATAGGATGAGAGGCTTTAGTTTGCTTGGCAAGAATGCATTGCTTACAATTGAAAGATTCACTCATTTTATTGACAAAAAAAATGAGGATACAAGAACTTGAAATATCTAAAACTTGGATGCCCTATTCTTTTGTGCCACAAAAGTATGCTGGAATTTGAGATAGCAGAGAATGAATTGTGTAACTTAGGAGTACCAGCAGTGTCTTCCACATAGTATAAACCTTCTCTTTCTTTAGCATTGCCAATCATCTTCCTCGAAATTAGGTCCTGAAATACACAATGAGTTGGAAGAAAAGTTACTTTACAATTGAGGTCTTTTGTAAGCTTGCTGATAGATAATAAATTGCATCTCAAATCAGGCACATATAGGACATAATTCAATTGCAAATCAACTAGGCAAATAGAACCTTCTTCCTTAGCATAAGAAATATTACCATCAGCTATAGTCACTTTAATAGCTTTGTCACATTGTTTTTATTCGAAAAGACCATTCAAGGAATTTGTCATATGGTTTGAAGCCCCGCTATCCACAATCCAATCATTCATATTCAGCTTCTTAGAGAGATAACATGCAAGAAAATTACCTTGTTTAGCAAGGGAGATTTTTGGGTTAGGAATCTCAACAACCTCTGCTGGTTTTGTACCCTTTGGTTTACAACCCGTTGCAATACCTCCAATTGTTCTAGTGTTATGGTACAATTTGTACCTTTACTGTCTGCAGTATCAACTAAATAAGGCTGCTTGTGGTCTCCTTTGATTTCTCCCCTACCAACCTGCTGGCTTCCCATGTATCTTCCACCAAGTTTCTTTAGTGTAGTAGGGCTTGTTGCAATGGTCACACCATTTTTTGTCCTTTGGAGGGTCTCCGTGAGTTGGTGCTGCCCTTGGTTTCGAAGCCACAAAAGCTGTTCCATTCTGATTGCTCACTTGAGTTTGTGCACTCAGCATCACCTTCTTTCGGCTCTCTTCCCTTCTAACTTCTGCAAAGGCCTCTCTGATAGATGGAAAGGGTTTGGTTCTTAATAGCCTTCCTCTAACTTCATATAAATCTGAGTTTAGGCCATGTAGGAAGTCAAATACCCTTTCTCTTATCATTTTAGAGTATTTCACCCCATCTTTTGTGCACTCCCAATTGATATCATAGAACAAGTCCATCTCCTGCCATAATTTATATAACACATTAAAGTAATCAGTTACTGAATGATTACCTTGGCAAGTATTTCGTATGGCCAATCTAACTTTGAAAAATTGTGCTGTATTCTCCATATCGGAATACAAACTTTGGACAGCCTCCCATACCTCTTTGGCTGTTTTGTAAAAATAGGTAGGTCCTACCTATCTTTGGCTCCATGGAGTTGATGAGCCAAGCCATAACTAGGGAATTTTCAGCATCCCATGCTTCATAATTTGGGTCATCAGAATCTGGCTTTGGATTCCCTCCAGTGAGATACCCGACCTTTTCTTTTCCTTTCATCACCAGCAAGACTGATTGGGACCACTCACAAAAGTTAGTCCCATTTGGTTTATGTTGAGTGATTTGTAGGTTGTCGTTGTCTAGGGAATTAGAAGCAACATTTGGGAGTAACAATTTTGAGCTTGTAGGGCAGATTGTTGATGCTTCACTGGTTGGGGAAGAAGCAGCCATCTTGAAGCCGTCTGTATGGAATTATAATAGGTATAGCATTTACAGAACCGGAGGCTTTGATGCCATGAACAAGCCTAGAGGAATTAGGAATAAACTCTAAGCAAATAGGGGTGAATGGAAAATATCAACTTCACACTTTTTCTATGATACATGCAGCCTATTAAATACAGAAAATCTAACTAAAATCTAGGAATTTAAATTACAAATACAACAATAGATAAGGGAGAAATTTTCTCCTAAAAATTTTCTGCCAAGTTTCCACCTACTTCTTAGGAATAGATGAAGCCTCATCTTTTCCTATTTCTTTGGAACAGCTGGGGCTTTATGTCTTTTCTATTCAATCTGGTTTTCCGGATTCTTCTTTATCATGAATTCCTCCTCAACAATTAATATACAAAAAATACTATATATGAAGTTATAAGTTACACTGTTACAGGCTTACAGTTGTAGCAAACATATATAACTCTTTTCTTGCAAATATTAACTGAGTATTGATTAAAAGTCTAGAACAAAATATATATATCATAGAATAAAATAATGATTGTTGAGCAACAATTAGCAGACTCTTAAAAGTTAAAACACTAATTGAGAAATAGTGCAACAATGACTAAAAAACAACATCAATAGGATACAACACAAGGAGCACCTTGGTGCGTCTGCTTTCCTTATAAATTGTTATTTCCAAAATATAACAATTAAAATTTATAACCCTAGGAATCTGGACATTGTGGAGGTAGAACACCATTGTAGCACTAGAAGATCAATGTTACGAAGGAATGCAGGAGGATGGTCCTGAGGAGTTATTGCAAGGTGTAGTGTGGCCTCAGGTCTTGAAGGAGCAACTCCAAAGCCTTGAAGAAGCAAGTGTCGTTGTGCAGGACACCTCCAGTACCTGTAAGGGAAGAGCTTCTTCCTTAAGGAGAGGTTGTAATCTTTGTCCAGGAGAAGGAGGTCTTTGTCCTTGAGGAGATCTTGTGAAGAAATGAAGTGCTTTGCACCTTGCAACAACTTCTTAGGGACTACCCCCTAACTCCTCAGGGACCATCCTCCTACATTCCTTCATTGATCTTCTCGTGCTACAACTGTGCTCTACCTCCACAACATCCAAATTCCCAGGATTATAAATTTTAATTATTGTATTTTGACAACAACAATTTGGCATCCTCTGTTGGAAATGAACAAAAAGCATAATGGTTGTAACGGCTCGCCTCCTGGAGCCTTCGCGCGCATAGAGGATTCGCGAGAGGGTTATTATTTGAATGATATCGAACAATACACCGACTAAAACTCATTCATAACCCTTTTTGAAACCATAACTCTTTACATTACATCACATTCCATAATCGTCTTTACATACTTAATCACAACATAAGCCCACCTGGGCTTACATAACATATACCTATCTCAAAGACCAGCACCCTAACCAAACACACGGCACCCAGGATCTAGACTTGGGAGAACTCTGCATTTGCTATCATGGCTCGATGGCCTGGACCCAACCTCACTGGACGTACCTGCTATCTCAGACGATCCTCGTACCTGGAATAATGGTCAGACAAACGTGAGTCACAAGACTCAGCAAGCTCTAGAAAGGAAGGCAACATGTTAAAGACATAACTCTTCCCATAACACCCCATGCAATTCATGACAATGCAACGTCATACTATGCCATGTCCAATACCTGCCTTATTTCTCGATGCATAAACATATAGTAAACTTCACATAAACGGTCATTGGGGCCACATAAAACACACATTGGCACCCAAGTCCCAACATACAAACCTGTTAGTAGCCCACTATAGACTACCATAACATCAATCATATCCTGTTATTACCCTGTCATTCATCCATTGGCTTTTCCTGTCATACCATGCCTTTTCCTGTCACTCATCATCACGTCATATCTTGCCCTTCTTTCTGTTACTCATCATAGCATAGCATTATAACCTGCTGCGGTTGTGGGCCACTTCCACGGCATACGCTTCTTGGTGGGCGCCATCCATCATCCATACTCATCACTTAAACCGCACATTCTCACCATGCAATGTGACAAATAGGAAATGCAATGGCTTTTGTAGCATAAACGTAATGACAAGGCCCCCATAAACCAAGCATTAGGCCATGCTATACCCACATAGGAATACGCACATGCGAAATGCTCTAAATGCACCGACTCACCTAGGGTATCCAAGTTGGATTTGAGACCAACCGGGTTATGCAAATGCTTACACATCCCATCACGCACAGGGCATATCCCCCAAATGAATGCAACCTAAGCCCCATGCATCACATATAACATGATATGCTCATAGTCAAGGCGGGAATCTGGCAATACCAGCTCTTTTGGCCTATTTATCGCTTATCATAACAGCCGATAACTAGCGCCTATACATCCAGCCATCAACTGCCACGACCCACGGTCGATAGTCAGTGGCTTTGTACCCTATACTCTTAAGACACCCATGGTTATCATTAAACTCAGCATTTCATAAACTCCCCTCATGACTCATCATGCACTTGTGATACAATCATCAATATACCATTCTTCTTCCCATCTCTTATCATATTAATGAACCGTTCACTTTTCTCATTAAACCCTTTAACATAACCCCATAAACCATGCCAACTCTTCTAAGAACCTAACCCGTCGGGTTCGATATCATTCCCAAAGAAAGCGGAGCGGTACAAGGCTCCGTAACGGACATGAGAGATGACACCAACACATCATTTGCCTAGTTTATTTTTTCATCAATAGACCCATCATTAGCATATAAATCACGGAATGGTTGCCATGCGGATTATCATTATTAATGCGTGGAACCAAGTCACGGTGAGGGAGGGATTAAAATATAAAAAACTACGGAGACTTTCGCAGGAAGTTAAGAACATGAGGAGAGGGTTAGGAGCTTGCCTGCAATCGGCTGATTCCTGTCTCTTTTGTGCTCTCGTTGCGAAGTAAAATGTGCTATAGGAAGTAATAGGATTGTGGCTTATATTAATCAGATTTGACCACGTAAAATTTATAATTTAACCGTGAAAAATCTATAATTTAACCCTACAATGCTTCTATCAATTTTACTCACTTACCTGACTATTTTAAACACCAAATATTTTGAAAAGCTCTCGAATTTTCTTTAAATCTTCACAACTTACCTTCAATTTCTTCTGCCTTAATCCGACACTGGCCTTCTTAACTGAATCCCCTCGCCTTCAGCCTTCCACCAGCATCCTCCTTCCAATTTCTTTCCAACCTCACGGCCACACCCCTTTTATAGGTAAATTCCTTTCAATTTTTTAATTTAATTTTTATAATCCACAATTAATCTCGTCCACAAGTTGTTAATTTCATTCCCCAAGGTTAGTCATGTTGGAATATAAAACAAGCTCAACGAGCTCAACAGGTACCGAGCTCATCAGCTCATTAGCTCGGTCATTACCGAGCTCCGCATCTCGTCAGCTTGGTCATTACCGAGCTCGGCAGCTCTGTAGCTCGGTCATTAACCCGACAGCCCTGGAAGCTCGCTTTCCTTCAGCTTGGCAACTCGCTACTCTTTCAGTGGCTGATATTGATTTGTTTCTTATTTAGTTTGTTTCCTTTTACTGTTGTTTTGATTTGTTTCCTTTGTTCTTGTTATCTTATTTATTTCCTTGTATTACTAGTTGATTGTATCTTGTACAATCTTTCCTTATTGTAAATATTTCCTAAGGTTGTTTAGGCATCTTTCTCTTCTTGGAAGACTGCCTAACTTAGAATTAATAGGCTGTATATATTCGGTTCCTACGAATGAATTAAGTGTTTTTTGGATCATTCAATTTTTTGGTTCTCTCTTTCAACATGTTATCAGAGCCAGGTTTGATCCAATCCATTCTTTCAATTGCTTGAAATCAAATTTCTTTGATTCAAGTTTGTCCTGTCTTGGTTGTTTGATTCAGGCTCGTTCTCTCTCTTTTACAAGCTGAAGCCATGAGTGAAACCAATGAGTCTGAAAATACCAACGAAGGTACAAATGGGGTTCCCTCATCTGGAAATTTCGGTAGCGGCAGGATTGCTGGCGGAGACTTGTAGCAGATACAAGCTACGTTTAGGCTGACCGACAAGAATTATCTCAAGTGGTCCTAGCTGGTCAAGACTTTTCTTAAAGGCAAGGGGAAGCTGAGCCATTTACTCAGCGCTGGACCAAAGGAGGATGATCCAGCATATGTTGTGTGGGACGAAGAGGACTCACTAATCATGTCCTGGCTCTGGAACTCAATGGTTCCAGAGATTAGTGACACAGAGATGTTTCTCACTACAACTAAGGAGATATGGGACGCGGTGATGACGACTTATTCCAAGGTAAACGATGCTACCCAGACATATAAAATTAGAACAAAAGTGATAGCCACCAAACAAGGAGCTCGGTCTATAACTGAATTTGCAAGTTTATTGCAAACCTTGTGGCAGGAGTTGGATCACTATCAGTGTATCCAAATAAAGTGTAGTGAAGATGCTACCATTCAGAAGAAGTGTATGGAAAGAGAGAGGACATATGACTTCCTTGCAGGCCTTAATGCATAATATGATACGATGAGAGTTCATATTCTCGGCAAGCCTGAGTTTCCATCTTTAAATGAAGCAATTTCGATTGTTAGGGCTGAGGAAAGTAGAAGAGGAGTAATGCTTGAAGTGTAGCCTATGGAGAACTTAGCTTTATTATCCCTAAAAGGTGGTCTCGGTCAGGAGAAATTTATTAGGGGGGGAAAAAGGAGGAACATATTTCACCAAGATCACAAATAAGGACAAACCATGGTGTACCTTCTGCAAAAATCCTAGACACACAATTGATAGGTGCTGGAAACTTCATGGTAAACCAGAAAAAGAGGGAAAATAAAAGGGGCAGTCTTATGTAGCAAATGGTATAACCAGTGCAGAGAATGAGCCTATAGAACTGGTAAATTCAGTAGAGCTGTTGAAGGAGGAGGAGATCGAGAAGTTAAGAAACCTGTTGGATTCCATTGAAAAGTGATCAAGTGCAAATACTAGTGCTTCTAACTTAGCCTTCACAGGTATATCTTCTACCTCATTTAATTTACTTGCTTCAGACAAGGTTTTTAAACATACTTGGATTCTTGACTCTAGGGCAACCGATCATATGACATTATTCCCTACAAATTTTTTGACCTATAAACCATGTCCTAGTATCAAGAAAATTATGCTAGCCAATGGATTCTTTACAACTGTGGCAGGTCAAGGAGATATTCTCATTGACAGAAACCTAATCTTAAGAGATATCCTTCATGTCCCTAAACTTTGTACCAATCTAGTTTCTATCCAAAAATTGACCCATGATTCTGACTGCCATGCCATCTTCTATCCTTCCTATTGTAAATTTCAGGAAAAGGAATCGAGGAAGATGATTGGGCGTGCTAGGGTAAAGGATGGTCTCTATCATCTTGAAGATCTAAGTGGAAAGAATAATGGATGTAATTTGGCTGCATCATTTTCGTTTAGGGCATCTAACTTTCAAAGTTCTTCATGATATGTATCCCTCTTTGTTTAAGGGATTAGATATTAGGAGTTTTCAGTGTGATGTGTGTGAGTTGGCTAAACACAAAATGGCCTCTTTTCCTCTTAATAATAATAAGAGTTCTCACTCTTTTGACTTGATTCATAGTGACATTTGGGGTCCTTCTTCAGTCCCAAATTTATCAGTCCCAAATTTATCCAAAACTAAATGGTTTGTGGTATTTGTTGATGACTGCACACGAGTGACTTGGCTTTATCTCTTGAAGTCTAAGTCCGAAGTGTGGAATATCTTTCCTAGTTTTTGTAAGATGATCAAGACTCAATTTGGAACTGAAATCAAACGGATAAGAATTGATAATGATAAGGATTTCTTTAATCAAACTTTGTCTAGTTTCTTACAAAAACAAGGTATAATTCATGAGTCATCATGTGTGTATACCCTTCAACAGAATGGGGTAGATGAGAGAAAAATTGGCATCTTCTAGCTGTTATTAGGGCTTTGTTTTTCCACAATAATGTTTCTAAACATTATTGGGGAGAAGCAACATTGACAACAACTTATTTAATTAATAGGCTTCCTTCTAAAAGTCTCAACTCAAACAGTTTATTCAACTTCTTTCAAATTTTTTTCTAGATTCTAAGTTGTCCAATGGAGTCAGTCCTAAAGTGTTTGGTTGTGTGGTTTTTGTTCATGATCGTTCTCCTCAAAGAAGCAAGTTAGATCCTAGACCACTTAAATGTATTTTTGTTGGGTATTCCCCCACTCAAAAGGGTTATAAGTGCTTCCATCCGCCATCCAAACGGTTTTTTATTTTGGCTGATATTAGCTTCATGGAGAACAGACCATACTTTGATAAAACTTTTCCTAAGGGGGAGACCGATTTCCTTGAGACATCTAACCGAGAAATATTTTTTCCTCTATCCTGTGAGTCTTTTCCTAATGCTGTCTCTTTCCAGCCGAATAACATCTTAAAGGATTCTCTAGAAATGGGTCATAAGGAAACTGACCTACCATATGCAAGTCCTTTTAAGGTCTATACAAGAAGAAAGAATCTGGTCCAGACCCCTATGTCGGCCGAATCATCTCTCCCAAATTCAGATTCTTGTGCCAATCATCCTGAACCTACTTCATCTCCTAGTTTGCCCAATTTATGCCCTAACTCGGTTGCCTCTGAACCTCACTTTAACTCCTCTACTCACGCTAAATCTGAGTCGTACGACTTAGACATCCCTATTGTTCTCAGAAAGGGAACCCGTACTTGCGCTAAACACCCTATTCATTTGTTCATGACCCATTCCCATTTGTCTCCAGCTCATAAGGCATTTTTAATCAATCTTCATTCCATTCCAATCCCAAAGACCGTGTTTGAAGCATTAGATAATGAGTGTTGGAAGGATGCCATGATGATTGAGATGGTAGCACTTGAGAAGAACAATACTTGGGAATTGGTTAAACTATCAAAAGGGAAGAAGTTGGTAGGGTGCAAGTGGGTGTTTACTATTAAATACAAGTATGATGGGACCTTAGAAAGGTACAAGTGTAGGTTGGTGGCTAAGGGGTATACCCAAACATATGGGGTAGACTACCTAGATACTTTTGCTCCTGTGGCTAAGATGAACACAATCCGAATATTACTCTCAATTTGATGTTAAAAATGTTTTCTTCCATGGAGAGTTAGAGGAAGAAATTTATATGGATATCCCACCAGGATTTGGAGTGCAAATAGGAGTAGATAGTGTTGTTTGCCGGTTGAAGAAGGCTCTCTATGGACTGAAATAGTCCCCTCGCGCTTGGTTTGGGAAGTTTGCTCGAGTTATGCTTGGTTTTGGTTACAAGCAAAGTCAAGGTGATCGTACCTTGTTTATACATCATTCACTTGCAGGAAAAATAATGGTCTTGTTAGTATATGTTGATATTATCGTTACCGGGAATGACAAGGTAGGGATAGACCATTTGAGGGGCTGTTTGGCAAGAGAATTTGAGATTAAAGAATTGGGAAAGTTAAAATACTTTATTGGTATAAAAGTAGCTCGGTCTAAGGATGGAATCTTTATTTCCCAACATAAATATATTCTTGATCTTTTGAGTGAAACAGGTATGCTTGGCAGCAAGGCTGTTGTGACTCCCATAGAACCAAATCATAGGATTGAGGCTGAGTGTGAGTCAGGGGCAGTCAATAAGGGATTCTATTAGCGTTTGGTTGGAAGACTCATTTATTTATCTCACACTAGGCCAGATATAGCTTATGCTGTGAGCGTTGTCAGTCAGTTTATGCATGATCCTAGGGAAAATCATCTCAAGGTAGTGCATCGGATTCTCCATTATCTTAAAGGGTGTCTTGGTGAGGGTGTTTTGTTTAAAAGAATTAATGATCTCTCACTAGAGGTCTTTACTGATGCAGATTATGTTGGGTCCCTAGTAGATAGGCGGTCCACCTCCAGCTACTATACATTCCTTGTTGGCAACTTAATTACTTGGCGAAGCAAAAAACAGAATGTTGTGGCTAGATCAAGTGCTGAAGTTGAATTCCGGTCTATGGCATTAGGTATTTGCGAGCTTCTTTGGTTGACAATTATCCTCACAGATTTGAAAGTTCAATGGGCTGCACCTATGCGCTTATATTGTGACAACAAATCGGTAATAAACATAACTCACGACCCGGTTCAACATGATAGTACTAAGCATGTTGAGATTGATAGACGATACTTCATCAAAGAGAAGCTTGATAGTGGCCTCATATGCACTCCTTTTGTTCCTACCACTGGGCAGCTAGCCGATGTTCTTACTAAAGGTTTATCAGGACCTATTTTTCACAAAATACTAAGCAAGATGGGAATGTGTGATATCCACTCTCCATCTTGAGGGGAAGTGTTGGAATATAAAACAAACTCAATGAGCTCAGCAGGTACTGAGCTCATCAGCTCGGTCATTACCGAGCTTCGCATCTCGTCAGCTCGGTCATTACCGAGCTCGACAGCTCTGCAGCTCGGTCATTAACCCGGCAGCCCTGGAAGCTCACTTTCCTTCAGCTTGGCAGCTCACTATCCTTCAGCTCGGCGGCTCGCTACTCTTTCAGTGGCTGATATTGATTTGTTTCTTATTTAGTTTGTTTCCTTTTACTGTTGTTCTGATTTGTTTCCTTTGTTCTTGTTATCTTATTTATTTCCTTGTATTACTAGTTGATTGTATCTTGTACAATCTTTCCTTATTGTAAATATTTCCTAAGGTTGTTTAGGCATCTTTCTCTTCTTCCAAGGTTCCATACAACAACAAGAAGAAGAACATATTAAGCCTTAATCCCACTAGGTGAGGTCAACTACATGAATTCTAGCTCAGCAATCATCTCTATGCATGGCAAGTTTCTAGATATAAAGAATTTCAGTTTTATTAATTATTCTATAGTTTATATCAAACTAAAAACATATCAGTTTCTTGTTTGAATGATTTGGGTCCTGATGGCCTCATGCACATCATCAATGGGGGGGAAAATGATCACTTCCAATTTTTAGACTTTTGTAAACGAATGGGGTTTACTTCACCAAGGCTATATTTTTGAATTCAAATGTGATCAAACACGTAACCAAACTGTTGTTCTCTGTAAAGAGTAGCATCTTTAATTTAAGATGTAACAGATCACTGGACCAGCCTACAGCAAGAAGTAGCATTGATGAGTCTGCTTGTATTGTTTGGACCAATAATTTTGATGCTCCTCACCTCTATTTCAATTTCAGGCTTTCCACCCCTTCTCCATGCTAAATATGTTCTATCCTAGCTTCCCAAGACATTGATATAAGAAATATTGGAGATGAAAGAAAGGTTTTCTGGTTTAAAGTTATTGTTTCAAAGAAACTCATAACATGCATCGGGATTTAAAAATGTTCAGAATTTACTAGTGGTTTTTGAAATTATTAAGTGTTAACCTGTTCAACTTTCAGGATGCAGTTTCTCGAGGAATAGCGAGTGCTGGCCAGGATGTCATTCAATACGGGTGGGTGATTTCTCTTTAGTTGAAGCGTGTTAGTTTTGTTCAGTACTTTAATAAGTTCATGTTTGAGGTATTTCAATTAAATTCTTTTCAAGTAATTGAGTGGCATGAAGCTGCAAAACGGTTCACTTGCCAGATTTTTATATATAGCTTAAGTATGTCAATAAATAAAGCCAGATTGATTTATGTCATCTAGACCAGGCAGTTTGGGAGCCAATCACATCTAATCTGATATTCTCTGTGTGAATCTCTGGATAACCCATTTTAATAAGCTGTTTGTAGTTCTCTTTCAATACTTGGGACATCAAACTTTTTCTTACAAAAACCTGTCTGAATAACTCTTTTTGGGTTGATTACACTTAATCCTTCTCCGGTTAGGCCCAAAAACATGTTCATACTTGGCTACCTAGATGTTCATGTTAGAAGATACAGTTTCCTTTCCCAAGAAACTGTATTTTTGGTTGATTATATTACAAGTTGTTAGAAATTTGATCCAGTTTATTCTTTCCATTCTTTGTTTCCTAATTTCAGTAGACTCAATTATAGGAAATTAGGTTTAGGCAATTTCCTATTTTAGATATTAGCTTTCTGTTCTATTCTTCATCTACCAACTGTATATATTTGGGGAATGCTTCCCTAAGGGAATAGATTGGATTACCGGTTCTGTTTTGAACATAGTATTAGAGCCCTAGATTTGTATTCTTGGAATCAAGCACTGCTTTTGTTCTTTCTTTTTGGTTTTGCAACTTTGGTAACCAATAATGTCCTCCAATCCACTTTAGCATCACCCTCAAACCCCCAGAATCATGATGGACATAACCAAGTCAAGCAGCACGACAAAGTCACCTTTTGCTGGAAGTAATGACATGGCTTCAAGTGGGGAGTTGCAGCACATTCAGGTAGCATATAGACTGAATGGAAAGAATTACTTGAAGTGGTCTCGGTTAATCTGCACATTTTTGAAAGGCAAAGGGAAGTTGAGTCACCTACTTGGAGCTGGGCCTAAGAAGGATGATCCTAGGAAGCAGTCCGTAGAAAGTCCGCAGAAAGTCGGTAGTCCTTGACTGCCTTCTTCACGGCCTCTTCCACGTCCCCACTGCTTGTCACTTGTTGCCTAGTCAGCCTCTATTTTTAGCCTTTCCACCTCCTGTTGCGCCTCAGTCGCCCGTTGCTCGACATTGGCTAGCTCATTTTGTAGGCGGGAAGTCTCCTCCGGGACATCTCGAAAAGAAGCAACTAGCTCTTGATGAGTCACATGGCTGTGCTCTAGCTTCGTCTAGGCCTCTTGGTAGCTAGTCTCTAAGGACCTGTATGAAGAGGCAAATTGCTTGTTCTCCGAATGCAGCTCCCACTTCTCGAAGTCTAAGTCTTGGACGCGCCAGTTCAGGAGTTGCCATTCTTGATTCCAGGAGGCTGACCTGTTCCTCCACTCGTTGAGCTTGGTCTCCTTAGTCGCCAGGCGAGCCCTGTTCATGGCATTCGTTGCCACGACCCCCTGTAAAGAACAAAAGGAAAGCTATAAGAAAGAGCCATACGGCAACGAAGAGGAAACAAAAATCTAGAAAAAATGACTTACGATGGCTAGGTGATACTCGAAATTGTCCATATCCTTGGGGGAGTTGCGAAAATACCGCCCCTCGTCGTGCGGGAGAATAGTGGAATACAACAAGTTGGCCCCGACACCTGGTGTGTTGATCGTGTCGGTATCCAGGACCCCCAACTGAATCTAGAAGGTCTCACCTCGTGCCTAGCGCCCTCGACCCAAGTCATAGGCCTTCTCGATGGGAGAAGGCATCTCTGGCAAGACAAGATTGAGGTTTCGCTGAGGATCCTCAATATTTAGGACCCGATGGCTTGAGCGTTGAGGATTGATCACGGCCCGCCTATAGATGTCGCGACCTCGTCCTTGAGCAACGTCAACGGCCATCTGATCTAGCCTTGTAGACACCTCGACGTACGCTGCATCGAGGGGGTCGTGACTCATTCCCGCTTCAGCCGCCACAGGTCCTCTGCGCCTTTGAACAAACCCCCCGTTCCCTACTCCACTCAGGGGCGGAGCTAGGATTTTGGTTCCGTAAGGGCGAACTTAAATATAAAAAATATAATTTTAAAAATAAGATAATAATGATAATATTAATTTTTTTTTTTTTTTTACAATTGGTCCTTACAGATTTTCATACTATAAATTGCAATTGTTCAAGAAAATTGCATTGATTATTTAAATCTTTAGACTCGTCATGACCACGAAAGGCTAGTTCTTGCTGTAGAAGAAATCAAACACAATCAATTGATGCATTTAGACGAATTCGATAATCACACAATGTTTGTTCTAATTGTCTGAAGAAAATTATCTCAATATTTTACTCTTGATTCATTAAAGTTTCATAGTTGTTTCGAGTTTAATTGTTTGCACTATTAACATCTCCAACATGAACTTAAAATCTATTTTTTTTTTAAATTATTGAACCATTCTTTCACCATCTCCTTGTTCCTTGTGATTTGTTTTAAAAAGATAATAGTATAAGCAAAATGCGACATATTTACTTATACTATATTCCAACCAATCACCAAATTTATTGAACCAAACTTGAATGAATCGTCTTGATTTTGAAGTTGACACAGACTTCTTTGGAAGTAGGCTTTTCTAATTTGATTCTAAAAATTAGCATTGTAATCCATTATTGTAATTCTTAGCCTGGAATCTATAGGAATTTGTGCAACATCAATTTGCTCAATTCTTGTTTTTTTATTTTTTTTATTTCCTTTAGTATAAATTCTCCATACTTGCTTTCTTTACTTCACAATTTTCTTTAATACTTAATTTTATTTATATCATCATTGTAAAAAAATAAAATTATAAGCAAAATGTAAAAAATGTTGTGATGGTTACTACTAGGCCATTATATACTTACTTTCTTCAATACTCATCTTTTTTATTTCTAGTAGTAAAATATAATATAATATTTTTATTTTTGGTAATAAATTATTGTAAAAAATAAAATTTAAAAAAAAATCTTGGCCCAGTAGGGGCAGTTGCCTCCACTGGTTCTTAGGTGGCTTCGCCCCTGGCTCTACTCATCTTACCTGATGAGGCCCGAGCAGGAGACATAGACAGTCAAGGAATAGGTTCTTGGGCAGGCTTGAAGTCAGTAGTAGGAAGCTCCCCCTCCGGATTGGTGAGGTTCGTGATCGGGCAAAATGCTTTTTGCTTCATGCCTGCCTCTCTTCTTCTTCTACCGTGGTGCGGCCACCGTCTCTCCAACCTCTGCCCCTGTATGGGTGCATGGGGCCGTTGGCTCGTGGGATAGATCCTCAGAAGCGGCTGCGAAACCTACCCTCCTTTGTGAGCCTAATGCCATTCGCCTCATCGTTGCGCGCAAAGAAAAGTAAAATAATAAGAGTTTGAGTACATAAAATAAAGTTAAGTAAAGCAATAAGGAATTGTGCGTGCAAATGTAGATAAGCTAAAATTAATTGAAGAAGAAGAAGAAAAACGAGAAAAGCAGTCAGGTGGATCCACACCCTCAGGGGAATGCTCCTCCTGTAAGGGGATGTCTCCTTCCTCTACAGTCGCATGGACAATAGACGGGCAATGTGATACTGCTCGAGGGACTCGGTGATGGGATCGCTTGGTGGGCCCTAGGATCCATCCGACCTGCATTAGCCTGTCGACTGTTAGGTAGTCATATAGGTGTGATGGGCGACCGAGGAGAAGAGCATAATGCTCCTCACGGTATTATTCTTGGAGGTTGCTAATGGTGGCCCTACCTAATTGCGGTTTCGCCAGCCTTACAAGGTCGGTAACCCACTTGTGGGGAGTGTTCCACACGCCATTCGGTGGTTGGGACAAAAACCACTGGGTATCAAAATAATCGATTTTGGCAGGGGAGTCATAGAAAATGCGATCCTCCAAACTCCGAACGAGGGCAATCTAGAGTGTATAGATGAAATTGATTCCTCACTAAATGGAGGTAGAAGAAGAAAAATAAAAGTTCGATAGAGGGGACCATCTTTTTCTCTTGACAACGCACAAAGAAGGCAACTAGTTGGGCCCAATCATTAGGATGTAGCTGGCCTGGAGCTAAGCCACTAACCCTAAGGAATCAAAGGCTAAAGTTGTGAAGGGGGAGGCTAAAGCTGGCCTAAAAATTGCTCACCCAACCCTTTTCTGCATTGGCCCCACAATTTTGGACCTGTCGGGGAATCCTAGTTTGGTATTGAGATGGTATCCTATTGTTACTACGAAGAAGGGCAACATCGTCCTTTGATATTCGAGAACCTGTGACCTTGAGGTAAGCTCGGACAACCTCGTTTTCGTTGGTCTCCCTATGGTATATTTTGGTGTTAGCCATGATCCTAGGTCAGACTGGATTAGCTAAGAATAGCAAAGAGAGAAATCAGATTTTCTCTCGGAGAGACCTGTTGCGGAAAGAATCCTATCGAAAAGAGGTCTTTTGGGAAGGAAGATCCTATTGGGAAGACTTTCTCGGAAAGGAAAGAATTCCTCTCAAAAAGAAGGGATTACTTCGGAGATGATCTAATGTGTCTATAAGTAGCCTCTTGGAGGAAAGAAGGATCTTTCGAAAAGAGAAATAAATGGTTTGGAAAATGGAAAAAAACCTTTTGGAGAGAGTATATCCTTTCGGGGGTAACCTGAATTCTTTCAAAGAGATGACGAAATCTCTCGAAGAGAGGAGTCGCGGTGGATTTTCTTTTGGAGAGAAAAGTGCATAGAGAACAAAAGTTTGGCTAAGAATACGATAAATGTGGAAAAGTTGCTGCACCAAGGGCATATTTATAAGGGACCCTTAGGAAGCCGAAGCGGCATAGCTTGCGGAGGCAAATCTTTCGGAGATGATCTACTCTCCGCATTCACCTAAAAGTAAAAGCATAGAGTGGGGGGTAATTGTGGTACCCTGTCTCTTCGGGAAAGCTCTTGAGGACTGTCGACAGCTGCTGGGAGGCCTTCTTGGAAAGATCCTCAGAAGAGTCTCTCCAAGAGGATTCTCTCTCAGAGAAGCTCCTCGAAGAAGCCTCTTCGAGAGGCCAGCGAGACCGTTGCACACATGTCCTAATCAATCATCAAGATGTGGACTTCTATAAAAGGCAAGACACAACACAATTGGGGGGATCGGAACATCTGGTAACCCATCTAGATTCTCTCAAATTTCCCTTTTCGAAGTCGTTTTCATTTTCTTTTTGCGACCTTTTCTTTTTCTGCATACTGACTTGACCGTCGGAGGGTCTTTGTGGGAAATCCTTCCCATGAGCCTTCTAACTTCTGTCGTGTGTTGCAGTTCTTCCGGAAGCCAAGTCCAATCCTCTTTTACCCCTCCGAGAGAACCCCTGTTCTCTCCGAGGTGCTCGAAGCACCTTCTCGAAAGAGACTCGTTCTCTTTCCGGAAGCCGACTAATTCCTCTCAGGGCACCTAGCCGATCGAACCTTTTCGAGAGACCACCTCTCTGAGAGACACTTGCTCTTTGAGAGAACCCCTCCGAAAGGCTTACTCATCTCTTCCGCAGCTCTCTTCTGTCGGGAAGTCCTCTCTCCGAGAGAGCTCTTTCAGCGGTTGTACTTTCGGGCATTGACATCCCAAACTTCAGACAACGATTTCTCTTACTCTAAAGAAGTTTTTATTGTTGTATTTTTGGCAACAACAGTTGTGGTAAGAGATGGACCATTATCAATGCATATAGATAAAGTGCAGTGATGATGCAGCCTTACAAGAAGGATTTGTTGAAAAAGAAAGAATTTATGACTCTCTTGCTGGATTAAATATGGAATCTGATGCATTTGGAGTGCAAATCATTAGAAAGGAAGACGTGCCTTTCCTAAATGAGACAATTGCAATTGTGCGTGATGAGGAAGGAAGAAGAGTGATGCTTGAGACAATTGTTGCAAATAGTTTGGCTCTTGCAATTGTGAAGAATCCGGGCTCGGACAAGCAACCTAGAGATGATAAGAAGCCATTTGATTTATCAAAAGTGAATAGCAAGGGCGCTGTATGGTATGCTTATTGTAGGAAGTCCTGTCATACCATAGAAAAGTGTTGGAAGCTTCATGGTGAGCCTTCTAAGAATGGACAACCAAGAGGACAGGGGTAGGTTTATGCAGCTAGCATACAACAACTAGCCCAAGAACAGTCAAGTCCAATCAAGTCTAGTGGAGCTCAATGGGAAGCGTCTGATGGTGGTGGATTAAGTAGGACCTTGATAGCGCAAGGATTTCAACTTACCCGCCCGGCCTGGGGATAAGAAAATTTAAGAGGGAACAAAAACCATGCCTGTACTACCATAAACCTCATGGACGTACTTTTTTATGTAAGGCTACCAAGGCATTTGAGGGATGCCACCACTATGGAGAGTTTGGGCACTTTGTTAGAGATTGCCCAAAGCGGAAGGAGCTTTAAGGAAGCTAGTAGTGTGTTTCACTTGCAACAAGTCGAGACACATTTCCACTCAATGCCCACAACAAGGTTTGGATCGTTGAAACAAAAAGAAGGAAAGGCAACGATGGCCATGGGACGAGTGTATAATTTGACGAAGACTGATGTTGCGGCTGATCCAATGGTAATTGAAGGTACACTCCTTGTCTAATACATACTTATGCATGCACTAATAAATTCTGGAGCTACACATTCGTTTATATCATATGCTGCAATCAATTCTGCAAAATTAGATACCATGGAACTAAAGGAACCCATGGGTGTACAATCTTTGATGGGAATTATGTCTATTATCCGTCAAATTGAGCCAAGAAGTTAGGTCAAAATAGGAGAAACTACGTTTATTGTGGCTCTGAATTCATTGGAAATTCAGGATTTTGATATAATTTTGGGTATGGATTTCTTGTCACAACATCAAGCATAGCTAGATTGTGGGAAAATGACTATCAATCTAGTTGGACCTAATGGGAAAATTGTGAGATTCAAAGGTGCACAGTTGGGGCAACCTTTAAAGGTCTTATTCGCAATAACCGCTCAAAAGTTTTTGGATAGGGAAGCCCTTGGATATTCAGTGCAAATTACTGTTGGTGAAAAGCCGCAAAAAAAGGTAGAAGATGTTAGGGTGGTAAAAGAATATTCAGATGTGTTCCTAGAAGATTTACCAGGTTTACCTCCTAATAGGGAGATTGAGTTTGTCATTGACTTATTACTAGGGGCACAGTTCCATTCTATATCCATTCCACCTTATAAAATGGCTTTAGCTGAGTTATGAGAGCTTAAAACGCAGTTGCAAGATTTGTTAGATAAAGGTTTTATTCACCCCAGTGTGTCACCTTGGGGTGCTTTGTGTTATTTGTGCAAAAGAAAGACGAAAGTTTAAGAATGTGCATAGATTACCGTGCTTTGAATAAAGTCACCATAAAGAATAAATATCCCTTATCTCGGATTTAAGATTTGTTTGATCAGTTGCAAGAAGCTCAAATATTTTCCAAGATTGATTTTCAATCAGGATATTATCAATTGAAGATAAGGGAAGAAGACATTCCCAAGATTGCGTTTAGGTCACGATATGGTCATCACGAGTATTCGATGATGGCTTTTCGTCTAACTAATGCACCAGCTGCATTTGTGGATCTTATGAATCAAATATTCCAACCATACCTGGACAAATTCATCATCATTTTCATTGACGATATGTTGATATACTTGTCTAGTGAAGAGACTCATCAAGAGCATCTGAGGATAACCTTGTCCACATTGAGGGACCAAAAGCTATATGCTAAGTTCAATAAATGTGACTTTTGGTTGAAAGAAGTAGCTTTTCTGGGTCACATAGTTTTAGAGCAAGGGATTTCTATGGATCCTACCAAGATTAGAGCGGTGACAGAATGGCCACGACCTACTAACATTATAGAGATAAGAAGTTTTCTTGGATTGGTAGGTTATTATTGGAAATTTAAGGAATTTTCAAGGCTTGCTTCCCCTTACTCAGCTGACTTGAAAGAGGGTCAAATTTGCTTGGAGCGACACTTGTGAATTGAGTTTTTAGGAACTTAAACACCGATTAACGTCGGTTCTAGTATTGGCGATACCTGTAAGTTTTGATGGATACGAGGCCTATACGGATGCTTCAGGAACATGTTTGGGATGTGTATTAATGTAACATGGGAAAGTGATCACATACGGGTCTTGACAGCTATGACCCCATGAAAAAAGAATTATCCTATGCACGATATGGAACTAGAAGCTTTGGTACATGCTTTGAAATTGTGGCAACATTACTTCTATGGAGAAAAGTTTACCATATATACAGATCATCAGAGTTTGAAGTATCTTTTCTTCCAAGGACACTTAAATCTTCGCCAACGATGGTGGATAGAATTTCTAAAAGATTATGATTGTACCATTCAATACCATCTTGGACGAGCAAATCTTGTAGCAAATGCGCTAAGTCGAAAGAATTTCATGACGGGAGTCTAACTAGTCATTCATTGGCGAACCTTGACTAAGGAATTTTCAGAGTTAGCCATTAAGGCAGAACCGCATGGGAACACCGTGGTAGTGGCACGAATGCGATTGTAGGTTGACTTATGGGAAGAAATTAAGCGGGCTACGACTAAGGATAGTAGTCTAAAACAATGGGTAGACAAGAACGAACAACCTAAGCAGCCTGGATTTGAATTTTGTAATGGAATACTTTTTTTTTTTTTGATCAAAAGGTAAATGCATAAAGATCAAAAGAACTGTACAAGTACACTGGGCATACCCAGGCAAACAATCAGTGACCCATAGAGAGGGTCTCAAATTGAATCAAAACATGAGGATACAAAGTAAAAGTGACCCTGTATACTTGTGTTTTGATCCTACGAATGACAGAGTCAATACAAGGCAAATTGTCTTCAAAAATCTTCCTATTCCTTGTGTTCCAAAGGTAGTAAATAGTGCAGGCAAGGGCAATCCTTTTGACCTTGGCTTGCCACGATGATCCTCGAGCTTCCTTCTTTAACCATTTTAAAGCACTAGGTATAGTGCTCATGAGTGTAATGGAATACTTTGAATGAATGGAAGGGTGTATGTGCCTAATGATGATGAGCTACAACAGAAATTTTAAGTGAAGCGCATCATATGCCATATATAATGCACCCTAGAGCCACCAAAATGTATTGAGATCTTCGAGAAATGTACTGGTGGCTAGGAATGAAAAAAATTGTGGCTGAATTTGTAGAAAAATGTGACACGTGCCAACAAGTGAAAGCAGAACATCAGAAACCACTAGGAAGACTACAACCTTTGGAAATTCCCAAATGAAAATGGGAACATATAGCAACAGACTTTATCGTGGGACTACCACGAACTCCAAGAAAAACTGATGCTATTTGGGAGGTCATAGATCGATTGACAAAATCAGTACATTTCATATCCATGAGAAGTAACATAGGTGCTGAACAACTTGCTCTCCTTTATATTCAAGAGATTGTTCATTTGCATGGAATTCCAGTGAGTATTGTATCTAATCGAGATTCTTGATTTTTATCAAAATTCTGGAAGACTATGCAAGAGGAATTGGGGACACAACTAATTTTAGCATTGCTTATCACCCCCAGACGGATTGTTAAACAGAGCTTATCAATCAAATTCTGGAAGACATGCTCAGGGCATGTGTACAAGATTTTGGGGGGTAATTGAGATGAATATCTATGTTTGGTAGAATTTGCCTATAACAATAATTATCTGGTAACCATAGGGATGGCACTCTACGAGGCGTTATATGGATGACATTGTCGATCACCAATATGTTGGCTTGATGTGGGAGAAAAAACAACTTGTTTAGACAGATCTTATAGATAATACTACTAAGCAAATTGAGATCGCTCATAAGAACATGAAAGTAGCCCAAGATCGACAAAAGCAATACGCCGATCCACGAACTTGACCTTTAGACTTTGCCATGGGAGGCATGGTATACCTTTGAAATACCCCGTTACGACTAGCCTTTAGACATCAATGAAGAGGGAAGGTGGGACCTCAGTATTTAGGGCCATACTGAATCTTAGAACAAATTGGTCTTGTCATCTATCAATTTGAACTTCCAGATGTGCTAGCTAGACTATATGATGTGTTTCATGTTTCTCAATTACGAAAGCATATCCATAACCTTGCTGTTGAATTACCGAGGAGATTGATCTCCAGCCCAACATGACTTTGACGTACAATTGATGCGAATATTAGATCAACAAGACCGCCAATTAAGACACAAATTTATTCCTATGGTAAAGGTGCAATGGAGTTAGCATTTAGAGCGAGAAGCAATTTGGGAAATTGAGGAGAAAATGTGAGAGAAATTTCCTTATTTGTTTGAAAACTTAGGCTGATTCCAAAATCTATGTATAGCAAGGATGATAGTTAGAAAGGAAAATATTCTCCTTGCAAAATTTTGAGGACGAAATTTATGAGGGGAGCCTCTAACAACCCAATATCTTGATGGATTAATCCTAGGATTTACGATGATTTATTTATGGTTTAATAGGAGTAGGGTTGAGAATCAAACGGAGGGAGTTGGAACTCTTTTATGGGGAAGTTATGAAATGGAGTAAAAATCAGTGTTCGAAAATTCGGCCTAGGCGTTGGGCAGCCACTGGCTGTGGCGATTTAGGGCTTCTCGGTAGCATTATGCGCCAGGTCCGACTAATCGTGTCGCGGCGGCGCCTAGTTGGACCAGGCGTCGCCTAACCGCCTGGATGGCCGCCTGCAGCCTGGGCCACCTAGGTCGTGCGCGTCCTGGGCCGATCTTATTTCCCCTTCCCTTTCTCTATTTCCCCTTTCCCTTTCTCTCTTTGGTCGTTCATCGCAGCTCCTCTCTCTCTCTCTCGCCTTCGATCTCCTCTTGGTCGTTCGTCGCCGCCATCGATCTCTTCTCTTGGTCGTGCTCTCTCGTTGCCGCCGACCTCACCTGTTGGTCGTTCTCTCTCGTCGCCACCAATCTCATTTGTTGGCTGTCATCTCTCGTCGCCGATCTCGTCTTCCTGCGGTATGTATCCATCATTCCATCTTCCTCCGCCAACGCAAGCTTGCATTGCTGCTTGTTGCAGCAGCAAGCAGCAAGCAGCAATGCAAAGCTGCTCGCTGTAGGAAGTTGCTGCTACTTGCTGCTTCAACAAGCAGCAAGCAGCATCTGTTGATCTATTTCATTAGATGTCTCTAACTCTTTTTAATTAAATTTCAATGTCAATTATTCAATACTCAGGGAAAAAAAAGAAAACAGGAAGTGAAATGAATGATTCAAATAGGATTGGAAGTATGGGAGCATCATCCGAGGCCTCAATTCTTAAAAGGAAGTCAAATGATGTCGGATGGGAGTATGAAATGTTAATTGATCCGAAGAATATGGATAAAATTAAATGTAAGTTGTGTGGTAAAATTATGTCTGGAGGTGTTTACAGAGTAAAAGAACACATTGGCCACATTTCTGGAAATATTTCTGCATGTCCAAAATCTTCTCCGACTGATCAAGCCAAATGTAAGAATGCTATTGCCAAGGCAAAGAATAAGAGGAAAAATAAGGAGGAGGAAGATTTGATGAGATCAGCTGTTAATATCTCTGAAAGGGTGGAAGGGGATGATGAAGATGAATTGCAAGAGTTAGGTAGCAAAAAAACGTCCCGTACTCTTGGCCCTATGGATAAGTTTGCTAGCTCCATCAGCCCTGAAACTTGTTTGAGTGCAAGAATGACCCAAAGGCAACAAACTATTAGTGAATCACTATTTAAAGATAGAACATAGTCTGTTTGTGAATGTTGTGCTAGATGGGTGTATGAAGCCGGTATACCTTTCAATGCTATTGACAATGATAGCTTCAAATTGTTTGTTGAGGCGGTTGGTCAATTTGGGTCGGGCTTTAAACCTCCCAGTTAATACCAATTGAAGGAACCGCTATTAAAGGGGGAAGTTGACAGAACAAAAGAGTTATTGAAGAAGCATAAAGAAGAGTGGGCACGAAATGGGTGCTCCATTATGACAGATGCTTGGACAGATAGAAAAAGGAGGAGCATCATGAACTTATGTGTTAATTCTAATGTAGGTACTGTTTTCCTTTCTTCCAGAGAGTCTTCAGATGAAGCACATACAAGTGAACTTATCTTTGAGTATGTGGATAAGTGCATTGAGCAAGTTGGGCCACAAAATGTCATCCAAGTAGTAACCAACAATGCTACCAACAATATGGGAGCGGTAAAATTATTGAAGGTGAAGAGGCCAAATATCTTTTGGATCTCATGTGCTACTCACACCATCAATTTGATGCTTGAAAGTATTGGAAAACTGCCGAAGTATAAGAAAGTCATTGATCAGGCCAAGAGTTTCACAATCTTCATTTATGCACACCATAAGACCTTGTCCTTAATGAGGTCATTTACGAAGAAGAGGGATATAGTTAGACCAGGAGTCACTAGATTCGCTTCTGCTTTCTTGACTTTGCAGAGTTTGATGGAGAAAAAGGCCCAACTAAGGGCAATGTTTACCAACTCTGAATAGGAGGAGTGCAAATGGTCGAAGATTATTAAAGGGAAAGCAACCTATGCTACTGTGATGAGCATTGCCTTTTGGAATGGTGTGACTATATGCCTTAAGGTTTTTGCACATTTGGTGAAGGTGCTTCGAATTGTTGATGCGAATAGAAAGCCTTCTATGGGCTTTTTATGTGGAGAGATTAAGCAAGCAAAGAAAGATATTAAGGAGGCCTTAAATAATCTTGAAAAGAGCTATAAGCCTATTATGGAGATTATTGAAGCAAGGGTGAAAGATAGGCTAGATAGTCCACTACATTTTGCAGCTTACCTTTTGAATCCCTACTACTTTTTCAAGGATATGGATATACAACTTGATAATGAAGTGATGGATGGGCTTTTTAACTGTGTGGAGATGTTTTATCATTATGATGGTGAATTGCAAGGCCATGTTATAATTGTTGAGTTGCCAAAGTATACTCGTAAAGATGGAGCTTTTGGAAAATCGTGGGCAACTCAAGGGTGTGCGAAAAATGATAACAATTATAATCTAGGTATAAAATTCCTTTAATCTTTTCTATTGTGTATTAGTGCATAAATTAAATTTGTTTACTTTATACTTGTTTGACCTATGTAGTTACATGGTGGATGACTTATGGAAATCAAACTCCAAACTTGCAACGAATGGCGAGAAAGATTTTCTCGTTAACCACTAGTTCATCCGGTTGTGAAAGAAATTGGAGCACTTTTGAAGGGGTTAGTGTATATATGAATTATATTTATTTACTATCAATTAGTTATCCTTATTTAGTTATCATTTATATTGATATTGCTTTTATTTTATTTATGTAGATACATACGAAGAAAAGAAATAGACTAGACGTGAATCGATTGAACAATCTAGTCTATGTTCAATTTAATACGAAATTGATGAACAAGCACAAAAGGGAGAAGGAAAGGAATGTTGATGTGCTACTTGCTAGTGATGCTAGTAATGCACAAGGATGGATTGTTGATGGAGAAGATGATGAAGAAGTTGAGCCTGGTATGGGGCTCACTTGGGAAGTGGTTGGTGAAGCATTGCGAGCAGACGAGATGCTTCAAGCTCGAAGAAGTTCTAGGATGAGAGAGCTTCATGAAGATGATTTTCAATCAGAAGAAGAAGATGAGCAAGAAACCAATAAATTTGATTTTGAGTCCGATGAAGATCGTGTATTGGAAGAATATGGAGAGGAAGAAGACCAATTAGATAGTTAGACTTAGATTCTTCGGATATGGTTTATGTTGTATTATTGCTGCTTCTACCTGCTTGAACTTATAACTAATATAATAGTTTATTTTCTGAGTCTTAATTCTATTATTTCACTTGTCTTTTCAACTTTGATTTACCTGAAAATAATATCAAATTACATCAAAAGGTTTTTAGAAAAAAAAAATATCATTTTTCCTAGTCGCTGCCTAGGCCCCAGCCTGATGCCCGACTAGTGCCTAACGCGTTTTTGAACATTGGTAAAAATAAATGGGACCGGGGTCGCCACACAGAGGCAGTTCTATGATGTTATATCTGATAGAGATAGAAAATATCAAAGGAATAGTGAATAATTGTTAGTGGCTTATAGACATCTTCCAGAAAATTATGATCCTGATTGGTTCTACACTTGGTCCAAGTGTATTCTATGAACCACAGCCTCCCACTGTATAGGTTATCTGACTTTTTTGCGACTCTATGTCACTGTAGATACATGTACAGACATGCGAAGCATTAATATAGTCTTCACATTTTCAAACTAATTCTTTTACTTTTTGGTTGTTATTTGAGTTTGATATATCATATTTGCGAGATCTGTTTCAATAAGTGGCCTTTCCTTAAATTTGTCTGTCTTATTATTTGGTTTGAGTGATTCTATAATAGTATAATTTTCACAGTTTATATCTTTTGCATAAATTTTGTCATTTACCTGGTGTTGATACTTACAATAATGGGGATGTGTTAACCATAGGCATATGTTCTCCCATTGTAGGTTAGCGTCCACGCCAGCAATGTTTAATAGCACAATCACCGAAGATGACAACTTTTTATGTCCAGTTGATGGATCAATTATGATTACAGGTTAAGAAATAACCCTTAAATAGATCTTATGCAGTGCAGGATCTGATTAAGTGGTTGGGTTTGGATTTCTGCTTATTTTCTTAGTCTCCAGACTTGCTCGTCTGTTTTCTTATCAAAATCATTTTGGCTGAACAAATTTTCTAACATATGCTTCCAAAACAGCAAGTCATCTTCCTTACAACAGGAATGGATTCAAATTCTTCACAAATGCTGGAGGGCTTGGGAAAGCAGATATTAAGGACATTTTGGAGCGGGCTGCAAATATATACAGTAACTTTACAGTTGAACATTTGCAAGATGCAGAACGAAAGGCTTCTTCATATATAAAACAAGTTGATTACATGTCTGTTTATACATCTGATCTTGTAGCAGCTGTACGCAAAGCTGCAGGAAATATAGGTAATATTCCCCCAAACAAGTTGCAGTTCTAAAAGTTAATCCAGTTGCTGAAGAGCACTACGAGAATCAGTGTCTTTCTTCTACCACATGAAGCACAGTTTGATTGGAACATTTCTAAATGGGACTCTTGATATCACTGCTCTTTCCCTTGTTTCTTTTAGTACTCATTTGGTTTAACTGAAAAAGATCTGCACACTCACTGTCTTATGTAATTTCTCTCAGAGAGGCCTCTGGAGGGGTTTCATATAGTTGTTGATGCTGGGAATGGAGCAGGAGGATTTTTTGCTGTAAGATTCAATTATATTACTCTTAATTTGAATCTGTTTCGACTATTGCAGGCAGAAATGGTGTCTTTGTCGTATCAATAAGGCTACTTCAACTTAGAGAAATTTGGAACATCTAGTCACCATCATCAGTCCTAATCTTTTGTCCTTTTCATGATAATGTTTGACTTCACATGCCTTTTATTCCATTTCATGGTTCAACTATTGCAGGCAGAAATGGTGTCTTTGTCGTATCAATAAGGCTACTTTAACTTAGAGAAATTTGGAACATCTAGTCACTATCATCAGTCCTAATCTTTTTTCCTTTTCATGTTAATGTTTGACTTCACATGCCTTTTATTCCATTTCATGGTTCAATTAAATTTATTTTCCTTTAGACCACTGAATATTATCCCCCCCCCCCCCCCCCCCCCTCTCTCTCTCTGAGGTTACCTGCTCTCCTATTCTTCTCAAAAGCTCTAAGGTTGGTTGTTGTCATCACGTGCAAGGGGATTTATTGAGTGTCTAGTTAAAGATATTTGGAATTGTGTGGGTATGTAGATAGTGGGACTAAGATTTGATAGGTGGTGGTTGTTTGCAACATGTAGAAAAAATCATTGCTTATGGTGGAGTTCTTTGACAGCATTTCAGATATCCTGCTTCAAGCATGAAGCTCTCCAATCTATTCTTTCTGAAGCACATGAGATCCTTAATATTTGTTGAGGAAACTACTAAGCTGCTTTAAGTGCATATGTCAACATTGGATTAGATATTTAAAACTGTACTTTTTTCTTCGGGGTGGAAAATGCACCTGCTTAAATTAGATTTTGGAACCAGATTGGACAATATTACAGTTGCTTATTCTATGTTTGTGCTGTGCATTAGAGAAAAATTACTACCTGGGGAGATGAAAGACAAGTTCATTGGCCTCCATGTATTCGTCTTCTGGAAGTTTCATCGAAGGTTAATTTTCTGAAGAAGTACAAAACTTGAATCACAATCCAGGAACCATTTTGATGATTCTGGAGTCATTAGTTTGATACTTAATTACACTTAGTGATGTTGGAGCTCTCTCTCTTTCTCTCTCACCAGCATGCGAGCACACACAGAGGAAGTCAGCAAGGGAGGGAGAGGTTTAAATGACCTTGAATTAGCTTAGGGGCTAGCTTGGAACTCTCTGGCTTCCTGGGAAGTTACCTCTGTACTTAATCCTTTAGACTGGAGTGAACCCTTGGGATGATACTTGAGCCATTGAAAGATAAATGATTCGTAACAGCATTAAGAATGTGAAATTTATATACAACAATATCCAAGCCTTAATCCCATTACGTGGAATCAGATTCTTGGATACTAGCTTGTCAATCCTCTCTATTCATGAAAATATCCTCTGTAAAGCTATTATACGCCTTGTCTTTCCTAAGAGCTTTTAGCCAAGTTTTCATTTCTATAATGTCTTCCATTTTGTTTGCTTCCCAGTTTCCTCACAAGTGTGTATTTTTGTCTGTCTTTCATGTCCAAACTATCTAAAGAATGTGAGATTTGAATAAAATAACACAAATCAATTAACAAATAATTTTTATAACAATATCCAAGCCTTAATCCCACTACTCGGACTCAGATGCATGGATACTAGATTGTCAATCTTTTCTATTCATGAACATATCCCTTTAAGCTAAATAATTTTGGCCCATTAATCGATGCCCATTTTATACAGAAATAGTTGAAACTAAAAAGGAAAAATAAATTAACACAAATCAATTAGCATAAACCAACCACTCAATCATACAAAATTACAAATTAGAATCCATAATTTGAGCAATCATAATCCCTCAAAACTAGTACTGCCAATATACATCTGTTGGGATTCTCCCTTAAGCTGAGGCGAAGATGTCTCGCACTCTCAGCTTGTTTAAGATTGTATGAATATTAGTCAGTTTTTCTTGTCTTCAAATATGTAATATAAATGATTTTTTTATTCAGCTTCTCCTTGATGTATCTCTTTTAATTTCACCGTGTTTTGTTCGATCATACTAAATTGGGCTGTGAGCAATTCTTATCTTTTTTATTGTTCGAAAACATTTTGATAGGTTCTTAATTTATTGCAATTCTCTCAATAAGATAATAACTATAATATTTCACACACTTCATGGACCATAGTGTAGATATTTGGACAGAATTAACTTCTCTTTGATTATTATTCAGATTGGTAACTACTCATATGGTGACAGTTACACAGAAAAAACTGCCACTTAGAAAATGAATAATTGTATAATTTTTTTTTCCTATATGCCTAACTACCTAACAGTCTCTATTTCTAGCTAGGCTGTAAATATTGGGAAAACCTAGCTTGGATCTTCACATCTTCAAACTGGGTTTTCGGTAGATCCTTATCTACATTCAATTTTTTTTTATGAAGTGCTTGTCTATTTAGGTAACTTTGAATATGTTGAGTTGCTGCCAATATCTAGTTTAGACGACTAAGATATTGGGTAACTTAGAGTTCTCCTTGACAATGCC
Source organism: Diospyros lotus (assembly GCF_014633365.1). Lineage (NCBI taxonomy): Eukaryota > Viridiplantae > Streptophyta > Magnoliopsida > Ericales > Ebenaceae > Diospyros > Diospyros lotus. The sequence goes on from NC_068340.1 coordinate 14,160,977, forward strand.
TCTACTTTGTCTTAAGTGTTGGAACACATCTTCCTTGTGACATCCTAGATTTCTTATGCCGTTTTGTGGAGGATGAAATTTACTCTGACGTGATGTGTCTTTAGGGTTGGAATATCTCCTTTGTGGCATTCTCTTGTGCCATCTTGAGGAGGATGAAATTTCCTATCAAGTGCCTTTTATGAGATGCGAGCACTATTCTCTTGTACAGTGGTAGCTTCTGATGGGTTCAGCTATAACCACACTATGCTTTTTCATGAGATCAAGCAATAACCTTTACAATGTTTTTTACACTTGGGCTGAAGCAATAGCCCTTACAATGTTTTTTTACGCATGAGTTGAAGCAATAATCCTTACAATGTTTTTATTTTATACTTGGGCTGAAGCAATAACCCTTACAACTAAAAGACGATAAAGCAACTATAAAGGCTAAAGCAGCAACCTCCAGAAAAATAAAGGCAACTTGCCATACCTGTTGTTTAACTCATATGTAGGCATATTTTTTTAAAACTCTGAGGTTTTCTTGCCTAAGTTCGTACAAATCACCTTCTTAGGATATTTGGAGAGGCGGTGACGAGGCAGTGACAATAGAGGTGATCACGAGTGCTATCATTGAATGACCACATGATGATGACCGACAAATCAGCCTTCTCTGGTGTGACTGTTTGCCTTCTCCATGAGTCCACCTGGGACCAACCTTTACCATATTTGATGTACCATATTTGATGTCAAAGTGTTGCTTTATGCTGCGTTTTCTCATCTTCTCTGATGATTGCGATGGTTGTTTGAGTTTTGTGCTGTAAACTCTCTTTTCTTCCTCATCAATCTCCATTCTGCGACCCTTCAGTTCCTTTGATGCAGTTTTGTGATTGTGGTCGATTATCCCTTCAATGGCGATGGTTGTGATTGTGGTTAAGGGAAATATCAACGGTGACGGTTGTGGTTGGGGTTGCAGCTATAGTGGACGAAGTTAAAGGAGATGAAGGAGATGTGCAGTGGCTGACGATGGCAAAGAACTTTGCCATCTTCTTGCTCTTTCTGTCTCTCTGAACTCTCCTTCTCACTGCTCTAATACCATGTAAATATTTGGACAAAATTAGCTTCTCTCTGATTATTATTCAAGACAAATTTATACATGTTGCAGAATCCGGTTAAAAGAATCTAAGTGGTTCTGATGAAGATAAAGGCATGAAAGTGATATGTTGTTGTTTGAATAAAAGTCGAAAGGAAAGGAGATGATAAGGAGTGTTTGAAACTGAAGAAGATAAGGAAAAAGAGAAGATAAAGATTGAGATAAAAGGTTCCGAAAAATAAGATATATCTGCCACTTGAGTTTTAAATTATGTATCCTATCTTATCTATCTTGTAACATATTTGAATTTAGATTGTAACCAATCCCTGTATTTTAGGATTAAAACCGTAGCATAACACATGTATAAATACTCATTCTATTGTCAGTACAAGTTGAGAATTAGATTGCTCCATTAATCTCCAATCATACCTAAGGTTTTCCTACTTAGGTTATTTAGTTTCTCATGGTATCAGAGCTCGGTTCTACCTAGCCTGAATAACTAGACACTATGGCCACCTCCAACCTTGAGAATGCAGTCCAGATAACTGTAGAATTCTCTCTCTCTTAGTTCAAATGATAGCGAATATATCCCGAGAGAGGGGGGGGGGGGGGGTGAATTGGGATATATATAAATTTTTTCTTCTTTTAACACTAATTAATGAAAAGGGAACTAGGTTTCGAAATATAAGATTTATGTTTTGAAATAAATGTTTTTGTTTTTACTTGTTTCGAAATCTTTAACTTATATTTGGAAATAACAGTTTTTGACAAAGATAATTTCCTTAAGAAAAAGTATACCAAAAATGCTTGAGATCAATGCTATATATATATGCTTAGGCTAAAAGAAAATTCGTTTTAATCTTTGATAACGATTCTTTTGAAAGTTTGAGCAATGAACAATGACAAACAAAATAATAAATTAAGTGCACATGAGATTTATAGTGGTTCAGCACCTGGTCTAGTCCACTACCTTCAAGTCTTCCCACTTGAAGGATTTTTCAATCTCAATTACTTTCACTAATGAAAACAAGGAGGGTTTTACTAAGGTTCACCCTAAAACCTTTGTATACAATGAGTTTTGAGGCTAAACTCAAACCTTACAACAACTGATAAAGTGAATGAAATTTAAATTTACAGCCCAATAAATTGATAACAATAAAAACCTTACCAAAGGCTGTACAAACCTCTTGAGGTAAAGAGAACTAGGAGTAAATGATTTTCTTGATCAAGCTTGCTTCTCCTTTAAACATTCAATGAGGGCCTAGAGCTTTGAGAGCATAATAAATATTCTTTGTATTCTTTTTCTTGTTCTTGTCTTCATCTTCATACACCTGCCTTTTATATGAAGATATAAAATTTGGCCGTTTCTAGTTGTTAGAGATAAGATTTCACGAAATTTTAAGACATGTTTTGAAACACAACTAATCAGGTTTCAAAATATCCCAATTTACACTAAGATTTCGAAACATATACCCATGTTTCGGAACTTCTGACCATTACAGCTAGTCTGCACACTGAGAGAGCATTTAATGCTATACAAAAGATTTCTCACTTACCACAATTGCAATGATTATACTTTTTAAATTTGAATTAGCTTTCACAAAAATGGAGTAAAGAGATTGAATTGCTTTTGGACACAATACAAAATTTCCACACAAAGCATATTTCAAAATTTCCTTGTACTTTCTATTAGAAATAACAAAAGTTTCAAAATGTACTATGCATGTTTCAAAATATAGATACTCAGAAACCTTTGTTTTGAACCAAAACAATATTGAAGTTTCGAAACACAACATACATACTAAGAGAACATTTGAAAACATAATCAAGTTTTGAAACATATACATAAAACATGTGAGGTTTTGAAATATAGATAACAAGTTTCGAAACATGATGCATAATCTCTTGATTTTTCAAACTTTTGAATTTTCGAACTAAAACCTTTCATGCATGTTTCGAAATCAAGAAAGATTATTTCGAAATATGAAATCAACACATTTGATTTTTAACTCTAATTTTGGTTTTTCATCAAACACATTTTCTCATTAATCAAAAAATATGTCACGACACTCCCATCCCCAACTCACCATTCCTTTATGTAGATGATATTATTATCACTAGTGATGATATTCAAGAAATTGTTGCACTTAAATAGAGATTAAGGGATGAATTTGAGGTTAAGACTTGGGGGACCGTGAAGTATTTTCTGGGAATGGAAGTCATCAGGAGCAAACAAAGTGTTTTAATCTCTGAAAGAAAATATGCTCTTGATCTCCTAAAGGATGCTGGGAAGTAAACCAACATGTACACCTCTTGAGAGAAATTGGAAATATAGGATAACTGAGAGTGATCCTCTTGTTGATAAAGGAAGATATCAAAGGTTAGTTGGAAGGCTTATTTATCTATCTCTTACTCACCCAGATATTGCTTATGCTTTGAGTATTGTGAGCCAATTCATGCACTCACCTACTCAGTAACATTTAGTTGTAGTTTATCACATTTTAAGGGTACCTAAAGGGGACACCAGGGAAGGGATTATTATTTCAAAAGAGTGATGCTAGAGGAGCTGAAGGATTTGTTGATGTTGATTGGGCAGGTTCTGTGATGGATAGCCGATCAACATCCAGTTTTTATACTAAACTATGGGGGAACCTAGTTACTTGGAGGAGTAAGAAGTAATCCATTGTGGCACATAGTAGTGTAGAAGCAAAGTTTAGGGCAATTGCTCAAGGCATCTGCGAATTAATTTGGTTGGCACAGTTGATGGAAGACCTACAAATGCCCCTAACTTCACCAACAAGACTTTATAGTGATAGCAAGTCAGCTATCAACATTGTTAATAACCCATCCAGGATGATAGGATGAAGCATGACAGGATTGATAGAAGCTTTATACAAAGGAAAATTGAATAGGGTGGAATAAAACTCACTTATCTTCTTACAACTAGTCAAGAGGCAGATGTATTTACCAAGGCCATTTCAAGACCAGGGTTTGAATCACTCATTAGTAAGCTAGGAATGAGAGACATCTATTCACTTGCTTGAGAGGGGGTGTTGGAGAATCCGGTTAGAAGAATCTAAGTGATTTTGATGAAGATAAAGGCACGAAAGTGATATGTTGTTGTTTGAATAAAAGTCGAAAGGAGAGGAGATGATAAGGAGTGTTTGAAACTGAAGAAGATAAGGAAAAAGAGAAGATAAAGATTGAGATAAAAGGTTCCATAAAAATAGGATATATCTACCACTTGAGTTTTAAATTATGTATCCTATCCTATCTATCTTGTAAGATATTTGAATTTAGATTGTAACCAATCCCTGTATTTTAGGATTGTAGCATAGCACATGTACAAATACTCATTCTACAGTCAATACAAGCTAAGAATTAGATTGCTCCTTTAATCTCCAATCATACCTAAGGTTTTCCTACTTAGGTTAATCAATTTATTCAATACTCAAATATTAACTACTTATATGGTGGCAGTTACACAGAAAAAACTGCCACTTAAAAAATGAATAACTGTATAAAAAACTGTTTTTATAGTTTGCCTAACTGCCTAATAGTTTCTATTTTTTGTACATGGTTTTCTACACATAGCTGTAAATGTAACTTCAACACCAAATCTTGTAATTCTTACCTACTTCTTACTCCTTTGTGTAACCAGATTGCCCCTGCAAAGGTGAAGTATCCTAATTGTAGATCTTCCCAGTGATGGAATCTGCTCAATGAGTGTAGAAGAGAGATAATTTTTGTTTTTTGTTTTACAATTTCTACCACTTGACTGCTACAGTTAGGATGTTGTTAGACTGTTGAAATGCTGTTGCTTTCAGTTAGTTTGTTATAATCAAGTTGCCGCAACTTGCAAGTTGTTTGTTAACAAGGATTAACTGAATATAAAAACTCAGCTAATTCTTATTTCTATTATTGAGAAAGGCATTATTTTTCAGGAACACTTCTTTCTCTTCCTCCCATGTTTTCTCTCAATCTTTCTTCTATTTTCTTTCTTCATTACTACCTTCAAGCTCTCGCTTCATGGTATTAGAGCCTTAGACTGACGTCAATGGCAGAAAATCAAGACCAATGTAGTTTTTCATCTCTGCACCGATCTTGTTCTCTCTCGTCAGCATCCCAGTCAAACTTTTTTGTGGTTGCAAAAGCCTTCAACTTCATTCCTATCAAACTAGACATCAACAATTATCTTTTCTGGAAGGCACAGATCTTAGCGACTATTAGGGCCTTTGATTTGATTTCATTCATCAACAAATCCACACCGCCGGTGAAATATGTTTCAGATCCGGTTTCTACTGATTCAAATGCACAAGTAACAAATCCTGAATACCTTACTTGGATTAGGTTAGATCAGCTTCTTCTTGGTTGGCTATTTTCTATAATCGATAAGGAAGTTCTTGCGTAGGTGATTCACTGTGAATCATCTGCTGAGATATGGTGTATTCTTAAGAATTTGTACTCTCAGCAAATTGTTGCTAAGTCTTTTCAATTAAGACAACAGTTGAGATCTGTGAAGAAGGATTCTCTCTCGGTTAATGAATATATCTTGAAGATTAAACTATAGGGCATGCTCTAGCAACTATTGGTGAACCCCTTGGTGATAAAGATTTACTGGTAGCCATTCTAAATGGTCTAGACAGTGATTATGAAATTGTTTTAAGCCTTATCACATATCAAATGGATGACATCAACCTAGAAAAGGTTCACTACCGATGAATGCAAATGTTGCATCTTACTGGTCAAAGAATGGAAGTGGACCTATTCATAATCGAGGCAATTTTATTAATAGAGGATGTGGTCCTATGAATAGAGGAGGTAGAGGTCGTGGCAAATCTAACTCTAGGAGGATTTATTGTCACTTGTGTGGAAAATCTGGACATTTTGTTGACAAGTGTTACCATAGGTTTGACAGAAATTTTCAACGATTTTCTAATTAGAATTTTGGAAGAACTGGTAGTCTATCTCAATCTGATCCAAGAGCATATATTACTGTACCTAGTGACTCTAATGAAGTGTTTATGAGTGAAATAGGTTATGTTCAAGGGGCTCACTATGGTAACTTTCCTCAAGCTTATGAAAATCAGCCTTCTTCTTCTTCTTCTTCCCATAATGGTGATCCTTCATGGTTTGTTGACTCTGGTGCAACAAATCACATAACCTCCAGCCTCAATAATCTCTCTTTGCACACTCCGTATCATGGTGTTGACAAGCTTGCAGTCGAAAATGGTAAGAAGCTATCTATTTTCAACGTTGGCCTTAGTCAACTTTGTACTCAAACTAATCCTACTTCCATTGTTTCTTTATCAAATGTTCTTCATCTTTCTCATATGAAGAAAAATCTCATTAGTGTTTCAAAGCTTATGAGAGATAACAATGTGATTGCTGAATTTCATTCAAATTCTTGTTTGGTTAAGGACAAGGGTACATGGCTGGTACTACTTTGAGGACTCCTTAAAGATAGTCTCTATTAGCTATCTCCAGCATTTGATCATGCTGCACTTGTGTCATCTTCTTCCATCAAGCTTGAAGTATTTTCTACAAATGTTTCTTCTTTGACTCCATTATCAAATTAGTGTAAAAGGTAGTCCTTATCTTGCCATGAACTGCCCTCAAATGAGAACTTAGCTCGAAATAAAGCTGTGTTAGTAGTGGCATGCATGATTAGGATATCCTTCTTTCCTTGTATTACAGTCAGCATTGAATTAAATTTGATAAAAATAGCAAAGAAGCAGCGAGAATGAAACAAGAATTGAAAGATTGAAAGAAGCCGTACTTCTTTGATTAATCTTTGATACTCCACAAGGAGTTTAAATAACAAGAGATCCTAAAAACTAGGAATTTAAATTCAAACAAAAAACAGCAACAAGGATAAAACAAATCTCCTAATTTTTAGAGTAGTAGATGAGATTCTATCTCCTCCTAGAATATAGGAAAAGTGAGCATTATCTTAATCATAGATTAAGATATTATCTTCAAATATTTCAACACTCCCCCTCAAGCTGGGGAATGAATATTTATCATTCCAAGCTTGCATATCAAATTCTCAAACCTCTTTGCTGCCAAACCTTTTGTGAATATATCAGCTACCTGTTCCTCAGATGAAACATGGGGAATATTGATTATTCCTGCATCCAATTTTTCTTTGATAAAGTGTCGATCTATTTCAATGTGCTTTGTCCTGTCATGCTGAACTGGGTTATGAGCAATACTTATAGCGGATTTGTTATCAGAAGACAACTCAATTGCTCCTCGTGTTTTTATCTTCAAGTCTTCTAGGATGATTTTTAGCCATAACAATTCACATATCCCAAGGGCCATAGCCCTAAATTCTGATTCTGTACTTGATCTAGCCACAATGCTCTGTTTCTTACTCCGCCAAGACACTAGATTATCACCTAGGAATACACAATATCCTGTGGTTGATCTTCTATCATTGATAGATCCTGCATAATCAGCATCTGTAAAGCCTTTAATATCCAATTCTTTTCCTTTTCTGAACAATAGGCAGATCTAAATCATCATAACTTGGGTTAGGAGGATTAGAGCAGTCTGAATTTGATGACTGAGAATCGTTTTCTGCAAAAGAGGGTTGTATAAATTCCTTACCTTGACTAGGATCAGATAATGGTGCTTGCTGGGAGTTCAGAGCAGGCTGTTTTCTTCTTTTGAAGACATATGGAGATCCTTTGAACCGTCCTGAAAGCTGTTGGCTGGGGCTTGAGAGCGGTTGGTTGGCTGGATGTTCACTGCTTTGCTGAGATGAGGGAGAGAGAGGAAGCCGAGATAGAGCTTGAAAGACATCTTCCCCAACCCCAATAGTCTGGTCACCATCTAAACACTCCCCCTGGCGACCAGTTTGATGTGAAGGAAAGAAAGATTGGGTTTCAACAAATGTAACATCCTTGGAGATGTAAAATTTCTTTGTAGAGGGATGATAACATTTGTATCCTTTTTGGGTAGGAGAATATCCTAGGAAAACACACTTTAAGGCCCTAGGATCAAGTTTGTCTCTATTTTGTTTGGGAATATGAACAAAAGAAACACATCCAAAGACCTTTAGTGGAAGAGGAGAATGTAGATTGAGGTCTGGAAAATAAGTAGAGAGGAGCTGGAATGGAGTTTGATTTTCTAAGGTTTTTGGGGGTACTCGATTGATTAAATAGGCTGCTGTAAGAGTAGCTTCCCCCCAAAAATTTTTAGGCACTCTATGATGATGGAGGAGACTTCGGGCAACATTTAGAAGGTGTCTCATCTTTCGTTCCGCAACTCCATTTTGTTGTGGAGTGTGGACACACGAAGTTTCATGAATTATCCCTTCTTGTTGAAAGAATTGGTGCATGTGATTATTAACATAATCCTTTGCATTATCAGTTCGAAATTTCTGAATTGTACAATTGAATTGTGTGGAGATTAGCTTACAAAAATATGGCAGAATGGTGCTCACTGCAGCCTTATCTTTTAATAAGAAAATCCAAGTCATTCGAGTACAATCATCAATGAATGAAATAAACCATCGGGCCCCCGAACAATTTGGTATTTTAGAGGGTCCCCATAGATCGGAGTGAACCAAAAAGAAAGGTTTAGATGACTTCTTATTGCTGGATGGATAGGACACTCGATGGTGCTTGGAAATAGCACATACCTCACACTGAAATTTACTAAGATCTAGGGACTGAAATAAGGAAGGAAACATGGTTTTTAGAAGAGGAAATGGAGGGTGACCAAGTCGGTAATGTTGCAGCCAAACAGGAGCAGCAGAATCAGGAGTAACCTGGGAGAATCCAGCAGCCTTCAAGGATCGGTTTTCAATCAAAGGATAGCCTCCCTTTTTCTCCAGATAGTACAGCCCATGCTGTTCCCTAGCTGCACCAATCATCTTCCCTGTCTTCAAGGCCTGAAATTCACACACATTAGGAGAAAAATTGGCACAGCAGTTTAGATCATCAGTGAGTTTGTGAATGGACACAAGATTGGTGGATAAATTGGGCACATGTAGGACCTGTTTTAGTGTAATACTTGGACTGAGGGTGACTGTCCCTTGACCCTTAATGGAAACCGAAGTTCCATTAGCAATGGTAATTCGTTTGGAAGTAACAACAGGCTCATAGGTGTCAAAGAGCAATGGATTAGGGGTCATGTGATCAGTGGCTCCTGAATCTAGGATCCAAATGTCATTCCTATCAGTTTTAAAGGCATTAAGAGATACTGCATGTACAAAATTACCTTGCTGGGCAAAAGTGCAGTTTCCATCATTGATAGTCTTAAGGAGAGCCTTAAGTTTGTTAATTTCCTCACCATCAAGTTGTGCTGTCTCAGTACCTGTGATCGATTCTGCCTTGCTGATTGTTCCTCCTTCTTCGTTCTCCTTGGATGATATGTAGGCCAGCTTCGATGCTGTCATATTTTTAAAACCACCCATCTTTTTCAACACAGCCTCCTTACCATGAAGTTTGAAGCAATAATCTCGAGTATGCCTAGGCTTGTTGCAAAAACTACACCAAAGTCCTTCACGATTCTTGTTTGCCTCTGGTTTTCCCGTCTTAAGCCGTGTTCCATCCTTCTTTGTGGCAGTCATAGCTGATCCTTCTGTCCCTCCATCACTAAGCATAACTCCCCTTCGGTTTTCTTCACTTCTTACCACAGCGAAGACCTCATTCAGGGAGGGTAGCTTCTCCCTTCCAAGGATTTGAATCCTTACTTGATCAAATTCAGCATTCAACCCAGCAAGAAATTCAACAATCCTATCTCTTTCAATAATCCGACTAAGAGTGGCTGCATCATCGCTGCATATCATCTTTATTTCCTGATATTGGTCTAGTTCTAACCAAAGGCCATTCATCTTGTTAAAATATTCGGTGACTGTTAAAGATGCTTGTCGAGTGCTATTAATCTTTGTTTTGATATCAAAGATTACCGATACATCTTGTACCTTGGAATACGTTTGCTTAATGGTGTCCCAAATAGCTTTAGCTGAATCTAGGAATATATAATTCTTACTAACCTCGGGTTGCATGGCATTCCACAGCCATGACATGATAAGAGAATCTTCAATATCCCAAATCGGAAAGGCTGGATCAGTGGTCTTTGGTGGTGAGGCAGTGAGGTGTCCTAGCTTTCCTCGCCCTTTGAGAAAGGTTCGAACGAACTGCGCCCATTGGAGATAATTTCTACCGTCCAATCTATAGGAGATATGCATTCCGGGCAACTCTCCACCGCTGGTTCCAGAGAAGTTGACCGCACCTCCATGTATACTGGTGATTGAATCCGGTTCTGATTCTCCAGTAGCAATACCAGGATTAATATCCGAGCTTGCTGACATCTTGGGTGATTAAGGGATCAAGGGAAGGCAATAAAGGCCTCGGAATGAACACAAGATGTGTGAAACGCTGACTGAAAAAAAAGTGCAATGAAGGCTTCGGCTGAGATCTAAGAGCAGAAAGAAGGCTCTGATACCATGATAAAAATAGCAAAGAAGTAGCGAGAATGAAACAAGAATTGAAAGATTGAAAGAAACCGTACTTCTTTGATTAATCTTTGATACTCCACAAGGAGTTTAAATAACAAGAGATCCTAAAAACTAGGAATTTAAATTCAAACAAAAAACAGCAACAAGGATAAAACAAATCTCCTAATTTTTAGAGTAGTAGATGAGATTCTATCTCCTCCTAGAATATAGGAAAAGTGAGCATTATCTTAATCATAGATTAAGATATTATCTTCAAATATTTCAACAAAATTCATATTCCGTGCTCTAGTTCTTTACTTTCTTTTTGTGATTCATGTAAGGTTGGAAAATTGCACCAACTTCCTTTCTCTACTTTTAAAATCACAGCAAAGAAACCATTGGAATTAGTTTATTTTGATCTATAGGGTCCATCTCCTATTGTCACTACAGAAGGTTATCGTTATTATATCATTTTTGTTGATGCTTATACAAGATACACATGGCTATATCCATTGAAACGTAAATCTGATGCCTTATCCACCTTTATAACCTTTCACAAATTTGCTGAATTGCAATATCAATCCAAGCTTAAGACTTTGCAATTTGATAATGGTAGAGAATTTTAGGCCTTTTTACCATATTTTCGTGATCATGGTATTCAACCTCGTCTAACATGCCTACAAACTCACCAACAGATTGGAGTTGCTGAAAGAAAGCATAGGCACATTGCTGAGATGGGTCTTACTTTATTAGTCCATGTTCATATGCCTTTAAAATTTTGGTTAGAAGCCTTTCAAACTACCGTCTACATTATAAATATGTTACTATCCTCTCCTCTTAACTTTGCCTCTCCATTTGAATTGCTCTATCACAAACAACTCAATTATTTGTTTTTTGAACCCTTTGGATGTGCTTGTTTTCCTTACCTTCGACCCTTTAACAAGCACAAGTTTGATTTTTACTCAACCAAATGTGTGTTTCTTGGATATAGTCATGTTCAAGCTGGTTATAAGTGCTTATATCCATCTGGTCAGATTTATGTTTCTTGGCATGTTCACTTTAATCTTGATGATTTTCCTTTCCTATTTTGTTTTCTTCTTCTTCTTGCTCCTCTTAATTTGTTCCTACTTCTAATAGTCTTTCTACTCTATTTCTTCATTCCTTTTCTTCTTCTTCCCCTCAGGTAGTATAATCCTCTATTCCTTCCTTATCTTTTTTGTCTATTATACCTTCTTCTTCTGACCCTTCTTTGTTGTCAACTTCTTCTCAACAACCTATATCTAATCCTTTACCTAAATCTACTTCTAATCTTGCTCCTCCTATTCATCTTATGATTACACAATCTAAATCCAAACATCTTTTGTCCTCTTCTCCTCATGTTTTAGTGAGCACTCTAGAGCCTACTTCAATTCATGATGCTCACTTGGATCCTCGGTGGGTTAAAGCTATGCAAGAAGAATTTTTTGCCTTACAGAATAATGATACATGGGATCTTGTTCCCTTTTCTTCTGATATGAATCTCATTGGCTATAAATGGGTGTTCTATATTAAATATAATTTTGACAGGTTAGTTCTCTAGTACAAAGCTCAATTAGTAGCCAAGGGATTTCTTCAAACTCCTGGTATTGATTATGTTGAAACTTTCAACCCAGTTGTTAAGGCACCACTATTCAAGTTCTGTTTTCTTTGGCTGTCACATTTGGTTGGGATATTCAACAAGTTGATGTGAATAATGTCTTACTTAATGGTGATTTAATTGATACAATGTTCATGTCTGAACCTAAATGCTTTGTTAGTCCTCACTTTCCTTCTCATGTTTGTACGGTCTTAAGCAAGCTCCTTGGGCATGGTATACAAAACTTAGAATTGCATTACAAGGTTGGGGATTTGTGCGAGTATTTTCTGATGCTTCTCTCTTTAGTAAGAAATCTGCTCATTATGTTTTGTTCATCCTTGTTTATGTGGATGATATTCTTGTCATTGGTTCTGATCCTAAAGTTCTTCAATCATTTATTCGAGATCTGGATATTCATTTTGCTCTAAAAACTCTAGGATTAGTGAATTATTTTTTGGATTTTGAAGCTCATAGAGACATCACTGGTATCTATCCTACTCAATCCAAATATACAATAGATTTGTTGAAAAAGTCTGCTATGCAAGAGTGTAAGCCTTGTTCTACACTAGTCAATTTGGGGGTTTCCTCGACAAATGATGGGGAGTTATTTTCTGATCCTTCTCTCTATAGAACTATCATTAGTTCTCTTCAATATCTCATATATATAGGACCTGATTGCCTTTATGGTGAACAATCTAAGTCAGTTTTTATCCTCACCAAAACAACAACACTGGTTGGCTTGCAAAAGGTTACTTTGGTACCTAAAGGGTACAATTGGATTGGATTTATTGTTCATTTCTTCTCCTAATGATGTGTCTCTTACAATCTCTATACGGATGCAGATTATGTTGGTTGTAAGGTTATGAGAAAGTCTACAAGTGGCTTATGTGTTTTTCTTGGTGAAAACTTGTAAATTTGGAGTTCGAGGAAGCAGTTTGTGGTTGCTAGATCTGTTGGAGAAGCTGACTATAGAACTATTGCACAGGGCGTCACTGAAATTTTGTGGCTAAAGTCTTTGTTTTCTAAACTAGGCTATCCATGTTCCAAAGTTCCTATTATATGGAGTGATAATCTAGCAGCAAAGAGTATAGCTGAGAATCCTGTTTTTCATTCTCATACTAAACATATTGAAATTAATGTCCATTTTGTTTGTGAGAAAGTTGAGAATGGTGAAGTTGAAATTAGATATGTTCCTACCCTTTATAAAATTGCTGATATCTTTACTAAGGGTTTAACTAGAGATAGATTTCTTTTCCTATGTCATGAGCTTGGTCTTAAGCTGTGTCCTATATCTTCTAAGCTGCTACTCCAGACAAGTTACAGCACAAGATTCTTTCTCAACTGAGTTTGCTTTGAGGGGGAATGTAGAAGAGAGAGAATTTTTGTTGTTTGTTTTACAGTTGCTACCACTTGACTGCTATGGTTAGGATGTTGTTAGATTTTTTAAATGCTGTTGCTTTCAGTTAGTTTGTTGTAATCAAGTTGCTCAACTTGCAAGTTGTTTGTTAACAAGGATTAACTGAATATAAATACTCTGCTAATTCTTATTCTATTATTGAGAAATGCTTTATTTTTCAGGAACACTCCTCTCTCTTCCTCCTGTGCTTTCTCTCAATCTTTCTTCCATTTTCTTTCTTCATTACTGCCTTGAAGCTCTCGCTTCAATGAGCATCTGTAAATGCCTCTATTTTCATGTGACGCTATCAAGAAAATACCAAATCCTTTCCCTAGTGAGGACTTCAAGGACCAAAGTGTTGTACATGCTGCCTTTATGTGTACTTCTCATGGAAAAGACATACTTACAGAATCTGCAATGCCCACTTGGGTGTGTGGGAAATAAAATAATCGACCCATTAATCGTTGATATCTTGTCACTATAAGGGGGTTTTACCTATGTTCAATCATTTTAATATTTGGTTTCGTAGAATTGTCAGCTGGCTTACATCTTAATATTTTCGTCTCCTTTAAAAGATATAGGACATACTTATGCTGGGAATTACATATACCATGTTTTGATTTTCCTACTTCAATGCCTGGAAAGTACTTTAAACTTCATAGGTCTTTTACATCAACTTTCTATGCAAGGTATTTGTTTCTCTCTCACATCATTTCCTGTTAATATTTGGTCATCAGAAGACACTATTAATGTAGCTATCCTTCTGCAAGAAAGATACTTAATAAATAGAATATTATTAGCTCGACTTCATTTATAACCAAATTTATACATAGCCTTTGAGTAACATTCAAAGCATGCCCTTTTTTATTGTTTTAGCCACTATAGTGTTTTCTTCATCTACTATTCCTTAAGATTCAGGAATATTAAGTCCTGGTGAAACTTCCATCTGTATTTTCTTGTCCAGTCCTCTATGATGAAAAGCATTTGTAGCCTCTGTTGAAGTTTGCATCTAATGACAATAAAACTCTGACATAATTCATTTTGGCAATTAGATTTAGAGCAAATGTTTCTTGATAGTCAATTTGTTGGGTTTGAGTGTATCCTTTTGCTACTAATCTAGAATTATATCTATTCATATCTCCATTAGGCTTATGTTTGATAGTAAACACTGCTGGAAATATGCTAAAATTAAGGGAGATTTGACTTTGATCCTAGAATATTCTAGGATTTATGTTTTATGTAAATATTATATAAATATAGTAAGTAAAAGATGTAAATTAGGATGCTCGGAGCCTCTCTATTGGCCGTTGAAGCTCGGAGCTGGCCACTTTTAGTCAATTGGTCGCGGCCACCCAGATCGCCCAACCATCACTGCTTTCGGGTCTACTGGTCGCTGCTTCCCAAGGTCGTCTTCTCTCCATTGTCAACCGCCAAGATCGTTTCTACCTCCTGCCAGTGCAAGTTCTCTCTGGGCGAGATCGTTTCAACCGCTAGATCATTTCGGGAAGGAGACGCCCACTTCGATTCGGTCTGTTGGGTTTGTTTCAGCCACCGATTGCTTGCGGCCTCTCTGCCTTGACCGCCTACTGCTTGCTTCAGCCACCGATTGCTTGCGATCTCTCTGCCTTGGCCACCTACTGCCTTGGCCATCTTCCAGATCTTGGTAACTCTATTGTTTCTTCTTGTTTTTTTTTTCCACTCCCAAGTGATAAGCTGTGTCGGAAGTTACTTCTGAAACTACCCTAAACCCTATTACTACCATCCAAACAAAAATTCCAGCAACCCAGCCAAACCATTCTAGCACCCATTCTGTCCAAATCACCACCATTCGTTTAAATGGTGATAATTTTCTTCTCTAGTCTCAATCTATCCGGATGTATATCCGCGGGCAAGGAAAAATTGGCTACATCATTGGAGACAAGAAAGAACCTGCAATGGATGACCCAGCACATTCCATTTGGGATGCTGAAAATTCTATAGTCATGACTTGGCTGGTCAATTCTATGGATGAAGATATTAGTTCCAATTATATGTGTTATCCTACTGCTAAGGAATTGTGGGATAATGTAAATAAGATGTACTCTGACCTGGGTAACCAATCTCAAGTTTTTGAGTTAACTCTGAAGTCGAGAGAGATTCAGCAAGGAGATGATTCTGTTACTAAGTACTTCCATTCTTTGAAGAGATTGTGGCAAGATCTTGACCTCTTCAACACTTATAAGTGGAAATCTACTGAAGATTGCAATCACCACAAGAAAATGGTTGAAGATGGTCGTATTTACAAGTTTCTGGCTGGTCTTAATATCAAGTTTGATGAGGTGCGAGGGAGGATTATTGGCTAATCTCCCCTTCCTCCTATTAGTGAAGTATTTGCTGAGGTACGAAGGGAAGAAAGCCGAAGGAGTGTCATACTTGGCAAAAAAACTGTTGGTGAGTCGATTGAAAATTCTGCGTTGTTTACTGATTCTACTGCCTTCAAGGCTGCAAATTACTAGCATAGGAGCAATGAACGACCTCGGGTCTGGTGTGACCATTGCAACAAGCCACGCCATATTCGTGAGACGACTTGGAAAATTCATGGCAAACCTGCAAATTGGAAGAGCAACAAGCAAGGTGACAAGGGCAGTAACCGTGGGGTCCCTACTGCAAATGAGGTTGACACAAGTCCCTTCAACAAAGAGTAGATTGATTAACTCTTGAAGCTGTTACAATCCAGTTCCTCATCTGGTATTCCTAGTGTTTCCTTGGCACACACAGGTAGAAAACCTAAAGCTCTTTCTTGTCTACATTCCCCTCCATGGGTTATTGACTCTGGAGCCTCCGATCATATGACTAGTTCTCCTTATTTATTTAATACCTATCATCCTTGCTCTGGCAATGAAAAAATCAGAATTGCCGATGGAAATTTTTCATCTATTGCAGGAAAAGGAATTATTAAACTAATTGAGACAATTAATCTCAATTCTGTCCTTCATGTTCCTAACTTGGCTTACAATTTTTTGTCTTTTAGTAAACTTTGTAAAGATTCTAACTGTCGTGTTATCTTTTTTGAATCCCATTGTGAATTTCAGGACCAGAACTTGGGGACGATGATTGGGCGTGCTAGGATGATTGAAGGTCTTTACTACTTTGATGAAATCTCGTCTGGTAATATAAAAGTTCAGGGCTTTAGTAGTACTAGTTCAATTCCTGTTCATGATACAATTATGCTATGGCATCTTAGACTAGGACATCCTAGTTTTGCCTATTTGAAACGTTTATTTCCTGAATTATTTAAAGGAATGAATTGTTCTTCTTTTCAATGTGAAAGTTGCATCTTAGCAAAAAATCATCGTTTTACATATTTACCAAAACCCTACTAAGCATCTAAACCTTTTTATATAATTCATAGTGATGTTTGGGGTCTATCTAAAACTTCTACTCTATCTGGAAAAAAATGGTATGTTTCCTTTATAGATGATCATACCCGTTTGTGTTGGCTTTATTTGATGCACAAAAAATTTGAAGTGGAATATTTATTCAAGAACTTTTACACTATGATTGAAAACCAATTTCAAACCAAAATTGGCATTTTACACTCTGACAATGGCACCGAGTATTTTAATGAGCACTTGGGGGATTTTTTGAAAACCAAAGGTATTCACCACCAATCTACTTGTCAACATACTCCTCAACAAAATGGCATTGTTGAACGTAAAAATAAACATTTACTCAAAGTAGCACGTGCCATCATGTTTTCTATGTATATTCCAAAATACTTATGGGGTGAAGCTATTTTAACGGCATCGTATTTGATAAATAGGATGCCTACTAAAGTATTAAAGTACCAAACACCCCTTGAGTGTCTAAAAGACTTTTTTCCCAACACTAGATTACATTCAGACCTCCCTGTCAAAGTTTTTGGATGTACTGTGTATGTTTATATCCCTGCTCAATTTCGCTCAAAACTTGATCATAGGGCTGTCAAATGTGTTTTCTTGGGCTATACCTCTCAAAAAAAGGGCTATAAGTGTTATGATCCTCTCACAAAAAAGATCT
Source organism: Diospyros lotus (assembly GCF_014633365.1). Lineage (NCBI taxonomy): Eukaryota > Viridiplantae > Streptophyta > Magnoliopsida > Ericales > Ebenaceae > Diospyros > Diospyros lotus. The sequence goes on from NC_068340.1 coordinate 14,178,546, forward strand.
ACGTGAGTATGGATGTCTCATTTGTTGAAAACAAACCCTATTTTTCCAAAAATTTCCTTCAGGGGGAGAAACATGAAGATGAAGACAATTTTTGGGATGTTTCTGTCCCTCTTCCAAACGCAATCTGTTCTACTCAGGAATCGCATGTTTTTGATAATGGTCACATAGGAGATTCTGGTTCCTTGATGCCAAGTAAAGGGGTTTCTCGGGCAGGGGGAGAATTACTACAAACTAATCATCATGATCTAAATTCTGAACTTTAGGTTTATACCAGGAAGAGATTTCATCAAATGAACAAAGACTTGAATATCAATTCTACACAAAATCAGTCTGAAAACCCGAGAAGTGGCACTGTAAGTTCAGGAAATCCTACTTCAACATTTAGTCCACCTCCTTCCACTTTACCTAATAGTTCTCAAGTTGATTCTTTAACTATTTCCAATCATTTACCTACTATTTCTGATCTTGATGTTCCTATAGCAATTAGGAAAGGTGTCAGAAGTTGCACTAAATATCCTATTACTAAATATCTTTCCTACCACAGACTATCAAAGAATCATAAGGCTTTCACATCTAGGATTTCACACTTGTTTGTGCCAAGGAATATATAGGAAGCTTTGTATGATCCAAACTGGAAATTAGCAGTTATAGAGGAGATGAATGCTCTAAGGAGAAGTGGTACTTGGGAGAGAGTTAACCTGCCCAAAGACAAAAAAGTAGTAGGGTGTAAATGGGTGTTTACAATAAAATGTAAGGCGGACGGGAGTGTTGATAGGTATAAAGTCAGACTGGTGGCTAAAGGCTTCACCCAGACTTATGGGATTGATTATCAGGAGATCTTTGCTCCTGTTGCAAAAATAAACTCTATTAGAGTTCTGTTGTCTCTTGCAGTAAATTCAAATTGGCCTCTACACCAACTTGATGTCAATAATGCGTTTCTTAATGGTGATCTTGAAGAGAAGGTCTTCATGAGCTTGCCACTGGGATTCGAAAATAGACTTGGGAGTGACAAAGTATGTAGACTGAAGAAATCCCTGTATGGTCTCAAACAGTCCCCTAGAGCATGGTTCGAACGCTTTGGAAAGGCAGTTACCAGTTATGGCTTTCTTCAAAGTCAGGCAGATCACACTATATTTTATAAACACTCAAAAAATAGTAAAGTTGTAATTTTGATTGTTTATGTTGATGAAATTATTTTAATTGGTAATGATGAGACAGAGTTAGCAGTCCTCAAGCAGAAACTTGCAAAGGAGTTCCAAATCAAGTACCTGGGGATCTTAAAATACTTCCTTGGAATGGAGTTTGCAAGATCCAAAGAAGGCATCTTTGTTAATAAGAGAAAATATGTTCTTGACCTTCTTGGAGAAACAGGTTTACTTGGTTGCAGGGTGTCAAAAACTCCCATTGAGCCTAATGTGAAACTATATGCTGCCAAAGCTGAAGAAGTAAAAGATAGGGAACAATATCAGAGACTTGTGGGCAAATTAATCTACTTGTCTCATACGTGACTTGACATTGCTTTTGCAGTAAGTATTGTGAGTCAATTCATGCATTCACCAGGGCTAGAGCATTTTGAAGCAGTCTACGGAATCCTAAGATATCTGAAAGGGACTCCTGGAAGAGGATTACTGTTCAAGAAACATAGCCACCTGCAAGTTGAAATTTACACTGATGCAGATTGGACAGGAAGTGTTAATGATAGGAGATCTACTTTAGGCTACTGTTCTTTTGTTGGGGGAAACCTAGTCACCTGACGAAGCAAAAAACAAAATGTGGTGGCTTGAAGTAGTGCAGAAGCAGAGTTCAGAGCTGTTGCTCATGGAATTTGTGAGGGAATGTGGATAAAAAGGATACTTGAAGAACTGAAGTTTTTTCAGTCGAAACCAATAAAAGTCTATTGTGACAACAAGGCTGCCATCTCTATTTCTCATAATCCGGTGTTACATGATCGTACAAAACATATAGAAGTGGATAAACATTTCATCAAGGAGAAGCTCGATGCTGGAATAATATGCATGCCATATCTTCCAACAACTGAATAAATTGCTGATGTTCTAACTAAGGGTCTTCACAAGAAGCAATTTGATAAACTTATTGGCAAGCTAGCTATGGAAGACATCTACAAGCCAGCTTGAGGGGAGTGCTAGAAATATGCTAAAATTAAGGGAGATTTGACTTTGATCCTAGAATATTCTAGGATTTATGTTTTATGTAAATATTATGTAAATATAGTAAGTAAAAAATGTAAATTAGGATGCTGTTTATATTTAGTTTATTTCTTTCCTTCTTTGTTCATAATCCTCTCTTTAAAAGAGGATGTTGTTCTTGCTTATTTGTGTCAATCAAGCTAAATTATCCTTGATTAGTTCTAAGAAACACCCATTAACATCTCACTGCCTTTTTTCTAAAAGTTAATTTAATCAAATTCCATGTATTATATTTTATAAAGGGCCTTTATTTCATCTAGCTTTTCCTACTTCTACTTTGAATCATCAAGTGCCTCTAATATATTTCTAGGAATAGACACAGAGGATAACTTGTAGACAAAAGAACAAAAGGAGGCTGATAAATGTCAATAGGCATAAATGTTGAAGATACACAAGATATCTTGGACATGATATGCTTGTTTGATTGGTCTTACTTTCTATAGATGTGTGATATGTATTCTAGAAGATTATATTGTTGTGATTGTATCCTAAATTAACTATATCCTAAATTGTATAGATTTCCAAATCTAGATTTGGAAACTACCCATTGTGATATGCTATGTTGTATATATTTTCATTGAACCCTTCAAGGGGAATAAGATTGAATTTTTCAGTCATTTTTGACATGGTATCAAAGCCTTAGGATGTCAATCATTGGCCTTTGTGATTTCAACTATTGTGGCCTTCACCAATATTCAATCTTCTTACATAGATGTCAAATACCAATAATACCATGCCTGATTCGATTGATTCCAGTGGTACAATGGAAGTTCTATTTGTTGGGAGTAATGGTGTAATCTCAGGAGGAGAGCTACAAAACATTCAAGCAGCCTACAGGTTAAATAGCAAGAACTACTTGAAGTGGTCTCAACTGATCCAGACTTTTTTGAAGGGTGGGAAGCTAAGTCACCTACTTGGAATCAGACCAAAGGAGAGTGATCTCATGTATGCCTCTTGGGATGAAGAGGATTCTCTAGTCATGTCTTGGCTTTGGAATTCTATGATACTGGAGATTAGTGACACAATCATGTTCTTAACGACAACCAAGGAGATTTGGGATGTGGTGAAGCTCACCTACTCCTAGGTGTATGATGTTGCTCAGATTTATGAGATCAGGACTAAAGTAGCAGCCACCAAACAACGTTCTCGGTTCATTATTGAGTATGCAAATCTATGGCAGGAATTAGACCACCATCAATGCATTTAAATGAAGTGCAGTAAAGATGCGGCTATACAAAAGAGGTTTGTTGAAAAAGACAGGACTTGTGATTTTCTTGCAGGCCTCAACATGGAGTTTGATGTAGTGAGAGTTCAAATCCTCGACAAGGAGGATTTGCCGTCTCTAAATGAGGTGATCTCTATTGTGCTTGCAGAGGAAGGACGACAAGGAGTAATGCTGGAGGGTCCTTCTACAGATGGTTCTGCCCTTGTATCCTTGAAGGATTCTACTTAGGGTAAGGGGTCTAGAGAAGAGAAGAAAGTGTTAGATTTATATAGGATGGTAAAAACTCACTGTGGTGTACCTACTGCAAAAAGCCCCAGCACACCATAGAGAAGTGTTGGAGACTCCATGGTAAGCCATCCAAGGGAGGACAACTAAAGGGCCAAGGACAAGTATGTGTGGCCAGTAGCCATCAACAACCTGAACAGAGAGTTCCAGAACAGATAGATGCAATGGAACTTAATAAGGCAGAAATTGAAACGATGAGAAGTTTGTTGGAATCACTAGAAAAGAAGACTGAGACAGGTACCTGCTCTCTCGCACTCATAGGTATCTCTTCTCCTTCTCTTACCTTCCATGCTTTAGAAAAATTTCATCATAATACCTAGATCCTTGACTCTGGAGCCACATACCACATGGCATGTTTCTCACATCAATTCATCTCTTATACTTTATGTTCAAGTTCCAAGAAAATAATTGTGAGAAGTCAGAGGTAGAACTCCAACTTAAAAACTAGCTTAATAGGTAGAGGGATCCTCCTCCTGTTAAGGCAATGTGGGATTCTCACACTCATCCTTCCCCCTATCCCCCCCCCCCACCTTAACATCGAAACTTCTCTAGTAACTAATACATGCTTAGGTGATCGAGTAGAATACTAGTCCATGACCATAACCGAGGGTAGTCCCCCAGGTGGAGGGATCCTCCTCCTTATATATAGCCCAGGTCTCCATTACTAAGGCAATGTGGGATTCTCACAATAACAATAGCTGATGGATCTTTAACCACTGTGGCTGGCTAAGGGAATGTTCTCCTAGACAAACATCTCACTCTTCAAAATGTTTTTCGTGTTCCTAAACTCTTTACTAACCTTATCTCTATTCAAAAACTCACTTTCGATGCTAATTTCCATGTCATTTTCTACCCAACTTTCTATGAATTCAGGAACAGGACACGAAGAAGATGATTGGGAGTGCCAGGGCTAGGGCTGGGGCTGGACTCTACTACCTTGAAGAATCGAGTGAGCAGGCTAATAAGAGGAAAACTTTCCTTGTGTCATTCCTTCCTCAGTCCAATAAAGATCGGTTGTGGCTTCATCACTATCGTCTTAGTCATCCCTCTTTTTTTGGTTCTTAAAATGTTGTTTCCTTCCTTATTCAAAGGTCTAGATGTTAGAGAATTTCATTGTGCTGTGTGTGAATTTGCAAAACATAAGTGAGTATCATTTCCTCTTTGTAATAAAATAAGTAGTCTTCCATTTACACTAATTCATAGTGATGTATGGGGTCCTTCTACTATTCCTAACATCTCTGGGGCATGTTGGTTCATTTCCTTTGTTGATGACTACACTCGGGTAGTTTGGTTGTACTTACTAAAAGCTAAATCTGAGGTGGGAACTATTTTTCCCATGTTTGACAACATTATTAAAACTTAGTTTGGGGTTGAGAGTAAAAGATTCAGATATGATAATGCTAAAGATTATTTTAATCAATCCTTATTTGTTTTCTTTCAATAGAAAGACATCATCCATGAATCTTCCTGCATTCATACCCCTCAGCAAAATGGAGTGGTTGATAGACAGAATGGTCATCTCTTGGTTGTTACTAGAACTCTTCTCTTCCCCTATAGTGTTCTTAAACATTATTGGGGAGAAGTAGCCTTAATATCTATATTCCTTATTAATAGGCTCCCTTCTTGAAATCTTGATTCTCAAAGTCAAATCCAACTCCTCACCAATACCTTCCTGAATTTCATGCCTCTAGCTATTTGACGCCTAAAGTGTTTGGTTGTATCATTTTTGTTCATGTTCATACTTCTAATAGAGGCAAGCTTGATTCTCGTGCCCTCAAGTGTGTTTTTATTGGGTATTCATCCACTCAAAAAGGATATAAGTGCTATCATCCTCCTACCAAAAGTCTTTATTTCAGCAGATGTTACCTTTGTTAAGGATACTCCTTATTTTGTACAGACTTATCCTTAGGCGGAGAATACATTACCAAGGATAAGGATAGGGATTTGTTGTTTCCTGACCTACCCTCTTCTTATCTTCCCTCTGTTATCTCAAAGGACTCATCAAGTATGATACTAGGGAAGCCGTCACCACTTACTTCTTGTCCACTGTAGGTCTACTCAAGGAGAAAAGCACCGGTTCCTTTACCTATGTAGGTTACAACATCTAATTCAAGTCTTGCTATTGAATTATCCATTCCTATTGACATTTCACCAGGTATTTCTCCTATTAAACCTAAAACATCAATTATGATACCTGATGCTGAACTTGAATCTTCTAATTGTGATCTCGATCTTCTTATTTCCCTTGGAAAAGGCACAAGGACCTTCACAAAACATCCCCTACATTTATTCATGTCCTATTCCAAACTGTTAGCTAGACATAAAGCTTTTCTCACTAGTCTTTACACCATTCCTATTCCCAAAACCTTTTCTGAAGCAATAGGTAATGAGAATTGGAAGATTGCCATGAAGGCTAAGATGACAGCCCTGGAGAAGAATTAAACTTGAGAATTGGTCCGGTTGCCTAAAGGGAAACATCCAGTGGGATGTAAGTGGGTATGCACTGTAATGTACAGATCAGATGGGTCCTTAGATATTTACAAAGCAAGGCTAGTGGTTAAAGGATATACACAGATTTATGGGGTAAACTATCTTGATACTTTTGCTCCAGTTGCAAAGCTAAATACAATAAGGGTGTTATTATGCTTAGTTGCTAATTTAGGTTGGCCACTGTAACAGTATGATGTTAAAAATTCTTTTTTGCATGGGGACCTGGAGGAGGAGATTTACATGGAGTTACCACCCAGTTTTGGTCTACTAACTAAGGAAAAAGTAGTGTGCAGTTTAAAGAAGGCTATGTATGGACTGAAAAAGTCCCCAAGAGCCTGGTTTGGCTGCTTTACAAAGGTTATGCTTCGTATGGGATACAAGCAAAGTCAAGGAGATCACACTTTGTTTGTACATTACTCACCTACAGGGGAGTGACAACATTATTGGTATGTGGATGACATTATTGTCACTGGTGATGATGTAAAAGGCATGGAAATGTTGAGAGAATGTCTGATCAAAGAATTTGAAATTAAAAAGCCGAGCAGATTAAAGTATTTCTTGGGAATAAAAGTGGCTCATTTGAAGGAGGGGATTTTTATCTCACAACAGAAATACATACTAGGTTTACTCACTGAAACAAGAATGTTAGGAAGTAAGGTAGTTGACACTCCAATTGAACTTAATCTCCAGTTAGGAGAGGTTCCCAAATATGGTGTGGTAGACAAATGATTCTATTAAAGACTAGTAGGGAGGCTTATTTACCTAGCACACACTCTGTCGGACATTGCTTATGCAGTGAATGTGGTCAACCAGTTCATGCACAATCCAATGGAAACTCATCTAAAAGCAGTATATAGGATCTTACACTACTTAAAGGGAACCCCCAAAAAGGGTTGTGACTTGGAGAAGTAAAAAGCAAAATGTTGTGACTCAGTCAAGTATTGAAGCAGAGTTCAAGTCAATGGCTTTAGTGATACATGAGTTATTGTGGCTTAAGATACTATTGGATGACCTTAGGATCAATTGGATAGCCCCTATAAGACTTCTACTGTGATAATAAATCAGCTTATAAGCATTGCACTCAACCTTGTTCAACATGACCAAACAAAGCATATTGAAGTGGATAGGCATTTTATTAAATTAAAAATGGATGGTGGCCTGATTTGTACCCCATTTGTATCCTCAAGTGATCAATTAGCAGATGTTTTGACAAAGGGTCTACTTGCAGCCGTGTGTCAAAGATTGATAAGCTAGATTGGAATGTATGACATTCATCCACAATATTGAGGGGGAGTGTTGAAGATACATAAGATATCTTGGACATGTTATGCTTGTTTGATTGGTCTTACTTTCTATAGATGTGTGATATGTATTCTAGAAGATTATATTGCTGTGATTGTATCCTAAATTGTATAGATTTTTAAATCTAGATTTGGAAATTGCCTATTGTGATATGCTATGTTGTATATATTTTCATTGAACCCTTCAAGGGGAATAAGATTGAATTTTTCAGTCATTTTTTACAATATAAGATGTAAAGTATATTTTTTTATCCCGTTGCTTCTGCAATATGAACATCTTGATCGTTTTTGGGTTCAAGAAGATTAGAGGCTCTATTTCAGAGTTTGAGGAATCATTACCTAAGTCATAGATGGTTGGCTGGGAGTTTCTGTGGTGACGTTACTCTTCTCATGTTTGGAGTAGACCATCAAAACTCGTGCTAGTACCATAGTTGACTTTTCAGTAGAAGCCATTTCTTCTGTAGCTAAGGATGGTGTAGGCTTGATACCTGGGATAGGTACTGGAGGAGTGGCAGAAAACTTTTTTCCCTGAATCTTCCCTGAAGAGAAGTTGTGGGAAGAAAGTGGGGTTTGGTCTTAAAACATGTGACACCCATGGGCATAGAATACTCCTGCTGGAGGATGATAGCACTTGTACACTTTTTGGATAACAAAATATCCTAGCAACAAACATTAGAGAGAACGAGGGTCCAATTTACATAGAAAAGACTACATAAGGAAAAAACTTGAATAAATAATTTCATTGATCAATTGCTTCTGTTAGAGAAGCAATTGAAAATAAAAAAAGACAAATAAATTAACACAGGTCAATCAGCAAAAATCATACCACAATTAATTATGCTAATCACAAACCTTAAAGCTATCATAATCCCACAAATTAAGGCCATCAATACACATCTGTAACAAAATTCATATAATTGGTAAATTTTCTTTTGTATGACATTTGGTGCAGAGGCATCAACTGGGTGTAGTGCTACACATTTTCCACAAGCACTCTAGACAATTCCATGTAGAATATCATGTGGGTGGCACGTGAAAATCAAGATTATGATATTGATGAGTGCCAAGGAAAAATTCACTGAAACTTTGATCGGAATTACGAAGGAAAATTGGGCATTCAAGAGGCCCTTAACTCTCATGATTGGAATTACAAAGGAAAACTAAGCATTCGAGAGGTCTTTAACTCTCCAAAAAAACTATATCCAAAATCAGCCTATTCCCCTACAATTTTCTTTGCTCTTTATATTTTCTTCTCCTCCTCCTCTAACTGAATTTGGATTTGCACCTGCTGGTTTGTTACACAAACCAGCAATTTCCAACTCTACCCCTCGACACATGGTTGGCTGTTATGCTAGCCAGCCAATTACTCTCCTATCCTTGCCCCTTGGATCGTCTTTGGTACGCCCAGTGGACCTGGGGGCCTATCATTACTCCCCCCGCCCCCAACTTTCACCTTCTCCTCAAGGTGGAAAAATGGGAATTGTTGCTAGATCAAGTGGTAAGACTCCCAAGTAGCTTAACGGTGGTAGCCCCTTCCATTGTATGAGCACCTCTAATCCTCGTAAGTTCTTTCCGGTCCCAGGTCGAACTCCAAGCACTACCTCTGGTTCTACCAGCATCTCAAGGTTTTCATTAAGCTATCAGGGAATCTCCACATTAGCTTTCAATGCCTCTCTTGCCTCCCGTTGTTGGGACACGTGGAATATGGGATGGATAGGGAAATGAGGCGACAGTATCAACTTATAAGCTACCAGGCTTACCTCCTTCTCAATTTCAAATGGACCATAATTTCGAGCAACCAACTTTTCATTTACACGAGCAGCCAATGATTTCTGACGATATGGCCTTAATTTCAAATAAACCAAGTATCTTTCTTTGTACTTCACCTCCCTTCTTTTCAAATCTGCTCATTTCTTTATCATTGCTTGTGCTCTCATCAGCTTTGCCTTCAATTCCTCAAGGATTAAATCTCTCTCAATCAATTGCTGCTCCACCATTGAAATAGCCCTTCTCAAACCTCAATAAGAGTGGTGGTTCTCGCCCATACACTACTTGAAATTGAGTCACCCTGGTATCTGTGTGGTAGGAGGTATTATACCATAATTCGGCCCAAGGCAACCACATGTACCATGCCTTCGGTTTGGAGGAAGCAAAAAAGTGTAGGTAGGTTTCCAAAGTGCAATTAAGCACCTTTGTTTGTCCATCTATTTGAGGGTGATAGGCCGTGCTTCTGTTGAGTTTGGTGCCTTGTAGTCGGAACATCTCCTCCCAAAATTTGCTCATGAAAATTTTATTTCTATCCGATACAATGGACCTTGGCATTCCATGGAGCCGCACCACTTCTTTAATAAAAATTCCTGCCACCTCACTAACTATAAACGGGTGTTTAAGGCCAATGAAATGCCCGTACTTACTAAGTCTATCCGCCACCACCAAAATTGAGTCCATCTTCCCAAATTTTGGCAATCCCTCAATGAGGTCCATAGCAATGTCGTCCCAAATTTGGTTTGGGATAGGAAGGGGCTGTAAGAGCCTCCCCCCTCGTGTTAAGGCCATATACTTAATTTGTTGGCAAACTGAGCAATCACTTACATACCAATATATGTCCCTCTTCATTCCCTACCAATAGACATTTGCCACCACCCTCTTATAAGTTTTTAAGAACCTTGAATGTCCTATACTTCCATCATGCCCCTCATGAAGTAACAACGGGATGAGAGTGGATCCCTTGGATAAATATAGCCTTCCCTTGTAAAGGAGATGGTTGTTCACCAGCTGGAAGTTAGGTTGTGAAGAAGGATCAGGTTGGAGATCTTTGATAATCCCTTGCAATCTTTAATCTGCTTCTACCTCATGGGTTAACTGATCAATTTGGACCACCTTAGGCACTGTTAAGGCCATTATTGTTGCTAGGTGGCAGATTCGTCACAGCCAATCAGCAGCTTCGTCACAGTCCATCAGCAGCTTTATTCTCCGAACTTGGCAGATATTATATGTCAAATTAGAACCCCATCAATTTCGCCATCCATTTCAAGTATTCCGAACTCACCACCCACTGTTCCATCAAGTATTTGAGACTCCTTTGATCAGTTTGAACCACAAACTTTCTGCCTAACAAGTAGTGTCTCCATTTTTGCACAACAAACACTATGGCCATTAGTTCCCTCTCATAAATAGATTTTTTCCTCCCTAACTGATTGAAAGCATGAATGAAGTAAGCAGTAGGCCTTTGCTCTTACATTAATACAACCCCCATACCTTGTCCTGAGGCATCAGATTCAATGACGAAGGGCTTCCCAAAGTCCGGCAAGGCTAAAATGGGTAAGGATACCATTTTAGCCTTAAGTTGTTGGAAGGCCTGCTCAGCTGCCACATCCCAAAATGAAATTGTTCTTCCTTAATCTCTCTGTTAGGGGCCTTGCCAACTTGCCATAATCCCTCACAAAACGTCTATAATGCCCCGTGAGCCCAAGAAACCCTCTCAATTCCTTTACTGTTATAGGAGTAGGCCAATCTAACATAGTTTGTACCTTATTTCTATCGGTTGAAACCCTTTGCTAAGATATAATATGGCCTAAATATCCAATTTCTAGCTGCCCAAACACACACTTCTTCTTGTTGGCAAAATGCTGGTTGTCCGCTAGTACCTTTAAGACACAACGTAAATGTTGTTCAAAATTCTTGCTATACACCAATATGTCATCGAAAAATACCAACACAAAACGCCTCAAATATTCTTTGAAAATATCATTCATCAACGATTGGAAGGTGGCTAGCGCATTCGTCAGCCTGAATGGCATTACAAGAAACTCGTAATGCCCTTCACGAGTCCTGAAAGCGGTATTGGGAACATCCTTAGACTTGACTCTAATCTGATGCTAACTAGATTTCAAATCAAGCTTGGAAAAGACCATGGTACCGTGCAACTCATCAAGTAACTCCTATGTCACGGGAATGGGAAATTTGTCAGGAATAATGACCTTGTTCAAAGCCCTATAGTCCACACAAAAACTCCACCCTCCATCCTTCTTCTTTACCAACAACACCAAACTAGAGAATGGGTTAGAACTAGGCTGAACAATTCCAGTAGCCAACATCTCTCCCACCAACTTCTCAATTTCATTTTTTTTTTTTTGTAAATAAGTGTAGCGGTAAAGCCTTACACTAACTGGTGTGGTTCCCGAAACTAGATTTATGGCATAATCCTTCCTCCTGCAAGGTGGCAGCCCCTCCGGTGTAGAAAAACGCTCTCAAACTCGGCCAACACTCCCCTTAGCATCAATGGAGCTTCCTTCTGATCTTCTTTAATTTCAGCTGCCAGGGTTTCCAATTCCAACAGCATTCCCTCCCCATTTTCCTTAAAGGCTTTCACCATAGCCTTTAAGGACACTAAGGTCTTGCTCAAGGTAGGGTCCCCTTGCAATGTTACTACTATGCCTCCTATTTGAAATTTCATCGCGAGGGTCTTCCAATCCACATTCATCTTTCCAACGGCTACTAGCCACTTCATTCCCAAAATTACATCCGAGCTCCCCAACACTAGAGGTAAAAAATCCTCCCCAATTTGCAGATTTTGGAGATTAAATTTCACTCCTTTGCAAATTCCAGCCCCTTGCACTGCCATTCCCGTTCCCATAATTACCCCATATCCTACTGTTTCCACCCTTGGTAAACCCAACTGTTGCACCAACTCGGTTGCTATAAAATTGCACTTTGCTCCTCCGTCAATAAGCACCACTATTGGCTGCCCCTCTATGTCCCCTTTTAACTTTACAGTTTTTGGCATAGTCAATCCAACTACAGAGTTCATTGAACGGACAGTGTCGTGATGTGTCGGGCCTCGCGTGGGCATGCTCGATCATTGGCCCGTCGTATCACGACTTTGGAAGGGATGCCGCAGGACGTGCCAAAAGCTGCCATTGGTTGCTCATGGCCGTGTATAGGTTGAACGGACAGTGTCGTGATGCGTCGGGCCTCGTGTGGGCGTACTCGATCATTGGCCCATTGTATCATGACTTTGGAAGGGATGCCGCAGGACGTGCCAAAGGCTGCCATCGATTGCTTGTGGCCGTGTATAGGTTGAACGGACAGTGTCGTGATGCGTCGGGCCTCGCGTGGGCGTGCTAGATAATTGGCCCGTCGTATCACGACTTTAGACAATGACCTCACCCCCTTGCCCTAGCTCTCCTTCTCCCTCTTCCAACATTTCTTCGTTAACTCTCGCCTCTTCTACCTCTTCATCATATATCATCATCACTTGCAGCTCTTTATTTTTGCACGTATGGCTTATAGTATATTTATCATCATAGCGAAAACATAGGCCCTTATCCCTTTTTGCCTTCCACTTTGCCTTGCTAAGTCGTTTGAAGGGCGGGTTGTCCATCTCCCATTGGCCTGTGATCGATATGGGTTGGTAGGACTGATTGTCGTTGGTTTGGAGGGAGGCTGCAAGTGTGGCAAATCCCCCCCTCGCTGGTATGTTGGAATTGGGTTTGGAATAGCCTATCTCTTGTTCAAACCCGATCCGACCACGCCTCCACGAACCACCTAATTTCGTTCCTCTATACGTTGAGCCAAATCCATCATCTTTTCCAAGCCCTCCCAGCCTCAACATGTAACGACCCATTAGAGGGCCTAAAATTTATTTAGAAATTATTTAAGTATTTGTTTAATTTTTGAGTTAAGAGAATTTGCCAAGATGGCAATTTAGAGATTTTAAATGGAAAGAATAGTATTTAAAGGCATTTAATTATTTGAAAAATAAATGCAATGGCATGAAGGTAATTCTAAAGTTCTAAATAATAATTTCCTATTATTAGGAATTATTTAATTAGAGATATTATGTAATTGGAAGAATCCATGTGTGAGAAGGTTTAGGATTGAAGTCTCCAAGTTATAATAGGAGAATGAGATATGGCTTCTAGGGCTTCTCATATAGATATATATATATAGCTTCACGTAACCCATTCTTCTTCACGCCGCTGGCAGAAGAAGAAAAGAATTAAAGAGATTGCAGTTCTATGAGTTCTCGTTAGAAGCATTCGAATCCAGTCAAGAAGATTGTAAGACAAGTATCTATCCCTGTAAACCTTTCTTATGGGATTATGTTTCAGTAATATTCTCAGTTAATCAGGATTCTTCAGTTTGTTTTCTCAGATTTTTACAGTCAGTATATATATATATATATATATGCACAAGCAGTGAGTGCAAGTGAGATATACATTTTTCTTTGCATTGATTCTTCAAGATATGATCTTTGATTCATCCTTATGTTGTTTTATATCGATTGGGATTCGTTTTCCCAAGATTTTATTCAGAATGGTGTAGAATCATTAAGTTTTGTTTCAAATTTTTGTCTCTGTGAGCGTTCATTTCGGTCAAATTAATATGCAGATATCCGGTTGGCCGAGGTGCATATTCGAATGGGTTGAGGGCATCTGGATGGCTTTTAGTTCTCTATGAATGGTATCTGGATGGCCCTTGGGGCATATCTGGATAGCCTTGTTGTATCTGGATACCTTGTTTCTGTATCTGGATGTGTCTAGTGTTATTTGTGAGTGATATTTGGATACCTGGTATCGTATCAAATGTGTCCAATATATTGTCAGTATGATATTCAAATGGTTCTTCATACATCCATATAGGTCAAGCTCATATCCGGATGCCCTTTCCTTCTATCCGGATAGGTCCAAAATATCCGGATGCCTCCTTTCATATACGGATGCCTCTCTCACAAGTTGAATTTTATATTTGAATAGTTTCCACCCTCCACTTGGCCTTGATATTAGGCTTTAAACCATTTATGAAATGCCCTTCCAACATAGCTTCCAGCAGGTTCTCAAGGGGCAATGCCAACGTCTCGAAGCATTGGCAGTACTCCATGACGGTTCCCTTTTGTCGGAGGGCTAGGAACCGCTTCTCTACCGAGCCTTCTTGGGTGGGTCAGAAACAACGACTCAACATCTATTTAAAGTCCTCCCAATTCCTCATCCTTCGTTGCTTTTCTTCCCATTGAAACCACAAGAGTGCAACACCCTCCAAACATAGTGCTGCTGTATCCAACTTCTCAGCATCAGTTAACCCATTCACTGCAAAATATCGTTCGGCTCGGAATATTCAGTCGTCCGGATCTTCACCTTTGAAGAGGGGCGTCTGCAATCGGCGACTACGGATTTTCGGCCGCCAGACTCCATCGGAACCCCTTGCTTCAGCATGCTGCCCTCCTATTTCCAACGTCACCTCGGAATCCTGAGTGAATTCCAATGGCTGGTCTCCTATCTTCTCCTTGTTCTTCCTCTCTCGTTCCTGTTCTTCCCACCTCGCTCTCATCCATGCGAATTGCTCTAGCATGTTTGCGACATTCTTGTCCACTGATTGGACCTCACCCCTCATGGCATCAACTCCTAGTTGCATGCCTTCCATCCTCATTTCCAATTCACCCACTCAGTCTGTCAGGTTTACCATTAGGATTGGTGGTGCTCTGATACCAAAATGATGAGTACCAGGAAAAATTTAACTGAAACTTTGATTCAATTCACCAACTCCAATCGGAATTACAAAGGAAAACTGGGCATTCAAGAGGCCCTTAACTCTCCAAAAAAACTATATCCAAAATCAGCCTATCCCCCTACAATTTTCTCCGCTTTTTATATTTTCTTCTCCTCTTCGTCTAACTGAATTTGGATTCGCACCTGCTGGTTTGTGTAATTTCCAATTCTACCCCTCCACACATGGATGGCTGTTATGCTAGCTTGCCAATTTACTCTCCTATCCCTGCCCCTTGGATTGTCTTTGGTACATCCAATGGACTGGGGGCCTATCAAATATTTGAACCGATGCTGCTCTCTCGCTCTTTGTTTCAGGTCCAGGTCCACTTTAACAATAGCTAGTATACTTAATAATTTGGATGCCCCACTTTGAGGAGTACGGAAAATGCATCATACCATCCTTTGGAAGCAATTTTTGTAGAAGGCTGAGTTTATCTGACACTTGGACATGCATCAGCAGCCAATCCTGATACCTAACTCCATCTAACATAGCTTAGGTTTATTGACTATTTAGTCAAATTAATTATCTCCTACTTGGGATATCATAGATTTATCTGGTTTAACAAATGTATTCAGTTACTTAGACTCGATGCATTTTCCATTTACTCCTCCAATTGATATGGTTCTTTAATTTTAACAAAATTCAGGCAAAGGTGCTTGAGCCTCTTGGGGCAATTACTTCTGGCAGTCAATTTTTGGAGCCTGACGGTAATATTTAATCCTGAAATTAACTACAATTTTGCATTATTATGTCATAAGGATAAATCAAGTTTGATGTCAGGTTTATTCCCCAATCATATCCCAAATCCTGAGGACAAGGCAGCAATGAAAGCTATCACCCAGGCAGTTCTTGAGAACAAGTCTGATTTAGGAATTATTTTTGACACTGATGTGGACAGGTACTGTTCTTTACAAGTCATGTTCATCTATTGTTCATGTGTTGGCATTTTCCTGGCTACATGTTGTTCTCTCAGATCCGCTGCTGTGGATACCATTGGCCACGAGTTCAATCGAAATCGCCTAATTGCTTTAATGTCAGCCATTGTTCTCGAGGAAGTATGTTTCCTTTGTTTGGCTATTCATATGACTGTCTTCTTTTCATACTGAACTTGGCTTTAGTCCAATCTATCTCAGTGCAAAATAAAAACAAAATTGTATTTGTTGTGGATTGTATTCACTTGTTTTTATTTGTTTTGTTTTCTTAGCATCCAGGAACAACAATTGTCACAGATAGTGTTACTTCAGATGGATTAACAACATTTATTGAAAAGAAACTTGGTGAGATGAATAAAATTGCTTGATATACCTTTCTCGTGATAAATTCTCACAACACATGATTTCTTGCAGGAGGGAAGCACCATAGGTTCAAAAGGGGCTACAAGAATGTCATTGATGAAGCAATTCGTCTGGTACTTACTGTTATTTTCATTATTCTAATTTTCAGTAATTGCTAACTGTTATCCTTTGGCAATAATTCTTGTTCTTCATAAAACAACTTGGATTTCTTGCAGCTTTATATTATGTGTCTGCAATTCAAAGAGTAACTTTATTTAAAAATGTCTTGCCAACAACTCCTGAGGCATTACTGGAATCTCATTCCTGTGAGCATGCTTGCAACTACAACTTCAGAAAGAACCAAATAAATGAATAAGCAAAGTATCCCTTTATTGAATTTTCTTCTTTATAGACTGCTATCTGTAAACTTTGTAAATGAGATAGGCTACAAAAAAATGTATCAGCAAGTAAAGAAAAATACATGAGAGAAGAATAAAAAGAGAGTAGAGGTACAAGCAGACGGAAGAATTTTGAGAACAGTAATGCTATGTTGTTATACACAGTTCAGTTGAAATAAGCTTCTGTCTTTTATTCACTGCTTTTGTTGTTTCTTCTTCCTCGAGAAAGACAATTGTCCCAACTATGTGGATGGCCGCTATGCCCACCCCCTAATATTCTTTATATGTTATTTTGTTTTATTTATTTATTTCTGGGGGAATTTAAGTTCGATAAGATAGAAGTGTGGATGAAACAATTCTTGGACTTAGATATCAAGTTATCCCAAAAAAGGATCAATTTTTCAAAAAGAAGCAAAGATTATGGAGGACATTACTAATAGAATCAGGGCAATATGGTTAAAGTGAAGGGTGCTAAACATTTTTGGTGATCATAAAATCCTTTTAAAGCTAAAAGGGAAATTTTATTGGATTGCTATAAGACCATATCTGTTGTATGGCTTTAGAATGTTGTGCAGTTAAGTGCTAGCCTATAGCTGAGATGAGAATGTTATAGTAGATGCATGCTCATACAATAAGGACAAAATAAGAAACTCGATCATTCATGATAAGGTTGGAGTGTCACTTTCGAAAGATAAGATGCAAGAGTTAGAATTGAGATGATTTGTACATGTGATAAGACAACCAGTAGACACATTTGTTAAGTGAGTGGATGAAATGGAGGAAGTTTGTAGCAAAAGTGGGAGAGGCAGATCAAAGAAAACTTGGAGAGAAACCCTAAAAGAAATAGCTAGAGGTCTAAAATTCATGGAGCCAACCCCACCTAATGAGATTGAGGCATGTGGTGTCGTATGTATTTGTGTGGTAGAGGGTGGGGGTGGTGTGGGGTTGTGGAATGGTTTGGATATTGTTTAGCTTAGGGCTAGGTCTAGGATGAAGTATGAAAAGTTTCAATGGATTTGGGGTAAAATCTGTTACCCTTCCTCCTTGTAGGCATTAATCCTAGTATAGCACAAATGTATGCTATTGGGACAACGCTATTTGGTTTTACAAAGTAGTCCAAATTGGTAGTCCTACTGCCTGAAATCTCCAAAATGCCTTTGCATTGGTTTCCAATTTGTCCTACTTTGTAGGACTAAATATCATTATTCTTTCTATTATCTAAAGTGATTGATCAGTGTTTGTGAGTGCATCTATGTTATATCTGCACACATACACTCACATGTTCATTCAAATAGCTCTTGTGTTCTTAGGAACTCCTAATATCACCATTGAGAAGTTAATTGGTGCTAAAAATTATTTG
The DNA here is from genome assembly GCF_014633365.1 of Diospyros lotus. Taxonomy (NCBI): domain Eukaryota; kingdom Viridiplantae; phylum Streptophyta; class Magnoliopsida; order Ericales; family Ebenaceae; genus Diospyros; species Diospyros lotus. Next base: position 14,196,634 of record NC_068340.1, read on the forward strand.
TCCTAGTCGGCCTCTATTGAGTTATGGTTTATGAGGCAAGGCTAAGAGCAGCACTTAACCAAGAGAGTTGATGCTCTTCCTATTATTATTTAGTCTTTGTGGAAGAAAATTGATGCCCAACTCTGTAGTTTACTTTGGCAATCTGTTGATCCAAAAATCATTAATATCTTTCAGCCGTAGCTAACTTGTTATACTTTTTGGGCTTGAGCACGTAAGCTTTACACTAATGACATCTCTTAATTTTACATTGTGGTCAATAATATTTAAAGCAATGAGATATGGACATGCAAACCTTTCTTGGCTAGATTCAAGCTCTTATGGAGGAATATTAGGAATTAATGCCTATTGCCACCACTGTTGCTGAACAATAGACTCAACGGGACAAATTCTTCATGGCCCTCTTTATCAGTCCTTCGGTCTGACCTTGAGCCTATTTTTCGACAAATTTTGGCTAGGGAAAATGTTGTCAATGGATGATGTCTTTTCTCAATTGTTGCAAGTGTCCTCTTCTTTTCTTAACCTTGTGGGGTCTATTCCCATTTACCACTCTATCTTAGCCTCTCGCACTAGTGGTAGATGAGGTCATGGAGGTAATCGTGGTGGCTGAGGGCATGGTAATCGTCTACATTGTACTTATCATAATCGTGTTAGCCATACCATTGCTAATATGCTTAGGCCGATTTTGATAGTGTATTTGATTCTACTATTGACTTATTCAACGGATCCTTATCTCGGACTATTTCACTATTTGATGTTGATCATTAGGAGTTCCTATAGTTTTAGGCATCCAAATAGCCCTTCATCTTCGTCATTTGTTGCCTTTGTTGCTCGCACTAGTAATTCCACTACTTGTGCTTCTCAGTTTGCCTCACTTGGCCTTGGATTTTTGATTCTTGTGCATTCGATCATATCTCTGGTAACCCTTCTCTTTTTACTCAAGTTAACTGTCTTGGGTCTCTTCCTACTATGACTTTGGCAAATGGTTCCCAATCACCTACCAAAGGTCTTGGACATGCCCAACCTCTTCCCATGTTGCCCTTGTCCTCTATTCTATACATGCCTGAGTGCCCATTTAATTTGATCTCCATTAGTTAGCTTACTTTTGTAGTTGATTTAGTTCTTGTGCAGGACTGGAGTACGAGATAGATGATTGGTACCTGACATGAGTCACAAGAGCATTACCATCTTACTCCCCATCTATCCTTCGTTCTCACTACCACCACAGATTCACCTACGTTATTCATGGCCATTTGGGACGTCCTAATCTCAGAGGATGGTCCCTAGTCTTTTTGGTTTACGTTCCTTAGAATGTGAGTCATATTAGTTAGGGAAACATACTTGTACTTCTTTTTCAAATCGTGTCAATGACAGAGCTAAGTCTCATTTTCCAATTATTCATTATGATGTACATGGTCTCATTCGTGTTTGTTCACCTTTGGGATTTCGGTTTTTTGTAACTTTCATTGATGATTACTCTTGGTGTATTTGGTTATTTTTAATGAAAGATTGTTCTAAGTTGTTTTCCATATTTTAATCATTTCGTGTTGAGATTTATACCCAATTTGGTATGCCTATTCATATTTTGCCAAGCGATAATGCTAGTGCATTTTTTTTTCTGCATCTTTCACTTCTTTTATGTCTTCCCAAGGTATTTTGCATCAATCATCTTGCTCTCATAACCCACAGAAAAATGGAATTGTTAAGCATAAAAATCGCCATTTGATTGAAACAGCATGCACTTTACTCCTTCATGTTCACTTTCCTCTTTGTGTTTGAAGTGATATGTTCTTCTTGTTATTTGATTAATTGCATGCCTTTCTTAGTGCTTAACTTTGCGATTCCCCATTCTATTCTATTTCCCATTGAACCTATCTATTCTATTCCTCCTCGTCTCTTTGGTTGTACTTGTTTTCTCCATAATCTTACTCTTGGTCACGACAAGCACTCATTCTCGATCTATCAAATGCATCTTTTTGGGGTACTCCCAACTACAAAAAGGTACCAATGCTACTCTTCAGATTTGCATCGCTACTTTACCTCTATTGATGTTACCTTCTTTAAGACTACCTCGTTCTTGCCTTCCCTTAGCTCTAACTTCTCTTCTATTTCCGAGGTTCTTCCTATTCCTTATCTTGATGTCTTTCCAACTCCAAATTTTGTTAGTTCCTCGCCTCTGCCTTGACTCCAACGTTGTAGACTTATCATTGCCAACCTCAACCTCATCTGGAGGATACGCCTACCCCAGATGTTCCTTTTAACTTAGCTCCTCTATTGTTCCCTTCCCCTACTTTGGCCTTGCCTACTTCTAGTCCCCCATTGCTGTTCGCAAAGGTATTTGTACTAGTAATCCTCTTCAAATTTATAATATTTTAAGTTATCATTCTTTTTTCTCCTTTAGATTTTGCTTTTGTTTCCTCATTCTCTACTATGTCTCTTCCTAAGACCATTAGTGAGGCTCTCTCTCATTCAGGGTGGCGACAAGCTATGCTTGATGAAATGGTTGTTTTGGATTCTAGTACTTGGGACCTTGACAAGCTATGCTTGATGAAATGGTTGTTTTGGATTCTAGTACTTGGGACCTTGTCTCATTGTCTCCTGTTATGTCCACTATTGGCTGTCGTTGGGTGTACATTGTTAAGGTTGGTCCTGATGACCACGTTGACCAATTAAAAGCATTCATGGTCGCCAAAGGTCATACCCAAACTTTTGGCTTGGATTATGATGATACATTTTAAGCTTTTAGCCTTGACACTATTAGGGTTTGTTTTTGTTCGGTTGTTTCTTCCTATTACTGCCATTTAGCATTGGCCTCTTCATTAGCTGGTCATTAACAATGTTTTTCTCCATGGTGACTTGCAAGAGGTAGTGTACATGGAGCAACCTCTTGGATTTGTTGCTCAGGGGGGTTTGGATTTTGGTATGTTGATTACGTTGGCCATTCTATGGTCTGAAATAGTCTCTATGTGCTTGGTTTGGTTAGTTTAGTACATTTACACAGCAATTTGGCATGACCCTGAGTGAGACAGATCATTCTATTTTCTATCGTCATACCTCATCCCATTTGTGCATTTATTTAATTGTCTATGTGGACGACATAGTCATTATTTGGGATGATCGAGAAGGTATTACTCAACTAAAACAACATATGTTTTGTCACTTACAAAGCAAGGATTTGGGCAAATTAAGATACTTCTTGGAAATAGAGGTAGCTAACTCAAAGAGTGGTGTTTACATCTAACAAAGGAAATATGCTTTAGATATCCTTGAAGAAAAGGGTATGTTGGGTTCCAAACTAGTGGACACTCTTATGGATCCAAATATCAAACTTCTATCCGGATAGGGGGAGTTATTACCTGATCTTGGGAGATACTGGAGACTTGTTGGAAAACTAAACTATCTCATAGTTACTCGACCTGATATTTCCTTTGTAGTGAGTGTTTGCAGTCAGTTTTTGGATTTACCATGTGATAGCCATTGGGATGATGTTTGGATTCTCAGATATATAAAGGAAGCTCTAGAAAGATGATTGTTATATACTAATAGGGGACATGCTCAAATTGTTGGTCTAATAGATGTAGATTGGGCAGGTTCTCCTTTGAACACACTCAAATTCTGGGTATTGCATTTTTATTGGTGGGAATGTAATCTCTTGGAAAAGTAAGAAGCAAAATATAGTTGCAAGGTTAAGTGCAAAAGCTAAATATTGAGCCATGGTGGCTTTAAGGAGTTAAAATTTGGTGAGGTGGGTCGTATGTGTTAAGAATAGGAAAGGAAAACTTGATTTTATTCCCAACATACAACTCAATATATATACAGTTTAGGAGAAAGCACTCCCCACTTCCTTAAATTAAGGATCACTGCCCAACTATTAATCTGAGCACACAACACAACTTGAGGGCCATAACTCCAGCCCACTAATAGATCATACACCAGAAAAACAAACTAAATAACTGTACCAAAAAATAACAAATCATAAATCTTATAAATCTATAACCATTTTTCTTATTTCCTGACACTCCCCCTCAAGCTAGAGAATGGATGACGTCCATTCTCTAGCTTGTTTGTTAGCCTCTGAAAGGCTATTCTAGGAAGGCCTTTGGTAAGTAAATCTACCAGCTGACTTTCTGTAGGCATAAATAGAGTACAAATTAGACCGCTTTCCAGCTTTTCTTTTATAATGTGTCTGTCAACCTCCACGTGTTTAGCACGATCATGCTGCACCAGATTGTGTGCAATATTAATAGCTGATTTGTTATCACAATACAACTTCATAGGATCCTTCCATTTGACCTTCAAATCTTCTAGAATTATCTTAATCCATAGTAATTCACAAATTCCTAGTGTTATAGATCCAAATTCAACCTCTGCACTTGATCTTAACACCACATTGTACTTCTTACTCCTCTAGATAACAATATTTCCCCGTAGAAAAGTACAATATCCGAATGTTGATTTTCTATCAACCATTGATCCTATATAATCAGCATCCGTATAGGCTTTAAGGGTCAATTCTTGTCCTCTTTTGAATAGGATTACTCTACCTAGCACCTTTATATAATGCAGAATTCTGTGAACAATCTTTAGGTGAATTTCCTTAGGATTGTGTATAAATTGGCTAACCACTCCCACAGCATATGCTATATCTGGCCGTTTGTGTGATAGATAAATAAGTCTCCCAACTAATCTTTGGTAGAGACCTTTATCTATTGCTGCATCATCTAGACTGTTCCCTAGCTTATGATTAGGCTCATTAGGAGTCTCAACTGGCCTACATCCTAGCATACCAGTTTCTGTTAATAGATCTAGGATATATTTCTGCTGTGATATAAAAATACCTTACTGAAAGTGAGCTACTTCAATACCCAAGAAGTACTTCTGCCTACCCAACTCCTTAATTTCGAATTCCTTTACTAAACAATGCTTTAGACTTTCCATTCCCTCCAAATCATCTCTTGTTAATATGATGTCATCCACATAAACTAACAAAACAATGAGTTTTCCAATAACTAAATTTCTTACAAATAATGTATGATCACATTGGCTTTGTTTGTGTCCCAATTTGAGCAAGGCTTTGGTAAATTTTCCAAATTAAGCTCTTGGGGATTGCTTCAATCCATATAGGGATTTGTTTAACTTACATACCATATCTTTTTCTTTTGTTTAACTCATTCCCGGTGGAACCTCCATATAAATTTCTTCCTCTAGATCTCTATGTAGAAAGACATTTTTTTATATTAAATTGCTGTAATTTCCAACTAAAATTAGCAGCTAGGGATAGCAATATCCTTATGGTATTCATTTTTGCAACGGAAGCAAAAGTTTTAAGGTAATCCCCATCATAGGTTTGAGTATAACCCTTAACAACCAATCTTGCCTTGTACCTTTCTAATAACCCATCTGAGTTGTATTTAACAGTGTATATCCATCTACAGTCCACTGGTTTCTTTCGGCAATGTCACTAGATCCCATGTCTTGCTTTTTTCAAGTGCCTACATCTCTACCCTGGCTTCTCTCTAATTCTCATTGCTTAATACCTTAGATACTATTTTCAGAATAGAAATTGAGATAATGTTGGTGAGAAAGGTTTTGTGACTGGGGGACAAGTGTTTATAGGCCATGAATAAGTGCATTGTACATGGTTTGGTCCCTTTACGAGTGGCAATAGGTAGGTTAATATCAATTGAAGTAGGCAAATCAGAAACATGTTCAATTTCATTAGGGTAGATGGTAGTAGAAGTAGTTACCTCAGCTTGCTCAATGTCAGGTTTAGGAGCTAATTCAAACACTTGAACAGGTGTTGAATGAGCAGTAGGTTTCTTCCTTCTTGAGTAAACTTGAAGTGGACGAGTTCTGCCTCTTGAATTAACATTCTTGTCTATTCTTGAGGCTTGGATTGAGAATTAGATGCTTGTTGTAGGGATGAAATAGTAGGGTGTAAGTGTTGTATAGGGGTAGACAATAAAGAGGGGAACTCGGGGAAAACCAAATTTCTATTCGCTTTCTCACTTACTAAGATCTCTGCCTGAACAAAATACTTAGTTTGTTCAACAAATGTAACATCCATAGATACAAAAAAAAATTTGGTTGGAGGATGAAAACACTTAATACTCTTTTTAAGTAGATGAATACCCCACAAAAATACATCTAAGAGCCCTAGGATCTAGTTTTCTCCTTTGTTGAGAGTGCTGATGAAAAAGTGCAACACACCCAAATACTCTAGGTATGAGACCACTAGAGATTGAAGCTTGTGGAAAGAATTGGGACAGTAGTTGAACAGGACTCTTAGAACTTAGATTTCTTGATGGCAGTAGATTTATAAGATGAGTAGTAGTCTAGACAGCCTCCCCCTAATATTGTTTTGGAATATTCCCTTGAAATAAAAAAGCTCTAGTGATGTTTATGAGGTGTCCATTCTTTCTTTCAACTGCCTCATTTTGTTGTGGAGTGTTGACACAAGAAGACTCATGAACTATGCCTTTTTCTTGGAAGTAGGAAGTAAGAAACTGATTAAAGTAGTCCCTAACATTGTCTGATCTGACTCTCTTGATAGCAACATTGAACTGCGTTTTGATTAGATTATAGAAAATAGGAACTACAAAACTGACATCTGATTTGTTCTTTAAAAAATAGATCCAAGTGGTTCTAGTACAATCATCAATAAATGACACAAACCACCTAGCCCCATTGATATTAGGAATGGGAAATGGACCCTAGATGTCACTGTGAATCAGGGTAAATGGAGAAGGATTTCTTTTAACATTCATTGAAAATGAGGTCCTTCTATGTTTTGCAATTTCACACGTCACATTGGAAGTCTAGTTCATTTGATCCTTTGAACAATAAAGGATACATAATTTTTAGAACATTAAAAGAAGGATGACTAAAACGAAAATGCTGTAACTAAATCTTCTCTCCGTGAGATTAAGAGGATTCGGTCATACATGTCATAGGAGATATTATGGCTAGCCTAGGTTTTTGTCCACTGCTTTGTTCCTCAAGAAAATAGAGACATTCCTTCTCTTTAGCATGCCCAATCATCATCCTCATGTCTTGCTCCTAAATTTCACAATAGGGGGGGATGAAAAACCACTCTACAATTAGAATCAGAAGTAGGTTTCTAGATTGAAACAAAGTTAGTAAAAAGTTTAGGTACATATAGGGCATTTTTTAAGGTAAGATGTTCATTGATATAGACATCCCCTTGGCCTGGTATTGTGGTAGTTGTACCATTAGCAATGGTAATTTTTCAATTGCTAGGATAGGGACTATAGGACACAAATTTATGTGAAGAGTAGGTCATATGATTGGTAGCATGTGAGTCAATAATCCAAGCATTTGACTCAGTTGCTACAATTTAGTGATTTCTTCCTTGTTGAACTCAACAATCACCAATTCTGAATGCTCCAATTCCCTCACCTGCTGTGTGTTAGCCACATAGGCATGCTCCTACCTCTTCTATTTGCTTGGTGCTTTACCTTCAGTTGGTGGCTTCCCATGTAACTTCCAACACTTATCTGTAGTGTGTCTAAGCTTCTTACAATAGGTGCACCATAGGAGATCCTTGTTTGACCATGACACATCTAGAGATTTTTTAGTCTCACTTCCTTGGGATTCTGCACTGGAATGCTGGATCTTCCTTGTCATTAGTGCTGAGTTTTCCATTATGTGTGTCTCAAGCATGACTCCTCTCCTTCCTTACTCTGCTTGGACAATGGCTATAGTCTCATTTAGAGATGGTAAATCCTCTTTTCCTAACATCTAAACTCTCACTGCTTCAAGATCAATATTTAGGCCAGCTAGGAATTCATAAACCCTTTCTTTTTCAACAAACCTTTTAAGTAGGGCAGCATCCTCACTACATTTCATTAGTGATCCATTTCTTGCCATAGAGTTTGCAAGAGTTTGGAATACTCAGTGATCAAACGGTTTTCTTACTTGGTTGTTGAGATCTTTGTCTTGAACTCATAAATTTGGGCTGCATCTCGAACTTTGGAATAAGTTTGTTTGATTGCATCCCAAATTTCTTTAGTTGTACCTAAAAACATAACAATATCACTTATCTCTGGAAACATAGAATTCCATAGCCAAGACATTACCATAGAATCCTTTTCATCCCAAGCTTTGAAGGTAGGATTTCCTTGCTTAGGCCTAATATTGAGTAGATGGCTCAATTTGGCTCTCCCTTTCAAAAAAGTCCTAACCAATTGAGACCACTTCAAATAGTTATTACCATTCAACCTATAGGCTGCCTGGATATTCTGCAATTCTCTAAGTGATAGATTGCTTTTAGTCTCCTCACACACAGTGGTTGTAACTGGTGATTCAGAGGCACCACTTGCTTCGGTTGAGGTAGACATATCTCCCAAATGAACTGCACTTGAACTTCTTGGGTCACAAGGTAGTTAGGCTTAAGATCTCGGCCTGAGACGTGATTTCTTCTGAAATCCAACGCCTTTATGGCTCTGATATCATATTAAGAATAGGCAAAGAAAACTTGATTTTATTCCCAGCATACAACTCAATATATATACAGTTTAGGAGAAAGCACTCCCCACTTTCTTAAATTAAGGATCCACTACCCAACTACTAATCTGAACACACAACACAACTTGAGGGCCATAACTCCAGCCCACTAACAGATCATACACCAGAAAAACAAACTAAATAACTGTACAAAAAAATGGCAAATCATAAATCTCATAAATCTGTAATCATTTTCATTATTTCTCGACAGCATGAAACTTATCTGTAATAACCAGGCAACTTTACACATTGCTCGTATTCCAATTTTTCACAAGTGAGCCAAACACATAAAAATTGATTGTCACTTTGTTAGGAAAAAATTACTTTCATAAGATATAGCTACTGAGTTAACTTAAATGATCAATTAGCTGACATGTTTACTAAATCCCTCAGAGGTCCTAGAGTGAGTTATATTTGTAACAAGGTGCAAATAACATATGTTCTAGCTTGAAGGGGAATGCTAGTATATAGTGTTTGGAATAAGGGTATTTGTGTAAATATGTGTGTATTTTTGTATATTCCCATTCTTGTATCTAGTTTATATATCATTCTCAGAGGCATATGGTCAATTTGACTAATGCATTTTTGTTGGCGTAAAAGGGGATGGAAATCAGTCTTCTATAAGGAAAGGAGAAGAGGTAGAAAATCCTTATTGCTATTCTTGTTTAGTTTCTTAAATCAGATTAGAATACTTTCCTAATCTTTCAATGTATAATCTTTCCTTAATTGTTGTAAATCATTCCTATTGTATACTTTCTAAAGATGTACATATTCAACCCTATAACTACATATCAATGAAATATTCTATGTGTTTCCATGCTAGTTTTCATGGTATTAGAGCCCAGTGCCTAAGATCGTTTTTTAAGTATTGTTGCTTGCTTGTTTCTAGCCTTCATTGCCATTCCTCGGCCTTCATTGCCAATAGGCCTTTTTGATTCTTTCGATTGTTTTTGCTAGCCTCCTATTGCATCAGAAATTTTTCCTTACTACAGATCTTCTTCATTGTAGCAATTTTTTTTCTCTCTCACTCATGTTAGAAATCTCGGAAATAGCTCCAGTTACCACCACTGATGAGACCAACACTGTGGTTATTTCAATTGGAGCAGTGCAAACTGGCGATCTACTAGGGATGCACCAATCATATCGATTGGATGGCCGAAACTACCTGTAGTGGGCGTAATTGGTTAAGACGTTCTTGAAGGGGAGAGGGAAGATGACTCACTTAACAAGTCTAAGTCCCAAGGAATCGGATCCAGGGTTCCAAGCTTGGGATATAGAGGATTCCATGATCATGTCATGGTTGTGGAATGCAATGCAGCCAGAAGTTAGTAAAAATTACATGTTCTTATCCACTGCTAAAGAAATATGGGATACGGTTAAGAGAATCTATTCTAAGGTTCAAGATGTGTCAGTTATTTTTGAGATTAAGATGAAGTTGAGTATCACAAAACAAGGGGCTTTGACTGTCATGGAATACTATAATAAAATGAATTGGTATTGACTAGAGCTTGACCACTACCAGAACGTTAAAATAGAATGTAGAAAAGATGCAGCCACCTTCAATTCTATTCTTGAAAGAGATAGAATTGTGGAATTTTTTGCCAGCCTCAATACTGAATATGATCAGGTACATGTTCAAATCCTTGTAAGGGAAAAATTTCCATCCCTTAATGAAGTTTTTTCAATGGTAAGAAGTGAAGAAAAATCAGTGTTGAAGGATTAGCAATGTTCACTAATAAAGGTGAAGGATCAAAGTTCAAAATGCGGCAGGGAAGAGTAGAAGGACAACCCTGAGTGCACGATAAGGAGGGCTTGTGGTGCACCTATTGTCAGAGGTCGAGGCATACTCGTGAGACATGCTTCAAGTTGCATGGGAAGGATGCTATGTTGCAGAAGCTAGGAGGATTCAAACATATGTCCTTCAGAAATCAGGCCGTGCCTAAAAATCAGGCTTATCTCTCAAATAAGCCAGGAGATGTGGTGGAAAAGACTGATATGGAGGCAGAACTAGAGCTGCAGCAACTTAATGCTGATGAAATCAGCAAACTCAAGGAGTTTCTGAAATCAATCCAAGGAGGATCATGCTTCATTTCCCAGCAAGGTGAACAGTCAGGTAAAAGTGTTTTGAGTTCTTTAATAGCCTCTAAAATTAATAGGAATAACATGTGGATTTTAGACTCGAGAGCTACAGATCATATGTCTTATGATTCCAATGTTTTTACCACCTATAAGCCTCTTGAAATACCCAAACAGATTGTGATTGGGACTTCTATTCCTATCAAAGGTCAGGGGCAGGTGACTTTTAACCCTAATCTCTCTGTTAAAACAGTTTTACATGTCCCTAATTTGTCCACAAACCTAATTTTTGTTCACCAACTCACTAGAGATCTCAATTGCCGAGTAATTTTCTTTCCTCATTCATGACTTAGCTATGGGGAGGATGATTGGAGCTGCTGAGGAAAAACATGGACTGTATGTCCTTAAACAAGAGCTGTTGCAACCTGTCAAATTTTTTACTAAAGCAGCCTGCATCTCCCAGTCCTCTTATTCGGATATTTGGCTTCACCATTACCATCTTGGGCATCCTCCTTTCTACTTACTAAAACCTATGTTTCCTGTTTTATTCAAACAATTAGATCCTAGTGTTCTTCATTGTGATGTATGCGAACTTTCAAAACATCACCAAGTCTCTTATCCTATTAGTAATAAAAGATCTACTCATCATTTTGCTCTTGTACATTCAGATGTTTAGGGACCATCTAGGACTCCCAATTGTTTTGGGACTAGATGGTTTATCGCTTTTATTGATAATTGCACTAGAATGACTTGGGTATTTCTCTTAAAGGATAAGGTAGCTGTTAGCACTGTGTTACCTCACTTTTATTTCATGATTATGACTCAATTTGGTTCTCATATTCAGAAATTTCGGACTGATAACGCTAGGGATTCTTGTAATCAACATATGCAAAAGTTTTTTCAAGACAAAGGAGTTATACACGAATCTTCTTGCATCAACACTACACAACAAAATGGAGTTGCCGAGTGGAAGATGAGATAGCTCCTAAATGTCACTAGATCCCTTTTTCATTTTCATAATGTCCCTAAAAGTTTTTGGGGAAAGGTTGTCTTAACTACGGGCTACCTAATCAATCGAGTGCCATCTAAGCTTCTTGATCATTGCAGCCCATTTCAGTGTCTTTCCTCATTTTTCCCTTCCATCAGCTTACATACCCCTCCTCCTCTTAGGATTTTTGGTTGTGTAGCCTTTGTTCATATCCTTCAACAGGCTTGTGACAAGCTAGATCCAAGGGCTCTTAAGTGTCTCTTCCTTGGTTACTCTCTCCTACCCAAAAAGGTTACAAATGTTATCACCCCCTTACTAGGAAGTTCTTTGTTTCGAAGGATGTGACTTTTGTTGAATCTCAACCCTTCTTTGGTCCTCCTAATCTTGGTCTTCAAGGGGAGACTCCTTGGAATGAAGACCAAGCAATCGCAACCCTTTCTAACCCAGATTTTGTTCTTCTCACAAATTTGACTGATACTTCCAGAGATGTCCTTGCTACTCATCCTGCTACAGCCACTGATCACCCAGTTACAACCATTGATTAGGATAGTGACCATGCTCTTCCCCTTCCCAGTCTAAGCCCAAACCAAGCTAGGCCATCAGATTTCCCATCCTCAGTCAGATTCAAGGGTACTTCTTTTGTCCAGGAAACAACAATTCATATCTTCACCTTAGCATGAAGCAACATCCTACCCCTAGCTAGGTACTGAAAAGGTTCACTCTCTTGACCCTATTCATTCATTTTCTACTTATTTGGATATCCCTATTGCTATTAGAAAAGGATTTAGGAGATGCACTCGACATCCTTTAGCCAATTATCTTTCTTACCATAGATTGTCCCTAGGGTTGGCAAATTGGCCGAGCAGCCCATGGACCCGCCTCCCAGCCCAGCTCAACTCGATACTGTAGCAAACAGGCCGGGCCGGGCTAGTGCTTTGTGGCCCACGGCCCGACCCACCAAAAATGGGGGTGGCCCACCAAAATGGCCTGGCCCGCCTTGGCCCATTTATTAAGGGCCATAGGGTCGTGTCGAGCCCCCATTTCCCATTGCCCGGCCTGGCCTACCTCCCTCGCAGGCCAAATTCGACTCGGCCCGCCCATTTTCCTTCTCTAATTGTCCCCAAGAAATAAGAGCTTCTTGACTCCATTGTTATTCCTTAGTCGGTGGAAGAGGCCTTAAAGGATCAAAATTGGAGGATGGCCATGTAGGAGGAGATGAGAGCATTAAAGAAAAACAATACATGGGATTTGGTGCCTAAACTGAGAGAAATAGTTCCAGTGGGTTGTAGATGGGTTTTCAACCTAAAGTACAATGCAGATGGTTCCTTGGAAAGATACAAGACTCGATTAGTAGCTGAGGGCTACACCCAAACTTATGGGATAGACTACTTGGAGACATTTGCTCCAGTAGCAAAGATGACCTTGGTAAGAATTCTCTTGTCTTTGGTAGCATGCTATGGGTGGAGATTACATCAACTAGATGTGAAGAATGCATTTCTTCATGGTGAGTTGGAGGAGGAAGTATTTATGGAGCAGTCACCTGGATTTTAGGAAGGAAAAGAAGGAGAGGTTAAAAATGAACTTTATAGTCTCAAGCAGTCACCAAGAGCTTGGTTTGACAGATTCTCTAGAGCCATTGGACATATGGGATATTGGCAAAGTAGGAGGATCACACCTTTTTCCTTAAATACTCGGGGAAGGGGAAGGTGACAGCACTATTAGTGTATGTGGATGACATCATTGTGACAGGGGATGATGTGGAGGAGCAGCAAGATCTAAAGAGGAAGTTGTCTCAAAATTTCAAAATCAAGGATCTTGGGTCACTCAAATATTTTTTTAAGAATAGAGGTAGCCTACTCCAAAGAAGGTATATTCCTCTCCTGACGCAAATACATATTGGATCTTTTGAAGGAGACAAGGTTACTAGGAAGCAAAGGAGTAAACACTCCAGTAGAATTAAATGCAAAAGTAGGAGGAAACACTAAGAGCCCACCAATGGATAAGGGAAGATATCAGAGATTGGTAGGGAGGTTGATTTACTTATCTCACATTGGGCCAGACATAGTCTATAATGTTAGTTTAGTAAGTCAATTCATGCATTACCCTATTGAGAGTCATATGCAAGCTATCAGAAGAATACTGTGCTATTTGAAGACAACCCCAGGTAAAGGAATTCTATTTAAAATAGGAGGATCATTAGATATATAGGGATATACAGATGCAGATTACACTGGATCTCTATCTGATAGGAGATCTACTACAGGCTATTGCATATTTTTAGGGGGCAATTTGATCTCTTGGCGAAGTAAGAAGTAAAGCATAGTGGTAAGGTCAAGTGCTGAGGCAGAATTTAGAACTATGGCACTTGGGTTATGTGAACTTCTATAGATGAGAATTGTGCTGGAAGATTTGAAGATAGTTATCAATGAACCAACCAAGTTATTTTGTGATAACCAATTGGCTATAAGCATTACGCATAATCCTGTACAACATGACAAGATTAAGCACATTGAGATTGATTGGCACTTTATAAAGGAAAAACTTGAGAAAGGTATAATACAGATTACCTATGTTTCTTCTGAGCTACATGTGGCTGATCTCATGACAAAATGATTGACAACTAGAAGATTTGAAGGCTTAGTATGCAAACTAGGAATGATAGATATTCATTCACCAGCTTGAAGGGAGAGTGTTGGCATAAAAGGAGATGGAAGTCCGTCTTCTAGAAGGAAAGGAGAAGAGGTGGCAAATCCTTATTGCTATTCTTGTTTAGTTTCCTAAATCAGATTAGAATACTTTCCTATTCTTTCAATGTATAATCTTTCCTTAATTGTTGTAAATCATTCCTATTGTATACTTTCTAAAGATGTACAGATTCAACCCTATAATTAGGGCTACATATCAATGAAATATTCTATGCTTTTCCGTGCAAGTTTTCAATTTCCACATAATGATCTTACAAAAAGATATGACCATTGATAGGGGATGGTTGGAAGCTAGCATTCATGGCGGTGACCCCACCTAGTGGGATTAAAACTTGTTATTGTTGTTGTATTTCTCTTATTGAGATTCATGTCATATTAGTCCTTAGATGAATGCCAATATTACTCTATAAGCATTTTCTCTTCAGTACAGATGTAACCAACACTCCATAAACACTGCTAGGGAAATAGTTCTTCACAAATTCATTTTCCTCATTTTGTTTGAGGGGCTATCTTCTACCTTCCACTGTTGATTTTTCTTATTTTCAGACCAACTGCAACTTTTGTTTCCTTTTAACTCCTGATAAGTGCAAATTTTTCAGAGATTTCTTCCCTCCAAGAACTGTTTATGGACCACATATTTCTTTCATAATTTACACTCATGGAGGCTTCTGAAACGACACTGTTCATTTGGTTTTAAATTTTATTGGGCTTATTTTGAAGATACTCAATTTTGTTGAAGGGGACCATTTTATGATAGTTGATTCTGTTCATTCATTGATTCTTCTAATTGACTTTCCAGTGACTCTTTTGATTGAGAACTGAGCTCATAGGACTGACTTCTATTTTAAACTTATTTAAGACTGATGTGACATACTAGGATGTCTGAGAGTGGGAGCAAGTGGTTTCTTAGCATATGGAGCTGTCAAAGTAAAGAATCTGATTATGATACAAACTCATAGGATTTGTTTCCTAGAGGTGCTATTGCACTATGGATGTTTGAGTTGCATTTGAAGTGACTTCTTCTCTTTAACCTTTCTGTGTAGCTGAGTTATCTCACAGATCTTTGGTTCTTCAACAGAAACGCAGAAACTTCTGTTAATTCTACATCTTTGATGAACCTGTTCTTAAACACCAAACTCACCCCCCTCAGGTTATGCAAACAAAGGATAACAGCACTTGCTACAGAATTAAGGGCCCTATTCCTTACTAAAACATCTTTTTGTCCAGTTTTCACCTGGAACTCTTTTGACATGTTAGATTTTATTTAAATTCCTGGTTGAAGAGGATGGAAGGAAGATGACAATAGAGATGATATGCTTAATATAGTGAATGATCATCTCACCACATTTTCTTTTTCCTTTTTATCATATGTTTGGTCTAGTATGCTGTGGGTTCTATATCTGAAGGCAATTTTTTTTTCACAGAACTCAGTTGGTGAGGAGTCACACCTGGCTATTGAAACCAGTGGCCACGGAGCTTTGAAGGAGAATCACTGGCTTGATGATGGTGCATATCTCATGGTAGGCGATGGTGCTATTATGGTTGTGAGATTTATCTAACATGTTCCATTTGGAGTTCATCATGCAAAAGTAGCTACACAAATGGGAGTTGTATTTTTTGAGGCGACTAAATTATCCAACGAGTGAAGTTAAACCATTTTGTCTTCTTCACAGTAACTTTTTTCTTCCACTTCTTTCATTCTATTTGGCACTACTTTTAGGTCAAGATCTTGAACAAACTCGCATCTGCAAGAGCTTCTGGAGTAGGCGGTGGATCCAAAGTTCTGACTGATTTAGTAGAAGGTCTAGAAGAACCTGTTGTCGCTGTCGAACTGAGGCTAAAGATTGATCAGAACCATCCAGATATTAAAGGAGGGTATGCTACTGCATGTTGTAATTATTGGCTGAAAATTTCTAAAGGAATACTGAATGGTTGAACCCATTGGTGCTTTCAGGTCCTTCCGTCGATATGGAGAAGCTGTGCTGGAACACCTGCTGAACATTATAGGCTCAGACCCAAAGCTTCAAAAAGCTCCAGTTAACTACGAAGGCGTAAGTTCTGACCCCTAAATCACATTTTTTGTCATCTTATTTGGAATTATTTTCTTTAAACCTGTTCTTGTTTGGTTGAACTAGCAATTTTGTAGTAGTTTTGAGAGTCCTCTGCTTTAACCCGTGTTTTACAATACAAAAAATGTTATGATGCACACTATCCCTCCTTCCTTTTGGACAATTGATCGAAACTTATCCTTGATTTTGTGTGACTACATGACATATCTGATACTTTCTTAAAACTTGTTAAGAGGATACACAAGGGCCACGTGTAGGACACGTGTCCCCTATGTGGACACTTTGAAGACTAAAAAGATAAGGGGTTTTCTTTTTTACTCTTTAGTTTTACAACTTGGTAATTGCATGTTTTATCCCCCATGTTTTGGTTGCACAACTATTCAATTTTCATACCTTTCATGCTTCCATTCTCTATTCTTTAGACATTGATTGGATTGTGAGGGTTGAAGAGGATTAGACTATGAGTTGATTGCTAATTAGATTAGAGTTATGATAGATCAGCCCATTAAATTTTGCTACCAAAGACGTAAGAAGCAAGGGAAGAATAGGGATTGAAAAGGCCATTGGGTGCATGTGCAAGCCACAAATTCAGTTAAGGGGTAGAATGGGAAGAGCAATCATGGGGAGCATGTGCAGGCAAACAAATTCTGTTGAGGAGGAGTGGGGGAGTTAACAACCTATAAATAGGGAAGCAAATAGAATAGAAAGGGGAATATTTCATTGGTGAATATTGTGGGAGATCTTGGACCTCTCGAATGTCCATTTTTCTTTGATTTTGTTAATTCCCAGCATTGGAATTCCCTTATATTCTCAGTAATACAAGCTAGACTATCATCACAAGCTCATCATTTGGTATCAAAGCCAACCCCATGTCTCCCAGTTGCAATCGTGCGACGACAGAGGTGACATCAACTTTGTAGTGTTCATCCGAGACTAGCCGTGGTTAATGCACAACCTGTTGTCGTGGGCGTCGGGATTGCGGAGCATGGTGGTATGTTATTGTTCACTGCAAGGTATGAGACTTGTTCTATATCAAAAGTTTAGGTTACGTTCTCTTTCGTGTTTCAGCTTTTGAGTGTGTTTTGATATTTTTAGAAACGCGTTCTTTTTGTCATTTTGAAAAACTATTTCTTAAAACAAAAAATTAGAAAATGCGTTTACTTTGAAATTTTGAAAAAAAAAAATATTTTATAATATTTTATTCAATTATTTTGATTATTAAATAATAAAATTAACTCTTTTTTAATGAAATTCTACTATTAAAATAAAACAATAAATTTGATTAATAAATTATTGACATACATCTTAGCGATAATTTATATTAAATTATACACTTAATAATATATATGTTATCTTATATTTTTAATTATAATATAGATATACTATATTTTTTAAATTTTAAATAAATATATAATTTTATTTTCAAAATTTAAGAATAAATTTTTCTTTTATTTTTTTCCTTTTCTTTTTTTTTCTCTTTTCTTCTTCTATTCTCTCCGACGCCCTACATCTTCTCCGTCACCGACGACCAACGTCGGTCGGTGATTCACATGATCAGAACCTATCATTAGAAACTTCAAGTCAAAGGGGTTAACATACACAAAAATGGGCCAGATTTAACGGTTGGATTTTTGTAGATCTAATTTTTAATTTTCGGCCACAAGTGAAGAACGCACTGTCAAAGGCAATCACCCGACACCCAAGGGCCCATCAACCAACATACCCAAAAACCAACAAGATCTAATGGACAAATCTCCTTAGATCTAAGATTAAACGTTCAACCAAACCCAACACTTGCCTATATACGCACTGCCAGTCACCACTGGCCACCGTGGTTAGTGGTTTTCGGCGATCAGAGGCAACCACCCGGCACCCAAGGGCCCCACATACACAAAAACCGACAAGAGAGGAGACAAAAACTGACAAGAGAAGGAAGAGGAGAGAGGAGACAAAACCAACAAGAGAATGATGGGGGGTGGCCGACGGCGGCTCGCACAGCCAGTGGCCCGGTTGACAGCGGTGATGGCAGTGGCGGGCACGGTTGACGGCCGAAGGAAGAGAAGAGCAGAGAAAGGAGAGGAGAGAGACGGGAGATGCTGGGTGTGCAAGATTGGGGGGGAGGGGGGTTGTGTGTTTTTTGCGTTTTGATGTTTTCAGCGTGTTTTGGCTGAAAACACCCAAAAAAAGTTGTTTTGGGTTTCTTTTACAAAAAATTTTCTTATTTTCAAAAATGTGTTTTTGAAAATATCAAAGTAAATGCGTTTTCAGTATTTTGAAAAACTAAAAATTCAAAACGGAATGAAAACAACACAAAAAACGCAGTCTTAGGCTCTTGATGTGAGGTTTATAACCTCTTAGGCGCCCTCTGCTTGACACCTTTTAAGGGTGAGTTCTACCCTAGGGGTGTAACAGTGGTATTAGAGCAAAAAATCGATCCCCATGGTAAGCCTCACTGAGTGAGTTGGAGACTTGAAAGAGTGATTGGACGAATTGCACAGTGGGATGGACTTGCTAAAATCGAAGATGCAGCGAATGCAGAGCTTGGAGAAGAATATGGCAATCATGATGGAGCAATTTAGCCTCGTGAGATCGAAATGGGAGGAACAAAAAAGGGAGAGGAAGTGCAAGGGAACACTGGAGCAAACCACGCCAAAATCCACTTTGAATTATGGGATTTCCCATCGTGTTGAGAGCGACAACAGAGAAAAAAGGGAAGTGGGCGACAAAAATTGGAGGTGGGAAGTCCGTAACAGAAGATTGGAGATGTTGGTCTTCAGCGAAGACAACTCGGATGAGTGGTTGTTTTGAGCATAAAGGTATTTCGAAGTGAATCAGTTGATGGAGTCGGAGAAAATCGAAACGGCAACGTTGCGTTTCGAAGGAAGAGCCCTGGCTTGGTACCAATAGGAGCGACGGAGAAGGGGATTTCGGAGTTGGAGATCCACCTACGTAATTGATTCCGGTCTTCACAAGAGGGATCAAGGCAGGAGAGGCTCTTGGCCCTCAGGTAGGATGGCTCTGTGAGGGAATATCACATCCTTTTTGAGACATTGGCAGCCCCGATGGGCGAAGTTTCAAAGGCCATACTGGAGGGCCTCTTTATTAATGGGTTGAAGTCGGAAATCAAGGCAAAAGTTAGGGTGTTACAGTCGTCGGGTCTAACGCAAATCATGGAGACAACCTAGAGAATTGAAGATAAGAATCACATACTCCAAGCCCAAGTTGGTCCTGGACCAGGCATAGGTAAAAATGTCCCTAATCTGACCCACTTGTCAACTCGCATACCCCTTGTTTCAATCATGAACCCCATCACCAAGTCAGCCACTCCATACAGACTGAGGCCTCCGGCCACCATAAGAGCTGTTGTTCCACCCTTCAAAAGGCTGAACGAAGCTTAATTGAAAGCTAAGAGAGAAAAGGGGTTGTGCTTTAGGTGTGACGAGAAGTATTCCATTGGGCACTGGTGCAAAAAATGAGGAGCTATAGGTTATGGTGATTTATGACGAAGAGAAGGAAGAGGTGGGGGAAAAAGAGGAGGCTAAAAGAAGTCATGAATGGGAAGCTCCAAAGGCTAATGGAGAGGTGATCGAGCTATCAATGAATTCGGTGGTGGGACTCACCCCACCCCAAACTATGAAGGTGTGGGGGCAAATTGCTGGTCAAGAGGTAGTGGTTCTCATAGATAATAGGGCAACCCATAATTTTGTGGCTACTGAGTTGGTACAAAAATTAGGGCTGCTAAGGTCAGAGACTGTCTGCTACAGGGTGATTATGGGAACGGGGTTGGCTGTGCATGGCGCTGGAGTATGTAAAGGTGTACTTTCTCTTCAGAACCTAGATGCAATCGAGGATTTTCTTCCCTTGGAGCTAGGCAGCTCGGATGTCATCTTGGGGATGAAATGGTTAGCGATGTGCAAGGTGCAAGTCGATTGGAAGTCCTTAGCTATGAAAGTCCATGTGGGAGGGATGATGGTTACACTACAAGGGGATCCGAGTTTAAGCAAAACCCTTGTCACCCTAAAAGCAATGATGAAAGCATTCAAGGGCAGTAGAGAGAGTGTGCTTCTTGAACTTGGGAGTCATCATAATTTGTGGAGTTAACAGCTGCAATACCGGGAGGTATTCAATAGGTGTTATCCTAATTTAGTGGCGTTTTTGATGAACCAGGTAGGCTGCCTCTCAAAAGAGAACGAGACCATGCCATCAACTTGCAGTCAAGTTCAGCTCCTGTAAGTGTAAGGCCCTATCGCTATATACAAAAATTGAAATTGAGAAATTAGTTCAGGAAATGCTTGCTGCTGGAATTATCAGACCTAGGACAAGTCCTTTTTTCCATCCCTGTTTTGTTGGTCTAGAAGAAGGATGGGGGATGGAAATTTTGTGTAGACTATCGAGTGTTGAATAAGGTAACAGTACCCGACAAATTTCCCATCACGGTGATCGATGATGAATTGTTAAATGAGCTTCATGGGGCCACTGTGTTTTCAAAGCTGGACTTGAAGGCCAAATACCATCATATTTGAGTTAAGGAGGACGATGTGCCGAAGACTACATTTCGTACCCATGAGGGGCACTATGAGTTCTTGGTCATGCCCTTCGGGTTGACCAATGCCCTGGCGGCCTTCTAATCCCTAATGAACGAGATCTTCAAAGGTTAGTTGAGGCGATTCGTGTTGGGTTTTTTTTTTATGATATTTTGGCATTTAGTCGTGACATGGAGGAACATGAGTAGCATTTGTACTGGGTCTTAAGAGTGTTGGCTAAAAATTGACTATATGCAAATAGAAAGAAATGCCAATTTGGACAGCAAGAGATGGAGTATCTTGGCCATATCATATCACATAAGGGGGTGGCTGCCGACCAATCGAAGGTTAAGGCAATGCTTGATTGGCCATCTTGTATTGATAAAGGAATTATGAGGGTTTTTGGGGCTTACGGGGTATTATAGAAGATTTTTGAAAGATTATGGGAAGTTGCAGAAAAACTACGTAAAAACAACTTCAATTGGGATGAATCAGTCGAGAAGGCTTTCCAAAAATTGAAGGAGGCTATGGTATCTTATCGGTGCTTGCATTATCGATTTCACTAAGCCCTTTGTGGTGGAAACGGATGCTTCCGGATCAGGTTTGGGGGCTGTATTAATGCTAGAGCATTGCCCCATTGCCTTTTATAGTCACGCCTTCAACCCTAGTGGCCACAACAAGTCTGTGTATGAACGTAAGCTGATGGAAATAGTGTTCACTGTCCAGAAATGGAGGCACTATTTGTTGGGCCGGAAGTTTATAATACGCACAGATTAGAAGAGCATAAAATTTTTGATGGAGCAGAGATTGGTGAGTCCAGAACATCAGAAATGGCTGCTGAAGTTGATGTGGTACTAATTTGAAATCCAATATCAGCCGAGGTTGGAGAACAAGGCAACGGATGCCCTTTCTGGGATTCAGCCACTAAGCTGCCCTCTTGGCGATTCAGCTTGAACAGTTGGCTAAGGAAGTTGGGGCGACCTTAGGATTGCAAAAATTAATACAAGAAATCTAACGTGATCCCTCGGCCAAACCCGACTATCAGTGGGTCAGCAACTAGCTCCTGTTCAAGGGCAAATTATATTTACCTCAAGGATCCACTTTGATCCCTATATTGCTCCAAGAGGGACACGACGAGAGCTCGGGTGGACATTCGGGGTTCCTAAAGACATACAAGAGAATTGCTGCCAATGTGTATTGGGTCAGAATGAAGAGGGATATTCATCGCTATGTTAATCAATGTGCCATTTGCCAATAGCACAAATATCAAGCCTTGTCACTTGGGGGCCTTTTGCTGCCACTTCCAATTCCAGATCAGGTGTGAGAAGATGTGGCTATGAATTTTTATTAAAGGTTTGCTTAGGTCCGGTAATATGGATACGATATTGGTCGTGGTGGACAGATTGAGCAAGTATGTCCACTTCATAGGACTCAAGCATCCCTTTAATGCCAGCAGTGTGGCTGCACTTTTCATGAAGGAGGTGATACGCCTGCATGGGGTGCTCCGGTCCATTGTGTTCGACAGGGACAAAGTCTTCATGAGCCACTTTTGGAAAGAGTTATTCTGCCTCCAAGGCACTAAGCTTTGCCAAAGTACAACTTACCACCCCCAATCGGACAGGCAATCAAGGATACTTAATCGAATGCTGGAAATGTACATATGATGTTTTGCATTTATAAAACCGAAGGCTTAGTTTAGTTGGTTGTCGTGGGTAAAGTTGTGATATAATACGTCTTACCATACGGTGTCTAAGATCACTCCATTTCAAGTGGTTTATGGGCATGAACCCCCAATGTTATTGAAATTTGAATGGGGTTTTACCCTAGTATCAGCGATGGAGCAGCAACTAGTGGAAAGGGACCAGCTGCTAGAAGAACTGAAGGCTCAATTGTTGCGGGCATAGGCTTAGATGAAGAAGGGGGCTGATTTAAAATAGAGGGATGTTTAGTTTGACATTGGTGACCTAGTCTACTTGAAAATTCAGCCTTATCGCTGCAAGTCGCTGGCTTCCCGTCCTAATGAAAAGTTGGCACCATGGTTTTATGGTCCGTTTTCTATTGAGAAGAAGATTGGACAAATCGCTTACAAGCTTGCCGTGCCTGCGACTTGCAACATTCATCTAGTCTTCCATGTGTCCCAATTAAGCAAGGCCAACAGGGCACTGCAAGCACTCACTGATATACCTAGCCAACTCAGCTAGTAGAACCAGAGATAGTACTTGGAGTAAGACTGGGGACTAGTAATAACCTACGAGGCTTGGATGTACTCATACAGTGGGAGGGGCTGCCACCTTTGGAAGCCACCTGGGATCCCTACAACATGCTCCAACAACAGTTCCCTGATTTTCACCTTGAGGACGGGGGGGAGTATTGATAGATAGCCCATTAAATTTCGCTACGAAAGACGTAAGAAGCAAGGGCAGAATAGGGATTGAAAAGGCCACTGGGTGCATGTGCAAGCCCCAAATTCAGTTAAGGGGTAGAATGGGAAGAGCGATCATGGGAGGCATGTGCGGGCAAATAGATTCCGTTGAGGAGGAAAGTGGGGGAGCTAACAACCTATAAATAGGAAGCAAATAGAATAGAGGGGGGAATATTTCATTGGTGAATATTGTGGGAGAGCTTGGACCTCTCGAATGTCCATTTTTCTTTAATTTTGTTAATTCCCAGCATTATAATTCCTTTCTAATGATGGTAATACAAGCTTTGCTATCATTAGAAGCCCATCAAGTTATTGGTTTGGAATTTTGTCTAATGAATTTGAAATGCATATTTGTGAGTTTGGAATATGGTTCTGATAATTTATTATGCTTTAGGGGAGCGTTTGTTAAAATGAGCAAAATAAGGGAGTATCAAGATAAGCCCGGAATGGTTTTCGAACCAAAATATGGAATGCTCAAGATAAAGTTGGGAAGTATTCTAATATTTTTATCAAACTATTTGTTAAATTTTTTAAAATGCACTAGAGGACACAAATGTTACTTTTTTCTTATCTATATAACCAAAATATACTTATCTTGAGTGGAGGGGGGGAGAGATAAGCATATCTTGAAAGATCAAGATAAAAGGTTATTAATGTTTTTTCCAAGAATAGTCAGATAAGCTTAACAAACATGTTGGAAATGATAGAAGTTCGAGATGCATCTCATATCTTGACTTTTCTATCCCATATCTTAATTAACAAACCCCCCCTAAAAATATACAAAATTATTTAATTAAAGTGTATCGAGTGTGTCATGTCCTACCTTTTTGAAAAATGTCGTGCCCCGTGTCCCCGTATCCACGTCCATGTTTGTCTCTGCTTCATAGCTTGCAAAAGGTGTGACCAAATATGAAACTGTATTTCAAACTTACTATTTTACAGCTTACAACCAATTCATTCAATGTCGTGGGAAATATTATTCAAATTATAAGTAATTTGACACTGAATAGTAAGTAGCCTGATTGGTAGGTAGGTTTTGTGGGTATGTGAGAGAACTTCTACGACGATGAATTCTCATTGCATCTTGAAGTCAAACAGTGACAGAGCCCAACTGTATATTGAGAATGACCCACAAGTGCCAACCCAAGATTAAGGTTAATTTTCGGAGCTCATTGCTACTTTCCATAAGAGAAACCCACTAGAAATAAGCCCTATTTCATATCTGAGGAGATAGAGGAGTTGACAGGAACCTTGTTTTCCAATCGTTGAATCCTGTTCACAGATAAGAGTGAGAGAGAGAGAGAGGGAGAGAGAGAGAATGTAAAACTAGTTAATCCATGAATCCTGGGGGTCATCAGATGATTTGATGCAAACATACCAATCCAAAAATCCCGAAAGTTTTTCCATTATGAAAATTGCCTTATCTGGACCCAGAGGATTGAATCCTCATTTTGGCTGAACATTATTTGGGCATATCCTCTACCTTTTTACTTGAGGGGGGATGCAAGCTATTCTTTGATTAAAGTTCATTAGGGAATTGTCTTCTTGTTTGTTCCTATGCCAGATACTCCCTGTTTTTTGGGTAATATGTTCTAAATTTCTATAAATAGTTTCATCATAAGCTAGCACTTGCACGGGCTGCTGTGAGGATGATGGCAATCAGCTGGTGGTTTGAGCAATTAAAGCTGTCTCTTTGTTTGTTTCTATTTTTCATGTACTGTTATCATAGTAGTGTCAGTGCCTGATTTTTGGAATTTTCGTAAACAGGTGAGAGCTTCTGGATATGGAGGTTGGTTCCTTCTGAGACTCTCACTTCATGATCCTGTTTTGCCTCTTAATATTGAGGTAGATGAAAATCTCCCAACTGCTACATGAGCATATTTGGTTAGAAAGTACCGGAACTTACTCAAAAAGTGACAACATTGTAGGCACCGAGCATGGAGGACGCTATCAAACTTGGGCTTTCAGTGCTTGCCGCTGTTAATGAGTTCCCTGCTTTGGACACATCTGCCTTGAACAATTTTGTCCAGGCATCGTAAGCTGCCACTGTCAGCTTCACTGTGCATTTTCACACTTCAAAGGTGGTGGTAAATCTAAGCTGCATCTATAGTCTTTACTTATCTGTAGTTCTGAGGTTAATACTTCATTTAAGTGATGACAATGATGTGGAATTATCTGGCTGCAGAGTTTTATGTATATGGAATGGACTACCTGAAAGTAAGATGGGCATCTTCAGTGGTTCTCTTTTGGGTATCAGTTAGAATTTCCGAATAATTTCTGGAGTATTGTGTCCCAATTCTGCTTGAGTTTCCTATGTAAACCTCTTATAAAGCCTCATATTACCAAGTTCTGTATCTGTCTTATGTATCCCGGGTAAATAATATGTAGAGAACCTGGATTTTTCTCTATCCGTATGGCGTTCTACAGTACAAGCAACGGTAAAAATTTTATCATAGCTCATCATAAAGAAGATTTTTTGGTACTGAGAGACTACGGTGAATGTGTGCAAAATTTGACTGACATGACAGCCGGTCATCGCACTTATAGCAGCAATCAACTTCAAACATGCTGGAAGATTTTCTGTTTGTATATGGTTTTTGCAAGTTGAAAGCATCGCGCAAGCCCCATTATTTTGATGCAGCTTTGGATGGACTTAGATTGCAAATAAATCTGAGCAGTCCAGCAGTGAATAATTGCTTGCTTTCTGGAATGAGAGAATGAACACGCCTGCCCGCCCGCCCGCCCGCCGACTGATTGTCGTCGAATAAGGATGAAGAGGCGGCGGCGGCAACTCGTGCAGCTATTCTTTTTCCCCATTGGAAATATCGATACTTGAAACAGATGCGAACATTATTTCTGCAAATTTTGGATCGTTATTGACAAAGAAGCACAATTAAACAAAGCTAAAAGAAGTAACCGCAAATGGAAAATCAGAATCAATCGCAATGACAAGAAGCAAAAAATTGTGTGCTTTTAAGCTAAGCTTTTGAATCTATCTTAGCAGCATCAGCAGCTGCCAACCATCTTCAGCTTATCTACATATGAGAAGCAAACTGAAACCGGGAAACATGACACGTGCGCATGGGGGATGATGAAATTGGGCCCAAGCGGCATGAGAGAGACTTAGCAATACGGAACCGTGTGGCGATGGCCTGAGGGTGGGGGACATACATGCCAAGCTAAGGTGCAATGATCAGCAGGAATCCCAATGGATTAGATACGATAAAGTGCAGTTTTTACCGTATTCATATTCTTCGTGTCTCCTTTTTAATATCTATATTTGTTGTTGTTAGCTAATATATTTAGTTCATCGTTGTCTTTATTAAGTAACGAGTGTTTATCATATTATTCCACTCCTTTAATTTCAGTAAAAAAAATTTATTTTTATTAATCTTTTTTATTTCAAATTCTCAATTAAAATTTGAAGCTATTAAAATTAGTATTTTTTCTCAATATTAATTTTTTTATTATTGTAAATTACAATAGGTATTCCCAAAAGTTTATTTGGTTATTTTTTCATTGGTCAAAAAGACAAGCCTTGGGACCTCTTTTGAGGAAATGGGTTAATCTTCGGTAAATGCTAAAAATACTCCCTTTATTTATAAAAAAAAAAAAATAGTGGTGGTGGACGACATTATCAATGGTCCCACCACCGATGGGAAAAACCCATTTTGGGTTTCTATTCTCTATGGAACCAAAAAAATTGGATATAGCACATAAAATAGAGAGGTTACAAAGTTTTCCGGTCCACAAATGGAAACAACGTTGCAATGAGCTCTTCTCCTTCTCCCTCTCCCTCATAACTCTTTCTAAAGGCTATAACTCTTTCTGATGGTCTCTTAGATTTACAATATATATATATATATATATTCTGGCTTGCATCTCTTTCTCCTTGGGTTCTCTCTCTCTCTGTTTCTGCTGGTTTGCATCTCTTCAACAAGTTTTGAACGAGGGATAAAAATATATTTTTATACCTGAACTTTTCCTCTTCAACAACTTATCTTCTTTTAACTTAAGGGGAGATCGATTATGCCCCTTAAATTATAAAAAAGAGATCTATTACACTTTTCAAATTTCAAAATCTTGCACAAGACATACACGCACTTGGAATTCATTATACATAACTGTTTTATCATTGATGTTGATAAATTATACATAATTATATATCAAAATTTTATATTAATGCATACATACACACACATAGTGCCAACCGCCTCCTTTTTTTCTTCTCTCTTCATCGCTGGCGGCTTGCCATCTTTAATGGCGGCTTTTCCCCATCTTCTTCTTCTCTCTTTGACCGATCCACCATTGCAAACCCACAGATGGGTCAATTGCCATGAAACCCAATCGAGTTTTCATTCATTGGGTTTCATCAATGAAACCCAAAATTGGGTTTCACTATCAACCGCCTAGACATGGCCACGGTTCATGAACCGCCGGTTCCGGTTCAAGAAATCTTTGAACCTGAACTGAACCGCCCAAGGGCGGTTTGAGACGGTTCGGTTCCGGTTCCGGTTCGTGCCGGTTCGGTCAACGGTTTGGACCGGTTCGGTCAACGATTTGAGCTAGTTCGGTCAACGGTTCTGGTTCCGGTTCAAACCGAATTTTTTTAATTTTTTTTAAATATTGTTGTATTCAATTTTGGTCCTTGTTCCGTTGTTCGGTTCGGTTTGGTTTCGATTTTTAATTGTTAAATGTAATTGTAAATATAAATATTCTCAACCATATTTTTAATAAAAAAACACTATTAAAAATTGAAGAAATATAAGTAATAATTTCATTAAAAATAATTAAAACAACTAAACAAGTATGTAATACAAGTAATTAATTCTTACAAATGTGAAAAATAAAAAATAAAAAATAGAATTAGACTTAATTTCATTAAAAAATAATTACAAAAAAAATGTAATACAAGTAATTAATTTTTACAAATGTGAAAAAAAATAAAATATGGACTTGGATCCTACGCATCTTCATTGGAGTCGGAAGTCGCCGTTGTTGAACCATCATTAACCCATTCGTCAGATGATGATGAATGGATAAGTTCTTCTTGACGTCGCATGTTAGCTCTTTCCCAATCATCGAGGCAAACTTGAGCTTCCAATGATTCTGGAGCCAATCTTGATCTTCTTTCGTCCAAAATGTTGCCTCCACTACTGAATGTTTGTTCAACGGCTACAGTTGAAGCTGGAACTGCAAGAAGTTGACTTGCAATAATTGCAAGAGTTGGAAATGTCTCCTTGTGCCTTTTCCACCACTCCAAAATTTCAAAATTTAAACATATATCATCACCAAACTCAAAAACTGTGGTTAGATAAGTTTCGAGTTCCGAATGTGAGCTCGATCTAGGTTTTTTCCTCCTTTGATCTAAAAATTTATGACCCCATTTCATTGGTTGGGAGGAAGAGGAATGCGAAGCCATGGATGGAAATGATTCTTCACTACTAGGAGCAATAACATATGCTTCATATAATTGATTGCATAAAGTTCTAACCTTAGAAATTATAATATTCACATCAATTTCTTCATTATTTTCTAATCCTAACAACGAATAATAGTTAGACAAACACTCAATTAAACCATCAAATTTACACCTAGGATCAAATACCATAGTAACAAGAAAAATTTCAGGAATAAATTGATAATAACGTAACCATTTTTCTCTCATTTCTAAAACAGCATGACAAATTTCTTCAACATTAATTCCTTCCATTAATACACCGGCCACATTCATTGCTTCTATTAACAATTGATGTGAAGTTGGTTTATAAACACTACTAAGTGTATGAGTAGCATCATTAAAAATTCGTAAAATATTCAAAATTGAACTACAAACATTCCACATAGTTGGAAAAATATGATATTGTGGAATATAATTTGCTGCAAAAGAACACAATAAATCTTTATATTCAAAAGATTGATTAAGTAATTTAAAAGTTGAGTTCCAACGAGTAGGGACATCTTTTGAAAAACGTTTTGGGGTTTGACCATTGGAGGTGCAAAAATGTGCCCATGCTTTTGCAGTTCGAGGGTGTACCCAAATATAAGAAATAACATTTCTAATTGGATCTAAATAAGAATTAAGTGACTTAATGCCATCTTGAACACATAAATTTAAAACATGGCATGCACATCTAACATGAAAAAATCTTCCACCAAAATTTGGTTGGCAAATTCTTTTCAATTCATTAATAGAAGCAGTATTAGCCGATGCATTATCAAAAGAAATTGAAAAAATTCTATTAACTAATCTATATTCTTGTAAAATTTGTTGAATTAATCTACAAATATTTTCAGCATTATGACTTTCATCAAAACATCGATACGCAAGAATTCTTTTTTGTAAAACATAATTTTCATCAACCCAATGACAAGTAATACCCATATATGAATGAGTTTGCCAATGATCACTCCAAATATCACTACAAATAGAAACATTAATATTATTGTTTTGAAAATATGTTATCAATTCAATTTTTGAGTTTTTAAACAATTTTAACAAATTCTTTTTCAAAGTATTTCTAGGAATTGATTTAAAACTAGGATTAACAAAGTTTTGACAAAATCGAGTAAAACCTAATTTTTCACCAAAACTAAAAGATAAATGATCAATCGCTACCATTTCAGCTAAACCAGACCTACAATTAACTTCATTATAATGAAATAATTGAGGAGAGTTTGAAGAGGTAGCAAACCCGGATATTTGTGTTTGATTGCGGCTCAATCCAACCTTGAGCAGGTGCTTTGTTTGCAAATGTCGGGCGAAAGTACCATATCCACCTCCTTGCTTGAATTTGTATACCTGATTACAATAATTACAAGATACATCAAATTTACCATCTCCTTTTGGTGTTTTCTTGAAATGAATATTAAAAATATCAGAAGTAGAAATTTTTCCACCTCCCTTTTGTTGAGTTTCACTCTCTTGTGTTTGAAAATTTTGAGCTTCAAACTCAACATTTTCAAAATTTCTACCTTCACTTGCCATTTTTTTGAAAAAAGTATGATAATAAAAAAATATAATAATGATAAAATAATATAGTAACAAGTAATAAATAATTAACAATATAATTGAATAAATTGATAAATAACAAAATGAGAAGATTGAAGAAATTGAAATTGAAATATTAAATGAGAGACAAAATTGAGAGAATAATAGCTTGAGACTTGAGAGAGAAAGGGAGAGAGAAAGTGTGAAAAATGAGTGGGGGAGGGAGGGGTATATATAGATAGGAATTATAAAATTAAAAAAAAATTAATAAAATTGGTGGGGTGGGGGAGGGGAGGGGGGGTTGGCAGCTAACGGTCCAATTTTGGACCGTTGGGGGGGGGGAATTATAAAATTAAAAAAAAAATTAATAAAATTGGTGGGGTGGGGGGGAGGGGGGGTTGGCAGCCAACGGTCCAATTTTGGACCGTTGGGGGGGGGGTGGGGTGGGGGGGGGGCAGGGGTTCCGGTTCCGCGGAACCGGCGATTCCGGTTCCCCGGAACCTTGAACCAGAACCGGACCGAATTTCGCCGGTTCAGTCCGGTTCCGATTCCGGTTCGGCCGGTTCCGGGTCCGGTTCCGGCCGGTCCGGTTCCGGTTCGAACCGCCGGTCCGGTTCAATTTTGGCCATGTCTACGACCGCCATCTTCCTCTTCTTTATCATCAGTTGCCTTCTCTTTTTGTTCTCCCTTCATTGTCGACGGCTTTGGCCGTCAGCTTGCCATCTTTAATGGCGGCTTCGATGAAACCCGATCTCTTTGGGTTTCATCTCAAATGAAGCATAATCAAGTTATCCTACGCTCTGTGTGTATATATATATTTAACAATCATTTTTATGACAGTGATGAGGATGGGACTGCTGCAAACCCAATCGATTAACATATATATACATTATATAAAAGTAACATATATATAATAAATTTTATGTTTATTAAAACTTGATTGATTAACATATATATGTTTATCTAAACCCCATTGATTAATTTATTTGAGGAACCGATTTAAATGTGCATATGATTTTGAGGAATAAATATATATAGTACACAATTATTTAAGGAATCAATTTAACCCATAGCAACATATATACAATATATATATATAATTTATTATATTTATACACACATACAACGATGGGGTGAATGCCAACAATGGAGGCGCGGCAACGGACGACAGCGACGAAAAAGTTGAGGATGGGTTTGAAGAGATAGAAGGTAGAGATAGGAGATTCCCATTTCATCCCTCACTCTCCTCAACCATCGTGTGATTTAACGCGTGATATTGACTCGACAATGAGGGATGTAATAGGTCCCTTTTGTAACTTAATGGGTATAATAGGTCCCCCTTCAAATTAAATGACATAAATTGTTAAATGAGGCAAGTTTAGGGGCATAGATGTATTTTTAGTCGTGGCTAAAGTTTCTTCAATGACTCTTTGCCATAATTGACTTTCTTCCTCCCCTTTTCTATCTTGATTAATAAAGACCTTACAAATTGACCTTAATAGGTTTGATTTGTAGATAAATTAAATCTCACTAGTTACATTTTCCTTACAAATTGAACTGAATGGGGTTTCATTGGCAAACTTGTCCCCAAAAAGATATAGTGAGAATAGGGGAGTGTTGGTCCCTTAAGGTATAATCACTCAAGAGGGGGTGAATTGAGTGATTAAAATTTTTTTCAATTTTAATAAATATTCTTCATTAATGATTTTATTGAAAAATATATATTTCATAAATATAATAAATTATGTTTGAGAATAATAATAAATGTAAGCCACAAAATATAAGAAAAATAAATAAAATAAGGTACGAGATAATTTATAATTGTTCAATGTCTTCACACACACACCTAGTCCACTCTCCCAAGGTCTAACCACCATTGGGATTCCACTAAATCAATTTCACCAACATTTTCACACTAACTCACCTTGAAAACTAGATACACACCTAAATTACAATGGGTTCTAAGCAACCATTACACTAAGGTTTCTACCCTAACTTATCTTGAAAATTAGATTCACCTAAATTTTAACGGTTCTATGAAATCTATACAATTCTCAATAATAATTTAAATGTTTACAAATAATTTATTCACACTTGGACATAAATAAGCAATTAAGAACAAATTATACAAGATAATAATATTTAAATAAATAAATAAATTTGTAATCTCAAATGAAGAAATTTAGATTTGTCGTAGAAGACTTTGAAGAACTTTTCCTTTTTTGCCTTATGCCTCTTCGGTGGATGTGCAATAATATTTCAAAGGTCTCGAATTGTTTGGATACTTTGCTTGAGAGCGTTTGAGAGATTTTAGGTGTTTTGGATATGTAATGAAAGTACTTGGATACTCAAAAAATAAGTTTATGAACTATTTATAGGCATTTTAGCTACTTTTCCAACAGTCAAAAATTTAACCGTTATAGCAGGAAAATTCAGTATAACTTAAAATTAATATGTGCACTTAAATAACTAAGACGGTTTGTAGATCAACTGGCAAGGAAAGGCTTAGGATTTGTTGGAGCTCTAGGATTCAAAACATGGGGGCGTTGTTAAATTCTTTTCATGATAGTTAGAAAAATATTTTATAAATTAATTTAAAATATATTTAAAAAATATGTAAAAAATATTTTTAATAAAAAATAATATTTTTGATAATATATATGCTATGAAAAAATTTAATAAATTAATCTTTAAAAAATATTTTTAATAGAAAATAATATTTTTGATAATACATAAACTATGAAAAATATTTTACTAATTAATCTAAAACACGAGTATCAAGAGACAATGAACCCACTCAAGAGCATATTCATGTTATATTAGGAGGAGAAACCTTAGTTAGCAATTCTTCGACAACTCGTATGATTAAGAAACCTTAGTTAGCGATTCTTCGACAACTCGTAAGTCATACACGTGCCAAGCTGCACCCCCTGATATAACGTGTATGACTTGGCAAGTCATACACGTTATATAACAAACATACATTTGTATCATACTTCAAACTTCGGATTATTGTTTCACTTAAGCATTGGAGGGCCCACATAGGGGAGTCTCCTGCGTGCCTTTCTAACTTTCATTTGTGATCGCAGGCTAAATTTCAGCCTAGCTCACTTGAATGACCTAAAGCCCCTTCTCCCGAAGACCCATCAAAGTCTCTTCCTCTTGACTCCCCGATGGCTCGTTCGGGCAGCATACCTGGAAGCCCTCAAGGACCCATCCGAGTTCTACCTCATCGAGTCTGGCCCTATCCTGTTCTAGATCCATTTGGCCTTGCTCGTGACATCTTGGACCCTTTACCATGGTGAATGACTTTGTTTTGACTAATCTCAAAACAAATAGATTTAATTATTGTAGTTAGACAACAACAGTTGTGCTTCTCGTTCGAGCCATTGCAGACTGGTTTGTTGGCTTTTTATATGTTTTCTACAGACAAATCTAATTGTTATTTGTGAAATACAATAATCTATCTGAATCTACAAAGAAGAAAATAGTCTGAGGGCATGAGGATGTTTTTGTAACATCTTGCATCGAGCAATAGAAATGACCTGATCAACTTACACTGATGGGCCTACGCAAACTTCTAGGGGTCATCCATCCTTGACCTAGCCTAGCTCAAGTAAGCCTAACTCGAGAGTTCTTTATCCATATTCGGCCCAAAATGTATCCAAGTAGTGTTGTTCCCTTCCTTATTGTAGTTAGACAATAATAGTTGTGCTTCTCGTTCGAGCCATTGTAAACTGATTTGTTGGCTTTTTATACGTTTTCTACCGACAACGCTAATTGTTATTTGTGAAATACAATAATCCATCTAAATTTACAAAAAAGAAAATAGTCTAAGGGTATGGGGATGTTCTTGTAACATCTTGTATCGAACGATAGGAAGGACCTGATCAACTTACACTGATAGGTCTATGCGAACTTCTAGGGGTCACCCATCCTTGACCTAACCTAGCTCAAGTAAGTTTAACTCGAGAGTTCTTTAACCATATTCAGCCCAAAATGTATCCAACTAGTGTTGTTCTCTTCCTTACTACTCTAGCTCGGACCGCCTTTTCCAAGGGTTAGCTTTGATACCATCTGTGATGCCCTGTACACCCTATTCCCACCACGGGTGTCACTGTTTTCGCGCAAATACTTTGATACTTTAGTCAGACACTGAGGATGCTGAAAATTATAAAGCAGAATTTTTACTAGTATCAAATGCGTACCTTCTTTGAAATGAGCGTCTACTTATTTATAAAGGGGTATGGAGTAATCTTAAGTATTCCAAAATTAGGATTTTTACAAATGACATTCATCTCTTACAAATGATATTTATCCTCTCGAAGAGATTTTAAGATGTTATAGTTATCTTGATTTACGCATTGCATGGGACTCCCCCCATACTCGAGGAAATGTTTTGGCGATGAAACCGCCCTCAAGGCTAATTCTTGGGTCAGTTGTGGTTGGCTTGCAGCGACCCTACCGAGGTAGGGGATTGCCTTCTTCAATAGGGCCGCAAGGGCACCTTGTAGTTGTATTTGTCAATCTACGGCATGGCATCACAGGTCCATGGCTGCTTGTGACCACCTATCACGGAAGGCTTGTTCTTTTGCGATCTTTTATCATTTGGTCATTCCTATTAATTTTGGGTTAACCCACTTTTTATTGTTTATTAATTAATTTTAAGTTTTAATATTTTTTCTCATAACACTATTATTATTTAAAAGATTACTTATATTGTAAATTATTAAAAGTAGTCATGTCGTTTGCATAAATTTAACGTAAAAATAAATAAATAAAACTTAACCATAGGACCTTAGCCTAAAAAGAAGATTCCTTGACTAAAAGATTCCCACACGGCAGGCGCAACAAAATCCAAACCAATCTCACGACAAACGAGGGCTGTGGCCCACAATGACGGTCTTCATGTGCACAGTAACAATCTTAATCATTTGTATGCCTACGCTGCTTACATATATCATTTATACAAAGGTATAGTACTTAAAAAGTGATGAACATTATTAATTGTATTTTTATTATTATATTATTTTTAAATATAATAATTAATTTGAGTATTAAAATATCTAGGAGACAAGAATATCTCACCCTTCTTTTTTTCTTATTGGAAGAGCACAGGACATGTCTGAACACGAAGATATCCAAAACAAATCATGAATTGGATAGTGATGGATCTTTCAACTCTAATCATATATATATATATATATATATAAATAAGTTATTTATTAAAAAAATTAAAATTATTTTTATTGATAAAATTATTTTTATTTTGATTTTTAAATTTAAAAAAAATATTTTGGTATTACTTATTTAATTAAGAATTTATATTTAAATTTTAATTTATTTAGACATTGATATGCATAGGCAAAAGCGGCTATCAGTTCATGCCCTTTGGCACGTGAATAGAATTTGATTCTTCTACTTTTGAAAAGGTGAATTAAACTTTTGTATTTTTTAAAAGAATTAAATAAATCCTCATAGTTTCATACTCAAAGCCAAACACAGTTGAAGTAGCAACTTAACTGAATCTCAAAATGAATTTTTGGTCACAATCAAACCTCATTCATAGTTATTTATCAAAATTATTTATAATCAAACAACCTTACCTCGTTTGAATCAAACTTCATAGTTATTAATTCCAAAGTTGTTTATAATAATCAAAGAATCTAAATGCATTAAAAATGCGTAGTTATTAATACTATGCATTTAATTCCATAGTTATTAATACTAAAAATAAATACATTAAATGCATCATATGGAGTGTCACTCACTTGCTAACAAAACTGAATAGAATTAAAAATTTCATTTTATGTAATAAAAATTATATAAAGAGTCATGTTACTTGTGCATTATTTATGTACATTTTAAGTTATACAATGCACATAAATGACATAAATATCTTTTACTTCAGCGTCTTGGATGAGAACATTTTAGACATTTAAAAATTATTATGTAGTTCAAGATATATACCATGATATACTAATAATATTTTTTTATATAAAATATATTAAATACACTTTATCAAGTGCTCACTTATTAACTAAATAAGATTGAGAATTTCGCACAAGCTACACAAAAGAATGGAAGGAAAAAAATAAAGGTTTTAAGATTTTAGAAATGGAAAAAAGAGAGAGACTTTAGCCAAACGGGGCCTTAGCCCAAAAAGACGGAACCTTTTCAAAAGATTATCACGGGACACGCGGGGCCAGCACCAATTCAGAGTGATAAAGGTCCCATCCCACTCCCATTCGCCGGCCAAAACATCTTGTGGGACCCACACCCCAGCTTCCCGAGACGCCCCCCATTCCAATGGATGCAAAACGATTTTATTTAAAAAGTATTTTTTTAATTAATTATAGATCTCTAGAATCTTACAATTTGTCAAACTAATTCTTACATCTCTTAAATTTTAGTTATTTTTAAGAAATAACATGACTAATTTTAATAATTAACTAAAAGAATTTTAAATTTCAAAAAGTGTCCAAAATAAATAGTCAAAATTTAAGAGTTATGCCATTAATTTAATTTTTTAAAAAAAATTAAATACCAAATTTGGTGAAATATTATTTTGTTTTCTTTAACTTGCTTTTAATAAAAAAAAAAAAGTGAATTAAGAGGTGAAATTGATATTCCTTCGTTGGATGCAAAAATTACCCATAATTTTAAAAACATTACAATAACCATCATGAGCTTTGAGGTAATTATAAAGAATATCTCTTCGCGAGAAAGCATTTGCATGATTGCCCTAAGGTTGGCCTAGTTGAGATTAAATCGGACCAAGAAGCACTAATGCCATGCCACTCCCTAGTGTGGTGTGAGCTTGGTCTTTCACTTGCTTTTCACGTGGTGTTATCTCGCTGCAAAACAAGACAATAAGGAATGACAAACGAGTGTAACAAAAGATAATAAATAATTATTGGCAACATACATGTTAACACTGAATTTTTGTTTGCACAGTTCAAGCTTGCCTACATTTCCGATGAAAGAATGCCTTTTTGATTGCACGGTTCGGGCTAACCTACATCTGCAATGAAAGAATGCATTTTGTTTGCATGGTTTGGGTTGACCTACATCAACGATAGATATACTAAAGTTTTGATGACGTGGTTTGGACTAATCTATATCCACGGTAGAGATATAGAGGTTTTGGTGATGCGGTTTGGACTAGCCTACATCTACAATAGAAATACAAAAATTTTGATGATATGGTTCAGATTAGCCTACATCTGTGATCAAGGAATGTCTAAGAAGGTAGTTGTAAGTGCCATAGAGAATAACCATAAGCGTTTCAGGAAATAATTATAGATGCGCCAAAGATTAATCAATTACAGATGTTTTCATTTTCAAAACATCTTGATGGAGATTGAAAAAATAAAGTTTTATAATTTAAATGATTTTTCTAAATGTGTTTCAAAATTGATGTTAAAATATTGGAGAAAATAGAGAAAAATATTTTAAAAAGATAAAGACAAACTTTCGACCGATTCTAAGGAACGGTCTACCATTTTGGTTCTTGTTATCGACCAATTTCTATAGCCCGTCGACAGGTCAAAATCAAGCTCTCGATCGTGAGCAGTCGACAACCATTACATTAGGATTACTTGATCTTTTTCAAGCATGTCAACTGTTTTTACCCCTAATGTCGATCGATTTTCAAATTTATGATCTAACTTATCGATTGATTTTTAGAATCTGTCGATAGTTTTTTTCGCAGACTTCTCCAACAGCTAGTTTTGGCAGTTCATTAAATGTGCCAACTACCCACCAACGTCCATATTTTTGGAAGCACTTATCAACTATTATAAATAGAGGGTTGGTGGACCATTTAAAACTCTTAGAAAAATTTATTACAAAACTTCCATGTACTCAAATCATTCAAGTGCTCATTTTCTCTCAAAGGCTTTGCATTTAATTGTATCATTTGACTTCAAGTCTTGTATTTTTTTTTAGAGATCTTGTAACTAAGAAACTTATTTATTAGACTCTCTTTTCTGTAAAATCCCTTAAGTTTCCTAGCAAGATTGCTAGGGGGCTTACATTGATTATAAGAGAGTATAATTCCTAATTTTGGGACTAGAGAGCCTACTTGAGATCAAGTAGGATGATATAATGAAGTGTTTGAATTCCTCAGTGAGGAGTTAAGGAAGTGGATTAGGCCATTTGGCTGAACCACTATAAATCTTGTGTGTCCCTCTATTACTTTTACTTTTCATTCCATTTATTTTGTTAAGCATTTCCATCATTTATCATCAATTTCACTAAATCCTTATTTTCAACAAAAAGATTTCATTTTCAATCAAAAATTTTAAATAACCTAATTCACCCCCCCCTCTTGACTTGTGGTGTTATTGTTATACAATTATATCAACTTCCATATGAAAAGATAGCCTCATGCATGGATGCTTTTGCTGACGTAGTTTGACATGTCCCACCTACGTCTGCGATAAGAATATTATAGCAAAAATGTCGTTATATCTCTATAGCAAGGATATCATGAGAATACCATATATAAATGTTCAAGAAGATGTCCATTCATAAGCACCTTTGTTGACATGGTTTAGTGAGTCTTGCCTACATCTGCAATTAGAACATTAGAAGGAGTAGCTGGAGATTGGATAACATAAATGATGATGAGACTAGTGATGATAATAATATTTTCATTTTGTTTACATCCGTGGATGCATGTGTATTACACAAATATATTTTTTGTTTATGCAGTTCGTTGCATCTCGCCTTACGTTCGCGATGATACATTAAGGAAATACTTAGAGCTTGACAAGTGTTTCTCTCCATTAGTATTCACCGTATTTTATCTCCTCAACTTGAGTGTCGAATTGGCTAGAACGATTGAGGATAAATTGATCTGGCTTACAGTTTCGGGCTAGAAACTCCAACCGATTGTTTAAGTTGTGACATCCCTAGGTTGAGTGACCCGAGCATTGGTGGAACTTGCAAAAAGTGTTCAAGTCCTTTCCTCAGGGTTTTTTTTTTTTTTTTTTTGGGGGGGGGGGTGGCTGCACTCCTCACCCTACAATTTAGATAGCCTTAATCAGTTTGGATGTTCAGTGTTGAAATGGTGAGGAGGTTTAAACTCACCAGTGTGTGAGTGTAGTTGTAGCACAAATATAAATTTCGGACAAGTCCGGGTCGATTCACTGGGAGGTTTATTTAACAAAAGAATTGTTCATTCGGGTTGATTTATCCAAAGAGAACTAAGTTTTCTTGATTATGAAAAGGTTTTTTTTTTTTTTAATATTAAAAAGGTCTTGGGTTGAGGCGAGTTCAGAACCAATGCCTAATAAATCTCTTATAGCAATTTAAACAGCAACATTAATCTGAAATAAACAGAGGATCATTTGGTAGTTATAATTCAAGATACAAATGATTCTCAGCTAAGCAACCCTCATACATGATATGAGGGTTCTAGGTTAAGATGTCATTGTAAATTTTATTATACTACAGACTATGATTTGATTGTCTGAGCTTGGGTATATCTCATCTCCAATTCTAGCAACTCTCATACATGACATGAGAGTTCTAAGTTAGGATGATGACCCAATTCATACTCACAAAATCATTTACACACTCAACTCAAGTTTAACTCAGATAAATCTTGAATTCATCAAGGTTTGGCTTATCTTGAGATTCAAGAACATTGGACACTGTCCTCGCCTTAACCCAAGATTAAATTTAGCTACTCATTTCCATTTAAAAGTTAATTGACAAGAATTTAAATGACGTAACTTAAATAACAGAATTTAAATGATAAGAATTAAATGACAGAAACTAACCGGCCATTTAGGCGGTGGATAATTAAAAGACAAGAATTAAAATTGCAGAAATGTAAAGGCAGAAATTAATCGGCCATTTATGCGGTGGATAATAAAGTAATAATAAATGAGATAAGAATTTAAAAGAAGAAAGAAAGGAAGTAAGAGAAAACAATAGAGAGAATAAGAGCAATTCTCTAAGAGAAATTCTAAGAACAAAACTAAACTTTGATTCAAGTAATAACAACCTCCTCACAAATGCACCAAAGTGAGCTATTTATAGCTCACAAGATGTAATACAAGCCACACAATTATTCAACAAAACATTCACCTAACTAATGGAAGAAAATTAGGTAAAAGACAAAAAATACAAAAGACTTTGTGTGGTGGACTTCTCATAAGAATACAAAAGACTTTAGGTGGTAAATCACTTATAAAAAGAATTACAAAACAAAGAAAAGTCTTCTACAAATTGGGCTTTGTTAGGCCTTTGATTGGTCTTGGGCCTTTGGTTGATCTTGAGCCTTTGGTTGGATTCCATTTGATAGTTGGGCCAAGTGCACTTGAAACATCCTCCAGACTCCATAATTGGCCTTTGAATTTGAGCAATAAAAATGGGTAATCCAATGTTTTCGATTATGCCCCTAATTAATTGTAGAAGCCAACTTCCTTGCTTCACCCTGAAATAGTATGTAATACGAATAATTATTTACTTTAAGAATAAATATAAAGCCAAAATAAGGATATAATTCATTAGGATATAGGAAATATTGACCCTTATCACACCCCCCAACTTGAATATTGCTAGTCCCTTAGCAATCAAATTATACACCAGCCATGATCTAATCGCAATACTTGCATGAATATAAAAATTTCAAATTTGAAACCAAAATGCGTAGAGTAGAACATTCAAAATAAGTCGAACATTCAAAATTAGATTTATGGTTAAAGGTCATACAATCTTAGTAATGACAATCAGGATAATCAATACACAGATTTACTCCCTCAAAGTTTTGACTCAAAACCTTACCGTAGATTTTCCATCCAATAAAAACGATTCCTTAGGTGTACACACAAGGGGGTGCACCGTTATAGGAGTAAATGTAAAACAAGTTCAAACTCGGTGTCATACCAAATACAAAGAATTTATTTTCATAAAAGAATAGGGAAATTAACATAGCTTCATGACTGGAATAATGTCATAGATAAATAACTTTTGAATTTAAACATAATTCCTTGCTCCGAATTCGAATCCTGAGATCACATGATTTATAGCATCAAGAGGGACCAAACTGGGTTGTAATGGGGCTATGAGCTTAATACGGGTTGTCAAAGAAAATGGTAAAGTGTGCAAATGGTGTGTTAGGTTTTTTTTTTTTTTTTTTTTTACGCTAATCTCAAACTGGATATAATGTTTTCTTCAGCATTTGTTTTGAAACACTTATGCTGAATAACTAAGAGAACTTCCCTTTTTTTTTCTTTTTTTTTTTTTTCTCTTTTTTTTTTATTTAAAAATACTGAGATAGACTGATTCCTAGAAACACACCAGGTTGGACAAACTTCATATGGTTTCAGGTTTAGACAAAGGCAAGGAAAGAAATTGTGCTAAGAATAGCTCAAATGGGCTAGCAAGTGAGGATAATGTAAAGAAAGAAAAAGGTTAATAGGCCCAAATTGAAAGTAATTGATCCCCCTATCATACTTCTATAAAACAATGTTATTCAGTCAACTAATTCAGAGTTTGAAACCAGCCAAATTCATCCGCTATCATACTAGACATTCAAAGCAAATTGATGTTTTGAAGCTATTGAAAAGATGAGATAAACAATAAAGCATATTTAGAGTAAGTGTTATTTCACTCAGAAGTAACGATTATCAGGCTCAAACACTCACTCGGGTAATAGTCTCTACTTCTGTTGAGGGATCATGCAGTGTGCTAATCAGCTAATTACTATTGCCTTTGACTTTATGACCGATAAACCAATTTCTAATTATTGAACACCCGATGCATGCAAATCATCTATTCTAATTCCATACATATACGTTTTCAAATAAGAAATTAATGCATTCATGATTCATATTGCAAATTCAAATGGCTATCAGTGTATAATTCCAAAGCTTTAGGGATAGCATTATTTAAAGCATGCACATTTTTTTTTTCCACACAAAACTACAAGCATGTAATTGCAAATTCACAGTTAAACATAGACCAGATAATTCATAAATATACCTTACTCCCCCCAACTTGAATTGCAGTAATAAAATAGGGTTGTTAGGAATACCTGTAACTCCATAAGTCCATAGATTTACTATGAACTGCTAAAACTCAAACAAACAAATGAGCATACCATATATATATATTTTTATATTTTCACACCAAAATAAAAATTTCATGCAAGTCATAAGATAAACAAAATATGTCTCAAGAGTACAAAGTATTCCTTACTCAGCCATCTTATTATAGACTCGCCTAACAACATTCCACAGTTTTTTTTTTATATATTTTTTTATTATTTTTTATTTTCTTATTTTTAAGAACACAAGAAAAAATTTTTTGTACAAGTCATAGGAGATGCATCTCAAGAGTACAAAAAGTACTCCTTACTCAGCCATCTTATCATAGACTTGCCTTACAGGGATAATTCTAAATTAATCGAACCTTTTTGTCACTTGTTTTTGATTGCCTTAGACCAATCTATCCGAGGTTCATAAGGATCGTGCTGTGAAACATAAGTATGTAATTTCTCTAGCAGCTCCTCGATGGTGGATGCAGAAATAAGAATCTTTCTTGCTGAAGGAGAAATGAACTGTTGGTTCATAGCCTGATCAATAAAAGAGAGCAACCCATCGAAAAAATGGTTAACATTTAAAAGTCCAATGGGTTTGGTATGCAAATTGCTCTTGGCCCAAGAGATTATACAGAAGATTTCTTCAAGTGTACCAAAACCTCCTGGTAAACCGATGAAGGCGTTTGACTGATAAATCTTACAAGCTATGCGCTCAGACATAGAAGTCGTTTCTACAAGTTGACCGCGTGTAGTCCCAGAAATACGTGGTTCAGCCAAAGGGATTGGCATTACACCTACCACATATGATTTTCCAAAAAGTGCAGCTTGTGAAACATAACCATTCAACCCACGACTTCCCTCTCCATATACCAAATTAATATTTTTCTCTCCTAATGTTTTGCCTGGTTCGCTTGCTGCAAGTGCGTAACAAATATCACTCCCAAGTTGAGAGCCACAAAGTACACATATGGTTTTGATTTGACGAACTAACTGGCCTTCCATGTTTGTTTCTTTTGTATGCCCTGGAAAGAGGTTTGGCAATCAAAAGTAGCTATACAACAATTCAACAAGAAATAAATACAAACAAAATCATGCGTATGTACAAGTAATTGTGATTGTGGCTCACATCTTCCTCTGGTTTTACGTCTAGAAATGGCTTAAACATTTTCTATGAAGCGAGGATAAGCTTCCCATCCAATTTTTTTATAGATTGACAAACATGGTTGTTTTTAGTCAGATTCCCAAGACTATAGCATTGGTGGTCACTTATAAACTGGGTCCATAAAGCAAGAAGTTCTCTTTGCACTATTCCACATGAATGCGTCTCAAGAGTCAATCGGATATCATCCAATGACTCCTTACCCAGTCCATCCTTTATGAAACTAATTTTATCTTCTCGATTTACGGACGTAAACCCCACAGATTTGCATCGAGTGTTACAGGTCCAACAAGCACACTTGTGATAACCATTCACACTTTTAGCTCTTCGTTTCTTCGCAAAACTACTCTTCCCTAAGCCCAGGAAGTGCTTAAAACTAGGTGAAGTTTTGCCAGCTAATTGAACTTTTGCTTCGATCAGCCAACGAATATTTTCAGGAATGTTATTACGCATCAAAAGCCTAAGTTTTTCACACCTAGCAGCATAAATTTTTTTAAATCATTCATTGGGAGAGATGGATAGTATTTGCGAATTTTTGATAGCTGAAGATCCATATTTTTTTTTTTTAAAGAAAACTCTAATACGAAGAAAGTAAAGAATTATAAACTTTACAAAAGGGATGAGAGTACCTGATCGAAGAATAACACAAAGGAGAGAAGATTGAGCTCAAGAAGAGTGGCTTGCCTCATACAGATTTGGAGTCTCTTATAAAGCAATGGGCATCACTATTCGACACTTGGCTCGAGGCATGCCATAATTGCACCTTCAAGTTTGGTGTCGTTTAGCGTCTCATTTTTCAACATTTGGCAGTGTGCCTCTTTCTTTATAGGGCAGTGTGATTGTACTGCCCGAGAAGAATGGCTACCACCAGCATCAATTCTGTCTCTCGAATTTTTTTTTATTTTTTTATTTTTTTTGGTTTTTTTTTTGTTTTTTTTAGGGGCCTAATAAAATCATATATACTACACAAAATAATATTATCGAGTCAAATAAAATTATTTGCACAATAGATCAAATTCAAACACCAATAAATGCCTAAGTACACCTTACCCCCCAACTTAAATTGTGGATTGTCCTCAATCGGCAATAAAAGAATAGAAAATAGGCATACCTGGCGGTCTTCAATGCATGAACTCGTATGCAAAATTTTTATTTAGACTGCACACAGAGAAACACTATTGAAGTAATGCAGAAAAGAAACAAATTTTTTATATTCTTTTTATTTATTTATTTAATTTTTAATTTTTTTATTAATTAATTTTATTATTATTATTATTATTATTATTATTATTATTATTATTATTATTATTATTATTATTATTATTATTATTATTTTTATATCCGAATTCCAAAGATATCCATTTAACCTAAATGGAAAGGTGGTCTTTTAACGTCAGATTCCCAGACGAATGTGTTCCTAAAGGTCACTTAACCACCGACG
Organism: Diospyros lotus; assembly: GCF_014633365.1. NCBI lineage: Eukaryota > Viridiplantae > Streptophyta > Magnoliopsida > Ericales > Ebenaceae > Diospyros > Diospyros lotus. Next base: position 14,241,589 of record NC_068340.1, read on the forward strand.
GTGGATCACCCAATTCCACCATCTTGTCATTTCCTTCAACAAGATCTTTCTCAGCTATGCCTAGATATGGTTTCAGCCTTTGACCATAAATACTTTAAAACATTGTCCAGACTCTTTGATTTCAATTTCTATTGCCCCATATTCTGATATGGTCTTGATTGTATAGGGTCCTGTCCATTTTGATCTCAATTTCCCTGGGAACAAATGAAACCTTGAGTTGTAGAGAAGCACCTGCTGACCAACATGAAAATTTTTTTTGTTGATGTGTTGGTCATGCAACTTTTTCATATGCAACTTAGACAATTTGGCATTTTCAAATGCTTCATCCCTAAGTTCTTCAAGTTCATTAAGTTGCAATTTCCTGTTGAGGCTCACTTCTGTTGATTCCTCATTAATCTTCCTAATGGCCCAGTAGACTTTGTGCTCTATTTCAACTGGCAGATGACATGGCTTGCCATATACCAACCTATAGGGAGACATGTCTAGAATGGTCTTGTATGCAGTTTTATAGGCCCAAAGTGCATCAATCAACCTCAAGGACCAATCCTTGAGGTTAGAATTGACTGTTTTCTCTAAAATCCTTTTGATCTCCCTATTGGCCAATTCAGCTTGGCCATTGGTTTGAGGGTGATATGAGGTTGCAACCTTATGGACTACTCCATATTTTCTCATTAATTCAGCCACTGGTTTGTTGCATAAATAAGAACCTCCATCACTTATGATGGCCCTAGGCATTCCAAACCTACTAAAAATATTTTTTTTCAAAAACTTCATTACAACCCGATGATCATTTGTTCTTGTTGGGATTGCTTCTACCCACTTGGACACATAGTCAACAGCTAACAAGATGTACTCGTGTCCACCTGAATTAACAAATGGTCCCATGAAGTCTATTCCCCAACAATTAAAAATTTCTAACACCTGAATGGGTTGCAAGGGCATCATATTCCTCTTGGTTAGGCTTCCTAGCCTTTGGCATCTATCACATGAGCTACAGAACTGATGCACATCTCTAAACATAGTAGGCCAAAAGAATCCACTTTGTAAGATCTTGGCCAATGTTTTTCTTGTGGAGAAATGACCTCCACAAGCAAGAGTATGACAAAAATTCAAAACATTCTGTTGCTCATGCTCAGGGATGCACCTTCTTAAAATTTGGTCAGCAGAATACTTATACAAGTAAGGGTCATCCCAAAAATAAGTCCTAACCTTCCGAAAGAATTTTTGTTTATCTAGCTTGGTCCAATGATTTGGAATTAGACCGGTGGCTAGATAGTTGGCTAGATCTACATACCATGGTGTAACAGAGGTTAAGGTATCATTGATAAGGAAGAGCTGTTCATCTGGAAAGGTGTCCCTGATTGGTTCCTTGTCTAGATTAAGGTCTTGGCATGGAAGTCTAGACAAATGGTCTGCCACCACATTTTCTACTCCTTTTTTATCTTTGATTTCTATGTTGAATTCTTGGAGTAACAAAATCCACCTAATAAGACGCGGTTTGGCATCTTGTTTGGTGAGCAAGTATTTCAAAGCAGCATGGTCAGTGAAAACAATGACCAATGACCCCACCAGATATGATCTGAACTTCTCTAATGCAAAAACTACTGCCAATAGTTCCTTCTCAGTTGTTGTGTAATTTTTTTGGGCTTCATTGAGGGTTTTACTGGCATAGTAGATGATATAAGGTTTTTTATCTTTTCTTTGCCCTAGGACTGCTCCTACAGCATAATCACTTGCATTACACATGAGTTCAAAGGGCAATGACCAATCTGGTGGTTGAATAATGGGGGCTGAGATGAGAGCATTTCTTAACCTCTCAAAAGAAGTTTGACAAGATGATGTCCACTCAAATGGGACATTCTGGGAGAGCAAATTACACAGAGGTCGGGCTATGCTGCTAAAATATGCTATGAATCTCCTATGGAACCCAGCATGCCCCAAGAAAGACCTGATGTCCTTAACACTCTTAGGGACTGGTAATTTTTGGATGGCTTCTACTTTGGCTTTGTCCACCTCCATTCCCTTAACAGAGACAATATGCTTTAGGACTATACCTTGTTTGACCATGAAATGACATTTTTTCCCAGTTAAACATAAGGTGGGTTTCTTCACAACGAGCTAGAACTCTCTCTAAATTCTCTAAACATGCCTCAAAACTAGCTCCATAGACAGAGAAATCATCCATAAAAACTTCCACAATGTGTTCTGTCATCTCACTAAAAATACTCATCATACACCTTTAAAAGGTGGCAGGGGCATTACATAGTCCAAAAGGCATACGTCTATAGGCAAATGTCCCAAATGGACATGTGAAAGTGGTATTTTCCTGGTCCTCTAGGGCAATGTCAATCTAGTTATATCCTGAATAACCATCAAGGAAACAATAGAATGCTTCCCCAGCTATTCTTTCAAGGACTTGGTCCAAGAATGGCAATGGAAAATGGTCTTTTTTAGTCATTGCATTGAGTTTTTTGTAATTGATACATACTCTCCATCCGATTTGGATGCGAGTAGGGATCAATTCATTCTTTTCATTTCTCACCACTGTGACTCCAGACCTTTTTGGGACCACTTGAGTGGGGTTAAACCCACTTTGAATCCGAGACGGGGTATATAATACCCGCATCCAGCAACTTTAGCACTTCTTTCCTAACCACCTCTTTCATGTTAGGATTGAGTCTCCTCTGCATTTGCCTAACAGGTTTAGCATCCTCCTCTAGAAATATCCTATGAGTGCAAGTCAAAGGGCTAATTCCATGCAAGTCTGAGATGGTCCAACCTAAGGCTTTTTTATGAGCTCTCAGAATGTTTATCAGTTGAATTTCCTGTTGGGATGTCAAAATTGAAGAGATGACTATGGGGAGTGTGTTCTCATCACCTAGAAATGCATATTTTAACTCACTTGGCAAAGGTTTCATTTCAGGTATGGGTGAGGTGTTATCAGATTGTGACTCCTCATTGTTCAGAGAACCCAATGGTTCTGATTTGGGAATCCATTGAGCCACAGGCATTGCTTCTTGCTCCCTAGTGTTCTCCAATTCTTTTAACTCTCTCTCTTCTTGATCTTCTTCCATAGATTTGTTCAAAAATTCTTTAACAAAATAGTCCTCAGTTAATGTTTGAACCAAATCTACTTCCTCCACCTCATTCTCAGCTATGTGTTGTTTGAAAACTCTAAAGATATTCATCTCTATAGTCATGTTTCCAAATGATAACTTAAGTATTCAATTCCTACAATTAATTATGGCATTTGAAGTTGCTAGGAATGGTCTACCAAAAATGACTGGAACAGGGGGTTGAGGGCCTTGATGAGGTTGTGTGTCCAAGACTATAAAATCAACATGGAAGTAAAATTTGTCCACCTGCACTAATACATCCTCCACTATCCCCCTAGGGACTTTGATTAACCTATCTGCAAGCTGTAGGGTAACTCTTGTTGGCTTGAGTTCTCCTAAGCCCAGTTGCTGATATACACTATAAGGAAGCAAGTTGACACTTGCTCCTAGATCTAAGAGTGCTTGGTCCACCCTCTGGCTTCCAATTATGCAAGAAATGGTTGGGCTACCAGGGTCTTTGTACTTAGGAGGTGTTTTAAGTTGCAGGATGGAACTCACCTGTTCAGTTAAGAATGCTTTCTCATGGATGTTGATATTTCTTTTAACAGTACACAAGTCTTTTAAGAATTTTGCATAAGATGGTGTCTGTTTGATTGCATCAAGGAGAGGAATGTTAATCCTCACCTGCTTGAACACTTCATAAATATCAGCATTTTGTTTTTCCCTCTTTGTTTGAGTAAGTCTTTGAGGGAATGGTGGTGTAGGGTTGCTCTTGAATTCTTCCACCTTATTTTTTTCTTTAGCTTCCTTTTTTTTGTTTTCAAGTTTTTCCTCCAAAGTTGGAGCATTATCATTTTTTATATTTTCATTTTGTTCTTCTTCTTGTGCATTAGGTTGGCTTGTCCTAGGATCATCTGGTTTGTCAATTATTTTTCCATTCCTAAGGACAGTAACTGCTTGCACCTGCTCATGATTATTGTTCTCACTATTTGATGATTCCACTTGATTTGTTTGCCTCACGGGGTTGGGATTTGGTTGAGAAGGGAATTTCCCAGGTTCTCTCACAGTCAAAGTTTGAGTTAGCTTGGTTAGCTGACTCCTCATATCCTCAATTGCCCTATTTGTTTGCTCCTGGAATTTTGCTACCTGAGCATTGTTCCCCATCTGCCCTTGCATAAATTGTTGTAGAGTATCCTCTAAGGATCTTTTATGCGGTGGCTGATAAGAGCCAGATGGTCCTTGGTTAGGCTGGTAGGGCTGTGGCTGAGGTTGTGACTGTGGTTGTGAGGGAAATGGTTGGTGTGGCTGAGATGCTGAGTCATTTCTCCAAGAGAAATTTGGGTGGTTCCTAGAATTTGGATGGTAGGTGTTTGAGTTTGGGTTGTGCCCTTGATAATTTCCACCCTGATTTTGGTTTTGGTATATCCTACCCTCTGTTTGCCTTGGTTGTGAGTTTGAAGTTTGGCCATACAGTACTTCTTTGAAAGTAGGGAGAGTTGGACACTCCTCTGTTCTATGGCTATTGGCTTCACATACTACACAATGCACCTCTACCTCATTGACAACCTTCATTTTTTTCATCTCCAATTCTTCCATTTTCTTTGTCAACAGAGCTAATCTCGCACTGATGTCATCAGTTTCATTTAAATGGAGTTTTCCCTTTGGTTGTGGATTGTATTGGTCTCTCAAATCTCCCATGGTTAATGGTCCAACTTCCCAACTTCTAGAGTTTTCAGCTACATGGTCAAAGTATGCAACAGCTTCTTCAGGAGTTTTTTCATAAAAATCACCATTACACATGGTGGACACCAGCATTTTCAAATTAGGAGTTAAGGCATTAAAGAAGAAACTAACTACCCGCCATTGCTCAAAGGCATGGTGTGGGTAAGAATGCAAGAGGTCCTTGAAACGTTCTCAAGTTTGAGCAAATGTTTCATTTGGTTTACAGACGAAATTCATCATTTGCCTTTGGAGTGATGCTGTTCTATTAGATGGGAAGTATTTTTTTAGAAATTTTGTTTGCATCTCCCTCCAAGTTCCTATTGATCTAGGCTCTAGAGTCCCTAACCACATTTTTGCTTTATCCTTGAGTGAGAATGGGAAGAGCTTTAGTCCAACAGTGTCCTCATGTATATTTTGATCCCCACAAGTACCTCATACCTCTTCAAAATCCCTCATGTGTGTATATGGATTTTTAGAATCCATACCATGAAATGTGGGGAGCATTTGTATGGTACATGGTTTAAGGATAAATCGATGATGGTTTATTGGTAGGATTCTGCAAGAGGGAGTGGTTTGCCTTAGAGGGTGCAAATAATCCCTGAGGGGTTTAATCTCATCACCATCCAAGGGATCATGTCCTCCATGATCACTCCCGTGAGTAGATAGGTTTTCAATTTGCTGAGACATTATGGATTGTAAAAGTGATATTTCAGTCTCTGATAAAGAATCTATAGAATGATTTGACTCAGTTTGATGGTTTAAGATTCTACCAGATCTAAGTCTCATACAATTTGAATAATATGCAAATAGTTTAGAAGAAAAAAAATAATAATAATATTAAGAACAAAGTTACCCGTGGAGTGAATTTTTTTTCTTCTGTTGCACCTCCCCGGCAATGGCGCCAAAATTTGGCTGCACTCCTCACCCTACAATTTAGATAGCCTTAATTAGTTTGGATGTTCAGTGTTGAAATGGTGAGGAGGTTTAAACTCACCAGTGTGTGAGTGTAGTTGTAGCACAAATATAAATTCCGGACAAGTTCGGGTCGATTCACTGGGAGGTTTATTTAATAAAAGAATTGTTCATTCGGGTTGATTTATCCAAAGAGAGCAAAGTTTTCTTAATTGTGAAAATGTTTTTTTTTTTTTTGAATATTAAAAAGGTCTTGGGTTGAGGCGAGTTCAGAACCAATGCCTAATAAATCTCTTATAGCAATTTAAACAGCAACATTAATCTGAAATAAACAGAGGATCATTTGGTAGTTATAATTCATGATACAAATGATTATCAGCTAAGCAACCCTCATACATGATATGAGGGTTCTATGTTAAGATGTCACTGTAAATTGTATTATACTACAGACTATGATTTGATTGTCTGAGCTTGGGTATATCTCATCTCCAATTCTAGCAACTCTCATACATGACATGAGAGTTCTAAGTTAGGATGATGACCCAATCCAAACTCACAAAATCATTTACACACTCAACTCAAGTTTAACTCAGATAAATCTTGAATTCATCGAGGTTTGGCTTATCTTGAGATTCAAGAACATTGGACACTGTCCTCGCCTTAACCCAAGATTAAATTTAGCTACTCATTTCCATTTAAAAGTTAATTGACAAGAATTTAAATGACGTAATTTAAATAACAAAATTTAAATGATAAGAATTAAATGACAGAAACTAACCGGCCATTTATGCGGTGGATAATTAAAAGACAAGAATTAAAATTGCAGAAATGTAAAGGCAGAAATTAATCGGCCATTTATGCGGTGGATAATAAAGTAACAATAAATGATATAAGAATTTAAAAGAAGAAAGAAAGGAAGTAAGAGAAAACAAGAGAGAGAATAAGAGCAATTCTCTAAGAGAAATTCTAAGAACAAAACTAAACTTTGATTCAAGTAATAACAACCTCCTCACAAATGCACCAAAGTGAGCTATTTATAGCTCACAAGATGCAATACAAGCCACACAATTATTCAACAAAACATTCACCTAACTAATGGAAGAAAATTAGGTAAAAGACAAAAAATACAAAAGACTTTGTGTGGTGGACTTCTCATAAGAATATAAAAGACTTTAGGTGGTAAATCACTTATAAAAAGAATTACAAAACAAAGAAAAGTCTTTTACAAATTGGGCTTTGTTGGGCCTTTGATTGGTCTTGGGCCTTTGGTTGATCTTGGGCCTTTGGTTGGATTTCATTTGATAGTTGGGCTAAGTGCACTTGAAATGTAACGCCCCAACCCCAAGATAGTATATAAGGTACTATAATATTTACACGGGCGTTAAGGAAATCCCATATACTACAGTAAGGATCGTAACCTGAAATGTTGGGACTTCCATAAAATAAACATTCACACACACAATTTATCAAGATAGCAGGGAAAGTAGACTTCATTCTCCACGAGACAAAATATTGTCAAAGTTAAGAGTACAAATCTTGTAACATACTACAACATCATAAGAGACGCCTAAACAAGATAACTACACTCGCGCCGCCTCTAAGCCTTCTCCCTTTGAGCCCGAGCCTGACAGATCTGGAACATTTGAATATTCCAGGGGTATGAACACCCGGGTTAGATCGTTAAATCTAAGTGATGGTTAAAAATAACTTCATGCGTGCAAATGCAAAATGCAGAGATGCATGCTCCAGGTGGATGTGACGCCAGGGTGTTGCAATCACCCCTGCCAACCTTATCATGTAACACAGCCTAACAACATGGCCAAGTGAAGACTCCCTTCACCCATGATATTCACAACTAGTCACAAGCCACACGTAGTGATGCATGAACAAATGGAAAGAAACATGCGTATCAAATGAAATAACATGATATGCGCATGCAATCACCGCCATCATGCTCAATAATATGCACAACATGTAAGAAATACAGTTTAGAAACCACTCACCGAAGCTTCCCACTTCTTGGTTGCACAAATTCACGGCCAAACGTCGCTCCAAGTGGACTGTTCTATAAAAACCGAGACCTTTTTGTATCCAAACCTAAAATAAGTTTATATATATAAGTATCTACTAAAATTAGGAGTTTTCATGAGAAATTTCAAGCCAAGAAGACCTATAACGCGCCCACACGCGCTCCCACAATGTCGGCCACGCGCCTGGACGCGCAGCTCTGTTGGGCGCGTGCGGCTCACGCGCCAGACGGACTTTCGACCCTGAAAATTAAAACGGGCATAACTCTCTCATTTTAACTCCGATTCGAGTGCCGTTTGAACCTACGGACTCCTCTTTCAACCCTCTACGTGGTTACAGAAAGAAGATGAGCTTACCTTGCAGTTTTGGTTACTGTTTTGCACGGATTTCAAGGGGCTCGTGCCTTCCAACGGCTTGCTTTCGGCTCCTACTCGGGCAGGGTTTCCTTCCCTTCTTTACAGCAGAGTTTCCCCTCCTTTATAAGCAACTTACCCCCCTTAATTTGGTGGCCAAAAACCCAACCCAAGGCATTCTTATATAGTGCCCTTAAATCCATAGGATTGTGACACTTGGCTTTCTAAGATGGTGACACTTGGCACTTGAGATTTACACCCTAATTATTGCTTTCTTCCCATGGTGACAAGTGGCTCTTGAGATATGAGCCTTATCATGACATTTTTAACCCTTTAACGAATGAATTTTCGCCACATGTTATGGAGATTTGAGCCGTAATGATTGCTTTCATCCTACGGCGCCACGTGTCCTCGAGATATGAGCTTTCATTATTACTTTCTTCCTACTACGACATGTGTCCCTCAAGATGTGAGCCTTCATCATTGCTTCCATCCTACGGTGCCACGTGTCCCTCGAGATTGGTGTTTAATTATTACTTTTAATTTTCCATCCAAATTACGCCACGTGTCCATGTAATCATTTCTACCCATGTGTCTCCATCCATATGGTGACATGTGTCCATTAATTGAATTTAATTCGGGTTTGAAATCCACAGCCACTTTTGATATCGTTTTGGACTCCAAAGTTAGGTTTAAATGAACTTTGAAGTCCATTGCCCTTAAGTCCCCTAAAGATCCTTGAATCTCACAAATCCCCAAGTCTTTGAGAACCTAAAGAAAATCGAGAAATCGTTTAATTTATTAAATAGAAATAGATTACAAGTTTTAGGGTATTACATTCACCCCTCCTTAAAAGAAAATTTCGTCCTCGAAATTTATTCCATATTTTCTAATACATCAAAAAGATAAGGGTATTTCTGGCGCATCTCTTGTTCTCTTTCCCATGTGATGTCTTCAAGGTTGTGATGTCTCCATAACACTTTTACCAGCGGTATTGCTTTATTCCTCAGCACTTGCTCCTTTCGATCAAGAATTTCCACAGGTTCCTCTATAAATGACAAATTGTCTTGCAGCTCGACTACTTCTGCAGATGTCTGTTGAGATGGATCTGGCTCGAATTTCCTCAATTGAGATACATGAAAAACGTTGTGAATGTTAGATAGTGCTGGGGGTAAGGCCAATCTATATGCGACTGGTCCAACCCGTTCTAAAACTTCATATGGCCCGATGTACCGCGGGCTCAATTTTCCTTGCTTCTTTCCTCTGGAGATCATACGGAAAGGCGAAACCTTTAAGTATACATTATCCCCCATCTTGAACTCCAAATCTCTCCTTCGGTTATCCGCATAGGATTTTTGTCTACTTTGGGCAATCTTCATTCGTTCTTGAATCATTTTGATCTTTTCACTGGTCCTTTGTACCAATTCGGGACCCAAAAGTTGTCTCTCACCCACTTCCGTCCAGCAAAGCGGTGTCCTGCACTTCCTCCCATAGAGGGCTTCATAAGGCGCCATCCCGATGCTACTGTGATAGCTATTATTATATGCAAATTCAACCAATGGTAAGTGCTCTTCCCAACTCCTTGAAAAGTCAATTACACAAGCCCGTAGCATGTCTTCCAATGTTTGAATTGTTCTTTCCGACTGTCCGTCAGTTTGGGGATGATAAGCAGTGCTCAAACGTAACTGTGTTCCCAAACTTTGCTGCAAACTTTCCCAAAATCGAGAAGTAAATCTCGGGTCTCTATCGGAGACTATGCTGACCGGCGTCCCATGCAATCGAATTATCTCCTTAATGTAGTGTTGAGCCAATTTGCTTACTGAATGCCCAACCTTCATGGGTAAGAAGTGCGCAGATTTAGTTAGCCTGTCTACTATTACCCATATGGCATCATTTCCAGTGGGTGTTTTTGGCAATCCTATTACGAAATCCATGGTCACATGCTCCCATTTCCATTCGGGGATTTCTAGCGGTTGAAGTTTTCCAGCAGGTTTCTGATGCTCAGCTTTTATTCGTTGACAGGTATCACATTGAGCTACGTATCGAGCAACACTTTTCTTCATCCCTGGCCACCAGTACAAATCCCTCAAGTCTTTATACATCTTGGTAGCTCCGGGATGAATAGTATATTTAGCCCGATGTGCTTCTTCCAGAATTGCTTGCCTCAAATCCTTATCTCTGGGCACGTAGACTCGATTTTGGAATCGAAGCACTCCATTCGAGAAATCAAAATCAGGATTCTTAACTCGCCCTTGGTCATCCACCCAAGACTTTATCCTCGAATCCTCAGAAGTAGCTTGCCGAATCTGTTCTAGAAGATGAGAGTGAATTGTTAGGCTAGCGACGTAAACAGACATTTCTTTAGGCATCACATTCACTGTCAACTGGCTAAAAGCCTCCACCAGTTCCCATTCCTGAGACATCAAACTGGCCATCAACATAGGCCCTTTCCTACTTAGTGCATCAGCCACTAAGTTTGCCTTCCCAGGATGGTACTGGATTGTACAGTCGTAATCCTTCAAAAATTCCATCCATCGCCGCTGCCTCATATTCAAGTCTTTCTGAGAGAACAGATACTTCAAGCTTTTATGATCCGTGAAGACCTCAAATTTCTCACCATACAAATAGTGCCGCCAGAGCTTCAAGGCAAACACCACCGCAGCTAATTCTAAATCATGCGTGGGATAATTTCGTTCATGTGGCTTTAACTGTCTAGATCCGTAAGCTATCACTTTCCCATATTGCATAAGGACACATCCCAATCCGTTTTTTGATGCATCAGTATATATCATGAATCCTCCTGACCCATTGGGCATTGACAAGATGGGTGCAGAAATCAACCTCCTTTTCAACTCATTGAAACTTTGCTCACAAGCTTCACTCCATTCGAATTTAACTCCCTTTTGGGTGAGTCGTGTGAGGGGCATAGCTATACGGGAAAATCCTTCCACAAATTTCCTATAGTAACCCGCTAGCCCTAAAAAGCTTTTTATTTCAGTCACCGTCTTAGGCGACCCCCAGCTTTTTATTGACTCGACTTTAGTGGGGTCCACTGCTATTCCATCCTCCGATATGACATGACCCAAGAAAGCTACCTTTCTCATCCAAAATTCGCATTTCGAAAATTTAGCATAAAGCTTATGTTTCTGAAGAGTCTCCAAAACAATCCTTAAATGTTGCTCATGTTCTTCCTCACTCTTTGAGTAAATCAAGATATCATCAATAAATACAATCACAAACTGATCCAGGTAAGATTTAAACACCCTATTCATTAGATCCATAAAAGCAGCAGGTGCATTGGTTAGCCCAAATGGCATTACCAAATACTCGTAGTGTCCATACCGTGATCTGAAAGCAGTTTTTGGAATGTCCTCTGCCCTAATTCTCAGTTGATAATATCCCGACCTCAAATCAATTTTAGAGAACACCCTCGCCCCTTGTAGCTGATCAAAGAGTTCATCAATCCTTGGCAACGGATACTTATTTTTGATGGTAACTTTGTTTAATTGGCGGTAATCTATACACATCCTTAAGCTCCCATCTTTCTTCTTTACAAATAATACTGGGGCTCCCCAAGGTGACACACTTGGCTGAATAAAACCCTTGTCTAAAAGGTCTTGGAGCTGACTTCTTAGCTCTTTTAGCTCTGCTGGGGCCATCCTATAAGGTGGTATAGATATCGGGTTTACCCCAGGTACAACTTTTATAGCAAATTCAATTTCCCGATGAGGGGGTAATCCTGGTAGGTCCTCTGGAAAAACTTGAGGAAATTCCTTTACCACAGGTATGTCACCTAATTCCCATTTCTTATTCTCAACCCCTTCGACACAAGCTAGATACCCATAAGCACCATTTTCCATCATTTTAATGGCCTTAAGCACAGTTATTCGCTTGATTTCCCCAATACTATCCTGACCTCGAAATTTCACCCAAGTTCCACACTCGTCTTGTAAGCTTACTACCTTTCTACGACAATCCACTTTGGCATTATATTTAGATAGGAAATCCATCCCTAAGATTAGATCAAAATCTTGTATGTCCAGGGATATAAGCTCAATTGCCCACTCACCATTTCCAAATGAAATCTTCCCATCCTTATAACCCAAACGGGTTTCCATCTCTTTATTTAAAGGAGTGGCTATCACCATGGGGTAACTAAGTTCTTCCAACTCCAATTCTAAGCATCGTGTCAATGCATGAGATATGAATGAATGCGTGGATCCAGGATCTACCAGTACTTGTACCGAGGTATTAAGAAAGATCATCGTACCTTGAATTACTGCTGGATTTAAGGTCACATCTTCCTTTGACAGGTTGAATACGCGACCTTGGCGAAATCCTTGGCTCCCTTTATTTGCTCCCTGCTGACCTGGTCCCTTCCCTTGCGGACAATCCTTGGAAACATGGCCGGGTCGTTGACAATTGTAGCACACCCGTCCCTTCGTACATTCACGGATCATGTGGTCATTAGCTCCGCAATTATAGCACTTTGGGGTCTCTATCTTGCATGGCTTCCCTGAATGTGACTTCTGACATTTAGGGCAATTCTCTTTTTTCTTGAAATTTTTCCCTCGAGGTCCTAAGTTAGACCCTCTATCAAACTTCCTGTCTGTTGGGTTTTGGGATTCATTTCTCAAGGAGTTCATCCTCTCATGATTACTCTCCACAGTCTGGGCTTGAAAGACTACTTCTGCATACGTGCGTGGCCCGACAGAACTCAAGGCTTGTTGAATTTCCATTTTCAATCCTCCCAGGAATTTTTGAGCCTTGGCCTCCTCGTCCAAATTATAGATAGGCATATACTTAATGAGACGTGTGAACCTATCTTCATACTGGGCAACTGACATGCCCTCGGTCTGTCGCAGGTTCATGAACTCTCGGCTTTTCTCCATCTTCTTGCACAGAGGAAAGTACTTAGCATTGAAAAGTTCCTTAAATCGCGCCCATGAAACATTTGGCTCACCTTGCCCTTCAGGACTTCGTAAGGCCCTCTGCATCGTCTTCCACCATTGATCTGCCTCGTCTCGAAGTTGGAAAGTGGCACAACTAACCTTATCCTCCTCATCACAGCCAATGAAGTCAAAGATTTTCTCGATTTGTTCCACCCAATACTCGCTTTCGCAAGGATCGGCTCCTGCTTTCCCTCGAAAAATGGGTGGATTCAGTCGCTGAAATCGGTCGCTGATATCTGGACTTCGGGGATTGATATGCCCCGTTGGCTGTGTAGGTCGTGTCCCTTGCATGACGACAACCATGTTCTCAAGAATCCGCTCGACTCGGATCATCCGATCTCCATATTCTTGATTCCTCTCATGCGGTTGGCTACCCTGGGGTGCCTCTGTCCTTTCCTCCCGAACTTCATTTCCTTGCCTACAGTTCCGGGTCCGACGGGTGTTCACCATCTGAAAACATCCACACAAGAAATCATAAGACTAGCATTGTTAACGTGTGGCTTCTAACGATCTATCTACAACAAATGAGTAAACTAAGCATACCACCATGTATCCGGAAAATTCCCAAATGCTATCATCAGTACTTAAGTTGCGCCTACCCAACCTTTGCCCAGTTTCATATGGTGTCCCTAATCCCAAAAGTTTCCCTAGGCACTAACCATTCTGGTCGTTCTAGTGTCTTTCAATTCTACTAATCTTAAGATTTATTGAGTCATACCTAAAGGAAATCCAATACCTTCATCCTCAATTAGATCCTGCAATCCCTTGAAAATCCCCAAAAATGGCCGCCTGATTTTCCAAAAGCCATTATTCCTAATTCTTAAAATCTCGGATTTGTATTTGAACATATTCCTCATTCCCCAAATATTTCAAAATCTAGATCCCCAATAATCGCTTAAACTTCTTCGTCACGTTTATTGGTAGGCCACGAGATTTCATCTAACAACAAATACACTTACATATCCTTATTCATTACTACTATCGTTCGTACATATAAACAAGCTGCCCTGCTGACGTGGATCCATTCCTGATATAGGGCAACATCTCCAAAGTTAGTCTCATTAAACCCAAATCAAAATTATAGGGCTCTGATACCAACTGTAACGCCCCAACCCCAAGATAGTATATAAGGTACTATAATATTTACACGGGCGTTAAGGAAATCCCATATACTACAGTAAGGATCGTAACCTGAAATGTTGGGACTTCCATAAAATAAACATTCACACACACAATTTATCAAGATAGCAGGGAAAGTAGACTTCATTCTCCACGAGACAAAATATTGTCAAAGTTAAGAGTACAAATCTTGTAACATACTACAACATCATAAGAGACGCCTAAACAAGATAACTACACTCGCGCCGCCTCTAAGCCTTCTCCCTTTGAGCCCGAGCCTGACAGATCTGGAACATTTGAATATTCCAGGGGTATGAACACCCGGGTTAGATCGTTAAATCTAAGTGATGGTTAAAAATAACTTCATGCGTGCAAATGCAAAATGCAGAGATGCATGCTCCAGGTGGATGTGACGCCAGGGTGTTGCAATCACCCCTGCCAACCTTATCATGTAACACAGCCTAACAACATGGCCAAGTGAAGACTCCCTTCACCCATGATATTCACAACTAGTCACAAGCCACACGTAGTGATGCATGAACAAATGGAAAGAAACATGCGTATCAAATGAAATAACATGATATGCGCATGCAATCACCGCCATCATGCTCAATAATATGCACAACATGTAAGAAATACAGTTTAGAAACCACTCACCGAAGCTTCCCACTTCTTGGTTGCACAAATTCACGGCCAAACGTCGCTCCAAGTGGACTGTTCTATAAAAACCGAGACCTTTTTGTATCCAAACCTAAAATAAGTTTATATATATAAGTATCTACTAAAATTAGGAGTTTTCATGAGAAATTTCAAGCCAAGAAGACCTATAACGCGCCCACACGCGCTCCCACAATGTCGGCCACGCGCCTGGACGCGCAGCTCTGTTGGGCGCGTGCGGCTCACGCGCCAGACGGACTTTCGACCCTGAAAATTAAAACGGGCATAACTCTCTCATTTTAACTCCGATTCGAGTGCCGTTTGAACCTACGGACTCCTCTTTCAACCCTCTACGTGGTTACAGAAAGAAGATGAGCTTACCTTGCAGTTTTGGTTACTGTTTTGCACGGATTTCAAGGGGCTCGTGCCTTCCAACGGCTTGCTTTCGGCTCCTACTCGGGCAGGGTTTCCTTCCCTTCTTTACAGCAGAGTTTCCCCTCCTTTATAAGCAACTTACCCCCCTTAATTTGGTGGCCAAAAACCCAACCCAAGGCATTCTTATATAGTGCCCTTAAATCCATAGGATTGTGACACTTGGCTTTCTAAGATGGTGACACTTGGCACTTGAGATTTACACCCTAATTATTGCTTTCTTCCCATGGTGACAAGTGGCTCTTGAGATATGAGCCTTATCATGACATTTTTAACCCTTTAACGAATGAATTTTCGCCACATGTTATGGAGATTTGAGCCGTAATGATTGCTTTCATCCTACGGCGCCACGTGTCCTCGAGATATGAGCTTTCATTATTACTTTCTTCCTACTACGACATGTGTCCCTCAAGATGTGAGCCTTCATCATTGCTTCCATCCTACGGTGCCACGTGTCCCTCGAGATTGGTGTTTAATTATTACTTTTAATTTTCCATCCAAATTACGCCACGTGTCCATGTAATCATTTCTACCCATGTGTCTCCATCCATATGGTGACATGTGTCCATTAATTGAATTTAATTCGGGTTTGAAATCCACAGCCACTTTTGATATCGTTTTGGAATCCAAAGTTAGGTTTAAATGAACTTTGAAGTCCATTGCCCTTAAGTCCCCTAAAGATCCTTGAATCTCACAAATCCCCAAGTCTTTGAGAACCTAAAGAAAATCGAGAAATCGTTTAATTTATTAAATAGAAATAGATTACAAGTTTTAGGGTATTACATGAAACATCCTCTAGACTCCATAATTGGCCTTTGAATTTGAGCAATAAAAATGGGTAATCTAATGTCTTCGATTATGCCCTTAATTAATTGTAGAAGCCAACTTCCTTGCTTCACCCTGAAATAATATGTAATACGAATAATTATTTACTTTAAGCATAAATATAAAGCCAAAATAGGGATATAATTCATTAGGATATAGGAAATATTGACCCTTATCAGGGAGGGGGGGAGGAAAGTGGATCAGCCTTGTGGGCCTTATAACAAATAGTACAATAGCGAAAGGTTCTAAGAGGGGCGTGAAAGTTTTGAACTATGCCTTGGTAATTGTGTCGATCTCCCAAGCCTTTACTTTAAGTAAGCCAAGATTGACTTCAACAAACCTTTCTCTATTGCCTTTTCCTTCTTTGCTTGAGGAGCAATAAGAGATTGGTTAACAATTTGTGCTGGTTGGTTGCTAAAGATTCTTTCAGTGGGATGAAAATAGTCCCCTACAAGAGTGCTACAATTGCCATGTTAACATGGACTTTGAGAACTTCCAAAATAACATCCCTAAAGTGATCCAGATATTGCTTTAGTGCCTTGTTCTACTCTTGGCAAATTCTGAGTAGATAGAGGAGATCTCTCTTTATAAAATGCTCTTATCAACATTGATCGTGTGTAGCAGTTGTTGTTGTCTAATTACAATAATTAAATTTATTTTTCTTGAAATCAACCAAAATAAAGTTCTTCACCATGGTAGAGGGTCCAAGATGTGACGAGTGAGGTCAAATGGATTTGGAACAGATCAGGGTTGGAACCCGATCAGGCAGGAACCGGATGGGTCCTTAAGGGCTTCCAGATGTGCCACCCAGATGGGCTTTCGGGGTGTTAAAAGGAAGGGACCCCGATGGATCTTCGGGAGAAGGGGCTTCCGGTTCGTCAAGGGAGCTAGCCTAGAACTTAGCATGCGATCACAAATGAAAGTTAGAAAAGCACGTGCTAGACTCTCCCATGTGGGCTCTTTGGTGCCTAAGTCAGACGATGGTCTAAGAGACATGTCCAAATGTATGTCTGATATCACAGGGATGATGCAAGTGTATGTGTATAATCAGTGTCTTGATGGGGCATTTGTGTTATATTCAAGTTCCTGGATGGGTTCTAGAGAAACAAAGTGACGGACAAATGGCTCGAGAGAGTTAACACCATAGTCTGAGGGAGAATCTGAAAGAGCACTTGCCAAAAATGTTTATTTGCCTTCAAAGAGGCGCCTATTTATAGGCAAAGTGGTGGAACCCATGGTTGAGACAGGAGGCTCTTTCGGGGAGACCCATTGGATCAGGTCGGAGGGCTTGGAGAAGTCTTTGGGGTGAGGCTCCCCGATGACTGTCTCTAAGTGGTTCCAAAGAGGCTTCGGGCCATTGGATGACTTTGGTCCAGGATACCCCAAAGGCTATCCTTGGACTTGGGCAAAAATAATGCATGTTAGGCCAATCTCGGAGGACCCATCGAGGGTCCGGGAGGCTTTCGTCTCGGAGACTGTCTGGGAGATAATGCACTCAAAAATTGCATTGAAACTTAGGAGAATTTTAGGGCACCCTACAATAGCAGTAGTCCAAGTGTGGTTCGTTGTAGTATCACCCCATTGAGGGGGCATTAAGGATCCCAATTGCTATCTATGACAAATAGAATTTCGTCTTCCAAAGCAGGTAGGCAATTTCGTAGGCCCATATTTTAGAGTTGTATTAATTTCACCAAGTCGGCCTTGAGTTGACATTTCCTCTTGGTGAGCTTGGTTACGGGTATGGAAAATTATTTCCCACTCGAGGCTTTCCTTGACGATCATTTTGACTTAAAACCTTAGAGTGATTTATAAGGCATAATCTTATCCGTGTAAGGTACCTTTTTATTGGTTTACAGCTTTTGTTATTTTTCTTTGCCTCATCATGTATCTGGCTTCAGGGGGAACTAGATCATGAGGTGTCTTTCTACTGGACTGGAGTAATATGCCTCTCCCAAGGCCAATTGCATTTCTAGGAAGGGTTGTATAATACTAGGAAAAAAGTCTTGTAAGAAGCATAATAGTAGGGAAAGAGTCTTGTAAAAAGCATGAGATATCCTAGCGTTTTCTTCATGTTTCCTCCTTAAGGCGTCATATTTCTCTTTGGGTTCTCGATATTCCATGAGAGATTAAGATTACCCTTGGAGTCCATGTATTGACTAGATGTTGAGAAAATTTGGTTGGGAAAATCGTGTGGGGGCACCCACGATTATGTTATTGGCTCCCCAGGTATTTCTTCAAGGGGATTTACCATATGATCCACGAGAGAGAAGGATTGCCCTTGGAGTCCATGTATTGACTAGATGCTGAGAAAATTTGGTTGGGAAAATCATGTGGGGGCACCCATGATTATGTTATTGGCTCCCCAAGTATTTCTTCAAGGGGATTTACCATATGATCCACGAGAGAGAAGGATTTCCCTTGGAGTCCATGTATTGACTAGATGTTGAGAAAATTTGGTTCAAAAAATTGTGTGGGGCCACCCACGATTATGTTATTGGCTCCCTAAGTATTTCTTCAAGAGGATTTGCCATATGATCCATTGGGAGGCGCTTAAAAGAGGATGCACGGAGGTGATCCCTGAGAGATCCAGCAGAGCATTCTAGAAGACTTTTCAGGACCGTAAGCACCTTTTATCTTAGCCACAAAGATTTTTTGGTATGAGTGGACTTTATCTTTCTCACCATATGATTTGACGTTTTGTTTGTTCCCACAGATGGTACCACATTTTTGTTGCCTAACTACAACAATTGAAATTTATTTGTCATGAAGCTTAACAATTAGTTGACAGGGCCAGTCAAGAAGGGCAAGGGCTAGCCAGAAAGGATCAACAACCAAAAAAGACTAACAATCGTGTAGCTCGACCATTTGTCCAATGAAGCAACAAATGAAGTAAGCAAAAGAGATATACAAGGCTATGGGTGGCTTTCAGGGATGAGGCCCGTAGATGAGTCTTTGGCAAAAGGTTTTGGAAGAACCTCTAGGCGATAGCCGTGAATGAACCCTACGGGTGACTCTAGGTGGTGCTTTTAAGGAATTTGTAGATGACGTCTTCAGTATACCTATCGATAAAGTCTCTAAAAATGTGCACTGCAAGATGGAAGGCGACTAAAAGGCATGAGAGGATTTCTACCATGTGGGCCCTCTAATGCCTAAGTCAGATGGCGTTGCCATGGGGAGAAAAAAGATGTAGTAGTATGTAGTATGTTGTGCAGATGAAGTTTGTGGGTGATGTATGCACAGATGATCTAGTAAGGTGAAAGGATGAAGTGCATGAAGACGTGATCGAATGATGTTCACAATAAGTCATGGATGAGCATGCAGATGACCTGCTTGAAAGTCTAAAAATTGAGGAGAAGGATTCTTGAAGTTAAAGGGTCAATGGGTATTTATAGGCATTAACTGTGAATGGGACACGTGGCACACGTACATTGTGCAATGCAAGACTTTTCTAGCCGTAAGTATGTTTAGATGCCCTAGAGTGCACGTGGTTGTCCTAGGGTTAGGCATGTTCGGAAGAACTTAGGTGAGAAACCCCTCTCCTATACGGGGAAAAGATCCTCAAAGGAAGGAAAGCCTTTGGAGGCTAGCCTTGTTACAATGAGGTGATGAGGGGTGAGATCAGGTTTTTAGGTGACCCAAAGGGTCATTGGAGGCTTGACCAGGTGCTTGAGAGACTAAAAGGTCATCCGCGGATACCTATGTAGATGCCCTAGAGGCCCATTCGTGATGCCAGGATGGGTGCCTGAAAGGTCATCTACGATGATGATGATGATGATGATAAACTCTTTGGGACTTGGCCCATTTTGCTCTTTTTGCCAATGGAACTCCTTTTCCTCATCCAACACTTCTTTGAGGAAATCTCCATTGAAGGAATGACTACAACACAGTTAAAACATAATTATTTTACTACCATTTTGTAACTAAAAAACTAAATTGAGTCAAATATACAAAATATATTGATTTTAATTTTAAGTTAAAATTTATTTTAAAGTTAAAAAATATTAAAATAAGATAAGTTTGCATAGGTTGTTGGATTAGTCTGGCTAGTAAAGCTATTGATTTGCCCGAGTCAAGCTAAGCCAACTCATTTGATAACTCATTTGATATATCTAGTGAAAAGCAAATTGATAGTTATTATTGACCATCAATATAAGTGAAACGTTAACCGAAAATAGAAACAAAAATAGAAAATGAGGGTATTTTTTTTTGTGTGTTCAAAATTTTGAAAATAAAAATAACTAATCTAACAAAACTTTTTGTTTTCGTTTATGTAAACTTTAAAAATAAAAACTAAAAATTAAAACAAAAATGTAGTGAAAATAGTTAAATGATTATGTATTTAAAAAAAAACAAACAAAAACCATTGAATAAATTAATGACTGATCCTATTAAAGAACCCCACTTGTTCATTTGAAAAATGCTATGTCTACAAATAAATTTAATAAGCAGATAAATTCATAATAATTCTAGTTAAAATTAACAATAGTTTATAATAATGTGTAGATTTATTGTTAATTTTAAATATGATCATTATAAATTTAAATAAAATTATTAAAAATTGTGTGTCACGCCAATTTATAAGAATTGTTTGTCAAAATTAATTTATTTGTGAGCATAGTATTTCCGTATTCATTTATTGTGTCATGCAAGTTGATATGTGTGCTTGTCTAAACCCTAATTTTTTTAATAGGTATGTTTTATTCATCAATCAATTACATATTAGTTATTTAGTTAAATATAACCCATTGAAACATTAAATTATAAATCATTAAATTACATTAAATAAAAATGAAATAAACCCAATAATTAAAATTAAAAAGAACCTTAAAAAATTGTGGATATAACATAAGTTGAATAAAAAATCTAATGGTCTGAGGACCTAAATATTAGTAATGAGCCTTTGGTGGCTGGTATTTTGAAATTTTATTATAGATTGCACTACTTTAAGACGGAAAAGGAGGGAGATTGATTATTTGGGATAATGTGCATAAGTCTTTGTTAATGTTAGCTTAAAAATACTTTAAGTATGTCCAGTAAAATTAATAGCAATGTCAATGAAAAGTAAATATTTTAATAATTCTAACTAAGTTTTGTACTTATTCCCCAGTAAATGCATGGTAGAGAAGAACTTGCCATTAGAATAATATATCAATAGCCACTGAGCCTTGATATAAGAAAAAAATAAAATAAAATAACCCCCAAAAGCATCTAACTAAAGTATTTGAAGATTCGCATCAAATATTGAGATTTGAATCAGTACGTCAATTTGAAAGGCAGAATTATTATTAGAAGACAGCAATAAGGTTGGAAGGCAAATTTCACATAAATTGTATTGAATATCTAATTCTAAATATGTATAGAGTGTGTCCATATATGAATTTATCTAAAACATACATCAAGGAGGAAGGTCACTCGTCCTGAAGATTAGTCGGACGAATTTTAAACACCCCAAATGAATAAAAAAAAAAGACAATATTAATGAAGCTCTTCAATCTTGTTAAAAAAAAGATTACATATTTTTCAAAAACTATGTTGACTCTTATTTGTGTCAATTTACCCCATATGGTTAGATTTATGTTAGAGAGATATCCTTGTTATTTAAGATTTTAAATGTATTCTTCAAAATTTATTTAAAAGACGGGAGGTTAGTGTAAATTTTTATATATAAGAGAGGTACCTTGTAATTTAGTAAAACTTTATGGAAGCATAATGCAAGGAGAGGTTTTTATAATTTTCACATAGAGGTGGTTCATACTATGCCTATGCATGTTGGAAAAAAAAGAATTTAAATAAAATTTTATTAAATAATTGCATTTGATAGCTATATAGGTTATTTTTTTAATTTTTTGGGGTGAAATTTTAAATAAAATGATTCTCAATATAACAGTAAATTTATTTAAAAGATTAATTATTATTTAAAGATCATAAATTGAAATTTAATTTTAATATTTTTAAAAAATAAATTATTAACAATAACTCATAATTTAATACCAGAAGATAAAGGTTTGCTTCTATAACTCATATATATATATATATATAGATAGATAACGCAAAGAATAAATAACTGTAATAATTTTATTAAAGATAAATAAATGTTGGATAAACGCATGATCGTAGCATTAACTAATTATCTACGAAACTTGCGGTTCATTCTTTTTTTTGTATTATTTTCTAATAGATTAGATAAAATAACAAAAAATCGTAATTTTCTGTTCATGGCTACGCGTCTCTCTCGGATTGGCAGAATTATCGTCAGCCCGAAGTCCAAACTCTAAATAAAAACGGGTTTGGTCAATCCGAACGGGAAATAAGCGAAATCAATTTTTCAAGTACGTACATACCAACGCTCGCCGTTGCTGTATCAATCGATATCCAATCGAAGCGAAGCAATTTCTGGAACTCAGTTCAGTTCTTCGCTCAAAGATGGCGAGACACGAACAGCTTCCTGTCCCGGTTTACTCCATTCTTGAACCAGTCTACGGGGACGGTTCCCAATTGGAAGAAGCTCAGCTCCGGTTCAATAATTTGAAGTCCAAGTTTATTGAAGTTTTTGGCCACGCTCCCGACGTCTATGCTCGATCTCCAGGTCCTCCTTGCTATGAATCTCCATATATACATAGCAGAATTACATGTACAGCACTACTGCGTATGAATGTAAATAGAAATACCTACCTACATGTGCAGTGTATGTGTATATATACATATACATATTCGATGGGTTATGCAGTACATATACATAACTTGATGTAGACAAATTGAGACATATCTGTAGAAAATTGGGGTTTCATAAGTATGTGTATTTAATTTACGGAGAGACGTATGTGCATGTGGTGCAGGGCGAGTGAATTTGATTGGGGAACACATCGACTATGAGGGCTACTCGGTTCTGCCGATGGCGATACGGCAGGACACTATTGTTGCCATCCGGAAGCACGGTGTCGAGGAGTCCAATGAAAAGCGTCTTGTGATTGCCAATGTTAGTGAGAAGTACTCAGTCTGTACTTATCCTGCTGACCCAGACCAGGTGCTGTACTGTGTTGTTTTGCCTCTTGATTTTTTGCCCTTCTCTTGGATGCTAATTTGATTGCATGCGTGGAATGACATACCTTTCTTCTACAAGGATTTTGTAATCGTGGTTCTTGAAGTTCATAGAATTAATGTCTAAGTAGTGTAATCGCTGGGTAGGGTATTTTGATTACTTGAACAGTTCCCTTAGTTTCTTGGATTATATAATCATTTGGTGTCGTGTGATAGTGTAATGAAACTTGGGAAAGATAGAAACACAAGTCAATCAGATTTCATGATACCGGCGTTACTTTCTTCCATGAAACTTCAGGGCTCTTGGTTAAGTATTCAAGATGACTGGAACCTTAGATTTTCAGAGGTGTATTTGGACTTTCTCATGCTTGACTGACCGCATAGCTAGGGGATGCACTACAGAGTCCATAGCCCCTTTGTTTGCTATGTAAATGGGAAATAAGCTAAACTTAAACAAATAAATGGAAGAAGATGGAGTGTATGGCTAAAGATGAAGAAGAAGTACACTGCAGTTACTCGAGATTCCTTCATGGTAGAGACAACATATCTGCAATATTGATGGTGACTTAGACAGGTTAAAACCAATATAAAGTAGTTGCATGTCCTTAATATGTAGGATCAATTATTTTACGCCCATCCATTTGTTGCAATCTGCAGAAGGAATGCTTTCATGTTTGTAATTTGTTGACTGGTTATCTTATGTGGACAATAGGATGCATAGTGCAGTCAAAGTTGCTTGACCATCTCATTTTCAATTCTTCTCTCCTGCTTTTTTCTTTCTAATCAAGTTTTGACTAATATGATATGGGCATGATTCTTGTTGCTGAAAGGAGAATTGAAGGTTTTGTCATGATTCTCAGCAGAAAATGTTTTACTTTGTATACTGATATAATTTTCTTGAGTGCATTTATGCAATCAGTCTCTGTCTCTGCACCCCCCCTCTCTCTCTCTATATATATACATATACACACACCTTTTACAAAGATAAACGTAGATTGAAAAGAGAGGGCTGAAGGGACATATTAACATTCCTTTGTTATGAGGAGATCCGGTCTCATGAATTTGTTACCCTTATTGCTTTGCTTACTTTATCATATGGAATCATCTTACTTCCCTCTTATGGAGTTTTTCTTCTTTATTCTTATTACTTGAATAATTGTAAAAAAAGCTGCTTGAACTTTTTCATTTGCAGGAAATTGACCTGAAGAATCATAGATGGGGTCATTATTTCATCTGCGGGTGAGTTGCCAAACCTAACTCTTGGCTATTTTGCTTAAGTTACTGGGTCAGTGTTAGGATTAGTGGACAAGAATGAGTCACTATAAAAGAGATGACATTAGAACAGAATAAAGAAAATAGAGTTAAGGAGGTATTTGCTAAGACAGAAGTAGGAGGAAAATTGCATCAAAAAAGGGGCAGAAAGAGAGAGAGGAGAGAAGCAGACAAGTTGAAGAAAAGGAAGCAAATCCATATTATGTTCAAATTAAGTCCTAAACATGCCTCTTACTGCTAAAATTCAAATAGGAAATTAAAACACGAGTAGAAATAAACCAGTAAAAAAAATCCCAAAATTTTTGGGAAAACCTATATAAACTCCCAAGTCCTAACTTCAATTCCTAATTCTTTGAGACTTTGAGTAGAACCCTTAGAGAAGAATTAGTGGTGAATCAATGCTAGGAAAGAGATCAATGTGCAGAGAAGTGAAGGAGAGAGAAGAAAATGGAAGGAGAAGAGAAGAGTTGGAGCGATATCCACCAAGAGAACTAAAAGAAGCAGAAAACCAGATAATGAAACAAAATGGGAAACAAATAGAATATGGGAGGAGGGAGGGAGGGACATCTACTAAGACAGAAGTAAAAGAAGCAGAAACCAGGTAATGGAACAAAAAAGAAGAAAAGATACAGGATCAAATGAGAAAAGAGAGAGGGAGGAAATTCAAAATACTCACTTCAATATCCAATTTTGGATATTCCTTGCAGTGCTTCACATATGTGCTATTTGCTGTTATCTGAATTGGAGATTTAAACTAGACAAACTCTAATCAAATAGAAAAAGAAATCCCTAAAAGTTTGAGAAAAGGAATCTTCTAGCAGACCATGATTCATGTTATTTGGTCTCCTTCAATCTCTGTCCCACAGACTTCGTTACTTAGTGATCATAGTTTTGAAATAAATTTGTATGGTAAGTGTTTTCTTGTTTCATCATAACAAGTTATATCATTTGGGGTTGAATCAGCTCAGCACTGCCATAAAGGTGCTAGGGTCTGGAAGAGATAATAATAGGCATCCTTGATACAAATTCGTGTGAAGGGGTTGATTCTAGTGAATCAAACCTGTTTCACAATGCTGGGTTATATAGCACTTGCTATCTCATTAAGTGACAACTCACAATCTTTTCTGTTCCATAACGCTATCCTTACCTTAAATGACCATGAACTGGAATAAAACTAGCAGTCAGGGATGAAGCTAGCCTGGAAAGAAAGGGGGAAAAAAGGAAGAAATAAAGGAAAAAAAAACCTCCTAGAGTCCTTCAAGATGCAATTGAGGTTGAAACAAGAGAGAGAATGGAGTGTGGTGGTTGAGGATTAATCAGGGCATACATTTATTTTTGGAGCTTGTTCTCCATCTGCATGTAGCTGCATGCTTTTCTGGGTATAAGATGAAATAACTGTGTGATGGAGTTAAAATTTCTCATAGCCAGCTTTAACATAAAATGTACTGCCACAGTTGCTAGATATATATTGCCTTATTAACCATGATAACTTAAAGCAGGCATTGGTCATTCACAATCTGCCACCCAACAAAATTTAATAACTAATTCACTAACTTGGCCAGAATTCGAGAGTTTCTATTAGGTATTCATCTGATTTGATGTGAGGAAAGAATCAGTCTACTATACACATAAAGCAATGGTGTTGCAGCGCCGAAGTACATGTGATGCATAATAAATGAAGTTAAAAAGCATAATTGTTTCTTTTGAACTGCAGACTGCAATACTTTTGGTTATTGTTGCTATTTTCTGGGAATCTGATGGTACATGTTCTGCAGGTATAAGGGCTTCTATGAGTATGCTAAAGCAGAAGGACTGGATGTTGGCCTACCAGTTTCACTTGATGTCATGATTGATGGAACAGTTCCAACAGGTTGAAATCCTAGAAATATATCTGGAATTTCATCATTGCGAGAATGGTTTGATTATATAAAAATTATTATAATATTTTGTGGACAATGTTCTAAACCTGAATTGCATATTTTTCATGCAGGGTCTGGATTATCAAGCTCTGCTGCTTTTGTTTGCTCTTCCACAATTGCTATAATGGCTGCATTTGATTTGAATTTCCCAAAGGTACTTCAAACATTTATTTGTGCCTCCAGATATAGATTGACATATAAGCTTTGGAAATTTTATGTACACAAAGCAGTTCAATTCCCAGGAATATTGTATGTTTTTATATCTTTTTCTCAAACTTTGTTCCAAGAAAAAATTGTTTATTGTATTCAGTATGATATATATGTATATTTATATTTTTGTTTTTGATTTACCTTCAATGTTAACTCCAGTTATGTGGAAAACTATTTTTTGCTGAAGATATCTTTATTTGTTTGTCTACTAGGTTGAATAAATGTGATGGATATTGAGGCATAGTTATTTTGAATGAACCAGTATTAAATACATTGAAAGTATATGGTGCTGAACCAGTATTTCCTTATAACTTCACTTAATTCCTACATTTTGCATTTCTGCCTTCACATTCTCTCTATCTTTGTGATGCCTATGTTTCACATGTTGTAATACCCCATGTTGCAAAGTGTTAAGTAAGTTCAATGAACTGAAAATCAATTTGAGAATTTAGTTAACTAATTTTCGAATCGACCGGAGGGAGTACCCTGAACCTTAGATTTTTAAGGAAAATAGTACGGTAATGACAAGTAATACGAGTTTTGATTTTAGGCATCAAAAGAAGTTGGATCGGGAACAGTTTCCGGTATAGCTATCTACCAGGTTGAGAAAACCGAATGATCGTAAGGGATGTAATACTCGAGATTTTTAGATTCAAATACTTGAGAAAATATGATGTTTTAAGGGATTGTAGATGTTTGGAGATAAAAGTTTAAATTCTGAGCCAGGGGCAAAATCGTAATTTTTGAGGTTCGGGTAAAAGTGTAATTTACCTAAAAATTAGGGATATTAGCATAATTAGTCCATTTTTCAGGGAATAAAATGCAATTAAAAATTAGTCCGAGGACCATGTTGAAAAGGGTCTAAGTGCAATTATCCAAAAGTTTGGGCCAAAGTGTAATTATTGAAACATTTTTATTAGGGGCATTTGAGAGATTTAGAAAAAGTCTCAACTTTAGAGATAAAGATGAAGTGTCATGATGACATTAAAGATAAGATGAAGGCTCATGATGACTTTAAGGATAAGATTTAGACAAGATTTGATAAGATTTGATTGGATAAGATAAGATTTGGATAAGATTTGATTGGATATGAATTGATTTGGATAAGATATGATTCGGATAACAATGATTGCAGAATATCTTAGAAGATTTGGTAATGATTATATAATATCTTGGAAGATTTGGTAGTGATTGCGGAATATTTTAGAAGATTTGGTAATGATTATATAATATCTTGGAAGATTTGGTAGTGATTGCAGAATATTTTAGAAGATTTGGTAATGATTATATAATATCTTGAGAGATTTATAATGATTGCAGAATATCTTGGAAGATTTACAATGATTGCAGAAGATCTTTAGAAGATTTAGAATGATTGTAAAAGATTTTGGAAGATTTGAAATGATTGCAGAATATATGTTTCTTGGTGGCTAAGTTTCCAAAACCTATAAATAGGGGTTCATAATCAAAGGTTTCTCATTCGAAATTGTGAGAAGTTCATGCTAGACAAGAGTGTTTCGGGTTTAATGGATAGAGGGCTTTTAAGCATACGCGAAGCATTACACGCGCAGAGCACTTGGACAGCGCATGAGGATGTGTAAGGAGGTGGTTTGGTTAAAAGACTTGAGGCGTTGCACGAAAATCGAGGTTGGGCACAAGATTCGAAGTGTTCTGAGTTTCATTCAAGGTGAGTGTTCGTTCCCAAAACTTGATTTATTATACTTGTTCTATCTGAACATGCGTGTGATTTCATGTAAAATGGTTTTGTGCATTGAAATGGTAACCGGTGACGGTTGGTTTTTATGAGGGAGGTTCATCCCTAAACGTTTTGAACTGGTGCATTGCATTTTATAAAATGTTGTTTATATGATGCATTGAATTGTGAAATGTGGCATTGTCTTGAGTTTTGTGTGTACGTATGGAATGTCAGCCTAAGGTGTTGTCTGGATAGTGTAGCCAAAATTCTCCAAGGGCGTGACGGAATAATAGGGGTATCTGATACTGGTGTGCATGTTAGGATAGTCGCATTGGTTTCCGTGCCGGACCGTTTGGTCAGGGAATTTGCACTAGGACGACTAGGTGGTCCATACTGTGTTGTTCATATGGGATGTCAGCCTAGGATGTTGTTTGGATAGTATAGCCGTAATTCTCTACGGGCGTAACGGAATAATAGGGGTATCTGATGCTGGTGAGCATGTCAGGATAGCCGCCTTGATTTTCGTGCCAGACTGTTTGGCCAGGGAAGCTGCACTAGGATGACTAGGTGGTCCATGTGAAATTTTGGGAGTTGGGATTGTATGGTGGTTCCTGGATGCTTAAGGTGGGAACGTATTCTAGTGAGATGCGTTGGCAGCCCCATTTAAGCTAGAATCGCGTCGCATCGTCGTGTCGTCGAGTCGGTATGGTCGCATAGCTTTTTGAGAGATTGCTATTTTCCCGTGGTAGGGTTAAGCGCGTGGGATTTTCTTGGGCTAGGGCTTACCGGGTGTATTGGTTTATTTCATGTCTTGCATTCATTCATGAAAAATGTGATTTTGAACTCTCACTTAGATGATTCAGCATCTAATTTAGACTATGTCCCTGGAATATTTAAACGTTCCAGGTGAAGGCAGCGGTGCGAAAGGAAAAGGAATTGCCAAGGGATGACGGCGATAGAGGATGTTTTATGTTATGTCCTTTTAGTTATGTTGTTTATTTTAAAAACGTCATGTAAACGATGGTGCAACTTTATATTATAAATAAAGTGGTTTCGGTTATGACTTGTTAAGGTTTCGATCTGGCTTCCGCATTTGAATTGGTGAACCTGTCTTAGTTTATTGATAGTTCATAATGTTAGAAAACATTGATCTGATCATACGCAGCGGAAAATAAAATCTGATTTTATTGGTATCACGTTTTTCAAATCTTACGGTTAAATCGAAGACATAAAACGAAAAGTTACCTCGAAACGAAATCTGATTTCGTTGCCGATAACCCGCCTGATATCTCCCACACGTGAGATGCCGAGTCGGTCCACCCGAAATCGTCAAGACTTCAATAGACTTGAGAGAAAAAGGGATTCGGAAATTTTCTCTAAAATTTCCGTTTTGATTCAACTGGTTGATCGATTGGATTTTGGGTTTAATGTTATATTTATAGACAAGAAACTCTAAAACTCTAAATGCTATTGGGCCGGGCTTTAGGTGCTAGCAAAAAGCCCAAACCAAATTAATAATTAAATAAATAATCATATTACTTATTTAATTATTCTTATTTCTTAAATAATTGCATTTATAATTTAGTAATTCCATAATTACTAAATTTGCCCCATTTTTCTTTTAAAACGATTTCTATTGGGTGGGACTTTCTGGGTTCACAATTAAATTGGCAACGAGAATTAATCAATTATTAATTCTCGTAAATCACGAGTGACATCTAGCAATATGTCATGATTATCCAATTTAATGTGAAGCGGGAATGTGAACCTTACATTACGGTGTCCTGGAATACAGTCCCTCTATCATACTATATCCCGACGAGATATGAGATCACGGTCAGTAGGTCAAATCTCTCGATCTCGTCGTATGACCAAATCCAATAATCACACTTGACTAATATGACACAACCTCTACGGAATCCAAATTCCGTCATCATATTACCTCGGCCAAGGATTTATCGTCAAGTGATCACTGGATCGCATAGGATATCTTCCTCGTATATCTCGAGATGATAGATTCCATGTCTGATGCACACATACCTCGTGTGTCACTGAACTAGGCACATAGATACGTACGGCTATCCCTGATTAGGACAACCATATAATATCGCTGATATCCTAATCCACTAACACACAGATATCCATGTCATCTCAGGTCTAAGGACTAATGCAAATCCGTAGTTAATATTAAATCATTGACCCGTGAGATAAAACCCATGTGATTCAATATTAATAGTCCCGTTCAGTGAACTCGTTCCTATAACGAGCACCCACTCGTCTTTCTTCTGTATTTTATACAAAGTGGTACGAGACCCACTAATCTTATCTTTCTGTATCTTATACTGAACAAGGAGGAAGACGATGTGCCAGCCTTTGCGAGTTACTAATTATCCAAGTTAGGAACTCTATGGCCAGGAACATATTTATAGTATAACGTATTGTGGATTATCCGTCTCGATTATTCTTAACAATTAAGAATGGTATCCACTCCTTATTATACTAAAGGATATTTGTATGTTCAATTTAAATCATATTGCAATTTCAATTAAACATAAAACTTGCCATTAAATAAGGTTTAAAGAATTACAAGATCAAGCCCTATTGTGTCACTAGAACTAGTCTTAAGGGCTTATATCTAACACATAATTGATATACTGAGAATGTGTAACGAGATCTTCGGGGAAAGGTGTTTGTGTTGGGTTTCTGTTGTTTATTTAGAACAAAATTTTATATCCCCGGAATCTTACGTTACCTAACGCTCCCGGGAATTGGGGTGTTACACATGTGGTAGATGAAGATTATTAATTAACAGAAAACTTCTAATGATAAAAATAGTAAACTATCTGCATGGTTAAATATTAAATCTTATATCTCTTCTTTTACTGGTTTTAATACTGTTCTCTTTTCTGCAGAAAGATCTTGCTCAACTTACATGTGAATGTGAAAAACACATTGGGACGCAGTCTGGTGGAATGGACCAGGTTACATATCCTCCTTGAGACCTTGTGTGTGTGTGGGGGGGGGGAGAGGGTTGCAGAATATTGTCCAGTCCTTATAAAGCATATTTTTCTCTGTGTTGCAACTTGCTATTTCCTGTTCATCTAATGAAGAATGATTTGCGAAGTTGGCTGCTACTTTTAGCATAATTTCAGTTATAGTTCTCCAGCACACTGGTTATGTTTATTCTCACCAAACAACTTTATGTTTGTTTTGTTTTGGTGACATTGTCTATGACATACAACCTTTCTCTTGATTCACATTGTAGGCTATCTCTGTCATGGCTCAATCTGGTTTCGCTGAACTGATTGATTTCAATCCTATTCAAGCAACTGATGTGCAACTTCCTGCTGGTGGGTCTTTTGTAATAGCTCATTCATTGGCCGAATCTCAGAAAGCAATCACTGCTGCTACGAATTACAATAACCGAGTTGTTGAATGCCGGCTTGCTGCTGTAAGTTCGATTTCTTTTTCAGTAGTTGGATAATAGCTAATTCCTTTGCAGTTTCTAGCAAAATGGCCAAAAAAACATTAATCTATTGACCTTCTCCTAGTTTTACATCTAAAAGTTATACTGTATAAATTAAGCTCCAGTGCAAATTTATATGAAGGACATGCATTGCTATGCCACTTTCCTTATGTCTTCACTATTCTGTTATTAACTACTCTCTGCCTGTCTTTCTATGTCTTGTCTTGTGTAGCTCTTCTCTTGTCAACTTTTTGTTGATTTTCCCTTAATTCCATCTTTGGACATGGAGACTTACAGGATCTGTCACAGCCCTTCCAGAATTTGTTCACTTGATAATCTCTAGTCATGGTTTCTCTTATGCTTGTGCCCATGGAAGGGGAAACATCTTAAAAGTTTGGAACTTTGGCTTGAAAATTTGGGACTCTGGCCTGGAAGTGTGGGGTTTTAATTACTTGAAATGTTATATTAGTTTCTAAATTCAGAATGCAAAATCAAGATTTCTATGCCCACAATTCAGGTTTGTGCATTCATGTATTAGTTATCAAGTTTGAAGGCCTAAAACTTGTAATACAAAAATGTAAGAGTTTTCAGTCTCCTCGTAGAGTTTTCAATCTCTGCTTTTTTCTACTGACAGGGAATATGGATAGACAGACTTTCAAATGCTTTGAGTTTTTTCCTGTTAAATATCTGTACTAGTTAATTTGGATGCTTCTGCAGATTGTACTTGGTATAAAGCTTGGAATGAAACCTGAAGAGGCGACATCCAAAGTGAAAACTCTTTCTGATGTTGAAGAAATGTGTGTAGCATTTGCTGGCACTCATGGATCCACTGACCCTGTCCTTGCTGTCAAGGTATCATTTTTTTTTTTCCACAGCAGGCCTTAAAAAGTAGATACATCAATAAAAGCCAATGGATAAATAATTAAGACTTCTAACAAGTTCTTGGAGAAAAGGGGTCTTCATCATTTGTTTATTGGTTTTTAAACGATGCGTCTGTTTTTTTTTTTTTTTTAGATTACGCCCTATCACTGGCATCCCCCCTTGATGCCCCACTTTGGGGGGGGGGGGGGGGGGGGGGGGGGGGGGAGTGATGCGTCTGTTTTTGGTAACACCATTAGAGGTTCTTACAATTGCCCTCAGTAAATGGTTTTTATGATGACAAATTTTGGACCATTTCATCTATGGGGAACTTATGGTTTTCCCAAAGTAAACAAAAAACTTTTGTATCCACCCATGTACATCTGGTTAGAGTAGCTTGTGTAATTTCCACAGGAACTTTTGAGTGAAGAACCATATACAGCTGAAGACATTGAGAAAATTACAGAAGCAGACCTGCGATCAATCTTTGCCAATTCCCCAACTTCTTTAGATGTTCTAAAAGCTGCCAGACACTATAAATTATTCCAGGTAATTTTTTTCCAGTAGCCTTTATTCCAACTTCAAGAATTGAGTTATAATTTAAACACGTAAATATTGGTTGCAGTTTGGTCTCCGTTTTTATTTTTGTTGATTACAGTAGAAATTGCTTATAGGTGACTAGTTCCCAATTTTCTTGCTTTTAAATCCTGGATTAAATGTGGCAGTAGGAGGAGCCAGTTTAATGGAGATTACCTTGTATGCACAACCTGCATTGTTTCTGATGTGGTTTTGCGACAATTTTTAGTTCTGTCTATGTTTTCTTTTTATGTCCTATTTATCTTATGGATATTACTACCTTGGTATAGCTTAGTATTTCCATGCATTTTTAGCATATATCTGAAAATACTTGAAAATGGTTTCCACCAATAATATCATTGATTAATATAGCTCATGAGCACCGATGGAACTTCATAGCCAGCTCTTTTGAGTTCCGGATGTATTGGAACCTTTGCCTACTATTGGTTGGTGGATTGACCACCATCTCGAAATTACCTTCAAACTCATTCTCCACGGGGATTCTTATATCCAGGCTTCTTCATATGTCATTGGTGTTCATCACTTACTTTAATTTTTGGATTTTCCTGAGGGCTCACTTATTTTAACATTTGATTTCCAGAGAGCGTCTCATGTCTATTCTGAAGCCAAGCGTGTACATGCTTTCAAGGACACTGTCTCATCAAACTCAAGGTTCAGTTCAAATCGGTATCAGAAATTAGCAATATGTTTATGCTATCAATATTTGAGCATTTGTAGTAGATTTTACCAAAACAAGTGCCAGGTGTCACAGGCCATGCATTTATCATCCATCGCAAAAATTTAGGCTGCTAGGTGACACCTATGGCATACTCTCTCACCGAAATCTGCTGTGTTCTTAGAACATGCCGGACCACCCTCCCTACTCTCAATTGGAGCACTTGGGTGGAATATGACCAACCGCTGGATTGCCAAGACTACTTTGTTGCAAACAAAGTACTTCCATCCAACTTAAAAGGGCTAAGAACACCTGGCACAGTTTGATTGAAATGTAAAAGGGCTTGTTCAATAGCCTAAGCCAGAAAATCCAATATTGTAATTGGGTATTCAGAATAGTTAATTAGATACTTTTTTTTTTAATTATTTGTTTATTCAGCACAATTTAGTAGCTGAGAAACAAAAGGGCTTAATGCTACTTCCTATGAGTTATACCTCTGGTTGTGTACTTCTATCCCAACATTCCCTGCATTGACAGCATCAAACTAGGTAATACTGTAGGCAAGTGCCCAAACCATAAGTCCCCCATCACAATTCTTTTGTGAGGTTTCGTTCTTCTTCAGCCTTTCAAATGGTTTGAAGGCTTTCTTCAATGGTCCAGGGAAGTGGAACTAAATTGCTGCATCACTTCAGAGCGGTTTATGTGGCTTTTTATTCCTTTCTAAAAGTGCGACTTTTTATTCTTTACAAATTAAAAAACCTACTCTGGGAACCTTGCATTATTATGGTCAAAGAAGCAAGTGAAGACTATTACCAAGTTCTAGTTTCCTTGATTTAACTTCCAATGCATTGTTATTTCAGTGAAGAGGAGATCTTGAAGAAGCTTGGTGACCTTATGAATGGAAGCCATTATAGCTGCAGTGTTTTGTACGAATGCAGGTTTGTCCAGATTCCCAAATTTGCATGCACTAAATGAACCCAAACTGCCTTTAATAGTGGCATAAAAGATCACGTTTATGCCTCAAAACTCTACATGTGATCTATTCAATGCCATGATAATTGTAGCTCATGGCATGTACATATAACATCTGCTATTGAACAAATTGTCCCATGCACTACGGTCAAGTATTTGATATTTTCTCTTGTTCCTTCCATTAGCTGCCCTGAGTTAGAAGAACTCGTAAAAGTTTGTCGGGATAGCGGAGCTCTGGGGGCGCGGCTTACAGGAGCTGGATGGGGTGGTTGTGCAGTCGCTTTAGTGAAAGAATCAATTGTACCTGAGTTCATTCTTAACCTCAAGGTAAGCATTTATTTCTCTGTTTTTGAACGGACACTGATGTTTTTGATGAAGTTGCAATCTGAGTGAGTGAGACAACGAGTAAAATTGCTATTTGCGTTTAATGAATACCAAACAAGTAGAGATAAAATTGTAATTTGATCACGTCGCCTCACTGATTTCTTTAGCAAGTTGGTCAAGAAGATCTTACCCATTTTGAAACTAGTTGTCCGCAATAAATATAGGTTGCTAATAATGAGGTTTGATCTTTTTCTGCATCAGGAACAATTTTATCAATCGAGAATCAGCAAAGGGGTGATCGAGAAGAATGATTTCCCTCTCTATGTATTTGCTTCAAAGCCTTCAAGTGGTGCTGCCATATTCAAATTCTGATATTGGTTTTTCCGGCGCTTTGTAGCGAGAAAATCTAATTTAAAAACAAAATAAAAGCTTTGTGGACTTCAGGTTTTTTTTTTTTTTTTTGTCTTGACTTGTTCAATTGATGAATAACTTATTTTCCTACAATGTCCCATGTATTAATAAATATTTTTAAAATCCTTTTAATATACATGACTTTTATTTGATGGTGTTATTGCTTGATTACAATAATACATTTTTAATGTGGGAGTGAGATGCGTGAGCTTCAATGGGTTCAAGGTGTTGTATGGGGGGCGGTGGTTCAAGTGATCTTAAGACCTCCAAGTTTGGGCCTAAGTGATATAGAGATCTCAAAGTTTGGGTAGTTTGGGTGCAAGTGATATTGAGACCTCCAAGTCTGGGTGCAAGTAAACTTGAGACCTCCAAATGATTTGGTGGGTTTAAGATGATCGAGTGGGTACAAAATGATCGAGTGGATTTAAAATAACAGACTGCGTTCAAAATGACCAACAAGGTTCTAAATGATTGAGAGACATGCTAAGACAGAAGCTAGTTAGGGGTGCGGTTGAGTATCTCGCGTAGACCTTTCGATGCCTATATCAGTCTCTTGAGAATGCTAGAGCGCAATGAGAGAGTTTAGTATTAGAATGGGCATACCTGAGTAAGGAGACGCCTCCTCTATTTATAGAAGAGGAGGAGGTTGACACGTGGTACTTTGTCTATGTTTTTAGGTAGGAATTTCGAAGGCATCTTTGAGGAATCTTGGAGGATTCTTTGACTTGATCTTGCACCACTGGGAGGGTTTTGGAGAGAGGCTCCCAAGCCTAAGTGGTTCACGAAATGGTCTTGAATGGCTGGACAACCTATGAGTCGCCCCAAAAAGGTCTTTTGGTTATATTGAGAAAGGCTTTGGAGGTGACAAGTTGCTGAGTCTCGTGCTTGAGAGGGTGTATAAGGCTTGAGGTAGTAAAGAGGTGGACTAAGACATCATGACTGAATAGGGGAAGGAGGCCACTCGAACATGACCAAGTGGCCTTATACCCACTTGGTCATGATTGAGTTGCTACCTAGCCACTTGGTTATTGTTCTCTCCCTTTTCATCGTCTATCAATCTTCTTGTCCCGAAGCCCTTTTGTAGCTTCTAGTGCTTTATTGCTTGCTTGATATAGGTTGACTTGTTTTGAGTTGGTTTTTCCTTGTGGATTGGTGAGTGGAAGGCCACTTATGACTGACTGGCTAATAGGCCATTCCGTTATGGCTAAGATTATTAGTCTCCATGTCTTGTTTTTCCTTCTTTTGGGCTTTTTGGCTTACTTGGCCATAGTTTTTTAGCCTAAATCTGCTACTCGAATTTTCGTGGGTCACCTAATCATTTGTAAGACACTTGATCATTTGCAGGTCATCTGATCATTTGCAATTTTTCCACTTGGATTTTCGTAGACCTAGATTGGTTACTGGGCATAACAATTGCTCCCCACTATTTCCTCTAGGTTTCCTAGTGGAAAGAGTAGTTGTTCGCCTCTTCTCATGTCATTTCCTTCTTGGATGACGCTACTCTGTCGAAGGATTCTTGAATTTTGTATTTTCAGAGGGTCTTCGTTTTTTGTAACCCATCGGTCCTTCTGACTTCCCATTGCCTTAGATGATGGCCCTCAGGTCATGTTCATGCCTTCACGCACTTTTGATGCTGGGTTTGTCTTAGATTATTCTTGCACTTTTGTGTATCAGCTTTCCAAGCCATTCTCACGTTTTATGTGCTTTTAGTTCTAGGCCTGTGCTCGTTTTTTTATGTGACATGTTAGCATCTCACATAATATATAAAATTTTGCAGTTAGTTTTTGAATCGTAAATCGCTCACATCTTTTATCACTTACACTTTGCTTCTGGTAGGAGGGGGTGTCACACTTACTCCCCAATCCTTTATGAGCGTGGGACGGACATCATGTTTGCTCCCCAGTTCTTTATTGGTGATGCACTTGTGCTTTTGCATTTTTTGATTTAATTCGATCTCATGCATTTTACGCTTTTCAACTTTAGGTTGTGGTTGATCGTTCTTGCACATATATCCCTCTAAATTCTGGATTATCCTATATCACTTTTGTGACGCCCCGCTCCCACTTACGAGTGCCACTCATGAAAAATCATCCGAACTGCTCACATGCCCGGCCATTTGTGAAGGGCAGACTATGTTTTAATATGAAATGCCCTAGGTGGGAACTAGCGTTCACCATTCCCTCAATCTCAGGATCCACTAGACGATTTGAGCTTTAACCGTAACACATTTGATTAATTAATTTCCATTATGCTTGCCCAATCATTATTTTTAATTCTTTTTCTTTCCAAGAATTTCACCAGGCTCCATAAAATTCACAATTCCAACAACCCATTGGTATTTTCAAAATTCGAGAAAAAATTCATAAATTTTCATTTTCTAAAAATTCAGCATTTATCTCAAAATTGCCCGAAAAATCCCTTTATTTTGAAAATTCCTTCGGGCCCCAAAATCAACCAAGAAATGCCCCCCAAATTCCCCAAATTTCCAAATTCTTTTAAAAAATTGGCCAGCAAGGCCTACTAGCGCGCCCGGGGCCCCGCGGTGCTCTAGCTACGCACCCGCCAGCGTGCGCCTACGCGCCTGCCAGCGTGCGCCTACGCGTGCCCTCGTGCCCCCGAGCCTGCTGCTGCGTGCCCATGCATGGCGGGCCTCGCCTGCTGCCCCCTGCGGGCCACCTACGGGCCCCGGTTGCTGCCACCTGCCAACCTTACTCTACCTTTATTATTTTTTTCTTTCTCTTGGGCTTCCTAGCCCAAATTTTCTAGAAATTAAATACCCATAAAATGCATCATAAATCTACACATTTCCAACAAAAATAATTTTCTCCAACACCCAAGATTTATTCCAAAATAAAATATATTCGTGGTCTTAAGCCTTAACAAGACATTACCAACCATTAAATTACAACACATGAATCACATACAACAAATAGGCTTCCATAAGCCATACAAAGTGTAACACCCCATGTTACCGGTGTTAGAAAATAAGATAAAATTCCAAGAATTCCATTCAAGAGAGGCGGGAAATGAAATGATAGTGCCCTAGGGGAGAGGCATTTTGGTAATTTGGATGGTGAGCGGTCTAGCAGGCCCTAAGGGTAGTTTTGATAAGTAAAGTAACAAATTGTCGAATCAATGGCAGCCCTAGTGTTTCGAGATGAGACTAATGACACTGAAAGAAGTCAGATCAGGAACAGTTTTTGGTACAGCTGCTGTATAAGCTTAAATTATTGGCTGAACCGAATGTTCATGAGGGCTAATAGGAAAATCACCGGTAAGTCATAAGGATGGCCTGGTTTTATGAATGAGTCAAGCTGAAGCATTTTTAGGCTGAGAAAAGGTCCCGTGCAGGTGCAGGGGCAAAATCAACCTTTATTGAGTAAGTGCCGATAATTAATTTTTGATAAATCAAGAATTTATATGGCTTGATGATATTTAAATTAAAGCCGTAGAGGGTTCAAGTGCAATTACAAAATTCCCAAGTCTAAATATAATTTTCTTAAGTGTAATCAATAGGGATTTTGAGGATTTAATGTGTAATAATTATATACATAATTATAATTAGGGCCTAACACCATTGGATTCGAAATTATGTTCTCTCATTTGAGAGAGTGGCCATGAAGTAGAGTCTCGGCCAAATCCAAAGTGAGAGAGAGAAAGAGAGAGAAGATGAGATCGGCAGTGACTGATCGTGGTGGTCGTGTCCAGCTAGAAGCTGGTCGGTGGTGTGGCTTGAAACAACGGCTGGGGGTTGGCCATGGTAGCGACGGCATGAAGCGATGGAGGCCGATAGAGCTAGCGCGCTGGGATGCGCAGAGGTAGCTGGCGAGGGCACGACGAGCAGCTACAAGCGGCCATTGGCCGGCCGATAACGTCGAGTTGCAGTGACGGTGGTTGCAGCAGCTATGGCCGAAGTGTAACGCCCCGCTCCCACTTACGGGTGTTACTCGTGAACAATTACCCGAATTGTCCACCTGCCCGGTCTTTGATGAAGGGCAGACTATGTTTCAAGAAGAAACGCCCTAGGTGGGAACTAGGCTCGTCCTTCCCTTCCCTTAAACCCTAGAATTTACTAGCAGAATTGGGCTTTAAACCACACCGCATTTGGTTAAAAAGAAATCTCGCGAAGACGCTCAATCATTATTTTCTCATTTGAATTTAATTCTTTTCCGACCAAGAATTTTACCGGGCTCCAAAAATCGCCATTTAAACCAATCCATTGATGGATCACCAATTTTGGAGGAAAAACTCATCATTTTCAAATTTCCAAAATTTCGGCATTTTCTCCAAAAATGCCCGAAAAATCCCTTTATTTTGAAAATTCCTCCGGGGCCCAAAATCAATTAAGAAATGCCCCAATTTCTCCCAAAATTCCAAATTTAAAAAAAAATTGGACGACGGGGCCCACTGGCACGCCCGCGCAGGGCCCCGCTGGGCGCTGGCCGCGCGGCTGGTCGCGCGCTTGCCCGCGCACGGCGCGCGTGCCCGCATGCGCGCATGGTCGCGCGCGCGCCCGGGCGCGGCCGCCCGGGCACGAGCGGGGGGCTGCTGCCCCCCCTTGCTGCTGCATCTGCAGCACTTTCACACTTTATTTCTCTTATTTTTTTTTCTTTGGGCTATAAAACCCCAAATTTTCCAGAAAAATATACACCCTTAATTTGCCTCAAATCCTTCATTTATCTCCTTCCATAACCTCATTTCATAAATAAAATCTCTCTTATTTTTATTTATTACAACATACTTCAACATCTCAAAAAAAATAAAACTTCACCAAAGCTTAGGCTTCAACATGCCATAGGCCATAATCCAATGCCTCATTTCTAAATGGAAACATACATTCCCAAAATATAAAATACACACATGCTCTTGGGCTTTAACAAGCCATCACCATACAAATGAAATTACATCTCATAATTAAACATAACAAGATAGGCTTCCATAAGCCATAACATGCACTTGAATCTTCTTTCCATTCTTCCACATGCCATTCCACCATTTCCTTTACTTTACCATGCTTTCACAACCTACATCTGAGGGTAAAAACCTCATGAGCTATTAAGCTCAATAAGAGTGCAATGCCAAATAAATATGAACATAATAAGTTATATGATGCCAAATGTATGCAAGTGTGGCTAGGTTTCTTTGCCCTCACAACCCTCCAAGGTTAGAGGCATCAACCCACCATTTCAACCATGTTCTCAAACTAACCTATGGCCATAAGTCTCATGAACACAAAGAACATGCCAAGTGCAACATATACATTTATGAAACATATTTAAAACCCATTGTAAGGCCACCCTCTCATGGGGCCATCCCTTACCTTTTCTTGAATATTAAATCTCCATTTCAAGAGAGCTTCCATCTTCATTTTCTCCCATCTAAGATGGCATTCCAAAAGAAATTTATTTCCCTTGCATACAAGAACACTAATTAAAGAGAAGAAGAAATATACTTACCTTGATCTATCCTCTTCTTCTTCACTTTTTCTTCCATGGGAGACTTCTTCCTATCTCTCTTCTTTCTTCATTCTTCATTTCTACAAATGGCCAAAAGGGAGACAAGTCTCCCACACTTGCCCTTTTATACTAGTTTTCCCATATTACAAGAATGCATCCTAGCCATTCACTAAAGGCACAATCCATGTGCTTTAGGGAAAACTAATCTCAACCATTCATTTAAAACAAACAAGTCTCCTCTCTAAGAGAAAACACACCTTTAAATATATTGGCAATCCATGCCATTCACTTTCTTTAAATCCCCACCATTGGATTTATTCTCTATTTCAAGAATGCATTTCAACCACTAAATCTCTTGAAATTTCCATTTAATTCTCATTTACTTAATTAAACTATTTTCATATCCATCTTCAAGACTTAAATATAAGCCATTGGATATATCTCACCTTTTCAAGACTTGATCCTAATCCCTGGATCATTTTAGTCTTCCAATACCAAAATTAGCCATTTTCTCATATATTTATTTTGACTAATTTCAACACATCACACTTGAGAGACCACTTGAAAGACATAAATCCCTCATTTTCCATTTAAATAAATCACACCATTTTCCAAGCATTAATGGGTGACCATTTTCCCATTTTTTATTAGATTTATTTAATTCTCATATTTTCCATGGCATTAATGGTGACCATTTACCATTTTCTTTTGGATTTACTTTAATCCATATAATTATGCCTCTCATTAAATGCTTGAAAGACCAATTAACATTTCTTTTGCATTTAATTAATTCACCCAATTATACTTGAACCACAAAATGCCAAGTGTCACAACAAGACACTAACCTTGGCTTCCAAGTTTAATCTCATCTCTCCAAGTGGCATTACCACATTAATTCACAACTTAGGGAAAATATAATTATTCTCCTCAAATAATTTAATATCCACTATTTTTCCTATTTCCAAAATTAAATTTTCTTTATGGAATTAAATTCCAAAATTCCCAAATACTCTTTGTGAATTTATTAATCCCATATATCTCCACATAAACACCAAATTAGGATTTTATTCACTTACATACCTAATTCCACATAGGAATTATTTCTAATTTACCAAAATACCCTTTATATTGGATTTCACTATCCAAATTACCAAAATACCCCTCTCATAGGGCACCCTCAATCTCAAGCATCCAACACCTTCTCATGGGCATTTTTGGAATTTTCTCACTTTCTTTCTCATTCTTTTAACACCGGGTGTTACACGAAGCAGAGGCCAGCAGCGGCAGACCAGAAGCGATGGTACGATGGGCTGCGATTGTCGGCAATGAGGCTGGTTGAGGCGGTTGGTTTGGTGGCTCGTGGTGAGGCGGCCAGAGGCCGAGCAGAGGCGGCGCTACTGTGTGCACACAGGGGGCAGTCGTGAGGAAGAAGACGAATGAGCAGTGCGCGCGCGGGAGGAAGAAGAAATGAAGAAGAAGAAGAAAGAAAGAAAAAGAAAAGAAAAGAAAAGAAAGGAAAATGGAGAAAAATGAGAAAAATAGCTAGAAAATTTCAAAAAGTTAGAGAAAAAATCTGAGAATTAAATTGGAGCTTGAGGAGCATGCCAGAGACTTGAAAATGAGGTTTTGAGCTCGAGATGGCAGTTAAAGAGGCAACGCTGGTGTAGGCTTTTAGTCGAATTTCTCCTTCAAATTGATTGAGGTAAATTAATATTTTCTTTTCAAATTAATTTGCATTAAGCGAGTTAATGTAGTATAATTGTTGGTTGGATTAAACCCTCGGTTAGGATAGTTTGGAAGTTATTATCGGGAGGTTTTGTGGTGTATAGTAAAAGCACCTAGTGTAATATCTATTGTTGGGTTTGTGATTACATCTAGGATCGAAAGAGGAGGTGGTGATCTTAGAAGAGTTCGAAGTTCGGGCTAGCGTTTGCGCCCGTGGCAGAGATAAGGCTTCGAGTTAGGTAAGGGACGACCCCAATGGTGGCGGCCATGCGAATGTTTGGTAATATGGTTAAATATATGTTGTGTGTAGTTTTGTGTTGTGCATGTTCTATAGGTGGTCTAGTGGAGTCCTATGGCCATGGGAGAGACTAAGTACATGCTAGGGTAATT
Organism: Diospyros lotus; assembly: GCF_014633365.1. Lineage (NCBI taxonomy): Eukaryota > Viridiplantae > Streptophyta > Magnoliopsida > Ericales > Ebenaceae > Diospyros > Diospyros lotus. Next base: position 14,284,634 of record NC_068340.1, read on the forward strand.
TGGGAGGTTAATGCCTCGAACAGATGGGTTCGGAGGGCAATGATGCCTGCTGCATCACTCACCTTGCATTTGTCACTTTTTGTATTTTTCTTTCACTAATTCAGCTGATTTAGCAACTAATTATGTTTACAGATAGGATGAGGCGTTTAGACTCGCCAGTGCACGAGTGTGATTGTAGCAGAAAATTTATATGTAATTTTTCCGGGCAAGACCGGGTCGACTCACAGGGAGATTACTCATGGAAGGAGATAACCACACCAGTTCTTTTGATTAATGGAATAATGAAATGAGATCAAACTAAATGTGATATAACTGTAATCTGGAAATGGAGAGATCTTGGGTCAAGACAAATCTGGTGCCAAACCCAACTGATTCACCATATAGCTTTCTGTGATGTAACTAGCAGCTCAAATAGCTTGGGTTTTCAACCATTAAATGTACTACTGAGATGATGATAACTCTTTGTTCAAGCAACCTCCATACATGACATGGAGACTCTATGGTAAGAAGCTATCATAAATCAGTGTATAAATAATGTTTTGACAAAATAATTGCTCGGGGCTTGGGTATGAGAACGTTTCCAGGTCAAGCAGCCTCCATACATGGCATGGAGACTCTAAGTTAGGCGTACGAACCAATCCAAGCCTGAGGTTTTCGTTAATAATATTTCCCAAACTGCTTTTGCTTTTGTTACTTTGACATATGGAGTTCTGTTATATTGATTCATCAGTGGCTTTGGGCACCATCTTTGCCTTAACCCAAGAATCGAATTAGCCACACATCTTCATAGGAAGTGCACGACTAAAACTAATCTCTCCAGATGAATACGAGATTCATAAAGAAAATAAATTGAGACAACAGATAAGAACTTGGTAAACTACTACTGTATTGATTACTGAAACGAACTACAACTTGAAGCAGAAGTTAAAATGGACTTGTAATACAGAGCTTAGAATTAGCAAGAACAACTAGTGTAACTGAAGTGCTATTCGCAAAGAAAGAAATACAGACAAGAACAAAAATAGGAGAAACAGACAAAAGGAAAGGAAAATCTCTACTTTCAAAATGATCTTCTTCTTTCTTGTATTGTTTTTCTTTGTATCTTCTGCACTCGCCAACCTCTGATTCCAAAGAATGTTGGTCCCTTTTTAAGCTTATGGCGCATGGAAGTGGGGACCATTTGTTGAAAAGTTGTTTCAAAAAGTTGGTTGAATTTACCTTAGAGCCACCACATGTATTTGCGCATGTCAGAATTTTTGTTCGGCTGCTCATTCGAATGACTAGCAGAGACATTCGAATGCTTGCTGAGTTTCTTTTAGCTGATCGGCTCATTCGAATGAATTTTAGTCCTATTCGAATGAATTTCATGCTTTACTGTTCCTTACACGGCGATTTTCTCGGTCATTCGAATGCAACAGTACTTTCATTCGAATGAATTTCTAATTTTTCTCTTGACTTCGTCATTGCATTCGGATGACTTGGAGAGCATTCGAATATGGAATTCCTTGGGTTGCTTCTTATTCGAATTACTCAGCCTTCATTCGAATAGATTTCCTTTCTTCTTCAACTTCATTCGAATGACTTGGCTTTTATTCGAATATGTCTTCACTGCTTCCAATCGATGTGCTCATCCGAATTTCTTCTCATGCTCGGCTCATTCGAATGACTTGGCTTTTATTCGAATATGTCTTCACTGCTTCCAAACGATGTGCTCATCCGAATTTCTTCTCATGCTCGGCTCATTCGAATGACTTGGATTTCATTCGAATATGCACAATCTTATCTGGAGATCTTGATTTTTGTTACTTCTTATTCGAATTAGGCCAAGCTCATCTGAATACATACCCGATATCTTGCATATTCGAATGTCTGAATAATTTATTCGAATGTTTGAGTAGCTCTCTTCTGTTTTGCTTCATATTTGAATACCTTTGAAGACTCATTCGAATGGCTTTGACTTTCATTAGGACACCTTTATTTCTTGACTTTTTATTCCTCTTTCAATCATGCTTTTGGAGAGTATGAGTCATTCTTTCATCTCTTTTCCTTCTTTTGGGCTGCAACAAGCAATTCTGGAGATTTTAAGTCGATCAAATGGATTAGGAGGTAATAAAAACATAACAAATATTGCATTTTTTTAACATCAATCAATGCCTTGCCATTCATGCATACTTACTTATCATTACATCTCATATATTATCTTGTTTACATTTATTTGCACCCTTATTGAGTCATTGTGACTCATGAGGTTTTACCTCGTGTTGTAGATGTTGCGAATCTAGATGCAAGTAGGGATTATATTGGGAGGTTGAAGTGACGACTAGCGTTGTTGTCGCATTTTAAATTGTGTTATCTCCTGTATGTATTCATGTGATGGTATGCATATATACATTCTTGTGGGTGAATGTGTATGTTATTAGGCGCTAGATGGTATCCAGTTTGTTGTAATCGGTATAATGTAGTATATAATTGTGTAGACTTCTGGTTGTTAGTGGCTTGTTGGTGGAGCTAAGTTTTAGGATCAGGTAAAGGATCAAAGAGGTACTTCCCATAAATCCCCAGTACTTAGTAGATATTTGATATATAGTTTTGTGCCCGGGTCACCTTTGGCTTGTGGTTAGACGAGTTGGAGAAATGTGAAGCTCACTCGGGTTTCTAGTTCTGTCCGTTGTGCTTCTTTTATGTTTTGGGACCGACTCCTCAAGTGGAGCGAAGGGAAGGATGAAGCCTAGTCCCCACCTAGGACGTTTCCCGATGAAACATAGTCCATCTCTTCATTAGTTTGGTGTTATGTATGAGTAATCCGATCGATTATTCACCGGTAGCGCCCGTAGATGGGAGCGGGTCATTACAAAAAGTTCTTGGATCTTCATTCCATGCATCCATATGCCATTCCATCTTTGCCTTGATTTTTTTCATGCCTTTACAACCTATATGTGGGTAAAAACCTCATGAGCTATTAAGCTCAATAAGGGTGCAATGACAATAAGTATGAATATGAATATAAAATGTGATGCCAATGCATGCAATGCAACAAAGTTAGGGCTTCCACATTCTCACAACCACCTTGGTTTGAGGTTTTAACCTACCTTACCCCACATAACCTCATGGCCATAGGTCCTTGAACACAAACAACATGCCAATGCACACATATTTACTCATGAACCATACTTACAACCTTGCTAGCCACCATCCCATGGGACTATCCCTTACCTTTTCCATTCTTTGAAGCTTCAAGTGTTAGGAAACTAGCCGACCGCGTAGCTTCGATTCTGCCTTGTTCAATCCGTAGAGTCGCAAGCGCGAAGTCCTTCAAGTCGATCCACACGATCGACCATTTTCCATGAATGCATCGAGTAGTGCTAGCAACCCTAGGCGCTGTAACGTCCCGCTCCTACTTACGGGTGCCACCGGTAAGTAATCGACCAGATTACTCACCCGACGACCACAACTGAAGAGTTGGACTATGTTTCAACAGGAAACGCCCTAGGTGGGAACTAGGCTTCATCCTTCCCTTCGCTCCACTCAGGAATCGGTCCCAACTCAAATAAGAAAAATCCAGCGGACCAAGACCCGAAACCCGAGTGAGCTTCACCTCTCTTCAGCTCACCCCATAGCAAGCCAGAGGTGACCCAGGCATAAAGCTAGCATACAAACACTTCGCTGAGTATTGGGGATTTATGAGAACATACCTTGCTGATCTTGACTCGGTCCGAAACTTGGCTTTACCGACTATGCCACATTCAACAAGCAATCTCACAATCATCTATCACACTATGATGATTACACAATTAAATACATTTAAGCTCAATAACACAGACATTTACTCACAAGGGTATACACACACCACGCCCCCTGGCTACATACAAGCAATATTAAAAATACATAACTCGGGCAACTCAGCTAGTTGCCACAACGGCCTCCTGGCGCCATCCCTGCTTGCATCCGGACTTGCATCATCTACACATGAGGTAAAACCTCATGAGTCATAAAGACTCAGTAAGGGTGCAATGCATGTAAATATGAATATAATCATGTTTATGTATGCCAATGCATGCAAATGAGGCTAGGCTCACACATCCTCACAACCCACTAAGGTTTGAGGCATCAACCTATCAGCCCCTACCACACTAGTCCTCCATATGGCCATAGGTCCACTAGGTCTTGCATCACACAAGATATAACCACTACATGCCAATGCAATATAAAAACATTATCAAACACATTTACCAACTTGCAAGGCCACCTCCACATGGGGCCATCCCTTACCTGGCTCGAAGCCTCCTCTCTGCCTCGGCCCGAATTCCAGCCCGAACCTCTAGTTCCTCTAGGATCACCGCCTCCCCGGTCAAACCTAGATGCAAACACACAAAACCCCAACTCCATTAACATTCGGCATTTAACCAATGCCCACAACTACGCCCCACATCGCCAAAATCATCCATCAACAAGATTTCAATAAACCCCAACACAGGGTTTAATCCAATAATTAATTATTCTACATTAACCCTCTTAATGTAAATAATTTGGGAAGAAATATTAATTTACCTCGGATAATTTGGAAACGAAAATCGGCCAACCGCCCACACCGGCATTGCCTCTCGAGCTGCCACTTACGCTCAAAATCTCATTCTCGAGCTTCCAGTATGCTCCACGAGTCTCGAAATAATTTCCAGAACTTTTCTAGATTTTTCTGGAATTTTTCTCCTATTTTTCCCTTTTTCCCAGATTTTCTTTATTTCTATTTTTTTTTATTTTCTTTTTCTCCTCCACTATTCATCGTCTTCTTCATTTCTTCACTTCCGCGGCTGCTCTTGTTCCTCCTTCTTCCTCACCGAATCGGCGCGCACAGCGCCCCTGCGAGCATGGTGGCCAGCCACCGCCACTGGCTCTGCCGAACGCTGCTATGCGCAGCTCTGCTACCGCCTGCCGCCTCGGACTGCATCGCGAGCACCATTGCTGGCCGCCTCTGCCAGCACCCTCAGCTGCGAGCTGCCACGCTCGATGTCGCGACTGCCATGGCCGCCCCGCTGCTGCTCCCTTCGGCCACCAACGACGCCTCCGCGCGCCATCACACGGTCTTGGCTGCTTCCTCCACGAGCCACCAGCCCCTTGCGGCCACCATCAGCAGCCAAGCTCGCCTCGATCGACCTCCATTGCCGCGGCCATAGCTGTTGTTGTCTTCCCTGCGGAAACCCACCAGCAGCGCCCTCGGCTCCCTCTCTATCAGGAATGCTCTCTCTCTCGAGCTCTGTTTTCTCTCCCTCGCGAAGGCTCTCGGCCACAGCAACAGCAGCGTGAGGCTGCTACTGCCATAGCCGAGTTCGGCCACCAAGCTCTTCCTCTCTCTCCCTCGAGCTCTCTCTCGCACAAGCTCTCACACACTCGGCAAAGCTCTCTCCCGAGCTCATCCTCTCGCTCTCGCAATCTCTCTTTCCCATTCTCTGATCGGCCATTTTAAATGGCAGAGGCACCCACGAAGCTTCAAGGAAGCTTCCTCGCCTATATATATGTAACGCCCCGCTCCCACTTACGGGTGTTACTTGTGAACAATCACCCGAAGTGTCCACCTGCCCGGCCTTTGGCGAAGGGTGAGCCATGTTTCAAGACGAAACGCCCTAGGTGGGAACTAGGCTCGACCTTCCCTTCGCGGAATCCCAGGATTCGCTAGCAGAATTGGGCTTTAGCCACACCGCATTGGCTATAAAGAAAATCTCCTTCAGGCGCCCAATCGCCATATTCTTTTTTATTTAATTCTTTTCCATCGGAGAATTTTACCGGGCTCCAAAATCACAATTTAAACCAATCCATTGATGGATCACCAATTTTTGGAGGAATAACTCATCATTTCAAATTTTTAAATTTTCAGCCTTTTCTCCAAAATGCCCGAAAATCCATTTACTTTGAAAATTCCTTCGGGGCCCAAAATCGATCTAGAAATGCCCCTTAATTTCCTAAAATTCCAAATTTTTTAAAAAATTGGCCGGCGGGGCCCGTTGGCACGCCCGGGGCCCCGCGAGGCGCTGGCCGCGCGGGTTGGCCGCGCCCGCGCGCGTGCGCCCGCGCGCTGGCACGGCCGCCCGCGCGCGCGGCTGCGCGCCTGCCTGCGCGCAGCCTGCGGGCTGCTGTTTTCCAGCAGCCTCCAGCTGCTCTTTCACTCCTTTTTTTTTTTTCTTTAGGCTATCAAACCCCAAATTTTTCCAGAAATTCCACTCCAAAAAAATGCATTGAAAATTTCCACATTTCCAATTTCCAAGCCTATTTTTACAACAAAAATTCTTTTCTCCAACCTCACAATTTATTCCAAATAAATTACATTCATGGTTCTAGGCCTTCACAAGCCCTTGCAAACCCTTAACATACATCACATGAAGCACTTACCAATAATAGGCTTCCCTAAGCCATTAAGCCACAATTTAAACACCACAAACCTAGGCTTCTCAAGCCATAACTTACATCAAACAAAGAAAAGTATACCTAGAGCTTCCAATCACAAGCTTGCTCTTTCCCTTTTCCTTTAACATAAGAACAACCTACAAGGGGAGGATAAAACCTCATGAGCCACAAAGCTCAGTAAGGGTGCATATGCAAGGTAAATAAAAGTATAACAAGTCTATGTAATAACAAATGCATGCAAGTATGGTTAGGTCATTCCATCCTCACAACCCAACATGGTTTGAGGCATCAACCCACCACTTCTTCCCCACCCCCATGGCCATAGGTCTCATGAACAAGTAAAGCATGCAAAAAGATACATAAAGATTTATGCAACCTACTTACAATGCAATGCAAGGCCTCCACCACTTGGGGCCATCCCTTACCTTAACAATCTTCTCTTTGAAGCTTTAATTCTTCTTCTCAAGAGAGCTTCCCTCTTCATTTGCTCCCATCTAAAATGGTATTTCAACAAGCCACTAAATTTTTGCATTCAAGCATACCAAAAAAATGAAGAGAAGAAAGCATACTTACTTTGATTTCTTCATTATCTTCTTTCTTTCTTCACTCTTCCCTCCATGGAAGTCTTCTTTCTATTTCTTTCTTCATTTCTACAAATGGCCAAAAGGGAGACAAGTCTCCCACACTTGCCTTTTTATACTACCATTTTTCAAATTTCAAGAATGGATCTTCACCATCCATTTAAAGCACAATCCATGTGCTTATGGGAGACTTGATCTCAACCATCCATTTTAATAAATAAGGCTTCTCTCTTGAAGAAAACACAAGAAGCACAATCCATGTGCTCTTTTCTTGGTTAATCTCATCCATTGGATTACCTTTGCCTTTACAAGACTTCATCTCCACCATTAAAAGAAAGCACACTTTCATTAGGATGGCAATCCATGCCATTTCTTCTCTTTAAATCCCCACCATTGGATTTATTCTCTATTTCAAGAATACATCTCATCCATTAGATCCCTTGAATTTTCCATTTAATTCTCATTTACTTAATGAGACTATTATATATCATTTTCAAGACTTAATCCAAGCCCTTGGATCACTTGGAGATTTCTATTTATTTCTCATTTAAATAAATCCTCCCATTTTCACTCATAAATGAGTGACTAATTTCCATTTCTTTCCCATTTAAATTAATGGGACTAATTTCACATCCATCACACTTGAGAGACATAAATAATTTCTTTCCCATTTAAATTAATGGGACTAATTTTCAACATCACATTTGAGAGACATAAATACTTTCTTATGTATTTAAATAACTCTCATATTTTCCAAGGCATTAATGGTGACCATTTACCATTTTCTTTTGGATTTTCTTTAATCCATATTATCATGCCTCTTATTAAATGCTTGAAAGACTATTTAACATTTCTTTTGCATTTAATTAATTCCTTCTCCAACTCATAAATCCACATATATAATTTCTCTTAAATTTCCAAGATTATGCCAAGTGTCACTCTAAGACACAAACTTGGCTTCCAATTCTTTATCTTGGTCTTCCATGTGGCATTACCACATTAATTCATTAACTTAGGGAAAATTTAATTATTCTCCTCAAATAATTTAATATTCACCATTTTCCCTATTTCCAAAATTAATTTCCTTCATGGAATCTCTCTAAAATTCCCAAATACTATTTGTGAATTTATTAATCCCACATATCTCCTCATAAATATCAAATTGGGATTTTTATTCACTTATACACCTAATTCCACATAGGAATTATTTTTAATTTATCGAAATACCCTTTTATTGGATTTCTCTATCCAAATTACCAAATTACCCTTCTCATGGGCATTCTCAATCTCAAGGATCATCACTTCCTCAAGGGCATTTTTGGAAGTTTACTTACTTCCTTTCTTATTCTCTTAACACCGGTTACACCGGGTGTTACAATATATACATATATATATATAATACACTAATTACATATAAACCCTCCATATATCACATAATTTCACTTGAGAAATTAATTATTGCACTTAGGGGATTTTATAATTACACTTGGACCCTCCAAGATTTTAATTAATTACCCCAAAGCCATCAAAACCTTAATTCTCCAAAATTAATAATTGACTTTTACTCGATAAAGCCAATTTCGTCCCTGCGCCTGCACAGAACCTTAATTCGACCCGAAAACACTTAAGGGTTGCCTTACTCAGAAAACCAAACCACCCCTAGGGTCCCCTCAGCTTCCAGGAGGTCCCCTCCGACTATTCGGTATTGGCACCCACTCGGGCTTATACAGAATTTATTCCGAAAATTCTTCCCGGTCGGACCGCTGTTAGCCTCCTTAATCTCATCTCGAGACGCTCACCAACCTCTTGCTCTCTTCCCTGGACATCCAAGTCCCGAGGCACTCCCAACCGCCAATTCGACAATTTTTATTAATTAATTTCTCAAAATTTAACTCTTGGGCTTCCCGGACCACTCAAGATCCTTTCAAAATAATCAAAAATTATTTATTTTCAACACCATGTAATACCGGGTATTACATTCCACCTTCCTTAAAGAATTTCGTCCTCGAAATTTACTTTGCCTTAATCTCTTGCCCAAGACGATCACACTCTCAGGCTACTCTCCGAATCTCCTGCGCGAGAATCTCGTAGCCGCACCATTTTTTAGCTTTTACCTCAGGTTATTCCCACCTCAAGGTTTCACTTAAGCATTCGGTCCTCCGCATCTCGAGGACATTCACCAACTAGATACCGCTTTGGCTTCTCGCCAAATCGTACCACTAGTCGCTGGTCATGCTTACTGCAACGATATCCATCTCCTGATGGATTTTCTCTGCCTCGAAGCATCGCTTTTGCATTTTACTTCCCATTTTTCTTTTTTCGCATCAACCGAAACAACTCTCACTAACATTGCATTACTGATCAGTCTACCACGATTTTACGCCGATCACACACGGCAACGTTTCTCACTGCCAATCACACATGGCCACGATTTTACGCTGGTCCAACCAGCAACGTCTTAGCACTGACCACACGCCGCAATGTCATTTCTAGTGCCCACTAGACACTCTGACACCCATTCCACCATGGCATATCGCCATTAATCACACGCATGCATAGCTTGAGTCGATCTTCATGGCAACTTCTCGTTACCAATCAACTTACTATGTTAGCACTACTTGGGAAGTAACCATTTGGCTCACCCTGCCAACTTCGACCATTTCATACATGGTCTTCTACTTTGACCAGCCGACCCTCATTTATCGATACGATTACACATAATCGATATACCTAACACCATGTCAGGTAAGTACACATTTCAACCATACGTGCATTACCCGAATCCAACTGGAGCTTAGCGATGCACACACCATTACAATCTCACCTCGAGCTTAACCATGCTCGGGCCTCAACCTTCTCCCAACCAGGAGTTTCTTGCACAAGCACATAAACTCCTCTAGCCTTTCTTTCTGGCCGATATTGCACGCTAGTAGGGGTCTCATACCCATACGGGGAAACTCTTCATTGAGCAACCCCCCTTCAATACTTCACCCAATTCAACTTTCACAATCATGCCCCATGCTAGGCCTTACCTTGGCTATTAAACCCAACCGTGAGTCAAGGATCCTACTCTTGCGCTTAAGGTCGCGAAACCATTAATCAGCCCTCGTCATCACCCACGATGCGTGGCACAAGTGATTGCCTTATTACCATCTACACAATCACTTATTGCATCGCACCTGTAGGATGACTCATGCCTTTGGTCCGCACCACAACAAGCTAACACGATAACACCCCTACTCATGTAGCAGTTTTCTAGCCAAATTTACTCGCCCAGCTTCAATTTCGTTAGGACTTTTTAAATCTCACATTTCTCAACAAAGCCTCTTACTCTTGAAGCATGGAACTTTTCGGTAATCCCAAAATCAGGTTTTTTCTCAATTTGCGATAAACACCTGATTTAAACCATGGATAATGGTTCCCTTTGTCCTACTCGGCAGGGACAACACCATGACAACAATGAATTCTCTGACAGCGACAATGACACCACCACATCATCTCAAAAGACTCGCTGCTCCTTGAATCTTAATGGTCATCACAACAAACACGACCCCACCCTTAAGCCATTTTCCACAAATCACTTTGCTATACTTATAGTAGCTAGCTTATTCCCTGAGAAACTTTGGCTTCTCCCAGGTTTCTTATAACTTTTGCTACAACCAGCTCACATCACTCAGTGAGCGTCCACATTAGCCTTAACGCCATCATCATCAGCTAAGACGATCTCTTGCCATCGCTTAGCGCCACATCCAGCCGCAACCGCGACTCCAGATCCACCAACGCCACTGACCAACTACTCTCACGACACAACACGACCATGGCTAGCCACCGCTCGCCGCTGCTGCTATCACCAATTGGCGCCTTTGGTCACCATCAGCTACCCTCAGCTAGTCACCAATCGGCTCCACTAGCTGATTTCCTTTCACAATCGTTAACCTTTAGCCACGAGGTTAAATCTCATTAATTGCCCAAACTCCAAGGCATCCCTCTAGCTGTATTACTCAGTTTCCAGGTGATTTCATCACTTTTACACGATTCCTGGGAACCAATCTCGTCCCACAAGCTCTTCCTTTGAGCTCTAGCCACCCATTGGTGACATCTTAAATTCGCCTTCACCTTCCATCTAATCAACTCGATTAGCTTTGACCGGATCGCCCGGCTCATAACCAACACAACTTTTCTCCAGGCACTACTCTTACACTCATCGACTATGATTTTTGATTTAACTCCACCCACTAGACATCACAGCTGCTGTAACGACCCATTAGAGGGTTTAGATTTTATTTAGAAATTTCTGAATTTCTTAATTAGTATTGTTTAGAGGATTTTTGCCAATTAATTGTTAATATGGAAATCTAGATATTTTAATTGAGAAAATAGCTTTTAAAATAGCATTTAATTCTTTTTATTTATGAGAAGATTAAATGCAAGGACGTGTTGGTCATTTAAGGATTTGATATTAGAGTTTAATTGTTAAACATAATTAGTGTGATTAAAGGATTAATGAATCCATACGTGAGGAGGATTCGGATTGGAAGACTCCTAGTTGTATAAAGAGATTGTGAAGGCTTTTTAGGGTTGTTTTCTCTTTATATATATATATAAACTTCCATAAGCCATGTGTTCTTCACGCCGCAAGAACAGAGAGCCAAGAAACAATCAGTGAGTTCAAGGAGTTGCATAGAAGGCTCTCGGGAGATCATCGAGTCGATTAAGGAGGTCGTAAGGCAAGTTATTCTCCCTGTAAACCTTTCTTACAAGATCATATATTAGCATTCGATCATCAGTTCTAGCAGTTCTTCGTTTAAGTTTCAGATTTATGTTACAGTCAGTGTATATATATATATATATATAGGCACGAGCAGTGAGTTCAAGTCTTGCATAGGAGGCTCTTGTGAGATCATTAAGTCGATCAAGAAGATCATAAGGCAAGTATCCTTCCCCTGTAATCCTTTCTTACAGGTCTTGATTGAGTTGGATATCAGATTTCCATAATTGAATCAGTTCCAGTGCATGTATATTCATATATGTGCGTTATAGTGAGTTATATCAGTTTAGTGCATGTTATATATATATATTTTCGTGCGTACAGTGAGTTCACAGCAGGCATGCATAATTCCTTTCAGCGATTCTCATCAATATTGTTGTTGAATCATTCTCAAGTTGTTTATTTATCAATTGGGATTGTTCTCCCAAGATTTCTTTTGGAATGGTGTAATGAAGATAAGTTTTGATTCAAGTTATGATCTCTGTTATCGTAAGCTGTATATCTGATAAGATTCCAGTCATTCGAATAAGTCTTGTATCTTTTTCGAATGAGTTTCAAAGCATCCGAATAAGTTTCAGTGTTATCGTAAGCTTTTCCCTTATAATATTCCAGTCAGTCGAATGAATTCTTGGTCATTCGAATGAGTCATGTGTTATCATATCATTCGTATGAATTTTTGAGGTTTTAGACTGTCATTCGAATGAGCCTTGTTGTCATTCGAATGAGCCCTTGAAGATGTGAGTAAGTTGTTGCTTTGTATAGCTTAGCATTCGAATGAGCCTTCTTGTCATTCGAATGATCTTCAAATTGATTCGAATAAGGTTACTGTTGCATTCGAATGAGTCACTTTTTGCCAGTTCAAATGTTGAAAATTTTCAAAATTCATTCGAATGAATTTGAGAGTCATTCGAATGAGTCCCAGATCAGATCCGAATAGCCTTTGAATATCATCTATCATTCGAATGAGCCTTCTGTCATTCGAATGAGTCCCTGTCATTCGAATGAGTTTTCTGCCATTCGAATGAGCTTGCTGAAATCCCTTTTTTTCATTCGAATGGGCTGCCTTTTCATTCAAATTGCTTCCTTAGACTTTCTCAATCATCCAAATAGTATCAAATGGCATCCAAATAGCTTCCAATAAATTCTTGATTCAAGTTTTAAATTTAATATAAATATTCAATTATTCAAATATTGAATTTTTATGCCAAGATATCATAAAATCCAATATGCCATGCCTATACTTAGAAATTTCAGAATATTTGAATCTCAATATTTTTAGTAAAAATCATATACCATGTTTAGCAGTTCATTATGACATGGTCAGCATTATTTTGTGAGATTATGTGCATACACATTGTATGAGTATTGAGCATGACTTATGTGGAGCACTACATATCGTGTGATATGAGCATTGCATTATGCGCGCCAGGCGGCTTGTCCGCGGGGATCCCACTAGTATTAGTACAATTATATCTCAGTTATGAGTTGCTCGCCTGATGTCGACCAGGGAGCTAGGGGCATATTGCCCAAAGTATGTGCTTACAGTTTTTATGTTTGCAGGACTCAGATCAGTCAGGTATGTGTTACAGTTATGTGGGCCTATGGGCCAAAGTTGCATACCTGCATTTAGTTTACAGCTTATGTGCATTACATCTTATAAATGCCATCCAGTGATTATTATATCTCTCAGTACAAGTTCAGTAAGTATTTTTATCAGTATCGATATTCTTCGATTCAGTTTCAGTTATTCTTTCCAGTTTATTACTTGCTGAGCTTTGTAGCTCACCTTGTACTCTTCACCATTCCAGGTCCTAGTGGGGGAGTACCAGACGTGGGGCCTAGCAGCAGTGTCTAGTAGTGTGTGTACATGGAGCCGCTCAAGACCAAAGATGTCTGGGAGTTATTAGTTGTTAGTTAGTGCTTGATCAGTTTAGATTCATTTTAATTTCCAGTTTAGGGAATTTCCCTTAGATGCAATTATGATTTCAGTTTTTGTTGACTCAGAGTCTTATTACAGTTAATTGATATATACAGTATTGGAATCAGAATTCAGTTATCAGTTGGTTTATTTTATTATCCCCAGTAACACCTCTTCTCGGGCAGTTCTAGGAGAGGGGGGTGTTACACCTGCTACTCCTGTGGAACTCACACTTCCACTAGATGTCGTATGACTCACATTCCTACTCAGGCACTTGCCATCACGCTGGCTTTCCCCGGGTGATGCATCCTGTTAGAGTGGTAGTGCCTTAGGAGGTCAATTTAATGTTGTTGCCCTATGCTCGACCTTTCTCGGGAGAACCTCTCACATTCTACCCAGGACACATTTCAACTCCACCATTTATAACTCTCGTTACGGAGTAGCACTCCTTCAAGCGGCACAACTTTGCCTTGTCCAACCATCTTTTATCCCCTTGGATCTCTTTCTCAAAATTCGCCTGGTCTAACCACCAGGACCCGCTGAACCTTTATAGTAGAGGCATACACGGCACCCAACAAGGCTTTACTTCACAGTCCTCGAGCCTCACGCTCTCACCATTGCCATCAGGTGCTTCCACCTGGCCACTAATCCTGTGTCATCAACCGGAAATCCATCCAGTGCTACATGAGGGAATTTCCACATTTTCGCATCGATACATCAGGACTAACTTTAGACTGTGCAATCACGAGCCTTCATGGATTTCAAACCGTGCCTTATCCACTTGTTCAGCTTGCCATAACTCACATTGCAGGATTAGAGATCCCCTACTTGTCACTTCACAAGCTTCAATATTCCCATCTCATGGTTGGTTTCCAACTCGTAAGTCTCGCCTTCCACGGCAGTTACGTAACATCCTAGAGCCATTTATCGACTCCACCAATTGACCCATCTTCTTGCATCACCGCAAGGTCATAGAGTCCATCATCTCAATTTATTCGATCAACTTTGATCAAATTCAACCACAACTGCATTAGCATCATTTGATAAGGAGCATCACCACACATCTTGTTATCACACCACAAGATATTACCCAACCGATTCACCAACCTTCTGCTACCATGACAACAAAAGGCATTACCACGATGCTTCAACCCTCACGAAAAATTTTAGGTCTGGCCCAGACATAACCTACAGCATACCCCAAGTCTTCGGCGTCTAACCGTCTCCACCGCAGACAGGTTACTCCACATAGAGGGCTGCAGTCCCTCCCGTGAACTAACCGTCTATATCCAGTGGTCCTTAGCATTAGACCCGTCAACCGTAGGCATCAACTGTAGCGTTATTCCCAAGCTAGACCCGTTTTTTTTCCCCGGGTTTCTTTCTCAAACATCTCGAGGTGCTACAACACCTTATCATTCGCGTATTACTCGCAATTGAGTTGTGGAACTGACCATAGCTTTCACCACTTCTATCGCGCATCTTACAAATCTTTAGCCCTGACCATCTGCATAATCACTGTGTTGCCCTATGCTTTAGGCGAGCCAACACCTGGTCATCATTACTATGTCACTCTCATACACTTGCCCAACACTGGTTCCCCATCGTGTTGCCCTGTGCTTCGGAGAGTCAACACCCAATCATTATTACCGTGTTGCTCCCTTACATTGGCCTAACAACAGTTTTCAATAGCATGGCTCAGGTCCCACTCTGATCTGTTTCGCACCCCGTAATGTGACTTTCAGCCTTTCAGTCACACCTCTGATATCGAACTTAACATGACCACCCTGCTACGCTCGCAGCCACTATTCTTACCAGCCTTCCTACTCGGCAAAATCTATAGGATCATTACCGCGTTCCATGATTCTTCCTTAGGACTACCCTAGATGTCCTATCCTTAGCAGGAGATTCTCAGTCTCACCTGACCAAATTTCCTAGGGTGCTGCTCCGAATCTTCGGCATTTGACCGTCACCTGCAGTTCACTAAATTGCTCAGGCCCATGGGCCACTTGCCCTCAACGCGAGCCAACTCATTAGTCCTCTGCCACACGGTCCATAGCATCAGATCCGTCACATCGAGCTTTGCACCCTTAGCATCAAGGCTACTTAAAGCCTTCCCGTTCTACGATGGTTCCGCCACCATCTTACCAAAGCCAACTTACTTGGTTATCCTTGCCTTGATAACCTCAAGTTCATACCAGAAGCCTTACTCCTTAGGACTCTACATCTCTTACCGCTTAAAAGACTCTTAAACCACATCACATCTTGAGGCCTCATGATCTTACCCCACAAGATCATACCTCAAGCTCCGGCACCCATAACCATAGAGCACCTACAATTACCTTCCATGTAATTTGAGACCTCTCGTCTCTCCTTGCACACCCATAGTGCATTCAGTCACGATGCCCAGCTTGGCCTTCCAGCACGCCTCACTCAGGCTCCCATGACTTGGAATTTAAAATTCGGGGCCTCCACATTGCTCACCATGCCCCTGCCCACTCGGCATCCGAAGTTGGCATTTCCATTGCGCGCATAGCTTATGGATGTCTTGTTGCCACAATTCACTACCCTCGGCCCACACACCGCTCATACCCTTCATTGGGTGACCTCCACGTCTCCCATCAAGGGTCTCGAGACCTTAGGCGTCATCACGACCCCAGGCATCATAATGAGGGTCTATCCACCTCTCATCTCCCGACCTTAGGCGTCCTACTGGACCCCAAGCGTCATAATGAGAGTTTTGATTGGCCCCTCATCTATCAATCACATGAACGGTCACTTGGCCTTACTCAACCAGGACTTCTAACCCAATGGCTCTCACGCTCATATCAACACATGACCAACTCTTTAATACCCAATTTGGATTCCCCTAGATTCCAGCTCGACTCACTTGGGACTTCTGTCTCGTGCAAACACCCGCTAGGGTCCACTTGCCACATGCCTATCATTCCCAAGGATAGACCTCGTCTCATCAAGAAGCCAACTAGGGTCCACTCATACCCTAGGCACATCCCCTCTGGGATCATCATAACAATACGATCACATCGCATCACATTTATCTAGCATCCCGAATCTCCTCAGAGTCCTTCCGGATTTTGCTTACGTCATGCCTTCACTAGCCATGACATACTGATGCATTACAGGCATACTCCCCACAGAGCCTTACTGCAAGCATCCTTATTCCCAGTAGTTCGTCACATTGCCTGATGTTGAATCTTTCCTTGGGCCTCGAGCTAACACCCACTTTAGCTCATTTTACCTCAAGCGAACTTACCTTACTACACCACTTATAAGGGACAACTCTATTCTTTGAATATGTTCCGCAAATCCCTGACATAGGGACGCTCCACTAATCCCTTCTCGGATTAGTCATGCTTCGGTTTCATGTCCCCACACGAGCCTCAACATTTTAATCCCAAAGAGTTCCCATTCTTAAAACACTTCATATCCCCGAAATGCCACATTCGAGTTTTCTTGACACCAACAGCCACACTCGGGTTTTCGGTTCCTCATTACTCAACTCGTATACCTCTCACAAGTATATCTTCTCAATCCAGGGTATTTTTTCATCCCAAGAACAGGAATATCCATACATGCCATTGCAGGCCTCAATGACTTGACCCAATCCCTTAGGGTCCTCAGTCTATATGTCCAACTTTCAAGGTTATCGGACCAACCGTACATTGAAATCTCAAAATTTCAAATCAATTGTTCTCAACCCTAACTCAGCAGTTACGACATTTCGACTTGTATTCACATCATGCCAGACATCCTCTATTCCAAAACTCTGGCAATTTCTCACATTAATCACTTAACCGACCATATTTAACACTTAAGCACACTAGCCTTCCCCACTCATACAGCTAGCCATGCTCTGATACCAACTGTAACGTCCCGCTCCCACTTACGGGCGCCACCGGTAAGTAATCGACCAGATTACTCACCCGACGACCACAACTGAAGAGTTGGACTATGTTTCAACAGGAAACGCCCTAGGTGGGAACTAGGCTTCATCCTTCCCTTTGCTCCACTCAGGAATCGGTCCCAACTCAAATAAGAAAAATCCAGCGGACCAAGACCTGAAACCCGAGTGAGCTTCACCTCTCTTCAGCTCACCCCATAGCAAGCCAGAGGTGACCCAGGCATAAAGCTAGCTTGGCTGCTCCCTCCACGAGCCACCAACGATGCCTCCGCGCGCCATCACACGGTCTTGGCTGCTTCCTCCACGAGCCACCAGCCCCTTGCGGCCACCATCGGCCGCCAAGCTCGCCTCGATCGACCTCCATTGCCGCGGCCATAGCCGTTGTTGTCTTCCCTGCGGAAACCCACCAGCAGCGCCCTCGGCTCCCTCTCTGTCAGGAATGCTCTCTCTCTCGAGCTCTGTTTTCTCTCCCTCGCGAAGGCTCTCGGCCACAGCAACAACAGCGTGAGGCTGCTACTGCCATAGCCGAGTTCGGCCACCAAGCTCTTCCTCTCTCTCCCTCGAGCTCTCTCCCGCACAAGCTCTCACACACTCGGCAAAGCTCTCTCCCGAGCTCATCCTCTCGCTCTCGCAATCTCTCTTTCCCACTCTCTGATTGGCCATTTTAAATGGCAGAGGCACCCACGAAGCTTCAAGGAAGCTTCCTCGCCTATATATATACATATATATATAATACACTAATTACATATAAACCCTCCATATATCACATAATTTCACTTGAGAAATTAATTATTGAACTTAGGGGATTTTATAATTACACTTGGACCCTCCAAGATTTTAATTAATTACCCCAAAGCCACCAAAACCTTAATTCTCCAAAATTAATAATTGACTTTTACTCGATAAAGCCAATTTCGTCCCTGCGCCTGCACGGAACCTTAATTCGACCCGAAAACACTTAAGGGTTACCTTACTCTGAAAACCAAACCACCCCTAGGGTCCCATCAGCTTCCAGGAGGTCCCCTCCGACTATTCAGTATTGGCACCCACTCGGGCTTATACAAAATTTATTTCGAAAATTCTTCCCGGTCGGACCGCTGTCAGCCTCCTTAATCTCATCTCGAGACGCTCACGAACCTCTTGCTCTCTTCCCTGGACATCCAAGTCCCGAGGCACTCCCAATCGCCAATTCGACAATTTTTATTAATTAATTTCTTGAAATTTAACTCTTGGGCTTCCCGGACCACTCAAGATCCTTTCAAAATAATCAAAAATTATTTATTTTCAACACCATGTAATACCGGGTATTACAGGCGCCTCTTGAGAGATCCGAATTTCTTCTTCTCTTTTCCAGCTTCTTAAGTGGCATATTTATAAAGTTAAAAACCCTAATCGTGCCTTGGAAAACCCCTAAACAATTTAGGCCTAGCTCTTAATCACATTGGGCCGAATCTCTCTTTTAAATTGTGGATCGGGCTCAACCTAAGTGTGTGACCTCTTAGGTCCACCATTAAGCTAGATGTAGGGTCAATTCTATTGGGCTATATGAAGGCCCAACTTATTGGATTTAATTAAACTCTTTAATTAAACTTATGGGCTTCTCAATTAACACATCTCATGGGCTTCTTAATTAAACTCTTTAATTAATAGTTTTAGAATTAATCAAATTAATTCAGAAACCTTACATATCATGGTTAACGTCTAGCAACATGCCATGAATACCTAGCCAACGATAAAAAAACATAGACCTTTTCAATTGCAATAACTGTGTAGTAAAATCCTTTTATCAATTTATGTCCCGATTGAATTTAGGGTATGGTTTTATGACGAAACCCTAATCATTCAATAACTATGCATCCATTCCAGATTTATGACTTGATAGGCGAAATCAAAACACATTTTGATTTCCACCTCACCTTGGCCAAGGATTTCCTCAGTCATGAAATCTTCAGAATACATAGGACATCTCATCTTATTGATAAGTGATGAATCCTATTTTGACATTCACAAGCCTTCATATGTGATAAGGTTACACCCAGTGATAATTTGTTAATGACTCGATTAGAATCCAAAAAGAACTAAAGCGTAACCAGTCAAATATAAGACTACCATGATGTGTCAAGTCTAAGGATCAATCTGCACTATTGCAACACAAGAATTCCAATTCGACATTAAATAATAACTATTAGGAATTCTATAGCGGGTCAGTTCAGTGTACTTATTCTTATAATAAGCACCCACATACATGCACTAGTGTCCTCACACCAATGTCTATGAAACGAGACATTCTCCTAATTGAGCATGCATCATATGTGCTAGTCTATCTGAGTTATTAGTGTCCAATCCTAATAACTCTATAACTAGGAACATTTAAGTCAAAGGCTTGAAAGGAATATGTTTCATGATCATCATCTCTATGCACGACCATATTCTATGAGCCTATTTGATCTATGAACTTTGTCAAGTATGGATTACAATAAATAATGATGATAACCATCAATGACAAATAAAAAACATAATGCCTTGCAATAACAATTGATTGAAGATAAAGAATCAAAATGTAAAGTATGATCAATTACATGTAAATATAATTGGCTTGGGGGGCATAACTCTAACGATCTCCCACTTTCCCTAAAACCAATTTCCCATGTATCTTAAGCCCATCTTCTCAAGATGACATTCAAACACTTGTTGTGACAATGGTTTTGTAAGGGGATCTGCTACATTCTTCGCTGATGCAACCTTCTCCATTTTGATGTCACCTCGGCCAATTATCTCACGAATTAAATGATATCTCTGCAATATATGTTTGGATCTTTGATGGGACCTGATTGATGTTAAAAAAATGCAATATTTGTTATGTTTTTATTACCTCCTAATCCATTTGATCGACTTAAAATCTCCAGAATTGCTTGTTGCAGCCCAAAAGAAGGAAAAGAGATGAAAGAATGACTCATACTCTCCAAAAGCATGATTGAAAGAGGAATAAAAAGTCAAGAAATAAAGGTGTCCTAATGAAAGTCAAAGCCATTCGAATAAGTCTTCAAAGGTATTCAAATATGGAGTAAAACAGAAGAGAGCTGCTCAAACATTCGAATAAATCATTCAGACATTCGAATATGCAAGATATCGGGTATGTATTCAGATGAGCTTGGCCTAATTCGAATAAGAAGTAACAAAAATCAAGATCTTCAGATTGTGCATATTCAAATGAAATCCAAGTCATTCGAATGAGCCGAGCATAAGAAGAAATTCGGATGAGCATATCGTTTGGAAGCAGTGAAGACATATTCGAATGAAATCCAAGTCATTCGAATGAAGTTGAAGAAGAAAGGAAATCTATTCGAATGAAGGCTGAGTAATTCGAATAAGAAGCAACCCAAGGAACTCCATATTCGAATGCTCTCCAGGTCATCCGAATGCAATGAAGAAGTCAAGAGAAAAATTAGAAATTCATTCGAATGAAAGTACTGTTGCATTCGAATGACCGAGAAAATCGCCGTGTAAGGAACAGTAAAGCATGAAATTCATTCGAATGGGACTAAAATTCATTCGAATGAGCCGATCAGCCAAAAGAAACTCAGCAAGTATTCGAATGTCTCTGCTAGTCATTCGAATGAACAACCGAACAAAAATTCTGACATGCGCAAATACACGCGGTGGCTCTAAGGTAAATTCAACCAACTTTTTGAACAACTTTTCAACAAATGGTCCCCACTTCCATGCGCCATAAGCTTAAAAAGGGACCAACATTCTTTGGAATCAGAGGTTGGCGAGTGCAGAAGATACTAAGAAAAACAATACAAGAAAGAAGAAGATCATTTTGAAAGCGCAGATTTATTTTCCTTTCCTTTTGTCTGTTTCTCCCATTTTTGTTCTTGTCTGTATCTCTTTCTTTGCGAATCGCACTTCAGTTACACTAGTTCTTCTTGCTAATTCTGAGCTCTGTATTACAAGTTCATTTTAATTTCTGCTTCATGTTGTAGTTCGTTTCAGCAATCAATACAGCAGTAGTTTACCAAGTTCTTATCTGTTGTCTCAGTTATTTCCTTTACGAATCGTGTTTTCATCTGTAGAGATTAGTTTTAGTCATGCACTTCCTATGAAGATGTGTGGCTAATTCGATTCTTGGGTTAAGGCAAAGATGGTGCCCAAAGCCACTGATGAATCAATATAACAGAACTCCATATGTCAAAGTAACAAAAAGCAAAAGCAGTTTGGGAAATATTATTAACGAAAACCTCAGGCTTGGATTGGTTCGTACGCCTAACTTAGAGTCTCCATGCCATGTATGGAGGCTGCTTGACCTGGAAACGTTCTCATACCCAAGCCCCGAGCAATTATTTTGTCAAAACATTATTTATACACTGATTTATGATAGCTTCTTACCATAGAGTCTCCATGTCATGTATAGAGGTTGCTTGAGCAAAGAGTTATCATCATCTCAGTGGTACATTTAATGGTTGAAAACCCAAGCTATTTGAGCTGCTAGTTACATCACAGAAAGCTATATGGTGAATCAGTTGGGTTTGGCACCAGATTTGTCTTGACCCAAGGTCTATCCATTTCCAGATTACAGTTATATCACATTTAGTTTGATCTCATTTCATTATTCCGTTAATCAAAAGAACTGGTGTGGTTATCTCCTTCCATGAGTAATCTCCCTGTGAGTCGACCCGGTCTTGCCCGGAAAAATTTCATCTAAATTTTCTACTACAATCACACTCGTGCACTGGCGAGTCTAAACGCCTCATCCTATCTGTGAACATAATTAGTTGCTAAATCAGCTGAATTAGTGAAAGAAAAATACAAAAAGTAACAAATGCAGGGTGAGTGATGCAGCAAATTTTGGCGCCGTTGCCGTGGAGATTAAGGTAAGCCAAATAATCATTCATGGAGACATGATGCTGGAAGTCATTCTCAAAACTCCTTCCCTGCACATCAACAATCCTTCCAACAGAATCAAGGTTCTTCATCCAATACCTACCAACCTCCTCATAGGAGATCTTTTGAAGACACCTTGCATCAGTTCATTCAAAATCAAACGGGCATCAACAATCAGGTTGCCCAACTTACAAAGAATCAAGAGCAAACAAATAGAGCCGTGGAGGATATGAGAAGCCAAATAACAAAGTTGACCCAAACACTAAGTGTGAGAGAACCTGGAAGATTCCCTTCACAAACCAACCCTAACCCAGTTAGGCAAACAAATCAGGTGGAATCTTCTAGTGGTGAAAGTAATGCACATGAACAAGTCCAATCTGTAACTATCCTAAGAAGTGGAAAGGTGATTGAAAAACCAAATGATCTTAGGATAAGCCAAACTGTTGTTGAGAAAGAGAAAGCAGAAGGACAGGAGCCAATCTTAGAAAAAAATGAAAATAATGAAGAAAAAAACAAACAAAAACAAAAAGAAGATGGAAAAGGTAAGAACATTGAAAGAGAAATTCAATATCATCCTAAACCTCCTTTTCCTCAAAGACTGAGTGTTACAAAAAAAGAACAACAAAATGCTGACATATATGAGGTGTTTAAACAAGTAAGGATCAATATTCCACTCTTGGATGCGATCAAACAAACACCCTCATATGCAAAATTCCTAAAAGATCTTTGCACTGTAAAGAGAAAAGTGAACGTGCATGGAAAAGCATTTCTGACTGAGCAAGTGAGCTCCATTTTGCAATTTAAGACTCCTCCCAAATACAAGGACCCAGGTTGTCCAACCATCTCATGCATAATAGGAAGCCAAAAGGTTGACCAGACGCTCTTAGATTTAGGAGCAAGTGTCAACCTATTGCCTTATAGTGTCTATCAACAGTTGGGTTTGGGAGAACTTAAGCCTACTAGAGTCACTCTGCAGCTGGCAGACAGATCAGTCAAAGTTCCTAGGGGTATTGTGGAAGATGTCTTAGTTCAGGTGGATAAATTCTACTTCCCAGTAGACTTCATAGTTCTAGACACTCAACCCCATCATGGTCCACAACCACCAGTTCCAGTCATCTTGGGAAGACCATTCCTAGCAACTTCCAATGCAATCATTAACTATAGGAATGGAGTTTTGAAACTGTCGTTTGGAAACATGACTGTGGAGATGAATATCTTCAGAATTTCCAAACAACAAAACACTGAAAGTGAGATAGAAGAGGTGGATTTGATTCAAACTCTGTCTGAAGAGTATTTTGAGAAAGAGTTTGTCACTCAAACTGTGAAAGGAGATAATTGTTTGGAAGATATCAAAAAGGAAAGTGAGATGCCTTCGACTCAATGGATTCCTAAGCTAGAACCTGTAGAACCTTTGCATAAACCATCAACCTCTGTGAGTCATCCACTCATTCCTGAAAAGAAGCCATTGCCGAATGAGTTGAAGTATGCTTTTCTAGGAGAAGGAGAGACATACCCGGTAGTCATTTCTTCCAGCCTAACTACCCAACAAGAAGTGCAGTTGATGGAAGTACTGAGAGCACACAAGAAGGCTTTAGGATGGACCATATCAGACTTACATGGAATTAGCCCTCTAATTTGCACCCATAGGATCTTCTTAGAAGAAAATTCAAAACCAGTGAGGCAAATGCAGAGAAGGCTAAATCCCAATATGAAAGAAGTGGTTCGAAAAGAGGTGCTCAAATTGCTGGATGCAGGTATTATTTATCCAATATCTGATTCAAAATGGGTTAGTCCAACTCAGGTCGTTCCTAAACGGTCCGGAGTTACTGTGGTGAAAAATGAGAAGAATGAGTTAGTCCCAATCCGCCTCCAAACAGGTTGGCGTGTGTGCATAGACTATAGAAAACTCAACTCCATGACTAGAAATGACCATTTTCCCCTCCCGTTTCTAGATCAAACACTTGAAAGGATAGCAGGTCAAGCATTCTACTGCTTTTTGGATGGATATTCAGGATATAATCAGATTGATGTAG
Organism: Diospyros lotus; assembly: GCF_014633365.1. Taxonomy (NCBI): domain Eukaryota; kingdom Viridiplantae; phylum Streptophyta; class Magnoliopsida; order Ericales; family Ebenaceae; genus Diospyros; species Diospyros lotus. The sequence continues at coordinate 14,309,133 of NC_068340.1, forward strand.
CACTAGAAGATCAAGAGAAAACAACCTTCACCTGCCCTTTTGGGACATTTGCATATAAACGTATGCCATTTGGGTTGTGTAATGCTCCTGCCACCTTTCAAAGGTGTATGATGAGTATCTTCAGTGAAATGGCTGAACATATTGTGGAGGTATTTATGGATGACTTCTCTGTTTATGGAAGTAGTTTTGACTTGTGTTTAAAGAATCTGGAGAAGGTTTTGATTCGTTGTGAGGAGACTCATCTTGTGCTCAATTGGGAAAAATGCCACTTTATGGTTAACCAAGGCATTGTCCTAGGACACATAGTCTCATCTAGGGGTCTAGAAGTAGACAAGGCCAAAGTTGAAGCCATTTAGAAGCTTCCAGCCCCTAGAAATGTCAAGGACATTAGATCTTTTCTTGGTCACGCTGGCTTTTACAGGAGATTTATTGCCTCATTTAGCACAATAGCAAGACCTTTGTGTTGTCTGTTGTCTCAGGACGTTCCATTTGAGTGGACTCCAAATTGTCAAAGTGCCTTTGAGAAGCTGAAACATGCACTTATCACTGCACCCATCATACAACCTCCTGATTGGACTTTACCTTTTGAACTAATGTGTGATGCGAGTGATTATGCCATAGGGGCTGTGTTAGGACAAAGCAAAGAGAAGAAGCCCCATGTCATTTACTATGCTAGCAGAACCTTAAATGAAGCCCAGAGAAATTACAATACCACAGAAAAAGAATTGTTGGCTGTGGTGTTTGCATTGGATAAATTTAGGTCATACCTGATAGGTTCAAAGGTGATTGTGTACACAGATCACGCTGCTTTGAAATACCTGCTCACTAAGCAAAACACCAAGCCATGCCTCATTAGGTGGATTCTGCTCCTCCAAGAGTTCCACATAGAAATTAAGGATAAAAAGGAGTAGAAAATGTTGTAGCTGACCATCTGTCTAGAATCCCAGGTCAGGATCTTACTGAGGGTTCCATTCCTAATAACTTTCCTGATGAACATCTTCTTCATGTGAGTACATTGACTTCTGCCCCTTGGTACGCTGACATAGCTAATTATTTAGCTGTAGGTACAGTTCCCAGTCATTGGACTAAGCCAGATAGACAAAAGTTTTTCAGGAAGGTCAGAACATTTTTCTGGGATGAACCATATCTGTTTAAATATTGTGCTGATCAAATTGTGAGAAGATGCATTCCAGAACATGAGCAACATAGTGTTATGAACTTCTGTCACACCCTTGCTTGTGGAGGTCATTTCTCTACCCGAAAAACCATAGCAAAAATCCTACAAAGTGGATTTTACTGGCCTACCATGTTTAGAGAAGTACACCAGTTTTGCTTCTCATGTGATAGATGCCAGAGGTTAGGAAGTCTGACAAAAAAGAGTATGATGCCTTTGCAGCCCATTCTGGTTCTTGAAATTTTCGATTGTTGGGGAATAGATTTTATGGGCCCTTTTGTTAACTCGCTTGGTCATGAATACATCCTTCTTGCTGTAGACTATGTTTCCAAGTGGGTTGAGGCAATTCCAACAAGGACAAATGATCACAGGATAGTGATAGCATGCATATTTATACCATATTTTGGCATTTCACCTCATTCTTATTAGGCCATTTGAAGCAATTTTTGCTGATATTTCATTGTTTCTATTTTATTATGCTTTAAATTGTCCTTGCACTATTTTCTATCTTACCTCTATGGATCCAGGCTTTAGGGAATATTGGATGGGCTAGAGAAGTGGCTCACTAAAGGAGCTTGGGCTTACTTTCAAGGAGCAAACTTGGGCTACTCAAATTATGCTGTTTTTGGGCTTACTTGTTTTCTGTTGGGCCAGGCCCAACCCTAGCCTTCCTAGCTTTCCTTTCTTAGCCATGTATTTAAGGCCTCTTAGCATTAATTTTCAGAGAGGATGATATAGAAGGAGAGGAGAAAATAGAGAGGATTCTGCCCGTTTTTGTTATTGTAGCATTTTTCTGTTTTCTACATCTTTTGTTCCATTCTGTTTTCCTTGCTGTAATGATAGGCTAGAACATTTTGTAACCGGTTGTGTGTCTTGAATCCATGTGGAATTTGAGTCCCGGATGAGCTACAAGAATCTGGTTTGTTGTTTGTTTCTTATTCATTTCTATTTGGTTTAGTTTGAGCAGATTTGTGAATGCATGGAGTTCATGGCAGGTTTGTGTGAACTTGCATGGTTTCATTTTCTGTTAAATGCTTAAGAGAACAGAATGTTATAGCCGGTTGGTATAACATCTCGGAAATGAATATTGTGTGCTTGAACGGTTGTTCTTGCATAGGTCCGGATAGGTTGAATAGAGAGTGAATGGTTGCATTTTGTTTGCAAGAGATTTCTGCATTCATTTTGTTATTTCCAATCATTCTAATCCTTGGACGGTTGTTGGGGATGCTTTGAGTTTGTTTTCCGGAGATCAAAACATCTAGCAAGCCAAGACATATAGGTTGGACAAGGAAGATTCCACATAGGAGACAAATACACAGCCGGTTGCATATCTTTTACTGATTTTTCATCATCTTTATCTTTCTGTTTTGTTAATTAGTTTTCTGTCAAAACCCCCCCCCCAAACAAACTGTTATTTGTATTGGTTCTCCTTGTTGGTAGAAGAAGGTGAGGCTCCTTGTGAGAGATGACCTAGGGTGCACTTTGCTGCAAACTAGAGAAGAGATTCATAGATCTCTAATTCTGGAGCGGTTCGACAATCGCTGGCCAGATAATGGTAAAATTTTTCAAAGAAAACATTTTCAGTAGGTTTGGAATGCCTCGTGCCATCATCAGTGATGGGGGTTCTCATTTCTGTAACAAGCCAGTGGCAGAACTAATGAAAAAATATGGGGTAGTTCATAAAGTCTCAACCCCATACCACCCTCAGACAAATGGCCAGGCAGAATTGGCAAATAGGGAGATCAAGCGCATTTTAGAAAAAAACTGTCAATTCCAACCGAAAGGATTGGTCTTTAAGGTTGATTAATGCTCTTTGGGCCTATAGGACTGCACATAAAACCATATTGGGCATGTCTCCCTATCGCCTGGTTTATGGAAAACCATGTCATCTGCCAGTAGAGGTTGAGCACAAAGCTTACTGGGCCATCAGGAAGATGAATGAAAGTTTAGAAGAGGTGGAACTCAACAGAAAGTTGCAACTGAATGAGCTTGAGGAACTTAGAAACGAGGCATTTGAGAATGCCAAGTTTTCTAAGATGCACATGAAGAAATTACATGACCAGCATATTAACAGAAAAATTCTTTGTATAGGTCAACATGTGTTACTTTACGATTCAAGGCTCCATCTGTTTCCTGGAAAACTCAAGTCAAGGTGGACAGGGCCCTTCAAAATTCGTTCCATCTCAGCTCATGGTGTATGTGATATTGAAAATCTTCAATCTGGTCAAATTCTCAAAGTGAATGGACAACGCCTGAAACCATACTACGAATTTTTGAATAAACAGGAAGAGAGCATGGATCTTACAGATCCACCCATTGGGTAGTGGTCAGTAATAAAAAAAAGAAAGAAAAAGAAAATATATATATATATAATAATTTAATTAGTGTTCTGCTTTCATAAACTGTTATCACCCTTTATTTTGATTTAAAGTACTGAAGCAAGCTCACGGATCCACCCATGCAATAAAGGCTACCAGCAACATCCAAGTAAGCAATTGGACCTTTGTGTTCAAAGTCATTTATGAAGATCTCCAGGTATTCCTTATATCCTCGTTTTTAAGAATTGTTCAAAGCAAGTTGGGTGGGATAAAGGTATGCCTGAACTGTTGTGTTGATCCTTGCTCATTCAATGACATTCTGTGTGGGTTTGAATTTTGTGTTTAGGTGTTTGGAAATGTAAAAAAAAAAAAAAAAATTTTCTTTGCTGTTATTCGAATTCTGTATCCGGATGGAGCTTAGTCATTCGAATGAGTTGTAAACCATTCGAATGACCGGTGAGCTGTTAAAAGAAAGCAAGAAAGCATTCGAATAGCCTCTGTTGTATTCGAATATGTTCAAAATTCATTCGAATGAAAGTACTGTTGCATTCGAATGACCGGCCAAATTCCTTCACAAATGAAATTACTGTTTAAAATTCATTCGAATGAATTTCTCCATACTCAAAATTCATTCGAATGAATCTGCTATTTCTTAAAAAATTGAAGCCAGCATTCGAATATCCTCAAGTTCATTCGAATAACCTACCCTTCATCCGAATCCATTTCTAACATCCGAATATAGTTTCAATTAGTTAATTTTATTAAAAAAAAAATAAAAACAAAAATAAAAATAAAAATAAAAAAATGAAAATAAAATAATAATAATAATAATAATAAAAAAAATAATAATAATAAAAAAAAGTGTGTTCAAGGTTATTCGAATGAAGATTTTTGCATTCGAATGATCATTCTATTCAATGCCCTCTTTGAGAGTGTGATGCCAGATTCATTCGAATGACACTCATAGTCATTCGAATGAACAAGAAATCCATTCGAATGAAAGTACTGTTGCATTCGAATGAGTGGCTCAAATCCTTCGATAAGCCGAGTTACTGTTTAAAATTCATTCGAATGAATTTTTCCACATTTGAATGAGGCGTCTGGCCCTTTAAAAGCTTTCAGCGAACATTCGCATTCTCTCTCTCTCATTCGAATCCTCTTTTACCCATTGTTCTAAGACCCGAGCTATCATTTGAATTGCTTAACCTCCATTCGAATCTTCCTCTATCATTCGTATAACCCCAGTATCATTCGAATGATGCTCCTCTTAACCGCATAACCGTCCCTGAAATCCGAATCGACGCCCCCCCCCTTTAAAGATCGAAACCCCTCCTTAAGCGGTGCGATTATTCATTCATCCACCCGAACCTTTCCTATAAATCTTGTTACCTTGTTCTAACCACCCTCATTCATCATCCATTTCATCCACCCGAAGATCAATCCGGTTTCGTACAAGGAAGAACAGTCCGCTCGCATTCGAATAGGGGGCCGCTTCATTCGAATATTCTGGGAAGAGAACAGTCGAGAGGTAAGAGTTGTTTCCATTGTTTAAATCCGAATTTAATTGATTGGATGAAGGAGTTGTTGTGAAGAGGGGGTAAAGGAGTTCAGTGTGTCAAAGAAAGGATTGGTTGGGAAGTTGAAAGAAGAAGAAAAGAGAGGAACCAGTTTGTGCCTACCAACTGTTCGATAAAATCCCCGAACCAACTCCTTAGACCAAACACTCCTCAAATCAACATGTCTCCAAAGCAAAAACGCCCCAAGGTCGTACGAGAAAGCTCTAGGGCCTCGAAGAGGCAGAAAGGAAAAGAACCCGCTACCATCCCAACCATTGATTTGAACCCTCCCTATTCCAATATCAGGTTCATTAGCCCCGCGGTTGAAAAGAACTATGTTGAGGGGTATGCTAAGAGGCCAGTACTTTGTGAGAGGGGAATTATGCTTGAACGATTTGAAGAACCACCATGTGATTTGTTGTCATTAATTACTGCCAAAGGATGACAAACTTGGGTTAAGTTTCAACACAAGGCCATATTTCCCTTAGTCAAAGAATTTTACTCAAATATAACCAGTGACAGAGATGACTCGGGGAATAGGTGCTTGATCACTGAAGTAAGAAAGGTGAAAATAGAGTTGAAGCCCTCTGATATTGCTGAAACATTCCAAATCCCAAGAGAGGCATCACCAAGAGACATTGAGGAGGCAAGTGCAGACTTAGGAAAAGAAAACTTGGCTAGGTTGTTGACAGAAGCAGATGATGTTTTGTGGTTAGCTCCTACCCTCCCAAAGAAGAATTTGTCCCCTAAATGCATCATCTTACATAGGCTTCTTTGTTCTCATTTCATGCCCCACGCATTCACTGGCAGTGTCTCGGTTAAGCAAGCCACATTCATGGGAAAGATGATCCTGGGGGTACACATAGACTTGGCCAAGCACATTTTTGATACCATCGACTTAGTGGCCAAGCATGCACAAGGGGGCGGAGGATTACCCTTTGGAGGGTTGATTACCTATTTTGTACTAAGGCACGGGGTAAAAGAAAAGGCAACTTTTGAAGTCATCAAGCCAATGGAAAGGATCAGCCCAGCATCTACACGAAGGAGCAGTGGGCAGTTAAAGAGGCTTGAAGCAACAACACCTGAGAAGGGAGAGGCATCAGGCAGGCAGGTTGAAGCACAAGAAGAACCAACTCAAGAACTGCCACTACATGAAGATCAGGAAGAGAGACAAGAGGAGGGTCACACTATCAGAGGCTTATATGAGATAGTCAAGGAAATGCACGATAGGCAAGTAAAACATGAAGCCCTAGTAGAGCAATCACTGAAGAAGATCCAAGAGAGACAGGAGGCCATTTATGAAGATCTACATTGGAGGCAGAGAGTCATCTATTCAGGAATAATGACCATGAATGAACGTTACACTGCAATGGACAAGAGAGTAGGTCAACTTCTGAGCACACCCATAGAAGAGCTTCCACAAAAGTCTTCAAAGGACAAGTTGGCCGATGCTGAGACTTGCATACAGAAGACAATTGACATGTGGCGAGAGGAAGAGGGTGCACCTTCTACATCAGGGGCACAGCCGCAGCCGGAGCATGCAGCACCTTCTCACCCTACCATTCCATCTTCTACCTCTATTCCTCCTGCTGATCCTTCATCAAAGACCCCCTCTGGAAACTCCACTGAGGAGAACTCTACTTCTGACGATGCCACGGATGGCACTGAGTAGTCATAGGATTTGATGCTTCATATTTAATTTCTGTACCTATGAACTACAAAGTTTAATCACATTTTCATTTGTCAATAAAAATGACTTTGCTTACTCTATGCTTCAAATTATTGTGCTCGATGCTTTAGATTCACAACTGGTTACTTGAATGATAATCTTTTATTTGAGAACAGAACTGTATGAGCTTTAGAACCAGGACCAGGACTACTTAGGGTGCTTTATTTCTGTTCATTTGTTTGAATGGCATACAAAACATGTGAAATAATCAGCAAATTGCCCAAAATTCTCAAATTAAGTGGAGATTTGTTACCAAAGTAAGTGTTAGTGCTTCATGTCATTTTATTCTGAGTGAAATAACATCTATTCATGCAATAAAATATTTTGTTGATTCTCTTGTCTTTCAATAGCTTCAAAACAACATTTTGCCTTGAGTGTCTTTAATGATCGCGGCTAATTTTAACTGACTCTAAGCTTGAAACCAGTTGAATGAATAAGGCTGATTTATGAAATATCATAGAGGGATCATTTTCCTACTACTTGAGCCAATCAACCTATTGTTTTGATCAGTTTCCACTTATAGCCCATTAAAACTCTTCATGACCAGTTGCATCATTCCCTCTGTCCAAGTCATAGCCATGAAATTTTCTTATCCATTGATTAGGTCTCGGGAATTACTCAGTAGTTTACCAAAAAAAAAAAAAAAAAAAAAAAAAAAAAAATCATCTGGGAATCTGACGTTAAAAGACCACTTTACCATTTAAGATAAATGGTTGTCTCTAGGTCTGGGACATTAAAAACACCCCCCGTAGCCATTGAGGGTGAAGCAATGGAAGCTTGCTCATTATCAGTTGGAATAGCAGTTAGATTCAGGTTCGGATACGACCAACTGGATTTAGGTGCCCTGATATGATTTCAGCTATTGATGCATGAATGCATCACATGTGCAGTTTATTTTTTTTCTGATACCAAAAAAAAAAAAAAAAAAAAAAATCTTCAGTTCTTAGTAGAAAATTCCTGAGACCTAATAACTCTCTTGATTTCCATCATCCCCTTTGCTATACCACATTACCATATGGCCCCATTTCTTCCCAGAAAGGTCCCTCTTTGTTTTATCAATCATGCCATTTCAGGATATAATTTCAAGAGTAAGGAGACTTGGTTAATTTTAAATGCTATTCATTGAGATGCTATTCTGATCATGAAGCTATGTCAGGTCCTTTCCTTCCTTAATAGCATTTTTGATGATTGATGATACCTCTTCGAACTTGATTTACATCCACTCCAAATTGAGGTACATCCTTGAGAGCAACTTTGAGTGAACATTTTATTGAAGAGAAATATATCCAGTGAAACTTGCAATCAAAGCTTAGAGAATTGAATGCAATATGCTGATTGATTTAACTTAATATGCCTGAGACAAAAGTTCAAATAATAAACATTCCTTTGATTGTCCAAAGTCCCTATGCTACTGACCATACATTTTTGCTTCACATACGAGACTTGCACTATCAATGAATTTGTGAATGTTGAAGCATTCGTGCATTTAATTTGATTGCTAAGGGACTAGCAATGTTTAAGTTGGGGGGTGTGATTGATGTTAAAAAAATGCAATATTTGTTATGTTTTTATTACCTCCTAATCCATTTGATCGACTTAAAATCTCCAGAATTGCTTGTTGCAGCCCAAAAGAAGGAAAAGAGATGAAAGAATGACTCATACTCTCCAAAAGCATGATTGAAAGAGGAATAAAAAGTCAAGAAATAAAGGTGTCCTAATGAAAGTCAAAGCCATTCGAATAAGTCTTCAAAGGTATTCAAATATGGAGCAAAACAGAAGAGAGCTGCTCAAACATTCGAATAAATCATTCAGACATTCGAATATGCAAGATATCGGGTATGTATTCAGATGAGCTTGGCCTAATTCGAATAAGAAGTAACAAAAATCAAGATCTCCAGATTGTGCATATTCGAATGAAATCCAAGTCATTCGAATGAGCCGAGCATAAGAAGAAATTCGGATGAGCATATCGTATGGAAGCAGTGAAGACATATTCGAATGAAATCCAAGTCATTCGAATGAGCCGAGCATAAGAAGAAATTTGGATGAGCATATCGTTTGGAAGCAGTGAAGACATATTCGAATGAAATCCAAGTCATTCGAATGAAGTTGAAGAAGAAAGGAAATCTATTCGAATGAAGGCTGAGTAATTCGAATAAGAAGCAACCCAAGGAACTCCATATTCGAATGCTCTCCAGGTCATCCGAATGCAATGAAGAAGTCAAGAGAAAAATTAGAAATTCATTCGAATGAAAGTACTGTTGCATTCGAATGACCGAGAAAATCGCTGTGTAAGGAACAGTAAAGCAAGAAATTCATTCGAATGGGACTAAAATTCATTCGAATGAGCCGATCAGCCAAAAGAAACTCAGCAAGTATTCGAATGTCTCTGCTAGTCATTCGAATGAACAACCGAACAAAAATTCTGACATGCGCAAATACACGCAGTGGCTCTAAGGTAAATTCAACCAACTTTTTGAACAACTTTTCAACAAATGGTCCCCACTTCCATGCGCCATAAGCTTAAAAAGGGACCAACATTCTTTGGAATCAGAGGTTGGCGAGTGCAGAAGATACTAAGAAAAACAATACAAGAAAGAAGAAGATCATTTTGAAAGCGCAGATTTATTTTCCTTTCCTTTTGTCTGTTTCTCCTATTTTTGTTCTTGTCTGTATCTCTTTCTTTGCGAATCGCACTTCAGTTACACTAGTTGTTCTTGCTAATTCTGAGCTCTATATTACAAGTTCATTTTAATTTCTGCTTCATGTTGTAGTTCGTTTCAGCAATCAATACAGCAGTAGTTTACCAAGTTCTTATCTGTTGTCTCAGTTATTTCCTTTACGAATCGTGTTTTCATCTGTAGAGATTAGTTTTAGTCGTGCACTTCCTATGAAGATGTGTGGCTAATTCGATTCTTGGGTTAAGGCAAAGATGGTGCCCAAAGCCACTAATGAATCAATATAACAGAACTCCATATGTCAAAGTAACAAAAAGCAAAAGCAGTTTGGGAAATATTATTAACGAAAACCTCAGGCTTGGATTGGTTCGTACGCCTAACTTAGAGTCTCCATGCCATGTATGGAGGCTGCTTGACCTGGAAACGTTCTCATACCCAAGCCCCGAGCAATTATTTTGTCAAAACATTATTTATACACTGATTTATGATAACTTCTTACCATAGAGTCTCCATGTCATGTATGGAGGTTGCTTGAGCAAAGAGTTATCATCATCTCAGTAGTACATTTAATGGTTGAAAACCCAAGCTATTTGAGCTGCTAGTTACATCACAAAAAACTATATGGTGAATCAGTTGGGTTTGGCACCAGATTTGTCTTGACCCAAGATCTATCCATTTCCAGATTACAGTTATATCACATTTAGTTTGATCTCATTTCATTATTCCGTTAATCAAAAGAACTGGTGTGGTTATCTCCTTCCATGAGTAATCTCCCTGTGAGTCGACCCGGTCTTGCCCGGAAAAATTACATATAAATTTTCTGCTACAATCACACTCGTGCACTGGCGAGTCTAAATGCCTCATCCTATCTGTGAACATAATTAGTTGCTAAATCAGCTGAATTAGTGAAAGAAAAATACAAAAAGTAACAAATGCAGGGTGAGTGATGCAGCAGGACCTCGGTTCCTTTGCTTGAGCAATTGCACCATTGTTATCACAGTACACTCTGGATCAATAATAGTAGGAACCACTCCCAATGTTGAGATAAAATTTCTCATCCAAACTGCTTCCTTGGCAGCATCTGATGCTGCAATATATTCAGTCTCAGTGGTAGAATCTGCATTAGTTTCTTGTTTGGAACTCTTCCAACAAACTGCTCCACCATTAAGGGTGAATATATAACTAGACACAGATTTTGAGTTATCTACATCAGACTGAAAACTTGAATCCGTAAAGCATTCTAGTTTCAGTTCACCTCCTCCATAAACCATGAAAGTGTCTTTCGTCCTTCTTAAGTACTTAAGAACCCCTTTCACAGCTTTCCAATGCTCCTCACTTAGATTAGACTGATATCTGCTCGTGACACTCAGAGCATGTGCGACATCAGGTCTAGTGCATTGCTTAGCATACATTATGCTACCTATGGCAGAAGCATAGGGTATAGATGCCATTCTTTTCCTCTCCTCTAGAGTCTTTGGAGACATAGACTTGGAGAGAGAAATCCCATGGCGCATTGGAAGAAATCTTCTCTTAGATCCTTCCATGTTAAACCTTTTTAACATTTTATCTATATATATTGATTGGGACATACCAAGCATCCTTTTTAATCTATCTCTATAGATCTTAATCCCCAAAATATAAGATGCTTCGCCCAAATCTTTCATGGAGAAATTTATAGATAACCAGGATTTTGTTGCTTGTAACATACCTACATCATTCCCAATGAGTAGTATGTCATCAACATATAGCACCATAAAAGTGACTTCACACCCATTGACCTTCTTGTACACACATGGTTCATCCAAGTTTTTGAAGAAATCAAACAATTTGATTGTCTCATCAAAACGTATGTTCCAACTACGGGAAGCTTGTTTTAGTCCATAAATGGACCTTTGAAGCTGTAATACCCCATATTTTTGTAAGATTGCCACGTATTTTAAGTGAGTTTAAAATACTAAAAAAATGGGTTTGAAAGGGCAGTAAGTCGCCAAATCGACTGCAGGGAGTGTCCTGGAGCTTAGATACCTAAAGACAAAGGTATATTTTTGGCAAGCATCTCGAGGCGAGACTTATGGCGCTGAAAGAAATAAAATAAAAGATAATTTTTTGGTTAAGCTAAGTTATAGCCTGAAAAGACCGAATGATGGTAAGGGCTTCCCAAAAATCGTACATATCAAGTAATTTTGAGTTATTAATTTTGAGATTTTAAGTATCTCGATAAATTTGATGTTTGAGGGTGTACTTGTAATTAGAGAATTATTCAAATAAAATAAGGAAGAAATTTGGAGCTTATGTGGTAAAATATTAAAGTTGAGGACTTGAAATAAGGGCCAAAATGTCATTTGGAAGAAGTTAGGGAATTAGCTTGGATTTCAAAAGTTAAATCCATTCTAGTTTTGGATTTCAAAATCCATTCAAATATATCTTTGAGTCTTTGGAGTCCATGGCTAAGATTGTGACAAGTGGCATAATATGATTGGTTCAAGTAATCTATAAATAGGCACCATGGTTTATTCTCAAACCATTCAAGAGAGCTTTGAGGAGTGAATCACTCTAAGTGGATAAGGTTTCTCTAGAGAGAGAGAAGGAAGTTCGTCAAGAAGGCGGGAAGAAAGCGGCGGAGAAACGGTGGAGAACGAGCCTCGTCGGAGTTGCGGGTCTTCCCCGGAATTTGCCAAAATTAGTCAGAAAAAAAGTGAAGTAAGTCCATTTTTTTGATAATCCTATAGAGGGGGAAGAGAGGGTTGCGTAGGTTCAAATGGGGGTTGAATTGGAGTTAAAACGAGGAAGTTATGGCCAAAATACGAAAACGAGACGAAGCTGTCCGAATTCTGCTCGGCAGCGCGTGAGTTACACGCGCTGGAAGTAGCTACGAGTGAAGGCGCGTGGCCGACATTCTCGGGGAATGTGAGGGCGCATGAGAGGTCCTTTTTCCTTGAAATTTTCCAGTTATGCCCATACTTTAATTCCCTTCAACCCTGTGTAAAAATATGTGAGTTTAGGTTTACCAAAACGTATGTTTTCTGCAGAAACCTAGGCTGTTTGTAGTGAAACCATACCGTTTAAGAGATAAACCAACAAGGTGAGACTCCTATACTCCAAATCTTATTTTTTATTCTCTTATGAGAGACTTCTATTGCATGAGAGGTGTTTTGTGAAGTTCTTGTATGTAGACTCTTGTTATTCTCTTACGTGAAATCATGTTGCATATATGAAATGTACTTTTCTGAAAATTATATGCTATTGGCTTTTTAACTGTTGCATTTATAAAATTCATGTGGCTATACTGTTGTACCTATTTGTTGTTAGCCGAGGGAAAAAGTCGGATATCCCCCGAGAGGCGCTATGCGTGCACCATCGAGAAAGCTCTCGTGGGGAAGATTGTGAGCCTAAGGAACAATGGATATGGTGCTTGCATGAGTGCTATGAAGTCGGGCCAAAGTGACTGGTTAGGGACCTCCCAAGAGGCGCTATGCGTGCGCCATTGAGAAAGCTCTCGTTAGAGGAGGCTGACGTGTTCACGAGGCACTTCGGAGTAGTCCTCATTGTCTTCTCATGCATTTTATACCTGATCATGCATCGATATAAACTATTTTTGGAGTTTTTCACTAGAAGATTCATCTTCTAATTGGACTATGTCCCTGGAATATTCAAACGTTCCAGGTTCGACGAGAGGTTCTAAGGGAAATGAGGTAGCTGAAGAATAAGTTTAATTTACTGCTGTTGTATGTTTAGCATATTCTTACTTATGTGCGAACCTATGTAATTTTGGATATGTTTAAGATGTTCAGTTATCATTTGCGAGAGATGATGTAATACATTTTGTAGACGTCTTGAACAATTTTATGATAAAGCATTATGGTTGTGAACCATATCAGGTTCGATCTAGCTTCTGCATTTGAAATTTTAACACCTGTCTTAGCTATTCAATTATTGGGTTTGTTAAGCTGAGAAGGTGAAAATTAGGGTTTTTGGATATTGTGTGATGTATGACAGTGATTGTGATATGAAAAATTTTTAAATTCCCGAAATCCTAAGTTATAACACGCTCAAGAAATTTTGGGGTGTTATAGAAGCTTGCAGACTTTCTGCTCATTTCCATTGGATATGAATCCCTCTGGCTATTCCATATAAATATCCTCTTTAATGTCACCATTAAGGAAGACTGTTTTCACATCCATTTGCTATATCTCATAGTCATAATATGTAGCTATGGCAAGTAAAATCCGAATGGACTTAAGCATCGCAACTGGTGAAAAAGTTTCCTCAAAATCAATACCTTGAGTTTGAGTGTAACCTTTTGCCACCAAATGAGCTTTATAAGTCTCTACCTTTCCATTAACTCCAAACTTTCACTTGTAGATCCATTTATAGCCAATAGGTACAATACCTTAAGGAGGATCCACCAAAGTCCATACTTTGTTAGAGTACATGGAATCCATTTCACATTTCATAGCTTCTTTCCATTTTCCCGAGTAGATATTAGATATTGCCTCCTTGTAAGTTCTTGGATCCTCATCCAACAGAAGGTTATCCTCATTACCCTCAACTAGGAAACCATACCTATTAGGAGGTCTTGAGATCCTTTGGGATCTACGTGGAGATTGTGTACTTTAAGGTTCAAAATTATTTTCTGCTTCCACTTGTAGTGGGATAGTAGTTTGTGCTTTTTGAATTTCTTCAAAATCTATTATATTACCATTATTCCCATCCAATAGGAACTCATTTTCTAAAAAAGTGGCATTCCTTGAAACAAATACCTTTTGTTTAAGGGGATGATAGAAATAATATCCAATTGATTCCTTTGGATATCCCACAAACATATACTTAGTGGATCTAGTATCCAACTTATCTCCCACTATTTTCTTGACATAGGTAGGACACCCCCATATTCTTAAATATTTGTAACTGGGTGTCTTACCAAACCACATCTCATATGGTGTCTTAGGCACTGATTTAGAAGGAACTCTATTCAGTAAATAGGCAGCTGTCTCAAGAGCATAACCCCAAAAGGATAAATGGAGATTAGCGAAACTCATCATGGATCTAACCATATCTAATAAGGTTTGATTCCTTCGTTCAGAAACCCCATTTAGTTGTGGTGTTCCTGGTGGAGTCCAATGGGAGAGAATCCCATTCTCTTTAAGATGATCATTGAATACTATACTCAAGTATTCTCCCCCTCAATCAGATCGAAGGATCTTAATACTTTTTCCTGTTTGTTTTTCTACTTCATTCCTGAATTCTTTGAACTTTTCAAAGGCTTTTGACTTGTGCTTCATAAGGTATACATAGCCATACCGTGAGAAATCATCGGTAAAGGTAATGAAGTATGAAAAATCACCTCTTGCACTAACATTTAGTGGCCCATAGACATTTGAATGGATCAAATCCAATAGGCTAGATGCACGCTCCACTTGTCCAACAAATGGAGATTTTGTCATCTTTCCTTTAAGACATGATTCACAAGTTGGAATTGACTGTAAGTCAAAAAAGTTCAACAACCCATTTTTAACCAACTCATTTATCCCGTCTTTGGATATATGACCTAACCTTAGATGCCACATGTAAGCATAATTTTGATCATCAGCCTTTCTTTTGTTACTTTGTTGTAGACAAATTATGGAATCATTAGTTTGAACAGAATACAAATTATTTAACAATGCACCAGTACCATATAAAAAACCATTTTTGAAAATAGAACAAACTCCATTAGAAATTGTAAAATTAAAACCTTCATTGTCCAAAACAGGAATAGAAATAATGTTCTTGATAATGTCTGACACATAAAAATAATCATTCAAAACTAACTTTATTCCAGATTCTAAAACTAAATAAATTGTCCCTATGGCTATAGTAGTAACTCTTGCTCCATTCACAAGCTGTAGAGAAGCCTCATCTTTATTTAGTCTCCTGCTTGTTGTCATTAACTGCAAATCATTGCAAATATGACTATCACATCTAGTATCTAATACCCAAGAAGCATCATTAACTGAAAAGTTAATTTCAACAAAGTACATACCTGAATCAGAACGTTTCTGTTTTAGTTCTGCAAGATAAGTCTTGTAATTCCTTTTCCAATGCCCAAGCTTTCCACAATGGAAGCAATTTCCTTTCTCTGATTGACTTGGCTTTGCTTTCTTGACTCCACCCTTAGGCTTTGTCTTCCCTTTTTGAGAACTCTTCTCTTTGCCTTGCTTTGACCAATTCTTCTTTGGTTTTGAGGAATGTGAGGAACCAATAAGCATGACAGGTTTATCCTTCTTCATTATCATTTCAGCAGTTTTCAACATGTTAAGCAGCTCAGGAAGAGTAGTCTGAAGCTTATACATATTGAAATTCATGACAAAATGATCAAATGAATCAGGAAGAGATTGTAAAATAAGATCTACATATAGATCATTATCCATGACAACACTCAAAGACTCAAGCTTTTCTATTAGGTTTATCATTTTCAATACATGAGTATTGACTAATTCACCATCCGTCATACGGGCCCTGAAAAGCTTATTTGAGATCTGATATCTCACATATCTAGTCTACTCACCATATAACTCTTGTAGGTGCAAATGAATCTTTGTTGCATGCTCCATGTTCTCGTGCTACTTTTGCAACTCATTGGACATCGATGCCATTATATAACAACGAGCCTGAAGATCATCATCTTTCCACTTTTGCCAAGTGGTCAGTTCCTCTAGGGTGGATGCCTCTAAAACTTTTTTAGGTGGGGCTTTATCCATCACATATGTTATTTTTTCAGAATCCAAAATAATTTTGAGATTCCTTAGCCAATCCAGATAATTGGGACCTGTCAACTTGTTAGTGTCTAGCAAACCTGCAAGCGGATTCTTGGCCATTTTTGATTTCACAAATCTGCAAAGATAAACATGATCATACATTTAAACATTCAATCAATTACATTCACATATGATTAAGGACTTTTTGTCATAAGTGATACTCCCACTATTTTAATCAAATCTTAGCACCCTCAAAATAAGATTTGGAAAGCTTAAATACATAGGCTTTCTAGTGGGCTTGAGACCCAATTAAAATTACCATAAACTCGAATAATATCGTAACTCTTATAGTAATTTTAAAAGGTAGGTAACTCTTACCAATTACATCTCATATAACCCTCAAACTATTTTGCCTCATATTTGCATAAACTCAAATATTATTGACGCTCTTATGCAAAATATGTTAAGTCAGACCATCATTAAACACAAGTGTGACAAATAGAGATACCCCCAAATAATATTGACGATAGTATTTCTACATATCACCTAATGTACATCAACATGCATAACATATAATATAGATTTCCATACTTAGTATGCCCAAAATAATATTAGTGATGCATATCAAACATGTAAACCTCATATTATATGCCAATGATGAAAGGCCATGGAGAAATTAAACTCTTTTGATTTTCCCGTTCATGACTTAATATTCATACTTAAAACAATTTTAAGCTAGGGGTTTTTAATCTTTTATTTAGATCATAATACATGCATTTAACACATTGCATAATTAATTCATCATAAGCATGCATCTCATACACAATGATACTAACATGTTATTAGCACGTATCGTAAAAATCATAAAACCATCTCATGCAATGAAGATAACATTTGAATACAAGTTAAATAGACATGTAAACAAAACAAATTTTTAGCCTTTGCATTTATAAAACATGTAATATCCAGTAATTAATATTAAGGGTATTTTTGGAAGTTGTTGGGTCAAAATGAAATTTGTCAAAATTTCAGGCCAATGTGTAATATTCAAAACTTGAACAAAAAGGCAAGAGACAACCAAGAGGAAACTTGGAGGGTAAAAAATGTTCAAAGAATTATGGGACGTCAAAATCAAGAGATTTGTAAAGGTTTTGGGTTAAAATTTTACAATTAGGGGCATTCGGGCCAAAGTGCAGAATCTAGAAATTGGTGGAGGGTGGTCAAAACGAGGATTTTTCTAGACTTTAAAGGGTTTATTGACACATTTTAAACTTAAGGGGTTTAATGGAATAGGTGAGAAGTCTAGGGTTTGAGTGAAATGGGCAGAATCGTGAAATATCAAAGTTTAGGGGGTGGAAGTGCAATTATCGAAAGTTGGGTGTGAAACCTGCAAATCACCGGCCAACTTTGCGGCGGCCGTCGTCGGAACTTGCAAAGGGTATCAAAATGATCTCCAGGCCATGATGGTTCGATTGAACCTAGCTATTGGCCGAGATCTATAGCAAATCGGTGGGAATTAATTTTTTAAAAAAAAAACCCGAATCTGGCCAAAAATTTCGAAGTAATTTCATCGCGATTTGGTTTGATTTTGGGGCTTCTAATGATCATATTCGAAGCTTGGGAGGTAGGAAAGCTTCCTATTGGTCGAAGAACCGGTCGAAATCGGGTATAAATAGGGTTCGAGTGGCCAAGGGTTTAAAAATAAAATCGAAGATGGTTGGTCGTGTTTCGGGAAGAATTGAGTCTTGGGAATAAGGGGCTTTTGTTCCTTGAGTTCTAGGGAGTTTTTCTGGAGAATTTGGGAGGTTTTGGTGTAAGTTTTAAGGGGTTTCAGAAGCTTGGCCGGAAAATCGGGCTTCGCCGGAGCCGACCCTGTAAACGGCCATTTGAGGCCTTTTCGATGGATTTTTCCGACGATAGAAGTTACCCCTAGGATCGCCTCCTCAAGAGCTTCAAGGCCATATAAGTTGTTTGGCCGTTTGAAGTTGTTGCAGACCGCCGTCGCCGGAGAAGGAAGCCGGAGAAGACGAGGCGCGTGACCAGCACGCGCGGACTTCAGTCGCAGCCCACTTGCTTGGCGCGTGAGGGCGCGTGGCGCACGGTATGTTTCTAAAATTAATTTTAATATTTTTTTAAAATTATTTTAGGGATATTCATGCAAAAATATTTGAAGAAAATAGGTGTTTGGCATTTATAATGGATTTTCGAAAGAAAGAAAGGTTTAAAAAAAATAGGAAAAAAAAATAAGGAAAATTGAGATAAGGATGGGAAAAATAGAAATATTAATTTCTATAGTTATAATGGCAATCAGGGGATGACTTGTCTATTAGAAGAAAGGAATTACACGATTTTCGAAGTGCAACACACTTTTCGAGGAAAAAACCAGCTTTTTCCGAATTAAGGTGAGAGGTTCGAATCCAGTCTTACTATTGTTAGAGAGTGTCTTGACATGTTGGTTGTGACTTCAGGTAAGTAGTTACGCCTACAGAACTTGGGATACATCGTATAGGTGTTTACTTATGTATATACCGTTTGATTGGAATAATGCATCGATTGTTTAATTTCTTAAAAATATGAAGCATGGTACGCTTTTCTTTTCATATCACCGAGGTTTTTTCTTAATTTTTGTGTTATTATTATCGGGATGGGGTCTTCTTGAGAATGGGGCAAGGTTAATCCCGGCGATCGGGTGACACGGTAGGGCACTCAGGGATTAAGTATGTCGCGGCAAGGTCAACCCCAATGGTGTGTGGAATGGATTTTTCCACGGGAGGTTGAGAATGCCAGTGAGATTTCTCATGTTAGACATAATGCATGTGATTTTTGTCTTAAATGTCATATTCTTGTGTTACTCATGCATTCGGTAATTTGTATCATGCCATCACTTAGATGATTTTATCATCGAATTTGGGTTATGCCCCTGGAACGTTCAACGTTCCAGCCAGGGACTGCTGCAAGGACAAAGACGTGGCCGGTTGAGGGCAATTAGTGATGGGAGTATTAGCTGATGTATCATTTTCGGTTATTGGAAATTATTTTGATATATGTACGAACAAGCGCATGATAGTGTTATTTTTCATTTTATTATGTTGTATTTCGTATCTCGCAATGTATGAACATCGTGGTAGGCCACGGTATTTATGTTACGATATTATGTTCCGCTGCGTATGTTATGACTCGTTTAGTTGAGACTATGGATCCTGTTAGTTGAATGGGCAAGACTGGGGTTCTCGGGGTTTTTTTTTACCTGCATGTGAAGATTGTTCTTGGAATCACCGCGGGCATCGGCTATTGCATGTGACGGGATTTTTCATCTGCATGTGAAGATTGTTTCCAATGGCGCCGCGTGTGACAGACTTAGAAAAAAAAAGATTCCCGAGAATTTCCTTATAGTGACGCGCCCGCGAAAGGTGGGGTGTTACAAAACACATAACAGATTATGCATCGCCCCATACGGGGGTTCGGGGGCAGCGCCCCCAACGGGGTCACATAACCGATCAGTCAGTATGAAGTTTGACATAATGTTGTTCACTTAAGATCATATTAGAAACGATTTGTGTTTGGTTTAGATCATATCATAAACGTACCACCCAACAAACTGTTTGAACATATACTGGTCATATCAAACGATAAACAAATATTGATTGCATCATTATTGTTGTTCATTTTTTATCATATTAGGATGCTTCTATTCGATCAGATAATTATCTCGAATTGATCATATCAAAACAAATAATAAACTGTTCGAACAGATAACAAACCGCTTCTGGATTTCAAGTTGATGATATCAAAATAGATCCATCCGATCATATTGTTCTATGAATCAACCCCATATCCATTGGTTTCAATCTTATTGAATGCCGACCATAAATCTTATCTTAACCCTCGAAAATAATATAGATTCGAAGCATGAGAGAAATAGCAGAATAATGGAAGATTTAAACCATTTCTATACATTAGTTTCATATCATATTAAAAACCGATCACTGAACTTAATAATCTACCATCTTAGCATGTTGTTTGATACATAAATATACCATCAAGACATGGAAAAATTGATAATAATACAGGAATCGTTACTGCATCAATAATCCATCAAGACATGGTAGATTAAAAACAAAACTGATTCGTTGCTGCCATGATTGAAGACCGAATCAAACATGCAGAATAACAAAAATGTTTAAAGGTTCGAGATAACCTGAATGCACTGATATCACTGTTAGGAAACCATCCGACTGCGTGGCTTCGATTCTGCCTTGTTCAATCCGTAGAGTCGCAAGCGAGAACTCCTCCAAGTCGGTCCACATGATCGACCCTTTTCCACAGACATCTCGAGTAGTGCTAGCAACCCTAGGCGCCTCTTGAGAGATCCGAATTTCTTCTTATCTTTTCCAGCTTCTTAAGTGACATATTTATAAAGTTAAAAACCTTAATAGTGCCTTGGAAAATCCCTAAACAATTTAGGCCCGGCCCTTAATCACATTGGGCCGAATCTCTCTTTTAAATTGTGGAACGGGCTCGACCTAAGTGTGTGACCCCTTAGGTCCACCATTGAGCTAGATGTAGGGCCAATTCTATTAGGCTATATGAGGGCCCAACTTATTAGATTTAATTAAACTTATGGGCTTCTCAATTAACACATCTCATGAGCTTCTTAATTAAACTCTTTAATTAATAGTTTTAGAATTAATCAAATTAATTCTAAAACCCTACATATCATGGTTAACGTCTAGCAACATGTCATGAATACCTAGCCAACGATGAAAAAACACAGATCTTTTCAATTGCAATTACCGTGCAGTAAAATCGTTTCATCAATTTATGTCCCGATTGAATTTAGGGTATGGTTTTATGACGAAACCCTAATCATTCAATAACTATGCATCCATTCCAGATTTATGACTTGATAGGCGAAATCAAAACACATTTTGATTTCCACCTCACCTTGGCCAAGGATTTCCTCAATCATGAAATCATCAAAATACATAGGACATCTTCTCATCTTATCGATAAGTGATGAATCCTATTTCGACATTCACAAGTCTTCATATGTGATAAGGTTACACCCAGTGATAATTTGTTAATGATTCCATTAGAATCCAAAAAGAATCAAAGCGTAACCAGTCAAGTATAAGACTACCATGATGTGTCAAGTCTAAGGATCAAATGTCTATGAAATGTCCATTAGGAATGAGACATTCTCCTAATTGAGTGTACTTATTTTTAATAACCATTAGGAATTCTGTAGCGGGTCAGTTCAGTGTACTTATTTTTATAATAAGCACCCACATATATGCACTAGTATCCTCACACCAATGTCTATGAAATGAGACATTCTCCTAATTGAGCATGCATCATATGTGCTAGTCTATTCGAGTTATTAGTGTCCAATCCTAATAACTCTATGACTAGGAATATTTAAGATCAAGGCTTGAAAGAAATATGTTTCATGATCGTCATCTTTATGCATGACCATATTCTATGAGCCTATTTGATCTATGAACTTTGTCAAGTATGGATTACAATAAATAATGATGATAACCATCAATGACAAATAAAAAACATAATGCCTTGCAATAACAATTGATTGAAGATAAAGAATCAAAATGTAAAGTATGATCAATTACATGTAATTATAATTGGCTTGTGGGGCATAACTCTAACATCAAGAACCTCTTAGCTTCACTATCATCTCTTTTCCTTAAGAGATCTTTGCACAACATAGATCTATATTACTAAAGGATAAATAAAAAAAGAGAAGAAAATTAGCCTTTAAATGGATAAAACATAATCTTCTTACCTTTGAGGCTTTAGTGCTTTCCCAAAGACCTCTTCTTAGAGCTTCAAACCACATCCTTCCTTGCTTCCAACTCCCAACTCAAAGAAAGCTTTCTTCCTTCTCTCTTTCTTTCTTTCTTCCTTTGAGAGATTTTTCCCTAACTCTTGATATCCTAAACTCAAGAGCGAATCCTAGCCCTTGATCTTTCTTTTTGAGACTCAATCTCAACCCTTGGAAGAAAACACAATCCATGCCATGGTCTCTTTAAATTTCAACCATTGGATCACTTTGCATTTTCAAGACTTAATCTCTACCACTTAAAGAAAGCACAATCCATGTGCCTATCCAAGAACTAATCTTAGCCATCCAAAATTAGTCTTTAATTTAATTCATTTTTATGTTGGCAATCATTGCCAACTTTCAAGACTAAATGATGGCCGTTAGATCACTTTCCAAATCCAAGAATCAATATCATCCCTTGAATTTTTCATTTCTTTCTCATTTAAATTAATGAGACTATTTTCCACCATTAATGCATGACTAATTTTATTTTCCTTTTGGATTTTCTTTAATCCATATAATCATGTCTCTCATTAAATGCTTGAAAGACTAATTTCATTTCTTTTGCATTTATTTAAATCTCCCGATTATACTTGAACAAGACTTTGCCAAGTGTCATCTCTAGACATTAACCTTGGCTTCCAAGCTTCCATCTCAACCATCCATGTAGCTTCACCACATTAATCCAACATTTTAGGGAAAACTAATTATTTTCTCAAATAATCGAATATTCACTATTTTTCCATTCTCCACAATTTAGTTCCCTTATGGAATTTATTCCAAATTTACCAAAAATACCCTTTGTGAATTATTAATCCCATTTATCTCCTCTTAATTATAAAAATGGGAAATTAATTCATTTCCATACTTAATTCCACCTAGGAATTATTTTCAATTTACCAAATTACCTTTTATTGGACTTTACTATCCAAATTACCAAAATGCCCATCTCATAGGGCACCCTTATTCTCAAGTATCCATCACCTTCTCAAGGGCATTTTTTGAAGTTTCTCACTTCCTTTCCCATTCTTCTAACACCACTAACACTGGGTGTTACAACTTTTGTGCTTTAGCATTTTTGGTTTGTAATCCGATCTCACACGTTTTACACCCCTAATGCTAGGTTTTTCCTTTATCATTCTAGTGATTCTTGCATTTTTTTGATTTCTTGATCCATTCTCGAGCTCTTGAGCTTTGGTTTTTGGCTCGTTCTCACACTCTTGCTGTAATAACCTGCCTCTCGGAGCCCTCATGCACAAAGAGGATCCGTGAGAGAGTCATTATTTGGATGATTCCGAACAATAGCACAAGCCCATACACGTATCAAACAGAACACATTAGAAATCGTAGCCTTTTGATCATATAACATATCATAACCATTGTAATACCCAGTATTACATAGTATTGAAAATAAATAAATTTTGATTATTTTGGTAGGACCTCGGGTGGTTCGGGAAGCCCAAAGGTCAATCTCGAGAAATTAATTAATGAATTTTGTCGAGTTGGCGACAGGGAATGCCTCGAGACTTGGATGTTCAGGGAAGAGGACAAGAGATTGATGAGCGTCTCGAGATGAGGATAATGGCACTGGAAGTAGTCCGATCGGGAACAATTTTTGAAATAAATTCTATATAAGCCCGAGTGGGTACCAATATCGAATAGTCAGAGAGGACCTTCTGGAAGCTGAGGGGACCCTAAGGGTGGTTCGATTTTGCGAGTAAGGCAACCCTTAGGCATTTTCGGATGGAATAAAGATCCCGTGTAGGCGTAGGGACGAAATGAATAATTTCAAGTAAAAGCTGGATATTAATTTTCGAAGAAATCAAATTTTTAAGTGGCTTAAGGGTAATTAATTTAGGTCTTGGAGGGCCCAAATGATATTATTGAAAATACTAAGTGGAGTTAAGGGTTCTCAAGTGAAATTAATGTGATTAATTAGGGAATTAATGTAATTAGTGTATTATATATATTTGTATTTGGGTGTGTGTGTAATATCCAATGTTCAATATTATAAGTATTTTTAGAAAATTTCAGGGTCAAAATGGAATTTACAATAGTTGCGGGCCAAAGTGCAATACTCAAAACATAAACAAAAGGTGAGGGACTATGTCAAGCAAGCCAATAAAGGTCAAATTGTCCAAATAAGCAACATTTGACAAAAGCAAGGGATTTTCGAAGGTTTGAAGTCAAAAACATGCAAATAAGGGCATTCGGGCAATAGTGCAAATTTTGTAAACTATCCGAGGGAGGTCGAAATGACGAATTTTTTTAGAAATTTCTTGAGAAAATGAAAAATATAGAACTTATGGGCAGTAGTGAAAGTGTTAGATAGTCTAGGGGTATCTAAGAAAGGGAGAAAATGCAATTGAAAGTTGGCTGGGGGCTAAAATGCAATTTTTCAAAAATTGCATGGTGTGAAACCGACTAGCCCCCTGTGGCTGCTGGCGGCTGCCTTTGAGGCATCGAGTAGGTCACTCGGAGGCTTTAGGGTAGCCTCCAGGTGATGATGAGGCCATTAGGAGCTGCCATTGGCTGGAAAATGGCCTTGATGTGATCGGAAATAATGGAAGAAGATTTTCGATTTGGCCAAATTTTTTGAGGGTTTTAGCTCTCGATTTGGTGCTTCTTAATTGGTTTGGAGGCTAGATCTAGGGTTAAGGGGATAAGAGCAACCAATTTGTGGTGGAAAATCGGGTCGAGAGGGGGTATAAATAGACACTCGAGGCCGAGGGTTTTTCAAAAGAATCGAGTGAAATTAAGGGCATTTTGGCTTGAATCGAGGCTCAAGGATAACGAGTTTTTGTTCTACGAGTTGTGAGGGTGATTTCTGGAGAATTTCAAGTGGTTTCGTGTGCATTTGATGGGTTTTTAGGGAGTTGGTTGGAAAAACGACCGCCGCCGGACCGAGACCTGCAACCGCTTTTTAAGGCATTTTTCGGCGATTGTTTCGGCCGTGCGAGGGTGCCACTGAGGTCGCCTCTCCAAGAGCTTCAAGGCCCTGCAATTGGATTGAGCATCGGAGGTGGTTGCAGAGCGCCGGAGCCGGAGAAGAAGGCCGGAGAAGACAACGCCCGTGGTTGCACGCCCGGACCCAGCCGCACCCACGCGCCTGCGCGTGAGATACAGGTTTTCCTTGATTTTAATTTTATAATTTTTATAAAATTATTTTAAGATGGTTTATGTAAAAATATTTGGGAAAACTAGGTGTTTGGTATTTATTATGATTTTCGAAAAGAGAAAAATGTTTGAAAAATAGGAAAAATTAAGGAAAAATAGAAATATTGATTTCTAAGGTCCTAATGGTGAATAAGAGACGATTCGTGTATTGGAAAGAAGGATTGCACGAATTTTGAGGCGTGACATGTTTTTCGAGGCGAAATTCGAACTTTTCCGATTTGAGGTGAGTGGTCTGACTCTAGTTTTGTTTTGGAAATATCTTGGTGTAGGTATAGTGAGTTCAGGTGAACGGTCTTACCAGAACTTGGGATGCTATGCTTATGCATTTTATTCATGTATATATGGCATCATTTGCATATTGATCATGTGGTATATTGCATCAACTATTTTTACTTGCAAAAGAGTCGGTGCATGGCGTGTGATTTTCATATCATCGGGGTATTAATTTTCATGTCGTTATTGGATCCATATGGGACGGGATGGGGTCTTCTTGAGAATGGGACAAGGTTAATCTTGGTGAACGAGTGACATAGTAGGGCACTCGAGAGATTAAGTATGTCGCAGCAAGGTCAACCCCAACGGTGTGTGGAAGGTGTTTCCAGGGGAGGTTGAGTATGTCAGGGAGATTTCTCAAGATAGACATGTTGCATATCGTTTTGTCTATGTATGCCATGCTTATATGTTGTTCATGCATTGTATAAACTGTTTCATGCCATTACTTAGATGTTTCATCATCTAACCTGGGTTAT
This sequence comes from Diospyros lotus, assembly GCF_014633365.1. Lineage (NCBI taxonomy): Eukaryota > Viridiplantae > Streptophyta > Magnoliopsida > Ericales > Ebenaceae > Diospyros > Diospyros lotus. Next base: position 14,335,090 of record NC_068340.1, read on the forward strand.
GCCCCTAGAACATTCAACGTTCCAGCCAGGGATTGCTGCGAGGTCGAAGAAATGGCCGGTGGGGCCAACGGTGTGTAGTCAATGTTGGAAATGTATGCCCTAAAGACATGTTTTGTTTAATTTATGGTAATGATGTTTCTTTTATTCAGTTCATGGCACATATATTATTTGCATTTAATTGTTGGAAAAGTGTCCATGCTATCAAGTAAGTGATTCATGTGATGGGTCGTTCTTCACAGTTAGGCATGAATCATGGGTACTTAATAAGCAAGAAAAATATTACTCTTGATCTTTTGATAAAACTGGGCATTCTATCATGATAAGATCATTGTGCAATAGATCCTAATGGAGGATGGCTTGCCTTAGCCAGTAAACAGTCCGTTTACTCTAATTGTACAAGCGCATTTGGAATGCGTAGAGTGGACCTATGATAGAAGCTAATGACAAAGTACTAATTATCATGGAGCTAGTCTATCACTGCTACTACGTGGACGAGTACTCTAATACTTGAGTATTAGTTGGTGGTCTAGTGAACCTAGAGCTATATTCTTAGATTCATTGTAGGTGAGGTCTATCAAAGATCAATATCCTTTTGAGTTGGGAGTATGGTTTCTAATTAGCTAAGACAGACTAATACAAGATAGTTTCTGTGATTCACCCCCTTGTGGTTGTCCAAGAATAATCAAATAATCCAGGGCCCTGGGAACATGACTTAAGAGTGTGTGCTTCTGGGTAACTCCCAGTGATAAGCAAGTACATTCGAGTAGTCACGGATTATTGGACTACTGATCTAAGGATGGTAGAAATCATTTAGAGAGGTGTTAGTACATTATTCCTTTCTAAATGATGGGTGTTACACAGAGGGGTATTTTCATCTTTACACTAGTAGGTCAAAGACATGGCATATGCAAAATTATTCATGGGGTCAATGTTACCATATGGTGATAGTTGGAACACTTAGAATGACAAAATATAGCTACTAGGTAGCTGGGATATTTTGGTCATTTTAGTAGCCGTGAATAATTTGTCTTTTGGTCCCCGGGGTAGCTCAATATAACTCATGTATTATTTAATACATTTGGCTTATTGGATGAATTACATTGAGAGAGAATTATTTTATTCAGGATGGTCCATAATTAGTTGGGCTAGAATAAAATAATAGTTCATTAGTTTAATTAATTAATTGGGCTAACCCAATTAGAAAATTAATTAAATGGACTTGGCCCATTAGGGTTTGGCCCACTAGGGTTTTAACCCTAGGGTTCTCCCTATATATATCTCTCTTTGGTTGTTTTTCATCCAAGGTCGTTTTTGCTCTTCTTCACCGAAAGAGAGGCCACGAGTTCGAGTCATACTCCAGAAGATCGAAAGAGTGCTTTTGAGTTCTAATGCGAAGGAGCCGAAGGATTACAGGACAGCCGTCGTCTCCACTACGAGAAGAAGTTCCCGCTCCTCCTGCTCCTATCGCTCCATTCCGTCCGGTAATCCGTCGAAAAAGTAAGTCTCCTAGATTCTAATCAATACGAGGAACGTTTTTTGATTAAAAACCGCTTCCGTTCCATGCTATGTTTCCTCGGGATGATCCTTCAGTCGATAGTCGTTGTTACCATTTTGAAGATGTCAGAAGTTATTTTGATATATGTACGAATGGTTATATGATACTGCTGATCTCATTTTGTAATATTGTAACTTGTATTTCGATGTAGGTTTGACTAGTATGAAAATCGTGGTAGGCTACGACATTTTGTTGTATTTATTCTGCTGTGTTGTTTTATATCTCGTTTAGTTTTAAGTCCTTTGATCTTGTTAGTTAAACGAGTAAGATTGGAATTCTCGGGGTTTTCATCTGCAGGTGAAGAATGTATCCATGGCGCCGCGTGTGACAGACCTTTTAAAAAAGAAAAAGATTCTTGAAAATTTCTTATAGTGACGCGCCCGTGTAAGGTGGGATGTTACAGTGTGCGTGCAAGAGGAAGCTTCCTTGAAGCTTCCTAAGTGCTTGCCTCTGGAATTTCAAAATCAGAGAGGGTCAAATGTGTAATGGTGTATATATATATACGCGTGAGCTTGGGGGGCAAGCTTGCTATAGTGCCCTCTTCTTTGAAGTTTAAACTCACAGAGAGCGAGAGAGAGAGGGAGCGAACAAAGGAGAATGAGAGCCTTCACGAGGGAGAGATCAGAGAGCTTGGCCGAGGCTCGCGAGATCGGAGAAGAGCGAGAGAGAAAGAGAGTAGGGCGAGATCGAGGGAGCCCGGAGGCTAGCTGCGACCAGCAGCAACGCTGGAAGCTGCCATGGCTGATGAGGCAACAGCTTCAGGGGAGCTGGAGCGTCAGCGAGGGCCGGCTTTGATGGCTGGTCGGGGTCACGTCGGCATGGAGCGGCCAATGGTAGGGCTCGCGATGACCAAGAGGCGGCGACGAAGGTTGGTTAGAACGGCCATGGTCGACGCTGAGGTTGCAGCGCACAAGCAATGTGCGCTCGGGAAGAGGAACCAGTCGCGGTGGTGGCGTTCGGCCAGTGGTGGTCGTTGAGGATGGTGCTGCAAGCGGCGGCGGGCGTCGGACTAGGTGGAGGCGGCTGGAGGAGTTGGTGCAGGTGTGCGCAAAGGAGGAAGAAGAGCCGCGCGGGAGAAGGGAGAAGAAGGTGAGGAAGAAAAGAAGAATAAAGAAAAAAGAAAAAAGAAATAAAAAATAAAATAAGAAAAGAAAATAAGGGAAAATGAGAAAATTTGGAAAAAATAGGAAAAAATAGCTGAAAATTCCAAAAAATTTGGGGAAAGTTCTCGAAATTTAATTGGAGCTTGAGGAGCGTGCCGGAAGCTCGAAAATGGAGATTTTGGGGCAAGATGGCAGTCAAGAAGGCAAGGCTGATGTGGGCGTTGTCCGATTTTCTTCTCCAGATGGATTGAGGTAAATGAGTTATTTTCTTTGAATTAATTTATTCAGAGAGTTAATAATTATTCGTTGAATTAAACCCTGTGTTGGGGTTATTTAAAATTTTGTTGATGGATGATTTTGGCGATGTGCGGCATAGTTGAGGGCATTGGTTGAGTACCAGGTGTTAATGGAGATGGGGTTTTGTGTGTTTGCCTCTAGGTTCGACCGGGAAGGCCGTGGTCCTAGAGGAACTTGAGATTCAGGCTAGAATTCGTGCCGAAGCAGAGATGAGGCTTCGAGCCAGGTAAGGGACTGCCCCATGTGGAGGTGGCCTTGCAAGTTGGTAAATGTGTTTGATAATATTTTTATGTTGCATTGCATGTAGTGGTTAACACTTGCGTGATGCGAGATCTAGTGGACCTGTGGCCATATGGAGGACTAGTGTTGTGAGGGCTGATAGGTTAATGCCTCAAACCTTGGAGAGTTGTGAGGATGAGTGGGCTTAGCCTCATTTGCATGCATTGGTATACATAAACATGATTATATTCATATTTAGATGCATTGCACCCTTACTGAGTCTTTATGACTCATGAGGTTTTACCTCATGTGTAGATGTTACAAGTTCAGATGCAAGCAGGGATGGCGCCGGGAGGCTATTGTGGCAACTAGCTATGTTGCCGAGTTGTGTATTTTATTACCTTTTGTACGTAGCCATCTAGTGTGATGTATGTATACCCTCATGAGTAAATGTATGTGTTGTTGAGCGTTAAATGTATTTAATTGTTGTAATCATCATAATGTGATAAATGATTGTGAGATTGTTCGTTGTATATGGCTTAGTTGGAGAAGCCGAGTTTCGGATCGAGTAATGATCAGCGAGGTATGTTCTCATAAATCCCCAATACTCAGCGAAGTGTTTGTTATGCTAGCTTTGTGCCTGGGTCACCTCTGGCTTGCTATGAGGCAAGCTGAAGAGAGGTGAAGCTCACTTGGGTTTTAGGTCTTGGTCGGCTGAGTTTTTCTTGTTTGAGTTGGGACTGATTCCTGAGTGGAGCGAAGGGAAGGACGAAGCCTAGTTCCCACCTAGGGCGTTCCCTGTTGAAACATAGTCCAACCCTTCAGTTGTGGTTTGTCAGATGAGTAATCCAGTCGATTATTTACCGGTGGCGCCCGTAAGTGGGAGCGGGTCGTTACAACCATCCTTACATAACCATACGTACCCTATCCCATAACTCAGGCTACATAACCTACCTCGATTTCAAAATCCATAATACATTAACCTTACAAAACCAAAACAACACCCAAGATCCTAGGTTCGGGAGAACTCTACACTTGCTATCATGGCTCAATGGTCTGAACCCAAGCCCTGTTGGATGTACCTGGAATGATGGAAAGCAAAGGTGAGTCACAAGACTTAGTGTAACGCCCCACTTTTCCAAATACGCAATAACTTGAAATATAATTAAGACATCACCTACGGGCGTTATGGAAACCCTTACCAACGGAAGCATTGGATCGAACCTCCAAGCTTAACCAAAGCTAAACAAAGGGGTTTCCACTAGATTTCCTTTACAAGTACAAGAAATGTATACAACCTTCAATACTCCAAAAGAAAACACAACACTTGACTGTAGGTACAATTATAGGACACCCACACACACACTTCTTACAACCTTGAGTATCCTAGCTACTATTCACAATGCAACATTCGAAGACTTCCAAAATCCAACAAACAACCCTTACCATGTTCATAGTACATAGTAACCCCGACTTACACCCTTAACAACATAAAAGGTAAATCTAAGCCTTACATAACCACTGTTTATACAATTGCGATACACAAGTCTCAAATAAATTCAAAGGTTACATAAGATCCATAGCACATGAACAACATGGAGTTAAACTAAACATCGGCCTCCTTGTAGCCTTTTCTCCTGCTTGTCTCCGGGGTACCTAGCATGCTAATATACCTGGGACATTGAATGTCCCAGGGGTATCAACCCAAGTTAGATATTGGCATCTAAGTGAGATGGTTTCAAGAAAGAAGTAGATCATGTATGAAATGCAAGTATGCAAAGTGAAACCCCCTTTGTGGAAGCCATGCTAGGGTGTTGCAATCACCCCCGTGCACGCCATGCTCACCTTAAACATGCATATGTGACTCCGCGAGTCACTCATGGCGGCCACTAGCTTGCCACAAACAACCACATGCCATGAAGTGATGAAACAAGTAAAGTAACATGCTAATCAAAGAGAGCAAGTGAGTATGTCCACATTCAACACAAATGGTTCAAGCAATGATCAATATGAAGCACAAATAATGCAAGAAACCACTCACCTCGATCGTTTCCCTTCGATAGCACTGTTTACAGCTCGATTTCGAGCACTAGGGGATGTTCTGCAGAAATCACGCATTTCGGCAAACCAATCCTTAAATATTTCTACATGGAGATTGTAGATAATTAAATTAGGAGAACAACAGTGAAAATTTGAGGACAAACGGAGGCTAGACCCACCCTCCCACCCTCACGCGCACCTAGAAGGTTGGCCACGCGCCTCCCCATTCCTTGTTATTGATTTTGCAACCCAAAATTAAAAATGCTATAACTTGCTCATTTTAACTCCAATTCACTCTCCGTTTGAACTTATAGACTCCTATTTTCATGATCTACGACCCTATGGAAAGAAAATTGCATTACCTCTTCGAATTCCCTTCTATTTTGGTGGTTTTCCAGCCAGGTCTCTCTTTCCTTTCTTCTTTGGTTTTTCTTTGGTTTTTCTTGCTCTTGCTTTCTTTCATTTCTCCTTAGCTCCACATGGCCTTAACTCATTCCCTTTATATAGCCTTTAAATTCCCAAATCCTCAAGATTTCACTTGGCCTCCAAGTTACTCATTTTCCACCCTAGTAATTATTACACTTTGAAATTTCTTCCAATGCAAGCCTCTACTTCTTCCAATCATAGGCCACCAAATACACCTTCAAGATAATCCTTATCATATTCTTCCTTTGCAAGCAAATCCTAGCCAATCCTAATCCTCCAAGTTTAGAGTTTTAGGATAAAAATCAATCATTACAACCTTTGAATATTTTTATCTTCCTATTCAAGCTTCTCCTTTCTTTCAATCTTAAACCTCCAAATACTCCCTCATGTGGCTTTAGGATAAGCTCTATTATCCTCTTCTTTTTCAAGCCAATACAAATCTTCTAAATTAAGTCTTCCAAGTCAACTCTTCCAAGTTAAGCCATTCCAAGACTTTTGGTGTAAGATTAATCATTACAACCATAAGACTTTAAGACTTTAGGAAAATTCTCAACCAATCCTATCTCTCCAACACATGGCTTCTAGGATAAGGATTCATCATTGCTAATATTCCCATTCGTTGGAGATAAGCTATCTTTTTTTACAAGTTATGATATTTGCTTTTGGGTCCTAAAACCATTCCCATTTACACTTAAGCCCTAAACTTTCATAAACACTTTATTGCAACATTCAATCTTTACATTAAATTTTGGGGTATTACACTTAGAAGCTCAAGAAAGAAAGGCTACTGGTTAAGGATCAAACTTATACACCCCGTGCTCTTACCGTTTGATTTTTAGACCATTCTTGCACTCTTATGATTTAGTTTTTAGACTGTTCTCGTTCTCTTGCGCTTCAGTTTTTGGATAATGAGCCCTAAATTATTCTCGCGCATCCACGCTTTGATGCTAGGTTTTTGATTGATGAGGCCTAGATCATTTTTGTGTACTTAGCGCTTTAATGCTAGGTGTTGAATAATGAGCTCTAAATCATTATCGCGTATTCCACACTTCAATACTAGGCTAGCATTGATGAGCCCTAGATCATTCTTACGTATTCAACGCTTCGATGCTTGGAGTTGAATACTGAACTCTAGATCATTCTCATGTATTCCATGCTTCAATACTAGGCTTTGATTGTTTACTGGAGTTTCAACCTTTTTTAGTGTATTTATTATCTTGAAAACAAAATACATAAGGAGGGAATTGCAACAAGACAAGCGTCACTTTATTCATGTATCACTAAATGAGATGCATAATTTTTTAAGACTTATAACCTTGCCCACGATACTTTCCTGAAGCGTTCATATGCATTTTGAGTTGTTTTAAGGGCTTTTGGCCTTAGAGCAATGTTAAATGTTTCTTGGAAAAGTTTATTCTCTTATACTTCTCTTTACACCTTGAATTATGCCTTTGGCCTCCATGGTAATCAATGGGTTCTTTCACCCGGGCTCCTACATCCACATATTCCACCAGTTCCCCTCCTTAATCAATACCTCTATCTGATTCTTCAAGTATTGGCATTTATAAGTGGAGTGGCCATGAGTATTGTGGAATTGGTAGAAGGAGTCCTTTTTCCTTCCCATAGGCTTGTCAGTCTTCTTAGGGAATTTAATAAGGCATGTTCCTTCAATGGCTTCTAGGATATCGGAGTGTGATTGTGAGAGTATAGTAGATCAGAGTCAAAGAGTATCACCGTGTCTTTTGTCTTTCTCTTCCTTGATCTGACAAAGGTAGATTTGGGTACCTTCTACATTGTAAAGGATACTATTTTTGTTTTCCTATAACAACCCAAGTTTTCAGTTTAGTGAGCAAGGTGGACTTATGTGGGGTTTAAAGGAATGTCATGGGAGTTTGTTGTTCGTAGGTTTTCAGTTTCGTCTGGGTTTAGTCGAGTCCTTGAGCTAAAAATTTCAAAATAGCCAAATAGAAACCTACATTTTGAAACATGCCTTCTATATTTTGAAACATGCCTTCTATATTTCAAAACATGCAAAACAAATACTTTTATTTCGAAACATGCACCCTATATTTTGAAACTTTCTCAACATAACTCACTGCACACCTTGCACTGTTTTATCTATAACTTTTGATGTAGAAGTCCGAATTGAGATCCGTTTGAAAAGTCATAATCTAGACATCAATGGATTTGATTTGATATATAATATTGTATACTTTGGTTATGGTTTGAGTTAGTTAAGGCTTTTATTAATCCAAATTAAGCGTGAAGAAAGAGAGATATCCGAATATAAGAGGCTTTATTCGGATGTGTGCAAGGAAGCCATTCGGATATACATGGTGGCCATTCGAATATGTGGGAGAGGGAGAGAAAGACTTCATCTGGATATGAGGAATGGGTATTCGGATATAAGAGCCAAAGAATAAGGAGCTTATTTGGGTATGTGAGGGGAATTCAGATATGTTGGAAGCCTCATTGGGATATAATCAAGGGATATTTGGATGGGTCAAAGGGAAGATGTGAGATGCATTCGGATGTGGGAGAAGCCCATTCGGATGTGTGAGATAAGAGTACGGGTGGAGCATTTGGATGGTGTGGGAGGTGTTCCTTCTTGACCAAAAGGAGCGGTCGGAGACGGGATCGCAATGGCAGGGAGCGGGCTCCGGCGATGGGTCCGTTCAGGGGGCGGCTGGCACCTACAAGCACTCCTATGCTTGAGTGAGTGAGAGAGTAAAGAAATGACAGTGTATTGGTAGGTTAGAGAGAAGAACATACCTTGGCTATGAAAAAAGCTGGTTGATATAGGAGGAGGAGATGTCATCTTGCATGGATGCGTCGTGCGTTTGCAGGTGATGGGATTGAGTATCCGACGCCGATAGGGGTTCCCAGGTGATATCATGGTGTCGACGGGACCCCCATTAATGTGGATGGGATCCACCATTAATGAGGATGGGATCTAGGCCAGACGCATGGATACCCAGTAGAGGCTGCAATGATGTTGCTGCAGGTTGGCGCAGAGCCAGGATGGGGTCGAGATTGGTCCATAAGGGATGAGCCAGATTGGGCCAAGAGAATGGTCGAGATTGGGTCGGGAGATGGGACGGGCCAGATTGGGTCAAGAGATGGGCCAAGATTGAGCCCGAAGATGGGATGGCCAGATTGGGCTGAGAGATGGGCCGAGATTGGGCCCGGATGATCCACAGCCCCCTAGGTCGGATGCTCGAGAAGGGAGCGTTTGAGCTAGAGAAAGGAAGACTGGGTAATTTGTTACACATGCTAGCTTTGGAGAGTTGGATTATTTTTAGGACCTGGTCGAGATGGATGGTCGAGTTGATGCATGGTCTCGTTTGAATAGATATTGGTTCTAAAGACATCTGGGGCCCGCTTGGCTTTCTGCGGCAAAGCATTTCTCTTTACGCTTTGATTCGTGGTGCACGTGGTTTCGAGGTTTGGGGTGTTATGCCTGGGAGGTTAGGTACCATATATAGGTGACCTAATAATTTTTAAACATGTGACAGGTGGCGGCTTTATGGTTATAGATCAGTGGCGGGTGGCTTTCGATTGTTGGATATGCTGTAAGTGTTGTTCAGCGATTTTTATAAAGATCCCTTTTGGGCTAGGGTTTCCTTGATTTTTAGCGAAAAGAAAAAGGAGAGAGGTGCGAGGGTTTTTACAAACCTTGTGAGTGTAGCTTCTTTGTTTGCTCTCACGTCTGCATACTCTTTTTGTAGGACGAATGGCTTTGGCATATAGTAAGAAAGATATCAGGGAAGAGCTGGAGATATTTCGCAAGGAGGAAAATAAAGCTACGTCGGGCTCTACGCCGACGGGTAAGGTAGTTAGGAAAGCCTTAGTCGTGCCGGTGTTAGCTTCCTCTGTGCCTGTAGATAAGGCAGCTGGGAAGACCTCAGTTATGTCAGGGTCGGTTGTCCCCGCCACACAAACCACGACTCCGAGTCCTGGCTCTAGGGAGCTTACAATTTTCGAGGAGCTAGCCCAGCATAAGAAGCGCTAGAAGGGTCCTGAAGGGGAGATTCAATTGCCTAGTGGTTCGAGTCCTACCGGGAGTGGTGTCTACTTGGTTTAGTTTTGGGACCTAGAATTTCGGAGCTACCTTTTTATTGATGCTTATCTTGATCCGTATTCGGACTAAAGGAGGCTACCAGGTTTTGGTTCGTTGACTGCGTTTCATCAAATTGAGCGCAAGGTACTCCAACTTGCTACAAATTTCCACTTGCTTAAGGTGGGTACAGTGACTCGACTTACCAAGATGAGGGTGGACCATGAAAAGACTCGAGTCAGGTCTGGGAATTAGTGAGAGGGGAAGTTAACGAGGCTGTGGAGGTGATCATTGTCGAGGCTAAGAAGTGAGCTGGCGAGGTTGATCATACAATTGGTGTTCTTTAAAGCTAGCTGGATGCTACAGGCGCGGAGCTGAGAAAGTTGGAGGCGGAGGTGGTGTTAGCTAGATTCGAGGTTACGACAACGGAGATGAAAGCGAAGGCCGAGGTGGTAGTTGCTTGGTCTGAGATGGCAAGGGCAAAGACGGAAGTGGAGGAGTCAAAAAGAGAGGGGTATGAAGTGGCTCTGTCCCATGTCCGAGCTGTTTTCCCAAAGCTAGATCTCTTAGCCTTTGACATTTTTAAGGAAATTAGGGACAACTGCCTTGTAGACCCAACGAAGGAGCGCCGAGTTGAGCCGTGATTTTGCATAGTAGCGTAGGTGTTTGTGTGAGTCTTATGGCCTTGTTGGGTGTTTCTTGCTTAATAACAAATTGTTTCCTTTTTTCCTTTTGTGGTGTTTTGCTTCTCTTGAAGTCTTCGTGCATATCTTTCTCGGTCTCTGTGGTTTTGGTGCTTTGGCGGGTTTGTCTTGCCCGAGATTTTGGTCCATTGGGTGGGGTCGAGTTATTTTTCAAGGAATATAACGTCTCGATTTTTAGTTTTCATTTTAGCACCTTTATTTGATTGTGCGTGGGCTTCATAAGTTCCGGTATTCGAGGCTTCCATTCGAGAATGTGAGGCACCACCTGTAGGCATGGAGTGATTTGCTACCCTAGGTGGGGCAGGTTTGTTAGGGAGTTCATTATGGGACACGTAACGGAATTTTGTTGGCCATTGGTTGTTCGTTGGGTGTCTTGTGTGATGCTTATTTATGTATGACATCTTCTCATGTGCGCATCTGCTGTATTCATCTTTGAACTGTTCCCTTGTCTTTTCTCATCCCTATATTTGATTACTCTGGCTAAGCATTTTACAGATCAGTTAAGAGGGGTGTGCTAGTTTGCTTGTCGATAGTTACCTCAATCTTAAGTTTCGCTTGCGTGTATGACTGGGTAAATGAGGAGGTTGCCTAGATTGTGTCAAAGTTCTCTATCGATTTGTCTCTAAGGGTGGTGAGGGAGAAGTTCGCTTCCTGGAATGAGGACGGGGAGGGAAGAGCAGGGATGTGAGAGATAGGGAGAAGAAGAATGGGGAGGAGAAGTTCGTCTGCCGTTCCTGTAGTAGGGAAGAACGTGTTTTCCATTTAGTTCCGGACCCTGAGTTCCTTTATATGTACAAGGTGCTTTTTGTGAAGCTACGGTTGCAGATTCCTCTAATCGAGTTCCAAGGTTTGGTTTTGGAGGCGATGAACGTTGCTCCGACGTAGTTGCACCCAAATAGTTGGGGCTTCATTCACGGTTTCGAGGTGCTGGTTGAGTTTCTCGGCCACAAACCTATAAAGGCGGTCTTTTTTCACTATTATCACTAGAAAGGGGTCAACCGGGGTGGTAGGATCTCCCTAATTGGATGCACGGGGAAGTCATTGCTGAAGGCTTTTACCTTGTCCCTTAAACATTTTAAAGATGGTCTCTTCAAGGTGGCCTTGAGTGAAAGGGAGCTCAGCTTTTTTCTGGACGAGGAAGGTAAGGAGAAATACCCCCTATGCTGGCAATCAGAACTGAACCCCCTATGGAGGTGGAGTATGAAGGTCTCGATCTAAAGGACAGGGCCTTAGCAGATACTTTTATGTTTCCCCCCCAGCTAGAGTCTGCAAAACTCGTGGAGTTTAGGGTGGATCCCCAGGCCTTATCCGAATATATGGGTACGTTGTTGCTACGCGGCTTTGTTTGGTTTTTGTTAATTGATGGCTTTTATTGGGACTTTGTGTTTTAGGGAAAATGGCTCCGAATTTGATGGTAGAGGAAGTGGTGAGACATGTGGCGGAGAAGAGCGTCGGGATGCCCTCCGAGGCGCCTGTAGGCAAGGGGAAGGCTTCCGTCGTGAAGTCAAAGGGTCTTATTCGTGCCCGACCAATTTTTGAGGTTGCTGCCTGTACTCCCTCCCCGCCGAAGGTTGAGGAGGTACCTCTATAGCGGAAGAGGCATTGGATATGATGCAAGTCATGTAGCTAAAACCCGATAAGACCCGTTAAGCATCCATGGAGGTCCAATGACAAGGGCAAGAACCAAGAAAATTACGGGAGCATTAAATGGGCTAATTGAACACATCTCAAATTCAAGCATTGTTCAAGATTCTAATATGCCCGAATTAAGTATTCAAGATAGTCAATGCTTTGTAAATGTTATCCAAGTCTCTGAAAGTAATTTGGGCTAATTGATTGATTGATTGATTGAGAAGATTTGGGAATGGTTGATTGATTGAGAAGATTTGCAAGATTGCAAGATTTGGGGTTGATTGATTGATTGATAAGATTTCAAGATTTGGGATTGATTGATTGACAAGATTTGCAAGATTGCAAGATTTGGGGTTGATTGATTGATTGATAAGATTGCAAGATTTAGGATTGATTGATTGACAAGATTTGCAAGATTTGGGGATGATTGATTGATAAGATCCAAGCGTATAAAAAGGAACGGTTGAATATTTGACCACTTCCCTTATTTCCTACTTTGTTTATCTTTTCTATTTTAGATAATTCTTGTTTCTTTATTATCAGATTATGCTATTTCCTTCTTGTAATCAATTCATACTATTCCTAGGATTTGATTTATTGCCTTATAGTTTAGGATTTGTGTTTGGCTATATAAGCCAATGTAACTTGAGAGGAATTTAGTTTTTGGACAATATTATTAGTGAGAGTTTTCTCTTTGGTTTTTCAATGAACTACTTTGAACTTATCAAGATTTCATCTTGTGGCGTTCATCCTTGACTTATCACTCACAACTCTTCTCATCTATCTTGAGTGTGGCGTCAACCCTAACCTTCTTATACCTTTGGTTCTTATCTTTTTATAGATAACGGGTCAAGGTCCTTTGTTTTGTTTATCACGAATCTGTTTTAGAATGATCATTGGCAAAAGAACCATCATTTGGTATCAGAGCTTTGGCTTTAAATCAGGTTTGAACTATCCTTATTTTTTTGCTTTCATTGTTTAATTATTTCTCTTTATTCCCGCACCATTGTTTGTGCTTCGAATCTGCAACTTTTCCTATTTCTTCATCTTGATTTGTTCAAGTTTTGTTATTTATCATTATATATATATATATAAAAAAAAGTGAAAAGTTGGGAATTCCAAAAAAAAAAAAAAAGGAAAGTTGGAAATTAAAAAAAAAAAAATAAAGAGTCGAAAGTTGGAAGATCGAAAAGAAAAAGAAAGTGCGAAAATTGAAAATTCAAAAAGAAAAGAGTATAGAAAATTCAAAAATCAATTGAATCTGAATTAGTTGAAGTGTTACTTGTCATCCAAGTTTTGATTGCATAAAGTGTGTATTCTATCTATTCAAAGCAGTCGACCCTAGTTGCATCAAAATTCGTATCTCCTTTTCTTCTGCCTTTCTTATTCATTGTTTCATTATAACTTTGTTCTTTCGGCTTCTTAAATTATGCCTATTTTTTTTCATCCTTTGAGAATTAACCCATTCTCATTCTTAGTGATCTGATTGGTTGAGTTTGGATTGTTGCAAGGAAAATTTTGATTGAGTTCATTTGAGTTCGATAAAGAACTAAAAGATGAGGCTAAAGAGTGGAAAAAGGCAAGAGAGTGTGAGCTCATAAGAGGGTAAAAGCCAAGTTTGAGAATACACGAGTGTGAGTGCTATCATTCTTGAGAGGAAACACGTGAGGGAGTGTTTGTGAGGTTTCCTAACTTTGTTTTGCAGGGTATTAAACATGTCTCGAGAGAATGAAGCGCAGGAAAAGATAGATTTAAAACTCTTCTTTCAGTCCTTAGAGCAAAAATTTGAATGAATGGAGATGAGGTTTGTAACGACCCATTAGAGGGTTTAGATTTTATTTAGAAATTATTGAATTTCTTAATTAGTTTTGTTTAGAGGATTTTTTCCAATAATTGTTAATGTGGCAATTTAGAGATTTTAATTGAGGAAACAGTATTTAAATATCAATTAAATAGCATTTAATTATATTTACTTATTGTGGAAATTAAATGGAAGGATATGAGAGTCATTTAGCAATTTGTGATTAGAATTTAATTAATTAATTAGAGTTATTATTCTTAAGGGATTGAGGTATCCGAGCGTGAGAAGGTTTTGGGTTGGTGAAGTCTCCTGGTTATAATAGGAGAATGAGTTATGGTGTTAAGGCTTCTTAGATTAGTGTATATATATAGTTTCATAAGTCACAATTTTCTCACGCCGCGTAAAGAGAAGAAGTTTGTGAAGAACAGAGAGTTTGAGAAGCATTGCAGTGTTTAGATTCTCCATTGCAATCGCTCGATCCGATCAGAGTTAGCATAAGGCAAGTATCCTATCTGTAATTCCTTTCATTATAGATTCAAGTTAGTTCGTTCTCAGTTTATCCCAATTCTTCATTGAATTCTCATATTTATATCAGTTCCAGTGTGTATATATATATATATATATGCGTAGAAGAGTGAGTTCATGAAGAACATATGTGTGATTCTTTATAGTGAATCTTTTAAATATGATCTTCAAATCATATTAGCAGTGATCTCAGAATACCAAGACTCTTTGATTTGGGTTCCTAGTTTAATCAAATGGTATGTTCAAGTATATGTATATATATTCATGCGATATATCCTTATCCAGTGAGATATGATAAGCCATGTACAATTCTTTTCAGCGTTTTTCTTTCAAAAACGATCGATTTATCCATCTTGATATTATTTTATATCAATTGGGATTGTTCTCCCAAGATTTCTTTTGGAATGGTGAAGTAATGTTAAGCTTTGATTCAAGATATCGTCTCTGTTATCGTGAGCTTTATGTCTGATGAGATTCCAGTCATTCGAATGAGTCTTGTGTCATTCGAATGAGTTTTGAGGCATCCGAATGAGTTTTCAGTGTTATCATAAGTTTTTTTCCCTTATAATGTATCAGTCATTCGAATGAGTCCTTTGTCATTCGAATGAGCCCTTGAAGATTTGAATAAGTCGTTGCTTGTATAGTCTAGCATTCGAATGAGTCTCTCTGTCATTCGAATGACTCGTGAGTACCCCATTAATTCATTCAAATGAGGGTACTGTTGCATTCGAATGAGTCATTTTTTGCCAGTTCAAAAGTTGGAAGTTGTCAAAATTCATTTGAATGAATTTATGAGTCATTAGAATGAGTCCTTGATCAGATCCGAATTGTAACACCCCCTCTCCTAGAACTGCCCGAGAAGAGGTGCTACTGGGGATAATAAAATAAACTGGCTGATAAACTGAAGTCTGATACCATGACTGAACATCTCAATCAACTGGAATAAAAACTCTTAGTCAATACAAACTGAAATGCATAAACTCTTACTGAGGGACAATCCCTCAACTGAAATATAAAATAAGATCTAATCTAAGAAAACTCTATAGAACTCAACAGACTCCCAGACATCTTTTATCTTGAGCGGCTCCACGTACACACACTACTGAACACTGCTGCTAGGCCCCACATCTGATACTCCCCTGCTAGAACCTGGAGGGGTGAAGAGGACAAGGTGAGCTACAAAAGCTCAGCAAGTAATAAGCTGGAAAGAATACTGAAGCTGAATCGAAGAATATCGATACTGATAAATAATTGACTAAACTTGTACTGTATAATCACTATCTGATTGCATTCATAAAAATGTAATGCACATAAACTGTAAACTAAATGCAGGTATGCAACTTTGGCTCATAGGCCCACATAATCTGATAATACATACCTGTCTGAACTGAAACCTGCATACATAAAAATTGTAAGCACATACTGTGGGCAAAGCCCCTAGCCCCCTGGTTGCCACCAGGCGAGCAACTCATAAACTGAGTTGAAACTGAAACTGATGGGATCCCCGCGGACAAGCCGCCTGGCGCGCATAATGCAATGCAATTGTAACGACCCGCTCCCACTTACGAGCGCCACTGGTAAATAATCGATCAGATTACTCATCTATCAAACCACAACTGAAGGGTTGGACTATGTTTCAAGAGAAACGCCCTAGGTGGGAACTAGGCTTCGTCCTTCCCTTCGCTCCACTCAGGAATCGGTCCTAACTCAATCAAGAAAACACAGCGGACTGAGACCCGAAACCCGAGTGAGCTTCACCTCTCTTCAGCTCGCCCCATAGCAAGCCAGAGGTGACCCAGGCACAAGCTAGCATACAAACACTTCGCTGAGTATTGGGGATTTATGAGAACGTACCTTGCTGAACTTGACTCGGTCCGAAACTTGGCTTTACCGACTATGCCACATTCAACAAGCAATCTCACAATCATCTATCACACTATGATAATTACACAATTAAATACATTTAAGCTCAATGACATAGACATTTACTCACAAGGGTATACATACACCACACCCCCTGGCTACATACAAGCAATATCAAATATACATAACTCAGGTAACACAGCTAGTTGCCACAACAGCCTCCCGGCGCCATCCCTGCTTGCATCCAGACTTTCATCATCTACACATGAGCTAAAACCTCATGAGTCATAAAGACTCAGTAAGGGTGCAATGCATGTAAATATGAATATAATCAAGTTTATGTATGGCAAATGCATGCAAATGAGGCTAGGCCCACTTATCCTCACAACCCATTAGGGTTTGAGGCATCAACCTATCAGCCCCTACCACACTAGTCCTCCATATGGCCATAGGTCCACTAGGTCTTGCATCACACAAGATATAACCACTACATGCCAATGCAACACAAAAACATTATCAAACACATTTACTAACTTGCAAGGCCACCTCCACATGGGGCCATCCCTTACCTGGCTCGAAGCCTGTAATACCCGGTATTACATGGTATTGAAAATAAATAGATTTTTATTAAATTGGCAGGACCTCGGGTGGTCCGGGAAGGCCAAAAGTCAATTACGAGTAATTAATTAATAAAATTGCCGAATTGACGGCTGAGAGTGCCTCGGGACTTGGATGTCCAGGGAACAGGGCAAGGGATTGGTGAGCGTTTCGAGATGAGAATAGTGACGCTGTTGACGGTCCGACCGGGAATAATTTTCAGAATAAATTCTGTATAAGCCCGAGTGGGTGCTAATACCGAATAATTGGAGGGGACCTCCTGGAAGCTGAGGGAACCCTAGGGGTGGTTCGGTTTTCTGAGTAAGGCAACCCTTAAGTATTTTCGGGTCGAATTAAGGTCCCGTGCAGTCGTAGGAACGAAATTGACTTTGTCGAGTAAAAGTCAATAATTAATTTTGGAAAATTAATGTTTTGGTGGCTTTGGGGTAATTAATTAGAACTTGGAGGGTCCAAGTGTAATTATAAAATCCCTCAAGTGTAAATATTAATTTCTTAAGTGAAATTATGAGATATGTGGGGGTTAATGTGTAATATTATATATATATATATTTATGTAGGTATGGCCGCGCGTGTGTGTGTGTGAGGAAGCTTCAAGGAAGCTTCCTAGTGTTTATATCTGCCATTTGAAATGGCCGAACCAGAGAGGGCGAGAATGAGATGAGCCGAGAGAGGCATTGTGCGCGAGATTGAGAGATCGAGATCAAGAGAGAGTGAGTGAGAGCTGGCCGAGTTCGGCCATGGGAGAAGCTGCCATTGAAGCCTACGAGTGAAGCTGGAGCAGCGTCGGGCAGCGGCCAGCGAGGGCCATGGCCGAGGAAGAGGCGGCCCACGGTGGCGGGAAGCGGTTGCGAACGACAGCCAGGGGCTGTCTTAGCCAATGGAGGCGGCCGGAGGTGCGGCTGTGGCTGGTTTTCGCGGCCATGGCCGCCGCGAGGGGAGGTCGGGCAGCAGCGCCGCTGCTATGCGCGGTGTGGCCGCGAGCAGCCGGTGGTGGCCGCTGAGGGCGGTGTTGCGAGCGACGGCGGGCGTCGGGCCAGGCGGAGGCGTCGAGGATGGCCGAATGAAGCTTCAGCGGCCAACAATGGCCGCTGGTTGCAGAGGAGGCTGGCCGCGTGCAGGTGGTGGCGCGCGATGAAGCTGGCCGCGGTGATGGCTGCCGACGGCGGCGGATGTGGAGCTGGCAGCAGCAGCACGATCGGTGGCGACGGCCGGCGGACCAGGCGGCGGTGGGCAGTGGCCATGCGCGGCAGCCCTGCGCGCGCACAGTGAGGAAGAAGAAGGACTGTAGCGCGCGCGGGGAAGAAAGAAAATAATGAGGAAAAAAAAAAAGAAAATAAAGGAAATTCTAGAAAATAGGGAAAAATCCCGAAAAATTCCAGAAAGATTGGGGAAAATTCTGGAAATTAATTTGGGGCCCGAGAAGCGTGTTGGAGGCCGAGAATGAGATTTGGGCGCAAGATTTGCAGCCAAAGAAGCAACGTCGGGTGAGCGTTTTCTCGATGCCTTCTCTAGAATTAATTGAGGTATATTGAGTTAATTCTTCCCTAGTTATTTTCATTAAATGAGTTAATGAATTGTGTAGTATTGGTTGGATTAAACCTTGTGTTGGGGTATTTGAAATTTTGTTAATGGATGATTTTGGGGATGTTCGGAGTAATTGAGGGCATTAATTGAATGCCGGATGTTAATGGAGTTGGGGTTTTGTGTGTTTTGCATCTAGGTTTGACCGGGGAGGCGGTGATCCTAGAGGAACTTGCGGTTCAGGCTGGAGTTCGTGCCGAAGCAGAGAAGAGGCTTCGAGCCAGGTAAGGGATGGCCCCATGTGGAGGTGGCCTTGCAAGTTGGTAAATATGCTTGATAATGTTTTTATGTTGCACTGGCATGTAGTGGTTATATCTTGTGTGATGCAAGAACTAGTGGACCTATGGCCATAAGGAGGACTAGTGGTGGGGGCTGATAGGTTGATGCCTCAAACCTCGGAGGGTTGTGAGGATGTGTGAGCCTAGCCTCATTTGCAAGCATTGGCATACATAAACATGATTATATTCATATTTACATGCATTTGCACCCTTATTGAGTCTTTATGACTCATGAGGTTTTACCTCATGTGTAGATGATGCAAGTCCGGATGCAAGCAGGGATGGCGCCGGGAGGCCGTTGAGGCAACTAGCTGAGTTACCCGAGTTATGTATTTTTAATATTGCTTGTATGTAGCCAGGGGACGTGGTGTATGTATACCCTTGTGAGTAAAGGTCCGTGTTATTGAGCTTAAATGTATTTAATTGTTGTAATCACCATATTATGATAGATGATTGTGAGATTGCCTGTTGAATGTGGCATAGTCGGTAAAGCCAAGTTTCGGACCGAGTCAAGATCAGCAAGGTATGTTCTCATAAATCCCCAATACTCAGCGAAGTGTTTGTATGCTAGCTTTGTGCCTGGGTCACCTCTGGCTTGCTATAGGGTGAGCTGAAGAGAGGTGAAGCTCACTCAGGTTTCGGGTCTTGGTCCGTTGGATTTTTCTTATTTGAGTTGGGACCGATTCCTGAGTGGAGCGAAGGGAAGGACGAAGCCTAGTTCCCACCTAGGGCGTTTCCTGTTGAAACATAGTCTGACCCTTCAGTTGTGGTTGTCGGGTGAGTAATCTGGTCGATTATTTACCGGTGGCGCCCGTAAGTGGGAGCGGGTCGTTACAAAGCCTCATCCCTGCCTCGGCGAGAACGCCAGCCTGAAGTCCGAGCTCTTCTAGGATCACAGCCTTCTCATTCGAACCTAGAGGCAAACACACAAAAACCCAACTCCATTAACATTCGGCATTAACCCAATGCCCTCGATTTCGCCACATTGCAAAATCACCATCAACACTATTTCCAAACAACCCGACATAGGGTTTAATCCAACAATTAACTATTTTACATTAACTCGCTTAATGCAAATAACTGGGGAAGAAAATACTAATTTACCTCGACCCATTTGGAGAGAAATTAGAAAACGCCCACACCGGTGTTGCCTCACGAGCTGCCATTTGTGCCCAAGATCCCATTTTCGATCTTCTGACACGCTCTTCAACCCCCAATTTAATTTTCAGAACTTTCCCTACCTTTTCTGAAATTTTTCGGGATTTTCTCCTATTTTTCTTTTCCATTTTTCCAGATTTTCTTTATTTCTTTATTTTTTTTCCTTTTTCTCTTATTTTTCTCTTCTTCTCCGTGCCTCCCCTGCGCGCGCACTGTTCATGCTTCTTCAACCTCGCGCCTTCTTCGTTGCATCTTCTTCCCCGTGCGCGCACAGCACCTGCGCGCGCGGCCGCTCACTGCTGCAGCTGGCTTCGCCAGCCACCTCCAGCGCCGCCTCTCCCGACCGTTGCTTACCGCAATGCCACCGCTGCCATCTGCTGCCACCGGAACCGACCCCCTTCGTGCGCCTTTGCCGCTGCAATTGTCGGCCTCCCCTGCGCAACATGCTCCCATGGCTGACAGCACTGCCGCCATTGCTGGTCATGCTTCAACCCTCGGTCGCCGCCGCAAACCATCGTTGCAGCAGCACCGCGCGCGTCCCTACGCGCTGCCATGGCCGCTGCTGCCTCTGGCTCCCCTTGCCGATGCCGCCGGCCGCACCATGCCCGCCACCTCGAGCTGCCAAGGGCCGCCTCTGCCTCGGCCATGGCCGTCGCTGGCCGCTGCCCGACACCGCTCTAGCTTCATTCGTTGGCTTCAATGGCAGCTTCTCCCATGGCCGAACTCGGCCGACTCTCTCTTACTCTCTTTCGATCTCTATCTCGCACTCTCACTCGTGATCTCTCTCTCAATCGCTCGATCGCTCTCTTCCGAGTTCTCTGTTTTTGAATTCAAATTTAAATTTTTTGATAGCAGTGAACTCGCGGGTCTCCTATATATATATATATATTCACGCCCATATATATATCCATATATATAATTACATATATAAAGCTTTTAATCCCCTTATTTTATCAAAATTCCTCTTTAAGGAATATAAAATTACACTTGAGACTTTTAATAATAACACTTTGACCCTCCAAAGCTTAATTAAATTATTATCAAGCCACACCATATCTCGATTTATCAAAAATTAATAGCCGACCGTTACTCGGGAATACCGACCTCATCCCTGCGCCTGCACGGGACCTTTATTCGACCCGAAAACACTTAAGGGTTGCCTTACTCAGAAATTCGAACCACCCCTAGGGTCCCCTCAGCTTCCAGGAGGTCCTATCCGATTATTCGGTAATGGCACCCACTCGGGCTTATACGGAGTTTATTCCGAAAATTATTCCCGGTCGGAACGCTTTTAGCGCCATTATCTTCATCCCGAGATGCTCATCAATCTCTTGTCCTCTTCCCTGGACATCCAAGTCCCGAGGCACTCTCAGCCGCCAATTCGGCAAATTTCATTAATAAATTACTCGGATTTGACTTTTGGCGTTCCCGGACCACCCGAGGTCCTACCCAAAAATAATCAACATTATTTATTTTTAATAACATGTAATACCGGGTATTACAGCAATGCTCACATAAATGCTAGCACACGATATGTAGTGCTCCATATAAAGTCATGCTCAATGCTCATACCAAAATGTATGCACATAATCTCATAAAATAATGCTGATCATGTTATAATAATGCTGAACATGATATGATCTTCATCTATATATTAGAATACAAAGATTCAATGAACTATGATTTAGGGTATGGGTATGATTAACTTGTCATGTTCTGGCTTATGAATTCATTGTTGGAAGGTATTGAATACATTAATTGAATTAAACTTGAATTAGGACTCACTGGAAGCTAAATTGGATTTCTGGAAATGTCATCCGGATATCAGGAAGGATATTCGGATATGATGAAAGACATCCGGATATGAAGAAGGCTGATCCGGATACACTAACATTCAAAGCAAAAGCTATTCGGATATGCTGGGATGTATTGGGATATGAACTAGGACATTCGGATATGATTTTGGACCTCCGGATATCTCACTGATGCATTCAGATATAACTGGGGACTATTCGAATGAAAAATTCAACTTTTGAGGGAGGCATCCGGATATCAGGCGAGACATCTGGATATTATCTTGACCTTTTCGGATGTATAAACAAACCATTCGGATATCATACTTGAAGAACTTTAGATACATCCGGATACGATACAAGGTATCCGGATATTAGTAATAGAACTTGTAATCCAAAATGGATAAGGATTAATAGAACTTGCAATCCAAAATGGATAAGGATTACTGGAACTTGCAATCCAAAATGGATAGGATTACTGGAACTTGCAATCCAAAATGGATGAGGATTAATAGAACTTGCAATCCAAAATGGATAAGGATTACTGGAACTTGCAATCCAAAATGGATGAGGATTAATACAACTTGCAATCCAAAAGGGATAAGGATTTATAGAACTTGCAATCCAAAATGGATAAGGATTACTGAAACTTGCAATCCAAAATGGATGAGGATTAATAGAACTTGCAATCCAAAATGGATTAGGATTACTGGAACTTGCAATCCAAAATGGATAAGGATTAATAGAACTCGCAATCCAAAATGGATAAGGATTAACAGAGCTTGCTCATAACTTTACTGTTATACGCATATATATATATATACATCTCTACTTACTGATATAAAAATCTGAGAACTCAATGAAGAACTGGAATAATCTGAAATCAAAACTGATATGAACCTGTATTGGAAGGGATTACAGGAAGAATACTTGCCTGATAGAACTCTTTAATCGAACCCTGGAGCGATCCTGAAGACTCTAGCAAGCCTCTGCTATCTCTTGGCCTCTTAGTTCTTCACATGGCGTAAAGAAAAGCTAAGCTAATGGGCTCTATATATAGACATAAAGTCCTAGATCTCTTTCCTTTTATAACTTGGAATCCCTCTCCCAATTGAACTTGGAGACTCTCAAAACCTTCTCCTATTGGGACTAGGAGACTCTTAATCCAATTCCATCTCATACATGGATTCTCATTCTTCTTTAAATATATAGTCTCACTTAATTAATAATAATACAAACATTATTATTAAAACTCTCAAATAATAATAAAACTCCAAAATTACCTTCATGCCCTTACATTTAATTTCCACAAAATAAATGCCATTTAAATGCTATTTAAATACTATTATCTCAATTAAAAATCACTAGTTTGCCACCTTGGCAAATTCTTTAACTCCAAAATTAAAAAGAAATAAATGCTATTCTTTTCCTTCAAAATCTCTAAATTGCCACATTAAATAATTAATTGGCAAAATCGCTTAATCAAATACTTCAACAATTAATTAAATCATTCTTGAATAAATACTGAGCCCTCCAGTGGGTCATTACACGAATAGCCTTTGTTATATATCATCTATCATTCGAATGAGCCTCTGTCATTCGAATGAGCTTGCTATAGTCCATTTTTTTCATTCGAATGGGCTGCTGTTTCATTCGAATTGTTTCCTTATGCTTTCTCAATCATCCAAATAGTATCATATGGCATCCAAATGGCTTCCAATAAATTCTTAATGCAAGTCTTAAATTTAATATAAATATTCAATAATTCAAATATTGAATTTTTATGCCAAGATATGATAAAGATCCAATATGCCATGCTTATACTTAGAAATTTCAGAATATTTGTATCTCAATATGGCTGGTAAAAAAAAAATCATATACCATGTTTAGTAGTTAATTACGACATGATCAGCATTATTTTGTGAGATTATGTGCATACACATTTGTATGAGCATTTAGCATGACTTTATATGGAGCACTACATATCGTGTGCCAGTACTTATATGAGCATTGCATTATGCGCTCCAGGTGGCTTGTCCGCGGGGATCCCACTAGTATCAGTTTAGTTATATCTCAGTTATGAGTCGCTCGCCTGATGTCGACCAGGGGGCTAGGGGCATATTGCCCACAATATGTGTTTACAGTTTTTATGTTTGCAGGACTCATATCAGTCAGGTATGTATTACAGTTATGTGGGCCTACGTGCCAAAGTTGCATACCTGCATTTAGTTACAATTTATGTGCATTACATCTTATAAATGCCATCCAGTGATTATTATATCTCTCAGTACAAGTTCAGTAAGTATTTTTATCAGTATCGATATTCTTCGATTTAGCTTCAGTTATTCTTTTCAGTTTATTACTTGCCGAGCTTTGTAGCTCACCTTATACTCTTCACCATTCTAGGTCTTAGTGGGGGAGTACCAAATGTGGGGCCTAGCAGCAGTGTCTAGTAGTGTGTGTATGTGGAGCTGCTCAAGACTAAAGGTGTCTGGGAGTTTAATAGTTGGTGTCTTATCAGTTTAGGTTTATTTTATATCTCAGTTTAGGGATTTTCCCTTAGATGTAGTTTATGGTTTTCAGTTGATGTTGACTCAGAGTTTTATTTCAGTTGATTGAGATATTCAGTATTGGTATCGGAATTTAGTTTATTAGTCAGTTTTATTTTTATTTTCCCCGTAGCACCTCTTCTCGGGTAGTTCTAGGAGAGGGGGTGTTGCAAGGTTTGTTGAGATAAATGAGAGGATAGATAAAGTTGAATCTAGTTCACAAAGGGGGCAGCCACCCAGAGCTACTACTGTGCAATGAAGAGAGAGGCATCCACCTAGGTATAATTATGAAAATGACTATGGGGATGACCTAGATGATGATGATCATGCCTCTAATGTTAGTATAGGCCGATTTAGGCATGGGAATAGAGATAGAGGAGTTAGACATGGAGAAAGGATTGATAACAACTTGGATAACATTAAGATGCAGATTCCATCTTTCCAAGGCAAAAACGATCCAGAAGTTTATTTGGAGTGGGAGACAAAGGTTGAAATGGTGTTTGCTTGTCACAACTACTCTGAATTGAAAAAGGTAAAATTGGCCACCATCGAATTTACTGATTGTGCTATTATTTGGTGGGATCAACTTATTTTGAGTAGGAGACGGAATTGTGAAAGGCTCATTGAGACATGGGAAGAAATGAAGGCTATTATGAGGAGGCGATTCATTCCAAGTCACTACTATAGTGACTTATTTCAGAAGTTACAACGCCTTACTCAAGGTTCCAAAAGTGTTGAGGACTACCACAAGGAGATGGAAATAGCCATGATTCGAGCCAATGTGGAGGAGGACCGAGAAACTACCATGGCCAAGTTCCTTGTTGGGTTGAACTGTGATATTGCAGATGTGGTAGAATTACAACATTACGTTGAGTTAGATGACATGGTGCACATGGCCATTAAAATGGAGCGACAATTGAAGAGAAAGGGGTCCACACGAATTGGGAAAAATTTCGGCTCTTCAACATGGAAATCGAATTGGAGCAGAAAGGATGAAAAGCCTAATTTCAAACCTAAAGTTGAAACCTCCAACAGAAACAAAGATGAAGGAGCACCAAATAAGCTAAAATCTGATACTCTACCTCCTAAAAATAGAGATATCAAATGCTTTAAGTGTTTGGGGATAGGCTATATTGCATCTCAATGCCCAAACAAGAGAGTGATGATTTTGAAAGATGATGGTGATATTGAGACCGAAGATGAGATTGATAATAAGTATGATAATGAATCCATGCCACCTTTAGAGGATGCAAGTGGCATTGAGTACCCGGTTGATGGGGAGCTCTTGGTGGCAAGGAGAGCTCTTAGTGTGCAAGTCAAAACGGATGCAAAAGAGCAACGTGAGAACATTTTTCATACTAGATGCCATGTCAACGATAAAGTATGTAGCATGATTATTGATGAGGGGAGCTGTACTAATGTGGCCAGCACTAGCTTGGTTGAAAAATTGAATTTGATGACTTTGAAGCATCCTAGGCGGTATAAGCTACAATGGATGAATGATTATGGAGGATTTAAAGTAACTAAACAAGTGTTTGTTTCATTCTCAATTGGGAAGTATACAGATGAAGTTTTGTGTGATGTGGTGCCAATGCATGCCGGCCATATTCTTTTGAGGCGACCATTGCAGTTTGATAGGTGTGCAATTCACGATGGTTATACCAATAGATTCTCCTTTGTACTTAATGAAAGACCAATTACTCTTGTACCCCTATCCCCAAGACAAGTGTATGAAGATCGAGTGAGGTTAAAAAAAGAGAGTGATAAGAAAAATAAGAGTGAGAGTTCAAAAGTAAGAGAAACTTAAACAGAGAGAAAATGAGAGCAAAAAAGGAAAAGGAGTTTCGGGCAGTGAGGAAAGAAAAGAGAGAAAACAAGTGAACTTCTATGTAAGAGAGAGTGAGATAAAAAAGGCTTTGTTTCTAAATCAGCCTATGATTGTACTTTTGTACAAAGAGGCTTGTTTTAGTTCTAATGAACTTAACCTCCCTCTACCTAGTGTTGTTGTTTCTCTTTTCCAGGAATTTGATGATGTATTCCCTGAAGATCTACCTATTGGCTTACCACCAATAAGGGAATCGAGCATCACATTGATTTCATACCCAGAGCATCAATTCCAAATAGACTAGCCTATAGAAGCAATCCCGAGGAGACCAAGGAACTTCAAAGGCAGGTTAGTGAGCTCATGGAAAAGGGGTATGTGCGTGAGAGCATGAGTCCTTGTGCAGTTCCAATATTGCTTGTGCCTAAGAAAGATGGTTCATGGAGGATGTATGTGGATATCATCGGATTAGGATGAGAGACGGTGATGAATGGAAAACTGCATTTAAAACAAAATATGGATTCTATGAGTGGTTAGTTATGCCGTTTGGATTAACTAATGCAGCTAGTACATTCATGAGGCTAATGAACCATGTTTTGCGTGCTTTTATCGGTAAATTTGTGGTTGTCTACTTTGATGATATTTTGATTTATAACAAAAACTTAGATGAGCATTTTGAACATTTAAAACTTGTTTTAGATGTTTTAAGGAAAGAAAAGTTATTTGCTAACCTCAAAAAGTGCACCTTTTGCACAGATAGTCTTGTATTCCTTGGTTTTGTTGTTAGTGCTAGAGGAATTGAGGTAGATGAAGAAAAGGTTAAGGCAATCCAAGATTGGCCGAAACCTACAAGTATGGGGAATGTGAGAAGTTTCCATGGTTTGGCCAGCTTTTATAGGAGATTTGTGAAAGATTTTAGTAGCCTAGCCGCACCTTTGACTGAAGTTATTAAAAAGCATGTAGGTTCTAAGTGGGGTAATGAACAAGAAAAGGCATTTAGTTTGCTTAAGGAAAAACTAACTAATGCTCCTTTGCTTGCTTTACCTAACTTTGTTAAAACCTTTGAAATTGAATGTGATGCTTCAGGAATAGGTATTGGAGCTGTTCTAATGCAGGAAGGACGTCCCATTGCTTATTTTAGTGAGACGCTAAGTGGGGTAGCCTTAAATTACCCTACATATGATAAAGAGATGTATGCATTAATTAGGGCATTGGAAACTTGGAAGCACTATCTTTGGACAAAGGAGTTTGTGATTCATACGGATCATGAATCTCTGAAGCATATAAAGGGGAAACACAAGCTAAACAAGCGACATGCCAAGTGGGTGGAGTGCATTGAAACATTTCCTTATGTGATCAAATACAAGCAAGGTAAGGAAAATATTGTAGCTGATGCATTGTCTCGAAGGTACGCCTTACTCTCTATCTTAGATGCAAAAATATTAGGTTTTGATTACATTAAAAACTTGTATGTTGATGACTCTGATTTTGGTAATGTATTCAATGCATGTGAGAAAGTGGCGTTTGAAAAGTTCTTTAGGCATAATGGTTTTTTATTTAGAGAAAGTAAGTTATGTGTGCCTAAATGTTCTTTGCGTGAATTGCTTATTTGAGAAGCTCATGGTGGTGGCTTGATGGTGCATTTTGGTATAACTGCTGCTTCGCTCACCCTGCATTTATCACTTTTTATATTTTTCTTTCACTAAATCAGCTGATTTAGCAACTATTTATGTTCACAGATAGGATGAGGTGTTTAAACTCGCCAGTGCACGAGTGTGATTGTAGCAGAAAATTTATATGTAATTTTTTCGGGCAAGACCGGGTCGACTCACAGGAAGATTACTCATGGAAGGAGATAACCATACCAGTTCTTTTGATTAACGAAATAATAAAATGAGATCAAACCAAAATGTGATATGACTGTAATCTGGATATGGAGAGGTCTTGGGTCAAGACAGATCTGGTGCCAAACCCAATTGATTTACCATATAGCTTTCTATGATGTAACTAGGAGCTCAAATAGCTTGGGTTTTCAACCATTAAATGTACTACTGAGATGATGATAACTCTTTGTTCAAGCAACCTCCATACATGGCATGGAGACTCTATGTTAAGCAGCTATCATAAATCAGTGTATAAATAACGTTTTGACAAAATAATTGCTCGGGGCTTGGGTATGAGAACATTTCTAGGTCAAGTAACCCCCATACATGGCATGGAAACTTTAAGTTAGGCGTACGAACCAATCCAAGCCTGAGGTTTTCGTTAATAACATTTCCCAAACTACCTTTGCTTTAGTTACTTTGACATATGGAGTTCTGCTATATTGATTCACCAGTGGCTTTGGGCACTGTCTTTGCCTTAACCCAAGAATCAAATTAGCCACACATCTTCATAGGAAGTGCACGATTAAAACTAATCTCAACGGATGAATACGAAATTCACAAAGAAAATAAATTCGATCAAACGATAAGAATTAGATAAACTACTGCTGTATTGATTACTAAAATGAACTACAACTTGAAACAAAAATTAAAATGGACTTGTAATACAAAAGCTCAAAACTAGCAAGAACAACAAAAGTAACTGAAGTGCTATTCGTTTTAAAAATACAGACAAGAACTAAAGCGAAAGAAATAGACAGAATGAAAAGACTCTCTACTTTCCAATGATCTTCGTCTTTTTGTGTTTTTTTTTCTGAGTATCCTCTGTTCTCTCCAACTCTGATTCCAAAGAATGTTGGTTCCTTTTTAAGCTTACGGCGCATGGAAGTGGGGACCACTTAATGAAAAGTTGTTCAAAAAGTTGGTTGAATTTACCTCAGAGCCACCGTGTTTATTTTTGCATGTCAGATTTTTGTTTGGATGCTCATTCGAATATGCTAGCAGAGATATTCGAATGGGTGCTGAGATTTCTTTGCCAGCTTGGGTCATTCGAATGAATTTCAATCCTATTTGAATGAATTTCACACTTTACTGTTCCTTACACGGTGATTTTCTCAGTCATTCGAATGCAACAGTACTTTTATTCGAATGGATTTCTAATTTTCCTCTTGACTTCTTCATAGCATTCGGATGACTTGGGAAGTATTCGAATTTGGAGTTTTTGCGATGCTTCTTATTCGAATTACTCAGCCTTCATTCAAATAGATTTTCTTTCTTCTTCAATTACATTCGAATGACTTGGTCTTCATTCGGATATATCTTCATTGCTTCCATACGATACGTTTATCCGAATTTCTTCTCATTTACAACTCATTCGAATGACTTGGCCTTCATTCGAATATGCACAATTTTACCTGGAGTCCTTGATTTTTGTTACTTCTTATCCAAATTAGGCCAAGCTTATCCGAATACATACCCGATATCTTGCATATTCGAATGTTCAAATGATGTATTCGAATGATTCAACAGCTTCCTTTTGATTTGCTTCATATTTGAATATCTTCCGAAGACTCATTCGAATGGCTTTGACTTTTATCAGAACTCCTTCATTTCTTGGCTTTTTCTTCCTCTTTCAATCATGCATTTGGAGAGTTAAATCATTCTTTCATCTCTTTTCCTTCTTTTGGGCTGCAACAAGCAATTCTGAAGATTTTAAGTCGATCAAATGAGTTAGGAGGTAATAAAAATATAACAAATTTTTGCATTTTTTTAGCATCAATCACACCCCCCAACTTAAACATTGCTAGTCCCTTAGCAATCAAATTAAATGCATGAATACCTTATCATTCACAAACTCTTCTTGCATTTAAAGCATGTCTTGCCCTTTTTCATGATCTTCCCATCCCGAGGTCCCATAGTCGAGTGGGATTTCTCTGATTGTCCTTCAGTTTGAACAGTTGTGGCATTTAGTTCTGCCACCCGCATCATATTCTCCTCGGCCGTCATAGCTTTGAAAACTATATCCGCATAAGACTCCACGTGGACCAAGCTCATCAGTTGTTGAAACTCTATCCGCAAGCCTTGTAAGAATTTTCGTCCCTTCTCCACATCGTCCATCCCATACAACGACATATACTTGATTAATCGCATAAATTCAGCCTCGTATTGGGCCATAGACATATTTGGCCCTTGGCGTAAGTTCATAAACTCTTGAGCTCTAGCCAACTTCTAGCAAGTGGGAAAGAATTTCCTGTTGAACAGTTCCTTAAACTGTTCCCATGACATCTGGGGTGCCTCCCCCAATTCTACATCTGTTGCTGACCCCTGAGATCCTGTCCGGTTAGGTATCGCTCGCTGCATAGACCTCCACCATTGGGCAGCTTCCTTTTCCAGCATATAGGTCGCACACTCGACCTTGTCCTCATTCAGGATTCTCAATCTTTGTAGGATCTTTTCAGTCTGGTCTAACCAGTATTCACTGATTGCGGGGTCATCTGCCGGTTTTCCTCGGAACACTAGCGGGTTTTATCGTAGATACCTCTCCAAGGAATCTACTTTTCTTTGCTCGGGCTGCAACTCCAAAATTCGCCCAGCCATGCCTTCTAGGATTCTCTCGATCCTATCAATCCGGCCTTCACCGAGGTTAGCTTGTGCATCTCTTTGACCTCCCACATCACCTCCTGGGTGCGGGTTGGTGTTGCTTTCTTTGCCATTGCCTCTCTCGCGCCTGTTCCTTCTTGTATTCACCATCTGGCAAGAAGACAGGGCGATCTATTAAATCATCACGGCATGGTTCAATTCAAATTGAATAAGCAACAAGAGTATGCTACTAAATATTTCACAAATCCTAACCTAATTCCCAAAACTTACAGTGGCTTTACTCATCTAGCCACATGCGAACTTTTCCTTAGGTTCGCTCTGATACCAACTGTAACACCCCAAATTTCTTGAGCGTGTTATAACTTTAGATTTCGAGAATATAAAAATTTTCATATCTCAATAGCTGTCATACATCACACAACATCCCAAGAACCCTAATTTTCACATTCTCAGCTTAACAAACCCAATTATTGAATAGCTAAGACAAGAATTAAAATTTCAAATGCGGAAGCTAGATCGAACCTGATATGGTTCACAACCATAATGCTTTATTTATCATAAAATTGTTCAAGACGTTTACAAAATGAATTACATGGACATCATCTCTTGCAAGATATAACTGAACGTCTTAAACATATCCAAGACATACATAGACTCGCATATAAATGAAAATATTCTAAACATGCTATAGACAACAAATTAAACTTATTCTTTAGCTACCTCCTTTCCCTTAGAGCCGCTCATCGAACCTGGAATGTTTGAATATTCCAGGGACATAGTCCAATTAGAAGATGAATCTTCTAGTGAGAAACTCCAAAAACAGTTTATATTGATGCATGATCAGGTATAAAATGTATGAGAAGACAACGAGAACTACTCCGAAGTGCCTCGTGAACACGTTAGCCTCCTCCAACGAGAGCTTTCTCAATGGCGCACACATAGCGCCTCTCGGGAGGTCCCTAACCATGTCACTTTGGTCCGACTTCATAGCACTCATGCAAGCACCACATCTGTTGTTCCTTAGGCTCACGGTCTTCCCCACGAGAGCTTTCTCGATGGCGCCCGCATAGCGCTTCTCGAGGGATATCGAACTTTTTCCCTCGGCCAACAACAAGTAGGTACAACAATATGGCCACACGAATTTTATAAATGCAACAATTAAAAAGCCAATAGCATATAATTTTCAAAAAAGTACATTTCATATATGCAACATGATTTCACATAGGAGAATAACAGGAGTTTACGTATAGGAACTTCACAAAACACGTCTCATGCAATAGAAGTCTCTCATAAGAGAATAAAAATAGGATTTGGAGTATAGGAGTCTCACCTTGTTGGTTTATCTCTTCGACGGTATAATTTCACAGCAAACGGCCTAGGTTTCTGCAGAAAATATGTGTTTCGGTAAACCTAAACTCGAATATTTTTATACAGACTTGAAGGGCATTAAAGTAGGGGCATAACTAGAAAATTTGAAGGAAAATGGACCCCTCACGCGCCCAAGAATGTGGCTCACACGCAGCCACTTCCGGCACGTGTATCTCACGCGCTGCTTCCAGATTTCGGACAGCATTGCGTTATTTTCGTATTTCGGCCATATCTCCCTCATTTTAACTCCGATTCGACCCCTGTTTGAACCTACGTGACCCTCTCTTCCCCCTCTATAGGATTATCAAAAAGAGGGGCTTACCTCACTTTTTTGCTAACTGATTTTGATGAATTCCGACGAAGGCTCGTAACTTCGGCGAGGCTCGTTCTCCCCGGCTTCTCCTTCGATTCCTTCCTGCCTTCTTTCCGAACTTCCTACTCTCTCTCTAGAGCAAGCTCCTCCTCTTAGAGTGCTTCAACTCTCAAACTTGCTTGGAATGATTTTAGAACAACCTATGGTGCCTTTTTATAGATTTCTCCAACCAATCACATTATGCCACTTGTCAAAATCTTAGCCATGGACTCCAAAGACTCAAAGCCATAATTGAGTGGCTTTTGAAATCCAAAACTAGAATGAATTGATCTTTTGACATCCAAGCTAAAACCCCAAACTTCTTTCAAATAACACTTTGACCCTTATTTCAAGTCCTCAACTTCAATATTTTACCACATAAGCTCTTAATTTTATCCTTATTTCGTTTAGATAATTCTCTAATTACAATTACACCCCCAAATATCAAATTTATCGAGATACTTAAAATTTCAAAATTAATAACTCAAAATTACTCAATATATTCAATTTTTCCGAAGCCCCTTACCATCATTCGGTCTTTTTAGGCCACAATTAGATTAACCGAAAATCATTTCTGATTTGATTTCTTTTAGTGTCATAAATCTCGCCTCGAGACGTTCATAAAAAATATACCTTTTGTAACACCCCGTCTCGCCAGGCGTGTCACTATAAGGGTATTCCCGGGATTTCTTTTTTTTTTTCTCTTTAAGTTACACACGCGCGGTATTTCAAGAACAATCTTCACATGCAGAAACAAAACCCCGCGAACCCCAGTCTTGCCCGTTTAATTATCAAGATCAATAATCTTAAACTAAACGAGTCTTAATACAACGCAGCAGATACACTAATACCAAAACACCATTGTATTTCCATAGCAAAAATACTTAATACAGATCAAATGATAAAAATCGCTATTATACAACTGTTCATTTACAACCTGAAATACATACTAAAGCCTCCAAATGTTACAACGACTAACAAACTAAGCATCTTTGGCCCTCAACCGGCCACATCCTTGCCTTCGCAGCAGTCCCTGGCTGGAACATTAAACGTTCCAGGGGCATAACCCAGATTAGATGATAAACATCTAAGTGAAGGTATGAAACAGTTATACAATGCATGAAAGACATACGAACATGACATACTGTACGACAACATGCAAGACACGTCTGACTCGAGATATCACCTTGACATACTTAATCCCTCGAATGTCCCACTGTGACACACGTTCACCTGGTCCAACGTTAATCCCTCGAGTGCACCGTCGTGACACCCGTTCACCTGGTTTAACATTATTCCCTCGAGTGCCCCAGTGTGACACCCGTTCACCTGGATTAACATTGTCCCAATCTCAAGTAGACCTCATCCCGCCCCATACAGACCCAACGATGCAATTTAAATGATATGAAAATTACACGCCATGCACCAACATTTTAAAATAAAACAGTTAATGCAATGTAGCAAATATCGACACAATGATCATAAGCAAAAGCCTTGTAAAACAATCTATGTCTAGGAGGGTATAACCGCTCACTAGAACTCACCACAGGCACCTAAAAAACACTTCCAAGACAAGGAAAAGTTGGAATCAAACCACTCACCTCGAACGTAATCAGATCGCCTCGTTCCTTGTGCAACACCTCGATTTGCGCGCCAAATCCCAAATACTTGAACTTGTGCTCAACCTCCAGCCAAGATACTTCCTAAATATCATATTTAATTGAGGAAGCATTAAAATCCATTTTCCTCAATTTTTCCTTAATTTTCTCTATTTTCTCCCAATTTTCCCAATTTTCTCCTTGATAATTCCAAAATAATTATTTCCTCAAACATTTTCCAAAATGTTTCAACATGATAAATCCTCAAATAAATTAACAAAAATACTGGAATTAAAATTACTGAATTACCCTTTGGCACGCGCTCTCACGCGCCTAGCGCGTGGCTGCGCGTGAAGGCTGGCGCGTGCAGCCACGCGCCACCATCTTCTCCAATTTTCCGGCCGCCGTCGACGTCTCCGATGCCCAAACAAAAGATACCCCCTTGAAGCCCTTGGAGAATCGATCCTAATGGCATGATTTTCGTGCCAAAACGTCACCGGAAAACGCCCCAAACGGGCAGTTACAGGCGGCCAG
Source organism: Diospyros lotus (assembly GCF_014633365.1). NCBI lineage: Eukaryota > Viridiplantae > Streptophyta > Magnoliopsida > Ericales > Ebenaceae > Diospyros > Diospyros lotus. The sequence goes on from NC_068340.1 coordinate 14,369,447, forward strand.
TGGCGGTCCGCCACCCGTTCTCGGCCAAGCCTCGTTTGGCCTCTAAACTGATCCAAAATGCTTCAAAACACTCCCATTTTCTTCTCCTTGACACAAGGATCAGAAACCCCTTAATCAATCTCCCCAAATCATTCGAAAACAAGGTCGATTTCACGCCCCAAAATCCGAAACCCTCGGCCCCTTTTATACCCAAAAACCGATCGAATTCCGGCCAATCAACGGCCTCAACTTGGACCCCAAGCATCCCATCGCCGTATACGACCTCCCCCGAACCTCCCTCGGCCGTCCAATCTCCAGATTTGGCCTCCATGTGCGTGGATTTGCGGCGGCCACCTTCCTACGCGTTCACACCATCATTTTCCATTTATTACACTTTGGCCCCCAATTTCTTTAAACGACACTTCTGCCCTTTTCACAACACCCCTGATAAATCCAAATATACCACTAAGTCCCTCAAGCTTAGCACATCTCGTTTGACCCTCGAAATTCCTGAAAAATTACCGTTTTGACCTCCCTCTGGCAGATTTAGAAAACTGCACTTAGCCCCGACTAGTTAAATTGACCCTAAATCCATTTAATTTAACCTGAAATCGCTTAAGGGTTGTTTTATACTTAAAATATTAGTCCTTGACACGTTCCGTTGACCTTTTCAGATATCTCTAACGTCGATTCGATTTTCTCAGCCCAGTCGACAGCTGTACCGAAAACTGTTCTTGATCCAATTTCTTTCATCACTAAAAATCATAATTCGAATCACTTGTCGATATTGTATAATTTTCTTTGGCTATCTAAGGTCCGGGTTACTCCCTCCGACTGATTTAATTATCTAAAACTGCGTTAGTGTGTCATATAGCCTTATTCTTTCGATAATTCCACTTGTACCCTTCATCAAATATTACTTATGACCTCAAATCATTCCTGGGTATTACACCTTTAACCTTAGGTATCTAAGCTCTAGGGTACTCCACTGATTCGGTCACTTGTTGCTATTTCAAGCATATTTTTCGATATTTTAAACTCACTTAAAATACATGGCAACTTCACGAAAATATGGGGTATTATACACGGGACTTTTATTCGACCCGAAAACACTTAAGGGTTGTCTTACTCGCAAAACTGGACCACCCCTAGGGTCCCCTCAACTTCCCGAAAGTCCCCTGCAACCACTCAGGACTGGCACCCATTTGGGTTTATACCAAAATTATTCCAAAAATTATTTCCGATCAGACCGCTTCCTGCGTCACTATCCTCATCTCAAGATGCCCATCAATCTCTTGCCCTCTTCCCTGGACACCCAAGTCCCGGGGCACTCCCGGGCACCAACTCGATAATTTTATTAATTAATTTCCCAAAACTGACTCTTGGGCTTCCCGAACCACCCGAGGTCCTTTCAAAATAATCAAAAATTATTTATTTTCAACACCATGTAATACTGGGTATTACAGAAACCCCGAGTTACATTCGGGGGGAGTGAGATGAGAAGAGAATGTACATCAGAGTATAAGAGAGACAGGACACGCAGGCCCTATTTCAAAAATCAAATTTACAAGCATTCATTCCCAACATAAAATAAATGGTCGACTCGATCCATACCATACACCCATGCAATTAATCTAATTGATTCATTCACAATTATGTTAATTAATTGTCGCATCTATTTCAATCTTAATGAAACGCTTTTAATAAATTAAAAATTTGTATAATTTTGAAAAAACAAAATTGTTTTAATTGTGTTGGGCTTGAGCTCCATCCATTAGTCTAACTAACAAGGCTCAACAGGCCTTGGATCAACCAATGCATGTCAAAGATACACTAGCAGTCCAATAATTAATAAATAATCCAATTAACGACCTTGACCCATTTTTAATCACGGCCCATAGGTGTCATACACTCATGGATCGAATAAAAATAATAAAAATAGCCAAACAATTTGGCCGGGCCCCACCCAAGGGAACGAAACGCATTGGACCACCAAAGGGTCTGTCCGGGTGCTTCACGTGAAACCCGGGGAAGGGTCAAATCAAAGCTCGAGGTAGCAAGAGGGGCCGGGAGGTGGCCGGCAGCATGTCGTACTTGCTGCCAGCCCAAAAAGTACCAATGGGCGTGGGTGGGGAGTGCTAGGCGAGGCTGGGGGCGTGCTGGGCACGCATGGGGCGCGCCTGGGGCACATGCCTGCGGCTGAGTCGTGCGACAGGGGCTGCTGGGGGCGAGCGCGGGCCATTGGGGCCGCACGAGGCGCGCGCAGGTCGCACCCGCGTGCTGTTCGCGGGTCGAACCCACGCCCGGCTGCGCCTTGCGCACGCGCGGGCTGCCTTGTAGCACCTGCGGGCACGGGTGGCCATGCCTGCGGGCGCCTGCGCGTGCGCGCGGCTGCGCTTGGGGCCGCTTGTGCGTAGGTTGGGCGGCCCCTGGTCATGCGCTGCGCGTGTGGGCCACGCGTGGCTTCGCCTTTTAGCCCTCCGGTGCATCCATATGCACTCGAACCCTGTTTCGCCCCTTTTCGTGTCATCCACGATCTTTTGCCCTTCACCAAAAAATATTTTAAAATCCAACAAAATACAACGGCAACAATTATTTAATTATTTCACAAATAACAACATAATCGAATCTGCACATAAGGAATTGAAATATTTCAACGATGGCTCTGATACCACTGAAAGTAAAGCAAGATCGCTACGGGGTAAGCAGCGTAGTTCAAAAATTTTGAACCTTACCCCGATCCCGGCGATTGGATCAATGTCGAAATCAAATCAGTCACAAACAAATAAATAAATCTAACCTTTAGATTATCGAGTCGTTCGTGGATTCGAGCCGTCAAAGTCTCTGTCCTCTAACTCGTGATACACGGCACGCGTCTGTTGGCAAGGAGAGCGGAATAGGAGTGCTAGCTCCTTCTCATTTGCGCGGCGTGTGTATGGACGGAAAAAAAACGCCCTCATTTCGTATTGATGCCAAAAGAAACGGGAAAGAGTGAGCGGCAATATGTTTTTTTCAACTCTTGAAAAACGACATCAAAAACCCCTGTAGTTTGGGCAACCCATAAATGGGTATTTATAAGGAGCTCTAGGGTTTCTTAAACCCTAATGGATATGGGCCGACCCAACTAGGTGATTGATGTTAAAAAAATGCAATATTTGTTATGTTTTTATTACCTCCTAATCCATTTGATCGACTTAAAATCTCCAGAATTGCTTGTTGCAGCCCAAAAGAAGGAAAAGAGATGAAAGAATGACTCATACTCTCCAAAAGCATGATTGAAAGAGGAATAAAAAGTCAAGAAATAAAGGTGTCCTAATGAAAGTCAAAGCCATTCGAATGAGTCTTCAAAGGTATTCAAATATGGAGCAAAACAGAAGAGAGCTGCTCAAACATTCGAATAAATCATTCAGACATTCGAATATGCAAGATATCGGGTATGTATTCAGATAAGCTTGGCCTAATTCGAATAAGAAGTAACAAAAATCAAGATCTCTAGATAAGATTGTGCATATTCGAATGAAATCCAAGTCATTCGAATGAGCCGAGCATGAGAAGAAATTCGGATGAGCACATCGTTTGGAAGCAGTGAAGACATATTCGAATGAAATCCAAGTCATTCGAATGAGCCGAGCATAAGAAGAAATTCGGATGAGCACATCGTTTGGAAGCAGTGAAGACATATTCGAATGAAATCCAAGTCATTCGAATGAAGTTGAAGAAGAAAGGAAATCTATTCGAATGAAGGCTGAGTAATTCGAATGAGAAGCAACCCAAGGAATTCCATATTCGAATGCTCTCCAAGTCATCCGAATGCAATGAAGAAGTCAAGAGAAAAATTAGAAATTCATTCGAATAAAAATACTGTTGCATTCGAATGACCGAGAAAATCGCCGTGTAAGGAACAGTAAAGCATGAAATTCATTCGAATAGGACTAAAATTCATTCGAATGAGCCGATCAGCCAAAAGAAACTCAGCAAGCATTCGAATATCTTTGCTAGTCATTCGAATGAGCAGCCGAACAAAAATTCTGACATGCGCAAATACACGCGGTGGCTCTAAGGTAAATTCAACCAACTTTTTGAACAACTTTTCAACAAATGGTCCCCACTTCCATGCGCCATAAGCTTAAAAAGGGACCAACATTCTTTGGAATCAGAAGTTGGCGAGGGCAGAAGATACTAAGAAAAACAACACAAAAAAAAGAGAAGATCATTGGAAAGTGCAGAGTTTTTTTCTTTTTCCTTTTGTCTGTGCTCCTACTTTTGTTCTTGTCTGTATTTCTTTCTTTGCGTATAGCACTTCAGTTACTCTAGTTGTTCTTGCTAATTCTGAGCTCTGTATTACAAGTCCATTTTAATTTCTGCTTCAAGTTGTAGTTCGTTTCAGTAATCAATACAGCAGTAGTTTACCAAGTTCTTATCTGTTGTCTCAGTTTATTTCCTTTACGAATCGTGTATTCATCTGTAGAGATTAGTTTTAGTCATGCACTTCCTATGAAGATGTGTGGCTAATTCGATTCTTGGGTTAAGGCAAAGATGGTGCCCAAAGCCACTGATGAGTCAATATAACAGAACTCCATATGTCAAAGTAACAAAGCAAAAGCAGTTTGGGAAATGTTATTAACGAAAACCTTAGGCTTGGATTGGTTCGTACGCCTAACTTAGAGTCTCCATGCCATGTATGGGGGCTGCTTGACCTGGAAACGTTCTCATACCCAAGCCCCGAGCAATTATTTTGTCAAAACATTATTTATACACTAATTTATGATAGCTTCTTACCTTAGAGTCTCCATGTCATGTATGGAGGTTGCTTGAGCAAAGAGTTATCATCATCTCAGTAGTACATTTAATGGTTGAAAACCCAAGCTATTTGAGCTGCTAGTTACATCACAGAAAGCTATATGGTGAATCAGTTGGGTTTGGCACCAGATTTGTCTTGACTCAAGATCTCTCCATTTCCAGATTACAGTTATATCACATTTAGTTTTATCTCATTTTATTATTCCGTTAATCAAAAGAACTGGCGTGGTTATCTCCTTCCATGAGTAATCTCCCTGTGAGTCGACCCGGTCTTGCCCGGAAAAATTACATATAAATTTTCTGCTACAATCACACTCGTGCACTGGCGAGTCTAAACGCCTCATCCTATCTGTGAACATAATTAGTTGCTAAATCAGCTGAATTAGTGAAAGAAAAATACAAAAAGTGATAAATGCAGGGTGAGCGATGCAGTAAATTTTGGCGCCGTTGCCGGGGAGATTAAGGTAAGCCAAATAATCATCCCTAGTCCTTTTTCTTTTTACTTCTGTTCTTTAATTTCTCTTCTCTGTCTGTTTGGTCTGGTGTATGAGACTTAGATCCGGTAGAGTGGTTGAACAAGTGTTACATTCAGAAAGTACTCCATCTGATTTTGAGTTTTCATTGCCACACTCATTTATGGCTCAACCAAACAACATGTCTGAACATGGGAGTGACTACGGTGACCCTGAACCTGTTGATCAGGAATTGATTAGACCTCTTAGAGAGTACCTTCACCCTCCAAGACAGACAACACCCTCGTGTATCATCCTTCCCATAAATCACCATAGGTTCAATTTCAAACCTGGCACAATCCAATTGTTGCCCACATTCCATGGTATGGATTCTGAAAATCCATATACTCATATGAAGGAATTCGAGGAAGTATGTAGCACTTGCATGGACCATACAGTAAATGAGGATGTTGTAAGGTTGAAACTTTTCCCATTCTCACTGGAAGATAAGGCAAAAATGTGGTTAGGCACTCTCCTACCTAGATCTATAGGAACTTGGAGAGAAATGCAAGCAACTTTTTTGAAAAAATATTTTCCTGCCAACAGAACCGCTACTCTTCAAAGACAAATCATGAACTTCGCCTGTAAATCAAGTGAAAATTTTGCCCAAGCGTGGGAAAGATTCAAAGATCTTCTCCACACTTGTCCGCACCATGCCTTTGAGCAATGGCGAGTGGTCAGTTTCTTTTATGACTCACTCACGGCCCAATTAAAAATGTTGGTTTCTACAATGTGTAATGGAGAATTCTATGAGAAAACTCCAGAAGAAGCGTTTCACTTCTTTGACACATTGGCTGAAAATACAAGAAATTGGGAAGCTGGCCCAACATCTTCATTTGATCTAAGGGAAAATCCACAACCGAGAGGTAGATACCAGTTGAGTGAGAATGATGATCTAAATGCAAGACTAATTGCCTTAACAAAAAAAGTTGAAAATATGGAGCCCAAAAAGGTACAATCTGTTAAACAAGTGGAAGTGAAATGTGCTGTGTGTGAAACAATGGATCATGCAACTGAAGAATGACCTACTCTACCTGCTTTCAAGGAGGTATTGTATGGGCAGACTAATAACAATAATTCACACAATTTTGAGGGAAGACAGAATCAAAATCAAAGTGGAACCTATTACGGGAACAATCAAAACTACAACTCCTACCATCCCAATAATAGGAATCACCCCAATTTTTCATGGAGACATGATGCTGGAAGTCATTCTCAAAACTCCTTCCCTGCACATCAACAATCCTTCCAATAGAATCAAGGTTCTTCATCCAATACCTACCAACCTCCTCACAGGAGATCTTTTGAAGACACCTTGCATCAGTTCATTCAAAATCAAACGGGCATCAACAATCAGGTTGCCCAGCTTACAAAGAATCAAGAGCAAACAAATAGAGCCGTGGAGGATATGAGAAGCCAAATAACAAAGTTGACCCAAACACTAAGTGTGAGAGAACCTGGAAGATTCCCTTCACAAACCAACCCTAACCCAGTTAGGCAAACAAATCAGGTGGAATCTTCTAGTGGTGAAAGTAATGCACATGAACAAGTCCAATCTGTGACTATCCTAAGAAGTGGAAAGGTGATTGAAAAACCAAATGATCTTAGGATAAGCCAAACTGTTGTTGAGGAAGAGAAAGCAGAAGGACAGGAGCCAATCTCAGAAAAAAATGAAAACAATGAAGAAAAAAACAAGCAAAAACAAAAAGAAGATGGAAAAGGTAAGAACATTGAAAGAGAAAGTCAATATCATCCTAAACCTCATTTTCCTCAAAGACTGAGTGTTAAAAAAAAAGAACAACAAAATGCTGACATATATGAGGTGTTTAAACAAGTAAGGATCAATATTCCACTCTTGGATGCGATCAAACAAACACCCTCATATGCAAAATTCCTAAAAGATCTTTGCACTGTAAAGAGAAAAGTGAACGTGCATGGAAAAGCATTTCTGACTGAGCAAGTGAGCTCCATTTTGCAATTTAAGACTCCTCCCAAATACAAGGACCCAGGCTGTCCAACCATCTCATGCATAATAGGAAGCCAGAAGGTTGATCAGGCACTCTTAGATTTAGGAGCAAGTGTCAACCTATTGCCTTATAGTGTCTATCAACAGTTGGGTTCAGGAGAACTTAAGCCTACCAGAGTCACTCTGCAGCTGGCAGACAGATCAGTCAAAGTTCCTAGGGGTATTGTGGAAGATGTCTTAGTTCAGGTGGATAAATTCTACTTCCCAGTAGACTTCATAGTTCTAGATACTCAACCCCATCATGGTCCACAACCACCAGTTCCAGTCATCTTGGGGAGACCATTCCTAGCAACTTCCAATGCAATCATTAACTGTAGGAATGGAGTTTTGAAACTGTCGTTTGGAAACATGACTGTGGAGATGAATATTTTCAGAATTTCCAAACAACAGAACACTGAAAGTGAGATAGAAGAGGTAGATTTGATTCAAACTCTGTCTGAAGAGTATTTTGAGAAAGAATTTGTCACTCAAACTGTGAAAGGAGATAATCGTTTGGAAGATATCAAAAAGGAAAGTGAGATGCCTTTGACTCAATGGATTCCTAAGCTAGAACCTGTGGAACCGTTGAACAAACCATCAACCTCTGTGAGTTGTCCACCCATTCTTGAAAAGAAGCCACTGCCATTTGAGTTGAAGTATGCCTTTCTAGGAGAAGGAGAGACATACCCAGTAGTCATTTCTTCCAGCCTAAGTACCCAACAAGAACTGCAGTTGATGAAAGTACTGAGAGCACACAAGAAGGCTTTAGGATAGACAAAAGTTTTTCAGGAAGGTCAGAACATTTTTCTGGGATGAACCATATCTGTTTAAATATTGTGCTGATCAAATTGTGCGAAGATGCATTCCAGAACATGAGCAACATAGTGTTATGAACTTCTGTCACACCCTTGCTTGTGGAGGTCATTTCTCTACCCGGAAAACCATAGCAAAAATCCTACAAAGTGGATTTTACTGGCCTACCATGTTTAGGGATGTACACCAATTTTGCTTGTCATGTGATAGATGCCAGAGGTTAGGAAGTCTGACAAAAAAGAGTATGATGCCTTTGCAGCCCATTCTGGTTCTTGAAATTTTCGATTGTTGGGGAATAGATTTTATGGGCCCTTTTGTTAACTCGCTTGGTCATGAATACATCCTTCTTGCTGTAGACTATGTTTCCAAGTGGGTTGAGGCGATTCCAACAAGGACAAATGATCACAGGATAGTGGTAAAATTCTTCAAAGAAAACATTTTCAGTAGGTTTGGAATGCCTCGTGCCATCATCAGTGATGGGGGTTCTCATTTCTGTAACAAGCCAGTGGCAGAACTAATGAAAAAATATGGGGTAGTTCATAAAGTCTCAACCCCATACCACCCTCAGACAAATGGCCAGGCATAATTGGAAAATAGGGAGATCGAGCACATTTTAGAAAAAACTGTCAATTCCAACCGAAAGGATTGGTCTTTGAGGTTGATTGATGCCCTTTGGGCTTATAGGACTGCACATAAAACCATATTGGGCATGTCTCCCTATCGACGGGTTTATGGAAAACCATGTCATCTGCCAGTAGAGGTTGAGCACAAAGCTTACTGGGCCATCAGGAAGATGAATGAAAGTTTAGAAGAGGTGGAACTCAACAGAAAGTTGCAACTGAATGAGCTTGAGGAACTTAGAAACGAGGCATTTGAGAATGCCAAGTTTTCTAAGATGCACATGAAGAAATTGCATGACCAGCATATTAACAGGAAAATTCTTTGTATAGGTCAACATATGCTACTTTACGATTCAAGGCTCCATCTGTTTCCTAGAAAACTCAAGTCAAGGTGGATCGGGCCCTTTAAAATTCGTTCCATCTCAGCTCATGGTGTATGTGATATTGAAAATCTTCAATCTGGTCAGATTCTCAAAGTGAATGGACAACACCTGAAACCATACTATGAATCTTTGAATAAACAGGAGGAAAGCATGGATCTTACAGATCCACCCATTGGGTAGTGGTCAGTAAAAAAAAAAAAAAAAAAAACTTTTATTAGTGTTCTGCTTTCATAAACTGTTATCACTTTTTATTTTGATTTAAGCACTGAAGCAAGCTCACGGATCCACCCATGCAATGAAGGCTACCAGCAACATTCAAGTAAACAATTGGACCTTTGTGTCCAAAGTCGTTTCTGAAGATCTCCAGGTATTCCTTATATCCTCGTTTTTAAGAATTGTTCAAAGCAAGTTGGGTGGGATAAAGGTATGCCTGAACTGTTGTGTTGATCTTTGCTCATTTAGTAACATTCTGTGTGGGTTTGAATTTTGTGTTTAGGTGTTTGGAAATTTTTATATATAAAAAAAAAAAAAAAAAATTTCCTTGCTGTTATTCGAATTCTGTATCCGGATGAGCTTAGTCATTCGAATGAGTTGTAAACCATTCGAATGACCGGTGAGCTGTTAAAGAAAGCATTCGAATAACCTCTGTTGTATTCGAATATGTTCAAAATTCATTCGAATGAAAGTAGTGTTGCATTCGAATGACCGGCCAAATTCCTTCACAAATGAAATTACTGTTTAAAATTCATTCGAATGAATTTTTCCATACTCAAAATTCATTCGGATGAATCTGCTATTTCTTTAAAAAATTGAAGCCAGCATTCGAATATCCTCAAGTTGATTCGAATAACCTACCCTTCATCCGAATCCATTTCTAACATCCGAATATAGTTTCAATTAGTTAATTTGCGCAAAAAAAAAAAAAAATAAATAAATAAAATAATAATAATAATAAAAAAATAAAAAAAATAAAAAAAAAAAGTGTGTTCAGAGTCATTCGAATGAAGATTTTTGCATTCGAATGACCGTTCTATTCAATGCCCTCTTTTAAAGTGTGCTGGCAGATTCATTCGAATGACACTCATGGTCATTCGAATGATCAAGAAATCCATTCGAATGAAAGCACTGTTGCATTCGAATGAGTGGCTCAAATCCTTCGATAAGCCAAGTTACTGTTTAAAATTCATTCGAATGAATTTTTCTCCACATTCGAATGAGGCGTCTGGCCCTTTAAAAGCTTTCAGCGAACATTCGCATTCTCTCTCTCTCATTCGAATCCCCTTCTACCCATTGTTTTCATTCGAATTGCTTAAACTCCATTCGAATCTTCCTCTATCATTCGTATAACCCCAGTATCATTCGAATGACGCTCCTGTTAACCGCATAACCGTCCCTGAAATCCGAATCGACGCCCCCCCCCCTTTAAAGATCGAAACCCCTCCTTAAGCGGTGCGATTATTCATTCATCCACCCAAACCCTTCCTATATATCTTGTTACCTTGTTCTAATCACCCTCATTCATCATCCACTGCTTCCACCCGAAGATCAATCCGGTTTCGTACAAGGAAGAACAGTCCGCTAGCATTCGAATAGGGGGTCGCTTCATTCGAATATTCTGGGAAGAGAACAGCCGAGAGGTAAGAATTGTTCCCATTGTTTAAACTCGAATTTAATTGATTGGATGAAGGAGTTGTTGTGAAGAGGGGGTGAAGGAGTTCAGTGTGTCAAAGAGAGGATTGGTTGGGAAGTTGAAAGAAGAAGAAAAGAGAGGAACCAGTTTGTGCCTACCAACTGTTCGGTAAAATCCCCGAACCAACTCCCTAGACCAAACACTCCTCAAATTATCATGTCTCCAAAGCAAAAACGCCCCAAGGCCATAGGAGAAAGCTCTAGGGCCTCGAAGAGGCAGAAAGGAAAAGAACCCGCTACCACCCCAACCATTGATTTGAACCCTCCCTATTCCAATGTCAGGTTCGTTAGCCCCGCGGCTGAAAAGAATTATGTTGAGGGGTATGCTAAGAGGCCAGTACTTTGTGAGAGGGGAATTATGCTTGAACGGTTTGAAGAGCCCCCGTGTGATTTGTTGTCATTGATTACTACCAAAGGATGGCAAACTTGGGTTAGGTTTCAACACAAGGCCATAGTTCCCTTAGTCAAAGAATTTTACTCAAATATAACCAGTAACAGAGATGACTCGGGGAATAGGTGCTTGATTACTGAAGTGAGAAAGGTGAAAATAGAGTTGAAGCCCTCTGATATTGCTGAAACATTCCAAATCCCAAGAGAGGCATCACCAAGAGACATTGAGGAGGCAAGTGCAGACTTAGGAAAAGAAAACTTGGCTAGGTTGTTGACAGAGGCAGATGATGTTTTGTGGTTAACTCCTACCCTCCCAAAGAAGAATTTGTCTCCTAAATGCATCATCTTACATAGGCTTCTTTGTTCTCATTTCATGCCCCACGTATTCACTGGCAGTGTCTCGGTTAAGCAAGCCACATTCATGGGAAAGATGATCCTGGGAGTACACATAGACTTGGCCAAGCACATTTTTGATACCATCGACCTAGTGGCCAAGCATGCACAAGGGGGCGGAGGACTACCCTTTGGAGGGTTGATTACCTATTTTGTACTAAGGCACGGGGTAAAAGAAAAGGCAACTTTTGAAGTCATCAAGCCAATGGAAACGATCAGCCCAGCATCTACACGAAGGAGCAGTGGGCAGTTAAAGAGGCTTGAAGCAACAACACCTGAGAAGAGAGAGGCATCAGGCAGGCAGGTTGAAGCACAAGAAGGACCAACTCAAGAACCGCCACTACATGAAGATCAGGAAGGGAGACAAGGGGAGGATCATGCTATCAGAGGCTTATATGAGATAGTCAAGGAAATGCACGAAAGGCAAGTGAAACATGAAGCCTTAGTAGAGAAATCACTGAAGAAGATCCAAGAGAGACAAGAAGCCATTTATGAGGATCTACATTGGAGGCAGAGAGTCATCTATTCAGGAATAATGACCATGAATGAACGTTACACTGCGATGGACAAGAGAGTAGGTCAGCTTCTGAGCACACCCATAGAAGAGCTTCCACAAAAGTCTTCAAAGGACAAGTTGGCCGATGCTGAGATGTGCATACAGAAGACCATTGACATGTGGCGAGAGGAAGAGGGTGCACCTTCTACATCAGGGGCGCAGCCGCAGCCGGAGCATGCAGCACCTTCTCACCCTACCATTCCATCTTCTACCTCTATTCCTCCTGCTGATCCTTCATCAAAGACCCCATCTGGAAACTCCACTGAGGAGAACTCTACTTCTGACGATGCCACGGATGGCACTGAGTAGTCATAGGATTTGATGCTTCATATTTAATTTCTGTACCTATGAACTACAAAGTTTAATCACATTTTCATTTGTCAATAAAAATGACTTTGCTTACTCTATGCTTCAGATTATTGTGCTCGATGCTTTAGATTCACAACTGGTTACTTGAATGATAATCTTTTATTTGAGAATAGAACTGTATGAGCTTTAGAACCGGGATCAGGACTACTTAGGGTGCTTTATTTCTGTTCATTTGTTTGGATGGCATACAAAACATGTGAAATGATCAGCAAATTACCCAAATTCTCAAATTAAGTGGAGATTTGTTACCAAACTAAGTGTTAGAGCTTCATAACATTTTATTCTGAGTGAAATAACACCTATTCATGCAATAAAATATTTTGTTGATTCTCTTGTCTTTCAATAGCTTCAAAACAACATTTTGCCTTGAGTGTCTTTAATGATCGCGGCTAATTTTAACTGACTCTAAGCTTGAAACCAGTTGAATGAATAACGCTGATTTATGGAACATCATAGAGGGATCATTTTCCTACTACTTGAGCCAATCAACCGATTGTTTTGATCAGTTTCCACTTATAGCCCATTAAAACTCTTCATGACCAGTTGCATCATTCCCTCTGTCCAGGTCATAGCCTTGACATTTTTTTTTATCCATTGATTAGGTCTCGGGAATTACTCAGTAGTATACCAAAAAAAAAAAAAAAAATCGTCTGAGAATCTGACGTTAAAAGACCACTTTACCATTTAAGATAAATGGTTGTCTCTAGGTCTGGGACATTAAAAACACCCCCCGTAGCCATTGAGGGTGAAGCAATGGAAGCTTGCTCATTATCAGTTGGAATAGCAGTTAGATTCAGGTTCTGATACGACCAACTGAATTTAGGTGCCCTGATATGATTTCAGCTATTGATGCATGAATGCATCACATGTGCATTTTATTTTTTTGTATCAAGTCAAAAAAAAAAAAAAAAAAAATCTTCAATTTTTAGTGGAAAATTCCCGAGACCTAAGAACTCTTTTGATTTCCATCATCCTCTTTACTATACCACATCACCATGTGACCCCATTTCATCCCAGAAAGATCCCTCTTGGTTCTATCAATCATGCAATTTCAGGATATAATTTCAAGAGTAAGGAGACTTGGTTAATTTTAAATGTTATTCATTGAGATGCTATTCTAATCATGAAGCTATGTCAGGTCCTTTCCTTCCTTAATAGCATTTTTTTTGACGATTGATGATACCTCTTCGAACTTGATCTGCATCCACTCCAAATTGAGGTACATCCTTGAGAGCAACTTTGAGTGAACATATTATTGAAGAGAAACATAGCCAGTGAAGTTTGCAATCAAAGCTTAGAGAATTGAATGTAATATGCTGATTGATTTAACTAATATGCCCGAGACAAAAGTTCAAATAATAAACATTCCTTTGAATGTCCGAAGTCCCTATGCTACTGACCATACATTTTTGCTTCACATACAAGATTTGCACTGTCAATGAATTTGTGAATGTGAAGCATTCGTGCATTTAATTTGATTGCTAAGGGACTAGCAATGTTTAAGTTGGGGGGTGTGATTGATGTTAAAAAAATGCAATATTTGTTATGTTTTTATTACCTCCTAATCCATTTGATCGACTTAAAATCTCCAGAATTGCTTGTTGCAGCCCAAAAGAAGGAAAAGAGATGAAAGAATGACTCATACTCTCCAAAAGCATGATTGAAAGAGGAATAAAAAGTCAAGAAATAAAGGTGTCCTAATGAAAGTCAAAGCCATTCGAATGAGTCTTCAAAGGTATTCAAATATGGAGCAAAACAGAAGAGAGCTGCTCAAACATTCGAATAAATCATTCAGACATTCGAATATGCAAGATATCGGGTATGTATTCAGATAAGCTTGGCCTAATTCGAATAAGAAGTAACAAAAATCAAGATCTCTAGATAAGATTGTGCATATTCGAATGAAATCCAAGTCATTCGAATGAGCCGAGCATGAGAAGAAATTCGGATGAGCACATCGTTTGGAAGCAGTGAAGACATATTCGAATGAAATCCAAGTCATTCGAATGAGCCGAGCATAAGAAGAAATTCGGATGAGCACATCGTTTGGAAGCAGTGAAGACATATTCGAATGAAATCCAAGTCATTCGAATGAAGTTGAAGAAGAAAGGAAATCTATTCGAATGAAGGCTGAGTAATTCGAATGAGAAGCAACCCAAGGAATTCCATATTCGAATGCTCTCCAAGTCATCCGAATACAATGAAGAAGTCAAGAGAAAAATTAGAAATTCATTCGAATAAAAATACTGTTGCATTCGAATGACCGAGAAAATCGCCGTGTAAGGAACAGTAAAGCATGAAATTCATTCGAATAGGACTAAAATTCATTCGAATGAGCCGATCAGCCAAAAGAAACTCAGCAAGCATTCGAATATCTTTGCTAGTCATTCGAATGAGCAGCCGAACAAAAATTCTGACATGCGCAAATACACGCGGTGGCTCTAAGGTAAATTCAACCAACTTTTTGAACAACTTTTCAACAAATGGTCCCCACTTCCATGCGCCATAAGCTTAAAAAGGGACCAACATTCTTTGGAATCAGAAGTTGGCGAGGGCAGAAGATACTAAGAAAAACAACACAAAAAAAAGAGAAGATCATTGGAAAGTGCAGAGTTTTTTTCTTTTTCCTTTTGTCTGTGCTCCTACTTTTGTTCTTGTCTGTATTTCTTTCTTTGCGTATAGCACTTCAGTTACTCTAGTTGTTCTTGCTAATTCTAAGCTCTGTATTACAAGTCCATTTTAATTTCTGCTTCAAGTTGTAGTTCGTTTCAGTAATCAATACAGCAGTAGTTTACCAAGTTCTTATCTGTTGTCTCAGTTTATTTCCTTTACGAATCGTGTATTCATCTGTAGAGATTAGTTTTAGTCGTGCACTTCCTATGAAGATGTGTGGCTAATTCGATTCTTGGGTTAAGGCAAAGATGGTGCCCAAAGCCACTGATGAGTCAATATAACAGAACTCCATATGTCAAAGTAACAAAAGCAAAAGCAGTTTGGGAAATGTTATTAACGAAAACCTCAGGCTTGGATTGGTTCGTACGCCTAACTTAGAGTCTCCATGCCATGTATGGGGGCTGCTTGACCTGGAAACGTTCTCATACCCAAGCCCTGAGCAATTATTTTGTCAAAACATTATTTATACACTGATTTATGATAGCTTCTTACCTTAGAGTCTCCATGTCATGTATGGAGGTTGCTTGAGCAAAGAGTTATCATCATCTCAGTAGTACATTTAATGGTTGAAAACCCAAGCTATTTGAGCTGCTAGTTACATCACAGAAAGCTATATGGTGAATCAGTTGGGTTTGGCACCAGATTTGTCTTGACTCAAGATCTCTCCATTTCCAGATTACAGTTATATCACATTTAGTTTTATCTCATTTTATTATTCCGTTAATCAAAAGAACTGGCGTGGTTATCTCCTTCCATGAGTAATCTCCCTGTGAGTCGACCCGGTCTTGCCCGGAAAAATTACATATAAATTTTCTGCTACAATCACACTCGTGCACTGGCGAGTCTAAACGCCTCATCCTATCTGTGAACATAATTAGTTGCTAAATCAGCTGAATTAGTGAAAGAAAAATACAAAAAGTGATAAATGCAGGGTGAGCGATGCAGTAAATTTTGGCGCCGTTGCCGGGGAGATTAAGGTAAGCCAAATAATCATCCCTAGTCCTTTTTCTTTTTACTTTTGTTCTTTAATTTCTCTTCTCTGTCTGTTTGGTCTGGTGTATGAGACTTAGATCCGGTAGAGTGGTTGAACAAGTGTTACATTCAGAAAGTACTCCATCTGATTTTGAGTTTTCATTGCCACACTCATTTATGGCTCAACCAAACAACATGTCTGAACATGGGAGTGACCACGGTGACCCTGAACCTGTTGATCAGGAATTGATTAGACCTCTTAGAGAGTACCTTCACCCTCCAAGACAGACAACACCCTCATGTATCATCCTTCCCATAAATCACCATAGGTTCAATTTCAAACCTGGCACAATCCAATTGTTGCCCACATTCCATGGTATGGATTCTGAAAATCCATATACTCATATGAAGGAATTCGAGGAAGTATGTAGCACTTGCATGGACCATACAGTAAATGAGGATGTTGTAAGGTTGAAACTTTTCCCATTCTCACTGGAAGATAAGGCAAAAATGTGGTTAGGCACTCTCCTACCTAGATCTATAGGAACTTGGAGAGAAATGCAAGCAACTTTTTTGAAAAAATATTTTCCTGCCAACAGAACCGCTACTCTTCAAAGACAAACCATGAACTTCGCCTGTAAATCAAGTGAAAATTTTTCCCAAGCGTGGGAAAGATTCAAAGATCTTCTCCACACTTGTCCGCACCATGCCTTTGAGCAATGGCGAGTGGTCAGTTTCTTTTATGACTCACTCACGGCCCAATTAAAAATGTTGGTTTCTACAATGTGTAATGGAGAATTCTATGAGAAAACTCCAGAAGAAGCGTTTCACTTCTTTGACACATTGGCTGAAAATACAAGAAATTGGGAAGCTGGCCCAACATCTTCATTTGATCTAAGGGAAAATCCACAACCGAGAGGTAGATACCAGTTGAGTGAGAATGATGATCTAAATGCAAGACTAATTGCCTTAACAAAAAAAGTTGAAAATATGGAGCCCAAAAAGGTACAATCTGTTAAACAAGTGGAAGTGAAATGTGCTGTGTGTGAAACAATGGATCATGCAACTGAAGAATGCCCTACTCTACCTGCTTTCAAGGAGGTATTGTATGGGCAGACTAATAACAATAATTCACACAATTTTGAGGGAAGATAGAATCAAAATCAAAGTGGAACCTATTACGGGAACAATCAAAACTACAACTCCTACCATCCCAATAATAGGAATCACCCCAATTTTTCATGGAGACATGATCCTGGAAGTCATTCTCAAAACTCCTTCCCTGCACATCAACAATCCTTCCAATAGAATCAAGGTTCTTCATCCAATACCTACCAACCTCCTCACAGGAGATCTTTTGAAGACACCTTGCATCAGTTCATTCAAAATCAAACGGGCATCAACAATCAGGTTGCCCAGCTTACAAATAATCAAGAGCAAACAAATAGAGCCGTGGAGGATATGAGAAGCCAAATAACAAAGTTGACCCAAACACTAAGTGTGAGAGAACCTGGAAGATTCCCTTCACAAACCAACCCTAACCCAGTTAGGCAAACAAATCAGGTGGAATCTTCTAGTGGTGAAAGTAATGCACATGAACAAGTCCAATCTGTGACTATCCTAAGAAGTGGAAAGGTGATTGAAAAACCAAATGATCTTAGGATAAGCCAAACTGTTGTTGAGGAAGAGAAAGCAGAAGGACAGGAGCCAATCTCAGAAAAAAATGAAAACAATGAAGAAAAAAACAAGCAAAAACAAAAAGAAGATGGAAAAGGTAAGAACATTGAAAGAGAAAGTCAATATCATCCTAAACCTCATTTTCCTCAAAGACTGAGTGTTAAAAAAAAAGAACAACAAAATGCTGACATATATGAGGTGTTTAAACAAGTAAGGATCAATATTCCACTCTTGGATGCGATCAAACAAACACCCTCATATGCAAAATTCCTAAAAGATCTTTGCACTGTAAAGAGAAAAGTGAACGTGCATGGAAAAGCATTTCTGACTGAGCAAGTGAGCTCCATTTTGCAATTTAAGACTCCTCCCAAATACAAGGACCCAGGCTGTCCAACCATCTCATGCATAATAGGAAGCCAGAAGGTTGATCAGGCACTCTTAGATTTAGGAGCAAGTGTCAACCTATTGCCTTATAGTGTCTATCAACAGTTGGGTTTGGGAGAACTTAAGCCTACCAGAGTCACTCTGCAGCTGGCAGACAGATCAATCAAAGTTCCTAGGGGTATTGTGGAAGATGTCTTAGTTCAGGTGGATAAATTCTACTTCCCAGTAGACTTCATAGTTCTAGATACTCAACCCCATCATGGTCCACAACCACCAGTTCCAGTCATCTTGGGGAGACCATTCCTAGCAACTTCCAATGCAATCATTAACTGTAGGAATGGAGTTTTGAAACTGTCGTTTGGAAACATGACTGTGGAGATGAATATTTTCAGAATTTCCAAACAACAGAACACTGAAAGTGAGATAGAAGAGGTAGATTTGATTCAAACTCTGTCTGAAGAGTATTTTGAGAAAGAATTTGTCACTCAAACTGTGAAAGGAGATAATCGTTTGGAAGATATCAAAAAGGAAAGTGAGATGCCTTTGACTCAATGGATTCCTAAGCTAGAACCTGTGGAACCGTTGAACAAACCATCAACCTCTGTGAGTTGTCCACCCATTCCTGAAAAGAAGCCACTGCCATTTGAGTTGAAGTATGCCTTTCTAGGAGAAGGAGAGACATACCCAGTAGTCATTTCTTCCAGCCTAAGTACCCAACAAGAACTGCAGTTGATGAAAGTACTGAGAGCACACAAGAAGGCTTTAGGATGGACCATATCAGACTTGCATGGAATTAGCCCTCTAATTTGCACCCATAGGATCTTCTTAGAAGAAAATTCAAAACCAGTGAGGCAAATGCAGAGAAGGCTAAATCCCAACATGAAAGAAGTGGTTTGAAAAGAGGTGCTCAAATTACTGGATGCAGGTATTATTTATCCAATATCTGATTCAAAATGGGTTAGTCCAACTCAGGTCGTTCCTAAACGGTCCGGAGTTACTGTGGTGAAAAATGAGAAGAATGAGTTAGTCCCAATCCGCCTCCAAACAGGTTGGCGTGTGTGCATAGACTATAGAAAACTCAACTCCATGACTAGAAAGGACCATTTTCCCCTCCCGTTTCTAGATCAAACACTTGAAAGGATAGCAGGTCAAGCATTCTACTGCTTTTTGGATGGATATTCAGGATATAATCAGATTGATGTAGCACTAGAAGATCAAGAGAAAACAACCTTCACCTGCCCTTTTGGAACATTTGCATATAAACGTATGCCATTTGGGTTGTGTAATGCTCCTGCCACCTTTCAAAGGTGTATGATGAGTATCTTTAGTGAAATGGCTGAACATATCATGGAGGTGTTTATGGATGACTTCTCTGTTTATGGAAGTAGTTTTGACTTGTGTTTAAAGAATCTGGAGAAGGTTTTGATTCGTTGTGAGGAGACTCATCTTGTGCTCAATTGGGAGAAATGCCACTTCATGGTTAACCAAGGCATTGTCTTAGGACACATAGTCTCATCTAGGGGTCTAGAAGTAGACAAGGCCAAAGTCGAAGCCATTCAGAAGCTTCCAGCCCCTAGAAATGTCAAGGACATTAGATCTTTTCTTGGTCACGCTGGCTTTTACAGGAGATTTATTGCCTCATTTAGCACAATAGCAAGACCTTTGTGTTGTCTGTTGTCTCAGGACGTTCCATTCGAGTGGACCCCAAATTGTCAAAGTGCCTTTGAGAAGCTGAAACATGCACTTATCACTGCACCCATCATACAACCTCCTGACTGGACTTTACCTTTTGAACTAATGTGTGATGCGAGTGATTATGCCATAGGGGCTGTGTTAGGACAAAGCAAAGAGAAGAAGCCCCATGTCATTTACTATGCTAGCAGAACCTTAAATGAAGCCCAGAGAAATTACACTACCACAGAAAAAGAATTGTTGGCTGTGGTGTTTGCATTGGATAAATTTAGGTCATACCTGATAGGTTCAAAGGTGATTGTGTACACAGATCACGCTGCTTTGAAATACCTGCTCACTAAGCAAAACACCAAGCCATGCCTCATTAGGTGTATTCTTCTCCTCCAAGAGTTCCACATAGAAATTAAGGATAAAAAGGAGTAGAAAATGTTGTAGCTGACCATCTGTCTAGAATCCCAGGTCAGGATCTTACTGAGGGTTCCATTCCTGATAACTTTCCTGATGAACATCTTCTTCATGTGAGTACATTGACTTCTGCCCCTTGGTACGCTGACATAGCTAATTATTTAGCTGTAGGTACAGTTCCCAGTCATTGGACTAAGCCAGATAGACAAAAGTTTTTCAGGAAGGTCAGAACATTTTTCTGGGATGAACCATATCTGTTTAAATATTGTGCTGATCAAATTGTGCGAAGATGCATTCCAGAACATGAGCAACATAGTGTTATGAACTTCTGTCACACCCTTGCTTGTGGAGGTCATTTCTCTACCCGGAAAACCATAGCAAAAATCCTACAAAGTGGATTTTACTGGCCTACCATGTTTAGGGATGTACACCAATTTTGCTTGTCATGTGATAGATGCCAGAGGTTAGGAAGTCTGACAAAAAAGAGTATGATGCCTTTGCAGCCCATTCTGGTTCTTGAAATTTTCGATTGTTGGGGAATAGATTTTATGGGCCCTTTTGTTAACTCGCTTGGTCATGAATACATCCTTCTTGCTGTAGACTATGTTTCCAAGTGGGTTGAGGCGATTCCAACAAGGACAAATGATCACAGGATAGTGGTAAAATTCTTCAAAGAAAACTTTTTCAGTAGGTTTGGAATGCCTCGTGCCATCATCAGTGATGGGGGTTCTCATTTCTGTAACAAGCCAGTGGCAGAACTAATGAAAAAATATGGGGTAGTTCATAAAGTCTCAACCCCATACCACCCTCAGACAAATGGCCAGGCAGAATTGGAAAATAGGGAGATTGAGCGCATTTTAGAAAAAACTGTCAATTCCAACCGAAAGGATTGGTCTTTGAGGTTGATTGATGCCCTTTGGGCTTATAGGACTGCACATAAAACCATATTGGGCATGTCTCCCTATCGACGGGTTTATGGAAAACCATGTCATCTGCCAGTAGAGGTTGAGCACAAAGCTTACTGGGCCATCAGGAAGATGAATGAAAGTTTAGAAGAGGTGGAACTCAACAGAAAGTTGCAACTGAATGAGCTTGAGGAACTTAGAAACGAGGCATTTGAGAATGCCAAGTTTTCTAAGATGCACATGAAGAAATTGCATGACCAGCATATTAACAGGAAAATTCTTTGTATAGGTCAACATGTGCTACTTTACGATTCAAGGCTCCATCTGTTTCCTGGAAAACTCAAGTCAAGGTGGATCGGGCCCTTTAAAATTCGTTCCATCTCAGCTCATGGTGTATGTGATATTGAAAATCTTCAATCTGGTCAGATTCTCAAAGTGAATGGACAACACCTGAAACCATACTATGAATCTTTGAATAAACAGGAGGAAAGCATGGATCTTACAGATCCACCCATTGGGTAGTGGTCAGTAAAAAAAAAAAAAAAAAAAAAACTTTTATTAGTGTTCTGCTTTCATAAACTGTTATCACTTTTTATTTTGATTTAAGCACTGAAGCAAGCTCACGGATCCACCCATGCAATGAAGGCTACCAGCAACATTCAAGTAAACAATTGGACCTTTGTGTCCAAAGTCGTTTCTGAAGATCTCCAGGTATTCCTTATATCCTCGTTTTTAAGAATTGTTCAAAGCAAGTTGGGTGGGATAAAGGTATGCCTGAACTATTGTGTTGATCTTTGCTCATTTAGTAACATTCTGTGTGGGTTTGAATTTTGTGTTTAGGTGTTTGGAAATTTTTATATATAAAAAAAAAAAAAAAAAAAATTTCCTTGCTGTTATTCGAATTCTGTATCCAGATGAGCTTAGTCATTCGAATGAGTTGTAAACCATTCGAATGACCGGTGAGCTGTTAAAGAAAGCATTCGAATAACCTCTGTTGTATTCGAATATGTTCAAAATTCATTCGAATGAAAGTACTGTTGCATTCGAATGACCGGCCAAATTCCTTCACAAATGAAATTACTGTTTAAAATTCATTCGAATGAATTTTTCCATACTCAAAATTCATTCGGATGAATCTGCTATTTCTTTAAAAAATTGAAGCCAGCATTCGAATATCCTCAAGTTGATTCGAATAACCTACCCTTCATCCGAATCCATTTCTAACATCCGAATATAGTTTCAATTAGTTAATTTGGGCAAAAAAAAAATAATAATAAATAAAAAAAAATAATAATAAAATAAATAAAATAAAAAAAAAATGTGTGTTCAGAGTCATTCGAATGAAGATTTTTGCATTCGAATGACCGTTCTATTCAATGCCCTCTTTTAAAGTGTGCTGCCAGATTCATTCGAATGACACTCATGGTCATTCAAATGATCAAGAAATCCATTCGAATGAAAGCACTGTTGCATTCGAATGAGTGGCTCAAATCCTTCGATAAGCTAAGTTACTGTTTAAAATTCATTCGAATGAATTTTTCTCCACATTCGAATGAGGCGTCTGGCCCTTTAAAAGCTTTCAGCGAACATTCGCATTCTCTCTCTCTCATTCGAATCCCCTTCTACCCATTGTTTTCATTCGAATTGCTTAAACTCCATTCGAATCTTCCTCTATCATTCGTATAACCCCAGTATCATTCGAATGACGCTCCTGTTAACCGCATAACCGTCCCTGAAATCCGAATCGACGCCCCCCCCTTTAAAGATCGAAACCCCTCCTTAAGCGGTGCGATTATTCATTCATCCACCCGAACCCTTCCTATATATCTTGTTACCTTGTTCTAATCACCCTCATTCATCATCCACTGCTTCCACCCGAAGATCAATCCGGTTTCGTACAAGGAAGAACAGTCCGTTAGCATTCAATAGGGGGTCGCTTCATTCGAATATTCTGGGAAGAGAACAGCCGAGAGGTAAGAATTGTTCCCATTGTTTAAACTCGAATTTAATTGATTGGATGAAGGAGTTGTTGTGAAGAGGGGGTGAAGGAGTTCAGTGTGTCAAAGAGAGGATTGGTTGGGAAGTTGAAAGAAGAAGAAAAGAGAGGAACCAGTTTGTGCCTACCAACTGTTCGGTAAAATCCCCAAACCAACTCCCTAGACCAAACACTCCTCAAATTATCATGTCTCCAAAGCAAAAACGCCCCAAGGCCATAGGAGAAAGCTCTAGGGCCTCGAAGAGGCAGAAAGGAAAAGAACCCGCTACCACCCCAACCATTGATTTGAACCCTCCCTATTCCAATGTCAGGTTCGTTAGCCCCGCGGCTGAAAAGAATTATGTTGAGGGGTATGCTAAGAGGCCAGTACTTTGTGAGAGGGGAATTATGCTTGAACGGTTTGAAGAGCCCCCGTGTGATTTGTTGTCATTGATTACTACCAAAGGATGGCAAACTTGGGTTAGGTTTCAACACAAGGCCATAGTTCCCTTAGTCAAAGAATTTTACTCAAATATAACCAGTAACAGAGATGACTCGGGGAATAGGTGCTTGATCACTGAAGTGAGAAAGGTGAAAATAGAGTTGAAGCCCTCTAATATTGCTGAAACATTCCAAATCCCAAGAGAGGCATCACCAAGAGACATTGAGGAGGCAAGTGCAGACTTAGGAAAAGAAAACTTGGCTAGGTTGTTGACAGAGGCAGATGATGTTTTGTGGTTAACTCCTACCCTCCCAAAGAAGAATTTGTCTCCTAAATGCATCATCTTACATAGGCTTCTTTGTTCTCATTTCATGCCCCACGCATTCACTGGCAGTGTCTCGGTTAAGCAAGCCACATTCATGGGAAAGATGATCCTGGGAGTACACATAGACTTGGCCAAGCACATTTTTGATACCATCGACCTAGTGGCCAAGCATGCACAAGGGGGCGGAGGACTACCCTTTGGAGGGTTGATTACCTATTTTGTACTAAGGCACGGGGTAAAAGAAAAGGCAACTTTTGAAGTCATCAAGCCAATGGAAAGGATCAGCCTAGCATCTACACGAAGGAGCAGTGGGCAGTTAAAGAGGCTTGAAGCAACAACACCTGAGAAGAGAGAGGCATCAGGCAGGCAGGTTGAAGCACAAGAAGGACCAACTCAAGAACCGCCACTACATGAAGATCAGGAAGAGAGACAAGGGGAGGATCATGCTATCAGAGGCTTATATGAGATAGTCAAGGAAATGCACGAAAGGCAAGTGAAACATGAAGCCCTAGTAGAGCAATCACTGAAGAAGATCCAAGAGAGACAGGAAGCCATTTATGAGGATCTACATTGGAGGCAGAGAGTCATCTATTCAGGAATAATGACCATGAATGAACGTTACACTGCGATGGACAAGAGAGTAGGTCAGCTTCTGAGCACACCCATAGAAGAGCTTCCACAAAAGTCTTCAAAGGACAAGTTGGCCGATGCTGAGATGTGCATACAGAAGACCATTGACATGTGGCGAGAGGAAGAGGGTGCACCTTCTACATCAGGGGCGCAGCCGCAGCCGGAGCATGCAGCACCTTCTCACCCTACCATTCCATCTTCTACCTCTATTCCTCCTGCTGATCCTTCATCAAAGACCCCCTCTGGAAACTCCACTGAGGAGAACTCTACTTCTGACGATGCCACGGATGGCACTGAGTAGTCATAGGATTTGATGCTTCATATTTAATTTATGTACCTATGAACTACAAAGTTTAATCACATTTTCATTTGTCAATAAAAATGACTTTGCTTACTCTATGCTTCAGATTATTGTGCTCGATGCTTTAGATTCACAACTGGTTACTTGAATGATAATCTTTTATTTGAGAATAGAACTGTATGAGCTTTAGAACCAGGATCAGGACTACTTAGGGTGCTTTATTTCTGTTCATTTGTTTGGATGGCATACAAAACATGTGAAATGATCAGCAAATTGCCCAAATTCTCAAATTAAGTGGAGATTTGTTACCAAACTAAGTGTTAGAGCTTCATAACATTTTATTCTGAGTGAAATAACACCTATTCATGCAATAAAATATTTTGTTGATTCTCTTGTCTTTCAATAGCTTCAAAACAACATTTTGCCTTGAGTGTCTTTAATGATCGCGGCTAATTTTAACTGACTCTAAGCTTGAAACCAGTTGAATGAATAACGCTGATTTATGGAACATCATAGAGGGATCATTTTCCTACTACTTGAGCCAATCAACCTATTGTTTTGATCAGTTTCCACTTATAGCCCATTAAAACTCTTCATGACCAGTTGCATCATTCCCTCTGTCCAGGTCATAGCCTTGACATTTTTTTTTATCCATTGATTAGGTCTCGGGAATTACTCAATAGTATACCAAAAAAAAAAAAAAAATCGTCTGAGAATCTGACGTTAAAAGACCACTTTACCATTTAAGATAAATGGTTGTCTCTAGGTCTGGGATATTAAAAACACCCCCCGTAGCCATTGAGGGTGAAGCAATGGAAGCTTGCTCATTATCAGTTGGAATAGCAGTTAGATTCAGGTTCTGATATGACCAACTGAATTTAGGTGCCCTGATATGATTTCAGCTATTGATGCATGAATGCATCACATGTGCATTTTATTTTTTTGTATCAAGTCAAAAAAAAAAAAAAAATTCTTCAGTTTTTAGTGGAAAATTCCCGAGACCTAAGAACTCTTTTGATTTCCATCATCCTCTTTACTATACCACATCACCATGTGGCCCCATTTCATCCCAGAAAGATCCCTCTTGGTTCTATCAATCATGCAATTTCAGGATATAATTTCAAGAGTAAGGAGACTTGGTTAATTTTAAATGTTATTCATTGAGATGCTATTCTAATCATGAAGCTATGTCAGGTCCTTTCCTTCCTTAATAGCATTTTTTTTGACGATTGATGATACCTCTTCGAACTTGATCTGCATCCACTCCAAATTGAGGTACATCCTTGAGAGCAACTTTGAGTGAACATATTATTGAAGAGAAACATAGCCAGTGAAGTTTGCAATCAAAGCTTAGAGAATTGAATGTAATATGCTGATTGATTTAACTAATATGCCCGAGACAAAAGTTCAAATAATAAACATTCCTTTGAATGTCCGAAGTCCCTATGCTACTGACCATACATTTTTGCTTCACATACAAGATTTGCACTGTCAATGAATTTGTGAATGTGAAGCATTCGTGCATTTAATTTGATTGCTAAGGGACTAGCAATGCTTAAGTTGGGGGGTGTGATTGATGTTAAAAAAATGCAATATTTGTTATGTTTTTATTACCTCCTAATCCATTTGATCGACTTAAAATCTCCAGAATTGCTTGTTGCAGCCCAAAAGAAGGAAAAGAGATGAAAGAATGACTCATACTCTCCAAAAGCATGATTGAAAGAGGAATAAAAAGTCAAGAAATAAAGGTGTCCTAATGAAAGTCAAAGCCATTCGAATGAGTCTTCAAAGGTATTCAAATATGGAGCAAAACAGAAGAGAGCTGCTCAAACATTCGAATAAATCATTCAGACATTCGAATATGCAAGATATCGGGTATGTATTCAGATAAGCTTGGCCTAATTTGAATAAGAAGTAACAAAAATCAAGATCTCCAGATAAGATTGTGCATATTCAAATGAAATCCAAGTCATTCGAATGAGCCGAGCATGAGAAGAAATTCGGATGAGCACATCGTTTGGAAGCAGTGAAGACATATTCGAATGAAATCCAAGTCATTCGAATGAGCCGAGCATAAGAAGAAATTCGGATGAGCACATCGTTTGGAAGCAGTGAAGACATATTCGAATGAAATCCAAGTCATTCGAATGAAGTTGAAGAAGAAAGGAAATCTATTCGAATGAAGGCTGAGTAATTCGAATGAGAAGCAACCCAAGGAATTCCATATTCGAATGCTCTCCAAGTCATCCGAATGCAATGAAGAAGTCAAGAGAAAAATTAGAAATTCATTCGAATAAAAATACTGTTGCATTCGAATGACCGAGAAAATCGCCGTGTAAGGAACAGTAAAGCATGAAATTCATTCGAATAGGACTAAAATTCATTCAAATGAGCCGATCATCTAAAAGAAACTCAGCAAGCATTCGAATATCTTTGCTAGTCGTTCGAATGAGCAGCCGAACAAAAATTCTGACATGCGCAAATACACGCGGTGGCTCTAAGGTAAATTCAACCAACTTTTTGAACAACTTTTCAACAAATGGTCCCCACTTCCATGCGCCATAAGCTTAAAAAGGGACCAACATTCTTTGGAATCAGAAGTTGGCGAGGGCAGAAGATACTAAGAAAAACAACACAAAAAAAAGAGAAGATCATTGGAAAGTGCAGAGTTTTTTTCTTTTTCCTTTTGTCTGTGCTCCTACTTTTGTTCTTGTCTGTATTTCTTTCTTTGCGTATAGCACTTCAGTTACTCTAGTTGTTCTTGCTAATTCTGAGCTCTGTATTACAAGTCCATTTTAATTTCTGCTTCAAGTTGTAGTTCGTTTCAGTAATCAATACAGCAGTAGTTTACCAAGTTCTTATCTATTGTCTCAGTTTATTTCCTTTACGAATCGTGTATTCATCTGTAGAGATTAGTTTTAGTCGTGCACTGTAACGACCCGCTCCCACTTACGAGCGCCACTGGTAAATAATCGACCAGATTACTCATCTATCAAACCACAACTGAAGGGTTGGACTATGTTTGAAGAGAAACGCCCTAGGTGGGAACTAGGCTTCGTCCTTCCCTTCGCTCCACTCAGGAATCGGTCCCAACTCAATCAAGAAAACACAGCGGACTGAGACCCGAAACCCAAGTGAGCTTCACCTCTCTTCAGCTCGCCCCATAGCAAGCCAGAGGTGACCCAGGCACAAGCTAGCATACAAACACTTCGCTGAGTATTGGGGATTTATGAGAACGTACCTTGCTGAACTTGACTCGGTCCGAAACTTGGCTTTACCGACTATGCCACATTCAATAAGCAATCTCACAATCATCTATCACACTATGATAATTACACAATTAAAATACATTTAAGCTCAATGACATAGACATTTACTCACAAGGGTATACATACACCACACCCCCTGGCTACATACAAGCAATATCAAATATACATATCTCAGGCAACACAGCTAGTTGCCACAACAGCCTCCCGGCGCCATCCCTGCTTGCATCCAGACTTTCATCATCTACACATGAGGTAAAACCTCATGAGTCATAAAGACTCAGTAAGGGTGCAATGCATGTAAATATGAATATAATCAAGTTTATGTATGGCAAATGCGTGCAAATGAGGCTAGGCCCACTTATCCTTACAACCCACTAGGGTTTGAGGCATCAACCTATCAGCCCCTACCACACTAGTCCTCCATATGGCCATAGGTCCACTAGGTCTTGCATCACACAAGATATAACCACTACATGCCAATGCAACACAAAAACATTATCAAACACATTTACTAACTTGCAAGGCCACCTCCACATGGGGCCATCCCTTACCTGGCTCGAAGCCTCATCCCTGCCTCGGCGAGAACGCCAGCCTGAACTCCGAGCTCTTCTAGGATCACCGCCTTCTCATTCGAACCTAGAGGCAAACACACAAAAACCCAACTCCATTAACATTCGGCATTAACCCAATGCCCTTGATTTCGCCACATTGCAAAATCACCATCAACACTATTTCCAAACAACCCGACATAGGGTTTAATCCAACAATTAACTATTTTACATTAACTCGCTTAATGCAAATAACTGGGGAAGAAAATACTAATTTACCTTGACCCATTTGGAGAGAAATTCGAAAACGCCCACACCGGTGTTGCCTCACGAGCTGCCATTTGTGCCCAAGATCCCATTTTCGATCTTCCGACACGATCTTCAACCCCCAATTTAATTTTCAGAACTTTCCCCACCTTTTCTGAAATTTTTTGGGATTTTCTCCTATTTTTCCAGATTTTCTTTATTTCTTTATTTTTTTTTTCCTTTTTCTCTTATTTTTCTCTTCTTCTCCGTGCCTCCCCTGCGCGCGCACTGTTCATGCTTCTTCAACCTCGCGCCTTCTTCGTTGCATCTTCTTCCCCGTGCGCGCACAGCACTTGCGCGCGCGGCCGCTCACCGCCGCAGCTGGCTTCGCCAGCCACCTCCAGCGCCGCCTCTCCCGACCGTTGCTTACCGCAATGCCACCGCTGCCATCTGCTGCCACCGGAACCGACCCCCTTCGTGCGCCTTTGTCGCTGCAATTGTCGGCCTCCCCTGCGCAACATGCTCCCATGGCTGACAGCACTGCCGCCATTGCTGGTCATGCTTCAACCGTCGGTCGCCGCCGCAAACCATCGTTGCAGCAGCACCGCGCGCGTCCCTACGCGCTGCCATGGCCGCTGCTGCCTCTGGCTCCCCTTGTCGATGCTGCCGGCCGTACCATGCCCGCCACCTCGAGCTGCCAAGGGCTGCCTCTGCCTCGGCCATGGCCGTCGCTGGCCGCTGCCCGACACCGCTCCAGCTTCATTCGTCGGCTTCAATGGCAGCTTCTCCCATGGCCGAACTCGGCCGACTCTCTCTTACTCTCTTTCGATCTCTATCTCGCACTCTCACTCGTGATCTCTCTCTCAATCGCTCGATCGCTCTCTTCCAAGTTCTCTGTTTTTGAATTCAAATTTAAATTTTTTGATAGCAGTGAACTCGCGGGTCTCCTATATATATATATATTCACGCCCATATATATATCCATATATATAATTACATATATAAAGCTTTTAATCCCCTTATTTTATCAAAATTCCTCTTTAAGGAATATAAAATTACACTTGAGACTTTTAATAATAACACTTTGACCCTCCAAAGCTTAATTAAATTATTATCAAGCCACACCACATCTCGATTTATCAAAAATTAATAGCCGACCGTTACTCGGGAATACCGACCTCATCCCTGCGCCTGCACGGGACCTTTATTCGACCCGAAAACACTTAAGGGTTGCCTTACTCAAAAATTCAAACCACCCCTAGGGTCCCCTCAGCTTCCAGGAGGTCCTATCCGATTATTCGGTAATGGCACCCACTCGGGCTTATACGGAGTTTATTCCGAAAATTATTCCCGGTCGGAACGCTTTTAGCGCCATTATCTTCATCCCGAGATGCTCATCAATCTCTTGTCCTCTTCCCTGGACATCCAAGTCCCGAGGCACTCCCAGCCGCCAATTCGGCAAATTTCATTAATAAATTACTCGGATTTGACTTTTGGCGTTCCCGGACCACCCGAGGTCCTACCCAAAAATAATCAACATTATTTATTTTTAATAACATGTAATACCGGGTATTACATTCCACCCTCCTTAGTGCACTTACTATGAAGATGTGTGGCTAATTCGATTCTTGGGTTAAGGCAAAGATGGTGCCCAAAGCCACTGATGAGTCAATATAACAGAACTCCATATGTCAAAGTAACAAAAGCAAAAGCAATTTGGGAAATGTTATTAACGAAAACCTCAGGCTTGGATTGGTTCGTACGCTTAACTTAGAGTCTCCATGCCATGTATGGGGGCTGCTTGACCTGGAAACGTTCTCATACCCAAGCCCCGAGCAATTGTTTTGTCAAAACATTATTTATACACTGATTTATGATAGCTTCTTACCTTAGAGTCTCCATGTCATGTATGGAGGTTGCTTGAGCAAAGAGTTATCATCATCTCAGTAGTACATTTAATGGTTGAAAACCCAAGCTATTTGAGCTGCTAGTTACATCACAGAAAGCTATATGGTGAATCAGTTGGGTTTGGCACCAGATTTGTCTTGACTCAAGATCTCTCCATTTTCAGATTACAGTTATATCACATTTAGTTTTATCTCATTTTATTATTCCGTTAATCAAAAGAACTGGCGTGGTTATCTCCTTCCATGAGTAATCTCTCTGTGAGTCGACCCGGTCTTGCCTGGAAAAATTACATATAAATTTTCTGCTACAATCACACTCGTGCACTGGCGAGTCTAAACGCCTCATCCTATCTGTGAACATAATTAGTTGCTAAATCAGCTGAATTAGTGAAAGAAAAATACAAAAAGTGATAAATGCAGGGTGAGCGATGTAGCACTAGGATTATAATTAAACCCTAATGGGTTTATTCTAGTCCAACTAGGATTATAATTAAATGGCCCAATCCTTTTATAGGTTTAAATATAATATTTTGGCCCAAATCTAATTCAAGCCTAAATATAATATTTAATATTTGGCCCAAATCTAATTTAGTCCAAATATAATATTTATTTTAATATTTGGCCCAAATCCAATTTAGTCCAAATATAATATTTAATTTAATATTTAGCCCAAATCTAATTTAGTCCAAATATTAACTTAAGCCCAAATATATTTTATTTCCTATTTGCCACTCCAACAAATAGAAAATTATTAAATTAGAAACTCCTTCCTAATTTAATCAATTGCCATTTTAGGAAACTTTTTCCATTATGACGACTCCTCGTGATATCGACGTCATTATGTCTATTTGTTCTTTTTCCGTGAGAACCTACGACGGCACAACTTCTTGCCGAAATGTACCCCTTAACCATACATCCACTCTCCTGGTTTAAGCTAGGGACCGTGCCTATTGCGTATGACTCATTAGGTTTCCGAATATGTTGGCAATGTGTCGGTACAAACACATAAGACAAGATTGGCCTTTAGCAAGGCATCATGCCTACCCAATTATTCATAAGGATTCATAATCTACAAATAACCTTTCATGAGTATGGTTGTAACGACCCGCTCCCACTTTCGGGCGCCACTGGTAAATAATAGACCGGATTACTCACCCGACGAACCATAACTGAAGGGTTGGACTATGTTTCAATAGGAAATGCCCTAGGTGGGAACTAGGCTTCGTCCTTCCCCTCGTTCTACTCAGGCATCGGTCCCAACTCAAACAAGGAAAACTTAGCGAACCGAGACTGAAACTCGAGTGAGCTTCACCTCTCTTCAGCTCACCTCATAGCAAACCAGAGGTGACCCAGGCACAAAGCTAGCATATCAAACACTTCGCTAAGTATTGGAGATTTATGAGAACATATATCGCTGATATTGACTCGGCTGAACTTGGCTTCGAATACTAAAGCCACATATACATCAAATCATTTCACAATCGCTTGTCACACCATGGTGATTACAACAACTAGATACATCTAGTGCTCAATAACGCTTACATTCAATCACATAAATACATGAATGAAAATACAGGAGAGTACATATCCACACATCTTGGGCAACGATGCTAGTTGCCACAACAATCTCCCGGCACCATCCCTGCTTGCATTGGGTCTTGCATCATCTACAACATGAGGTAAAACCTCATGAGTCATAAAGACTCAGTAAGGGTGCAATGCATGTAAATATGAATATAATCATGTTTATGTATGCCAAATGCATGCAAATGAGGCTAGGCCTACTCATCCTCACAACCCTCCAAGGTTTGAGGCATTAACCTATCAGCCCTCACAACACTAGTCCTCCATATGGCCATAGGTCCACTAGGTCTTGCATCACACAAGATATAACCATTACATGCCAATGTAACATAAAAACATTATCAAACATATTTACCAACTTGCAAGGCCACCTCCACATGGGGTCATCCCTTACCTAGCTCGAAGCCTCATCTCTGCCTCGGCATGAACTCCAGCCTGAATCTCAAGTTCCTCTAGGATCACGGCCTTCCCGGTCGAACCTAGAGACAAACACACAAAACCCAACTCCATTAACATCTGGCATTCAACCAATGCCCTCAACTACACCAAATACCGTAAAACCACTCGACAACAACTCAACAGAAACCACCCAACCATGGTCATAATCCAACCATAACCTATTCCACATTATCTCAAATAATGGAAATTAATTCGAAAAGAAATTTAATAAATTTACCTCAATCAATTTGGAAACAAAAATCGGCCAATCGCCCATACTGGCATTGCCTCATTGACTGCCATCTCAAGCCCAAAATCCCATTCTCGAGCTTCCAGTATGCTCCACGAGCCTCGAAATAATTTTTAGAACTTTTCTGGAATTTTCTGGGATTTTTCTCCTATTTTTCCAATTTTTCCAGATTTTCTTATTTTCTTATTTTCTTTTCATTTTTCTTTTTCTTTTTTTTTTCTCCTTTCTTCTTCTTCCTTGGCTTCCCCTCGCTCGCCCTGCGCTTCTTCTTCTTCTTCCTTACACACGGCTGCCTTCTCCAGCCGCCGTGTATGGCCACGCCGGTCGCCCCAGCACCACCGCACGCAGAGCCATTTTCGATCACCTCCCTCACAGCCGGCCACAGCCAGCAGGTCCCTCGCGCACAACCTCTCAGTCACGGCCACTGCTG
Organism: Diospyros lotus; assembly: GCF_014633365.1. NCBI lineage: Eukaryota > Viridiplantae > Streptophyta > Magnoliopsida > Ericales > Ebenaceae > Diospyros > Diospyros lotus. The sequence goes on from NC_068340.1 coordinate 14,403,009, forward strand.
CCATGGCTGACCTTCATTGCAACCTCCACCATTTTCAGCTACGCCCGACGTCGTTTGCCACCACAGCCACCATTGGTCGTTACTACCTCTGAGGCTGCTCCGCCAGCCATCTTTCGCACGTGGAGCACCAGCCAGCCTCACCCGCGAGCTACCACTGCCGCTGCAACGCTTCTTGCTACAGTTGCTATGGCCGATCGACCGCTCACCATCGGCCCTCTCCCCCGATCTCGATCTCTCGATCTCGCTCACTCTCTCAATCTTTCTCGCTCGGCTCTCGCTCCTTGCTCTTTCCCTGGTTTGCTGCCTCTCGGCCATTTCAAAAATGGCAAAGGCGTACACGAGGAAGCTTCCTCACGCCTATATATATGCATATATATATATATACTAATTACATATTAACCCACAAGTTTTTCCATAATTCCACTTAAAGAATATAATAATTACACTTAGGGATTTTCTATAATTGCTCTTGGACCCTCCCAAGACTTTAAATTATACCACCAAGCTACACCAAATCTCGATTTATCAAAAATTAATAACTAACTGCTACTCGGGAATACCGACCTTGTCCCTGCACCTGCACCGGACCTTTATTCGACCCGAAAACACTTAAGGGTTGCCTTACTCAGGAAACCAAACCTCCTCTAGGGTCCCCTCAACTTCCTGGAGGTCTCCTTCAACTATTCGGTATTGGCACCCACTCGGGCTTATACAGAATTTATTCCAAAAATTATTCCCGATCGGACTACTTCCAGCGTCATTATCCTCATCTCGAGACGCTCACCAATCCCTTGCCCTCTTCCCTGGACATCCAAGTCCCGAGGCACTCCCAGCCGCCAATTCGGTAAATCTCATTAATTAATTTCTCAAGATTGACTTTCAGATTTCCTGGACTGCCCGTGGTCCTGACAAAATCATCCAAATTTATTTATTTTCAATACCATGTGTAATACCCGGTATTATATGATATTGAAAATAAATAAGTTTTGACTATTTTGGTAGGGCCTCGGGTGGTCCGGGAAGGCCAAAAGTCAAATTCGAGTACTTTATTAATGAAATTTGCCAAATGGGCGGCTGGGAGTGCCTCGGGACTTAGATGTCCAAGGAAGAGGGCAAGAGATTGATGAGCGTCTCGAGATGAGATTAATGACGCTGGAAGCGGTCCGACCGGAAATAATTTTTCGAAATAAATTTTGTATAAGCCCGAGTGGGTGCCAATACTGAATGGTCACAGGGGACTTTCGAGAAGCTGAGGGGACCCTAGGGGTGGTCTGATTTTGCGAGTAAGGAAACTCTGAGGCGTTTTCGGGTGGAATGAAGGTCCCGTGCAGGTACAGGGATGAAATTGACATTTTTGAGTAAAAGTCGATTAGTAATTTTGGAAAAATTAATATTTTGAGTGCTTTAGGAGCAATTAATTAAGGCTTGGAGGGTTGAGTGCAATTAATAAATCCCTTAAGTGGGATTAAGGATATCGGGAAGTGAAATTATTGAGAAATTGGGGGCTAAGTGTGTGATTAAGTTATATATGGATATATATATATATATAGAGGCGTGAATATATATAGGAGACCCGCGAGCTCGTTGCCATCAAAAATTTAAATTTTGAAATCAAAACAGAGAGAGGGAACAGAGATTGCGAGGGAGCTGAGAGCAAGGACCCGAGCTTGAGAGAAGTTGTGAGAGAGAGGCGAGATTGACGGAATGAGGAAGCTGGCCGATCGAAGGCAGCCCAAAGCAAGCATTCTCGGCCATGGCAGCGGCTTGAAGCAGCCGTGATGGTTGTCATGGCCGAGCAAACAGCAGCAGCCCGAGCAGTGGCTGTGATCGCGAGAGATGGGATGGCCGAGGGCTGGCCGGATGCGGCCGATAGCAGCGCTAAGTGGTAGTGGTCGCGTGCTGGCTGGAGGCGAGCAGAGGCGGGCATGGCGACTGTGGCATCGGGCGGTGCTTCTAGCAGCGAGGAAGGTAGCTGCTGGCGGTCGCGGCGTGCAGAGGTTGAAGTAGTGCCTGAGATAGTGGCCGGCCACTACTGCAGCGACGTTAATGGCGGCCTGAAGCAGTGCTGTCGGCCATGGGAGCGTGGTCCGCAAGGGAGGCCAACGGTTGCAGCGGCTAAGGCACATGAGGAGGTCGGCTCCGGTGGTGGCAGATGGCAGCGGTGGCGTTGCGGCAAGCAGCGGTCGGGAGAGGCGGCACTGGAGAAGGCTGACAAGGCCGGCCGCGGCCATGCGTGGGGTGTAGGCAGACTGAATTCACGAAGAAGAAGAAGGCATTGTGCACGCGCGGAAGCTAGGGAAGAAAAGGAGAGGAAAAAAAAAGAAAAGAAAAAAAAAGAGAAGAAATAAAAGGAAAATAAATGAGAAAATAGGAGAAAATCTCAAAAAATTCCAGAAAATTGGGGAAAAGGTCTGGAAATTAATTCGGGGCTCAAGGAGTGGGCCGGAGGTTCTATATGGAAATCCGAGGGCATTTTGGCAGTCAATGAGGCAATGCCGGTATGAGCGGTTGGCCGATTTTCGTTTCCAAATTGACCGAGGTAAATTAATATTTCTTCCCAAATTATTTACATCAAGCGAGTTAATGTAGAATAATTAATTATTGGATTAAACCCTGTGTTGGGGTTATTTGAAATCTTGTTGATGGATGGTTTTGATGGTGTGTGCGGTGAAGTTGAGGGCATTGGTTTAATGTCGGATGTTGATAGAGTTGGCTTTGTGTGCATTTGTATCTAGGTTCGACCAGGGAGGCGGTGATCCTAGAAGAGCTCGGAATTCAGGCTGGAATTCGTGCGGAGGCAGAGATGAGGCTTCGAGCCAGGTAAGGGATGGCCCCATGTGGAGGTGGCCTTGCAAGTTGGTAATTATGTTTGATAATGTTTTTATGTTGCATTGGCATGTAGTGGTTATATCTTGTGTGATGCAAGCTCTAGTGGACCTATGGCCATATGGAGGACTAGTGTGGTAGGGGCTGATAGGTAGATGCCTCAGACCTTAGTGGGTTGTGAGGATAAGTGGGCCTAGCCTCATTTGCATGCATTTGGCATACATAAACATGATTATATTCATATTTACATGCATTGCACCCTTACTGAGTCTTTATGACTCATGAGGTTTTTACCTCATGTGTAGATGATGCAAGACCGGATGCAAGCAGGGATGGGGCCGGGAGGCCGTTGAGGCAACCAGCTGAGTTGCCCGAGTTATGTATTTTTAATATTGCTTGTATGTAGCCAGGGGGCGTGGTATATGTATACCCTTGTGAGTAAATGTCCGTGTTATTGAGCTTGATTATGATCACATAATTTTTTCTTCGGTCATTCGGATATCTTCACTTAATAGAAAGTGAATCAATAACTCCTTATTGATCTCTTTCACCATGGCCATGGATTTAAAGTGAATATCCATCAAAGGCGCCTTAGATACATCATCCTCTATTAAGGGATAGATGAGTCCCATCTTGGCTATGCACCCATCTCCATAAGCCTCACGATGTACCCAACAATCGCCCACGTGCAGCCTTTGTCTAGGCCCATCGAAACGATGTCAAAACATACCGGTCTTCTTATGAGATGACCGTGACAACCTCAGGTCTAAGGATTAGTTACACCCATCTCGTATGAGAATACCATCAACATATAACCAAAATGGTTTCTCATGGCGAGTCATGTCTAGTGACACGTTCTCCAACATTAGTCACCTATGTATTTGTCTAGGCATCCCTATGCCTATGGGTGTGAGACCCCCATTGCTATCACATAGTAAAAACATAGCACATATAAGTCTTACCGCAATTGTCAATGTCCATTCTTGACATTGCTATGACTTGGGACGTTTAATGATGTCTAGAAACTGTGATGCATCATCTCACATCTTTATCGATAAATCACAGTATACATCATATGGACTTATATCTAGTTTCATTCGGTTATTATAATAATAACAAGAAACTAATAGAATGAATTCTTGTGAATTTGAACAACTCCTTATTCAAATAATAAACATGATTACAATTGTCAGCGTACAACATGCCCAATCTGATTGGGTTTAGAGCACCTACACTAACATTACCTAAGTAAAAAAGGGGTAGGGATTCCTGCTGCATCGCTCACCCTGCATTTATCACTTTTTGTATTTTTCTTTCACTAATTCAGCTGATTTAGCAACTAATTATGTTCACAGATAGGATGAGGCGTTTAGACTCGCCAGTGCACGAGTGTGATTGTAGCAGAAAATTTATATGTAATTTTTTCGGGCAAGACCGGGTCGACTCACAGGGAGATTACTCATGGAAGGAGATAACCACGCCAGTTCTTTTGATTAACGGAATAATAAAATGAGATAAAACTAAATGTGATATAACTGTAATCTGGAAATGGAGAGATCTTGAGTCAAGACAAATCTGGTGCCAAAACCCAACTGATTCACCATATAGCTTTCTGTGATGTAACTAGCAACTCAAATAGCTTGGGTTTTCAACCATTAAATGTACTACTGAGATGATGATAACTCTTTGCTCAAGCAACCTCCATACATGACATGGAGACTCTAAGGTAAGAAGCTATCATAAATCAGTGTATAAATAATGTTTTGACAAAATAAATGCTCGGGGCTTGGGTATGAGAACGTTTCCAGGTCAAGCAGCCCCCATACATGGCATGGAGACTCTAAGTTAGGCGTACGAACCAATCCAAGCCTGAGGTTTTCGTTAATAACATTTCCCAAACTGCTTTTGCTTTTGTTACTTTGACATATGGAGTTCTGTTATATTGACTCATCAGTGGCTTTGGGCACCATCTTTGCCTTAACCCAAGAATCGAATTAGCCACACATCTTCATAGGAAGTGCACGACTAAAACTAATCTCTACAAATGAATACACGATTCGTAAAGGAAATAAACTGAGACAACAGATAAGGACTTGGTAAACTACTGCTGTATTGATTACTGAAATGAACTACAACTTGAAGCAGAAATTAAAATGGACTTGTAATACAGAGCTCAGAATTAGCAAGAACAACTAGAGTAACTGAAGTGCTATTCGCAAAGAAAGAAATACAGACAAGAACAAAAGTAAGGGAAACAGACAAAAGGAAAAAAAAATCTCTACTTTCAAAATGATCTTCTTCTTTCTTGTATTGTTTTTCTTAGTATCTTCTGCACTCGCCAACTTCTGATTCCAAAGAATGTTGGTCCCTTTTTAAGCTTATGGCGCATGGAAGTGGGGACCATTTGTTGAAAAGTTGTTCAAAAAGTTGGTTGAATTTACCTTAGAGCCACCGCGTGATTTGCGCATGTCAGAATTTTTGTTCGGCTGCTCATTCGAATGACTAGCAGAGACATTCGAATGCGTACTGAGTTTCTTTTGGCTGATCGGGTCATTCGAATGAATTTTAGTCCTATTCGAATGAATTTCATGCTTTACTGTTCCTTACACGGCGATTTTCTCGGTCATTCGAATGCAACAGTACTTTCATTCGAATGAATTTCTAATTTTTCTCTTGACTTCTTCATTGCATTCGGATGACTTGGAGAGCATTCGAATATGGAATTCCTTGGGTTGCTTCTCATTCGAATTACTCAGCCTTCATTCGAATAGATTTCCTTTCTTCTTCAACTTCATTCGAATGACTTGGATTTCATTCGAATATGTCTTCACTGCTTCCAAATGATGTGCTCATCCGAATTTCTTCTCATGCTCGGCTCATTCGAATGACTTGGATTTCATTCGAATATGCACAATCTTATCTGGAGATCTTGATTTTTGTTACTTCTTATTCGAATTAGGCCAAGCTCATCTGAATACATACCCGATATCTTGCATATTCGAATGTCTGAATAATTTATTCGAATGTTTGAGTAGCTCTCTTCTGTTTTGCTTCATATTTGAATACCTTTGAAGACTCATTCGAATGGCTTTGACTTTCATTAGGACACCTTTATTTCTTGACTTTTTATTCCTCTTTCAATCATGCTTTTGGAGAGTATGAGTCATTCTTTCATCTCTTTTCCTTCTTTTGGGCTGCAACAAGCAATTCTGAAGATTTTAAGTCGATGAAATGGATTAGGATGTAATAAAAACATAACAAATATTGCATTTTTTTAGCATCAATCACACCCCCCAACTTAAACATTGCTAGTCCCTTAGCAATCAAATTAAATGCACGAATGCTTCAACATTCACAAATTCATTGATAGTGCAAATCTCGTATGTGAAGCAAAAATGTATGGTCAGTAGCATAGGGACTTCGGACAATCAAAGGAATGTTTATTATTTGAACTTTTGTCTCAGGCATATTAAGTTAAATCAATCAGCATATTGCACTCAATTCTCTAAGCTTTGATTGCAAGTTTCACTGGATATGTTTCTTTTCAATAAAATGTTCACTCAAAGTTGCTCTCAAGGATGTACCTCAATTTGGAGTGGATGTAAATCAAGTTCGAAGAGGTATCATCAATCATCAAAAATGCTATTAAGGAAGGAAAGGACCTGACATAGCTTCATGATTAGAATAGCATCTCAATGAATAACATTTAAAATTAACCAAGTCTCCTTACTCTTGAAATTATATCCTGAAATTGCATGATTGATAAAACAAAGAGGGATCTTTCTGGGAAGAAATGGGGCCATATGGTAATGTGGTATAGCAAAGGGGATGATGGAAATCAAAAGAGTTATTAGGTCTTGGGAATTTTCTACTAAGAACTGAAGATTTATTTATTTATTTTTTTTTTTTTGTATCAGAGAAAATAAACTACACATGTGATGCATTCATGCATCAATAGCTGAAATCATATTAGGGCACCTAAATCCAGTTGGTCGTATCCGAACCTGAATCTAACTGCTATTCCAACTGATAGTGAACAAGCTTCCATTGCTTCACCCTCAATGGCTACGGGGGTGTTTTTAATGTCCCAGACCTAGAGACAACCATTTATCTTAAATGGTAAAGTGGTCTTTTAACGTCAGATTCCCAGACGATTTTCTCTTTTTTTTTTTTTTTTTGGTAAACTACTGAGTAATTCCCGAGACCTAATCAATGGATAAGAAAATGTCAAGGCTATGACTTGGACAGAGGGAATGATGCAACTGGTCATGAAGAGTTTAAATGGGCTATAAGTGGAAGCTGACCAAAACAATAGGTTGATTGGCTCAAGTAGTAGGAAAATGATCCCTCTATGATGTTCCATAAATCAACGCTATTCATTCAACTGGTTTCAAGCTTAGAGTCAGTCAAAATTAGCCGCGATCATTAAAGACACTCAAGGCAAAATGTTGTTTTGAAGCTATTGAAAGACAAGAGAATCAACAAAATATTTCATTGCATGAATAGGTGTTTTTTTTTTTTTTCTTTCTTTCACTCAGAATAAAATGTTATGAAGCTCCAACACTTACTTTGGTAACAAATCTCCACTTAATTTGAGAATTTGGGCAATTTGCTGATCATTTCACCATGTTTTGTATGCCATCCAAACAAATGAACAGAAATAAAGCACCCTAAGTAGTCCTGGTCCTGGTTCTAAAGCTCATACAGTTCTGTTCTCAAATAAAAGATTATCATTCAAGTAACCAGTTGTGAATCTAAAGCATCGAGCACAATAATCTGAAGCATAGAGTAAGCAAAGTCATTTTTATTGTCAAATGAAAATGTGATTAAACTTTGTAGTTCATAGGTACAGAAATTAAATATGAAGCATCAAATCCTATGACTACTCAGTGCCATCCGTGGCATCGTCAGAAGTAGAGTTCTCCTCAGTGGAGTTTCCAGAGGGGGTCTTTGATGAAGGATCAGCAGGAGGAATAGAGGTAGAAGATGGAATGGTAGGGTGAGAAGGTGCTGCATGCTCCGGCTGCGGCTGCGCCCCTGATGTAGAAGGTGCACCCTCTTCCTCTCGCCACATGTCAATGGTCTTCTGTATGCACATCTCAGCATCGGCCAACTTGTCCTTTAAAGACTTTTGTGGAAGCTCTTCTATGGGTGTGCTCAGAAGCTGACCTACTCTCTTGTCCATCGCAGTGTAACGTTCATTCATGGTCATTATTCCTGAATAGATGACTCTCTGCCTCCAATGTAGATCCTCATAAATGGCTTCCTGTCTCTCTTGGATCTTCTTCAATGATTGCTCTACTAGGGCTTCATGTTTCACTTGCCTTTCGTGCATTTCCTTGACTATCTCATATAAGCCTCTGATAGCATGATCCTCCCCTTGTCTCTCTTCCTGATCTTCATGTAGTGGCGGTTCTTGAGTTGGTCCTTCTTGTGCTTCAACCTGCCTGCCTGATGCCTCTCTTTTCTCAGGTGTTGTTGCTTCAAGCCTCTTTAACTGCCCACTGCTCCTTCGTGTAGATGCTGGGCTGATCCTTTCCATTGGCTTGATGACTTCAAAAGTTGCCTTTTCTTTTACCCCGTGCCTTAGTACAAAATAGGTAATCAACCCTCCAAAGGGTAGTCCTCCGCCCCCTTGTGCATGCTTGGCCACTAAGTCAATGGTATCAAAAATGTGCTTGGCCAAGTCTATGTGTACTCCCAGGATCATCTTTCCCATGAATGTGGCTTGCTTAACCGAGACACTGCCAGTGAATGCGTGGGGCATGAAATGAGAACAAAGAAGCCTATGTAAGATGATGCATTTAGGAGACAAATTCTTCTTTGGGAGGGTAGGAGTTAACCACAAAACATCATCTGCCTCTGTCAACAACCTAGCCAAGTTTTCTTTTCCTAAGTCTGCACTTGCCTCCTCAATGTCTCTTGGTGATGCCTCTCTTGGGATTTGGAATGTTTCAGCAATATCAGAGGGCTTCAACTCTATTTTCACCTTTCTCACTTCAGTGATCAAGCACCTATTCCCCGAGTCATCTCTGTTACTGGTTATATTTGAGTAAAATTCTTTGACTAAGGGAACTATGGCCTTGTGTTGAAACCTAACCCAAGTTTGCCATCCTTTGGCAGTAATTAATGACAACAAATCACACGGGGGCTCTTCAAACCGTTCAAGCATAATTCCCCTCTCACAAAGTACTGGCCTCTTAGCATACCCCTCAACATAATTCTTTTCAGCCGCGGGGCTAACGAACCTGACATTGGAATAGGGAGGGTTCAAATCAATGGTTGGGGTGGTAGCGGGTTCTTTTCCTTTCTGCCTCTTCGAGGCCCTAGAGCTTTCTCCTATGGCCTTGGGGCGTTTTTGCTTTGGAGACATGATAATTTGAGGAGTGTTTGGTCTAGGGAGTTGGTTCAGGGATTTTATCGAACAGTTGGTAGGCACAAACTGGTTCCTCTCTTTTCTTCTTCTTTCAACTTCCCAACCAATCCTCTCTTTGACACACTGAACTCCTTCACCCCCTCTTCACAACAACTCCTTCATCCAATCAATTAAATTCGAGTGTAAACAATGGGAACAATTCTTACCTCTCGGCTGTTCTCTTCCCAGAATATTCGAATGAAGCGACCCCCTATTCGAATGCTAGCGGACTGTTCTTCCTTGTACGAAACCAGATTGATCTTCGGGTGGAAGCAGTGGATGATGAATGAGGGTGATTAGAACAAGGTAACAAGATATATAGGAAGGGTTCGGGTGGATGAATGAATAATCGCACCGCTTAAGGAGGGGTTTCGATCTTTAAAGGGGGGGCATCGATTCGGATTTCAGGAACGGTTATGCGGTTAACAGGAGCATCATTCGAATGATACTGGGGTTATACGAATGATAGAGGAAGATTCGAATGGAGGTTAAGCAATTCGAATGATAGCTCGGGTCTTAGAACAATGGGTAGAAGAGGATTCGAATGAGAGAGAGAGAATGCGAATGTTCGCTGAAAGCTTTTAAAGGGCCAGACGCCTCATTCGAATGTGGAAAAATTCATTCGAATGAATTTTAAACAGTAACTTGGCTTATCGAAGGATTTGAGCCACTCATTCGAATGCAACAGTACTTTCATTCGAATGGATTTCTTGTTCATTCGAATGACTATGAGTGTCATTCGAATGAATCTGGCAGCACACTCTCAAAGAGGGCATTGAATAGGATGATCATTCGAATGCAACAGTACTTTCATTTGAATGAATTTTGAACATATTCGAATACAACAGAGGTTATTCGAATGCTTTCTTTAACATCTCACCGGTCATTCGAATGGTTTACAACTCATTCGAATGACTGAGCTCATCCGGATACAGAATTCGAATAACAGCAAGGAAATTTTTTTTTTTATATATATATATAAAAATTTCCAAACACCTAATCACAAAATTCAAACCCACACAGAATGTCATTAAATGAGCAAGGATCAACACAACAGTTCAGGCATACCTTTATCCCACCCAACTTGCTTTGAACAATTCTTAAAAATGAGGATATAAGGAATACCTGGAGATCTTCAGAAATGACTTTGAACACAAAGGTCCAATTGCTTACTTGGATGTTGCTAGTAGCCTTCATTGCATGGGTGGATCTGTGAGCTTGCTTCAGTACTTTAAATCAAAATAAAGGGTGATAACAGTTTATGAAAGCAAAACACTAATTAAATTATTATATATATATATATATATTTTTTTTATTACTGACCACTACCCAATGGGTGGATCTGTAAGATCCATGCTCTCTTCCTGTTTATTCAAAAATTCATAGTATGGTTTCAGGCGTTGTCCATTCACTTTGAGAATTTGACCAGATTGAAGATTTTCAATATCACATACACCATGAGCTGAGATGGAACGAATTTTGAAGGGCCCTGTCCACCTTGACTTGAGTTTTCCAGGAAACAGATGGAGCCTTGAATCGTAAAGTAACACATGTTGACCTATACAAAGAATTTTCCTGTTAATATGCTGGTCATGTAATTTCTTCATGTGCATCTTAGAAAACTTGGCATTCTCAAATGCCTCGTTTCTAAGTTCCTCAAGCTCATTCAGTTGCAACTTTCTGTTGAGTTCCACCTCTTCTAAACTTTCATTCATCTTCCTGATGGCCCAGTAAGCTTTGTGCTCAACCTCTACTGGCAGATGACATGGTTTTCCATAAACCAGTCGATAGGGAGACATGCCCAATATGGTTTTATGTGCAGTCCTATAGGCCCAAAGAGCATCAATTAACCTCAAAGACCAATCCTTTCGGTTGGAATTGACAGTTTTTTCTAAAATGCGCTTGATCTCCCTATTTGCCAATTCTTCCTGGCCATTTGTCTGAGGGTGGTATGGGGTTGAGACTTTATGAACTACCCCATATTTTTTCATTAGTTCTGCCACTGGCTTGTTACAGAAATGAGAACCCCCATCACTGATGATGGCACGAGGCATTCCAAACCTACTGAAAATGTTTTCTTTGAAAAATTTTACCACTATCCTGTGATCATTTGTCCTTGTTGGAATTGCCTCAACCCACTTGGAAACATAGTCTACAGCAAGAAGGATGTATTCATGACCAAGCGAGTTAACAAAAGGGCCCATAAAATCTATTCCCCAACAATCGAAAATTTCAAGAACCAGAATGGGCTGCAAAGGCATCATACTCTTTTTTGTCAGACTTCCTAACCTCTGGCATCTATCACACGACAAGAAAAATTGGTGTACATCCCTAAACATGGTAGGCCAGTAAAATCCACTTTGTAGGATTTTTGCTATTGTTTTCCGGGTAGAGAAATGACCTCCACAAGCAAGGGTGTGACAGAAGTTCATAACACTATGTTGCTCGTGTTCTGGAATGCATCTTCGCACAATTTGATCAGCACAATATTTAAACAGATATGGTTCATCCCAGAAAAATGTTCTGACCTTCCTGAAAAACTTTTGTCTATCTGGCTTAGTCCAATGATTGGGAACTGTACCTACAGCTAAATAATTAGCTATGTCAGCGTACCAAGGGGCAGAAGTCAATGTACTCACATGAAGAAGATGTTCATCAGGAAAGTTATCAGGAATGGAACCCTCAGTAAGATCCTGACCTGGGATTCTAGACAGATGGTCAGCTACAACATTTTCTACTCCTTTTTTATCCTTAATTTCTATGTGGAACTCTTGGAGGAGAAGAATCCACCTAATGAGGCGTGGCTTGGTGTTTTGCTTAGTGAGCAGGTATTTCAAAGCAGCGTGATCTGTGTACACAATCACCTTTGAACCTATCAGGTATGACCTAAATTTATCCAATGCAAACACCACAGCCAACAATTCTTTTTCTGTGGTAGTGTAATTTCTCTGGGCTTCATTTAAGGTTCTGCTAGCATAGTAAATGACATGGGGCTTCTTCTCTTTGCTCTGTCCTAACACAGCCCCTATGGCATAATCACTCGCATCACACATTAGTTCAAAAGGTAGAGTCCAGTCAGGAGGTTGTATGATGGGTGCAGTGATAAGTGCATGTTTCAGCTTCTCGAAGGCACTTTGACAATTTGGGGTCCACTCGAATGGAACGTCCTGAGACAACAGACAACACAAAGGTCTTGCTATTGTGCTAAATGAGGCAATAAATCTCCTGTAAAAGCCAGCGTGACCAAGAAAAGATCTAATGTCCTTGACATTTCTAGGGGCTGGAAGCTTCTGAATGGCTTTGACTTTGGCCTTGTCTACTTCTAGACCCCTAGATGAGACTATGTGTCCTAAGACAATGCCTTGGTTAACCATGAAGTGGCATTTCTCCCAATTGAGCACAAGATGAGTCTCCTCACAACGAATCAAAACCTTCTCCAGATTCTTTAAACACAAGTCAAAACTACTTCCATAAACAGAGAAGTCATCCATAAACACCTCCACGATATGTTCAGCCATTTCACTAAAGATACTCATCATACACCTTTGAAAGGTGACAGGAGCGTTACACAACCCAAATGGCATACGTTTATATGCAAATGTTCCAAAAGGGCAGGTGAAGGTTGTTTTCTCTTGATCTTCTAGTGCTACATCAATCTGATTATATCCTGAATATCCATCCAAAAAGCAATAGAATGCTTGACCTGTTATCCTTTCAAGTGTTTGATCCAGAAACGGGAGGGGAAAATGGTCCTTTCTAGTCATGGAGTTGAGTTTTCTATAGTCTATGCACACACGCCAACCTGTTTGGAGGCGGATTGGGACTAACTCATTCTTCTCATTTTTCACCACAGTAACTCCGGACCGTTTAGGAACGACCTGAGTTGGACTAACCCATTTTGAATCAGATATTGGATAAATAATACCTGCATCCAGCAATTTGAGCACCTCTTTTCGAACCACTTCTTTCATATTGGGATTTAGCCTTCTCTGCATTTGCCTCACTGGTTTTGAATTTTCTTCTAAGAAGATCCTATGGGTGCAAATTAGAGGGCTAATTCCATGTAAGTCTGATATGGTCCATCCTAAAGCCTTCTTGTGTGCTCTCAGTACTTCCATCAACTGCACTTCTTGTTGGGTAGTTAGGCTGGAAGAAATGACTACTGGGTATGTCTCTCTTTCTCCTAGAAAAGCATACTTCAACTCATTCAGCAGTGGCTTCTTTTCAGGAATGAGTGGATAACTCACAGAGGTTGATGGTTTATGCAAAGGTTCTACAGGTTCTAGCTTAGGAATCCATTGAGTCAAAGGCATCTCACTTTCCTTTTTGATATCTTCCAAACGATTATCTCCTTTCACAGTTTGAGTGACAAATTCTTTCTCAAAATACTCTTCAGACAGAGTTTGAATCAAATCCACCTCTTCTATCTCACTTTCAGTGTTTTGTTGTTTGGAAATTCTGAAGATATTCATCTCCACAGTCATGTTTCCAAACGATAGTTTCAAAACTCCATTCCTACAGTTAATGATTGCATTGGAAGTTGCTAGGAATGGTCTTCCCGAGATGACTGGAACTGGTGGTTGTGGACCATGATGGGGTTGAGTGTCTAGAACTATAAAGTCTACTGGGAAGTAGAATTTATCCACCTGAACTAAGACATCTTCCACAATACCCCTAGGAACTTTGACTGATCTGTCTGCCAGCTGCAGAGTGACTCTGGTAGGCTTAAGTTCTCCCAAACCCAACTGTTGATAGACACTATAAGGCAATAGGTTGACACTTGCTCCTAAATCTAAGAGTGCCTGGTCAAACTTCTGGCTTCCTATTATACATGAGATGGTTGGACAGCCTGGGTCCTTGTATTTGGGAGGAGTCTTAAATTGCAAAATGGAGCTCACTTGCTCAGTCAGAAATGCTTTTCCATGCAGGTTCACTTTTCTCTTTACAGTGCAAAGATCTTTTAGAAATTTCGCATATGAGGGTGTTTGTTTGATCGCATCCAAGAGTGGAATATTGATCCTTACTTGTTTAAACACCTCATATATGTCAGCATTTTGTTGTTCTTTTTTTGTAACACTCAGTCTTTGAGGAAAAGGAGGTTTAGGATGATATTGACTTTCTCTTTCAATGTTCTTACCTTTTCCATCTTCTTTTTGTTTTTGCTTGTTTTTTTCTTCATTGTTTTCATTTTTTTCTAAGGTTGGCTCCTGTCCTTCTGCTTTCTCTTTCTCAACAACAGTTTGGCTTATCCTAAGATCATTTGGTTTTTCAATCACCTTTCCACTTCTTAGGATAGTTACAGATTGGACTTGTTCATGTGCATTACTTTCACCACTAGAAGATTCCACTTGATTTGTTTGCCTAACCGGGTTAGGGTTGGTTTGTGAAGGGAATCTTCCAGGTTCTCTCACACTTAGTGTTTGGGTCAACTTTGTTATTTGGCTTCTCATATCCTCTACGGCTCTATTTGTTTGCTCTTGATTCTTTGTAAGCTGGGCAACCTGATTGTTGATGCCCGTTTGATTTTGAATGAACTGATGCAAGGTGTCTTCAAAAGATCTCCTGTGAGGAGGTTGGTAGGTATTGGATGAAGAACCTTGATTCTGTTGGAAGGATTGTTGATGTGCAGGGAAGGAGTTTTGAGAATGACTTCCAGCATCATGTCTCCATGAGAAATTGGGGTGATTCCTATTATTGGGATGGTAGGAGTTGTAGTTTTGATTGTTCCCGTAATAGGTTCCACTTTGATTTTGATTCTGTCTTCCCTCAAAATTGTGTGAATTATTGTTATTAGTCTGCCCATACAATACCTCCTTGAAAGCAGGTAGAGTAGGGCATTCTTCAATTGCATGATCCATTGTTTCACACACAGCACATTTCACTTCCACTTGTTTAACAGATTGTACCTTTTTGGGCTCCATATTTTCAACCTTTTTTGTTAAGGCAGTTAGTCTTGCATTTAGATCATCATTCTCACTCAACTGGTATCTACCTCTCGGTTGTGGATTTTCCCTTAGATCAAATGAAGATGTTGGGCCAGCTTCCCAATTTCTTGTATTTTCAGCCAATGTGTCAAAGAAGTGAAACGCTTCTTCTAGAGTTTTCTCATAGAATTCTCCATTACACATTGTAGAAACCAACATTTTTAATTGGGGCGTGAGTGAGTCATAAAAGAAACTGACCACTCGCCATTGCTCAAAGGCATGGTGCGGACAAGTGTGGAGAAGATCTTTGAATCTTTCCCACGCTTGGGCAAAATTTTCACTTGATTTACAGGCGAAGTTCATGATTTGTCTTTGAAGAGTAGCGGTTCTGTTGGCAGGAAAATATTTTTTCAAAAAAGTTGCTTGCATTTCTATCCAAGTTCCTATAGATCTAGGTAGGAGAGTGCCTAACCACATTTTTGCCTTATCTTTCAGTGAGAATGGGAAAAGTTTTAACCTTACAACATCCTCATTTACTGTATGATCCATACAAGTGCTACATACTTCCTCGAATTCCTTCATATGAGTGTATGGATTTTCAGAATCCATACCATGGAATGTGGGCAACAATTGGATTGTGCCAGGTTTGAAATTGAACCTATGGTGATTTATGGGAAGGATGATACACGAGGGTGTTGTCTGTCTTGGAGGGTGAAGGTACTCCCTAAGAGGTATAATCAATTCCTGATCAACAGGTTCAGGGTCACCGTGGTCACTCCCATGTTCAGACATGTTGTTTGGTTGAGCCATAAATGAGTGTGGCAATGAAAACTCAAAATCAGATGGAGTACTTTCTGAATGTAACACTTGTTCAACCACTCTACCGGATCTAAGTCTCATACACCAGACCAAACAGACAGAGAAGAGAAATTAAAGAACAGAAGTAAAAAGAAAAAGGACTAGGGATGATTATTTGGCTTACCTTAATCTCCCCGGCAACGACGCCAAAATTTGCTGCATCGCTCACCCTGCATTTATCACTTTTTGTATTTTTCTTTCACTAATTCAGCTGATTTAGCAACTAATTATGTTCACAGATAGGATGAGGCGTTTAGACTCGCCAGTGCACGAGTGTGATTGTAGCAGAAAAATTATATGTAATTTTTCCGGGCAAGACCGGGTTGACTCACAGGGAGATTACTCATGGAAGGAGATAACCACGCCAGTTCTTTTGATTAACGGAATAATAAAATGAGATAAAACTAAATGTGATATAACTGTAATCTGGAAATGGAGAGATCTTGAGTCAAGACAAATCTGGTGCCAAAACCCAACTGATTCACCATATAGCTTTCTGTGATGTAACTAGCAGCTCAAATAGCTTGGGTTTTCAACCATTAAATGTACTACTGAGATGATGATAACTCTTTGCTCAAGCAACCTCCATACATGACATGGAGACTCTAAGGTAAGAAGCTATCATAAATCAGTGTATAAATAATGTTTTGACAAAATAAATGCTCGGGGCTTGGGTATGAGAACGTTTCCAGGTCAAGCAGCCCCCATACATGGCATGGAGACTCTAAGTTAGGCGTACGAACCAATCCAAGCCTGAGGTTTTCGTTAATAACATTTCCCAAACTACTTTTGCTTTTGTTACTTTGACATATGG
Organism: Diospyros lotus; assembly: GCF_014633365.1. Classification (NCBI taxonomy): domain Eukaryota; kingdom Viridiplantae; phylum Streptophyta; class Magnoliopsida; order Ericales; family Ebenaceae; genus Diospyros; species Diospyros lotus. The sequence continues at coordinate 14,419,846 of NC_068340.1, forward strand.
AGTTCTGTTATATTGACTCATCAGTGGCTTTGGGCACCATCTTTGCCTTAACCCAAGAATCGAATTAGCCACACATCTTCATAGGAAGTGCACGACTAAAACTAATCTCTACAAATGAATACACGATTCGTAAAGGAAATAAACTGAGACAACAGATAAGGACTTGGTAAAATACTGCTGTATTGATTACTGAAACGAACTACAACTTAAAGCAGAAATTAAAATGGACTTGTAATACAGAGCTCAGAATTAGCAAGAACAACTAGAGTAACTGAGGTGTTATTCGCAAAGAAAGAAATACAGACAAGAACAAAAGTAAGAGAAACAGACAAAAGGAAAAAAAAATCTCTACTTTCAAAATGATCTTCTTCTTTCTTGTATTGTTTTTCTTAGTATCTTCTGCACTCGCCAACTTCTGATTCCAAAGAATGTTGGTCCCTTTTTAAGCTTATGGCGCATGGAAGTGGGGACCATTTGTTGAAAAGTTGTTCAAAAAGTTGGTTGAATTTACCTTAGAGCCACCGCGTGTATTTGCGCATGTCAGAATTTTTGTTCGGCTGCTCATTCGAATGACTAGCAGAGACATTCGAATGCGTACTGAGTTTCTTTTGGCTGATCGGGTCATTCAAATGAATTTTAGTCCTATTCGAATGAATTTCATGCTTTACTGTTCCTTACACGGCGATTTTCTCGGTCATTCGAATGTAACAGTACTTTCATTCGAATGAATTTCTAATTTTTCTCTTGACTTCTTCATTGCATTCGGATGACTTGGAGAGCATTCGAATATGGAATTCCTTGGGTTGCTTCTCATTCGAATTACTCAGCCTTCATTCGAATAGATTTCCTTTCTTCTTCAACTTCATTCGAATGACTTGGATTTCATTCGAATATGTCTTCACTGCTTCCAAACGATGTGCTCATCCGAATTTCTTCTCATGCTCGGCTCATTCGAATGACTTGGATTTCATTCGAATATGCACAATCTTATCTAGAGATCTTGATTTTTGTTACTTCTTATTCGAATTAGGCCAAGCTCATCTGAATACATACCCGATATCTTGCATATTCGAATGTCTGAATAATTTATTCGAATGTTTGAGTAGCTCTCTTCTGTTTTGCTTCATATTTGAATACCTTTGAAGACTCATTCGAATGGCTTTGACTTTCATTAGGACACCTTTATTTCTTGACTTTTTATTCCTCTTTCAATCATGCTTTTGGAGAGTATGAGTCATTCTTTCATCTCTTTTCCTTCTTTTGGGCTGCAACAAGCAATTCTGGAGATTTTAAGTCGATCAAATGGATTAGGAGGTAATAAAAACATAACAAATATTTCATTTTTTTAGCATCAATCAATTCCATATATGTGGTTGTTGATTGGTTTTCTAAAATGGCACATTTCATTCCATGTCACAAAACAGATGATGCCTCACATATTGCTGACTTGTTTTTCAGGGAGGTTGTATGATTGCATGGCATGCCAAAGAGTATTGTCTCGGACAGGGATGCAAAGTTCTTAAGCTATTTTTGGAAGACTTTATAGGGTAAGTTAGGAACGAAAATTTTATTTTCTACTACTTGTCATCCACAAACTGATGGTCAAACTGAAGTAGTTAATAGAACTTTATCTACTTTGTTGCGTGCTATAATACAAAAGAACTTGAAAACATAGGAAGAATGTTTGCCGCATGTAGAGTTTGCATATAATAGGAGTGTGCATTCGGCAACTAAGTTTTTGTTAGTGTAGGTGCTCTAGACCCAATCAGATTGGGCATGTTGTACACTGACAATTGTAATCATATTATTATTTGAATAAGGAGTTATTCAAATTCACAAGAAGTCATTCTATTAGTTTCTTGTTATTATTATAATAACCGAATGAAACTAGATAGAAGTCCATATGATGTATACTGAGAATAATCTATAAAGATGTGAGATGATGCATCACAGTTTCTAGACATCATTAAACGTCCCAAGTCATAGCAATGTCAAGAATGGATATTGACAATTGCGGTAAGACTTATATGTGCTATGTTTTTGCTATGTGATAGCAATGGCGGTCTCACACCCATAGGCATGGGGATGCCTAGACAAGTACATAGGTGACCAATGTTAGAGAACATGTCATTGGACATGACTCGCCATGAGAATCCATTTTGGTTATATGTTGATGAAATTCTCATACGAGATGGGTGTAACTAATCCTTGGACTTGAGGTTGTCACGGTCATCTCATAAGAAGACCGGTATGCTCTGACATCATTTTGATAGGCCAAGACAAAGGCTGCACATGGGCGATCGTTGGGTATATCGTGAGGCTTATGGAGATGGGTGCATAGCCAAGATGGGACTCGTCTATCCCTTGATAGAGGATGATGTATCTAAGGCGCCTTCGGTGGATATTCACTTTAAATCCATGGCCATGGTAAAAGAGATCAATAAGGAGTTATTGATTTACTTTCTATTAAGTGAAGATATCTAGAAGAGCCGAAGAAAATTCATGTGATCGTTATCAAGCAACACATCGCCATACTTGAGATCACATAAGATACATTGACGAGAGGATCGAATTACACAGTAACCATGCTCGTGAAAGGTTATTTGCGGATTATGAATCCTTCTAAATAATTGGGTAGGCATGACGCCTTGCTAGAGGCCAATCTTGTCTTATGTGTTCGTACCGACACATTGCCAACATATTCAGAAGCCTAATGAGTCATACGCAATAGGCACGGTCCCTGGCTTAAACTAGGAGAGTGGACGTATGGTTAAGTGGGACACTTCGGTAAGAAGTTTTGCCATCGTAGGTTCTCACGGAAAAAGAACAAATAGACGTAATGACGTCGATATGACGAGGAGTCGTCATAATAGAAAGAGTTTCCTAAAAATGGCAATTGATTAAATTAGGAAGGAGTTTCTAATTTAATAATTTTCTATTTGTTGGGGTGGCAAATAGGAAATAAAATATATTTGGGTTTAAGTTAATATTTAGACTAAATTAGATTTGGGCCAAATATTAAATTAAATATTACATTTGGACTAAATTGGATTTGGGCCAAATATTAAAATAAATATTATATTTGGACTAAATTAGATTTGGGCCAAATATTAAATATTATATTTGGATCAAATTAGATTTGGGCCAAATATTAAATAAAATATATTTGGGCTTGAATTGGATTTGGGCCATAATATTTTATTTAACCTATAAAAGGATCGGGCCATTTAATTATATTTCTAGTTGGACTAGAATAAGCCCACTTAAGATTCTAATTAAATTAGAATTAATGGGCTAGCCCAATCCATTAGGATTTTAGAAACCCTAGGATATTTCCTTATAAATATCCCTTTATGGATTGCCCAAAATTAAGGAGTTTTTGGTGTCATTTTCAAGAGTTGAAAAACGTATTGCCGTTCACTCTTTCCCGTTTCTTTTTCGCATCGATTTGAAACGTGGACGTTCTTTTACCGTCCATACACAAGCCGCGCAAAGGAGAAGGAGCTGGACTCTTATTCCGCTCTCCTTGCCAACGAATGCGTGCCGCGTATCACGAGTTAGAGGTCGGACTATAATACCCGATATTACATGGTATTGAAAATAAATAAGTTTTGACTATTTTGGCAGGGCCTCGGGTGGTCCGGGAAGGCCAAAAGTCAATTTCGAGTAATTTATTAATGAAATTTGCCGAATTGGCGGCTGGGAGTGCCTCGGGACTTGGATGTCCAGGGAAAGGGGCAAGAGATTGATGAGCATCTCGAGATGAGATTAATGACGCTGGAAGCGGTCCGACCGGGAATAATTTTTGAAATAAATTCTGTATAAGCTCGAGTGGGTGCCAATACTGAATGGTTGCAGGGGACCTCCTGGAAGCTGAGGGGACCCTAAGGGTGGTTCGATTTTCTGAGTAAGGCAACCCTTAAGTGTTTCGGGTCAAATAAAGGTCCCGTGCAAGCACAGGGACAAGGTCGGTATTCCCGAGCAGCGGTCGGTTATTAATTTTGATAAATCAAGATTTGGTATAGCTTGATGGTATAATTTAAAGTCTTGGGAGGGTCAAAGAGCAATTATAGAAAAATCTCCAAGTGCAATTATTAATTTTCTCAAGTGCAATTAATGAAAAGTAATGGGGTTAATATGTAATTGTATATATATGTATATGTGTGTAAGTATTGCCCGCGTGAGAGGAAGCTTCAAGGAAGTTTCCTATGAAATGGCCTCTACCATTTTGAAATGGCCGAGTGATGCAAAACGGGAGAAGGCTTGGCCGTGAGAGGCATTGCGCGCACAAAAGAGAGAGAGATCGCGAGAGCGTGAGAGTGAGAGTGAGCTTGCGAGGGAGAGACCAAGAGAGGAGATGGCTGCGCTCTCCATGGAAGAGCAGCCTTAAGCTGCTGTTTGTAGTGACCGAGGGAAGCAAGGCCAATCGGCCATGGGGATGCGAAGAAGCAGCAGCAACCGTCAATGGTGATCGGCGAGGCGCTCGCAACGGAAGGAAGAAACGACTAGGAGCTTGGAGGTCGGCCATGGCAGCCGGCAATTACAGCGAGGCAGAGCAGCGGCGAACATGCGAAGGGTCGCAGTGGAGGCCGACCTCGTAGCAGAACCGGGAGCGACAGTTTTGATAGCTTGAAGAAGCTCCAACGCCGGCGTGGGAAGCTTCAATGGCCGATTATGGCCCTTGGTTTGCAGCGATGGTTGGTCATGCGCAAGCTGGAGGCATGCGCACAGATGGCGGTTCGCGGTGGAGGCTGGCATCGGCGTTGGTTGCGGTGCAGCCAGTCATGGCCAGCGACGACGGCCTGGCCGTGAGCAGCGTTAATGATCGATTGCTGGTGCGCGCCATGGAGAGAGCAGTCGCGCACGTGCCAGAGAAGAAGAAGACGATGAACAGGGAGCAGGTAGAAAATAAAAAGAAAAGAAAAAAAAATAGAAAAGAAATAAAAAGAAAAATATGGAAAAATAGGAAAAATTCCAGAAAAATGAGGGAAAGTTCTGGAAATTAGTTTGGGGCTTGAAGAGCTTGTCAGAAGCTCAAAAATGGAATTTTGGGCGCGAGCGGCAGCTCGGGAGGCAACGTCGGCGTGGGCGTTTCCGAATTTCTCTCCAAATGAGTCGAGGTAAATTAATATTTTTCTTCCCCAGTTAATTGCATTAAGCGAGATAATGTAAAATAGTTATTTGTGGGATTAAACCTTGTGCCGGGGTTGTTTGGAAAATTGTTGATGGATGGTTTTGATGGTGTGTGTGGCGAAGTTGAGGGCATTGGTTTAATGCCAAATGTTGATAGAGTTGGGTTTGTGTATTTGTATCTAGGCTCGACCAAGGAGGCGATGATCCTAGAAGAGCTCGGAATTTGGGCTGGAGTTCGTGCCGAGGCAGAGAGGAGGCTTCGAGCCAGGTAAGGGACAGCCCCATGTGGAGGTGGCCTTGCAAGTTGGTAAATATGCTTGATAATGTTTTTATGTTGCACTGGCATATAGTGGTTATATCTTGTGTGATGCAAGAACTAGTGGACCTGTGGCCATATGGAGGACTAGTGGTGGGGGCTGATAGGTTAATGTCTCAAACCTTAGTAGCTTGTGAGGATGTGTGAGCCTAGCCTCATTTGCATGCATTTGGCATACATAAACATGATTATACTCATATTTACATGCATTGCACCCTTACTGAATCTTTATGACTCATGAGGTTTTACCTCATGTGTAGATGATGCAAGTCCGGATGCAAGCAGGGATGGCGCTGGGAGGCTGTTGTGGCAACTAACTGTGTTGCCCGAGTTATGTATTTTATTATTGCTTGTATGTAGCCAGGGGGCGTTGTGTATGTATACCCTTGTGAGTAAATGTCTGTGTTATTGAGCTTAAATGTATTTAATTGTTGTAATCATCATAATGTGATAGATGATTGCGAGATTGCTTGTTGAATGTGGCATAGTCGGTAAAGCCAAGTTTCAGACCGAGTAAAGATCAGCGAGGTATGTTCTCATAAATCCCCAATACTCAGCGAAATGTTTGTATGCTAGCTTTGTGCCTGGGTCACTTCTGGCTTGCAATGGGGCGAGCTGAAGAGAGGTGAAGCTCACTCGGGTTTCGGGTCTTGGTCCGCTGGATTTTTCTTGTTTGAGTTGGGACCGATTCCTGAGTGGAGCGAAGGGAAGGACGAAGCCTAGTTCCCACCTAGGGCGTTTCCTGTTGAAACATAGTCCAACCCTTCAGTTGTGGTTTGTTGGGTGAGTAATCTGGTCAATTATTTACCGGTGGCACCCGTAAGTGGGAGCGGGTCGTTAAACGGACGCTTGGACGGCTCGAATCCGCGAACGACTCGATAATCTAAAGGTTAGATTTATTTATTTGTATGTAAATGATTTGATTTCGACGTTGATCCAATCGCCAGGATCGGGGTAAGTTCAAAAATTTTGAACTACCCTGTTTGCCCCATAGCGATCATGCTTTACTTTCAGTGGTATCAGAGCCATCGTCGAAATATTTTAATTCCTTACGTGCGGATTCGGTTATGTTATTATTTGTGAAATAATTAAATAATTATTGCGTTTGTATTTTTTGGATTGCAAAACGTTTATGGGTGAAGGGAAAAAGATCGTGTATGACACGAAAAAGGGCGAAACAGGGTTTGGAGTGCATACGGATGCACCGGGGCGTCGAAAGATGTGGCCAAGCGGGGCCCGTGCGTGCTGGGCACAGCCTGGGGCGGCCTGGGCGCGCGCAGGGCCCGGCCAGGCGCGGCCGTGCGCGCGCAGGCGGCCCCAGCCGAGGCCGCACGAGCGCAAGGCGGCCCCAAGTGCGGTCACGCGTGCGCGCAGGGGCCGCAAGCGGCCCGCGCGCACGAATTGAGTGGCCGGGCGCGGGAGCGACCTGCGAGCAGCGCACGGCCCGCGGGTGCGACCCGCGAGGCCGCAGCGGCCCCCGCGCGCGCCAGGCTCGCCCCATGCGCGCCCAGCGCTTGCCAGGCGCGGCCCAGCCGCGCGCCCTTGGCCTTTTTGGGCTGCCAGCCGCCTCCCGGCCCTTCCCGCTCCCTCGGGCTTTGGTTTGACCATTCCCCGGGGTCCACATGAAGCACCCAGGCCGACCCTTCGGTGGCCCAATGTGTTCCGTTCCCTCGGGTGAGGGTCGGCCAAATTGTTTGGCTATTTTTTATTATTTTTATTCGATCCATGAGTGTATGACACTTATGGGCCGTGATTAAAATTGGGTCAGGGCTGTTAATTGGATTATTCATTAATTATTGGGCTGCTAGTGTATGTTTGACATGCATTGGTTGATCCAAAGCCTGTTGAGCCTTGTTAGTTAGACTAATGGATGGAGCCCAAGCCCAACACAATTAAAACAAGTTTGTTTTTTCAAAATTATACAAATTTTCAATTTATTGAAAGCGTTTCATTAAGATTGAAATAGATGCGACAATTAATTAACATAATCTAAATGAATCAATGTGATTGATTGCATGGGTGTATGGTATGGATCGAGTCGACCATTTATTTTATGTTGGGAATGAATGTTTGTAAATTTGGTTTTTGAAATAGGGCCTACGTGTCCTGCCTCTCTTATACTCTGATGTACATTCTCTTCTCATCTCACTCCCCCCGAATGTAACTCGGGGTTTCTGATTCTATGTAATGTATGTAGAATAGAATAAAGTAGTTATAGTTGTAGTTTGTATGAAGAGCAAGAGATGGAGCTAAATTGAAGACAAGATTCGAAGACCAATAAAGGCTTGGAGAATGTGCTTGAGAAGCAAGATGTGATTCTTCACCTAGGTTTGACCCGCTAGCTTCCCTTCTATGGCTCGAGGGGGCTAGTTGTAGTTATCCATACCATACATCGGTTTGAGTCGTTTATTATGCATTATTAATTTGATTAATTGCATGTGATGAGACCTAAATAAATAAATAATAAATCCCTCATTAATATTAAGCCAACTTGCCTTCCATCATTATGAAGCATTAGGTTTCTAGCTGACACTTGATTTGTTGAGTCACTCAAGGTCATGTGTCACCTATGATTCCTATGCTTCATGGGCCATGAGATGTCCCTGAATGATGGGTTCGACTTAACTAGAAAGGTGGGGTTTGTTGAGTCACTCAAGGCCTTACTGAGTATAGAGGCAAAGATTGGGAGTCACATAAGATGTGTTTGGCAAGGAGTTGTCAACCCAATGAATTTAGGAGTTGCATGGAGATGCAATTGGTAGAAAGTACCTACCTAATCGATCTTAGCACAATTTGTTGAGTCACTCAAGGTTGTGCGAAGGGAGATGGGATCCTAGCCTACTAGGAAATCTTCCAACGGGACTTCCCGAGTTATGTCTTGAGGGTGGCAAACTCGTAGAAAATAGTGGGAGCAATCATAAAATGTTACTTCTTGCAATTTATGATTTCGTAATTCGATATGATTATAATAATATCTCTATTCAGTTGTTGATCCAGAATGTCTGGAAACATATCGATAAGATCGATACTCGAGGGCAATAATACCTTCAACGAGACTAATTTTTATGACTGGGAGATCATCTTGAGGATAGTCCTCACGTATGATAAGATTCTTTATGTGATAAAGAGCTATCTTCTTACGAAGCCACCAGTTAAAGAAATAATAGCACATTAGGCTTAGACGATGCACAAGAGTGATATGATCATCACTTGGTGTATCATCTTGGCTGCCATGACCCCGAAACATAGGTCGCCACATAAGAGTTATGATGCCTATGAGATCATGGCTAGGCTCAAGGATCATCTGTTGAGAAGCATGTCATGGAGATGATATGTTTTATCAATAGGTTGCTAGAGCTAAACTTGGGTATGGATGCTGAAACTTACCTTAGATTTGCTGCTATAGTCCCTCCCTAAAAGTTATGGAAAAGACTCTTAGAGAGTGGTTGTCCATACTAAGGGAGACCGAACCTAAAATTGATTATAGGTTAAGGGAAGTGTTCTCTTAGTTGAAGGGCCCAAGGCGCACAGGGGCAAACCCAAGAGTAAGAAAGCCAAAAGGAAGAAAAGTTCTTCCATAGCGCAATCTGGAAAAGTCCAGAAGACCAAAACCTAAAAGGGTAAATAGGATGCGATCTATTTCCACTATGATAAACCGAGAGGTGTAGAGTAAGAAGAGTTCTACTCAAGGCACTTCAGGTATTTATGTTATTGGAATTAATCTATCTACTTCTGATTAGTCCACATGAGCATTAGATACTGGATCTAGTACTCATATTTACACTTTTGTGCATGGGCTTAGGAGTACGAGGAGATTAATAATAGGAGAAGTGTACCTACACGTGGTAAATGGATCAAAATTTGCTTCATTAATTGTAGAGACCTATTTATTAACATTGCCCATAGGGCTTGTATTGGAGTTACATAACTGTTACTACAATCCTAGTTTGTCTAGGAATATAATTTCTAATGCTTGTTTGACAAGGATGGATATTCATTTTTATTTAAGGACAATAGTTGTTCGTTTTATGAAAATGAGTTGTTTTATGGTAAAGCAACAATACGTAATGGTTTGTATGTCCTTGATGTTGATACTCCTATCAATAACATAAATATTAAGCGACTTAAATCAGTTGATTTAAATAGCACTTATTTATGGCATTGTTGCCTTGGCCATATAAATGAGACCCGCACATCCAACTTGTATAAAGCTGGATATCTTGGCACATTTGATTATGAATCATATGGTGCTTGCGAATCTTGTTTACTTGGCAAGATGACTAAGTCTCTTTTTAAAGTAAAGAGAGGCTACATAAGTGCTAGGGTTTGTGCACATTGATGTGTGTGGACCCATGTCCATCCAAGCTAGAGGTGGATATGTCTACTTTAGAACCTTTACTGATGATATATCATGTTTTGGTTATGTGTATCTTATGAGACACAAATCTGAGGCTTTTGAAAAGTTCAAAGAATTCAGATTTGAAGTAGAGAAATGAACTGGGAAAAGTATCAAAGTACTTCGATCAGATCGAGATGGTGAATACTTGAACAGTGAGTTTCTAAATCATCTAAAGTAGAATGGGATTCTCTTACAATGGACTCCAATTGGAACACCAGTGTTGAATGGTGTGTCTAAAGGAGGAATAGGACCTTGTTGGACATGGTCTGGTCCATGATGAGTCGCGCTAAACTCCCTATTTCATTTTGGGGATACGCACTCCTCACCGCGATCTTTGTTTTGAATAGGGTTCCAAGTAAATCAGTTACTCAGACTCCATATAAGATATGGAAAGGAAAGAAGCCAAATTTGTCTTTCCTTAAGATTTGGGGTTGTCAAATTTATGTTAAACGTGTTGACAGTAATAAGCTACAACCCAAATGGATGAGATATCTGTTTGTGGGATATCCAAATGGATATTACTTTTACCACCCATATGAACAAAAGGTGTTTTGTTGCCAAGCATGTGGTATTCCTTGAGAAGGAATTCTTAGATGCTGGGCTAGTGGGAGGAATGTTAAGCTCGAATAAGATTCGAGGCGAACCACAAGCAAATACTCTCCTCCAGGAACCCGAGAAAGGTCAGACACAAGAAGTTGTGTCAACTCCCCAACCTTCTACACAAGAACCTCATAGGTCGATGAGGGTTCGTCGCGAGCAAGAGAGATATGGATTTCTCATCTCAGCACATGGAGATGTGCTTCTAGCTGAGAACGATGAGCCTACTACCTATGATGAGGCAATGTTTGACATTGACTCTGGGTTATGGAAGATGGATGACAAAACAGCTTTCCTTAAAGGAAACCTGGTCGAGGATGTGTATATGACACAGTTTGACGGCTTTGTTACTCATAAACATGAAAATAAGATTTGCAACTTGTAAAAGTCCATTCATGGACTAAGGAAAGCATCCCGGAGTTAGAATCAATGTTTTGATGAAAATATCAAAAAGTTTGATTTTTCACAAAAGGGAAGTTGATCCTTGTGTTTACAAGAAGGTTAGTGGGAGCGTGGTGGTCCTTTTAGTCCTATCTGTGGACAATATATTGCTCATAGGGAATGGTGTTCCCATGATGCAATTAGTTAAAATATGGCTTTCGAAATATTTTCTCCATGAAGGATTTGGGAGAAGCAGCCTATATTCTGGGAATAAGGATCTATAGAGATAGATCTAGGAGGTTGCTAGCACTCTCCCATAGCGCGTACATTGACAGGGTGTTAAAGAGGTTTAGCATGGAAGATTCTAGGAAGAGAAGTCTTCCCATGTCACATGGAATACATCTCTCCAAGGCTATGTGTTCGAAGACACAAGATGAGAGAGATAAGATGAGTCGAGCACCATATGCCTTGGCTATTGGCTCGACCATGTATGCCATGTTATGTATGAGGCCTGATATCGCATATACTTTGAGCATATGTAGTAGATATCAAGCTGATCCAGGTTAGAAACACTGGATTGCTGCGAAAACTATTCTTAAGTACCTGTGAAGCACTAAAGAGATATTTTTTTTTTTTTTCCATATGGAGAATGAGAGCATACCATGAAGGGGTTCATGGATGCTAGTTTCCAATTCGACCATGATGATTTTAAATCATGTATAGTCAAAATTCATATTCTGCCTATATGGCTGGGCCATTAGTTGGAAGAGTTCCAACAAGAGATAATGGCAGATTCAACAACTGAAGTCGAATACATAACAACCTTCGAAACAGCTAAGAAGGTTGTATGGATCCGTAAGTTCATTGATGAACTTAAAGTGGTGTCCAGTATTGTTGATCCAATAACAGTTATTGGGATAACAATGGAGCCATCGCGTAAGCGAAGGAACTACGGTCTCATCAACGGACCAAATTTGTATTGCGGCATCACCATATGATAATGGAGATTATCAGCTGAGGTGACATATGTAGAGAAAGTATCGACGGGTGACAACGTCGTAAATCCATTGACTAAAGCTCTGTCCCACGAGAAACATGAAAGTCATGTTCGATCATCAGGTATAAGATACATGAATGATTGGCTCTAGTGCAAGTGGGAGGTTGTTAGTGTAGGTGCTCTAGACCCAATCAGATTGGGCATGTTGTACACTGACAATTGTAATCATGTTATTACTTGAATAAGGAGTTATTCAAATTCATAAGAAGTCATTCTATTAGTTTCTTGTTATTATTGTAATAACCGAATGAAACTAGATAGAAGTCCATATGATGTATACTGAGAATAATCTATAAAGATGTGAGATGATGCATCACAGTTTCTAGACATCATTAAACGTCCCAAGTCGTAGCAATGTCAAGAATGGATATTGACAATTGCGGTAAGACTTGTATGTGTTATGTTTTTGCTATGTGATAGCAATGGGGGTCTCACACCCATAGGCATGGGGATGCCTAGACAAGTACATAGGTGACCAATGTTGGAGAACGTGTCACTGGACATGACTCCCCATGAGAATCCATTTTGGTTATATGTTGATGGAATTCTCATACGAGATGGGTGTAACTAATCCTTGGACTTGAGGTTGTCACGGTCATCTCATAAGAAGACCGGTATGCTTTGACATCGTTTCGATGGGCCTAGACAAAGGCTGCACGTGGGCGATCGTTGGGTATATCGTGAGGCTTATGGAGATGAGTGCATAGCCAAGATGGGACTCGTCTATCCCTTGATAGAGGATGATGTATCTAAGGCACCTTCGGTGGATATTCACTTTAAATCCATGGCCATGGTAAAAGAGATCAATAAGGAGTTATTGATTTACTTTCTATTAAGTGAAGATATCTAGAAGACCGAAGAAAATTCATGTGATCGTTATCAAGCAACACATCGCCATACTTGAGATCACATAAGATACATTGACGAGAGGATCGAATTACACGGTAACCATGCTCGTGAAAGGTTATTTGCGGATTATGAATCCTTCTGAATAATTGGGTAGGCACGACGCCTTGCTAGAGGCCAATCTTGTCTTATGTGTTCGTACCGACACATTACCAACATATTCGAAAGCCTAATGAGTCATACGCAATAGGCACAGTCCCTGGCTTAAACTAGGAGAGTGGACGTATGGTTAAGTGGGACACTTCGGCAAGAAGTTTTGCCATCGTAGGTTTTCACAGAAAAAGAACAAATAGACGTAATGACGTCGATATGATGAGGAGTCGTCATAATGGAAAGAGTTTCCTAAAAATGACAATTGATTAAATTAGGAAGGAGTTTCTAATTTAATAATTTTCTATTTGTTGGGGTGGCAAATAAGAAATAAAATATATTTGGGCTTAAGTTAATATTTGGATTAAATTAGATTTGGGCCAAATATTAAATTAAATATTATATTTGGACTAAATTGGATTTGGGCCAAATATTAAAATAAATATTATATTTAGACTAAATTAGATTTGGGCCAAATATAAAATATTATATTTGGACCAAATTAGATTTGGGCCAAATATTAAATAAAATATATTTGGACTTGAATTAGATTTGGGCCATAATATTTTATTTAACCTATAAAAGGATTGAGCCATTTAATTATATTTCTAGTTGGACTAGAATAAGCCCACTTAAGATTCTAATTAAATTAGAATTAATGGGCTAGCCCAATCCATTAGGGTTTTAGAAACCCTAGGATATTTCCTTATAAATATCCCTTTATAGATTACCCAAAATTAAGGAGTTTTTGGTGTCATTTTTCAAGAGTTGAAAAACGTATTGCCGTTCACTCTTTCCCGTTTCTTTTGGCATCGATTTGAAACGTGGGCGTTCTTTTACCGTCCATACACAAGCTGCGTAAAGGAGAAGGAGCTAGCACTCCTATTCCGCTCTCCTTGCCAACGGACGCTTGCCGCGTATCACGAGTTAGAGGCCGGACACTTGGACAGCTCGAATCCGCAAACGACTTGATAATCTAAAGGTTAAATTTATTTATTTGTATGTGAATGATTTGATTTCGACGTTGATCCAATCGCCAGGATCGGGGTAAGTTCAAAAATTTTGAACTACGCTGTTTGCCCCGTAGCGATCATGCTTTACTTTCAGTTTTCACCTTTTGAAGTGGTGTATGGTTTTAATCCTTTAACTTCTTTGGATTTAACTCCTTTACCTATGGATGAGCATGTTAATTTAGATGGAAAGAAGAAATCTGACTTTGTTAGGCACATCCATGAAAAGGCTCGCCAAAACATTGAAAGGAGGACAGAACAATATGTTAACCAAGCTAATAAGGGGCGCAAGAAAGTTTTATTTGAGCCAGGTGATTGGGTTTGGTTACATATGAGGAAAGAATGTTTTCCCGTTCAAAGGCATTCAAAACTGCTTCCAAGGGGAGATGGACCATTTCAAGTACTTGAAAGGATCAATGATAATGCTTACAAATTAGACCTCCCAGGTGAGTATAATGTCAATGTCAGCTTTAATGTTGTTGATTTGTCTCCATTTGATGTAGGTGACGATTTGAGGACAAATCCTTTCCAAGAGAGGGGGAATGATGCAAGTCACGTAGCTAAAACCCAATAAGACTCGTTAAGCATCCATGGAGGTCCAATGACAAGGGCAAGAACCAAGAAAATTACAAGAGCATTAAAGGGCTAATTGAACACATCTCAAATTCAAGCATTGTTTAAGATTCTAATATGCCTGAATTAAGTATTCAAGATAGTTAATGCTTTGTAAATGTTATCCAAGTCTTTGAAAGTAATCTGGGTTGATTGATTGATTGATTGAGAAGATTTGGGATTGATAAGATTGCAAGATTTGAGAATGGTTGATTGATTGAGAAGATTTGCAAGATTGCAAGATTTAGGGTTGATTGATTGATTGACAAGATTTGCAAGATTTGGGTATGATTGATTGATTGATAAGATTTGTAAGATTTGAGGATGATTGATTGATAAGATCTAGCCGCATAAAAAGGAATGGTTGAATTTTTGACCACTTCCCTTATTTCCTACTTTGTTTATCTTTTCTATTTTAGATAATTCTTATTTCTTTATTAGAAGATTATGCTATTTCCTTCTTGTAATCAATTCCTACTATGCCTAAGATTTGATTTATTACCTTATAGTATATAAGCAAATGTAACCCGAGAGGAATTTAGTTTTTGGATAATATTATTAGTGAGAGTTTTCTCTTTGGTTCTTCAACGAATTACTTTGAACTTATCAAGATTTCATCTTGTGGCGTTCATCCTTGACTTATCACTCACAACTCTTCTCATCTATCTTGAGTGTGGCATCAACCCTAACCTTCTTATACCTTTGGTTCTTATCTCTTTATAGATAACGGGTCAAGGTCCTTTGTTTTGTTTATTACAAATCTATTTTAGAATGATCCTTGGCAAAGGAACCATTTTTGATCGTTGGGTCTCACCTTCCTTCGTGAGGTTCACATTAGGATAGTGGCTGCACTCCTCACCCTACAATTTAAATAGCCTTAATCAGTTTTGGATGTTCAGTGTTGAAATGGTGAGGAGGTTTAAACTCACCAGTGTGTGAGTGTAGTTGTAGCACAAATATAAATTCCGGACAAGTCCGGGTTGATTCACTGGGAGGTTTATTTAACAAAAGAATGGTTCATTCAGGTTGATTTATCCAAAGAGAGCTAAGTTTTCCTGATTGTGAAAAGGTTTTTTTTGAATATTAAAAAGGTCTTGGGTTGAGGCGAGTTCAGAACCAATGCCTTATAAATCTCTTATAGTAATTTAAACAGCAATATTAATCTGAAATAAACAGAGGATCGTTTCGTAGTTATAATTCAAGATAAAAATGATTCTTAGCTAAGCAACCCTCATACATGATATGATGGTTCTGGGTTAAGATATCACTGTAAATTTTATTATACTAGAGACTATGATTTGATCGTCTGAGCTTGGGTATATCTCATCTCCAATTCTAGCAACTTCATACATGGCATGAGAGTTCTAAGTTAGGATGATGACCCAATCCAAACTCACAAAATCATTTATACACTCAACTTGAGTTTAACTCAGATAAATCTTGCATTCATCGAGGTTTGGCTTATCTTGAGATTCAAGAACATTGGACACTGTCCTTGCCTTAACCCAAGATTAGGTTTAGCTACTCATTTCCATTTAAAATAAATTGGCAGGAATTTAAATAACGGGAATTAAAAGACAGTATTTAAAAGACACTTTTTTTAACCGACCATATAGGCGGTATATAATTTAAAGACAATAATTGAAAGACTATTTTGACCGACCATATAGGCGGTATATAATTGAAAGATAATAATTGAAATTGCAAGAATTTAAAGGCAGAAATTAACCGACCATTTAGGCGGTGGATAATAAAGTAACAATAAATGACATAAGAATTTAAATAAGAAAAAGAAGAAGTAAGATTTGCAAGAGAAAATAAAAGAGAACAAGAGCAATTAAAACAACTAAAATTTCATTCTAGAATAATCATGTCTTACAAGTGCACCTAAGTGCTCTATTTATAGGCTAAAAGATGTAATGGAAACCACTTAATTATATAATTTAATAATACAAAATATCTAATTGATGATGTAAGCAATGATGTCATTCCAACCCATGATGTAAGCGATGATGTCATCTCAACCATGATGTAAGCGATGATGTCATCTCAACCATGATGTAAGCGATGATGTCATCCTATTTGTGGGACTTGGGCTTTTCATATTTTTGGGCTTGGGCCTTCTTTATGTTGGGCTTGGGCCTTTCTTATGTTGGGCTTGAGCTTGGGCTTGGACCTTTCTTATGTTGGATTCTATTTGATAGTTGGGCCAAGTGCAATTGAAACATCCTCTAGCCTCCATAATTGGCCTTTGAATTTGAGCAATAAAAATGGGTAATCCAACATCTTAGATTTATGCCCCTAATTAATTGTAGAAGATAGCTTCCTTGCTTCATCCTATAATAATATATAATGCAAATAATTATTTATTTTAAGCATAATTATAAAGCCAAAATAGGGATATAATTCATTAGGATATAAGAAATATTGACCCTTATCAGATAGCTTACGAACAGGGGCCTTCAAGCCAAGCTCTCAATGTGCTGGGTCCTTTGGGCCAGTTACCTATGTCACTGGTCCCTTGGGCTTAATCCTGCTTGCCCATGCTCTCGGTCCATCAAGTTCGGGCTGGGCTGGCGATGAGCCGGCGCCCTCTCAATTGATGTGTGATCTGAGGTTGAGTTGTGGGGTTGTGATGATGCCGAGGCCAATTGTAATACCCGGTATTATATGGTGTTGGAAAAATAGGAATTCCAGTAATTTTAAAGGACCTTGGGTGGTCCGGAGAGCCCAAGAAGTGAATTTTAAGAAATTGATTAACAAAATTACTGAATGACAGTAGGGAATACCCCGAGACTTGGATGTCCAAGGAAGAGGGCATGAGATTCATGAGCGTCTTGAGGTGAGGTTAATGATGTTAGAAGCGATCAGAACGAGAATAATTTTTGAAATAATTTTTGTATAATCTCGAATGGGTGTCGATACAGAATGGTCATAGGGGACTTCTGGGAAGTTGAGGGGACCCTAGGGGTGGTCTGATTTTGTGAGTAAGGCAACCCTGAAGTGTTTTCGGGTGGAATAAAAGTCCCGTGTAATCGTAGGGATGAAATCAATATTCCCAAGTAGATGCCGATTATTAATTTTGAGAAAATCAAGATTTGTTGTGGTTTAAGGATAATTAAATTAAGCCAAGAGGCCCAAGAACAATTATAAAAAATTTACAATGCAATTAAAATTCCTTAAGTGTAATTATAGAAAATTGGAGGGATTAATGTGTAATTTAAGTGTGTGTATATATATATATAAGTGTGTGCGTGCAAGCTTGCTACCCAAGCTTGCAACAGTGCCCTATTTCTCTAATTTTGAAATTAGAAAGTGAGAAGTAGAGAGAGGGGAGAGGGCTCTGGAGTAAGAGGCTAAGAGATTGAGAGAGATTGTGAGGGAGATGGTCGATCGGTGCTGGCTAGGGTGACTAGCAATAAAGGCAACGCTGAGCAGCGACCATGGCTACTCGGCGATGGCAGTTGCGAGCGGCATTACCGACAATGGATGGAGGGGTAGCAGCAGTAGGGAGGTGATCGGTGGCAGTTTCCAGTGGCCGAAGGCGCTCGGAGTCGGTGACGGTGACTAGAGGCTACAACCATGCTTGGGGCAGCGACGATCGGCCATGGTAGCATGCTGTTGCGGCTGTTGTGCGTGAGAGGTTGGGCCGCGGTGGATCGCGCTTGAGGCGGTGATGGGTTATAGCTCGGGTAACGACAGGTAGCTAGCGGAGGTGAGCTGGCAAGAGGCAGCGACAGCGATGGCCAGTGGCGGCTGGTGCACAGGAGCTTGCACGAAAGAAGAAGAAACGCAGGGAAGAAGATGAAGAGAAAAGAAAATAAAAAGAAATAAAATATGGAAAAATAAAGGAAAAATAGCCGAAAAATTGGAGAAAATTTTGAAAATTATTTTGGGCTCGAGAAGCATGCCGGAGGCTCAAAAAATGGGGTTTTGAGCGCAAGGCAGCATCCCATGGGGCAATGCCAGTGTGAGCGTTTAGCCGGTTTCCACCTCCAGATTCGATGAGGTAAATTAATTTAATTCTTTTCTAGTTATTTGCATTATGTGAGATGATGTAATGTGAAGGGATGGTTGGATTAAACCCTCGATTGGGGTTGGTTGGAAGTTATTGATGGGTGGGTTAGTTGTGTATGGAAAAAACATAAACCCTGGTTTAATTTTTGATGTTGTTGGGTTTTAGTGTGGAAAAAATATAAGTCCTGGATTAAATGTCTGATGTGATTAGGATGCATGGTTGCATCTAGGTTCGATCGGGGAGACGGTGATCCTAGAAGAGTTTGGAGTTCAGGCGGGCATTTTTGCTCTTGACAGGAGAGTCTTCGAGCCAGGTAAGGGATGACCCCAATGGGGGTGGTCTTGCATGCATTTGTAAATATTTTTCTTATGAGTTGCATGTAGTGGTTAACACTTGCATGATATGAGTTCTAGTGTACCTATGACCATATCGAGGACTAGTGTTGTGGGAAGGGTTGGTTAATGCCTTAACCTATGGAGGTTATGAGGGCATGGAAGACTACCCATGTTGCATTGCATTTTTGCATTACATGCTCTCTCATGATTCATTTACTTATTCATTGCACCCTTACTGAGTCTTTATGACTCATGAGGTTTTACCTCATGTTGTAGATATTGCAAGTCTAGATGCAAGCAAGGATGATGTCGGGAGGATGATGTGGCGACTAGCATTGTCGTTCGAGTTTGTATGTGGTATATATTCATATATGTATTCATGTGATTGAATAAAAATGTTGTTGAGCGCTAGAAGGATCTAGTTGTTGTAATCATCATAGTGTGATAGGTGATTGTGAGATTGCTTGATGTATATGGCTTTAGTTGGTGGAGTCAAGTTTCAGATCAGGTAAGGATCGAAAAGGTATGTTCCCATAAATCCCCAGTACTCAGCGGATGTTTGATGTGCTAGTTTTATGCATGGGTCACCTTTGGCTTGTTGTGAGACGAGCTAAAGAAAGATGAAGCTCACTCGGGTTTTGGGTTCCATCCGCTGTGCTTCTTTATTTGTTTTGGGACTGATTCCTTGAGTGGAGCGAAGAGAAGAACAAAGCCTAGTCCCTACCTAGGGTGTTTCTTGTTGAAACATAGTCTTTTTCCTTAGTTAATGGCTTGGTGTGTGAGTAATCTGATTGATGCTCAAAAATGTTAAAATTTTATTATATTTATACCCCTAGTTTAATCTTAAAATTAGTTTTAATTAAATATTTATATGCAATTTGTGGTTACATGTAGGTTTAAAAAATTAATATAAAAATATATATATAAAATAAATAATAATAATAAAATAAATATAATATAATATATCATAATATATATAAATATAATACCTATATAAATATAAAACATATATATATCTTATAAGTGCATGCATGAAGCATATATATAATATAATAAATAAGCATATAATATATATAATATTATTATAATGTCTTGGCAGCCATGCGTGAAGCTCAATCTGATAAAGCCAACATTCATTTGGATGCTTCACAACCCATTCGGATGGATGAAGTCCAAGTACTGTTGAAGATCAAACTCATTCGAATGACTCGTCCCTCGTCCGGATGTGCTCTCTCCAAATTGTTCAACGCTATTTCCAACACCATCATCAGAATCCCTTTTTGAAGATTTTGTCAAAGCACGCGCAAATGACCGTGGTGGCACACGACGTAATTTCTTCTTTGACTAGGGCCATTTGCAGAGTATATACATATATATATATTTATCGTCTGCTTCAAGAAAAAGAGATCCCCATCTGCCATTTTAACTAGAATAAGGGGAAAAGCACACTATTCTATTCCTTTCTTTTTATTCTTGAATTCCAGTAGTTTTTTTTTGTTTCTTCATATTGTTCCAGTGTTCTTCATTTCAGTTACTTACATTCTGCAGTTTTCCTTTCTGTTCTTTTCATTCTGTAACTTTAATTCATTGTTCATCTACATTTCTCTAATTTCAATTTCAGTATTTACATTCCAGAACTTTAGTTCTTGTCTCTTTAATTTTTTCTTTGGAGATGTGTGGCTAAGCTTAAACTTGGGCCAAGGCGAGGACAGTGTCCAATGCCATAGATTTCCCAAGATAGCCGAACTTCAAATGCATTACCAGAAACCTGATTTAATTTGAGTATTGCGCGTTCATTGAATTTTTGAATTTGGAGTGGAGCATAAGCCAAACTTAGAGTTTCCATGCCATGTATGGAGGTTACTTAAACTGGAGATGCTATCATACCCGAATCCAAATGGGTTATCTGATTATTGCATATTAACTGTATTTTAATTTATGGTAGTTGCTTAATGTAGAATCTCTCATGCCATGTATGGAGATTGCTAGACCAAGAACTCTCATCATCTTGAGATGCATTTTAATATCAAAACCTCAAATTAATTCAGACATATTTTTTTTTGGTACCTATCTATCTGTTGGGAAGTTATGGAATTGACACTGAACATTGCCTTAACTCAAGACTTCTTACAGTTATAGTACTTCATTTTTGTTCACTTAAAATCAAATGAATTGGCCTGACAACCCAATTTATATCGTGGCTCTATTTTCATTTTATTAACGATCTCCCAGTGAATCGACCTGGACTTTCCCAGAAAATTAAATTGTGCTACAGCGCACACTCGTACACTGGCGAGTATAAACGCCTTGTGCCTGCATGCTTGTTTCTTCTTTGTTTATTTTTGTATGTGTTTGTTTGAAATAAATGCACAAGGTTAAGCGCAGCCAATTTTGGCGCCGTTGCCGAGGAGATCGGTGATGGAATTAGTGTTGCGAAAAAAAAATACAGTAACTTAGTTTATGTTAATTATGTTATTATGTTATTAATACATGAGACATAGGTTAGGTAAGATTCATTGTTAGAATTCTTATCTGCATTTTAATGTTCTGATTCCATCAAGTCTCAGTATTTTGATTACATGTCTGTGTTTGGAAATTCTTTTGGTTATCATGATCCCATTGAGCAAACTATTTCTAGACCCTTTGAGGATTACCCAAACCTTCCTAGGCAACCAATTCCACCCTACACCACACTTCCTATTGTTCCCCATGATTTTAATGACGACCCTAGTGCGACATTGGATTATTTAACTCGGAAGGTGGAGTGGTTGGAATTTCAGAATTTTCAAAATTTAAGTGAGGTTAGATGCTTGGTGTGCAAGTCTTTAAATCATCAAACAGATGATTATCCTACCATACCTGTTCTTAAAAGATTTCTGAAGGGGCAACCATCTAATTTTCAATCACACCACAGTGAGGAGAGGTTTCCTTTTAACCATTTGAATCATCCATGGAACAATGACTCTGTGTTCCAATCTCATGAACCTTTTCCTCCATCACCTCACCAATTTGAATTAGAGCAAGGGTTTGCATCTGATGTTTATCAGTCTCCATATGAGAAATCTTTAGAGGATACCCTTCAGGAGTTCATGGAAGGTCAAAAAGTTTTTGAGCAAATGGCCGAACTTCAAGAACAAACCATTAGGGCCACAAGTGACATTTTAGAACAATTGACCTTGTTAACACAGTCCTTGAGCATAAGTGATCCGGGTGAGTTTCCAACCCAACCTAATCAAGATTCTATAGGTCAATGTGTTTGGGAGGAACTTTCGTCTAGTGATACCATTTTAGAAGAAGAAGTCTGGGAGGAGGATGAGGATAAGATCCAGAAGTTGAAATGTCAAGATGACATAGGTCTATCCACATTTGAGCCTAACTTTTTGTCCTTTAGGTTGGTCTATGTAGGGGATCAAATTAAATCAGACATGTGTGAGGTGTTTGTGCAAATTAATATTCCATATTCTGATGTAATAGATCCAACACCTCTGAATGAAACATTTTCAAAAGATGGTCATGCTTTTATAAGAAAAATCCAATTGCATCATTTTGAAAATAATGTTATAAGTGGTTTAAAGCATGTAATCATTGCTGTGATTCGAAGTGCAACCACTTATTTGATCCTTAACTGGAAGAAGAGGAAAAAGCAATAGAAAAAAAAAAGAAAAGAATAAAAGGCTATTAGTTCTGCCTTCATGTAGTTGTTTTTGATTTTGAATGTGTGTTTTTTTTGTTAGAGAGTTCTTTTGTAAGTTTGGCATTCCGCTTTAACATTCACTAGTTTATGCTTCTTCTTTTTTAGTTCAGTTTTTGAAATCCACAATGAGCATATGGATCTTTTCTGCATTGAAGACACCAGGTAATCCTAATCTCAACTTTTTATTGTGTCTAAGCATATTTCACCATCTAGGTATTCCTAATTTTTATGTGTTATTGTGTTTAAGAACAATACATAATCCAAGTTGGGGGGTGAGGTATAATTGATTCATGTTTAATTGTGATTGTTTGTTTGATTTATTCTTAATGAAAATTAAAAAAATAAAATAAATATATATATATATTTGCTATTTACTGGTGTTTGATTTGTTTATTTTGCTTAATATTATGAGTCTTTGTTAATTAGGCTTCAAGAGTTCCAATATTTAAAAAAAAAAAAATGCGACCCTATTTCGTGTTTACCCATGAGCATGCTTGACTCTATTTTGATTTTGTTTAATTGTGTGGTCGTGTTATTTAAAAAAAAATGTATAATAATAATAATAATTAAAAAAATAGTTTTTCTTTAATTTTGTTTGTGTGACTTTCTGTTTGTGTTATAAAAACATTCGAATGCAAGTTTTTGTTTATGTGTTTTGTTTCTATTTGAGTTTCTGTTTATGTTATATAATAATAAATAAAAAGAAAAAAAATATTTTCGTTGTGTTTTAGTGTCTCAATTTGAGTGTTTAATTTTATTTGTTTATGTGTTTTTCTGTTTGTGTTATGTAAAAAAAAAAAAATTAAAAAAAAAAAATTTTGGCTGACATTCGAATAAGTTGCTGCTACATTCGAATGACTCAAAAAAAACAAGAAGGAAATGTACAGAAAAAGAAAAACCATTCAAATGTCCTCATTTTCATTCGAATGTGCATGAAATTCATTCGAATAAAAGTACTGTTGCATTCGAATAACCTATACAAATCCTTCACAAATTGAGTTACTATTTAAAATTCATTCGAATGAATTTTGTTCTCATTCGAATGATAATCCTAAAATATATATATATATATTAAATAAAAAAAAACTAAAAAAATATATTTGAAAATTAAAAAAAAAAAAATTAATTATTGAGAAAATACATTCGAATGTTGTCCTTAGCATTCGAATGCATCTCTTAAAATAAAAAAAAAATTAAAAAAAATTAATTAAATATAATTTAAAAAAAAAACAACACATTCAAATGATATCACTGTTTCATTCGAATGGCTTATGAAAACTCTTTACAAATTGAATTACTATTTGAAATTCATTCGAATGATTTAAAAATAATAATAATAATAATAAATAAATTAAGATAAAAATAAAAAAATAAAAAATAATAAATAATAAATAAATTAAAAAAAAAAAGTTTGAACAAATGCATTCGAATGTTGTCTCTACCATTCGAATGCATCACTTAAAATTAAAAATATTAAAAAATAATATTAAAATAATAAAAAAAAAATAAAAAATATTTTTAAAATATTAAAAAAAATCAATTTGAATGTTATTCCTGTAGCAAATGAAATACTTAAAAAAATTTTAAAAACTAATTAAATAAATAAATAAAATATTTTAAAAAAATAATTAAAAAAATTAACAAATTCATTCAAACGTTATTCATGTAACATTCGAATGAATCTCTTAAAAAAATTAAAAAATAATAATAAAATAATAAAAAAATAAAAAAAGAGAAAAAAATGAAATATCAATTCGGATGAGCTTTTGTAGCATCCGAATACATTAATTTAAAAATAAAAAAATAGTAAAAAATAAAAAAATTAATTAAAAAATTAAAAAAAAAAAGAGAAAAAAAATTATGGGATTCTTTTGCTCCTTTTTACTCCTACAATTATCCTACATACGTATATATTTTTTCTGTTTGAGGATTAATATACTTTCATTGATGCTTATTCTATCGCATTAGATTTTTATGCTGTTAGCTAATTTGAGTTTGTAATTTGAGGCATGAGTGTGATGATTTCTTATTTGAACACATGAATATATAGGATTTAGAATGAGTGATCTGTATGCATAGATTGTTCTTTGATTGGAAATTTGTCTGTCGGGTATGAAAATCTATTGAAATAGTAATTAATTGGTTAATGCACTGCATGACTCCTCAACTTAAGTGGAGACTGTTACCTAGTGTGAGAAATTGAGCCTATTAAATGTTCTTTTCTGAGTGAATAAATGCTTACTCTAGTTGCAGTTTTCCTTGCCTCTCATGTTTTTCAGTAGCTTCATTACATTACTTTACTTTGAATGCCAAAAATGTCAATGAAAGAATTAAACTGGTTTCAAATTCTAAATTTGATAATTGAGTGAAAGTGTGTCAATAGGATGTAACAGTGGAATTCTCTTGTTGAAAATTTAAGCTTGTTAACCTATTTCTTTTTCTATTATTTTCCCTTATTAGCCCCATTGAGCCTATTAAATTATTTCTTTTCTTATTACCCTCCTTTTATCCTAAACCGTGTAAATATTTGCCCCACCTAATGTGTACGGGAAATAGTCTATCTTAGTACTGAAAATTGAAAAGAAAAAAAAAATGATGAAAAAAAAAAAGAAAAAAAATTCATAGCTATTCAATAAAAAGCTGATGAGAAGATGTATGCTTTCATTGTGTTGATTCATTTTTTTTTTTTTTGTTAACATCAAATTAAAAAAAAAATAGAAAAAAAAAGAGAAAAAAAAGAGAAAAAAAAAAAGAAAAAGAAAAAAAATGAGTATCTGCTTAGATAGGAATATTTCCCGAGGCACATTTCTTTGAATTCTTTACCATTTTCTTTGTTTACGCATCCACCCCTAAGCCCCGTTACAATTCTTATGCAATCCCTCTACATCCTATGACACATGGAAGCTTGAGATTTGAATTTTAGAATTGAAATTTTGTTTAAAATCTGAAGTTGTGCATTTGTGCATTATTCCTATCATAAAGCTATGTCAAAATCCTTTTTCTTTCATTAAAGTTCATTTTTCATTTTAGGATGACACCAATTTGAATTTGTTTTGCATTTACTCTTATTACAGTGCATCCCAGAGAGTAGCCATGAGGGATCATTTTTCTTGGAGTCTACACCTGAGAGGGTTTGAAGTCAAAGCTTAGAGGTTGTAATGTGGGTGTGTTAATTTATTTGATTGATTTTTCTATGATTGAGTGTCCCATGACGAAAAATCTGACAAAGAATGGTCAATTGCGTGTTAGAGTAGCTTATTCTTGTTTTATACATTTTAGTTTCAAATTTGAAATTTAAACATTAATGTTGATATTGTGAATGAAAATTGGCCAGTATAAAATCTGATTGCTATGGGACTAGCAATGTTTAAGTTGGGGGGTGTGATTGATGCTCAAAAATGTTAAAATTTTATTATATTTATACCCCTAGTTTAATCTTAAAATTAGTTTTAATTGAATATTTATATGCAATTTGTGGTTACATGTAGGTTTAAAAAATTAATATAAAAAAATATATATATAAAATAAATAATAATAATAATAAAATAAATATAATATAATATATCATAATATATATAAATATAATACCTATATAAATATAAAACATATATATATATATATATCTTATAAGTGCATGCGTGAAGCATATATCATATAATATATATAATATTATTATAATGTCTTGGCAGCCATGCGTGAAGCTCAATCTGATAAAGCCAACATTCATTTGGATGCTTCACAACCCATTCGGATGGATGAAGTCCAAGTACTGTTGAAGATCAAACTCATTCGAATGACTCGTCCCTCATCTGGATGTGCCCTCTCCAAATTGTTCAACGTTGTTTCCAGCACCATCATCGGAATCCCTTTTTGAAGATTTTGTCAGAGCACGCGCAAATGACCGTGGTGGCACACGACGTAATTTCTTCTTTGACCAGGGCCATTTCAGAGTATATACATATATATATATTTATCGTCGGCTTCAAGAAAAAGAGATCCCCATCTGCCATTTTAACTAGAATAAGGGGAAAAACACACTGTTCTATTCCTTTCTTTTTGTTCTTAAATTCCAGTAGTTTTTTTTGTTTCTTCATGTTGTTCCAGTGTTCTTCATTTCAGTTACTTACATTCTGCAGTTTTCCTTTCTGTTCTTTTCATTCTGTAACTTTAATTCATTGTTTATTTACATTTCTCTAATTTCAATTTCAGTATTTACATTCCAGAACTTTAATTCTTGTCTCTTTAATTTTTTCTTTGGATATGTGTGGCTAAGCTTAAACTTGGGCCAAGGCGAGGACAGTGTCCAATGCCATAGATTTCCCAAGATAGCCGAACTTCAAATGCATTACCAGAAACCTGATTTAATTTGAGTATCGCGCGTTCATTGAATTTTTGAATTTGGAGTGGAGCATAAGCCAAACTTAGAGTCTCCATGCCATGTATGGAGGTTACTTAAATTGGAGATGTTATCATACCCGAATCCAAATGGGTTATCTGATTATTGCATATTAACTGTATTTTAATTTATGGTAGTTGCTTAATATAGAATCTCTCATGCCATGTATGGAGATTGCTAGACCAAGAACTCTCATCATCTTGAGATGCATTTTAATATCAAAACTTCAAATTAATTCAGGCATATTTTTTTTTGGTACCTATCTATCTGTTGGGAAGTTATGGAATTGGCACTGAACATTGCCTTGACTCAAGACTTCTTACAGTTATAGTACTTCATTTTTGTTCACTTAAAATCAAATGAATTGGCCTGACAACCCAATTTATATCGTGGCTCTATTTTTATTTTATTAACGATCTCCCAGTGAATCGACCTGGACTTTCCCAGAAAATTAAATTGTGCTACAGCGCACACTCGTACACTGGTGAGTATAAACGCCTTGTGCCTGCATGCTTGTTTCTTCTTTGTTTATTTTTGTATGTGTTTGTTTGAAATAAATGCACAAGGTTAAGTGTAGCCATAATCCAGTCGGTTATTCACGAATAACACCCGTAAGTGGAAGCAGGTTGTTACACCAATCCCTAAAGCTTATAGAGCCACGCCTTCTGGCCAGGGAAGTTTGTCCCGGACCATCTCTCTCTGGATGCTGATCAGAAGAGGCTTGCCTCCTTGGGAGATGAGAGGTTGTATCGATGGGTAGAGATGGCTACAATTATGCGTTGCCAGTGCCACCCATTTGCTACTCATGGAGTTGAAGTGAAGAAAGGTTGAGGTCAAGGAGGCAAAAATGAAATTGAGGCTGGAAAGGCAGCAGGCTGATAAGGCTATGGAGGCCATCGAGGAGTGAGTTGAGGCATGGTTAAGGGCTGAGTTAAACGGCTTTTATGGGTGAGTTGCGTTGGTTGAGGTGGAGGCTAAGAGAATAGAGAGAGTCTTCTGAGAGTGATTGGTTAGAAAGATGAGGCTCGACAGAAATTGGGCGAGCTAAATAAAAAGGTTAGGGAATTGGAAGCTAAACTAAATGCTTCTCGCTAAGAAGTTGGCCGCTTGGAGGCCTATGCAAGGAGGGAAGCCCTTCTGCAATATCTTGAAGGTTTCAACATGGTGTTGGCACAAGCTTCATTACTCTGTTCCAAGGGTGGATCTTACTGGCTATGACCCTTCCAAGGAGGTAGTGGGTGGTCTGTTGGAAATGTATGCCCTAAAGACATGTTTTGTTTAATTTATGGTAATGATGTTTCTTTTATTCGGTTCATGGCACATATATTATTTGCATTTAATTGTTGGAAAAATGTCCATGCTATTAAGTAAGTGATTCATGTGATGGGTCGTTCTTCATAGTTAGGCATGAATCATGGGTACTTAATAAGCAAGAAAAATATTACTCTTGATCTTTTGATAGAACTGGGCATTCTATCATGATAAGATCATTGTGCAATAGATTCTAATGGAGGATGGCTTGCCTTAGCCAGTAAACAGTCCGTTTACTCTAATTGTACAAGCGCATTTGGAATGCGTAGAGTGGACCTGTGATAGAAGCTAATGACAAAGTACTAATTATCATGGAGCTAGTCTATCGTTGCTACTACGTGGACGAGTACTCTAATACTTGAGTATTAGTTGGTGGTCTAGTGAACCTAGAGCTATATTCTTAGATTCATTGTAGGTGAGGTCTATCAAAGATCAATATCCTTTTGAGTTGGGAGTATGGTTTCTAATTAGCTAAGACAGACTAATACAAGATAGTTTCTGTGATTCACCCCCTTGTGATTGTCCAAGAATAATCAAATAATCCAGGGCCCTGGGAACGTGACTTAAGAGTGTGTGCTTCTGGGTAGCTCCCAGTGATAAGCAAGTACATTCGAGTAGTCACGGATTATTGGACTAGTGATCTAAGGATGGTAGAAATCATTTAGAGAGGTGTTAGTACATTATTCATTTCTGAATGATGGGTGTTACGCAGAGGGGTATTTTCGTCATTACACTAGTAGGTCAAAGACATGGCATATGCAAAATTATTCGTGGGGTCAGTGTTACCATATGGTGATAGTTGGAACACTTAGAATGACAAAATATAGCTACTAGGTAGCAGGGATATTTTGGTCATTTTAGTAGCCGTGAATAATTTGTCTTTTGGTCCCCGGGGTAGCTCGATGTAACTCATGTATTTTTTAATACATTTGGCTTGTTGGGTGAATTACATTGAGAGAGAATTATTTTATTCAGGATGGTCCATAATTAATTGGGCTAGAATAAAATAATAGTTCATTAGTTTAATTAATTAATTGGGCTAACCCAATTATAAAATTAATTAAATGGACTTGGCCCATTAGGGTTTGGCCCACTAGGGTTTTAACCCTAGGGTTCTCCCTATATATATCTCTCTTTGGTTGTTTTTTCATCTAAGGTCGTTTTTGACTCTTCTTCACCGAAAAAGAGGCCACGAGTTCGAGTCATACTCCGGAAGATTGAAAGAGTGCTTTTGAGTTCTAATGCGAAGGAGCCGAAGGATTGCAGGACAGCCGTCGTCTCCGCCACGCGAAGAAGCTCCCGCTCATCCTCCTCCTATCGCTCCATTCCGTCCGGTAATCCGCCGAAAAAGTAAGTCTCCTAGATTCTAATCAATACGAGGAACGTTTTTTTTTTTAAAACGCTTCCGTTGCATGCTATGTTTCCTCGGGATGATCCTTCATGGTCGGCTTGCGGACTTGGGTTCGGCGGACCTGGTCGTTGAAGGTGAAGCCTAGGAGGGGGTGAAGAAGGCGAACGGTCAGTTGGGGGAAGATGCCAACCTGATGAGGCACTAGTTTCCACCCAGGTGGATCAACCTGTCACTGATCCTTTGAGCGACCCTTGCTTCTTTTGCTTTTCGTGTGATGTAAATGGTCGACACTGTGACCCTGACCCTACTTTTTAAATAAAAGAGAAATTTCTGGATATGGTTTGGCTTTGTATCTCTTTCCTTTTGTCTTGCTTTTCCTTACTGTTTACTTACGAAGGTCAAGATAGGCTTGGATTCGGGGCGCCGAGGTTAATTGGCGTTAATGGGTTAATGAGGTGTGAGATGGTTGTGCCCTATCCTCGGTTCTTCCTAGGATATCTAAATGTGGTGCTCCAGGTGCCATATTTTGAGGGTGTGTGTGACGCAGAGTTGGGAACGCGTGGTTATGAAGGCAAAACGAGGACGTGCCGCCTTCCCAAGGGGTGAGTCCATGAAGGTGAGGGGACGTTTTCCCACGTGAGGTGCACTACTTCGCTAAGGCAGGGTATTAACTGCTTGGGTACGTGGCCCTGTTTTAGTAGTGGCTCTTCAGCTGCCAGATATGGGGCATTAATGCCGGGACAGGTGGCACGACCCTAGGTAGGGGTGGATGAGGCTACATGTTCCCCACTATGGCTATAAAAAGGGGCTCATTTCTTCATTTCGTGTATCCTGTAATTTCATGCTTGGGTGTCTTCATTTTCATGAGAAGCTTAAGGGTTTGAGGGTTTAGAATATGGAATCCAGTTGAGGCCCTGCCAGCCCACGATAGCGTCTTTAGCATTGATGTTGCTAGTTTAGGTGATACACTGATGGGCGAAGCCAGGCGTGATTGGTGGTTTTGGGTAAGTACATTACGAGGGTGGGCTTAATCCTTAGCTTGGAGAAGTTCACCCTCTACTGCCCTTACTCTTCCTCCTTCCCTACAATTTCCAGGTCGAGCCTGTGGCCGTCGTACTAAGGGCTTTACCTTTCTCTTTTGGAATTCCATAGCTGTTGTAACGCTCCGCTCCCACTTACGGGTGTTACTCGTGAACAAATACCCGAATTGTCCACCTGCCCGGCCTTTGGTGAAAGGTGGACCATGTTTCATGACAAAACGCCCTAGGTGGGAACTAGGCTCATCCTTCCCTTCCCTCAAACCCCAGGATTCCCTAGCAGAATTGGGCTTCAACCACACCGCATTCGGTTGAAAAGAAAACTCATGAAGATGCCCAACCGCCATTTTCTCAATTATTTTAAATTCTTTTTCCAACCAAGAATTTTACCGAGCTCCATAAAAATCACCATTTAAATCAATCCATTGATTGATTACCAATTTAGGAGGAAAAACTCAAATTTTTAATTTTCCAAAATTTCGACATTTTCTCCAAAAATGCTCGAAAAATCCCTTTATTTTGAAAATTCCTTCTGGGCCAAAAATCAAATTAGAATTGCCCCTTAATTCCCCAAAATTCCAAAATTTTTAAAACAATTTGGCCGACGGGACCCGCTGGCACGCCCCGGGCCTGCGCGGGCTGGCCGTGCATGTCGCGCGTGGCCGCGGCAGCCCGGGCGCAGGCTGCTGCCTGCTTCGAAAAAAAAAATATTTTTTTTTCTTCTTGAGCCTTCTAGCCCAAAAATTTCTAGAAATCTAAACACCCTTAGCTTGCATCAAATCCTCCACTTTTCTCATTCCAAAGCCTCATTTCACAAACAAAACCCATCTTTTTTTTTATTTATTACAACATACCTCAACATATCAAAAATTTTCCCTCTCTTAGCTACCATACACAACATGGAAGCTTCATACACATGAAACCAAATAAAAATACAATTTATTTACATTACCAACTAAAATACATAGGCTACACAACTTTAGCCTTCAACACTCATAGCCATTTCTCTCCCATTTGCACCTTTTCCATGAGGCTTTCAACACCTACAAAGAGGTCCAACAAACCTCATGAGCTCAAAAGCTCAGTAAGGGTGCATATGCAAAGTAAATACAAGCATAACAAGTCTATGTAATGGCAAATGCATGCAAGCATGGTTAGGTTATTCCATCCTCACAACCCAACAGGTTTGAGGCATCAAGCCACCACTTCTTTCCCATCCCCATGGCCATAGGTCTCATGTACAAGTAAAACATGCAAAGAGATACATAAAAATTTATGCAACCTACTTACAATGCAATGCAAGGCCTCCTCCACATGGGGCCATCCCTTACCTCATTCTTGAACCTTTAAATCTTTATTTCAAGAAAGCTTCCAACATCCTTTTCTCCCACCTAAAATGGCATTTCAACAAGCCACTTATTTATTTATTTATTTTTTTGCATACAAGCATACCAAAAAATAAAGAGAATAAAGTAACTTGCCTTTATTTCTTCATCATCTTCTTTCTTTCTTCACTTTTCCCTCCATGGAAGACTTCTTTTTCTCTCTTTCTTTCATTCCTTCTTCATTTCTTTCTCCAAATGGCCAAAGGAAGAGAAGACTTCCTTACTTGCCATTTTATGCTAGTGCCCCCATATTTCAAGAATGCATCCTAGCCACTCACTAAAGGCACAATCCATGTGCTTAAGGAAAAACTTAAATCTCAACCATCCATTTTAATAAACAAGACTTCTCTCTTGGAGAAAACACAAGAAGCACAATCCATGCCATTTGGTCTTCTTAGATCTCCACCCTTGATCTTGTCTTGAAATCCCAAAAATAGAATTTCTTTTCCATTTATTTAATTTGGTCATTTTCCCCCATCACATGAGATGTAACGACCCGTTAGAGGGCCTAGTATTTATTTAGAATTAGTTAATTAATTATTGAAGTAATTAATTAAGAGGATTTTCCATTTAATTATTTAATATGGCAATTTAGATTTTTATTGAGTAAATAGCAATTAATTATATTTATTTAGTGTTGAAATTAAATGCAAGGACTTGAGGGTCATTTAAGAAGTTGTTATTAATTTAATTAATTAATAAAAGTTATTATGAGAATGGGAAGTCCATCCGAGAAAGGGTTTTGGATTTATGGAGTCTCCTAGTTGTATTAGGAGAATGAGATGCCCTAGGGTTGCTCTCTTTCTCTCTCTCTATATATATCTTCCCATGGCATTAAGTTTTCTTCACGCCGTGGAGATTATAGATCGCATAGAAGAAGGAAAGAAGTCAAGAGCTATTGTAGTAACAGTGAGTAGCATAACAGTTCGATTAGTAGCATTCAAGTTCGATCAGAGAGTCTAAGGCAAGTATCCTTCCCCTGTAATCCTTTCTTATAGGTCTTGATTGAGCTTGATATCAGATTTCCAGAATTGAATCAGTTCCAGTGCATGTATATATATATATATGTGCGTTATAGTGAGTTATATCAGTTCAGTGCATGTTTATATATGTATTTACATGCGAACAGTGAGTACCAGCCAATTCATGCATGTTCCTTGTAACGTTTTCATTAGTTATGATCAGTAAATCATCCCTCAAGTTGTTTATATATCAATTGGGATTGTTCTCCCAAGATTTCTTTTGGAATGGTGTAGTGAAGCTAAGTTTTGATTCAAGTTATGATCTCTGTTATCGTAAGCTTTATATCTGATAAGATTCCAATCATTCGAATAAATCTTGTGTCATTCAAATGAGTTTCAAAGCATCCGAATGAGTTTCAGTGTTATCGTAATGTTTTTCCCTTATAATGTATCAATCATTCGAATGAGTGCCTTGTCATTCGAATGAATCCTGAGATATCGTATCATTCGTATGAATTTTTGAGGTTTTTAGACTGTCATTCGAATGAGCCTTGTTGTCATTCGAATGAGCCCTTGAAGATGTGAGTAAGTTGTTGCTTTGTATAGCTTAGCATTCGAATGAGCCTTCTTGTCATTCGAATGATCTACAAATTGATTCGAATAAGGTTACTGTTGCATTCGAATGAGTCGAGTTTTGCCAGTTCAAATGTTGGAAATTTTCAAAATTCATTCGAATGAATTTGAGTCATTCGAATGAGTCCCAGATTAGATCTGAATAGCCTTTGAATATCATCTATCATTCGAATGAGCCCTCTGTCATTCGAATGAGTCTCTGTCATTCGAATGAGTTTTCTACCATTCGAATGAGCTTGCTGAAATCCATTTTTTTTTCCATTCGAATGGGCTGCTTTTTCATTCAAATTGCCTCCTTAGACCTTCTCAATCATCCAAATAGTATCAAATGGCATCCAAATAGCTTCTAATAAATTCTTGATTCAAGTCTTAAATTTAATATAAATATTTAATTATTCAAATATTGAATTTTTATGCCAAGATATGATAAAATCCAATATGCCAAGCCTATACTTAGAAATTTCAGAATATTTGTTGCAAATCTTTGTTGAAGAGAGGCCGAGGTTACTCGAGGCCAAAGGCAACATATCGAGGTAACTGGAGGTCCCCCAGTGCTTGTTTGTTACAAAACTTTGTTAGAGAGAGGCCGAGGTTACTCGAGGTCAAAGGTAGCAAACTAAGGTAACTCGAGGTCCGCCAGTGCTTGATTGTTACAAAGCTTTGTTGGAGAGAGGCCGAGGTTACTCGAGGCCAAAATGTAACACCCAGTAATCCTAGTGTTATGAGAATGAGAAAGGAAGTAAGAAAACTTCCAAAAATACCCTTGAGGAGGTGTTAGATCCTTGAGAATATTGGTGCCCTATGAGAGGGGCATTTTGGTAATTTGGATAGTAAAGTCCAATAAAGGGTATTTTGGTAAATTGAAAATAATTCCTATGTGGAATTAGGTGAGTAAGTGAATTAAATCCCAATTTTATATTTATGTGGAGATATATGGGGTTAATAAATTCACAAAAGATATTTTGGAAATTTTGGAATTTATTCCATAGAGGAATTTAATTATGAAAAATAGGGAAAATAGAGAATATGAAATTATTGGAGGAAATAATTATATTTTTCCTAAATTAGTGAATAAATGTGGTAATGCCACATGGATGAATGAGATGAGAACTTGAGAGCCAAGGTTGGTGTCTTGGAGTGACACATGGCTTAATGTGGTCCAAGTTAAAAGAGGGAATTAAATTAAAGCAAAAAGAAATGATATTGGTCATTCTTGCATTAATGAGAGACATGATTATATGGATTAAGGAAAATCTAAAAGAAAATGGGAAATTAGTCACCATTAATGCTTGATAAAAATGGTGATATAAATAAATGGAAAATGAAGGATTTATGTCTTTCAAAGTAGTCTCTCATGTGATGGGGTGAAAATAGTCCCATTAATTTAAATGGGAAATAAATGAAAAATTGGAAGGATGAGATTGATTCTTGGAATTGGAAATGATCTAAGGGCCACCATTTAGTCTTGAAAGTTGGCAAGAATTGCCAACATATTAATGATATAATTTAAAGACTAATTTTGGATGGCTAAGATTAATTCTTGGAAAGGCACATGGATTGTGTTTCCTTTTAAGGGTGGAGATTAAGTCTTGTAAAGGCAAAATAATCCAATGGTTGAAATTTAAAGAGAGAAAATGGCATGGATTGTGTTTCCTTGTGTGGTTGGGATTTTCTCTCAAAAAGCAAATGGAAATTAAGGGCTAAGATGAAGTCTTGAAAGTGAGATTTCAAGACAAGAGTAGTATAAAAAGGAATAGAGTGCTTTAGTCTCAATTTTTTGCCATTTGAAGAGTCTTGAAGGAAGAAAGAAGAGAGATAGGAATAAGTCTCTCATGAAAGAAATAAATGAAGAAGGAAGGAAAGAATGGAGATGAAAGGAAGAATGCAAAGGTAAGATTTCTACCTTATACTATTAGAGAAAAATCTTTTTATCATTCTTGTTTGGTGGCTTAGCTACCTTATTTTTTTAAAGAGGTTTCTTGAGAAAGAGCAAAGGTTGAAGGCAATGAAGCTAAGAGATTCTTGAAGCTTCAAAGAAAAGAATGAGGTAAGGGATAGCCCTATGGGATGGTGGCTTTGCAAGTTGTAAGTATGTATTTAAACTTTGAGTGTGTGCATTGGCATGTTGTTTATGCTCAAGGACCTATGGCCATGAGGTTGTGTGGGGTAGGGTAGTTTAAAGCCTCAAACCAAGGTGGTTGTGAGGATGTGGAAGCCCTAACCATGTTGCATACATGCATTTGGCATCACATATTATGTTTTTGTTCATATTTATGTTCATTGCACCCTTATTGAGCTTTGTGGCTCATAAGGTTTTATCCTCCCCTTGTAGGTTGTTCTTATGTCAAAAGAGAAAAGGAAGAGTTGCAAGCATGTTGGTTGGAAGCTCATGGTGTTTAATTATTTTGTTGTAAATTTATGGCTTAAAGAAGCCTAGGCATGTGATTATTTCATTTGTGACCTTATGGCTTGGGAAAGCCTATTTGTTGTATTTGATCATGTGTAGTATTTATATTTGGAGGTTGTTATGTGAGCAACAATAGGTTGTGTAAGGCTCATGTGTGAAATGAAAGGAAATTTTGATGTATGTTGTGTAATCATCAAAGAGGTGGTGTAAGCCTTATTTATGGGAAAATGGAGGCAAATGGTATATTTGTGAGTTGTATTTAGTGTATGTATATTTCTGGAAAATATGGGTTTAAGCCCAAAGGAAAAAAAAAAAAAAACTTGCAACAGGTGGCAGCAGCCCCATGCGTGGGCAGGGTCGCATGGGCAGCCGCGCGCACGTGGGTGGGTGCGCGCGTGGCATGCGCGGCCAGTGCGCGCGGCACTTAGCCAGTGCACCGTGGGGCCCCGGGGGCGCCAGCAGGCCCCGACGGCCATTTTTTTTCAAAAAATTGAATTTTTTGGGGAATTTTGGGGCAATTCTTAATTACTTTTGGGCCCCGGAGGAATTTTCAAATTAAAGGGATTTTTCGGATATTTTGGAGAATAATGCTGAAATTTGGAAAATTGAAAATTTTGAGTTTTTCCTCCAAAATTGGTAATCAATCAATGGATTGATTGAAATGGTGATTTTATGGAGCCTGGTTGTAACACCCCCTCTCCTAGAACTGCTCGAGAAGAGGTGCTACTGGGGATAATAAAATAAACTGACTGATAACTGAATTCTGCTACCAATATTGTATATATCAATTAACTGTAATAAGACTCTGAGTCAATAACTGAAAACCATAAATTACATCTAAGGGAAATTCCCTAAACTGGAAAATAAAATGAATCTAAACTGATCAAGCACTAACTAACAAACTAACAACTCCCAGACATCTTTGGTCTTGAGCGGCTCCACGTACACACACTACTGGACACTGCTGCTAGGCCCCACTCTGGTACTCCCCCACTAGGACCTGGAATTAGTCATGGCCAAAATTGAACCGGACCGGCGGTTCGAACCGGAACCGGACCGGCCGGAACCGGATCCGGAACCGGACTGAACCGGCGAAATTCGGTCCGGTTCTGGTTCAAGGTTCCGGGGAACCGGAACCGCCGGTTCCGCGGAACCGGAACCGGAACTGCCGGTTTCGATTCCGCGGTTCCGGTTCCGCGGAACCGGAACAACCCCCCCTCCCCCCGTGCAGCACCCCTCCCCCCCCCCCCCCAACGGTCGAAAATTGGACCGTTGGCAGCCAACGGCCAATTCCAATTTTATTAATTTTTTTTTTAATTTTATAATTCCTATCTATATATACCCCTCCCTCCCCCACTCATTTTTCACACTTTCTCTCTCTCTCTCTCTCTCTCTCTCTCTCTCAAGTCTCAAGCTATTATTCTCTCAATTTTGTCTCTCATTTAATATTTCAATTTCAATTTCTTCAATCTTCTCATTTTGTTATTTATCAATTTATTCAATTATATTGTTAATTATTTATTACTTGTTACTATATTATTTTATCATTATTATATTTTTTTATTATCATACTTTTTTCAAAAAAATGGCAAGTGAAGGTAGAAATTTTGAAAATGTTGAAAATGTTGAGTTTGAAACTCAAAATTTTCAAACACAAGAGAGTGAAACTCAACAAAAGGGAGGTGGAAAAATTTCTACTTCTGATATTTTTAATATTCATTTCAAGAAAACACCAAAAGGAGATGGTAAATTTGATGTATCTTGTAATTATTGTAATTAGGTATACAAATTCAAGCAAGGAGGTGGATATGGTACTTTCGCCCGACATTTGCAAACAAAGCACCCGCTCAAGGTTGGATTGAGCTGCGATCAAACACAAATATCCGGGTTTGCTACCTCTTCAAACTCTCCTCAATTATTTCATTATAATGAAGCTAATTGTAGGTCTGGTTTAGCTGAAATGATAGCAATTGATCATTTATCTTTTAGTTTTGGTGAAAAATTAGGTTTTACTCGATTTTGTCAAAACTTTGTTAATCCTAGTTTTAAATCAATTCCTAGAAATACTTTGAAAAGGAATTTGTTAAAATTGTTTAAAAACTCAGAAATTGAATTGATAACATATTTTCAAAACAATAATATTAATGTTTCTATTTGTAGTGATATTTGGAGTGATCATTGGCAAACTCATTCATATATGGGTATTACTTGTCATTGGGTTGATGAAAATTATGTTTTACAAAAAAGAATTCTTGCGTATCGATGTTTTGATGAAAGTCATAATGCTGAAAATATTTGTAGATTAATTCAACAAATTTTACAAGAATATAGATTAGTTAATAGAATTTTTTCAATTTCTTTTGATAATGCATCGGCTAATACTGCTTCTATTAATGAATTGAAAAGAATTTGCCAACCAAATTTTGGTGGAAGATTTTTTCATGTTAGATGTGCATGCCATGTTTTAAATTTATGTGTTCAAGATGGTATTAAGTCACTTAATTCTTATTTAGATCCAATTAGAAATGTTATTTCTTATATTTGGGTACACCCTCGAACTGCAAAAGCATGGGCACATTTTTGCACCTCCAATGGTCAAACCCCAAAACGTTTTTCAAAAAATGTCCCTACTCGTTGGAACTCAACTTTTAAATTACTTAATCAATCTTTTGAATATAAAGATTTATTGTGTTCTTTTGCAGCAAATTATATTCCACAATATCCTATTTTTCCAACTATGTGGAATGTTTGTAGTTCAATTTTGAATATTTTATGAATTTTTAATGATGCTACTCATACACTTAGTAGTGTTTATAAACCAACTTCACATCAATTTTTAATAGAAGC
This sequence comes from Diospyros lotus, assembly GCF_014633365.1. NCBI lineage: Eukaryota > Viridiplantae > Streptophyta > Magnoliopsida > Ericales > Ebenaceae > Diospyros > Diospyros lotus. The sequence goes on from NC_068340.1 coordinate 14,458,723, forward strand.
AATGAATGTGGCCGGTGTATTAATGGAAGGAATTAATGTTGAAGAAATTTGTCATGCTGTTTTAGAAATGAGAGAAAAATGGTTACGTTATTATCAATTTATTCCTGAATTTTTTCTTGTTACTATGGTATTTGATCCTAGGTGTAAATTTGATGGTTTAATTGAGTGTTTGTCTAACTATTATTCGTTGTTAGGATTAGAAAATAATGAAGAAATTGATGTGAATATTATAATTTCTAAGGTTAGAACTTTATGCAATCAATTATATGAAGCATATGTTATTGCTCCTAGTAGTGAAGAATCATTTCCATCCATGGCTTCGCATTCCTCTTCCTCCCAACCAATGAAATGGGGTCATAAATTTTTAGATCAAAGGAGGAAAAAACCTAGATCGAGCTCACATTCGGAGCTCGAAACTTATCTAACCACAGTTTTTGAGTTTGGTGATGATACAGGTTTAAATTTTGAAATTTTGGAGTGGTGGAAAAGGCACAAGGAGACATTTCCAACTCTTGCAATTATTGCAAGTCAACTTCTTGCAGTTCCAGCTTCAACTGTAGCCGTTGAACAAACATTCAGTAGTGGAGGCAACATTTTGGACGAAAGAAGATCAAGATTGGCTCCAGAATCATTGGAAGCTCAAGTTTGCCTCGATGATTGGGAAAGAGCTAACATGCGACGTCAAGAAGAACTTATCCATTCATCATCATCTGACGAATGGGTTAATGATGGTTCAACAACGGCGACTTCCGACTCCAATGAAGATGCGTAGGATCCAAGTCCATATTTTATTTTTTTTTCACATTTGTAAAAATTAATTACTTGTATTACATTTTTGTTGTAATTATTTTTTAATGAAATTAAGTCTAATTCTATTTTTTATTTTTTATTTTTCACATTTGTAAAAATTAATTACTTGTATTACATACTTGTTTAGTTGTTTTAATTATTTTTAATGAAATTATTACTTATATTTCTTCAATTTTTAGTAGTGTTTTTTTATTAAAAATATGGTTGAGAATATTTATATTTACAATTACATTTAACAATTAAAAATCGAAACCAAACCGAACCGAACAACGGAACAAGGACCAAAATTGAATACAACAATATTTAAAAAAAATTAAAAAAATTCGGTTTGAACCGGAACCGGAACCGTTGACCGAACCGGTCCAAACCGTTGACCGAACCGGCACGAACCGGAACCGGAACCGAACCGTCCCAAACCGCCCTTGGGCGGTTCGGTTCAGGTTCAAAGATTTCTTGAACCGGAACCGGCGGTTCATGAATCGTGGCCATGTTTACCTGGAATGGTGAAGAGTACAAGGTGAGCTACAAAGCTCAGCAAGTAACAAACTGGAAAGAATAACTGAAGCTGAATCGAAAAATATCGATATTGATAAAAATACTTACTGAACTTGTACTGAGAGATATAATAATCATTGGATGGCATTTATAAGATGTAATGCACATAAGCTGTAAACTAAATGCAGGTATGCAACTTTGGCCCATAGGCCCACATAACTGTAACACATACTTGACTGATCTGAGTCTTGCAAACATAAAAACTGTAAGCACATACTTTGGGCAACATGCCCCTAGCTCCGTGGTCGACATCAGACGAGCAACTCATAATTGAGATATAATTGTACTGATACTAGTGGGATCCCCGCGGACAAGCCGCCTGGCGCGCATAATGCAATGCTCATATAAATGCTGGCACACGATATGTAGTGCTCCACATAAGTCATGCTCAATGCTCATACAATGTGTATGCACATAATCTCACAAAATAATGCTGACCATGTCATAATGAACTGCTAAACATGGTATATGATTTTTTACTAGAAATATTGAGATTCAAATATTCTGAAATTTCTAAGTATAGGCATGGCATATTGGATTTTATCATATATTGGCATAAAAATTCAATATTTGAATAATTGAATATTCATATTAAATTTAAAACTTGAATCAAGAATTTATTGGAAGCTATTTGGATGCTATTTGATACTATTTGGATGATTGAGAAAGTCTAAGAAGGCAATTTGAATGAAAAAGCAGCCCATTTGAATGAAAAAAATGGATTTCAGCAAGCTCATTCGAATGGCAGAAAACTCATTCGAATGACAGAGACTCATTCGAATGACAGAAGGCTTATTCGAATGATAGATGATATTCAAAGGCTATTCGGATCTGATCTGGGACTCATTCGAATGACTCTCAAATTCATTCGAATGAATTTTGAAAATTTCCAACATTTGAACTGGCAAAACTCGACTCATTCGAATGCAACAGTAACCTTATTCGAATCAATTTGAAGATCATTCGAATGACAAGAAGGCTCATTCGAATGCTAAGCTATACAAAGCAACAACTTACTCACATCTTCAAGGGCTCATTCGAATGACAACAAGGCTCATTCGAATGACAGTCTAAAAACCTCAAAAATTCATACGAATGATACGATATCTCAAGACTCATTCGAATGATAAGGCACTCATTCGAATGACTGATACATTATAAGGGAAAAACATTACGATAACACTGAAACTTATTCGGATGCTTTGAAACTCATTCGAATGACTGGAATCTTATCAGATATAAAGCTTACGATAACAGAGATCATAACTTGAATCAAAACTTAGCTTCACTACACCATTCCAAAAGAAATCTTGGGAGAACAATCCCAATTGATATATAAACAACTTGAGGGATGATTTACTGATCATAACTAATGTAAACGTTGCAAGGAACATGCATGAACTGGCTGGTACTCACTGTACGCATGTAAATACATATATAAACATGCACTGAACTGATATAACTCACTGTAATGCACATATATATATATACATGCACTGGAACTGATTCAATTCTGAAAATCTGATATCAAGCTCAATCAAGACCTGTAAGAAAGGATTACAGGGGAAGGATACTTGCCTTAGACTCTCTGATCGAACTCGAATGCTACTAATCGAACTGTTATGCTACTCACTGTTACTGCAATAGCTCTTGACTTCTTTCCTTCTTCTATGTGATCTATAATCTCCACGGCATGAAGAAAACTTAATGCTATGGGAAGATATATATATAGAGAGAGAAAGAGAGCAACCCTAGGGCATCTCATTCTCCTAATACAACTAGGAGACTCCATAAATCCAAAACCCTTTTCTCGGATGGACTTCCCATTCTCATAATAACTTTTATTAATTAATTAAATTAATAGCAACTTCTTAAATGACCCTTAAGTCCTTGCATTTAATTTCAACACTAAATAAATATAATTAATTGCTATTTACTCAATAAAAATCTAAATTTCCATATTAAATAATTAAATGGCAAACCTCTTAATTAATTACTTCAATAATTAATTAACTAATTCTAAATAAATACTAGGCCCTCTAACGGGTCGTTACACTGGTAAAATTCTTGGGTGGAAAAAGAATTAAATATAAATAAGAAAATGGTGATTGGGTATCTTCATGAGATTTCTTTTTAACCAAATGCGGTGTGGTTAAAGCCCAATTATGCTAGTGAATCTTGGGGTTAAGGGAAGGGAAGGACGAGCCTACTTCCTACCTAAGGCGTTTCGTCTTGAAACGTGGTCCCCCCTTCACCAAAGGCCGGGTAGGTGGACAATTCGGGTAATTGTTCACGAGTGGCACTCGTAAGTGGGAACGGGGCGTCACACAAAGGCAACAGACCGAGGTAACTCGAGGTCCACTGGTACTTGTTTGTTACAAAGCTTTGTTGGAGAGAGGCCGAAGTTACTCGATGTAATACCCGATATTTCATGGTGATGGAAAAGATATAATTTTCAGTTATTTTAAAGGGACCTTGGGTGGTCTGGGAAGCCTGTAAGTCAGTTTTGAGGAATTAATTAATAAAATTTACTGAATTGAAAGCAAGGAAAGAAGGCATGAGATTGGTAAGTGTCTCGAGACAAGGCTAACAACACTGGAAGTAGTCAGACTGGGAATAGTTTGCAGAATAATTTCTATATAAGCCCGAATGGGTGCTAGTACCGAAGGGTTGTAGGGGATCTTCGAGAAGCTGAGGGGAACCTAGGGGTGGTCCAATTTTGCGAGTGAGGCAACCCTGAAGCGTTTTGGAGTGGAATGAAGGTCCCATGCAAGCGCATGGATGAAATCGACCTTTATCGAGTAAGCACCGGTAATTAATTTTTTTAAATCAATAATTTATGTGGCTTGATGGTATTTAAATTAAAGCTTAGAGGGTCCAAGTGAAATTATAATTTTCTTAAGTGGAATTAATGAGATTTGAGGATTTAATGTGTAATACTTATACATATATAATTATGGCTTGGGGCCAAGTGTTGAATAGCATCATTGGATCCAAAATTTGGTCTGTTGAAGCATTTGGTCGAGTGAAGCAGAGGAAAAGAGAGAGAAAGCACTTGGGCAAGAAGCTTTAGCCTAGAGAGATGAGAGAGAGATGGAGCGACTATAGTGGCTGGCCGATGGCAGACGAGGTAGTAGCCGGTGGAGCTGAAGTAGTAGCCGACGTTGATGGCTAAGAGTGGCGGCAATGCTGGTTTCAACGGAAAGCAATAGAGGTGCCATGGTGGTTGCGGCTGGACGAAGTTAGAGCGGCTAATGGTGGTGGTTCCGATGGCCTGAAGAAGCTACAGCGGCAGCGTTGGAAGTGGCCATGGTCGGCGATGGCCGCTGGTTGCAGCGGAGGCAAGGGTTGGCCATGGTAGTGGTGTTGCGCACTAGCCTGAGGATGGTTGTGGCTGCTGCGGTAGCTAACAGTTAGTGGCGGCAGTTGCGGGGCTGGAGATGCCATCCGGTGGTGGCGGGGTTGGTTGCGGCGGCAGCTAATGGAGGTCCGCTAGGCGGCGGCCGGGCTGGTGCGCACTGTGTGCGTGCGCTGGAGGTTGAAGAAGAAGGTGGAGAAGAGAAGAAAAAAAAAAAGAAAAAGGAAAAATAGAAATAAAGAAAAAAAATAAGAAAAAATGGAGAAAATAGGAGTAAATTCCAGAAAATTCTAAAAAAAATTGAAAATTATTTCAAGGCTCGAGGAGCGTGCCAGAAGCTCAAAAATGGAAATTTGAGTGCAAGGTGGCAGCTCAAGAGACAATGTCAGTATGGGCATTTTTTGGATTTCTCCTCCAGATGGCTAAGGTAAATTAATTTAATTCTTTTCTAGTTATTTGCATTAAGCAAAAATAATGTAGAATAATTATTGGTTGGATTAAACCCTTGGTTGGGGTTTATTGGAAGTTATTGGTGATTTTGCTGTGTATAGCAAAAATATAGACCCTGGTTTAATTTATGTTGTTGGGTTTGTGATTGCATCTAGGGTCGACCGAGGAGGCAGGTGATCCTAAAAGAGTTCAAAATTTGGGCTAGCGTTCTCGCCCGTGGCAGAGATAAGGCTTCGAGTCAGGTAAGGGACGGCCCCAAGGGTGGTGGCCTTTGTGAATGTTTGGTAATATGGTTGAATATATGTTGTTTGCAGTACTGGTTGTGCATGTTCTATAGGTGATCTAGTGGAGTCCTATGGCCATGGGGTAGACTAGATGCATGCTAGGGGTAATATGGGAGGTAAGTGCCTCGAACAAGTGGGTTCGGAGGGCAATGATGCCTCACCATTAATGCATATTTACTTATCATTGCATTGCATATATTATATTTTTTACATTCATTTGCACCCTTACTGAGTCTTTATGACTCATGAGGTTTTACCTCGTGTTGTAGATGATCCATGTCCAGATGGAAGCAGGGATGATGTGGCAACTAGCATTGTTTCTCGTGTGGTGAATTGTATTATCTCCTGTATGTATTCATGTGGTGGTATGTATATATATCCTTGTGCGTAAATGTGTATGTTGTTGGGCGCTGGATGGTATCCAGTTTGTTGTAATCGGTATAATGTAGTATATGATTGTGTAGACTTCTGGTTGTTAGTGGCTTGTTTGGTGGAGCCAAGTTTTAGGATTAGGTAAGGATCAAAGAGATACTTCCCATAAATCCCTAGTACTCAGTAGATATTTAATGTGCTATTTTTGTGCCTAGGTTACCTTTAGCTTGTGGTGAGACGAGCTGAAGAAAGGTGAAGCTCACTTGGGTTTCGGGTTTCGTTTTGCTGTGGTTCTTTTATTATTTTGGGACTGACTCCTCGAGTGGAGCGAAGGGAAGGACGAAGCCTAGTCCCCACCTGTAATGCCCCGCTCCCAGTTACGGGTGTTACTCGTGAACAATTACCCGAATTATCCACCTGCCTGGTCTTTAATGAAGGGCGGACTATGTTTCAAGAAGAAACGCCCTAGTTGGGAACTAGGCTTGTCCTTCCCTTCCCTTAAATCCCAGGATTTACTAGCAGAATTGGGCTTTAAACCACACCGCGTTTGGTTAAAAAGAAATCTCGCGAAGACGCCCAATCATTATTTTCTCATTTGAATTTAATTCTTTCCGACCAAGAATTTTACCGGGCTCCAAAAATCACCATTTAAACCAATCCATTGATGGATCACCAATTTTGGAGGAAAAACTCATCATTTTCAAATTTCCAAATTTCGGCATTATTCTCCAAAATGCCCGAAAATTCCTCTATTTTGAAAATTCCTCCGGGGCCCAAATTCAATTAAGAAATGCCCCAAAATTTCCAAATTTTTCCAATTTATAAAAAAAATTGGCCGGCGGGGTCCGCTGGCACGCCCAGGGCCCGAGTAGGGCCCTGCTAGCTACTAGCCCTGCAGGCTGGCCACGCATGCCGCGCGGCCGCCCGCGCGCTTGGTCGCGCGCGCGCACCCGCCCCAGCGCGCGCCCACCCGCGTGCGCGGCCTCCCACGCGCCTGCCTGGGCGCGCCTGGCCGCCCGCGGCCGGCTGCTGGCCCCTGTTACTCTTTAGCCCCCCCCCCTTTTTTTTTTCCAAACTCTCCAGATCTCAATTCTGAAATATATGGCTCATAATTCCAAAATTTGGCCTCCAAAAACCCTCAAAAATTTATCCAACTAGATGCCTTTCACACTAGGCAAAAATACATCTTTCCTTCAAGTCTCACACTTTGGGTTCTATGTTAGGCCAAATTTATTCAAAAATTTCAGAATTAAAAATCAATAAATATACACCCCAACTTCAAATTTTTTTCCATAAATGAAGCTTATACACTCTCTTGATGCTTAATACAACATACAACACAAATGAAAATACATATAGCTTAAGGCTTTATCGAGCCATTACAACACATCATTGAAACTTCTCATTCATCCATAAGCTTTCCCCTTTTTGCCTTGCTATTTCTCATGCCTTGACAACCTACATGTGAGGGTAAAAACCTCATGAGCTATTAAGCTCAATAAGGGTGCTTATGCAATAAGTATGAACATAAACATAAATCATGTAATGGCATGTGCATGCAAATGTAGTTAGGTCTTCCATGCTCTCACAACCTTTCAAGGTTTGAAGCCTTAACCTACCCTTTCCACCATGTATCTTAACAATCCCTATGGCCATAGCTATTATGTACATGAAGAGCATGCTTAATACAACATGAAAAGTTTATAAACATACTTACAACAGTGCAAGGCCACCATCCCATGGGGCCATCCCTTACCTTTATATTTTTTTTTTTTAGCTTCCTTCAAGGTTCTTCAAGCTCCATCAAGCTTTCATGGCCACTCTCCCATTTTTCCCAAACCTTCTTAAAGAAAATAAAGAGTGGATTACTCAAAACCCCTTAGAAAGATGAAGAGAATAAGATAAATTCACACCTTACCTCTAGTCTTCTTCTCATTCCTCTCTTCTTCTTCTTCTTCTTCTTCTTCTTCTTCTTCTTCCTTTCTCTCTCTTCATTTGCAATCCATTCAAAATGAAAAATGGAAGACTTGGCATCTTCTAAATACCCTTTTATCTCTAACAACTTCAAGGTTAGATCCTAACCCTTGGATTTTCCTTCACTTTATGAGAATAAATCCCCACCTTCCAAACTAGCACAATCCATGTGCTCTTGTTTTCTTTAATCTCCACCATTAGATTTCTTTTACCTTTGAAGACTAGATCTCAACCATTCAAATCCCTTTACATGTGGCAATCCATGCCACTTCTCTTGAATCATCTCAACCATTAGATTTTCAAGACTTAATCTCCTCCCTTGGATCAAGTCTTCCATGCCAAAATAGCCATTTTTCTCATTTATTTTTAAGGGGACTAATTTCATGCCATCACTTGAAAGACCACTTGAGAGACATAATTCATTTCCATAATGAATTAATTAAATGCCACCATTTTCCAACCATTAATGCATGACTATTTTCTTTTCCTTTTGCATTTTCTTTTTAAGCAACATTATCATTGCCTTCATTAAATGCTAGAATGACTAATATCATTTCTTTTACACTTATTTAACTCTTCTTTTAACTTGGACCACCACTTGCCAAGTGTCACTCCATGACACCATTCTTGGCTTCCAAGCTTTAATCTCATCCATCCATGTGGCATCCCCACATTTATTCACCAAATTTAGGGAAAATTAATTATTGTCTCACATAATTCAATATTCACCATTTTCCCTATTTCCATAATTAAATTCCTTTATGGAATTAAATTCCAAATTTCAAAATACCCTTTGTGAATTTATTAATCCCTTATCTCCACATAATTACAAAATTGGGATTTAATTCACCTACTCACCTAATTCCACATAGGAATTATTTCTAATTTACCAAAATACCCTTTTTATTGGATTTCACTATCCAAATTACCAAAATACCCTTCTCATAGGGCACCCTCAATCTCAAGGATCCAACACCTTCTCATGGGCATTTTTGGAATTTTCTCACTTTCTTTCTCATTCTTTTAACACCGGTAACACCGGGTGTTACACCACCTAGGATATTTTCGGATCAAACATAGTCCATCTCTTAATTAGTTTGGTGTTGTGTGTGAGTAATCCGGTAGATTATTCACCGGTAGCGCCCGTAGGTGGGAGCGAGTCGTTACACTCGAGGCCAAAGGCAGCAGACCAAGGAAACTCGAGGTCCGCTATGCTTGTTTGTTACAAACTTTGTTGGAGAGAGGCTGAGATTACTCAAGGCCAAAGGCAACAGACCGAGGTAACTCTAGGTTCACCAGTCCTTGTTTGTTACAAAGCTTTGTTGGAGAGAGGCCAAGGTTACTCGAGGCCAAAGGCAACAAATCGAGGTAACTTGAGGTCCGCCGGTGCTTGTTTGTTACAAAACTTTGTTAGAGAGAGGCTGAGGTTACTTGAGGCCAAAATGATTGGGATGTAGCAAACTGATGCAAGAAACACTCATCTTGCTGGTTTTCCCTTCAATAGCACTGTTCACAGCACGGTTTCGAGCACTAGGGGCTTTTTCTACGGAAATCACGCATTCCAGTGAACCAAAACTCAAATATTTTTACATAGGGTTGTAGATACTTAAGATAGGAGAAGAATGGTGAACATTTCTGGTCAAACAGAGGTTGGACGTGCCCTTATGCGCAGTCAGAAGGTGGATGACTCGCCCACATGCGCAGCCCCTTGCCAACGCGTGAGCTACACATGCCGCCCTTAAGAATCGGCTACATCCACCTTTTTTTTGTTTTTCGGCCATAACTTTCTCATTTTAGCTCCATTTCGACCGCCGTTTGAACCTACAGACTCCTCTTTCATCCCTCTACAAGATTATAAAAGAAAATTGAACTTACCTGCTAGTTTCTATGGTGTTTGGCATGCTTTACAATAGAGACATGAACTTTTTGACAAGCCTCATTTCCTCTCCGATTTTCTCCCCTGATTTTGGCATAACCTTCCTTTTATTTTTGTAGCATTTCCCCTCGCTAAAATCTCTTTCTTTCCTCTCTTTAATAATGTCCAAATGAAGGCTACAAAGGCTTTATATTTATAGAGTTTTCTGACGAGTCAAAATTCACCACGTGTCGCGAAGTGATAAGGTTTCATCATTGCCGCCCATGTGCTTCCAACCAAAACGCACCATGTGTCCCAACTTAGAGGCTAAGAAAAGCAAAGATATTTTGATGAGATATTTTAAGGTTTCAAGAAACAATGCTTTGGCCCGAACTTTCTAGGTAATTGCACATAGACCCCTTGTAACTTAGTCCCTGAGACCATTTTTAATTGCACTTTTTGGTCCCCAAAAAATAAACTTATTACGCCAATAACCCAAGGTTTTGCATAAATTACACTTTTACCCGAACTTCAATATTTATGATTTTGCCCATGGTTTAGAAATTGAACCTTTGACTCAAGGCTTCTATAATCCCTTGAAAGGACTATTTCCTCAAGTATTAGAACCTAATAATCTCAGATATTACCTCATATTTGAGTTTTAAAATTTGGGGTATTGCAATATATGTCTTTAAAGGAAGCATATTTATCTAAACGATGCAAGGAAATAATTGCTTAGCTATAATATTTTGGTAGGCTGATCGCGTTCCATGATTTGGTCAGGGGTCTTCCTAAGAGCTCGGCCAAGTGGTGAGCTCCTTTGCTGAGATTGTTGGTGACTCGATAAGGGCCTTTCTAGTTGGAATCGAGTTTTCCTTGTGTGGGTTGTTTTCTTGGGCCTTCAATCTTCCTTAGGACTAGGTCCTCGTCTTGAAATCGTTTGGGCTTAACCTTTTTGTTGTATTTTCGAGCTGCTCTTTGCTTGGCAGCCTGTTTGTGAATTTGGGCCTTGTCTCGAATTTCTTGGATAAGATCGAGGTTGACTTGCTATTTTTCATTGTTTGCCTGGGGCTGGGTTCTTCAATCTCGATCGGGATCATGGCCTCTAACTCGTAAGAGAGTTGAAAGGGTGTTTCCATGGTTAAGGTCTGAGTTGTGGTGTGGTATGACCACAACACCATGGGAAGTTCTTTTGGCCATGCGCCCTTGGTGCCATCGAGTCACTTTTTTAAGCTAGCCAAGATGACTTTGTTGGCGGCTTTTGCTTGGTTGGTCTGAGGGTGCTCAACTGAGGTGAAGATCTGGTGGATGCCGAGCTCTTGACAGAAGTCCTGGAGCTTGTTATTGGTGAACTGAGTGTTCGAAACCGGCCAACCGTGTTGCTTCGTTTCTACCTTCTTTGATCCGTAGAGTTGCAAGGGCAAACTCCTCCAAGTCGGTCCACACGATCGACCCTTTCCATGACGCCTTGAGTAGTGCTAGCAAACCCTAGGAGTCTCCAAGAGAGATTCAAATTTTTCTTGTTTTTTCAGCTTCTTAAGTGGCCTATTTATAGAGTAAAAACTGTAACACCCCAAATTTCTTGAGCGTGTTATAACTTAGGATTTTGGGAATATAAACACTTTTCATATCACAATAGCTGTCATACATCACAAAATATCCTAAAAATCCAAATTTACACCTTCTCAGCTTAACAAACCCAATAATCGAATAGCTAAGACAGGCATTAAAATTTCAAATGCGGAAGCTAGATCGAACCTGATATGGTTCACAACCATAATACTTTGTTTATCATAAAATTGTTCAAGACATTTACAAAATGTATTACATCATCTCTCACAAATGATAACTGAACATCTTAAACATTTCCAAAATTACAAAGGTTCGCACATAGACATAGATATGCTAAACATGCTATAAGCAGTAAATTAAGCTTATCCTTCAGCTACCTCCTTTGCCTTAGAGCTGCTTGTCGAACCTGGAATGTTTGAATATTCCAGGGACATAGTCCAATTAGAAGATGAATCTTCTAGTGAGAAACTCCAAAAACAGTTTATATCGATGCATGATCAGCTATAAAATGTATGAGAAGACAACGAGAACTACTCTGAAGTGCCTCGTGAACACGTTAGCCTCCTCCAACAAGAGCTTTCTCAATGGCGCACGCATAGCGCCTCTCGGGAGGTCCCTAACCATTTCACTTCAGCCCGACCTCATAGCACTCATGCAAGCATCGCATTAGTTGTTCCTTAGGCTCACAGTCTTCCCCACGAGAGCTTTCTCGATGGCGCACGCATAGCGCCTCTCGGGGGATATCCAACTTTTGCCCTCGGCCAACAACAAATAGGTACAACAGTATGGCCACACGGAATTTATAAATGCAACAATTAAAAAGCCAACAACATATATTTTTAGGAAAATTTAGTTCATAAATGCAATATGATTTCACGTAAGCGAATAATAAGAGTTTACGTATAAGAACTTCACGAAATACGAGTCATGCAATAGAAGTCTCTCATAAGAGAATAAAAAATAGGATTTGGAGTATAGGAGTCTCACGGAGTCTCACCTTGTTGGGTTATCTCTTCGACGGTATAATTTTACAGCAAACGGTCTAGGTTTCTGCATAAAACAAGCATTTCGGTAAACCTAAACTTAAATATTTTTACATAAGATTGAAGGGTATTAAATTAGGGGCATAACTAGAAAATTTCATGGAAAAAGGACTTCTCACGCACTCTCACGCGCCCCAAGAAGTCTGGCCACGCGCCCTCACGCGCAGCTATTATCCGGCACGTGTATTTCACGCGCTGCCTAGCAGTTTCGGACAGCAACACCTCGGTTTGGTATTTTGGCCATATCTCCCTCGTTTTAACTCCGATTAGACCCCCGTTTGAACTTACGCGACCCTCTCTTCCCCTTATACAAGATTATCAAAACAAATCAGACTTACCTCGCTTTTTTGCTGACTGATTTTGGCAAATTCCGGCGAAGACCCGCAACTCCGACGAGGCTCGTTCTCCGCCACTTCTTCGCCGCTTTCTTCCCGCCTTCTTGCCGAACCTCCTTCTCTCTCTCTAGAGAAAGCTCCTCCTCTTAGAGTGCTTCACTCCTCAAATTTTTTTGGAATGGTTTGAGAGCAACTCAAGGTGCTTATTTATAGAATCCTTCAACCAATGGTGTTATGCCACTTGTCACAATCTTAGCGATGGACTCCAAAGACTCAAAGCCATAATTGAGTAGCTTTTGAAATCCAAAACTAGAACTAATCCAATTTTTGAAATCCAAGTTAAAACCCCAAACTTCTTTCAAATAACACTTTGGCCCATATTTCAAGTTTTCAACTTTAACATTTTACCACCTAAGCTCATAATTTCACCATTCTTTCATTTGGATAATTTCTCTAATTAGAATTATACCCTCAAACATCAAATTTATCGAAATACTTAAAATCCCAAAATTATTAACTCAAAATTACTCAATATATACTATTTTTCGGAAGCCCCTTACCATCGTTCGGTATTTTTAGGCTATAACTTAGCTTAACCGAAAACTATTTCTGATTTGATTTCTTTCAGTGCAATAAGTCTCACCTCGAGACGTTCGTTAAAATTATACCTTTTTCCTTAGGTATCCAAGCTCTAGGGCACTCCCTGCGACTGATTCGGTCACTTGTTTCCATTTCAAACATATTTTTTGGTATTTTAAACTCACTTAAAATACGTGGTAATTTCACAAAAATATAGGGCGTTATATTCTCCCCCCCTTAAAAGAATTTCGTCCTCGAAATTTGAAATATACTCGAATTGATTATGGCATTCTGGAATACAATTTCTGGAAAAACTTTCCTACTCTATTTCCATTTCCTCGAACAGTTAAGGATATTTTTTCCTAATTGTTTCCTTAAGTTCCCACATTGCCTCGTCATCCGAGTGCTTTCCCCACTGAACCTTCACTAACAGAATCTCTTTATTTCGCAACACTTGAGTCCGACGATCTAAAATTGCTCTAGGTGACTCCGGGTAGGTCAAGTCATTCTTTAGCTCAATTGTCTCCACCCGAACTCTGAGGGTTGGATCTGGCACATGCCTTCGAAGTTGGGAGACGTGGAACACATTATGAATCCCGGACAAACTAGGTGGAAGCTCCAATTGATAGGCCAAAGGTCCGACTCTTTCCACAATCGGATATGGTCCTATATACCTTGGCTTCAGCTTTCCTTTACCACTTCCACGCGTCACCAAATGCTGGGCTGACACCTTGAGATACACTAGATCTCCAACCTCAAACTCTAGATCCCTTCTTCTTTGATCAGCATAGGATTTTTGTCGGCTTTGTGCAGCTCGGATCCTCTCTTGGATTATTCGAATCTTATCAGTAGTCTGTTGCACAAGCTCGGGCCCCAACATCTGTCGTTCCCCTACTTCGGTCCAACAGATAGGCGACCGACACTTCCTTCCATACAAAGCCTCATAAGGAGCCATCCCAATGCTGTCGTGGTAACTATTGTTGTACGCGAATTATACCAATGGAAGATGCTCCTCCCAATTCCCTCCAAAATCAAGGGCACAGGATCTCAACATATCTTCAAGCGTTTGAATTGTCCTCTCTGATTGCCCGTCAGTCTGGGGATGATAAGCCATACTCAATTTTAGCTGAGTCCCCATGCATTCCTGCAAACTCTCCCAAAACCTCGAGGTGAACCTTGGGTCCCGATCTGAAATTATACTTACCGGCGCACCATGGAGTCGTACGATTTCCTTTACGTATTGCTCTGCAAATTTTCGTACCGGTTGATCCATCCTCGTAGGCAGGAAATGCGCTGACTTTGTCAACCTGTCTACCACCACCCAAATGGCATCATAGCCCCTTCGACTCTTCAGAAATCCTGTCACGAAATCCATCGTGATATGTTCCCATTTCCACTCAGGAACTTCCAAGGGTCTCATCAACCCTGCAGGTTTCTGGTGCTCAATCTTTACCCTTTGGCATATATCACATTGTCCCACCCTCCTAGCCACGCTGGCCTTCATCCTAGGCCACCAGTAGATTTCTCGAAGATCTCGATACATCTTCGTGGCTCCTGGATGCAAGGTATACTTAGCTCTATGGGCTTCATCCAAAATTTTCTGCCTCAACTCCCGAAGGTTTGGCACGTACACTCTACCCCGAAACTTGAGAATGCCATTTCGCATCTCAAAATCTGAACTCTTGGGCTGGCCTTGCTCGTCTACCCATAGACGTATACGCCGGTCACTCCCACTAGCCTCCCGTATTTCGGTCTCTAGATCCAGTTGAACCGCTAGGCCAGCTACTAGGATAGAAGATCCCTTCGGTACTACACTCACCGTCATCAGGCTAAAAGCCTCAATCAACAGCCACTCCTAGGCCATCAACCCGGCCATAACAGTAGGCACAGTCCTACTCAAAGCATCAGCTACCACATTGGCACGCCTCGGGTGATACAAGATGGTGCAGTCGTAGTCCTTCAGGAACTCCATCCAGCGTCGCTGCCTCATGTTCAACTCTTTCTGCGAGAACACATACCTTAGACTTTTGTGGTCTGTGAATACATCGAAGGTCTCTCCATATAGGTAGTGCCTCCATAGCTTCAGAGCATATACCACCGCTGCCAGCTCCAAGTCATGTGTTGGGTAGTTCACTTCGTGTCTCTTCAATTGGCATGATCCATATGCGATCACCCGACCATTCTGCATCAATACACAACCCAAACCAACCTTCGAGGCATCGGTGTATACAACATATCCACCGGGCCCACTAGGCATTGCCAGAACAGGTGCCGAGGTCAGTCTGTCTTTGAGCTCTTGAAAGCTTTCCTCGCACTTGGCAGTCCATTCAAACTTGACCTCCTTTCGTATGAGCTTCGTCATAGGTGTAGCTATCTTCGAAAACCCTTCCATGAATCTTTGATAGTAGCCTGCCAATCCCAAAAAGCTTCGTACTTCAGTCACACATGTCGGCTGCTTCCATCCTCAAACAGCCTCAATCTTAGCTGGATCCACTGAGATTCCTTCGGCTGAGATCACATGCCCAAGAAACGCCACTTGGGATAGCCAGAACTCGCACTTCGAGAACTTGGCATACAATTGGTGTTTCCTGAGGGTTCCTAGCACTATTCTCAAGTGCTCCTCGTGGTCACTTTCATTCGAAGAATACACCAATATATCATCTATGAAGACGATCACAAATCGATCCAGGTAGGGCTTGAATACCCTATTCATAAGATCCATAAATGCTGTTGGAGCGTTAGTTAATCCGAATGGCATTACAAAGTACTCAAAATGGCCATACCTCAACCGAAATGCCGTCTTCGGAACATCATCTGGTTTAATTCTCAGCTGATAATATCCGGATCTCAAATCAATCTTCGAGAACACCTTCGCTCCCTGTAGTTGATCAAACAACTCGTCTATCATTGGAAGTGGATACTTGTTCTTTACCATAGCCTTATTTAGCTGACGGTAGTCAATGCACATCCTTAGACTCCCGTCTTTCTTCTTTACAAATAGTACTGGTGCGCCCCATGGCGACGTGCTTGGCCTAATGAACCCCTTATCAGTCAACTCCTGTATGGCGGAATTGATATCGGCTGGGTTCTTGGCACTAACTTAATTGAGAACTCAATTTCTCGAGGTAGAGGTAGTCTTGGTAACTCTTCTGGAAACACGTCATCATATTCTCATACTACTCGCACCTCATTGAGTTTCGGTACCTCTCTTTCTTCTAACTGAGCATAAGCTATGAATCCATGAGCTCCTCGGCTCAACAACTTTGCTGCCTTCATTGCCGAAATCATCTTTATGACCTCGGGGTCGCCTTGTCCCCAAAATTTAACCCACCCTCCCTCGGGTTTTCTTATGGTCATTATCTTCCTACGACAGTCTATATTGGCGTCGTACTTGGACAAGAAGTTCATCCCCAAGATTATGTCAAAGTCATATACTTCTAACAGAATCAGATCAGCTTGGAACCAAACATTACTCAGGCTAATTTCACATCCCCTCACCATTTCTGAGGACTTCATACTTTTTCCCATAGGTGTCGAAATCACCATAAGACACCCCATAGACTCGGTTTCTACTCTTAAACTCCCAGCCAAAGCATGCGATATAAAAGAATGAGTAGACCCTGGATCTATCAATGCATGCACAGGAGTATTCAAAATGAAGAGAGTACCTTGGATAACTGCAGGATTCGCCTCTACATCCTCCTTGGTCAAGTTATAGACTCGGCCCTGTCTGGTCCCTTTTCCTTCTTCAATCTTTAGCGGCTGCTCTTTCTTCTTCGGGCAATTCCTCGAGATGTGCCCGTGCTAGTTGCAATTGTAGCAGATCACGCTCACTGATGTTGCTGCTATAGCTTTACCTTCTTAGACCATTCCCTTCGAGCAATTTCTGGAAGTATGCCCGGGTTGTCCACAAGTATAACAGACAATACTTTAGCCATCGCACCTCTTGCCCGGGTGCCTCTTCTTGCATTTAAAGCACGCCTTGCCCTTTTTCACGATCTTCCCATCCCGAGGTCCCATAGTCGAGTGGGATTTCTCTGATTGTCCTCCAGCATGAATCGTCGTGGCCTTTAGTTTTGCTACTCGCGTCATATTCTCCTCGGCGGTTATAGCCTTGAAAACTACGTCTGCATAAGACTCCACATGGACCAGGCTCATCAGCTGTTGAAATTCAATTCGCAAGCCTTGTAGGAATTTTCGTCCCTTCTCCACATCGTCCATCCCGTACAGCGGCATATACTTGATTAACCGCAAAAATTCAGCCTCATATTGAGCCACAGACATATTTGGCCCTTGGCGTAAGTTCATAAACTCTCGAGCTCTAGCCAACTTCAAGCAAGTGGGAAAGAATTTCCCGTTGAACAGTTCCTTAAACCGTTCCCACGACATCTGGGGTGCCTCCCCCAATTCTACATCTGTTGCTGACCCCTAAGATCCTGTCCGGTTAGGTATCGCTCGCTGCATAGACCCCCACCATTGGACAGCTTCCTCTTCCAGCATATAGGTCGCACACTCGACCTTGTCTTCATTCAGGATTCTCAATCTTTGTAGGATCTTTTCGGTCTGGTCCAACCAGTATTCACTGATCGCGGGGTCATCTGCCGGTTTTCCTCGAAAGACTAGCGGGTTTTGTCGTAGATACCTTTCCAAGGAATCTACTCTTCCTTGCTAGGGCTGCAACTCCAAAATTTGCCCAGCCATGCTTTCTAGGATTCTCTCGATCCTATCAATCCGACCTTCACCGAGGTCAGCTCGTGCATCTCTTTGACCTTCCACACCACCTCCTAGGTGTGGGTTGGTGTTGCCTTCTTCTCCATTGCCTCTCTCGCGCCTGTTCCTTCTTGTATTCACCATCTGGCAAGAAGACAAGGCGATCTATTAAATCATCACGGCATGGCATAATTCAATTTGAATAAGCAACAAGAGTATGCCACTAAATATTTCAAAAAAATCCTAACCTAATTCCCAAAACTTACAGTAGCTTTACTCATCATGCCACAAGCGAACTTTTCCTTAGGTTCGCTCTGATACCAACTGTAACACCCCAAATTTCTTGAGCGTGTTATAACTTAGCATTTTGGGAATATAAACACTTTTCATATCACAATAGCTGTCATACATCACACAATATCCCAAAAATCCAAATTTACACCTTCTCAGCTTAACAAACCCAATAATCGAATAGCTAAGACAGGCATTAAAATTTCAAATGCGGAAGCTAGATCGAACCTGATATGGTTCACAACCATAATACTTTATTTATCATAAAATTGTTCAAGACGTTTACAAAATGTATTACATCATCTCTCGCAAATGATAACTGAACATCTTAAACATTTCCAAAATTACAAAGGTTCACACATAAACATAGATATGCTAAACATGCTATAAGCAATAAATTAAGCTTATCCTTCAGCTACCTCCTTTCCCTTAGAGCTGCTTGCCGAACCTGGAATGTTTGAATATTCTAGGGACATAGTTCAATTGGAAGATGAATCTTCTAGTGAGAAACTCCAAAAACAGTTTATATCGATGCATGATCAGCTATAAAATGTATGAGAAGACAACGAGAACTACTCCGAAGTGCCTCGTGAACACGTTAGCCTTCTCCAACGAGATCTTTCTCAATAGCGTACGCATAGCTCCTCTCGGGAGGTCCCTAACCATGTCACTTCAGCCCGACCTCATAGCACTCATGCAAGCATCGCATTAGTTGTTCCTTAGGCTCACAGTCTTCCCCACGAGAGCTTTCTCGATGGTTCACGCATAGCGCCTCTCGGGGGATATCCGACTTTTTCCCTCGGCCAACAACAAATAGGTACAACAGTATGGCCACACGGAATTTATAAATGCAACAATTAAAAAGCCAACAACATATATTTTTAGGAAAATTTAGTTCATAAATGCAACATGATTTCACGTAAGTGAATAATAAGAGTTTATGTATAAGAACTTCACGAAATACGAGTCATGCAATAGAAGTCTCTCATAAGAGAATAAAAAATAGGATTTGGAGTATAGGAGTCTCACGGAGTCTCACCTTGTTGGGTTATCTCTTCGACGGTATAATTTTACAGCAAACGGCCTAGGTTTCTACATAAAACATGTATTTCGGTAAACCTAAACTTAAATATTTTTATATAGGATTGAAGGGTATTAAATTAGGGGCATAACTGAAAAATTTCATGGAAAAAGGACTTCTCACGCGCCCCAAGAAGTCTGGCCAAGCGCCCTCACGCGCAGCTATTATCTGGCACGTGTATTTCACGCGCTGCCCAGCAGTTTCAGACAGCAACGCCTCGGTTTGGTATTTCGGCCATATCTCCCTCGTTTTAACTCCGATTCGACCCCCGTTTGAACCTACGCGACCCTCTCTTCCCCCTATACAAGATTATCAAAACAAATTGGACTTACCTTGCTTTTTTTCTAACTGATTTTGGTGAATTCCGGCGAAGACCCGCAACTCCGACGAGGCTCGTTCTCCGTCGCTTCTTCGCCGCTTTCTTCCCACCTTCTTACTGAACCTCCTTCTCTCTCTCTATAGCAAGCTCCTCCTATTAGAGTGCTTCACTCCTCAAATTTGTTTTGAATGGTTTTGAGAGCAACTCAAGGTGCCTATTTACAGAATCCTTCAACCAATGGTGTTATGCCACTTGTCACAATCTTAGCCATGGACTCCAAAGACTCAAAACCATAATTGAGTAGCTTTTGAAATCCAAAACTAGAACTAATCCAACTTTTGAAATCCAAGCTAAAACCCCAAACTTCTTTCAAATAACACTTTGGCCCATAGTTCAAGTTTTCAACTTTAACATTTTACCACCTAAGCTCATAATTTCACCATTCTTTCATTTGGATAATTTCTCTAATTAGAATTATACCCTCAAACATCAAATTTATCGAGATACTTAAAATCCCAAAATTATTAACTCAAAATTACTCAATATATACGATTTTTCGGAAGCCCCTTACCATCATTCGGTATTTTTACCCTATAACTTAGTTTAACCGAAACCATTTCTGATTTGATTTCTTTCAGTGTAATAAGTCTCACCTCGAGACGTTCATTAAAATTATACCTTTGTCCTTAGGTATCCAAGCTCTAGGGCACTCCCTGCGACTGATTCGGTCACTTGTTGCCATTTCAAACATATTTTTTGGTATTTTAAACTCACTTAAAATACGTGGCAATTTCACAAAAATATAGGCTGTTATAAAAACCCTAATTATGCCTTTGAAAAACCCCAAACGATTTAGGTCTGGCCCATAATCATGTTGGGCTGTATCTCTCTTTTAAATTATGGAATGGGCTCGACCTAAGTGTGTAACCCCTTAGGTCCACCATTGGGCTAGATGTAGGCCAACTCTATTGGGCTATATGAAGGCCCAACTCATTAGATTAATTAAACTCTTTAATTAAACTTATGGACTTCTTAATTATCACATCTTATGGGCTTCTTAATTAAACTTTTTAATTAATAGTTTTAGAATTAATCAAATTAATTCTAAAACCCTACATATCATGGTTAACGTCTAGCAACATGCCATGAATACCTAGCCAACGATGAAAAACACAGACCTTTTCAATTGCAAATACCGTGCAGTAAAATCCTTTCATCAATCTATGTCCCGATTGAATTTAGGGTATGGTTTTATGACGAAACCCTAATCATTCAACAACTATGTATCTATTCCAGATTTATGAATTGATAGGATAAATCAAAACACCTTTTGATTTCTACCTCACCTCGGCCAAGGATTTCCTTAGTCATGAAATCATCAAAATACATAGGACATCTTCTCATCTTATCGATAAGTGATGAATCCTATTTCGACATTCATAAGCCTTCATATGTGATAAGGTTACGCCCAGTGATAATTTGTTAATGACTCCATTGGAATCCAAAAAAGAACCAAAGCGTAACCAGTCAAATATAAGACTACCATGATGTCTCAAGTCTAAGGATCAATCTGTACTATTGCAACACAGAAATTCCAATTCGACAATAAACAATTACCATTAGGAATTCTGTAGCAGGTCAGTTCAGTGTACTTATTCTTATAATAAGCACCCACATATATGCATTAATGTCCACACACCAATGTCTATGAAACAAGACATTTTCCTAATTGAGCATGCATCATATATGCTAGTCTATCCGAGTTATTAGTGTCCAATCCTAATAACTCTGTGACTAGGAATATTTAAGATCAAGGCTTATAAGGAATATGTTTCATGATCGTCATCTCTATGCACGACCATATTCCATGAGCCTATTTGATCTATGGACTTTGTCAAGAATGGAAATAATAAAGACAACCATCAATGAAAAATAAAACATAATGCCTTACAATAATAATTGATTGAAGTTAAAGAGTCACAATGAAAAAAAATATGATCAATTACATGTAAATATAATTGGCTTGTGGGGCATAACTCTAACACTGAGTGCCATTGTTTGAACTTATCACTCCAAGGAGACCATATCGGCAGACGATATTCTTCCAAATGAATCTCTAGATTCTTTCAGCGGTGATAGTAGCTAGGGGCTCAGCCTCGATCCACTTGGTGAAGTAATTGACTACTATCACCATGAATTTGAGCTGTCCTGCTGTGATTGGGAAGGGCCCGAGGATGTTTGTCTCCAATTTATAAAATGGCCAAGGGATGCCGAGATTGTGGAGCTCCTCTGGCAGGGAAAGATGTGCGTTTGCTAACCTCTGGCACTTATCGCAACGTTTTACGTAGGCTAGGTAGTCGCTCCTCATTGTTGGCCAATAGTATCCAGCTCTTAGTATCTTTGCTGCTAGGGATCGTCCACTGAGGTGGCCTCCACATACCCCTTCGTGTACCTCGATCATGATGTATATGGATTGATCGAAGTTGACACACTTGAGGAGCGGTGTGGAATAACCTCTTTTATACAGTTGGTTCCTGAGTAAGGTAAAGTAGCAAGCTGCTTTTTTGAGCTTCTTGGCCTCTTCAGCATTGGTAGGGAGCATCTTTTCTTATAGGAATCGTATGATGGAGTCTCCCCAGAATTTTGGTGCTGCTTCCACCTTTTGTATATCGGGAAGGTCAATGTGGGTAAGTTCAAGGCCTCCTGTATGATTGACTGGTTGTTCCTAGGTTTCTTTGTGCTGGCGAGCTTTGAGAGTAGATCTACTCACGCATTTTGTTCCCTGGGGATATATTCAATTTGGAAATAGTCAAAGGATCCAAATAAGGCTCTGACCTTGTTGAGGTATTGGCTGAGGTGCAGTTCTTTTGTCTGGAATTAGCCCTTAACTTGGTTGGTTACCAGCTGGGAGTCACTCTTAGCGATCAACCGGGATGCTCCCATTTCCTTTGCTAAGTTTAACCTAGCTATGAGAGCCTCATACTCCGCTTGGTTGTTGGTTTCCTTGATGTTGAAGCGAAGAGACTATTCAAGTGTCAGCTCGTTGGGTCCTTCTAGAATGATCTCAGCCCCACTTCCCTTAATGTTGGAGGCTTCGTCGACGAACAATATCCAAGGGTTGGGTTCATGGCTTAGATTAGAGAGAGAGAGCTCAGAGTAGAAATCAGATAGTACATGGGACTTCATGTGCTTGTGGGGTTGGTATTGTATGCCGAATTCGGAGAGCTCAACTAGCCATGCGATCATTCTTCCTGAAAGTTATGACTTCTGAAGCACTTGTCAGATCGACTGATCAGTCTGGATCGTGATCTGATGGCTTTCGAAGTATGGCCTAAATTTTTGAGTCGCTGTTACTAGTGCTAGTGCTAGCTTTTCGATCTTCTGGTAGCACAACTCAGTTCCTTGAAAGGTTTTGTTGATGAAGTACACCGACCATTGTAACTTGCCTTCCTCCTTGACCAATACTACATTGAGGGCGTTATTGGTGATGGAAAGGCAAAGTAAGAGTTCTTTCCTAGGCTCTGGCCTTGAAAGAATGCGGGGTGCTACTAAGAAGGTCTTCAGCTTTTGGAAAGCAGCTTCGCACTCTTCCGTCTACTAGAATTCAACTAACTTTTTGAGGCATTGGAAGAATGGCTTTTCTGGGTCTAACGATTTTGGGAGGAAACGGGATAAATTTGTTATTTGGCATGTTAGCTATTAGACCTTCTATATGCTAAAGGGGCTATGCATCGTGAGGATGGCTTCACATTTTTCAGGGTTGGCCTCAATTCTATGATTGGTTAACATGAAGCCCAGGAACTTACTGGCTTGCACCCAGAAGGCGCATTTGTCAGGGTTAAGCGTCATGTTGTGATGTCGAAGTTGGCTAAAAATTTCGGTTAGGTCCGAGTAGTGGTCCTATTTTTCTGAAGTCTTTGCCACCATGTCATCTACATAGACTTTGATATTCCGACTAATCTGCTTGGCGAACACCTTATTCATCAACTGCTGATATGTCACACCCGCATTCTTCAATCCGAATGGCATGACCCAATAACAGAAGTTGCATTCTCTGTGATGAACGTCATTTTCTCTTCATCTTCGAGGTGCATCTGGATCTGGTTATAACCGAAGTAAGCATCCATAAAGCTTAAGTACCTGTATCCGAAGGCTGCATTTACAAACTTGTCGATGCTAGGTAGTAGGTATGAATCCTTTGGGCATGCACTATTCAGGTTGGTGAAGTCGACGCACATTATCCATTTGCCTGAGGATTTTTTTACCGTGACCATGTTGGCAAGCCACGTTGTGTATGTGACTTCTTTGATGTACCCGACTTTCAGGAGTTTTGTCATTTCTTCAACAGTTGCATGCCATCTTTCTTCTCCTAGTTTTCTTTTTCTCTAGGCGATAGGTCTGGCCTTCGGATCCAGTGTTAGCCTGTGGCAAATGATGAGCGGATCTATCCTGAGCATGTCGGCGGGCATCCAAGTGAAGAGGTAGGCGTTATGCCAGAATAAGTTGATGAGCCTCTCTCTTAGTTCACTTGGCAATGTAGAACCAATACGGATGACCTGTGCTAGGCAAGGACCCAGATTTATAGGATGGAGTTCTTCTGTGGGTTGGGGATGCCTATCCCAGAGTTCACTTTGTGGGTCCAATTTGGCTGCATGCACACGGTGATGTGAGCCCTGGCTGTTGATGCCTACTGCTTGGCTACCGCTGTCAGGGGCTTCATTTCTCTTGTCGCCCTTTCTGGGCTCGGGACTCCAAGCCTTGAGGTTATCATGGTAGCACTTTTAGGCCTCCTTTTGGTCAGCGTGAATGACCCTAACCTTTGTATTTGACATCAGGAACTTCATGACCGGGTGGGGTCGACCGAGGAGCGCGTTGTATGGTGTCTGGCAATCCACGACCAGGTACCAGATGGTGACTATTTTGATAAAGGGGGTTCCAAATGAAGTTAACAGGTCAATGTAACCCATAACGCCTATCTGCTCTCTATAAAAGCCAATCAGGTTCCCGTGGAACGACCTCAACTGCTTTTCGAGGATACCCATCTTTCTTGGAGTCGATAAGCATAATATAGGTCGGTCGAGCTACGTTAATCCACGAGGACTTTCTTTACAAGAAAGTTTGTTGCGATGATCGAGATTACCATGGGGTCATTGAGGTTTTTATCAATGCTCTCGAAGTCCTTGTCCGTGAAGCAGATCACAGGGTGTTGGACCATTCTTCTTGGCTTCTTCTCATTATTGTTTATCGACATTACTGTGGGGAGGTGTCGTTCTTGCGTTGAGCTCGACTCTCTACCCATAAAACCTTTAGAGATGGTGTTAATGACCCCAGCTATTTGATTGACTGGGGGTGGGCCAGCATAAGTAGGGGCGTGGGTGGCTGGATGGTGGCAAGTGTTGTTTGGCTCTTGGGTAGGGGCACCTTTGGTTTGCGCCATGGTAAGGTGATGGGGTTGGCTTGAAAGGCTCTAGTGAGATTATAGGGTAGGTATATTATATCGAGCCCCATGATGGGTGCCAAATGTTCCTTCTTAACCAAAGAGAGCGGTCGGAGATGGGATCACAATGGCAAGGAGCGGGCTCCAACGATGGGTATGTCCGGGGGGCGGCTGGCACCTGCAAGCACTCCGACGCTTGAGTGAGTGAGAGAGTAAAGAAATGGCAGTGTATCGGTGTTAGAGAGCAGACATACCTTGTCTCTGAAAAGAGATGGTTGATATAGGAGGAGGAGAAGCCCTCTTACATGCATGCGTCGTGTGTTTGCAGGTGATGAGACTGAATATCAGGCGCCGGTAGGGGTTCCCAGTTGATAGTATGGTGTCGACGGGACCCCCATTAATGCGGATGAGATCCGCTATTAATGAGGATGGGATCTGGGGCGGATGCATGGATATCCAGTAGAGGCTGCAATGATGTTGCTGCAGGCTGGCACAGGGCCAGGATGTGGCTGAGATTGGGCCATGAGGGATGTGTTAGTATTGGTGCCCTAATGCTAGATTTAGATGACATCTAGCATTTATAATTATGGCACTAATGATGTAATTCTTGCAATATATATATATGTCAAAATGTGTTTTCATATTTTGAAGTCATATTTTCATTCATATCTCTCTAATCATTATATATGAATGAGTCCTTCGATTTCATGTTAAAGGTCTTATTCTGAAGTGTTAAGAATATGTGGCAATTGACATTTGTAATAAGAATATTTTAACGATAATTCACAGTCCTTAGACTTCTCAGATGAGGACTGTTATTAGCCGAGTACAGACTGGTACATGGGATACTACCTTTGATTAGTATAAGATACTAATGATAAAGGATGGTGAGTCGCATGCCATAATCCATGAGATGGATATAGTATACATATGGGTACGTGTTAGTGGAACACTTACTGAATGTGACGCAAGTGATAGATCACTTGGCTGAGAGGATCTATGGTTTATCATAGGCTTCGATTGTGTTACTGGTCCTTTGACCGGAGGCAACAAAATTGTCTCATGTGTCAGTGCCAGGGATTTGTCGTTGCAAAGAACCATCCGGTTAATGGGTGGGAGATGCATTGTGTGGTCCCTGTGTAGTGTTATATGGATGGAGGTGATTACTAATGGGATCCATCGACCTCTAGCATAAGGTGAACATCCCATGTGAGTAGTGGTGGTCTTGATTATAGAAACCCCTGGCCAAGGTACACTTGATTGGAAAGTGTTCGAATGTCGGAAAGAGTTCCGATGTGTCATCTCAATCTCACCACACTGATTTTGGCATAATCATCGAGTTAGTGAGTTTGATCAGTCCATAACTCTCACTCGATCAGGATGATAACTGATGAAGAGAATATAGTACACGGGAATCGAAAGCCCAAATAGTTTCCATACTGAAGTAAGACTTCATTATTGGCAGGATCGCCCTGACATAATGCTAGTTGTCACTCAGGGTCTTTCGGGGTATTTCGAGGAGATGGAGAGATCCTCGTTGTAGACCAAAGGTGTTTGGCTAACGTCAAGGCGATTGACATTTCCTAATTGCTACTTAGTAGTGAACCTAGAAGGTCACACTCATATCTGGGTATGATGGTTGACTAAGTGATTAAGGCTAAAACCATCATTAAGAGTTAATTGCATTTACCGTTAAGACTTAACGGACTGGGTTTAAATGATTATTAATTGAGGAGCAATCGTCAAGAGTTGATGGGCATGTCGTTAAGAGTTAATGGGGGCCTTAGTTATAAGACCGAGAGGTGTTATGGCACACACCAAGAGGGGGGTGAATTGGTTATTTTAAAAACAATTTTGAACTTGAAAATCTTTTTGATACAAATTGAGGTTTTAGTGATTTAAAACGTAAAGCATATAAAATGACAAATGTAAATAAAGAAAGATAAACTTGTGAATTAAGTGAGGAATAAACGAATGCTTGGAAAGATAAAGATACACAAGCATAAGAGAACATAAGGATTTATAGTGGTTCGGCTTAACCAAACCCTAATCCACTACCTTAGCTCATCATTGAGGATTTTGCAAATAATCCACTAAAACCTCTTACTTAACCAAGTAGGCCTTTTAGTCCAAGACTAAGAAATTACAAACCTCTTGCTTATACAAGCAAGCCCTCTAGTGTGACACCAGTAACTTACTTACATGCTTAACAATAATAATAATATTCAAATGAACTTTAAGGTTTAGCGCAGAAAAACTGGAGAAACCAGACTTTTATAAACTTAAGTAAAGTTTTGAACATAATAAAATTCAAAGCATGTTTTGTGCAAATATAAAGTTTGACATGGAAAACATGGTTTCAACAGAAGAAAGAAAGACTTCGCGAAGATGCTTTAGAGCAATAGCATATATAAAAATATCCAAAGCTTAAAGCCAAACTCATACTTCCTTTAAATTAAATAAAAATCCAAGACATGCTTTATGGCATACATATAGGAAAAGATCAAAGTTCAACCCCAATAACTTTGTTTCAAAAGGAAACTAAAACTTAAATTCTTTAAAATTCTTTTCAAGGAGCCACCACGCTCCACGTCCATGTCCCGATCTCCTCATTCATGATCACCTAGGGGGGGGGACATAAGGGGTGAGATTATGCAAATCTCTGTAAGTATAAGAGAACTATCAAACGTATTTAAACATGACATGAACTTGCAACATGAACATATAACATAAGGGGACACGATAGCTTCTACAAACTTGTAGGGGTAAGAACCGTCGTGCGTAGCGTTACTAAACCCCGGTCCCATAACTTGCTTGAGAACATGAAACTTGCTTGAAACATAACATGAGGGACCACATAAACATAATTCATGAGCATAGCTAAACATCGTAGATAGTTCATAGTGTATTGTAACACCCCAAATTTCTTGAGCGTGTTATAACTTAGGATTTCAGGAATATAAAAATTTTTCATATAACAATAGCTGTCATACATCACACAATATCCCAAAAATCCAAATTTACACCTTCTCAGCTTAACAAACCTAATAATCGAATAGCTAAGACATGCGTTAAAATCTTGAATGCGGAAGCTAGATCGAGCCTGATATGGTTCACAACCATAATACTTTATTTATCATAAAATTGTTCAAGACGTTTACAAAATGAATTACATGGACATCATCTCTCGCAAGATATAACTGAACGTCTTAAACATATCCAAGACATACATAGGTTCGCATATAAATGAAAATATTCTAAACATGCTATAGACAGCAAATTAAACTTATTCTTCAGCTACCTCCTTTCCCTTAGAGCCGCTCGTCGAACTTGGAACGTTTGAATATTCTAGGGACATAGTCCAATTAAAAGATGAATCTTCTAGTGAGAAACTCCAAAAACAGTTTATATCGATGCATGATCAGGTATAAAATGTATGAGGAAACAACGAGAACTACTCCGAAGTGCTTCGTGAACACGTTAGCCTCCTCCAACGAGAGCTTTCTCAATGGCGCACGCATAGCCCCTCTCGGGAGGTCCCTAACCATGTCACTTTGGCCCGACTTCATAGCACTCATGCAAGCACCACATCCGTTGTTCCTTAAGCTCACGGTCTTCCCCACGAGAGCTTTCTCGATGGGGCATGCATAGCGCCTCTCGGGGGATATCCGACTTTTGCCCTCGGCCAACAACAGATAGGTACAACAGTATGGCCACACGAATTTTATAAATGCAACAGTTAAAAAGCCAATAGCATATAATTTTTAGAAAAATACATTTCGTATATGCATCATGATTTCACGTAAGAGAATAATAAGCGTTTATGTGTAAGAACTTCACGAAACACGTCTCATGCAATAGAAGTCTCCCATAAGAGAATAAAAAATAGGATTTGGAGTATAGGAGTCTCACCTTGTTGAGTTATCTCTTCGACGATATAATTTTACAACAAACGGCCTAGGTTTCTATAAAAAATATATGTTTTGGTAAATCTAACCTCAAATATTTTTATATAGAGTTGAAGGGTATTAACGTCGGGGCATAACTAAAAAATTTCATGTAAACATGACCTCTCACGCGCCTTCACGCGCCCCAAGAATGCTGGACACGAGCCCTCACGCGCAGCCATTATCCGGCGCGTGTAACTCACGCGCAGGCACCAGATTCTGAACAGCAACGTGTCGGTTTGGTATTTCGGCCATATCTCCCTCGTTTTAACTCCGATTCAACCCCCGTTTGAACCTACGTGACCCTCTCTTCCCCCTCTACAAGATTATAAAAAAAAATCGGACTTAACTCACTTTTTTGCTGAGTGATTTTGACAAATTCTAGCGAAGACCCGCAACTCCGACGAGGCTCGTTCTCCGCCGCTTCTTCGCCGCTTTCTTCCCGCCTTCTTGCCGAACCTCCTTCTCTCTCTCTAGAGTAAGCTCCTCCTCCTAGAGTGCTTCACTCCTCAAATTTATTTGGAATGGTTTGAGAGCAACTCAAGGTGCTTATTTATAGAATCCTTCAACCAACGGTGTTATGCCACTTGTCACAATCTTAGCCATGGACTCCAAATACTCAAAGCCATAATTGAGTGGCTTTTGAAATCCAAAACTAGAATTAATCCATCTTTTGAAATCCAAGCTAAAACCCTAAACTTCTTTCAAATAACACTTTGGCCCATATTTCAAGTTTTCAACTTTAACATTTCACCACCTAAGCTCATAATTTCATCATTCTTTCATTTGGATAATTTCTCTAATTAGAATTATACCCTCAAACATCAAATTTATCGAGATACTTAAAATCCCAGAATTATTAACTCAAAATTACTCAATATATACGATTTTTCGGAAGCTCCTTACCATCATTCGGTATTTTTAGGTTATAACTTAGCTTAACCGAAAACCATTTCTGATTTGATTTCTTTCAGTGCAATAAGTCTCACCTCGAGACGCTAGTTAAAATTATACCTTTGTCCTTAGGTATCTAAGCTCTAGGGCACTCCCTGCGATTGATTCGGTCACTTGTTGCAATTTCAAACATATTTTTTGGTATTTTAACTCACTTATAATACGTGGCAATTTCACGAAAATATAGGGTGTTATATGTACTTACTTCAACTTGGTTGGAAAGGACCCAAATTTTCTGGTGAGACTATTTTGCTCCTGTTTCTACACCAAATTTACTCCTTCCTTTTGCAGAATTTTCTCCTTACTCCCTATCTCAAAATCCTCTCTTCTGATTGTCTCAACTTTGCCCAAATTCTACCTAAAACTTGTGAACCACCTTAAGGCCTATTTATAGACATTTTCGGCCAATCATGTTTTACCACATGTCCCATCATCATGAGGCCTCATTATTACCTTCCATGTGTGGCCAATAAATGCTTGCCACATGTCCTTAAGGATAAGGTTTAGAGACTTTTGCAAACTTGGAGGCTAAGTAAGCTTTTCCTTGGCCAATCACACGATGCCACCTCAGGGGGGTCATTATGAGCCATCATGTGACCTTATCTTATCTTCCAAGTGGCCAATGGTTGATTGCCATGTGTCTCTAGCTTGGAGACTAAGAAAACTTAGAGGCTAAGTCTTGGACTCCAAAGCTCCATTTGATTTATGTTTGAAATCCATGATATTTTAAAGAGATATTTTAAGGTTTCTAGAAATGACGCTCTGGCCCTAAACTTTTCACGTAACTGCACTTAAACCCTTGCAACTTGGTCCCTGGGCCATTTTTAATTGCACTTTTTGGTCCTCGAAAAATGGATAAATTACACTTAGCACCCTAGGATTTTAGGTAAATTACACTTTTACTTGAACTTCAATATTTACGATTTTTCCACTGGCTCAAAAACTAAACCTTTGTCTTAAGGTTTCTATAATCCTTTGAAAGGACATATTTCCTCAAGTATTAGAAGCTAAAAATCCCAAGTATTACATCATATTTTAGTCCAAAAATCTAGGGTGTTACAATCTACCCTCCTAAAAAAATTTTCGTCTTCGAAAATTTACCTTACTTCTCGTCATCAAATAGCTGGGGATATTTGGATCACATCTCGTTCTCATGCTCCCAAGTTGCTTATTCAACTAAATGACGTTGTCATAACACCTTGACCAATGATATATCTTTATTACGAAGCCTTCGTACCTCTCGAGTAACAATGCTTATTGGTGCCTCCTCATATTTCAAGTCTTGCTGGATCTCTAATGGTTGATGCTTTATTACATGGGCTGGGTCGGGGACATACTTTCTGAGCATTGATACGTGGAAAACATCATGTACTGTTGAAAGCTCTGGTGGTAAAGCTAGCTGGTAAGCCACAATCCCAACCCGCTTTAGGATCTCAAATGGGCCTATAAACCGAGGTCTAAGCTTTCCTTTCTTCCCAAACCGTAAAACTCCTTTTATGGGTGTAACTTTTAAGAATACTTATCACCGATCGCGAACTCCAAATCCCTTCTTCTTTTATCTACCTAGTTTTTCTGTCTATCTTGAGCCTTCTTTATACTATCCTTGATCTTTTCAATGGCTTGTACAGTTTGTTCCACAATCTTTGGACCCAAAATCTTTCGCTCGCCAACTTCATTCCAATGAATAGGTGATCTGCATTTCCTTCCATATAGTGCCTCATAGGGTGCCATGCCAATAGATGCATGGTGACTGTTGTTGTATGCGAACTCAATTAATGGTAGATGTTTCTCCCAATGTCCATTAAATTCTAGGGTACAAATACGAAGCATATCCTCTAAAGTTTGTATTGTCCTTTCAAATTGTCCATCTGACTGAGGATGAAAAGTTGTACTAAAACTCAATTTGGTTCCCATGGCTCTGTGTAAGCTCTTCCAAAAGTTGGATGTGAACCTCGGGTCCCTATTCGATACAATGGAAACTGGAACACCGTGTAGTCTTACTATTTCCTTAACATACAGTCGTGCAAGCTGATCCATTGCAAATGTCATCCAAATAGGTAAGAAGTGAGCTGATTTGGTAAGTCGATCCACGATCACCCAAATAGCCTCATGTCCTACTATTGATTTTGGAAATCCTATAACAAAGGCCATCGCCACATGTTCCCATTTCCACTCTGGAACCTCCAATGATTGCAGTAACCCTGCTGGTCGTTGGTGCTCAGCTTTCACCTGCTGACATATCAAACACTTCTCAACAAATTTAGCTATGTCTTCTTTCATATTCCTCCACCAAAACACTGCCTTTAGGTCACGATACATCTTTGTACTTCCAAGATGTATAGAATAAGGAGTGGAGTGGGCTTCTTCTAGAATTTCTTGCCTTAGTTCCTCAAAGTTTGGCACACACAGTCACCCTTGGTAGTAGAGCGTGTCATCACCAACTATTGTGAAGTCCTTCCACTTCTCAGTATTAACCTCAGCCTTGATGTACTCAAAGAATTGGTCTCCCTTTTGATGGCTCTTAATCCAATCATGGAGAGTCGGTCGGATAGAGAGTGCTGCCATACAAGCATTAGAATTAGATGGCGTAGCGACAATCTCGAGGCTTAACCTCTCAAACTCCTTCCACAAAGGCTTTTGTGCTGTCAAAGCTGCTACTTGGCTCATTTTCTTTCTACTCAAGGCGTCTGCCACCATGTTTGCTTTGCTGGGGTGGTAGTGGATTTCACAATCAAAATCCTTTACCAATTTGAGCCATCTCCTTTGCCTCATATTCAACTCTTTTTGTGTGAAGATGTACTTGGGACTCTTATGATCAGTATAGATATCGCATTTACCTCCGTACAGATAGTGTCTGCAAATCTTCAAAGCATGCACTACTGCTGCAAGTTCTAGGTCATGTGTAGGACAGTTTTGCTTATAAGGCTTCAACTGCCTTGTTGCATAGGCAACTACCTTACCTTTCTGCATCAAAACGCATCCAATTCCTTGTTTGGATGCATCGCTATAAATAACAGAATCTTCTGACCCTTCAGGAATAGTTAATACTAGCGCATTGACCAACCTCTTCTTTAATTCTTCAAAACTAGTTTCACACTTGTTTGTCCATTCAAACTTAGTACCTTTGCGAGTCAGCTGCGTCAAAAGCCTTGCCAGTTTGGAGAATCCTTCAATGAACCTCCTATAGTATCCAGTTAAACCCAAAAAGCTACGAACCTCAGTTACATTGGTTGGTCTTAACCAATTCAACACTGCTTTTACCTTGCTGGGGTCAACTTCTATTCCTTGAGTTGTGATAACATGCCCAAGGAATACCACCCATTCCAACCAAAACTCGCACTTCTTGAACTTCGCAAATAGCTTCTTTTCCTTCAAGATCCCTAAAACAATCCTTAAATGCTTTTCATGTTCTTTTTCACTTTGAGAGTACACCAAGATATCATCGATAAAGACAATGACAAATTTATCCAAGTACTCATAGAAAACTTGATTCATTAGGTCCATGAAAACTCCAGGTGCATTAGTTAAACCAAAAGGCATGACTAAAAACTCATAATGACCATACCGAGTTCTAAAAGCTGTCTTGAGATGTCACTAGATTTGATCCTCAACTGAAGATATCTTGACCTTAGATCAATCTTTGAGAATGCTCGTGCACCCCATTACTGATCAAACAAGTCCTCGATTCTAAGAAGAGGATACTTGTTCTTAATAGTGATTTTATTTAATTCTCGATAATCAATGCACATCCTCATTGATCCATCTTTCTTCTTGATGAACAATACCGATGCTCCCCATGGGGATACACTAGGTCGAATAAATCCTTTCCCCAACAGTTCCTCTAACTAAATTTTCAACTCGTGTAACTCCTTTGGTGCCATCTTATAAGGAGCTTTAGAAATAGGTGTAGAACCGGGCACTAGATCAATAATGAACTTTACTTCTCGTTTTGGTGGCATTTCAGTCAGGTCATTGGGGAAGACCTATGGAACGTCCTTTACTACATTAATGTCGTTCACTGTTAATTCTTTTCCTCCCTTAACCACCACTGACATTAAGAATCCAATACATCATTCCGACTATAATAGTTTCTTAGCTTTTAATGCTGAAATGACAAGAGGAAGGTGTTTTGTCTCAGCCATTGAAAGGCAAAGTTCTATCCCTTCAGGATACTTACAAACTATTTCCTTTTCAAAGCATAAAATGGTCGCATGGTCCTTGGAAAGCCAATCCATTCCCAAAATCACGTCAAATTCTTGCATATCTAAGATATATAGGGTCGTTTCTAAAAACTTTCCCTCGACCTCCACCTTAGCTGTTCTTACTACATGATTTGTGCTTATTATACCTCCTGAGGGTATCGCTACTCCTAAGGGAGTACTTACATGTTCCGCATATGCATTGAGTTTGCTTGCAAACTTAGGGGATATAAAAGAATGGGTGGAACCAAAATCAAATAAAGTATAAGCAAGTGTTATGGAGATAAGAATGTTACCCGCCAACACGTTGCAGTCCTGATCCTCCTCCTGTCCTGTGAGTGCATACACCCTAGCTTGACCCTTAGGGGGATTTCCTAGCTTCTGTTGATATGGATGTTGTTGTTGTTTCTTTACCTGACCCTTGGGACAGAATCTGGCAATATGACCTATTTCACCACAATTATAACATGCACCGGTTCCCATGAGACACAGTCCAGTATTACGCTTCTGACATTTGCCACACACTGGGTTTTGTTGATAATTTCCTGATGTTGGACCTCCTCCTCTATTCTTCTTCGAATAATCCTGTTTCCCTTTACCTTTATCCTCCCACTTATGCTTTTCAGGTGGTCCAGACTGCAATAACTTGTTATTGCTACTGGAGCTTTCTCTAAAGTTTTCTAGTTGGGCCTTAGCTAGCACCTCATGATACGTGCCTAACTCAAACATTATGACTGCCTGCCGTAAATCATCTCTCAACCCTTGTTCAAAGCGCCTTGCTCGTTTTTGTTCTGTATCCACTAAGGCTGGGTTAAAACATGATAGCTCATCAAACTTCCTTTCGTATTCAATCAAGGTCATGCTACCTTATTTTAACATGAGGAACTCTGCTTCCTTCTGGTTATGGATGTTAGCGGGATAATACTTCTTAAGAAAAAGTTCCTTGAACTAATCCCAAGTCCACACATGTCCTTGGGGCCTGGATCTGGCAGTAGAATCCCACCAATGCCTTGTTCCATGTTGTAACATATATGTAGCGCAAGTTACCTTCCTCGGGTCTGGACAATCTATGAGGTTAAAGATTCGTTCAATTGCTGCTATCCAATCTTCTGCTACCAGAGGGTCCAACCCACCCTCAAAAGTTGGAGGTTGAAGCTTCCAAAATTGCTTTACCAAGGTGGCATTGTTTCTTGGGTTTTCTTGGGGAGGTGCAACTGGTGGTGTGGCAAGTGGCGTTATGTTGCGAGTGGCATCAATGAACTGCCCGTTGAGATTGTTGGTTTCATTAGCCTCATTTTGCGGCTGCCTGCCCCTACTATTGGCACTTCTTGCACGGGTTTCCATAATCTTATGTGAAAAAGAATAATTAATTCCTGAATGTAGGGTCCTTAAGGATAAAAAGTACTATTGTGGAACTTCGTGTTAACTATGATTTGTTAGTCCATTGTTTCATCTACCAATATGTATGACACGCAACTAAAGAGCTTCCAGGTAAGGAGGGGGTCACATGGACCACTTAAGTCCCAAGCTCGCATTAGACAGTTTAGGTCTTTGTGATAAAGCCCTTAGTGAGGTCACAAATATCAATAAACTCAACAATAGATTTGTGTTTAATTATGCTTCATTATGCAAGCTCTACTTGATGGACTTGATTCCTAATTGCTTTCGTTCTAATAAGCCCTTCTTAAACAAGTATTTCCGCTATAATTATGAACTCTTGAGTTTGAAGCAATATCACTCGCGAAAAACGCATACTAATTTAATGGCAAATAAGAATCATATCTCTCATATACTTATTCCAACGTGAGCTTCATATGTGTGCATACATATAACAACATATGCTCATAAATATAGCTTGAGAGAATAACTACATAGTTAAGGGGGACGTGGCTTGCATGAGAATAACTATGAGGTATAAGCATGGTACCTATAGAGAATAAGCATAGAAACACTTATAACTTACTCGGAGATTGGAAGCTTGGATGGGATGTGGTGGATTTCAACTTGCCTTGAAAGATTTACCTTACAAATCTTTCTAAAAAAACTCAGAATTTTTTTTTTCTTTCAAAACAATTTGAGTCTACAGGAAAGTAAAACTCTGCTCTGATACCACCATGTGACACCCGTAACTTACTTACATGCTTAACAATAATAATAATATTCGAACGAACTTTAAGGTTTAGCGTAGAAAAACTGGAGAAACCAAACTTTTATAAACTTAAGTAAAGTTTCGAACATAATAAAATTCAAAGCATGTTTTGTGTAAATATAATGTTTGACATAGAAAACATGGTTTCAGTAGAAGAAATAAAGACTTCGAGAAGATGCTTTACAGTAATAGCATATATAAAAATATCCAGAGCTTAAAGCCAAACTCATACTTCCTTTAAATTAAATAAAAATCCAAGACATGCTTTATGACATACATATAGGAAAAGATCAGAGTTCAACCCCAATAACTTTGTTTCGAAAGGAAACTAAAACTTAAATTCTTGAAAATTCTTTTTCAACGAGCCACCACTCTCCACGTCCACGTCCCGATTTCCTCATTCATGATCACCGGGGGGGGGGGGGGGAACATAAGGGGTGAGATTACGCAAATCTCAGTAAGTACAAGAGAACTATCAAACGTATTTAAACATGACATGAACTTGCAACATGAACATATAACATAAGGGACACGATAGGTTCTACCAACTTGCAAGGGTAAGAACCTCCGTGCGTAGCGCTACTAAACCCCGGTCCCATAACTTGCTTGAGAACATGAAACTTGCTTGAAACATAACATGAGGTACCATATAAACATGATTCACGAGCATACCTAAATATCGTAGATAGTTTATAGTGTACTTACTTCAACTTGGTTGGAAAGGACCTGTAACACCCCAATTTTCTTGAGCGTGTTATAACTTAGGATTTCAGAATATAAAAATTTTTCATATCACAATAGCTGTCATACATCAGACAATATCCCAAAAACCATAATTTTCACCTTCTTAGCTTAACAAACCCAATAATCAAATAGCTAAGACAGGCGTTAAAATCTTAAATGCGGAAGCTAGATCGAACCTGATATGGTTCACAACCATAATACTTTTTTTATCATAAAATTGTTTAATACGTTTACAAAATATATTACATGGACATCATCAAGTGATAACTGAACATCTTAAACATATCCAAAATTACATAGGTTCGCACATAAACAAAAATATGCTAAACATGATACTGACAGTAGATTAAATTTATTCTTCAGCTACCTCATTTCCCTTAGAGCCGCTCGTCGAACATGGAATGTTTGAATATTCCAGGGACATAGTCCAATTAGAAGATGAATCTTCTAGTGAGAAACTCCAAAAATAGTTTATATCGATGCATGATCAGGTATAAAATGTATGAGAAGACAACGAGAACTACTCCAAAGTGCCTCGTGAACACGTTAGCCTCCTCCAACGAGAGCTTTCTCAATGGCGCATGCATAGCGCCTCTCGGGAGGTCCCTAACCATGTCACTTTGGCCCAACTTCATAGCACTCATGCAAGCACCACATCCGTTGTTCCTTAGACTCACGGTCTTCCCCACGAGAGCTTTCTCGATGGCGCACGCATAGCGCCTCTCGGGGGATATCCGACTTTTGCCCTCGGCCAACAACAAATAGGTACAACAGTATGGCCATACAAATTTTATAAAGGCAACAATTAAAAAGCCAATAGCATATATTTTCCAGAAAATACATTTCATATATGCAACATGATTTCACGTAAGAGAATAACAAGAGTTTATGTATAAGAACTTCACAAAACACGTCTCATGCAATAGAAGTCTCTCATAAGAGAATAAAAAATAGGATTTGGAGTATAGGAGTCTCACCTTGTTGGTTTATCTCTTCGACGGTATAATTTTACAGCAAACGGCCTAGGTTTTTGCAGAAAACACGTGTTTCGGTAAATCAAAACTCAAATATTTTTCTATAGGGTTGAAATGTATTAAAGTAGGGGCATAACTGGAAAATTTGAAGGAAAATGGACCCCTCACGCGCCCCAAGAAGGTGGCTCACGGGCCTCCACGCACAGCCACTTCCGGCGTGTGTATCTCACGCGCTGCTTCCAGATTTTGGACAACATTGCGTCATTTTCGTATTTCGGCCATATCTCCCTCGTTTTAACTCCAATTCGGTTTGAACCTATGCAACCCTCTCTTCCCCCTCTATAGGATTATAAAAACAAAAGGGACTTACCTTGCTTTTTTGTTGACTGATTTTGGCAAACTCCGGCAAAGACCCGCAACTCCAATGAGGCTCGTTCTCCCCGGCTTCTCCTTCGATTCCTTCCCGCCTTCTTGCCAAACTTCATACTCTCTCTCTAGAGCAAGCTCCTCCTCTTAGAGTGCTTCAACTCTCAAGCTTGCTTGGAATGATTTGGGAACAACCCATGGTGCCTTTTTATAGATTTCTCCAACCAATCACATTATGCCACCTGTCAAAATCTTAGCCATGGACTCCAAAGACTCAAAGCCATAATTGAGTGGCTTTTGAAATCCAAAACTAGAATGAATTGAACTTTTGAAATCCAAGCTAAAACCCCAAACTTCTTTCAAATAACACTTTGGCCCTTATTTCAAGTGCTCAACTTCAATATTTTACCACATAAGCTCTTAATTTTATCCTTATTTCGTTTGGATAATTCTCTAATTACAATTACACCCTCAAACATCAAATTTATCGAGATACTTAAAATTCCAAAATTAATAACTCAAAATTACTCAATATATATGATTTTTCGGAAGCCCCTCACCATCATTTGGTCTTTTTAGGCTACAACCTAGCTTAACCGAAAACCATTTTTAATTTGATTTGTTTCAGCGTCATAAATCTCGCCTCGAGACGCTCGTAAAAAATATACCTTTAACCTTACCTATCTAAGCTCTAGGGTACTCCCTACGACTGATTCGGTCACTTATTGCCATTTCAAGCATATTTTTTGGTATTTTAAACTCACTTAAAATACGTGGTAACTTCACGAAAATATGGGATATTATATTCTCCCCCCTTTAAAATAATTTCATCCAAGAAATTTGAAACATACTTGAAATTATTGAAGGTTAAATAATTATTGCATTCTGGAATACAATTTCTGGAAGAAAATATAAAAACTCCTCACTATATTTCCATTTCCTCGAACAGATGAGTGACCGGCTGTCGAACCACTCCAGAATTAGAGATTTATGTTTGCATCTCTTCTCTAGTTTGCAGCAAAGTGCACCCTAGGTCATCTCTCACAAGGAGCCTCACTTTCTTCTACCAACAAAGGAGAACCAATACAAATAATAGTTTGTTTAGGGGGGTTTTTTTTGATAGAAAACTAATTAACAAAACAGAAAGATAAAGATGGATGAAAAATCAGTAAAAGATATGCAACCGGCTGTGTATTTGTCTCCTATGTGAAATCTTCCTCG
The DNA here is from genome assembly GCF_014633365.1 of Diospyros lotus. NCBI lineage: Eukaryota > Viridiplantae > Streptophyta > Magnoliopsida > Ericales > Ebenaceae > Diospyros > Diospyros lotus. The sequence continues at coordinate 14,498,302 of NC_068340.1, forward strand.
TCCAACCTATATACCTTGGCTTGCTAGATGTTTTGATATCCGGATAACAAACTCAAAGCATCCCCAACAACCGTCCAAGGATTAGAATGATTGGAACAACAAAATGAATACAGAAATCTCTTGTAAACAAAATGCAGCCATTCATTCTCTATTCAACCTATCCGGACCTATGCAAGAACAACCGTTCAAGCACATAATATTCATTTCCTAGATGTTATACCAACCGGCTATAACATTCTGCTCTCTTAAGCATTTAACAGAAAATAAAACCATACAAATTCACACAAACCTGCCATGAACTCCATGCATTCACAAATCTGCCCAAACTAAACCAAATAGAAATGAATAAGAAACAAACAACAAACCAGATTCTTGTAGCTTATTCGGGACTCAAATTCCACATGGATTCAAGACACACAACTGGTTACAAATGCTCTAGCCTATCATTACAGCAAGGAAAACAAAATGGAACAAAAGATGTAGAAAACAGAAAAATGCTACAACAACAAAAACGGGCAGAATCCTCTCTATTTTCTCCTCTCTTTCTATCTCATGATATTATGGAAATTAATGCTAAGAGGCCTTAAATACATGGCTAAGAAAGGAAAGGCTAGGGAGGCTAGGGTTGGGCCTAGCCCAAGAAAACAAGTGAGCCCAAAAACAGCACAATGAGTAGCCCAAGTCTGCTCCTTGAAAGTAGGCCCAAGCTCCTTTAGTTGAGCCACTTCTCTAGTCCATCCAATATTCCCTAAAGCCTGGATCCATAGAGTAGAGGTAAGATAGAAAATAGTGTAAGGATAATTTGAAGCATAATAAAATAGAAACAATGAAATATCAGCAAAAATTACTTCAAATGGCCTAATAAGAATGAGGTGAAATGCCAAAATATGGTATAAATATGCATGCTATCAATGAGGATATTTCTTCCTAATTGTTTCCTCAAGTTCCCACGTTGCCTCGTCATTCGAGTGCTTTCCCCACTGAACCTTCACTAACGAGATCTCTTTATTTCGCAACACTTGAGTTCGGCGATCTAAAATTGCTCCAGGTGACTCCGGGTAGGTCAAGTCATTCTTAGCTCAATTGTCTCCACCCGAACTCCGAGGGTTGGATCTGGCACATGCCTTCGAAGTTGGGAGACGTGGAACACATTATGAATCCTGGACAAGCTAGGCGGAAGCTCCAATCGATAGGCAAAAGGTCCGACTCTTTCTATAATTGGATATGGTCCTATATAGCTTGGCTTCAGCTTTCCTTTACCACTTCCACGCGTCACCAAATGCTGGGGTGATACCTTGAGATACACTAGGTCTCCCACCTCAAACTCTAGATCCCTTCTTCTTTGATCTGCGTAAGATTTTTGTCGGCTCTGCACCGCTCGGATCCTCTCTTGGATTACTCAAATCTTATCGGTAGTTTGTTGCACAAGCTCGGGCCCCAACATTTGTCGTTCCCCTACTTCGGTCCAACAGATAGGCGACCGACACTTTCTTCCATACAAAGCCTCATAAGGAGCCATCCCGATGCTGCCCTGGTAACTATTGTTGTGCGCAAACTCTACCAATGGTAGATGCTTCTCCCAATTTCCTCCAAAATCAAGGGCACAGGATCTCAACATATCTTCAAGCGTTTGAATTGTCCTCTCTGATTGCCCGTCGGTCTGGGGATGATAAGCCATACTCAATTTCAGCTGGGTTCCCATGCATTCCTGTAAACTTTCCCAAAATCTCGAGGTGAACCTTGGGTCCCGATCTGAAACTATACTTACCGGCGCATCGTGGAGTCGTACGATTTCCTTCACGTACTGCTCTGCAAATTTTTGTACCGGTTGATCCATCCTTACAGGCAAGAAATGCGCCGACTTTGTCAACCTGTCTACCACCACCCAAATGGCATCATAACCCCTTCGACTCTTCGAAAATCCTATTACGAAATCCATCCTGATATGTTCCCATTTCCACTCGGGAACTTTCAAAGGTCTCATCAACCCTACGGGTTTCTGGTGCTCAATTTTTACCCTTTGGCATATATCACATTGTGCCACCCACCTAGCCACGCTGGCCTTCATCCCAGGCCACCAATAGATTTCCCAAAGATCTCGATACATCTTCGTGGCTCCTGGGTGCACGGTATACTTAGCTCTGTGGGCTTCATCCAAAATTTTCTGCCTCAACTCCCGAAGGTTTGGCATGTACACTCTACCCCGAAACCTAAGAATGCCATTTCGCATCTCAAAATCTGAACTCTTGGACTGGCCTTGCTCGTATACCCATAGACGTATACGCCGGTCACTCCCACTAGCCTCCCGTATTTCGATCTCCAGATCCAGTCAAACCGCCAGGCTAGCTACTAGGATAGAAGATCCCTTCGGTACTACACTCACCGTCATCAGGATAAAAGCCTCAATCAACAGCCACTCCTGGGCCATCAACCCGGCCATAATAGTAGGCACAGTCTTACTCAAAGCATCAGCTACCACATTGGCACGCCTCGGGTGATACAAGATGGTGCAGTCGTAGTCCTTCAGGAACTCCATCCATCGTCGCTGCCTCATGTTCAACTCTTTCTGCGAGAACACATACCTTAGACTTTTGTGGTCTATGAATACATCGAACGTCTCTCCGTATAGGTAGTGCCTCCATAGCTTCAAAGCATATACCACCGCTGGCAGCTCTAAGTCGTGCATTGGGTAGTTCACTTCGTGTCTCTTCAACTGGCGTGATCCATATGCGATCACCCGACCATGCTGCATCAATACACATCCCAAACCAACCTTCGAGGCATCAGTGTATACAACATATCCACCGGGCCCACCAGGCATTGCCAGCACAAGTGCAGAGGTCAGTTTTTCCTTGTGCTCTTGAAAGCTTTTCTCGCACTTTGCAGTCCATTCGAACTTTACCTCCTTCCGTATGAGCTTCGTCATAGGTGCAGCTATTTTTGAAAACCCTTCCACGAATCTTCGATAGTAGCCTGCCAATCCCAAAAAGCTTCATACTTCGGTCACGCACGTTGGTTGCTTCCATCCTCGAACAACCTCAATCTTAGCTGGATCCACTGAGATTCCTTCAGCTGAGATCACATGCCCAAGAAATGCCACTTGGGATAGCCAAAACTCGCACTTCGAGAACTTGGCATACAATTGGTGTTTCCTGAGGGTTCAACAACTTTGCTGCCTTTATTGCTGAAATCATCTTTATGACCTCAGGGTCGCCTTGTCCCCGAAATTTAACCAACCCTCCCTCGGGTTTTCTTATGGTCATTATCTTCCTACGACAGTCTATATTGGCGTTGTACTTGGACAAGAAGTCCATCCCTAAGATTACGTCGAAGTCATATAGTTCTAATAGAATCAGATTAGCCTGGAATCGAACATTACTCAGGCTAATTTTGCATCCCCTCGCTATTTTTGAGGACTTCATACTCTTACCCACAGGTGTCGAACTCACCATAAGACACCCCATAGAGTCGGTTTCTACTCTCAAACTCCCAACCAAAGCATGCGATATAAAAGAATAAGTAGATCCTAGATCTATCAATGCATGCACAGGAGTATCCAAAATGAAAAGAGTACCTTGGATAACTGCAGGATTCGCTTCTACATCCTCCTTGGTCAAATTATAGACTCGCCCCTGTCTGATCCCTTTTCCCTCTTCAATCTTTAGCGGCTGCTCTTTCTTCTTCGGGCAATTCCTCGAGATGTGCCCGTGCTGGTTGCAATTGTAGCAGATCACGCTCACTGGTGTTGTTGCTATAGCTTTACCTTCTTGGACCATTCCCTTCGAGCAATTTCTGGAAGTACGCCCGGGTTGTCCACAGGTGTAACAGACAATGCTTTGGCCATCGCACCTCTTTCCTAGGTGCCTCTTCTTGCATTTAAAGCATGCCTTGCCCTTTTTAATGATCTTCCCATCCTGAGGTCCCATAGTCGAGTGGGATTTCTTTGATTGTCCTCCAGTTTGAACAGTTGTGGCCTTTAGTTCTGCGACCCGCGTCATATTCTCCTCGATCGTCATAGCTTTGAAAACTATGTCTGCATAAGACTCCACATGGACCAGGCTCATCAGCTGTTGAAATTCGATTCGCAAGCCTTGAAAGAATTTTTGTCCCTTCTCCACATCGTCCATCCCGTACAGCGGCATATACTTGATTAATCGCAAAAATTCAGCCTCGTATTGAGCCACAGACATATTTGGCCCTTGCCGTAAGTTCATAAACTCTCGAACTGTAACGACCCATTAGAGGGTCCAGTATTTATTCAAGAATGATTTAATTAATTGTTGAAGTATTTGATTAAGCGATTTTGCCAATTAATTATTTAATGTGGTAATTTAGAGATTTTGAAGGAAAAAGAATAGCATTTATTTCTTTTTAATGTTTGAGTTAAAGGAATTTGCCAAGGTGGCAATTTAGATTTTTAATTGAGATAATAGTATTTAAATAGCATTTAAATGGCATTTATTTTGTGGATTAAATGCAAGGGCATGAAGGTAATTTTGGAGTTTTATTATTATTTGAGAGTTTTAATAATAATGTTTGTATGATTATTAATTAAGTGGGACTATGTATTTAAAGAAGAATGAGAATCCATGTATGAGATGGAATTGGATTAAGAGTCTCCTAGTCCCAATAGGAGAAGGTTTTGAGAGTCTCCAAGTTCAATTGGGAGAGGGATCCCAAGTTATAAAAGGAAAGAGATCTAGGACTTTATGTCTATATATAGAGCCCATTAGCTTAGCTTTTCTTCACGCCATGTGAAGAACCAAGAGGCCAAGAGATAGCAGAGGCTTGCTAGAGTCTTCAGGATCGCTCCAGGGTTCGATCAGAGAGTTCTATCAGGCAAGTATTCTTCCTGTAATCCCTTCCATTACAGGTTTATATCAGTTTTTCAGATTATTCCAGTTCTTCATTGAGTTCTTAGATTTTATATCAGTAAGCAGAGACGTATATATATATATGCGTATAACAGTGAAGTTATGAGCAAGTTTCATTAATCCTTATCCATTTTGGATTGCAAGTTCCAGTAATCCTAATCCATTTTGGATTGCAAGTTCTATTAATCCTCATCCATTTTGGATTGCAAGTTCCAGTAATCCTTATCCATTTTGGATTGCAAGTTCCAGTAATACTTATCCATTTTGGATTGCAAGTTCCATTAATCCTTATCCATTTTGGATTGCAAGTTCCAATAATCCTTATCCATTTTGGATTGCAAGTTCGATTAATCCTTATCCATTTTGGATTGCAAGTTCTAGTAATCCTTATCCATTTTAGATTGCAAGTTCCAGTAATCCTTATCCATTTTGGATTGCAAGTTCTATTAATCCTTATCCATTTTGGATTGCAAGTTCTATTACTCTAAGATAATATCCGAATGGTTTGTTTATACATCCGAAAAGGTCAAGATAATATCCGGATGTCTCGCCTGATATCCGGATGCCTCCCTCAAAAGTTGAATTTTTTTTATTCGAATAGTCCCCAGTTATATCCGAACGCATCAGTGAGATATCCGAATGACCAGAATCATATCCAGATGTCCTAGTTCATATTCGAATACATCCCAGCATATCCGAATAACTTTTGCTTTGAATGTTAGTGTATCCGGATCAGCCTTCTTCATATCCGGATGTCTTTCATCATATCCGAATATCCTTCCTGATATCCGGATGACATTTCCAGAAATCCAATTTAGCTTCCAGTGAGTCCTAATTCAAGTTTAATTCAATTAATGTATTCAATACCTTCCAACATTGAATTCATAAGCCAGAACATGACAAGTTAATCATACCCATACCCTAAATTATAGTTCATTGAATCTTTGTATTCTAATATATAGATGAAGATCATATCATGTTCAGCATTATTATAACATGATCAGCATTATTTTATGAGATTATGTGCATACATTTTGGTATGAGCATTGAGCATGACTTTATATGGAGCACTACATATCGTGTGCTAGCATTTATGTGAGCATTGCATTGCATTATGCGCGCCAGGCGGCTTGTCCGCCGGGGATCCCATCAGTTTCAGTTTCAACTCAGTTTATGAGTTGCTCGCCTGGTGGCAACCAGGGGGCTAGGGCTTTGCCCACAGTATGTGCTTACAATTTTTATGTATGCAGGTTTCAGATCAGACAGGTATGTATTATCAGATTATGTGGGCCTATAAGCCAAAGTTGCATACCTGCATTTAATTTACAATTTATGTGCATTACATTTTTATTAATGCAAACAGACAGTGATTTTACAGTACAAGTTCAGTCAGTTATTTACCAGTATCGATATTCTTCGATTCAGCTTCAGTATTCTTTTCAGCTTATTACTTGCTGAGCTTTTGTAGCTCACCTTGTACTCTTCACCCCTCCAGGTTCTAGCAGGGGAGTATCAGATGTGGGGCCTAGCAGCAGTGTTCAGTAGTGTGTGTACGTGGAGCCGCTCAAGATAAAAGATGTCTGGGAGTCTGTTGAGTTCTATAGAGTTTTCTTAGATTAGATCTTATTTTATATTTCAGTTGAGGGATTATCCCTCAGTAAGAGTTTATGCATTTCAGTTTGTATTGACTAAGAGTTTTTATTCCAATTGATTGAGATGTTCAGTCATGGTATCAGATTTCAGATTATCAGTTAGTTTATTTTATTTTCCCCGTAGCACCTCTTCTCGGGCAGTTCTAGGAGAGGGGGTGATGAGAATCATGGAGGGCCGACTAACAATGATGCAATCGGACAAGTCAACCTCGTCAACCATGTCGGAATTGGATGATTGACAAGATTTGCGCATAAAAAGGAATGGTTATTGTTTGATTGGTTGATTGCAAGATTTGGGTGCATGATTGATTGATTGATTAGTTAATTGATTGACAAGATTTGAGAGCATAAAAAGGAATGGATGATTGATTGATTACCTGATTGATTGATTGAAAAGATCTGGGAATATAAAAGGAATGATTGATTGATTGACTAGATCTAGTTATTTATTTATTTTCTATGTAATTTAGGATTTTTATTAATTTCCATGTGGAATTAGGATTTAATTATTTGCCTATTTAAAGGCTTTTCCATTGTAAACATTAGATAGAAATTATTATGAATTTTTGAATTTGAGAGATTTATCTCTTTTATCTTGTTCTTCAATGAACAAAACTTCGAACTTATCAATGGAGTGATTCCTTTGTGGCGTTCAAAACCCTGAACTTATCAAAGATCTGGGCAGTCTTTGTGGCGTTCAACAATTCTTGGTTCTTGCTTCCGTATAATCAACGGGTCTAGATTTTAATATAGTCTAGGTTCTTGGTTCGTGAATCAACGGGTCGGGAATTCTTTGCCTTCTACCCGATTTTGGCTTTTCTGGGGTTCATTTCAATCTTTTGTGGGTTCCTTTGGTCTTGTCCCATCGCGGGTTCACATCAGGGGGTGTTACAGTATTGGTATCAGAGCGGTGTTTTGAGGAGTCTCCAGTACACACATAAGATGTTGGGTAGAGTTAGGACTTGTGTCCATCAGTTAGATATGTTGGCCCAATTAGCAGTATTCTAACCCTAAGTGGTGATGCAGAAAGATGAGTAATAGAGGTGGACGACCTCGTACTCGCAGTCAGGCTGTTTCTATTCTAGTTGAAGTTCTAGTATCCACGCCTGATTTGCCAGGGGAGTCTAGTAGTGATCTACGATAAGGAATGGTCGAGATGCAAGGTATATTAGCAAGATTGATAAGGGTGGTAGATACCCTAGTTACTAATCAGGTAAGGGAATCACAAGTTCCCCAAGAAGTAGGAGGTAGTAGAGGCGATAAGTCAGTCGCTCCAACAACTCTAGTTGTGGAGGCAGATACAGGGAGCCAGCTATTAAAGGATTTCATGGCCTTTCGACCACCAGCGTTCCAAGGAGGCACATATGCAGCAGCAGTTGAGAATTGGATGCTATCGATTGTATGGACGATCGCCGAGTGCGAATTAGCACATTCTTGTTTAGAGGCGATGCCGAGAGATGAGGGAAGACCACCCGCCAGAGGTTGGTAATCAAGAACCCACATGGATCAAATTTTGGCAAGTGTTCAATGACGCTTATTATTCAGCATGGGTCAAGTACCAAAAAGTTTTTAAGTTCGTTGAGTTGGTGTAAGGTACCTAGACAGTGGCCCAATGTGAGGCAGAGTTTACAGCCTTAACTAGATATGTCTTAGAGTTGATGTCCATTGAAGCAAAGAAGGCTGCTAAATTTCAGAGATGATTGTGTGCTGATATTATCCATTCTTTTGGAGGAGCTCAGAGTGTGGATTATGCCACGGTAGTTCAGCAAGCATATGCTATTAAGAGAAATGTTTGAGAATTGTGAGATCGAGGTACATGATAAGAAGTTATTTGGAGACTTAGAAATTCTTGATGTTAGGAATTTTGATTTGATCCTTGGCATGGATTGGTTGTCACGGCATTATACAAGAGTTGACCGTCGATGGAAGATTATAGACTTTGATCTAGCTCGACAGCCAGTCTAGATATATAGAGGAGTTAAGCCTATGGTTATGATTCCTATAATCTCAGTAATGAAAGTAGAGAAGTTGATGCATGATAGATGTGAAGTTTACCTAGTTTTTGTTACCTCGGATGAGGGAAGCAAGAGGAACTTGTTTGAGGTGCCAGTAGTACAAGATTTCTCAGATGTTTCCTTAATGAATTATCAGGATTACCTCCTCGGAGAGGAGCAAAGTTTACTATTGAGTTATTGCTTGGTACACTTCCTATCTCTAAGGCTCCATATCGAATGGCACCTAATGAGTTAAAGGAGTTGAAGGACCAGTTAGAAGAATTAATAGAAAAAGGGTTTTATCTAACCTAGTTCATCCCTATGGGGCGTACCAATATTGTTCGTAAGGAAGAAAGATGGATCTTTAGGGTTGTGCATAGATTATTGCAAGTTGAATCAGGTGACAGTGAAGAACAAGTATCCTTTACGTCGAATGGATGATTTATTAGACCAGTTGTGAGGAGCTAAGGTATTCTCGAAGATAGATTTGATATCAGGATACCACCAGCTGCGAGTTAGAGATAATGATATTCAGAAGATTGCTTTTAGGACTCACTAAGGACACTATGAGTTTGTGGTGATGCCATTTGGGTTAGCGAATGCTCCAGTTGTTTTCATGGATTTGATGAATCAAGTTTTGTGTGAGTACTTAGATCGTTTCATTACTGTCTTCATAGATGATATTCTAGTTACTCACCCAGTGTAGAGGAGAATACGAAGCATCTTACTATAGTATTGCAGAGGCTTAGAGAGAAGCAATTATATGCCAAGTTTAGTAAGTGTGAGTTCTGGCTCACTCAGATTGGATTTCTAGGCCATGTGGTGTTAGGAGATGGTATTTCAGTGGATCTAGACAAGACTAAAGCAGTTATGGATTGGCTGAGGCCGACGACAGAGACTGAGATATGTAGTTTTCTGGGACTTGCAGATTATTATAGGCGATTTATTGAGGGGTTTGTTCGTTTATCTTCCCCTATGACCAAGATAACAAGGAAATGAGAGAAGTTGGAATGGAATGATGCGTGTGAAGGAATGACGCGTGTGAACGTGCTTTCAAAGAATTAAAGTAAAAGTTAACTACTACACCAGTTTTAGCTATGCCAAGAAGTGGAGAGAAATATTCCATTTACAGTAATGCTTCCCATTAGGATTGGGATGTGTATTGATGTAAGAGGGTCCAGTTAATGCTTATGCTTCCAGACAATTGAAGAAACACGAGGTGAACTACCCTACTCATGATTTAGAGTTGATAGCGGTAGTATTTGCATTAAAGATATGGAGACACTATTTATATGGTGAGAAGGTTGAGATTTACACAGATCATAAAAGTTTACATTATCTTCTATCCCAGAAAGAATTGAACATGAGGCAGAGACGTTGGGTCGAGTTATTTAAAGACTTCGACTGTGAGGTTCTATACCATCCAGGAAAGGCTAAAGTAGTAGCCGATACTTTGAGTCGGCAAGGAGCTTCTATGGCTACGATGATGGTTCAAGAATGGAAGTTATTGGAGAAATTAAGTGCTTTATTTATTTCAGCCCTAGAGGATAGATCAGTGATGAGTTGTGCTTACATGAGAATACAACCCGAGTTATTTGTTTTACTCAAGAACCAACAATCAAAAGATGAGAAGTTGGCGTAGATTTTAGCAGATATTGAGAAATTTTCTCCTTTGGGATATACTCTATGGAGTGATGGTATACTCCTATTTCAAGGACGTATTTGTATACCTGATGATGGGAATCTTAAGAAAGAGATTTGAATGAAGCACACAAGAATCATTACACTATTTATCCAGGTGTTGCGAAGATATACCACAACCTAAAGTGATAGTATTGGTGGAGTGGTATGAAGAAAGATGTAGCCAATTATGTTTCACAGTGTTCAGTATGCCAATAAGTTAAAGCGGAACATCAGAAACCTGTAGGTTTATTAGTTCCATTACCTATTCCAGAGTGGAAGTGGGATAATGTTGTTATGGATTTTGTGATGGGTTACCCAGGATGACTAGAGGCTATGATGCTATATGGGTGATTGTTGATTGTTTGACTAAATCAGCCCATTTTCTGCCTATCAAGAAGACTTATCCATTGAATAGATTTTCCAGAATTTATATTGAGGAGATCATGAAGTTACATGGTGTTCCATCCAGCATTGTATCAGATTAAGATCCTCATTTTAGTTCTCATTTTTGGGGAGCTTTGCATGAGGCATTGGGATCTCAGTTGAAGTTTATACAGTATTTCATCCGCAGACAAATAGCCAGTCAGAGAGGACTATTAGGACTCTTGAAGACATGTTGAAAACTTATGTTCTAGACTTTCAAGGTAGTTGGGATGAGTATCTACCTTTGGTAAAATTTGCCTATAATAATAGTTTCTATTCAAGTATTGGAATGTCCGTAAGAGGCTTTGTATGGGCGACCATGTCGATCGCCAATATGTTGGGAAGAGATTGGTGATAGGGCTTTATTATGTCCTGAAATTATTGAGCAGGCATCAGAAAAGATTCGAGTTATCAAAGCTATACTGAAAATAGCCCAAGACAGACAGAAGAGCTATGCAGATAAGTGACATCAAGACCTCAAGTTTAAGGTAGGTGACCATGCTTGGTTAAGGGTCATGCCTATTAAAGGAGTTTGCAGATTTGGCGTAACAAGGAAGCTTAGTCCTCGTTACATTGGTCCGTTTGAGATTTTGAGACTGATAGGGACTTTGGCATATGAGTTAGCTTTGCCACCTCAGTTGTCCCATGTTCATAACATGTTTCATGTTTCGATGTTGAGGAAGTATGTGCCAGATCCTCAGCTTGTAATTGATTTTCAGACTCTTGAAGTTAGAGAAGATGTGTCTTATGAAGAGATGCCTATCAATATTCTAGAGTGAAGAGAAAGGATTTTGAGGAACCGATCAATTCCTCTTATTAAGGTTCAATGGAAGCAACACTCGTCAAAAGAGGCGATGTGAGAATAAGAAGAAGAGATGATGAGTCTTTACCCCTTGTTGTTTGAGTAACCAAGTACGAATTTGGAGGACCAAATTCTTTTAAGGAGGGGAGAAATTGTAACGACCTATTAGAGGGCCCAGTCTTTATTCAGGAATTATTTAAATAATTATTGAAGCATTGATTAAGAGATTTTGCCAATTAATTATTTAATGTGGCAATTTAGAGATTTTAAAGGAAAAGAATAGCATTTATTTCTTTTTAATGTTGGAGTTAAAGGAATTTGCCAAGGTGGCAATTTAGATTCTTAATTGAGAGAATAGTATTTAAATAACATTTAAATGACATTTATTTTGTAGAAATTAAATGCAAGGGCATGAAGGTAATTTTGGAGTTTTATTATTATTTGAGAGTTTTAATAATAATTTTTGTATTATTATTAATTAAGTGGGACTATGTATTTAAAGAAGAATGAGAATCCATGTATGAGATGGAATTGGATTAAGAGTCTCCTAGTCCTAATAGGAGAAGGTTTTGAGAGTCTCAAAGTTCAATTGGGAGAGGGATTCCAAGTTATAAAAGGAAAGGGATCTAGGACTTTATGTCTATATATAGAGCCCATAGCTTAGCTTTTCTTCACATTATGTGAAAAACAGAAAGGCCAAGAGATAGCAGAGGCTTGCTAGAGTCTTCAGGATCGCTCCAGGGTTTGATCAGAGAGTTCTATCAGGCAAGTATTCTTCCTGTAATCCCTTCCATTACAGGTTTATATCAGTTTTTCAGATTATTCCAGTTCTTCATTGAGTTCTTAGATTTTATATCAGTAAGCAGATACGTATATATATATATATGCGTATAACAGTGAAGTTATGAGCAAGTTTCATTAATCCTTATCCATTTTGGATTGCAAGTTCCAGTAATCCTAATCCATTTTGGATTGCAAGTTCTATTAATCCTCATCCATTTTGGATTGCAAGTTCCAGTAATCCTTATCCATTTTGGATTGCAAGTTCGATTAATCCTTATCCATTTTGGATTTCAAGTTCCAGTAATCCTTATCCATTTTGGATTGCAAGTTCTGTTACTCTAAGTTCTAATATCCGGATACCTTGTATCGTATCCGGATGTATCTAAAGTTCTTCAAGTATGATATCCGAATGGTTTGTTTATAAATCCGAAAAGGTCAAGATAATATCCGGATGTCTCGCCTGATATCCGGATGCCTCCCTCAAAAGTTGAATTTTTTTTTTTTATTCGAATAGTCCCCAGTTATATTCGAACGCATCAGTGAGATATCCGAATGACCAGAATCATATCCGGATGTCCTAGTTCATATTCGAATACATCCCAGCATATCCGAATAGCTTTTGCTTTGAATGTTAGTGTATCCAGATCAGCCTTCTTCATATCCGGATGTCTTTCATCATATCCGAATATCCTTCCTGATATCCGGATGACATTTCCAGAAATCCAATTTAGCTTCCAATGAGTCCTAATTCAAGTTTAATTCAATTAATGTATTCAATACCTTCCAACATTGAATTCATAAGCCAGAACATGACAAGTTAATCATACCCATACCCTAAATCATAGTTTATTGAATCTTTGTATTCTAATATATAGATGAAGATCATATCATGTTCAGCATTATTATAACATGATCAGCATTATTTTATGAGATTATGTGCATACATTTTGGTATGAGCATTGAGCATGACTTTATATGGAGCACTACATATCGTGTGCTAGCATTTATGTGAGCATTGCATTGCATTATGCGCGCCAGGCGGCTTATCCGCGGGGATCCCATCAGTTTCAGTTTCAACTCAGTTTATGAGTTGCTCGCCTGGTGGCAACCGGGGGGCTAGGGGCTTTGCCCACAGTATGTGCATACAGTTTTTATGTATGCAGGTTTCAGATCAGACAGGTATGTATTATCAGATTATGTGGGCCTATGAGCCAAAGTTGCATACCTGCATTTAATTTACAATTTATGTGCATTACATTTTTATTAATGCAAACAGACAGTGATTTTACAGTACAAGTTCAGTCAGTTATTTACCGGTATCGATATTCTTCGATTCAGCTTCAGTATTCTTTCCAGCTTATTACTTGCTGAGCTTTTGTAGCTCACCTTGTACTCTTCACCCCTCCAGGTTCTAGTAGGGGAGTATCAGATGTGGGGCCTAGCAGTAGTGTTCAGTAGTGTGTGTACGTGAAGCCGCTCAAGATAAAAGATGTCTGGGAGTCTGTTGAGTTCTATAGAGTTTTCTTAGATTAGATCTTATTTTATATTTCAGTTGAGGGATTATCCCTCAGTAAGAGTTTATGCATTTCAGTTTGTATTGACTAAGAGTTTTTATTCCAATTGATTGAGATGTTCAGTCATGGTATCAGATTTCAGATTATCAGTTAGTTTATTTTATTTTCCCCGTAGCACCTTTTCTCGGGCAGTTCTAGGAGAGGGGGTGTTACAAGGGGCACCCTTTTATATGAGAGATGGAAGTTTTTATAATCATCAAAATTTAACTGAAATACGAAATTGGCTCAACAATCTCCCCCTTTTTTGATGATGACAAAAAAACTTGCATATATATAAAAAAATATGATTTAATTGATTGACTCCCCCTTAATGATGTAAATTAAGCTTCCCTTCAATCAAACCAATTTGATATTTTTAAGTATAAAATGTTTTAACTAACACGAGAGAAAAATCTTTCAACATTGGAGCACATAACAAGCACACAACATTTAAACTGATTGCTTACTTACAATACGATATATCATTAGGAACATGAATGCAACATGAATGCTCTGCTTCTTCTCCCCCTTTTTTTTGTCAGAAGAAAAAAATAAAAGACAAAAGGACAAAACATAAGCAATATTATACAGTGAACATAATTGAACTTGTAAGTTAGAAGAGTCATCCTGCATAAGTGTGAGAAGTAAAAAAAAATACCACAGGAAGTATAATAGTCAACCCCCCCCCCCCAAAAAAAAACAGTATCAGAAGTTAACCAAAAACATATAATCCCAACAAAATCTAGGCATCTCTAGATGGTGAGGAAATCTAGGATGGCGTATCATCAGGCTACTCAGGTGGATGAGGAATGCGATGGTCTAAAGCTCGGAAGATGTCATTAAGCATGTCACGGGTCGAATCCAGCAAATGGATCTCCATGGTGGCCATGAAATCTTGAACGTCCTGAATCTCATCATGAAGAGCAGCATGATCAGCCGCAAGCTGCTCCAACCTGTCTGAGATAGATGAAGAAGAGGCTGAAGGGGGTGTACTAGAAGGACTAGCGACACCAACAGGTGGTACAAAAGAAGAGTCGGGGTGAATGGGAGTGGAAGGCACAGGAGAAGGAAGAGGAGGCTGATATACCCAACTATTTTTGACCTATTTGTAGCGCATTTTCTTAACAGTGGCGTCATTAATGGAGTGAAAATGAGAGGAAGGTTCGAATTCCTCATCATCAAGCTCAATGGAGAGCTGGGTAAATATGAAAGTAAGAAGACGACCATAAGGAAGAGAACAACTTCGACTACGGGCTGCATGGGACATATGGGCAATGATGAGAGAAATGATGTCAATGTGACGACTGTGCATAAGTGCCCAAAGCAGTCGAGCTTCATTGGGGGTGAAGGTACTATGGTGCCTTGTTTAGGTAGAAGTGTGTGGGTAATGACATTGTGAGCAAGACGAAGATCTAGATTTTTAAGGAGAGTGATGGAGTACGTGGGTTGTAGCAAGAGATTGCGATTGCTGGTGAGATCAAAGATAATGGTTTCCCATGGAACATCAAGATAAGTCATTTCGGAGGTATCCGAGACAATGGGGATTGCTAGAAGGTTAGAAAACACATCTCGGGTGACTTGAATGTGAACTCCTTTGATATATGACAGAAATAGATCATCAAGATTGCTGTAAAACGATCGAACTAGAAAAGGATAAACGCAGCAGTTTTGAGTGAGCCAGACTTCCCATGTGTTAGTGTCGGTGCTCTAGACCCAATCAGATTGGGCATGTTGTACACTGACAATTGTAATCATGTTTATTATTTGAATAAGGAGTTGTTCAAATTCACAAGAAGTCATTCTATTAGTTTCTTGTTATTATTGTAATAACCGAATGAAACTAGATAGAAGTCCATATGATGTATATTGTAATTAATCTATAAAGATGTGAGATGATGCATCACAGTTTCTAGACATCATTAAACGTCCCAAGTCGTAGTAATGTCAAGAATGGACATTGACAATTGCAGTAAGACTTGTATGTGCTATGTTTTTGCTATGTGATAGTAATGGGGGTCTCACACCCATAGGCATGGGGATGCCTAGACAAGTTCATAGGTGACCAATGTTGGAGAACGTGTCACTGGACATGACTCGCCATGAGAATCCATTTTGGTTATATGTTGATGGTATTCTCATACAAGATGGGTGTAACTAATCCTTGGACCTGAGGTTGTCACGGTCATCTCATAAGAAGATCGATATGCTTTGACATCGTTTCGATGGGCCTAGATAAAGGTTGCACGTAGGCGATCGTTGGGCATATTATGAGGCTTATGGAGATGGGTGCATAACCAAGATGGGAGTCGTCTATCCCTTGATAGAGGATGATGTATCTAAGGCACCTTTGGTGGATATTCACTTTAAATCCATGGCCATGGTGAAAGATATCAATAAGGAGTTATTGATTTACTTTCTAATTAAGTGAAGATATCCGGAAGACCGAAGAAAAACTCATGTGATCGTTATCAAGCAACACATTGCCATACTTGAGATCACATAAGATACATTGACGAGAGGATCGAATTACATGGTAACCATGCTCGTGGAAGGTTATTTGCGGATTATGAATCCTTCTGAATAATTGGGTAGGCATGATGCCTTGCTAGAGGCCAATCTTGTCTTATGTGTTTGTACCGACACATTGCCAACATATTCGGAAGCCTAATGAGTCATACGCAATAGGCATGGTCCCTGGCTTAAACCAGGAGAGTGGAAGTATGGTTAAGTGGGACACTTCGGCAAGAAGTTGTGCCGTCGTAGGTTCTCACAGAAAAAGAACAAATAGACGTAATGACGTCAATATGGCGATGGGTCGTCATAATGGAAAGAGTTTCCTAAAATGACAATTGATTAAATTAGGAAGGAGTTTATAATTTAATAATTTTTTATTTGTTGGAGTGGCAAATAGGAAATAAAATATATTTGGGCTTAAGTTAATATTTGGACTAAATTAGATTTGGGCCAAATATTAAATTAAATATTATATTTGGACTAAATTGGATTTGGGCCAAATATTAGAATAAATATTACATTTGGACTAAATTAGATTTGGGCTAAATATTAAATATTATATTTGGACCAAATTAGATTTGGGCCAAATATTAAATAAAATATATTTGGGCTTGAATTAGATTTGGGCCATAATATTTTATTTAACCTATAAGAGGATTGGGCCATTTAATTATATTTCTAGTTGGACTGGAATAAGCCCACTTAAGATTCTAATTAAATTAGAATTAATGGGTTAGCCCAATCCATTAGGGTTTTAGAAACCCTAGGATATTTCCTTATAAATATCCCTTTATGGGTTGCCCAAAATGGAAGTGATTTTTGGTGTCGTTTTTCAAGAGTTGAAAAACGTATTGCCGTTCACTCTTCCCGTTTCTTTTCGCATCGATTTGAAACGTGGGCGTTCTTTTACCGTCCATACACAAGTCGCGCAAAGGAGAAGGAGCTAGCACTCCTATTCCGCTCTCCTTGCCAACGGACGCGTGCCGCGTATCATGAGTTAGAGGTCGGACGCTTGGACGGCTCGAATCCGCGAATGACTCGATAATCTAAAGATTAGATTTATTTATTTGTATGTGAATGATTTGATTTCGACGTTGATCCAATTGCCGGGATTTGGGTAAGTTCAAAATTTTTGAACTACGCTGTTTGCCCCGTAGCGATCTTGCTTTACTTTCACCATGGACGATCAACAAATAACCATTTGCAAAAATTTGGGTTCCGAGATTCAAAGTATGGACGATAAATGTCCCGGCCGTGAACAACAGGACACACATGAAAGGATTTGTAAAAATGAACCTTTAGGTGATGATTGGGAAAGTATGTGGAGGTGAAAGGTTCTTGTGGAGAAGGAGGGGACGACGGTGAGCGAGGTCGAGAAGATGAAGGGACACGGGACCATTTACGAGAGGAGGACATTGTGAGTTTGTTTAAGGGGGTGGATGAGTCGACTGGATGATGAGACGAGTTGACTTGGCTGAATGTCATGGAGAACGAACGATGGTGAATCAAACGAAATACAACCAAACACACAACACACGTCCAAACACTCAGTCAGAATGAATAGGCATATTCATGTACATGCATCTCAGCACACAAACGTAAAAAAAAATATTTCCAATGGATAGAAAAACAAAAACAGAGATATTGAAACAAGGGCTTACCGAGATTGAGTAATAGCACGAGAACGCAAAAAAGAGGAGATGCCAGCGTTTGAAGGAGGCACGAACGGTGGCTAGGAAGGAGCATGCGATGGTGAGGGAGAAAGAAGAATGCGAGAAAGGGTTTTGAGGGAAGAAAAGAAAAAAAAAATTGAAGAAGAATGAGGGAAGGCCGAGGGTCGCGCGGGAGAAAAGACTGAAACTGCCTAATTGAGTCGACTCGATTTAAGTCGAGTCGACTCGATTTAAGTCAAGTCGACTTGCTACGAGTCGATATGGGCTTCCTCGTGTCGACTCGACTGCAAGGGATGCCAACTGACGCTGAATGCAATCAGATTCAACCAAGATGATTTAAGATGCCTAATTGTAACGCCCCACTTTTCTTTTTCCAAGGTACACATACAAAGATGCATGATGACGCTAGCGACCGTATGGTAATCAAAGGGCGTTTATGGAAGCCTTTGCCAACAGAAGCAAGGATCGAACCTGAAAGCTTTATAAAACCATAAGCTAGATATTTAAGGCTTCCACTATATGCTTTTAACACAAAAACCATCTGAAAAGCCATAATACAACTTGAAAATCTAGGGATCATTTAGGCTCCCTTTTACAACAAGTAAAACTCACACTAAAGTAATAGTATAACGCTTTGCAATTAAAACGTAAAGAAGCTAACTATCCAAGAACCACTTCCTTTCCTTTCCTCTGACTTGATTCTGGGGCACCTGTCACGACTAACCCACCTGGAACGTTGAATGTTCCAGGGGTATGAGACACCCAAGTTAGATAGTTATATCTAAGTGAGTGCAACAAGAAGAGATAACATGCATGCGATGAGATATGTAGAATGATATGAAACCGCCTGTGTGGTAGTGACGCCGAGGTGTTGCAATCACCTCCGCTGATCAATCATGTTTTCACATCTCCAAGACTTTTCACCAGTCTAACATGAGATCCTGACTTCAGCTAGCCACACACACCAAGTGATGCATGACAAAGAAAGAGAAAATGCTTGATTTAAAGGAAAGTCATGCTTATGCAAGTAATCACCCTTACCCGTGTGAAGACAAAATGTTCGGTATGTAATATAAAGATGCAAGAAGCACTCACCTTGCTGATTCGGAAGCTCTAAAGTACTGTTCATAGGGTTCGGGAAAGTTTTTCTGCAAAAATAACATAACTTCGAAACTCAAACCTAAACTATTTTTATATGAGGTCCTAGGGAAACATTTAAGGACCAATTGTACAAAATTTGGGCCCAAGAGGACATCTCACGCGCTATCACGCGCTTGGGTAAGGATCCCCACGCGCTCCACTCGCGGCAGTCAGGTGGCGCGTGAACTGCACGCGCCGCCCCTCCAGCTTTGCCGTCTTGAGGTTTTTTGGCCCGTTCTCCCTCATCCGAACTCCGATTTGACTTCTGTTTGAAACCACACGACCCTTATTCAATTATCTATCGAACTACGGAAATAAATTAGAATTACCTTGCTGTTTTGTCGCTGTTTAATGCCTTTTACGATGGCGGTCCAACTTTTCCGACGAAGTGTTTTACCACTCTATTTTTGGGCAAAGCTTCTCCTCTCAACTCACCTCCCCTTTTCCTCTTGATTAATGGTGAGAATTTCCCTTCCATGGCCTTGGTATTTATAGGCATTTATGGCCAATCAAAGAGTGCCATGTGTCACTTGCCATGTGTCACTTAGATAAGGTTGTAATCATCACTTTCGTAGGATTGTGCCAAGTGTCCCTTGAGATTTGAACCATTTCTCCCCCTTGTGACATGTGTCCTTTTAAACATGTGCCACCACATGTTAATTTGATTTTTTCAAGATTCCTCATGATTATGTCTCCTAACTAAGTTAGCTTACTTGGTTCCTTTAACTAACTAGTTACAAGATATTTTAACTTCTTACAAATAACTCTTTAACCCAAATACTTATTTGCACTTATATCCCTTGAGCCCCTATAACTCCTTAAACTTCTCCAAAATACCTTAGATGATGTCCCCTTGCGATAGTTTCCGTGATTTTTCGGAAAACCCTTCATTCGTTCCTCGGCGATTACCTCGGAACTTCACATGTATCCTTCGATTTCCAAGGAAATGTTTAATTTCTTAAACAACAATGCCTAGGAAAACTTCGGGTATTACACTAATTCTCTTTGAATATAATTGAAACGATCTTCGAGAAGAGGTTTAGTAAAAATATCTGCCAATTGACGTTCGGTTGGAACAAATTCGAGTGCTATCTCTTGATTTTGGACATGGTCTCTAAGAAAATGATGTCTAACTTCAATATGTTTGGTTCGAGAGTGTAGTACTAGATTTCTAGAAATACTAATGGCACTCGTATTATCACACTTGATCGGGGTTTGACTAAATGTGACTCCAAAATCTGTGAGCTCTTGTCTAATCCAAAGGACTTGAGCACAGTAGCTACCGGTAGTAATATATTCGGCCTCAGCGGTAGATAAAGCTACCGAGTTTTGTTTCTTTGAAAACCAAGATATTAACTTATTTCCTAACAACTAACAAGTACTGGATGTGCTTTTCTGGTCTACTCTAGAACCGGCAAAGTCTGCATCAGAATACCCTATTAATTCAAAGCCATCTTCACATGGATACCATAACCCTACATCCTGAGTTTCGAGTAAATATCTGAGAATTCTTTTAACTACTAGTATATGAGATTCCTTACGGTCCGACTGAAAATCGAGCGCATAGGCATACACTAAACATAATGTCGGGTCTACTCACCGTTAGGTAAAGCAATGATCCTATCATACTTCTATATAGTTTTTGATCGACGCTTTTCCCTTGATCATCTTTGTCTAGCTTTGAGGACGGACTCATTGGGGTACCTATAGCTTTGGCATTTTGCATTCCAAATTTCTTTAGCATTTCTCTTAGATATTTGGTTTGATGAACAAAAATTCCTTCTTTTGACTGCTTGACTTGGAGCCTAAAAAATACGTTAGTTCTCCCATAAGACTCATCTCAAACTCCCTAGTCATAAGAGTTGCAAATTCTTTGCATAACTTGTCACTCCTTCATTTTTTATGAATAAATTTGTATCAACTCCCCCCCTAACAAAACCTTTTTCAATGAGGAATTTACTTAATCTATTATACCAGGCTCTAGGAGCCTGTTTGAGACCGTAAAGGGCTATCCTAAGCTTATACACATGATCTCCTAGATGTGGGTCCTCAAAACCTGGGGGTTGGCTTACATAGACTTCTTCATTGATATAGCCATTTAAAAATGCACTCTTCACATCCATTTGATATAACATGAAATTCTTGTGTGAGGCAAAGGCTAGTAACATCCTTATTGCTTCTAATCTAGCTACCGGGGCATAAGATTCTTCAAAGTCAATGCCTTCTTCTTGGCAATAACCCTTGGCTACCAATCTAGCCTTATTTTGAACTATGTTTCTGCTCTCATCCAACTTATTTTTAAACACCCATTTTGTTCCTATGATTGATTTTCCTTTGGGTCTAGAAACTAACTCCCAAACTTCATTTCTTTTGAATTGATTTAGTTCTTCTTGCATAGCTTTTATCCAATATTCGTCTTCTAATGCTTGGTCTACACAAGTTGGCTCAACTTTTGATATAAAAGCAACATTATTGCAGAATTGTTGTAAGGATGCCCTAGTCATTATTCTTTGATTTGGATCTTCTAAAATTTGATCTATAGGATGACTTGATGCATGTTTGAAAGACTTAGGAAGTTTATCAAGATCTCTCCTTTCTATAGGCTGTTCTTGAGATTGAGATTGAGAATGAGAAATTTGAAGTTCATCTCTTGATTCCTCTTGATTTTCTAGATTCTCCAATTCTTTAGATTTGACACTCGACATTTCTTCTTCAATATCATTTCTTTCTTTTGATTCGGGGAGCTCATTGAATTTTACATGGATTGATTCTTCCAAAGTATTTGTTCTAGTGTTATATACTCTATAGGCTTTACTTGTATTTGAATAGCCAAGAAATATGCCTTGATCACTTTTAGCTTGAAACTTTCCAAGATTGTCTTTAGTATTTAAAATGAAACATTTACACCCAAATGCTCTAAAGTATGACACATTAGGCCTTTTATCGAAATATAATTCAAATGGAGTTTTCTTTATGCCTTGTCTAAGATTGAACCTATTTAGAATGTAGCAAGCAGTATTAACGGCTTCTGCCCAAAAATATGTTGGCAAGCTATTTTCTAATAACATATTTCTAGCCATCTCTTGGAGAGTCCTATTTCTTCTTTCTATGACTCCATTTTGTTGAGGGGTTCTAGGAGTTGAAAATTGATGATGAATCCCGTTTTCTTCACAAAATTCCATAAAGAGTCTATTTTTGAATTCCCCACCATGGTCACTTCTAATAGTGACAATTTCACTTTCTTACTCTCTTTGGATCCTCTTAGCTAGCTTAACAAAGTTTTGGAAGGCCTCATCCTTTGAGGCTAAGAACATAACCCAAGTGAACCTAGAGAAGTCATTCACTATCATAAAAGCATAAAATTTTCCACCCATACTTCTAGTTTGGGTAGGTCCAAATAAGTCCATATGCAATAGTTGTAAGGGCCTTCTAGTTGATATTTCACTTTTTGATTTAAATGAGACTCTAGTTTGCTTTCCTTGGCAACATAAGTCACATGAGACTTCTTCATTAAAATTTATTTTGGGGAGGCCTATAACTAGATCCTTATTAGCTATCTTTCTAATCAAATTGGGGTTAACATGACCTAACTTTCTATGCCATAGGAGGACTTCTTCATTTTTTACCATTAGGCATTTTACATTAATTTTGTCAATGTCTGCTATATAAACATTTCCTTACCTACTAGCACAAATAACAATATCATTATTACTATCAATGACAAGACAATGTTTTTGACGAAATATAACTTCATACCCATCATCACAAAACTGACTAATACTTAGCAAATTATGCTTTAAACCATCTATTAAAAGAACATTCTTTATAGTGGTGAGATAAGGTTTACCAACCATACCAATTCCAACCACTTTACCTTTAGCATTGTCACCAAATGTGACAAATCCACCATCTTTGTGAGTGAGATCCAAGAATAGGTCTCTCTCACCGGTCATGTGCCGTGAGCACCCACTATCCATATACCACTTGTTGTTCATTGTGGCCCTCACGCACATCTGCATATATAAAATCACCTCTTAGTTTTGAGCACCCATCTATAGACGGGTCCCTTGTAACCTACTTCATGATGATCAACATATTTAGAAATTTCGGAAGTGCTTGCATATGACACATTTTGAGTTTTGTATCCTTCACTTTCTAACTCTCTCATAATTTGAGCTACTCCTTTAGGTATCCACATCCTATCTTCTTGGGTCTTCCTAGATTGCGGCTGCCATCTAGGCTGTCTCCATTCTCTTCTTGGTGCCTTAGTTCTAGGTCTAGGTTTGGTATTTCTTTTAGTAAGCAAGGTAGCTAAAGATTTTTCAATGGCATTCTTTTCAACTACTAACTTATTGTTCTGGCCTTTTAGATCCTTGATTTCCTCTTCAAGCTTGTTTGATTCATCAACATTTTTGGATTCATTATCTCTTTTTAATTCCATTGTGTTTTCTTCTAAAATCCTTATTTCATTTTTCAAACTTTCGTTTTCTTCCTTGAAATTTTTCTTAGAGTTTCTTAATTCCTTCTTAGTAACTTGATATTCCTTGAACAGTTTTTCATAAGCATCCTGTAGTTCTTCTAATTCATTTATATCCTCATCTTGATCTTCCATGCCTATAAGACACACATGAGCTTCTTCATCTTTGAATTGGGACGTCTCACTGGAGGCATCCGCATCCCATGCCGATAGGGCACGTTTCTTAAATTTCTTAAACCTTTTCTTTTCTACCTTCTTGTCTGATTTCTTTTCTTTCTTGTCTATTCTTTCTTCAGGATAGTCAAATTGCATATGTCCTACTTTCTTACAGTTATAGCATGTAGGAGGACCTTTTTTACATACTTTATCTTTCTTCCTCATTAGCTTGGCAAATGTTCTAGTTAGGAGAGCAGATTCTTCATCATCTTCTTCTTCACTAGATTCTGATTCTTCGTTTGCTTTTAACACTAACGTTTTCTTTCCTTTAGAATTTTCTTGGTTTGTTTTATTCAAGATCAATTCATGAGTTAGAATAGTACCTATTAATTCTTCCATTTTTAGCACTTTTAGATTTTTAGCTTGTGAAATTGCAGTCACCAAGGGCTGCCATTCTATAGTTAAAGATCTACAAATCTTTTTAACTTGATCTTCCTTGGACACTGTTTTTCCTTACATCTTGAGGTTATTTATTATCTTTTGAAACCTACCATTCATGTCACTTATGTTTTCATTTTGAAGCAATTTAAATTCTTCATATTGAGTCATCAATAGATTGATCTTAGGATCTTTGACTTGATCAGTTCCTTCATACACTACTTCTAGTTTTTTCCATATCTCATTAGATGTAGAGCACGCAGACAACTTTTCATACTCACTAGGAAGTATTGAGAAAAAGATTATATATTTGGCTTTATGATCCATTTGATGTTTTCTAATATCTTCTTCATTCCATTCCTTTTCTTCAGACCCAATTGTAACAAAACCATCTCTAACAATCTTCCACAATTGATAATCTATAGAAAACAAATATGATTCCATTCTCATATTCCAATATGCATAATTCAAACCATCAAAAAATGGTGGTCTAGCAGGTGAAGGGTCTTCAGGGATGGATTGACTGGTGAATGAGGCCATTTTGATCTCTTCTAAGTTGATATATATATTATGAGTTCAACTACTTAAGAAGCCTGCTCTGATACTAATTGTTGGTCCCTTAGGTATGGCCACTCAAGAGGGGGGTGAATTGAGTGCAAAAAAAATTAATTATTTTAATTCCAAGCAATAATTATGATTACTAAGATCAGAACATTAAGCCCACTACAATAATAAATAGAAAAAATATGGACAATGGAGAGAACGACGATATATAGTGGTTCGGTGTCAATACACACACCTACTCCACTCTCCTAGGGTCATAACCACCCCTAGGGTTCCACTAACTCAAACACCAAGGTTTCCACACTAGTTCACCTTGGAAACTAAAAACCACATACACACCTAGATTCAAAATGGTTCTAGGTAACCACAACCATCCACGAGAATGTTTAAGAGTTACAAAACTTGTCCACACTTGGACTAAAAATAAAACAATGAAAGCGCAATAACAGAAAGCAGTAAAACAGAATAGATATACCCTCGATCTGATGACTAAAAGATGACAAGTAAACGATCGCTGCTTTGACGACTTGCTGAAAGGATATCAATGAGCTCAAAAGTCGTTCGATATTTTTTAGATTTTGTGGGGAGGCGTTGAGTAAAATTTTTTATGTTGTATTCTCTCAAAATTACATTAGTGTAGTTTTCTGGTTGAAGAGCGGAGGCTTAAAATGATGACCTGCAGAATAACATACCAAAAGAGCATCCATAAAACCCGTCGAGTTGACTTGGCAAAACTGCGAGTCGACTAAGTTTGAATTCGAGTCGACTTGGCTGGCACTCGAGTTGACTTGGCTAAAAAATGAGTCGACTTGGCTGACCGAGCATCAAACTTGTGGAAAACAATCTTCTCGGCCGAGTCGACTTGGGAGTCATCTCAATCAGAGCAAAAAGCTATTTTATGATTTAAAACAAGGAAAATATATTAATACTTCTCAAAAGAACTTTGAACAATACTCTAAAACCATAATATCAATTAAAAGACATTTTGGCAACTCAAAATATTTTATACAAGAATTTAGGGGCACCATTTTATATGAGAGATGGAAGTTTTTATAATCATCAAAATTTAACTGAAATACGAAGTTGGCTCAACATTAATAACGATAATCCGTGTGGCAACCCTTTCATGAATTATATGCTAATGATGGGTCTATTGATGACAAAATAAACTAGGCAAATGATGTGTTGGTGTCATCTTTCATGTCCGTTATGCAGCCTTGTACCACTCCGCTTTCTTTTAGAATGATGTCGACCCCGTTGGGGGCTAAGTTCTTAGAAGAGTTAATTATGGCTTAATGGGGCTATGTTAAGAGTCTTAATGAGAAAAGTGTGGTGATCGGTAAAATGTGTACTAGGATAGTTTTCTATGTTTGAGAAAAGGCGAGAATGAGAATGATATCATGATGTCTATGTGGCTATGTACATGAAGAGTTATGGAGAAATGTTATGTAATGCTAAGTTTAGAAGATATAAAGTTAATAGTGTTTATGTGTTTCTTAAGGGTATGGGGTACAAAGCCACTAACTGTTAACCGTGGGTCATGGTAGTTGATGGTTGGATGTATGGGCGCCAGTCATTGGTCATCACGATAAGCGTTAGACGAGCCAGAAGAGTTGGTACTGCTAGATTCCCGCCTTGGCTTGTGCATATCATGATGTGTGTGATGCATGCGGATTAGGTTGCATTCATTGGCAAGACATGCTTTGTGTGTGATGGATGTGTGAGCATTTTCATGACCCAGTTAGTTTAAGAGCCAACTTGGGTTCCCTAGGTGAGCTGGTGCATTTAGAGCATTTCGCATATGTGTATTCCTACGTGGGAGTAGCATGGCCTGATGCTTGGTTTATGGGGGCCTTGTCATCTTGTTTATGCTGCAAAAGCCATTGCATTTTCTAATTGTTGCATTGTATGGTGAGGATGTGTGGCTATGAATGATAGGGATGGGTGGCGCCCACCATGGATCGTAAACCATGGCAATGGACCACAGCATGATAGGATGATATGATGGATGACGGGAAAATGATGTCATGAATGTCAGGAAAAGACAGGTCTTATTGAATGATGATATGGTAGCCTATATTAGGCTACAACAGGTTTGTATGCAAGACTTGGGGTGTCAATATGTGTGTTCTGTGGGCCCCAAGGACCCTTTATCTGTAGTTGTTTTTGTGTTATGCATTTAGAAGTAAGGCACGTATGGATCATGACATGGTGTGTTGTTGCATTGGTATGAACTGCATGGGGTGTTATGGGAAGAGTCCTATCTTTAACCCACGACCTTTCTTTCTAGAGCTTGTTAAGTCTTGAAACTCATGTTTGCTTTCCATCATTCCAAGTAAGAGAATTGTGTGAGATATCAGGTGCGTTCGATGGGGTTGGGTTCAGTTCATCGAGCCATAATAGCAAGTGCAGAGTCTTCTCGAGACTAGGTCCTGGGTGTCATTGTGTTTGTGTTTGGGTAATGTTTTATATTTTCGAGATGGATGTAGGTTATGAAAGCCAAGGTGAGCTTATGTTGTGAATGATCATGTAAAGACAGTTATGAAATGTTATGTGATGTAAAAAGTTATGGTTTTTAAAAGAGTTGCGTGCGAGTTTCAGTTTATGTTATTGTTGTTGCCAAAATACAACAATCTATTTTTAATTGAGGAGAGACACAAGAGTCTTGGGAGTCATGCTTTCACTGATGAGAATCTTGACGAGTAACTGGATCTGGTAGAGGTCCAGATCTGGTGATCTTACAGAGTTGAGGGTCTGATAGATCTGATGGTCTGATGGATTTGGTAAATCTGGTGGGCTGATGATCAGATGGCCCAAGATGAACGAATGACCTGAGGATGACGAGCGGTCTCGGATGAACGAGTGACCTGAGGATGACGAGTGCTCTCGGATGAACGAGTGACCTGAGGGCGACGAATGGCCGTGACTGAGTGACCTGAGGCGACGAGTGACCTGAGGGCGATGAGTGGCCGTGACCGAGTGACCTGAGGCGACGAGTGACTTTGATGACCGAGTGACCTGAGGGCGACGAGTGGCCATGACCGAGTGACCTGAGGGCGACGAGTGACCTTGATGACCGAGTGACTTTGGTGACCGAATGGCCTATGGCCTACAAAACGAGAGCACCGTTAGGACGCGGGTAGGGGTCCCTGCGCAACCCTCCGATGCTTAAGTCAGAATCTCGAGAGAAAATGAGAAAAGTATACTTTGATTACTCAAAATTGTGTACCTCAGATAAAGGTGGGTTTCATATTTATAGTGGAGGAGAGAAAGAGGCCTCGCGATTTTCTTGGCGAAAATCTCGCAATGCTGATCGTCTGGCGCGAGGGGGGGATTCGGTTGGATTGACAATCTTGAAGGGTCACTCGGTCATGCCGGGTGACCACAACTCGGTTAAGCCGAGTTTGGGGGAGGGGTCACTCGGTATGACCGAGTGACCCTCTCCACTCGGTCATGCCGAGTGGACCCCCACTCGGTTGGGTCGAGTGGGGGGAAACCACTCGGCAATCGAGTGGTCTTGGCCACTCGATTCTGCCGAGTGGCCTCAGCCACTCACACCGACCGAGTGGTCTCAGCCACTCGGTTGTGCCGAGTGGTCTTAGCCACTCGGCCCGGCCAAGCGGGTCTTCCTTGGCCCTTGACTTTGATTTGTCTCCTATTGGGGTCCACATTCAATCATAGATCCATTTCGCCCTCCCGGGTATATCAATTGCTCCCTACTTTTTTAGCCGAGGAGTCGGGTAAAACAGCATACGATCCTGGGAAAAATGGGCGCCGCTTTTGCCGCATTTTGCTTATCTCTCGGGAGATCATTTTTGCGCATTTGCTCTTCATTTTTTGTATTCGCTCCACAGCTTTTGACTTTTTTCCTTTTGAGCCCCTATAAATAGGGCTTCAACCCTTCATTTAATTCTCACAAGGATCAGCCGAGGTGCTTCAAAACTCAAATTCTCTCAGGTCTCGGCGCATTTCTGGGTCACGTCTTCTTTTTCAGCATTTGGGTGAGCTTCCACTGGGCCACTCGGTCATGACCGAGTGGCCATGATTTTGGCCGAGTGGTCCTGGAGCCCCGATGCCTTTAAACGGCTTGAAATGTTTATCTCCACCTTCGGTTGTTTCTTCTTTGCCCTGTACTTATTTTCGTTGCGTTTATGTACAGGTACTTTGCTCGCTGTGATCGTCCGCTTTTCCTAACATAACAAGGTAACGGCTTTGAACGTTTTAATATGTCGAGGAGAAGACCGGCATCACCCCCCGGCCCCGCGCACATTCCTACCACTTCGAGCTCCCGGCTTTGATATGGGGACTTTGAGCAAGTTTATGATGCCACGCCTTCCGGATTTATGGTGAGGTACCCTCGCCTTGATGAGCCGGACCCCTCTCGGGTAGATGAGGGCTCCCTTGGTCTTCACTTTGCTTCATTTTAGGTGGGACTCCGCTTTCCCCTTCCGCCCTTTGCAATGGCGTGGTTGCGTCACTACAAGATCGTTCCCGCTCAACTTCATCCTAACGGTTGGGCTCAGATGGTCGGCTTCTCTATACTTTGTCGTCTGAGGGATGTCGTCCCCTCCTTGAGACTCTTCAGTTGTTTCTATCGATTGCGAAAAGCCAACAAGGATCGTGCCCTTTACACGCTCCAGAAGGTGTCGGGTTTGGAGCTGTTCATCGCTCTTCCAAACAAGATTAATCGGTTTGAAGAATGGTGGGTAGTGATAGAACCTCCACCTAATTGGGATGCTCCTTTATACTGGAATCATCAACACGCCAGCCAAGGGTTTCCTCCCTGCAAGGAAGTTCGGGGCGTGTATCGTCATCTAGTAGAAATGTTAACGGCGCAGGGCCCCGTCGAGTTGAGGAGCCTCTTGACTTTGGAGAATCTCAGAATCGCGGGTTGGGGGGTCGTGACACCAACTGTTCCTCCTCGCTCTTCAGCACTATCCAATGAAGAAATGGAAGGAGTCGAGGAGGAAGAGATGGAAATGCCTGGATCATCTTCCCTTCCTCCTTTTCATCCTCAGGAGGAAAACACTCCTAGGGGTAGAATATCTTTCGCCATTATCTTTCTTTTTCCATTGTCGCATTATTTCTCCATGCTAAATGTTTTGTATTGATTTTTGCATAAATGGCTAGATTGGGTAGACTGATGGAGTTGCGTAGACGCCACCGTCAGGAGGAGGTGCGTGCTATGACAACGGTCAGGGTTTCTACACATGGAGCTGAGGGATTGATCGGGGCTGTCGAACACCAATAGATTAGTTGAATAAGAATTTTGATTTGCAGCAAGGGTGCAACCCAAAGTCGTCTCCCAATGAACCTCAAGCGTATCTGTCAAAACAAGGCTAAACGGGGGGGGGGGGGGGAAGTTTTTGATAAAAAACAGAAAACTAAACAAGCAAGAACACAAGAAATCGAGATGCAATCAATTGCAAGCCAACCTTCTATCCCAGTTTTCATCGCCTTCTCAATAAACAATTTGTTTAGTTTTAATCCTCAAATCAGAAATCACAAAAATCCTTTAACAACCGCCAAAGATTGGAAAGAAAACCGATAAAAAGATTTCAGAAACCTCTTAGTTCAATCTATCAGTTTTGATTCCCCTTATTGCACAGATTCGAGACTGATTGTTCTTGCTTCTAGTTAAAGCCTCAACCGAGCACAAAAACCTTGGATTCTCAAACAAAGACAATGCATGCATTCATCCAACCGGCATCAACACATACACAGATTTAAGAGAGAACAGAAACAAGAGAACAATAGAGTTAAAACTAAAAACTAGATTTCCATTAAAACCAAAGACTCAAACCGGGAACAAGGATGGTATTGCAACTGATTACAAAATCCTTAGCCCTCCATCTTGACAAGAACAATGGGGAGAAGGAAAGCTGGCTACTGTTCACGCCCTCCGAAAGAATTCTTTCAAAATCGGCCACTTAAGGTGCTTAAGTAGAGCTTAAGGATGAAACCCTAGGTTACTGCCACTTCTCATCCGATTTCGGATAGGTTAACGTGCGTTATGGGCTTCGGCCTCTTCACAAGAATTGTAGATCAGGAAGATTAGATAAATTTGGGCTTTTGAATCACTTGATTTGGATATCGGACGCCCAAGATATGGCCTTTTAAAGAATCAGCATCTGTGCAGCTTTCCTAATTTGACCCAACTTCCTAACCCCGACTTTGAAGTGCTGTTTGAAGGCCCAAACGAACTTGGATTTGGACAAACCATACCATTATAGAAAGCCCTAGAAGTCCTCTACAATATCTCTGAAGACATCATCTTCATTCTGGAACTTTATCTTGGCCAAAATACTGAAGGAAGTGCAGGAGGTTAAATCTGCTAAAATTGCCCTTACTTCTCTTTCTCCAATTTCCAAGATATCACATTGCCATCAAGACGTTTCATGCCCCATATCATGCTCCCATAGCCCATAAACCTGGAAAAATAAAGTAAAATAGTGTGAAGCCCAATTCCTATAAAATAAAACCAAGATGAATAAAAAGGACACAACTAATGTGCAAAAAAGACTAAATTTGAGGGCTAAATAATATGAGAATATGTGTTCTATCAGGGATCTACGAGCTCTCACCCTCCTCGGTCGCGTATACCTGCCGGCGTTTCTTCCACTAGGGTGGAAAGGCGGCGGCGTCCAAGAAGCGATCACTCTAGTGTTGAAGACACGGAAAGTCCATCAATTCCTCTTTCTCATGAAGAGGCTGTAGACATCCTCTCTCCTGCTCCCAATTCTCAAGGGGGGCGAAGCTCGTCTTCTCGGTTTGTTAGTGACATGGCATGGGTGGAAGAAGAATATCGCCATCCTGTAGTTCCAAATAGGAAGGATCGTCGCCATCTTGAAGGCGAGAAAGCATTGAGGCCCCATCTTATACTTCCCATTCCAGGCAATGTGAGACATACCATGATTCTTGGAGACGGTACGAAACTTAGTGGTTGAGACTTTGAAGTTTCCCCAGGGGTATTAGAGACAGACTCGGTTACTGAACCGGGGATTGGTGCTCACCTCATTTATTCCACCATTCTCCCTCGAGAGGAACGATGATTTATCGGTGGTAATTATGCCCAGACTAGGGACGAAGCAGAGCAGTTTCTGGTGCAGGGTATCCAAGGAATCATTGCTTCCAACGCAAGGGACAGGGCCTATCGTGAACAAGTAGAGACTCAAATGTCAGATTGCAGGAAGGGTCAATCTTCCTGGAATGATGAGCGCCAAGAGTTAAAGGGTCGTGCTCGTCGGGCGGAGCTTGGGAAGAAGAATGCAGAGGCAGAGATTGGGTGAATGCAAGATCGACTGTCTGAGGCTTCTGTTGGTACCTCGGGTCTTCACGGGGAAATTAAAGATTTACGCTCCCAACTAGAAGCTGAAGAGCATAAGAATGTTGATTTGATGGCGCAACATGAGGCACTTTTGCAGGAACATTCTTTGCGCCTGTCAGAATTGAAGATAAGTCGGAAAGATGCTCGGGCTATTCGGGCTGAAGCAGTGAAGGAATATCGTCTCTCAACTGACTGTCAAGATAGGAAGGGAAAGTATGCTTCCGGCTTCCTGAAATACGGATTTTATCTGGCCCGTGCACATCTAGAATCTCAGCGTCCGAGAGAGACTTTTCCTGAACTTTTTCTTACTCGCAAAGTTGAGGAGTCCCATCAAGTAGATTAGCGTCAGTATGAGCCGAATGAGCCTATGAGTCCTTCTTCTTATCTGGATTCTTACTTAGTGGATGATTTGGAAAACTTGACGGGCTCTTGGAATCCGTTTCCTTTCAATCATGGGGAAGAAGGCATGACGGTCGATCCCGGAGCCTTTGGAGAAGATCCTGGTGCGGCCGATGAAGATATCCCTCACACGGTCGAGGTTGAAGAAGGGGAATTCCCCATGGGGCCTCCTGAGATTCTTGTTGTGTCGTCTGGATCTTCTAAGCGTTCCTCTCGCAAGTCCCGCTCCCGCGAGTAGACCCTTATTGTAGTTTATTTTCCGCTGTTGCCGGGCCAATGTGCTCCTTTCGTTGTAATTTGCTTGTTTTATCAATGAATGTTTTTTCTTTGTCCTACTCAATGTGCTCTGCTCTTTATTGCTTGATTTATTCTTTTATTGCTTTCTTTAGTGATATAAGATCAAGACTTTTCTTTCGTTATTGAATCATGCACGATGTGGCGAGCTTAAGCGTATTTTTCCTCATTACCGGGCCGTAGGCGGGACAACGGGCTTGATCGTAGTTTACCTCGTTGTCGGGCCGTAGGCGGGACAACGGGCTCGATCGTAGTTTTACCTCATTGCTGGGTCATAGGCAGGACAACGGGCTCGATTATAGTTTACCTCATTGCCGGGTCATAGGCGGGACAACGGGCTCAATCGTAGTTTACCTCGTTGCCAGGCCGTAGGCGGGACAATGGGCTCGATCGTAGTTTTACCTCGTTGCCGGGCCATAGGCGGGACAATGGGTTTGATCGTAGTTTACCTCATTGCCGGGCCGTAGGCGGGACAACGGGCTCAATCTTAGTTTTACCTCATTGCCGGGCCATAGGCGGGATAACGGGCTCGATCATAGTTTACCTCGTTGCAGGGCCATAGGCGGGACAACGGGCTCGATCGTAGTTTTACCTCGTTGCCGGGCCATAGACGGGACAACGGGCTCGATCGTAGTTTTACCTCGTTGCCGGGCCATAGGCGGGACAACGGGCTCGATCGTAGTTTTACCTCGTTGCCGGGCCATAGGCGGGACAACGGGTTTGATCGTAGTTTACCTCGTTGTCGAGCCGTGGGCGGGATAACAGGCTCGATCTTAGTTTTACCTCGTTGCCAGGCCATAGGCGGGACAATGGGCTCGATCGTTTCCTTTCCGAAAATAAAATGACAACTATGCGTACACAAGCATTTTTACGTGGTTCGGCAAAATGTGCCTACGTCCACGGTCCCATTTAGGACTTATGTTATTGCAGATATTTTCTCAGATACATTGTTCGTATACAACTTTAGATAGTTCAAATTCCATGTTTTCCCCATAATGTCTCCTGAAAGAGTCTGTAAAATGCAAGTGTTGGGGCCAATCAGTTTTAGAATGCGGTACGGCCCTTCCCAATTTGCTCGTAACTTTCCATCATCCTTTAGCGCATTGGTTACAACAGATCTTCGAAGTATTAAATCTCCTTCTTTCATGGGTCTGTTCTTCACACGAGAATTGAAATAACTGGCTACTTTTTTTTGATATGCAGCTATCTTCATGGTAGTGTTATCCCTCTGTTCTTTAATCAGATCCAAATTTTCTCGCAACGCTTCAGAATTCCTTGCGCCGTCCTCTTCCTCATATGCTATCAGTCTTGGGGACTTAGCTGAAATTTCAATGGGAATTAAGGCTTCTGTTCCATATACTAGATTGAACGGAGTTTCTCCTATAGTGACCCGACTAGTTGTTCGATAAGCCCACAAAATGGTGGGTAGCTCGTCGGCCCATGTGCCTCTGGCTCCTTCAAGTCGGGTTTTTAGACCATGTAATATGGTTCGATTACTAACCTCAGCTTGTCCATTAGCTTGGGGATATGCCACTGAAGCGAATCTTAGTTGAATTCCTAGGTCATCACACAATTTTCTAAAGGAGTCATAGTCAAATTGCTTCCCATGATCAGTGACGATAATTCTTGGTATCCTAAACCGGCACACAATGTCTTTCCATACCATTGCCTTCACTTTTCATGCTGTAATAGTAGCCAATGCCTCAGCTTCAATCCATTTGGTGAAATAGTCAGTGGCCACTATTAAAAATTTTCTTTGCCCGGGCGCTTAAGGAAAAGGTCCCAGAATATCCAAACCCCACTGAGCGAATGGTATAGGTTGGAATGCAGGTTGCAACTGAGATATCGGGGCAGATTGGACTGGAGCGTGTCGTTGACATTTGTCACATGATTTGACTTTCTTTAACGCGTCTAACCTTAATGTTGGCCAAAAGAAACCGGCTCTTAAGATTTTGGTTGCTAGGGCTCTTGCTCCCAAGTGCTCTCCACATACTCCACTATGAGCTTCTACCAAGACATATTCGGCCTCTTGAGGCCCTAAACATTTGAGAAGAGGTGTAGTGTAAGCTCGCTTATATAATATCCCGTCTATGATGGTAAACCTTGAAGCCCGCATCTTAAGTCTTCTTGCCTCTTGTGGATCATCTGGTAATTCATTGTTAGTGAGATAACGATAGAAGGACGATCTCCAATCCACTCCTGTCTCCACACACGATACCTCTTTTTCTTCGATGCTCGGCTGATAAAGCATTTCAACAAATACTGCTTTTCCGGTTGTTTCTTTAGTGGACGCTAGTTTAGATAAAGCATCAGCATGTCCATTGAGTGATCTGTTTATTTGTGTTAACTGGAAACTCTGAAATTTCTGTGCTAGCTCTTTTACTTTGCGCAAGTATTGGGCTATTATCTGCTCTCTAGTTTCATATTGTCCTTGAAACTGCTGCACAATCAACTGAGAATCACTATGAGCAACCAATCGTGCTACTTCCATTTTTCTTGCTATCCTCATTCCAACGATTAATGCTTCATATTCAGCTACGTTGTTGGCACTTGGAAAAGCAAACCGCAGGGAATATTCAAACGTTTCTCCCTCAGGGGATACGAGTACTATTCCAGCGCCACTCCCTTGTGAACTAGATGCTCCATCAACAAACAACAACCATTCTTCCTGTCCATTTTTTGTTGCCTTACCGGAGTGTGTACATTCCACAATAAAGTCAGCTAGCTGTAACGACCCGTTAGAGGGCCTAGTATTTATTTAGAATTAGTTAATTAATTATTGAAGTAATTAATTAAGAGGATTTGCCATTTAATTATTTAATATGGCAATATAGAGATTTTAATTGAGAAAATAGCTTTTAAATAGCATTTAATTATTAAATAAAGTTATTTTGATTAAGGGATTAATTAACCCAGCCGTGAGAAGGATTCGGTTTGAAAGACTCCTAGTTATATTAGGAGAGAGAGATGGCATTAGGGTTTCTCTTAAGCATATGTATATATATAATAGTCATTAGCCTGTTGTCTTCGCCATGTGAAGAACAACAGAGAGAAGAAGAAGCTTCAACAGTGAATTAAAGGCTTTGCGTTGGAGGCTTTTGTTAGATCATTGGATCGATCAGAGAGTTTAAGGCAAGTATTCCATCCTTGTAATCCATTCTTACGAGATTATAGTTCAGTAATACCCTCAGTTGATTCAAGGTTCTTAGTGTAATTCGGATTAATACAGTCAGTATGTATGTATATATTTTTCATGCATATACAGTGAGTTCAAGCTTTGCATAGAAGGCTCTCGAGAGATTATTGAGTCAATTAAGAAGATCATAAGGCAAGTATCTTTCCCCTGTAATCCTTTCTTATAGGTCTTGATTGAGTTGGATATCAGATTTCCATAATTGAATCAGTTCCAGTGCATGTATATTCATATATGTGCGTTACAGTGAGTTATTTCAGTTCAGTGCATGTTTATATATGTATTTACATGCGTACAGTGAGTACCAGCCAGTTCATGCATATTCCTTGCAATGTTTACATTAGTTATGATCAGTAAATCATCCCTCAAGTTGTTTATATATCAATTGGGATTGTTCTCCCAAGATTTCTTTTGGAATGGTGTAGTGAAGCTAAGTTTTGATTCAAGTTTTGATCTCTGTTATCGTAAGCTGTATATCTGATAAGATTCCAGTCATTCGAATAAGTCTTGTGTCATTCGAATAAGATTCAAAGCATCCGAATAAGTTTCAGTGTTATCGTAAGCTTTTCCCTTGTAATATTCCAGTCATTCGAATGAATTCTTGGTCATTCGAATGAGTCATGTGTTATCATATCATTCGTATGAATTTTTGAGGTTTTTAGACTATCATTCGAATGAGCCTTGTTGTCATTCGAATGAGCCCTTGAAGATGTGAGTAAGTTGTTGCTTTGTATAGCTTATGTAACGCCCCGCTCCCACTTACGGGAGTTACTCGTGAACAATTACCCGAACTGTTTACCTGCCCGGTCTGAGATGAAGGGCGGACTATGTTTCAAGAAGAAACGCCCTAGGTGGGAACTAGGCTTCATCTGGCCCTTCGCTTACCCAGGATCCATAAACACCCTAGGACCTCGCGAGTTTCTTATGAATGAAGAAATAACTTGCTACACTGCCCAAGGGCTTCAAGGTGCTTCTTAACACCGGGCTAGACTAAGGGGAAAACTCATACTCAGAAAAATCCTCCAATTTTTCCAACGTTTCATCACTCGGGGACTTCTTCGGGGATTTTATAATTTCTTCTATAGCCCAAAATCTCCCAAAATCGGGCCCTATTATTTCCCCTTTTTATTCCCCTAATTTTGAAATTTTTCCCTTTTTTTTTTTTTTTTCCGCGCGCGGGCCCCACGGCCGGCTGGGCCCTCCCTGGGCCCGGCCGCGCGTTGCCTGGGGCGGCCGCGGCCCGCGGCTGTGCGGGCTGGCCCAGCAGCGGCCGCCCGCACGCCTGCGCGGCCGCGCGCGCGCCCGCCCCAGCTGTTGCCCGACCTGCTGCTCCCAAAATTTTCCAGCACCCATTTTTCTTTGAAAATTCCACTTTCCAACATCCCAAAAATACCCAAATTCTCCAGAAATTAAAATAATAAAATATCTCACTTTTCTTCAAATTTACCTTTATTTCTCCATAAATAAGGATTAACAATATTTTTGATGCTTCCACAACATACAACAACCATTCACTAAATTGCAACAAGCTTACACAACATACAACAACCATTCACTAAATTGCAACAAGCTTACACAACCCCTTGATGCTTAAATCCCCCTTTATTAAGAATATAGCTTACAATATATTTGCTACATCATACATCAAAAATAAAAGGTAATTTACAACATGCTTAGGCTTCCAAAACCCAAGCCAAATTACATGAGTTCCTTAGGGTCTTCATTTCATCAAGTATGCTTAACCTTCCAAGATCCCTTCCTTCTTGCACATGAGATACCTACATGGTGAGGATAAAAACCTCATGAGCTATTAAGCTCAATAAGGGTGCAATGACAATAGTATGAACATGAAAATAAATGTGATGCCAATGCATGTATGCAACATGGTTAGGGCTTCCACATCCTCACAACCACCTTGGTTTGAGGCTTTAATCTACCCTACCCCACTCAACCTCATGGCCATAGGTCCTAGCATAAACAACATGCAAATGCACACATAGAAATCATGCATCATACTCACAACTTGCAAGCCACCATCCCATGGGGCTATCCCTTACCTCTATTCTTTTTGATTTTCCACAATCTTTATCTTCAAGAGAGCTTCAACAACTTGACTTGGCAAGACTTCACTTGCTTCCATCCCCTAAAGAAGTAAAAGAAATAACCTTGATCTTTAAAAATCTAATCCTTGAAGATAAGAAGACTAAGAGGTTAGAAGACTTAGATTTCTTTACAAAAATTAAAGAGTTTACCTCTAGGCTCTTTCTTCTTCTTCTTCCTCTTCTTCTTCTTCTTCTTCTTCAAATGGCCAAAGGGAAGACTTGTCTTCCTACCTTGCTAATATATAAATTTTCTCCCTCTTTCAAGAACAAATTCTAGCCTTTGGATCTTATGGATTTAAGAGATTAAATCCTAGCCCTTTACCAAAAGCACAATCCATGTGCTTTGTAAGAACAAATCTTGGCCATACACTTTACTTTTCAAGAATACATCCTAGCCATTGAAAGAAACACAACCCATGGCCTTAGTCTTCTTAAATCTCAACCATTGGATTTCTTTCACTTTTCCAAGACCAAATCCCCACCATTCAAGAAAGCACAATCCAAGACTTATGGAGAGCTTAGATCCCAACCTTTGGATTTCTTTGGAGATTAAATCTCCACCTTCCACCTCATCTCTTCTCTTGGATTAATAAACCCACTTGGAAATCCATGCCCACTTGAAAGATTTAATTTCATTCATTGGATTTAATTCCACTTTCAAGACAAATCCTCCACCCTTGGATTATCTTGAATTCCCATTTCTTTCTCATTTATTTAAATGGGACTATTTTCAAGCTTTCATCTTGAAAGACATATATATATATTACATATAAATTAAATCCCACATTTTCCAAACATTAATGGGTGACTAATTTCCCATTTTCTTTTAGAATTTTCTTTAATTCAAGTAATCATTACACCCACATGGCTAAAATGGCTCATCTTATTTTCTTTTCCATTTAAATAAAAGCCACCATTTTTGCTTGAACAAGAATATGCCAAGTGTCACTCTAAGACACAACTTGGCTTCCAAGTTTTAATCTCATCCATCCATGTGGCACCACCAAATAAATACACCAATTTAGGAAAAATAATTATTTCCACTCCCATAATTAATTTCCCCTTTTTCTCATATTTAATTCCTTTATGGAATTTCTCTCCAAAATTACTAAAATACCCTTTGTGAATTTTCAATCCCATTTATCTCCACATAATGCAAAATGGGAACTAATTTAGTTCCACACTTAATTCCATCTTGGAATTATCTCCAATTTATCAAATTACCCTTTATTGGACTTCATTATCCAAATTACCAAAATACCCCTCTCATAGGGCACCCTCAATCTCAAGGATCCAACATCTTCTCACGGGCATTTTTTTTTTTGGAATTTTTCTCACTTTCTTTCTCATTCTTTTAACACTTGTAACACCGGGTGTTACAGCTTAGCATTCGAATGATCTTCAAATTGATTCGAATAAGGTTACTGTTGCATTCGAATGAGTCGAGTTTTGCCAGTTCAAAAGTTGAGAATTTTCAAAATTCATTCGAATGAATTTGAGAGTCATTCGAATGAGTCCCAGATCAGATCCGAATAGCCTTTGAATATCATCAGTCATTCGAATGAGACTTCTGTCATTCGAATGAGTCTCTGTCATTCGAATGAGTTTTCTGCCATTCGAATGAGCTTGCTGAAATCCATTTTTTCATTCGAATGGGCTGCCTTTTCATTCAAATTACCTCCTTAGACTTTCTCAATCATCCAAATAGTATCAAAAGGCATCCAAATAGCTTCCAATAAATTCTTGATTCAAGTTTTAAATTTAATATGAATATTCAATTATTCAAATATTGAATTTTTATGCCAAGATATCATCAAATCCAATATGCCATGCCTATACTTAGAAATTTTAGAATATTTGAATCTCAATATTTCTAGTAAAAATCATATACCATGTTTAGCAGTTCATTATGACATGGTCAGCATTATTTTGTGAGATTATGTGCATACACATTGTATGAGCATTGAGCATGACTTATGTGGAGCACTACATATCGTGTGCTAGCATTTATATGAGCATTGCATTATGCGCGCCAGGCGGCTTGTCCGCAGGGATCCCACTAGTATCAGTACAATTATATCTCAGTTATGAGATGCTCGCCTGATGTCGACCAGGGAGCTAGGGGCATATTGTCCAAAGTATGTGCTTACAGTTTCTATGTTGCAGGACTCAGATCAGTCAGGTATGTGTTACAATTATGTGGGCCTATGGGCCAAAGTTGCATACCTGCATTTAGTTTACAGCTTATGTGCATTTCATCTTATAAATGCCATCCAGTGATTATTATATCTCTCAGTATAAGTTCAATAAGTATTTTTATCAGTATCGATATTCTTCGATTCAGCTTCAGTTATTCTTTCCAGTTTATTACTTGCTGAGCTTTGTAGCTCACCTTGTACTCTTCACCATTCAGGTCCTAGTGGGGGAGTACCAGACGTGGGGCCTAGCAGCAGTGTCCAGTAGTATGTGTACGTGGAGCCGCTCAAGACCAAAGATGTCTGGGAGTTATTAGTTGTTAGTTAGTGCTTGATCAGTTTAGATTCATTTTAATTTCTAGTTTAGGGAATTTCCCTTAGATGCAATTATGAATTCAGTTTTTGTTGACTCAGAGTCTTATTACAATTAATTGATATATACAGTATTGGTATCAAGATTCAGTTATCAGTTGGTTTATTTTATTATCCCTAGTAACACCTCTTCTCGGGCAGTTCTAGGAGAGGGGGTGTTACACTAGCGCTTGTCCTTTTATAGCTTGTCGAGGTTGATACTGGATATCATATTCACTTAACTCGATGGACCATTTGGTAAGGCGACCGGAACATTCGGGCTTTTGTAAAATGCTTCGCAAGGGCTGATCTGTAACTACGATGATCGAATGGGCTTGGAAGTATGGCCTTAACTTTCTGGATGCGTTTACCAGTGCTAATGCCATTTTTTCTGCCACTGGATAACGTGTCTCGGGGCCCTGCAATACCTTACTGACATAATATATTGGTCGATCCACCTGTCCTTCTTTCCTGATTAATACTGCACTTATGGCTTCATCACTTATCCCCAAGTATAAGTACAATGTCTCTCCAGTTTCTAGTCGTGTTAATAGGGGAACTTCTTTCAAATACTCCTTTAACGCTTCAAATGACTTTTGGCATTGCTCTGTCCACTCAAACTTTTTTCCTGCTCTTAATGTTCGTAAGAAGGGTAACTCTCTTTCGGCTGACTTGGAGAGAAAACGTCCAAGAGCTGCCATTCGCCCTGTCAATCGCTGGACTTCCTTAGTTGATGTTGGTGGTTCCATGTCCAATATTGCCTGTATTTTCTCAGGGTTTGCCTCGATTCCTCTTTGCGTGATCATGTATCCCAAGAATTTTCCAGACAGTACGCCAAAGACACACTTTGTTGGATTTAACTGCATCTTGTATTGTCTAAAGACTTCCAGCACTTGCGCTAGTTTTTCTACATGGGATTCGTCCTTTCGACTTTTCACAATCATGTCGTCAACATATGCTTCCATTGTGTTGCCCAGCAGTTTTTTAAAGACTTTGTTCACCATGCATTGATAAGTGGCTCCGGCGTTCTTGAGTCCAAAAGGCATGACTTGGTAGCAATATGTTCCCTTTTCAGTGATGAATGACGTCTTCTCCTGGTTCGTGGGGTACATCATTATTTGGTGGTACCCTGAGAAGGCATCCAGAAAGGTCAGAAACTGGTATCCAGACGTTTCGTCCACAAGACGGTCGATCCGCTGTAACGAGTATGAGTCTTTGGGGCATGCCTTATTGAGATTGGTGAAATCCACACAGACACGCCATTTTCCATTAGGTTTTGGGACCATAACAACATTGGCCAACCAGTCTGGATATAATACCTCTCGAATGAAGCCCGCTTTTAGCAATTTGTCAACTTCTTCTTCTAATGCGTGTAGTCTATCAGGGCAATGTTTCGCTTCTTTTATCGGACCGGCTTGAATTGGGGGTCCACATTCAAGTGGTGACATATTACTTCTGGACTGATTCCTGGCATATCTTCCGGTTTCCAAGCAAATACGTCTGAATTTTCTCGCAGGCATCTTGCAATTTCTTCTTTCGTATGCTCCGGAAGCTGGGATCCCACATACACTATTTTCTCTGAATCTGATTCACTTAGATGTACTGTTTCCAATTCCTCAACGGGTTGAGATTTACGTGCGGCTCCTTCCTCCAAGGATTTATGTATGGCTTTCTCGGCTATGGATAAGGTTTCTTCAGCTCTTTTCCCTTTTGTGGACGACACATAGCAAGTTTGGGCTTTCTTTTGATCTCCTCAAACTTGTCCTACTCCGGCGGGTGTGGGAAATTTCATCAATAAATAACACGAGGATACCACGGCCCTTAGATCATTGAGTAACGGGCGTCCCAAGATCATATTATATGCTGCTGAGGAGGTTTTAACCACCATGAAATTTGCTTGTCGAGTTACAAGTTGGGGGTCCACACGTAATGTGATAGGCAGCTGAATTGATCCTGCAACTGGAACTGCTTCTCCAGTGGAGCTATATAGAGGTGAGGATACTTTCTTCAGCCGGTCGTGAGATAAATGCATTTGTTCAAAATAGTTCCAATAGATCAGGTTGACAAAACTGCCACTATCTACTAGAATTCTACTGATGGGGTGCTTGGCTACAACTGCTGAAATAACCATGGGATCATCATGTGGGAGTATTACATCACCCCGATCAGTTGGGGCGAAGGTGATTGGCTCTTCATCATCTCTTACCTCCATTACTGAGTTAACTTGGTAGGCTTGACGGGCGTATGCTTTTCAGGAGGCTGATGTATCCCCACCTGAAATAACGTGAATGGCCTGCTGAGTCGGTTCATTGTCTACATGAGTATCTTGTCGACGATCTCCTATTCTCTCTTGTTGTCTTGGATTTGGCCTTTCATGCCCATCAGGCCTATCTCCCCTTTGCTGGGGTTCCCTATTTTCTTCTTCTTCGTGTCTCACATATCTTTGCAAGTGTCCCTCATGAATGAGCATCTCAATCTGATTCTTCAATTCTCTACAGTGGTCAGTGGAATGCCCTCTGGTTCGATGGTATCTGCAATACTCTCCCTGATTTTTTCCCATGGGGCGGTCAACTCTGTGGGGTAGTTTAAGAAGTCCTTCTCCCTCTACTGCAGCTAATATAGTTTATCGGGGTTGTAAGAGCCGAGTATAATGATTAAAATGAGGTTTTGGTACATCCGATCTTCTATTCCTTTCCTGTCGTCGAATAAACTCTTCTTCCCCTTCACGTTCTTTTCTTTTCCTTTCTTTATCCTCTTTCCCCGCACGTTCCTCATAATCTCAATGTGAAGGATATATCGGTTTGCTCTGACAAATAGATCGGCCAAGGATGCTGGAGGATCTAAAGAAAGTGATTCTTGAAGAGAGGCGAGACATGTCCCTTGGAGCATAGCGGATACTGCCACTTGAGCCGGCAAGTCTGGGACTTCAAGAGTAGCATTACGAAATTTGTCCACAAATTGACGTAAGGATTCCTTATTTCCTTGTCGTATGCTGAGCAAATATGTGGCATCCTTCTTTCTTCGACTGTTTATCACAAAAGCCTTGGTAAATTCTATTCTAAGCTGCCCAAATGATGAAATAGAGGCTTCTGGAAGGCTGTTGAACCATGTTCGAGCATGTCCTGATAACGTTAAGGAAAATGCTTGGCACATCACGTCGTCATCCCATCCGTGTAATATCATCAGCGACTCGTAATTTTGAACATGATCATATGGGTCATCCTTGCCGGAATAGGGGGTGATTTGAGGCATCTTGAATTTTCGAGGCAGAGGTCTTTCTAATATATCTGCAGTAAAAGGACATTTTCTATGCTGGTGCTCTTCTGTTGCCAGGATTAATTTTTTCTTCTCAAGCACCTCTTCTACTACTCTTTTCATGTCATCACGCATACTAGCTGTCGTCTGGTTGTCATGTCTTGTTGGTGTACTGGCCACTGTTTCATGATACCTCCGCCTTTGAGGGCTTCTGGTCTTGTTTTCCATTCTTGGATTTTCATTTTTTCGAGGCACGGAATGAGGGATCCTTCTTGGTGGTGGAGACCTGGGTCTACCCTCGCGTGGAGGAGTAGATCGTGAATGTGAATCGGGAGTAGCTTCTTGATAGGAATCAGCTCCTGCCTCGGGTTAAGGTTCAAGAGGTGGCATAAACTTTTTTAGAGTA
Source organism: Diospyros lotus (assembly GCF_014633365.1). Classification (NCBI taxonomy): domain Eukaryota; kingdom Viridiplantae; phylum Streptophyta; class Magnoliopsida; order Ericales; family Ebenaceae; genus Diospyros; species Diospyros lotus. Next base: position 14,542,550 of record NC_068340.1, read on the forward strand.
TCCGGCAGCGTCCCTCCGGGTATCATACTTTGGAGTACACCAGCCATGTCTCGTAGTGCTTGCATGCCTTCAACGTGTTGTTATCTCAATGCTTCATACTCTTCCCACGGGACCGTACGTGGTGGCTGTCGTGAGGTCCCAGCTTGATCAGTAGGGAGTGATCCTGAGCCCATGTTAAGTGGAGGTGGGATTGATTAATCCCCCATCTGTCGGCTTGGAGAAATGGAGCGATCACCTCCTTGCGTTTGAGCGTTATGAGGGGGAGGAGGAGGTTGTTGAGAATTGTGAATAGTGGGAGGCGCTCCCTGTTGCTGAGAGTTTCGTGGTGGCAAGCGTGTCTCTACGCCTTGAGAGAGAGTTCGTCGGTGTCCCTGACTGTTGGCCATTCTTAAGTTAACTTTTTGTCTTGCGTTTCCCACAGACGGTGCCAATTGTTGTTGCCAAAATACAACAATCTATTTTTAATTGAGGAGAGACACAAGAGTCTTGGGAGTCGTGCCTTCACTGATGAGAATCTTAATGAGTAACTGGATCTGGTAGAGGTCCAGATCTGGTGATCTTACAGAGTTGAGGATCTGATAGATCTGATGGTCTGATGGATCTGGTAAATCTGGTGGGCTGATGATCAGATGGCCCAAGATGAACGAGTGACCTGAGGATGACGAGCGGTCTCGGATGAACGAGTGACCTGAGGATGACGAGTGGTCTCGGATGAACGAGTGACCTGAGGGCGACGAGTGGTCGTGACTGAGTGACCTTGATGACTGAGTGACCTGAGGGCAATGAGTGGCCGTGACCGAGTGACCTGAGGCGACGAGTGACTTTGATGACCGAGTGACCTGAGGGCGACGAGTGGCGGTGACTGAGTGACCTGAGGGCGACGAGTGACCTTGATGACCGAGTGACTTTGGTGACCGAATGGCCTATTGTAATACCCAGTATTACATGGTGTTGAAAATAAATAATTTTTGATTATTTTAGAAGGACCTCGGGTGGTCCAAGAAGGCCAAAAGTCAATTTCGAGTAATTAATTAATAAAATTGCCGAATTAATGGCTGGGAGTGCCTCGGGACTTGGATGTCCAGGGAAGATGGCAAGGGATTGGCGAGCGTCTCAAGATGAGATAATGGCGCTGAAAGCAGTCCGATCGGGAATAATTTTCAAAATAAATTCTGTATAAGCCCGAGGGGGGTGCCAATACCGAATAGTCGGAGGGGACCTCCGGGAAGTTGAGGAGACCCTAGGGGTGGTTCAATTTTTTGAGTAAGGCAATCCTTAAGTGTTTTCGGGTCGAATAAAGGTCTCGTTTAGTCGCAGGGACGAGGTCGGTATTCCCGAGTAGCGATCGCCTATTAATTTTTGATAAATCGAGATGTAGTGTGGCTTGATAATAATTTAATGAAGCCTTGGAGGGTCAAAGTGTTATTATTAAAAGTCTCAAGTGTAATTAAAATTCCTAAGTAGAATTAATAAGAGTTGGAGGAGCTAATATGTAATTAATATATGTATATACATATATATGTGTATGAAGCTTGGAGGCCAAGCGTGTAGCAGTGGCATTTTTCTTTAAAAATTTGAAATGGCAGAGGAAAGCTCGGGAGGGAGGAGCCGAGAGTAGAGGAGAGTGAGATCGCGAGAGAGAGAGAGAGAGAGAGAGAGAGAGAGAGAAAGAGAAAGCAAGAGTGAGAGATAGAGAGTTTAAGAGAGAGAGGGTCGATCGGCCATGGTAGCCGCTGCCATGGCCGATGCTGGAAGCTGGTTTCAGCGGCCAAGGGCGGTTGCGGGCGTAGCAGCAACAGCAAAGGAGGTGACGTCGGAGGCCATGTGTGCGAGACGTGATGTCAACGGTAATGTGAAGGGCTGTCGATGGCGGTTGCAGGGGCGGCATCAGAAGCTGGTTCGGCCATGGCGGTGATGGCTGAGCGCGGTGAGGCCGGCTGCAATGGTGGCTCGCGGGAGGAAGCAGCTGAGGTCGTGCGTGGTGTGCCGAGGCGTCGTGGATGACCGAATGAAGCTTCAGCGGCCAGCAATGGCCGCTGGTTGCAGTGGAGGCTGGCCGCGTGCAGGTGGTGGAGCATGATGAAGCTGACCGCAGAGATGGCGGCCGACGGCGGCGGAAGCGGAGCCGGCAGCAGCAGCACGATCGGCGGCGACGGCCGGCAGACCAGGCAGCGGTGGGCAGCGGCCATGCGCGGCAGCCCTACGCGCGCGCAGTGAAGAAGAAGAAGGATTGTAGCGCGGGCGGGAAGGAAAGAAAATAAAGAGAAAAGAAAAAAAAAAGAAAAGGAAAAGAAATATAAGAAAATCTGGAAAAATAGGGAAAAATCTCGAAAAATTCTAGAAAATTGGGGAAAAGTCCTGGAAATTATATTGAGGCTTGTAGAGCATACCAGAAGCTCGAGAATGAGATTTCGGGCATGTAACGGTAGCTCGGGAAGCAACGTCGGCGTGGGCGATTGGCCGATTTTTCCTTTCAAATTGAATGAGGTAATTAATTAATTCTTTTGAATTAATTGAAGTAAATTAATTTAATTATTCTCATTATGCGAGATAAGGAATTAGGTAGTATTAGTTGGATTAAACCCTGTGTTGGGGTTATTTGAAATTTGTTAATGAATGATTTTGGTGATGTGCGGCGTAGTTGAGGGCATTGGTTTAATGCCAAAGGTTAATGGAGTTGGGATTTTGTGTGTGGTTAAATCTAGGTCCGACCGGGGAGACGGTGATCCTAGAAGAGCTCGGTGTTTGGGCTGGAGTTTGTGCTGAGGCAAAGTTGAGGCTTCGAGCCAGGTAAGGGACGGCCCCATGTGGAGGTGGCCTTGCAAGTTGGTAAATGTGTTTGATAATGTTTTTATGTTGCATTGGCATGTAGTGGTTATATCTTGTGTGATGCAATTCTAGTGGACCTGTGGCCATAAGGAGGACTGGTGGTGGGGGCTGATAGGTTAATGCCTCAAACCTTGGAGGGTTGTGAGGATGTGTGAGCCTAGCCTCATTTGCATGCATTGGCATACATAAACATGATTATATTCATATTTACATGCATTGCACCCTTACTGAGTCTTTATGACTCATGAGGTTTTTCCTCATGTGTAGATGATGCAAGTCCGGATGCAAGCAGGGATGGCGCCGGGAGGCCATTGTGGCAACTAGTGTTGGAAATGTATGCCCTAAAGACACGTTTTGTTTAATTTATGGTAATGATGTTTCTTTTACTCAGTTCATGGCACATATATTATTTGCATTTAATTGTTGGAAAAAGTGTGCATGCTATTAAGTAAGTGATTCATGTGATGGGTCGTTCTTCACAGTTAGGCATGAATCATGGGTACTTAATAAGCAAGAAAAACATTACTCTTGATCTTTTGATAGAACTGGGCATTCTGTCATGATAAGATCATTGTGCAATAGATCCTAATGGAGGATGGCTTGCCTTAGCCAGTAAACAGTCCGTTTACTCTAATTGTACAAGCGCATTTGAAATGCGTAGAGTGGACCTGTGATAGAAGATAATGACAAAGTACTAATTATCATGGAGCTAGTCTATCACTGCTACTACGTGGACGAGTACTCTAATACTTGAGTATTAGTTGGTGGTCTAGTGAACCTAGAGCTATATTCTTAGATTCATTGTAGGTGAGGTCTATCAAAGATCAATATCCTTTTGAGTTGGGAGTATGGTTTCTAATTAGCTAAGACAGACTAATACAAGATAGTTTCTGTGATTCACCCCCTTGTGATTGTCCAAGAATAATCAAATAATCCAGGGCCCTGGGAACGTGACTTATGAGTGTGTGCTTCTGGGTAGCTCCCAGTGATAAGCAAGTACATTCGAGTAGTCACGGATTATTGGACTAGTGATCTAAGGATGGTAGAAATCATTTAGAGAGGTGTTAGTACATTATTCCTTTCTAAATGATGGGTGTTACGCAGAGGGGTATTTTCGTCATTACACTAGTAGGTCAAAGACATGGCATATGCAAAATTATTCGTGGGGTCAGTGTTACCATATGGTGATAGTTGGAACACTTAGAATGACAAAATATAGCTACTAGGTAGCAGGGATATTTTGGTCATTTTAGTAGCCGTGAATAATTTGTCTTTTGGTCCCCGGGGTAGCTCGATGTAACTCATGTATTTTTAAATACATTTGGCTTGTAGGTTGAATCACATTGAGAGACAATTATTTTATTCAGGATAGTCCATAATTAATTGGGCTAGAATAAAATAATAGTTCATTAGTTTAATTAATTAATTGGGCTAACCCAATTAGAAAATTAATTAAATGGACTTGGCCCATTAGGGTTTGGCCTACTAGGGTTTTTAACCCTAGGGTTCTCCCTATATATATCTCTCTTTGATTGTTTTTCATCCAAGGTCGTTTTTGCTCTTCTTCACCGAAGGGAGGCCATGAGTTCGAGTCATATTTCGGAAGATCGAAAGAGAGCCTCGAAGTTCTGATGCGAAGGAGCCGAAGGATAGCAGGACAGCCGTGGTCTCCACCACGAGAAGAAGCTACCGCGCATCCTGCCCCTATCGCCCCATTCCGACCGATAATCCGCAGTAAAAGTAAGTCTCTTAGATTCTAATCAATTCGAGGAACGGTTTTGATTTTAAACCGCTTCCGTTGCATGCTATGTTTCCTCGTTAATGATCCTTCAACTAGCTGTGTTGCCCGAGTTATGTATTTTTAATATTGCTTGTATGTAGCCAGGGGGCGTGGTGTATGTATACCCTTGTGAATAAATGTCTGTGTTATTGAGCTTAAACGTAGTTAATTGTTGTAATCATCAGTGTGATAGATGATTGTGAGATTGCTTGTTGAATGTGGCATAGTCGGTAAAGCCAAGTTTGGACCGAGTCAAGATCAGCAAGGTATGTTCTCATAAATCCCCAATACTCAGCGAAGTGTTTGTATGCTAGCCTTGTGCCTGGGTCACCTCTGGCTTGCTATGGGGTGAGCTGAAGAGAGGTGAAGCTCACTCGGGTTTCGGGCCTTGGTCCGCTGGATTTTCCTTATTTGAGTTGGGACCTATTCCTGAGTGGAGCGAAGGGAATGACGAAGCCTAGTTCCCACCTAGGGCGTTTCCTGTTGAAACATAGTCCAACCCTTCAGTTGTGGTTGTCAGGTGAGTAATCCGGTCGATTATTTACCGGTGGCGCCCGTAAGTGGGAGCAGGTCGTTACAGTTGGTATCAGAGCATGGCTAGTTATATAAGTGAGGAAGACTAGAGTGCTTAAGTGTTAAGTGTGGTCGGTTAAGTGATTAATGTGAGTAATTGCCGGAGTTTTGGAATAGAGGATGTCTGGCATGATTGGATGTAAGTCGAATGTCTTAACTGCTGAGTTGGGGTCGAGAATAATTGATTTGAAATTTTGAGATTTCAATGTGAGGTTGGTCTGATAACCTTGAAAGTTGGACATGTGGAGCAAGGACCCTAAGGGATTGGGTCAAGTTAGTGAGGTCTGCAATGGTATGTTTGGATATTCCTGATCTTGGGATGAGAAAATACCCTAGATTGAGATGACATACCTGTGAGAGGTATAAGGGTTGAGCAAAGAAGAACCGAAAACCCAAGTGTGGGTGTCGATGTCAAGAAACCCGAATTTGGGAATTTTGGGTAATATTAAGTGTTCTAGGGATGAAAACTCCTTGAGATTGAAGTGTTGAAGCTCGTGTGGGGACACGAAGCCGAAGCGTGACTAGTCCGACAGGGGATTAGTGGAGCGTCCCTATGTTAGAGATTTGCTGAGCATGTTCGAGGGAATAGAGTTATCCCTTGGAAGTGGTGCAGTAAGGCGTGTGCGCTTGAGATAGAGTGAGCTAAAGTGGAAGTTAGCTCGGGACTCAAGGAGATGAGACGTCAGTGAGGCTCTATGGAGAGTGTGCTTGTAAGGCATCTGTATGTCATGGCCAATGACGAAATGAAGTAAGTAGCATCCGGAAGGACACTAAGGGGAGTCAGGATGCTAGATGTATGTGATGCGATGTGATCGTATTGTTATTATGATCCCAGTAGGGATGTGCCATGGGTATGAGTAGACCCTAGTTGGTTTCATGATGAGACGAGGTCTGTCCTTGGGAATGATAGGCGTGTGCCAAGTGGATCCTAGCGAGCGTTTGCATGAGATGGAAGTCCCAAGAGAGTCGAGCTGGAATCCCAGGGAATCCAGATTGGGATTATGGAGTTGGGCATGCGTTGATATGCGTGTGGGAGCCATTGGGTTAGAAGTCCTGGTTATGTAGGGCCAAGTGACCGTTCATGTGATTGATGGATGAGGGGCCAATCAAAACTCTCGTTATGACGCTTGGGGTCTGGTGGGACACCTAAGGTCGGGAGACGAGAGGTGAATAGACCCTCATTATGAAGCTTGGGGTCGTGATGACGCCTAAGGTCTCGAGACCCTTGATGGGAGACGCGGAGGTCACCCAATGAAGGGTATGAGCGGTGTGTGGCCCGAGGGCGATGAGTTTGTGGTAACAGGACATCCATAGGCTATGCGCGCAATGGAAATGCCAACTTCGGATGCCAAGTGGGCAGGGGCATGGCGAGTAATGTGGAGGCCCCGAATTTAAATTCTAAGTCATGGGAGCCTGAGAGAGGCCTACTGGAAAGCCAAGCTGGGCGTCGTGACTAAATGCACTGTGGGTGTGCAAGGAGAGACGAGAGGTCTCGATTTACCTAGAGGGTAATGGTAGGTGCTTTATGGTTATGGGTGCCGGAGCCTGAGGTATGATCTCGTGGGGTAAGATCATGAGGCCTTAAGAGGAAAAGTGGTTTGAGAGTCTCTTAAGCGATAAGAAATGTAGAGTCCTAAGGAGCGAGGCTCATGGTATGAGCTTGAGGTTATCAAGGCAAGGGTAACCAAGTAAGACGACTTTGGTAAGATGGTGGTGGAACCATCGTAGTTCGGGAAGGCTTTTAGTAGCTTTGATGTTATGGGTGCAGGGCTCAATGTGACGGATCTGATGCTATGGACCGTGTGGCAGAGGACTAATGAGTTGGCTCGCGTTGAGGGCAAGTGGCCCATGGGCCTGAGCAATTTAGTGAACTGCAGATGGCGGTCAGATGCTGAAGATCTAGAGCAGCACCTTAAGAAATCTGGTCAGGTGAGACCGAGAATCTCCTGTAAAGGATAGGACATCTAGAGTAGTCCTAAGGAAGAATTGCGGAACACGGTAATGATCCAATAGATTTTTGCCAAGTAGGGAGCCTGGTAAGGATAGTGGCTGCAAGCATGGCGAGGTAGTCATATCAAGTTCGATATCAGAGGTGTGACTGAAAGTCTAAAAGTCACACTATGGGTGCGAAGCAAATCAGTGATGGGCCTGAGCCATGCTGCTGGAAACTGTTGTTGGGCCAGTATATGGGAGCAACACGGTAATGATGATTAGGTGTTGGCTCTCTGAAGCACAGGGCAACACGATGGGGAACCAGTGTTGGGCCAGTGTATGGGAGTGACACGGTAATGATGACCAGGTGTTGGCTCGCCTAAAGCACAGGGCAACACAGTGATTATCCAGATGGTCAGGGGCTAAAGATTTGTGAAATGCAGTAGGGTGACGAAAGTTATGGCCAGTTCCACAACTCAACTGCTAGTAATAAGAGTTGTTAGGGTGTTGCACCCAAGTGGGGTTTAAGCCCTTTATCTCGTTAAAGTAGTGTCAAGGCGATTTAGCGAATGTTTCGGTGTTGTAGCACTTCGAGATGTTTGAGAAAGAAACCCGGGGAAAAGAAATGGGTCTAGCATGGGAATAACGCTACAGTTGATGCCTACGATTAACGGGTCTAATGCTAAGGACCACTGGATATAGACGGTTAGTTCACGGGAGGGACTGCAGCCCTCTATGTGGAGTAACCTGTCTGCGGTGGAGACGATTAGACATGAAGACTTGGGGTATGCTGTAGGTTATGTCTGGGCCAGACCTAAATTTCCGTGAGGGTTGAAAAAAAAAAAAAATCATCATAGTGCCTTTTGTTATCTTGGCAGCATGAAGGTTTATGAATAGATTGAGTGATATCTTTGAAGGATCATTATGAGGATACATAGCATGCAACGGAAGCGTTTTTTAAATAAAACTTTCCTCGTATCGATTAGAATCTAGGAAACTTACTTTTCCTACGGATTACCGGACGGAATGAAGCGACAGGCGGAGGATGGGCGGGAGCTTCTTCTCGTGGTGGAGACGACGGCTGTCCTACAATCCTTCGGCTCCTTCGCATCAAAACTTGAAGACTCTCTTTCGATCTTCCGAAGTATGACTCGAACTCGTGGCCTCTCTTTCGGTGAAGAAGAGTAAAAATCGACTTTTATGAAAAACAACCAAGGAGTGAATATATAGGGAGAACCCTAGGGTTAAAAACCCTAGTGGGCCAAACCCTAATGGGCCAAGTCCATTTAATTAATTTTCTAATTGGGTTAGCCCAATTAATTAATTAAAAAACTAATGAACTATTATTTTTATTCTAGCCCAATTAATTATGGACCATTCTGAATAAAATAATTCTCTCTCAATGTAATTCACCCAACAAGCCAAATGTATTAAATAATACATGAGTTATATCGAGCTACCCCGGGGACCAAAAGACAAATTATTCACGGCTACTAAAATGACCAAAATATCCCTGCTACCTAGTAGCTATATTTTGTCATTCTAAGTGTTCCAACTATCACCATATGGTAACACTGACCCCACGAATAATTTTGCATATGCAACGTCTTTGACCTACTAGTGTAATGACGAAAATACCCCTCTGCGTAACACCCATCATTTAGAAAGGAATAATGTACTAACACCTCTCTAAATGATTTCTACCATCCTTAGATCACTAGTCCAATAATCTGTGACTACTCGAATGTACTTGCTTATCACTGGGAGCTACCCAGAAGCACACACTCTTAAGTCACGTTCCCAGGGCCCTGGATTATTTGATTATTCTTGGACAATCACAAGGGGGTGAATCACAGAAACTATCTTGTATTAGTCTGTCTTAGCTAATTAGAAACCATACTCCCAACTGAAAAGGTTATTGATCTTTGATAGACCTCACCTACAGTGAATCTAAGAATATAGGTCTAGGTTCACTAGACCACCAACTAATACTCAAGCATTAGAGTACTCGTCCACGTAGTAGCAGTGATAGACTAGCTCCATGATAATTAGTACTTTGTCATTAGCTTCTACCACAGGTCCACTCTACGTATTCCAAATGCGCTTGTACAATTAGAGTAAACGGACTGTTTATTGGCTAAGGCAAGCCATCCTCCATTAGGATCTATTGTACAATGATCTTATCATGATAGAATGCCCAGTTCTATCAAAAGATCAAGAGTAGTATTTTCTTGCTTATTAAGTACCCATGATTCATGCCTAACTGTGAAGAACGACCCATCACATGAATCACTTACTTAATAGCATGGACACTTTTCCAACAATTAAATGCAAATAATATATGTGCCACAAACTGACTAAAAGAAACATCATTACCATAAATTAAACAAAACGTGTCTTTAGGGCATACATTTCCAACAATCTTGTGGTGTGAAAACAAAACATGTGGCGGTGCTCCCTGTTAAAGGATGCTAACGCAGTTGTGGTTAATTTAATCGAAGTTGATCTGGTAAATTGAGATGAGAGACCCGTGTGACCTTGCGGTGATGCAAGAAGATGGGTCGATTGGTGGAGTCGATAAATGACTCCAAGATGTTACGTAAGTGCCTTGGAGGGCGAGACTTATGAGTTGGAAACCAACCATGAGATGGGAATATTGAAGCGTGTGAAGTTTCAAGTATGGGGATCTCTAATTCTGTGATGTGAGTTGTGGTAGGCTGAATGTGTGGCTAAGGCACGATTCGAAATCCATAAAGGCTCACAATTGCACAGTCTAGTGTTAGTCCCGTGGTGCCAATGCGAAATTGAGGAAGTATCTTCATGTGGCACTGGATGGGTTTCCATTTGTTGACACAGGATTAGTTGCCAAGTGGTAGCACCTGATGGCAATGGTGAGAGCGTGAGGCTCGAGGACTGTGAAGTAAAGCCTTGTTGGGTGCCGTGTATGCCTCTAGTATAAAGGTTCAGCGGGTCCTGGTGGTTAGACCAGGCGAATTTTGAGAAAGAGATCCAAGGGGATAAAAGATGGTTGGTCAAGGCAAAGTTGTGCAGCTTGAAGGAGTGCTACTCCGTAACGAGAGTTATAAATGGTGGAGTTGAAATGTGTCCTGGGTAGAACGTGAGGGGTTCTCCTGAGAAAGGTCGAGCATAGGGCAACAACATTAAATGGACCTCCTAAGGCACTACCACTCTAACAGGATGCATCACCCGGGGAAAGCCAGCGTGATGGCAAGTGCCTGAGTAGGAATGTGAGTCCTACGGCATCTAGTGGAAGTGTGAGTTCCACAGGAGTAGCAGGGGTGATTTCCAATGGGTGGAGTTAAATAAAAAAAAAAAAAAATCATAGTCGATGAGTGCAAGAGTAGTGCCTGGAGAAAAGTTGTGTTGGTTATGAGCCGAGCGATCCGGTTAAAGCTAATCGAGTTGATTAGATGGAAGGTGAAGGCGAATTTAAGATGTCGCCAATGGGTGACGTGAGCTCGAAGGAAGAGCTTAGGGGACTAGATGGGTTCCTAGGAATGGTGTTTAGGTGATGAAATCACCTGATAGCTGTGAGTGCTACACAGCTAGAAGGATGCCTTGGAGTGTGGGCAATTGATGAGATCTAGTCACGTGGTTAGAGGTTCATGGGTGTGAAGAAAGCAACTAGTGGAGCTGATTGGTGATCGGCCAGGGGTAGCCGATGGCGACCGAAGACGTCGACCGGTGATAGCGACAGCAGTAGTGCAGCGGCTGGCCAGGGTCGTGCGGGGTTGAGAAAGTAGTCGATCAGTGGCATAGGTGGCTCCTGAATCGTGGTTGCGGCTGGATGTGGCGCTAAGCGATGGCAAGAGATCGTCTTAGCTGATGATGATGGCGTTAAGGCTAATGTGGTCGCTCACTAAGTGATGTGAGCTGGTTGTAGCAAAAGTTATAAGAAACCTGGGAGAAGCCAAAGTTTCTTGAGGAATTAGCTAGCTGCTATATGTATAGCAAAGTGATTTGTGGAAAAGGGCCTAAAGGTGGGGTCGTGTTTGTTGTGATGACAGTAAGAATCAAGGCGCAGCGAGTCTTTTGAGACGACGTGGTGGTGTCATTGTCGCTGTCAAAGAATTCATTGCTGTCATGGTGTTGTCCTTGCCGAGTAGGACAAAGGAAATCATTATACATGGTTTAAATTAGGTGTTTATCGCAAATTGAGAATGAACCTGATTTTGGGATTGCCGAAAAGTTCCGTGCTTAAAGAGTAAGAGGCTTTGTTGAGAAATGTGAGATTTAAAAAGTCCTAACGAAATTGAAGCTGGGCGAGTAAATTTGGCTAGAAAACCGCTACAAGAGTAGGGGTGTTATCGTGTTAGCTTGTTGAGGTGCGGACCAAAGGCACGAGTCATCCTATAAGTGCGATGCAATAAGTGATTGTGCATATGGTAATAAGCCAATCACTTGTGCCACGCACCGTGGGTGATGACGAAGGCTGATTAATGGTTCCGTGACCTTAAGCGTAATGGTAGGATCCTTGACTCGCGTTAGGGTTTAATAGCCAAGGTAAGGCCTAGCATGGGGCATGATTGTGAAAGCTAAATCGGGTGAAGAATTGAGGAGTGCTCAGTGAAGAGTTCTCTGGTATGGGTATGAGACCCCTACTAGCGTGCAACATCGGCCAGAAGGGAAGGCCAGAGGAGCCTATGTGCTTGTGCAAGAAACTCCTGGTTGGGAGAAGGTTGTGGCCCGAGCATGGTTAAGCTCGGGGTAATATGGTAATGGTGCGTGCATCGTTAAGCTCGAGTTGGACTCGGGTAATGCACGTATGGTTGAAATGTGTAATTACCTGGCATGGTGTTAGGTATATCGATTTTGCGTAAATCGTATCAATAAATGAGGGTCGGCTGGTCAAAGTAGAAGATCATGTATGAAATGGTCGAAGTTGGCAGGGTGGGCCAAATGAGTGCTTCCCATGAAATGCTAGCGTGATAAGTTGATCGGTAATGAGAGATTACCATGAGGATCAACTCACGCTATGCATGTGCGTGATTAATGGCGGTGTGCCATGATAAATGGGTGTCTGAGTGTCTTGTGGGCACTAAAGGAAACATTGCGACTGATGATCAGTGCTAAAACGTTGCTGGTTGGACCAGCGTAAAATCGTGGCCATGTGTGATTGGCAGTTGGAAACGTTGCCGTGTGTGATCGGCGTAAAATCGTGGTAGACTGATCAGTAATGCAATGTTAGTGAGAGTTGTTTCGGTTGATGCGAAAAAGGGGAAATAGGAAATAAACCTACAAAGCGATGCTTCGAGGCAGAGAAAGTTCATCTGGAGATGAATGTCGTTGCAGTAAACATGACCAGCGACCAGTGATGCGGTTTGGCGAGAGGCCAAAGCGGTGTTTTGTTGATAAACATCCTCGGGAAGTGGAGGATCAAATGCTTAAGTGAAGCCTTGAGATGGGTATAACCTGAGGTAAAGGCGGAGAAATGGTTCGGCTACGAGATTCTCGAGCAGGGGATTCAGAGAGTAGCCTGAGAACATGATCATCTTCGGAAAGAGATTAAGGCAAAGTGAATTTCGAGGACGAAATTCTTTAAGGAGGGTGGAATGTAATACCCAGTATTACATGGTGTTGAAAATAAATATTTTTTGATTATTTTAGAAGGACCTCGGGTGGTCCAGGAAGGCCAAAAGTCAATTTCGAGTAATTAATTAATAAAATTACCGAATTGACGGCTGGGAGTGCCTCGGGACTTGGATGTCCAGGGAAGATGGCAAGGGATTGGCGAGCGTCTCAAGATGAGATAATGGCGCTGAAAGCAGTCCGATCGGGAATAATTTTCAAAATAAATTATGTATAAGCTCGAGGGGGGTGCCAATACCGAATAGTCGGAGGGGACCTCCGGGAAGTTGAGGAGACCCTAGGGGTGGTTCGGTTTCTTGAGTAAGGCAACCCTTAAGTGTTTTTGGGTCGAATAAAGGTCTCGTGGAGGCGCAGGGACGAGGTCGGTATTCCCGAGTAGCGGTCGGCTATTAATTTTTGATAGATCGAGATGTAGTGTGGCTTGATAATAATTTAATTAAGCCTTGGAGGGTCAAAGTGTTATTATTAAAAGTCTCAAGTGTAATTAAAATTCCTAAGTGGAATTAATAAGAGTTGGAGGAGCTAATATGTAATTAATATATGTATATACATATATATGTGTATGAAGCTTGGAGGCCAAGCGTGTAGCAGTGGCATTTTTCTTTAAAAATTTGAAATGGGAGAGGAAAGCTCGGGAAGGAGGAGCCGAGAGCAGAGGAGAGTGAGATCGCGAGAGAGAGAGAGAGAGAGAGAGAGAGAAAGAGAGAGCAAGAGTGAGAGATAGAGAGTTTAAGAGAGAGAGGGCCGATCGGCCATGGCAGCTGCTGCCATGGCCGATGCTGGAAGCTGGTTTCAGTGGCCAAGGGCAGTTGCAGGCGTAGCAGCAGCAGCAAAGGAGGAGACGTCGGAGGCCATGTGTGCGAGACGTGATGTCCGCGGTAACGTGAAGGGCTGTCGATGGCTGTTGCAGGGGCGGTATCAGAAGCTGGTTCGTCCATGGCGGTGATGGCTGCGCGCGGTGAGGCCGGCTGCAATGGTGGCTTGCAGGAGGAAGCAGCTGAGGTCGTGCGTGGCGTGCCGAGGTGTCGTGGATGGTCGAATGAAGCTTCAGCGGCCAGCAATGGCCGCTGGTTGTAGTGGAGGCTGGCCGCATGAAGGTGGTGGCGCACGATGAAGCTGACCACGGAGATGGCGGCCGACGGCGGCGGAAGCGGAGCCGGCAGCAGCAGCACGATCAGCGGCGACAGCCGGCGAACCAGGCAGCGGTAGGCAGCGGCCATGCGCGGCAGCCCTGCGCGCGCGCAGTGAAGAAGAAGAAGGACTGTAGCGCGGGCGAGAAGGAAAGAAAATAAAGAGAAAAGAAAAAAAAAAGAAAAGGAAAAGAAATATAAGAAAAATTGGAAAAATAGGGAAAAATCCCAAAAAATTCCAGAAAATTGGGGAAAAGTCCTGGAAATTATATTGAGGCTCGTAGAGCATACCGGAAGCTCGAGAATGGGATTTCGGGCATGTGATGGTAGCTCGGGAAGCAACGTCGGCGTGGGCGATTGGCCGATTTTTCTTTTCAAATTGAATGAGGTAATTAATTAATTCTTTTGAATTAATTGAAGTAAATTAATTTAATTATTCTCATTATGCGAGATAATGAATTAGGTAGTATTAGTTGGATTAAACCCTGTGTTGGGGTTATTTGAAATTTGTTAATGAATGATTTTGGTGATGTGCGGCGTAGTTGAGGGCATTGGTTTAATGCCGGAGGTTAATGGAGTTGGGATTTTGTGTGTGGTTGAATCTAGGTCCGACCGGGGAGACGGTGATCCTAGAAGAGCTCGGTGTTTGGGCTGGAGTTCGTGCTGAGGCAGAGTTGAGGCTTTGAGCCAGGTAAGGGACGGCCCCATGTGGAAGTGGCCTTGCAAGTTGGTAAATGTGTTTGATAATGTTTTTATGTTGCATTGGCATGTAGTGGTTATATCTTGTGTGATGCAAGCTCTAGTGGACCTGTGGCCATAAGGAGGACTAGTGGTGGGGGCTGATAGGTTGATGCCTCAAACCTTGGAAGGTTGTGAGGATGTGTGAGTTGTAATACCCGGGAAATTATTAAAAGTATAAATGATTTTTAATGAAGGGTAAAACTGGAATTATTGAAAAAATAAGGCTATATGACACACTAACACAGTTTGAGACGATCAAATCAATCGGAGGGAGTAACCCGGACCTTAGATAGCTAAATAAAATTGTACAGTATCGACAAGTGATTCAAATTATGATTTTTAGTGATGAAAGAAGTGGGATCGAGAACAGTTTTCGATACAGCTGTCGACCGGGCTGAGAAAACCGAATCGACGTAGGAAACGTCCAGAAGATCAACGGAGCGTGTCAAGGACTAATATTTAATGTGTAGAACAACCCTTAAGCGATTTTAGGTTGAATCAAAAGGATTTAAGGTCAATTTGACCAGTCAGGCCTAAGTGCAGTTTTCTAATTTTGCCCGAGGGAGGTCAAAACGGTAATTTTTCAGGAGTTTCGAGGGCCTAATGAGATGTACTAAACTTGCGGGTGAAAGTAAAGCAAGATCGCTACGGGACAAGCAGCGTAGTTCAAAATTTTGAACCTTACCCCGATCCCGGCGATTGGATCAACGTCGAAATTAAATCATTCACAAACAAATAAAGAAATCTAACCTTTAGATTATCGAGTCATTCGCGAATTCGAGCCGTCCAAGCGTCCGGCCTCTAACTCGTGATACACGGCACGCGTCCGTTGGCAAGGAGAGCGGAATAGGAGTGCTAGCTCCTTCTCCTTTGCGCGACTTGTGTATGGACGGTAAAAGAATCGATTTTCAACTCTTAAAAACCAACAAAATAAAAGTGGCTTCATTTGGGCATCCCATAAAGGGCTATATATAGGGAGGCAACCTCCTAGGGTTTTCCAAACCCTAATGGACATGGATTGGGCTAGCCCATTAATCCTAGTCCAACTAGAGATTAAAGTGGCCCAAATCCATTTATAAAATATTTGGCCCAAATCTAATTTAAGTCCAAATATTTAATATTTAATATTTAATATTTGGTCCAAATCTAATTTAGCCCAAATATAATATTTATTATTTAATATTTGACCCAAATCTAATTTAGCCCAAATATTTAATTTAATTTAATATTTGGCCCAAATACTTTATTTAGCCCAAGTATTAAATTAAGCCCAAATTATTAAATTAGAAACTTCTTTTCTAATTTAATCATTAAGTTAGAAACTACTTTCTAATTTAATCAATTGCTATTTTTAGGAAACTCTTTCCATTATGACGACTCCTCGTCATATCGACGTCATTACATCTATTTGTTCTTTTTCCGTGAGAACCTACGACGGCAAAACTTCTTGCCGAAATGTCCCACTTAACCATACTTCCACTCTCCTAGTTTAAGCTAGGGACCGTGCCTATTGCGTATGACTCATTAGGCTTCCGAATATGTTGGCAATGTGTCGGTACAAACACATAAGACAAGATTGGCCTCTAGCAAGGCATCATGCCTACCCAATTATTCAGAAGGATTCATAATCCGCAAATAACCTTTCACGAGCATGGTTACCGTGTAATTCGATCCTCTCGTCAATGTATCTTATGTGATCTCAAGTATGGCGATGTGTTGCTTGATAACGATCACATGAGTTTTCTTCGGTCTTCTGGATATCTTCACTTAATAGGAAGTAAATCAATAACTCCTTATTGATCTCTTTTACCATGGCCATGGATTTAAAGTGAATATCCACCGAAGGCGCCTTAGATACATCATCCTCTATCAAGGGATAGATGAGTCCCATCTTGGTTATGCACCCATCTCCATAAGCTTCACGATATGCCCAACGATCGCCCACGTGCAGCCTTTATCTAGGCCCATCGAAACGATGTCAAAGCATATCGGTCTTCTTATGAGATGACCGTGACAACCTCAGGTCCAAGGATTAGTTACACCCATCTCGTATGAGAATTCCATCAACATATAACCAAAATGGATTCTCATGGCAAGTCATGTCTAGTGACACGTTCTCCAACATTGGTCACTTATGTACTTGTCTAGGCATCTCCATGCCTATGGGTGTGAGACCCCCATTGCTATCACATAGCACATACAAGTCTTACCGCAATTGTCAATGTCCATTCTTGACATTGCTACAGCTTGGGACGTTTAATGATGTCTAGAAACTGTGATGCATCATCTCACATCTTTATAGATTATTCACAGTATACATCATATGGACTTCTATCTAGTTTCATTCGGTTATTACAATAATAACAAGAAACTAATAGAATGACTTCTTGTGAATTTGAATAACTCTTTATTCAAATAATAACATGATTACAATTGTCAGTGTACAACATGCCCAATCTGATTAGGTCTAGAGCACCTACACTAACAGCGGGACATGGTGATATAATTGGATTTATTAGGGGTGCTTTGGAAGGGGGCGGAAATGTCATTTGGAAAGTCAAGGGGTGAAAGTGTAAATTATCAAACTTGCATAGTGTGAACACAGCAACCAGATTTCGGCCGCCGCAAATCTTTGCACGTGGAGGTTGATCTCGGCGAAGGGATGGCCAAGGGCGACCTGGGGGAGGTGGTAGCCGGCGCGGGGATGCTTGGTGACCAAGCTATGGCCGGTGATTGGCCGGAGAAGGATCGAATTTTTTAGTTTAAATAGGGGCCGAGGGTTTCGACTTTTGGAGCTCAAAATCGATCGTGTTTTTGGATGTTTTTGAGAGAGTGATTAAGGGGCTTTTGATCCTTGCATCGAGGAGAAGAGATTGGGAGTAATTTGAAGCATTTTGGTGTGAGTTTGAGGGTTGTTCGAGTTCGGCTAAGAATCGGAGGAGGTCCGCCACCGCCGACCTGCAACTGGCCGTTTGGGCCATTTTCCGGTGGCCTTTCGGCCTCAAACTGGTGCCAATGAGATCGATTCAAGAAGGGCTTCAAGGCTGTACCCTTATTTTGGTCATCGGAGGAGTCGCCCGCAGCCGGATGTAAGGAAGAAGACGGTGGCGCGTGGCTGCACGCGCCAGTCTTCACTCGTACCCACGCGTGATCGGGGCTGTCGAACACCAATAGATTAGTTGAATAAGAATTTTGATTTGCAGCAAGGGTGCAACCCAAAGTCGTCTCCCAATGAACCTCAAGCGTATCTTTCAAAACAAGGCTAAATGGGGGGGGGGGGAAAGTTTTTGATAAAAAACAGAAAACTAAACAAGCAATAACACAAGAAATCGAGATGCAATCAATTGCAAACCAACCTTCTATCCCAGTTTTCATCGCCTTCTCAATAAACAATTTGTTTAGTTTTAATCCTCAAATCAGAAATCACAAAAATCCTTTAACAACCGCCAAAGATTGGAAAGAAAACCGATAAAAAGATTTCAGAAACCTCTTAGTTCAATCTATCAGTTTTGATTCCCCTTATTGCACAGATTCGAGACTGATTGTTCTTGCTTCTAGTTAAAGCCTCAACCGAGCACAAAAACCTTGGATTCTCAAACAAAGACAATGCATGCATTCATCCAACCGGCATCAACACATACACAGATTTAAGAGAGAACAGAAACAAGAGAACAATAAAGTTAAAACTAAAAACTAGATTTCCATTAAAACCAAAGACTCAAACCGGGAACAAGGATGGTATTGCAACTGATTACAGAATCCTTAGCCCTCCATCTTGACAAGAACAATGGGGAGAAGGAAATCTGGCTACTGTTCACGCCCTCCGAAAGAATTATTTCAAAATCGGCCACTTAAGGTGCTTAAGTAGAGCTTAAGGATGAAACCCTAGGTTACTGCCACTTCTCAGCCGATTTCGGATAGGTTAACGTGCGTTCTGGGCTTCGGCCTCTTCACAAGAATTGTAGATCAGGAAGATTATATAAATTTGGGCTTTTGAATCACTTGATTTGGATATCGGACGCCCAAGATATGGCCTTTTAAAGAATCAGCATCTGTGCAGCTTTCCTAATTTGACCCAACTTCCTAACCCCGACTTTGAAGTGCTGTTTGAAGGCACAAACGAACTCGGATTTGGACAAACAATACCATTCCAGAAATCCCTAGAAGTCCTCTACAATATCTCTGAAGACATCATCTTCATTCTGGAACTTTATCTTAGCCAAAATACTGAAGGAAGTGCAGGAGGTTAAATCTGCTAAAATTGCCCTTACTTCTCTTTCTCCAATTTCCAAGATATCTCATTGCCATCAAGACGTTTCATGCCCCATATCATACTCCCATAGCCCATAAACCTGGAAAAATAAAGTAAAATAGTGTGAAACCCAATTCCTATAAAATAAAACCAAGATGAATAAAAAGGACACAACTAATGTGCAAAAAAGACTAAATTTGAGGGCTAAATAATATGAGAATATGTGTTCTATCAACGCGCTAGGCGCGTGAGGGCGCGTGGATGGGGGCATTTCGGTAATTCCAATTCCAGTATTTTTGTTAATTTATTTTAGGAATTAACATGTTAAAATATTTTGAAAAATATTTGAGGAGATAATTATTTTGGAATTATCTAGGTGAAAATTGGGAAAAAATAGTGGAAATTATGAAATAATTGAGGAAAATGGATTTTAATGCTTCCTTAATTAAATATGGTGTTTAGGAAGTATTGTGGCTCGAGGTTGAGTATAAGTTCAAGCATTTGGGATTTGAAACGCAAACCGAGGTGTTGCACGAGGATCGAGGCGATCTGAATACATTCGAGGTGAGTGGTTTGATTCCAACTTTTCCTTGTCTTGGAAGTGTTTTTAGGTGCTTGTGGTGGGTTCTAGTGAGCAGTTATACCCTCCTAGACATAAATTGTTTTACAAGGCTTTTGCTTATGATTATTGTGTCGATATTTGCTACATTGCATTAACTGTTTTATTTTTAAATGTTGGTGCATGGCGTGTAAATTTTCATATCATTTGGGGTCAAGTTTAATTGCATCGTTGGGTCCGTATGGGGCGGGATGGGGTCTACTTGAGATTGGGACAATGTTAATCCAGGTGAACGGGTGTCACACTGGGGCACTCGAGGGAATAATGTTAAACCAGGTGAACGGGTGTCACGACGGTGCACTCGAGGGATTAACGTTGGACCAGGTGAACGTGTGCCACAGTGGGGAATTTGAGGGATTAAGTATGTCAAGGTGATATCTCGAGTTAGACGTGTCTTGCATATTTACGTTTGTCTGAGTATGCCATGCTCGTGTGTCTCTCATGCATTGTATAAACTGTTTTATGCCGTCACTTAGATGTTTATCATCTAACTTGGGCTATGCCCCTGGAACGTTTAATGTTCCAGTCAGGAACTACTGCGAGGGCAAGGATGTGGCCGGTTGAGGGCCAATGGTGCTTAGTTTGTTAAGTCGCTGTAACGTTTGGTGGATTTAATATGCATTTCAAGTTGTAAATGAACAGTTGTATATAGCAATTTTATCATTTGATCTGTATTACGTATTTTGCTATGGAAATAAAATGTAAGAACTATGGTGTTTTAGTATTAGTGTATCCGCTGCGTTGTATTAAGACTCGTTTAGTTTAAGATTATTGATCTTGATAGTTAAACGGGCAAGACTGGGGTTCGCGAGGTTTTGTTTCTGCATGTGAAGATTGTTCTTGAAATACCGCGCGTGTTGAATTTAAAGAAAAAAAAAAAGAAATCCCGGGAATACCCTTATAGTGACACGCCTGGCTAGACGGGGTGTTACAATTGGTATCAGAGCCCTAGGTTAAAACCCTAGGACGATTTGACTAGGTTGTTGAACTTAGCATGATTAGAACCATTGAACGAGAACTTAGAATACGATTATGGATTCTAAGAGACATTCGGAACATAGTTGAAAGTGGTATGGAGACTCTAGAGAAGTGAAATTTGAGGTTTTAATTTGAATATACATTCCGCAACAATAGGAGACGGACAAATTCTACTTTAGGCGCATTAGTAGAAGGTGAGAGAGCCAGTTATAAGAGCTATTGAAAGGACATAGACATATGATCAACAAAATGTTAGAAGAATAAGTACGTTGGTGATTCTGGTACAACTTGAAGCATAGCATAAAATCTCCCTCGGAAGAATCTTAGTGAATTGTCTTAGTACCCTCCCGTTTGGGACATGTTAAATAATGGTGGTGTCATGCCCTGACAAAGATAAGCGAAACAATGGAGATTATTAGGAGAACCTGTCAAGGGCGTGGGAAAGAAAAACGACTTGAAGATCTTAAGGTTAAGTTAGATATCCAAATTGGGGACTTAAGAAGAACAGATTCAGTTAGGGCTAACTAGTGAAAATCTCGAACAGAGACTTAGAGGAAGGGAGCTGATAGGTCATAAAGACAAAATCCCTGCTAGGAGATTTGGGGGTTTGTCGATTGAAGTCTTTGAAATTATTAATTGAAGAATACTAGATTTTTGCTGAGTGATGAAACGTTGGATTGGGAGTTAGCATCAAACAATATGGGTCGAATGTAAGGTTGGTTCGACAAACCATAACTGAGGATTCGTAAGAATCAGAAACCGTAGATTGAAGATCATTAGTTAAAATCAATCTCACTAAATGTTGGGATAACTGGTGGTTATTAAGAAGAAACAAGTTGTGGACGATTAGTTTGATATGACATAACCTAATTGTTAGTCAGGTAATATGGTATAATGATTCAAGGGAAAGAGTGACTTGGTATAGATCGAGAATCCTAAGGAACGACCCAATAAGAAACCCAGGATGATTCGATAAAAGCTTTGAAAATAGAATTCGAGGATTTTAAGAATTTGAAATTGTTGATGGGGATATTGAGATAGAGAAACCGGAATTATTGGTAGTGGAAATAAGGAAATATTACCTTAAGAAAATGACTCATAGGGACGAGTCGTATGATTTCATATGTTATTCAAGGACAAGGAGAGTTAAAGCGTAGATTTAAGTCTTATGGAAGTTTTGGGAGATGATAGAAAAAAAAAAGAATTATATCGAGGATACTAGTTTAGGATCAGACGAGGAAAATGAATCGGAACTAATTGAGGATCGAATTCTTGTTTGAGGTGTTTAGAAGTTTTTCTTGGTAGTAATTGGCTTGAATAAAATGCTCTAGGTTATAGTGAGAATTTTCCTTTTGACTAAAATTTTGATGATTTAGGATTTTGGAATTTCAAATAGTGACTACGAGACAAAGAGTGATCGACTGTAAATTAGCTATAGTTAGGGTCAAGGTGCGACCGAAAAATTATTTGGATATCAAACGCAAGAACTGCTTGTTTTGAAGATTAGAACTTTTCAGTTAAATTGGAAATTTGAGAGAATCTTTTGGCTTATAGAGGATTTGCAAAATGAAACCTTACTTGATGATTTTGAGATTGTAAGTAATATAAGGAACAACGATAGATTAGAGATTTGTGATTTAAGACGAACCTTGGAAATTAGAAAAATTTTGGGATAAGTGAATTGTGAGTATGACTTTGATGTTGCTAAAAGCAAAATTTATGCGTACTGTATATACTTGGAGATAAAATGGTATTTCAACCTGTGGAAACGATTATATTTTAAGCTTGAAATGACCCTAGCCGATTTAAGAAGATTCAAACTCAAAAGAAGATAGTTAGCATAACGATGATTGTTAAGGACCGAGGGGTAGTCATAAAAGTCTTGGCTTGAGTTTTAAGGCACCAAGCAATGAGATAGGCTTGCTAAAGCTTGATTAAGCTCGTAAAGATATCTTGGGACTTGATTAGGTCTTAACAAAATTAAAGTTGATCCTAATAGATTCAAAGAAATAGGAATGATTGACATAATGACCTATAGAGTGAGTGTTAGTTGAAAGCCAACCGTGGAATAAACATATAAGGAGAATGAAATTTCTAAGCCAATCTTGTGATAGATTAAGCATACAGCCGTGACGAGACTATGGTTGAACGATCTAGTATAAGTTTAGAAAATGATAAACTGGAAATAAAATTGATGTTGGAGTGTTTGATAAATTATGAACGTTTTCAAAAGCAACAACAGAAGCGCGAGGTTCCGTCACATGCGTAACAAATTTGGAAAGTAAAAGAGATTAAATTATGAGAAAGAAATTCGAAGTCTTAGGAATGGTTAGGATAAGGGTGCTCGATAGGATTGAGTGTTACTCTGGAAAAGAACATTAGGAATCCAAAAGATCAGGGAATTGGATTAGTACCAATAGAACCACTGTAGCTCTCAGAGATGGAATGAGGAATTCTAGCATAACGATAACACCATAGGTGTTGGTTTGTAACAATGGATCTGAGCCTAGGGACCAAGGCAGTGTTAGTGTAGGTGCTCTAGACCCAATCAAATTGGGCATGTTGTACACTGACAATTGTAATCATGTTATTATTTGAATAAGGAGTTATTCAAATTCACAAGAAGTCATTCTATTAGTTTCTTGTTATTATTGTAATAACAGAATGAAACTAGATAGAAGTCCATATGATGTATACTGTGAATAATCTATAAAGATGTGAGATGATGCATCACAGTTTCTAGACATCGTTAAACATCCAAAGTCATAGCAATGTCAAGAATGGACATTGACAATTGCGGTAAGACTTGTATGTGCTATGTTTTTGCTATGTGATAGCAATGGGGGTCTCACACCCATAGGCATGGAGATGCCTAGACAAGTACATAGGTGACCAATGTTGGAGAACGTGTCACTGGACATGACTCGCCATGAGAATCCATTTTGGTTATATGTTGATGGAATTCTTATACAAGATGGGTGTAACTAATCCTTGGACCTGAGGTTGTCACGGTCATCTCATAAGAAGACCGATATGCTTTGACATCGTTTCGATGGGCCTAGATAAAGGCTGCACGTGGGCGATCGTTGGGCATATCGTGAGGCTTATGGAGATGGGTGCATAACCAAGATGGGACTTGTCTATCCCTTGATAGAGGATGATGTATCTAAGGCGCCTTCGGTGGATATTCACTTTAAATCCATGGCCATGGTAAAAGAGATCAATAAGGAGTTATTGATTTACTTTCTATTAAGTGAAGATATCCAGAAGACCGAAGAAAACTCATGTGATCGTTATCAAGCAACACATCACCATACTTGAGATCACATAAGATACATTGACGAGAGGATCGAATTACACGGTAACCATGCTCGTGAAAGGTTATTTGCGGATTATGAATCCTTCTGAATAATTGGGTAGGCATGATGCCTTGCTAGAGGCCAATCTTGTCTTATGTGTTTGTACCGACACATTGCCAACATATTCGGAAGCCTAATGAGTCATACGCAATAGGCACGGTCCCTGGCTTAAGCTAGGAGAGTGGACGTATGGTTAAGTGGGACACTTCGGCAAGAAGTTTTGCCGTCATAGGTTCTCACGGAAAAAGAACAAATAAACGTAATGACGTCGATATGACGAGGAGTCGTCATAATGGAAAGAGTTTCCTAAAAATGGCAATTGATTAAATTAGGAAGGAGTTTCTAATTTAATAAATTTCTATTTGTTGGAGTGGCAAATAGGAAATAAAATATATTTGGGCTTAAGTTAATATTTGGACTAAATTAGATTTGGGCCAAATATTAAATTAAATATTATATTTGGACTAAATTGGATTTGGGCCAAATATTAAAATAAATATTATATTTGGACTAAATTAGATTTGGGCTAAATATTAAATATTATATTTGGGCCAAATGTTAAATAAAATATATTTGGGCTTGAATTATATTTGGGTCATAAT
The DNA here is from genome assembly GCF_014633365.1 of Diospyros lotus. Lineage (NCBI taxonomy): Eukaryota > Viridiplantae > Streptophyta > Magnoliopsida > Ericales > Ebenaceae > Diospyros > Diospyros lotus. The sequence continues at coordinate 14,566,955 of NC_068340.1, forward strand.
ATTTTATTTAACCTATAAAAGGATTGGGCCATTTAATTATATTTCTAGTTGGACTAGAATAAGCCCACTTAATATTCTAAATTAAATTAGAATTAATGGGCTAACCCAATCCATTAGGGTTTTAGAAACCCTAGGATATTTCATTATAAATATCCTTTTATAGGTTGCCCATTATTGAAGTGTTTTTTTGGTAACGTTTTTCAAGAGTTGAAAAACGTATTGCCGTTCACTCTTTCCGTTTCTCTTGGCATCGATTTGAAATGTGGGTGTTCTTTTACTGTCCATACACAAGCCGCACAAAGGAGAAAGAGCTAGCACTCCTATTCCGCTCTCCTTGCCAACGGACGCGTGCCGCGTATCACGAGTTAGAGGCCGGACGCTTGGACGGCTCGAATCCGCGAACGACTCGATAATCTAAAGGTTAGATTTATTTATTTGTTTGTGAATGATTTAATTTCGACGTTGATCCAATCGCCGGGATTGGGGTAAGTTCAAAATTTTGAACTACGCTGTTTACCCCGTAGCGATCTTGCTTTACTTTCAGGCAGAGGACTGGTGGTTGGCTCACTGTTTGGGGTGTGATACCTACGAGTCGGAGCAACACAGTGAACTGTGGAGACGGTCAGGTGCCAAAGTTTGGGCGACACTGAGGATGTTATGTATGGTTTAGAGTCCTAGTTCCAAGGGACCAGAGCATCGTGGTAGGATCCCTAAATCATTATGGAAAGGTTGAAGGATTAGAAGATGTCCTAAGCAGGTTAATTGCTATGTGGAATATGGTAGTCGATAATCAAAAGAGAATCGAAAGAAGGAAAAGTAATCTCGAGTGACGAAACAATGTTGGACAAGCGGTTAACGGAGATTTGTAAAGGATTCTTCTAAGATAATTACATCCATGATAGAAATTCGTGAAGTTAAGGTTACCAAGAAGAGAGGAGTGCGCTCAAGAAATTTAGGAGATGTGGTGAAATAGTAATTGTGTACATAGGCCAAGGTAGGTTCTAATCAGGAACGGAACGATCCTTGATATAAGCGTGAGTTGCGAACTTACTTAGGTAAATTTGATTCCTGAATGTGGTATTTGGAAGAAATTTAACTCTAGTTATTGACTTAACTTTTAGTTTCGTGTGCTTATTGGTACGCACCCTAGGAATTGTGAGCAATTGGCTCCAAATTAATTGTTTTGAACCTTGCCTTCGGTGACATAAAAAGATTGGAGTAATAGTAAGTATACCTAGGTACCCTTGAGAACATGAATTGATTTCTAAAATGAGAAAAAAATCAACATAGGGATATGGTAAGTTATGTGTTGATGGGTAATTGAAAGTGTTTTTCTCGAGAGACATGCTGTGATTTGAGAAAACATATGAATAAGTTGTTATAATAAAAGATGAGAGTTTTTAGTTCCACTACGAAAATTTATTTGAGATGCAAGACAGTAGGTTAAGCTATTATAATTATGTTAGGTATTGCTAAAGACCCAGTGAGAAACAAAAGTTAACCAGAAAGGTTTTCACTTAAGGAGTTGTGAAAAACTAGGTCGCCTAAAATGGGCAAGATTAAATCTACTCCTAGAATCGAGAATAATAGGGATCTTGTTTGACTCAATAGAGAGATTGTTTCTCATGTGAAAAGCATATGGAAAGCATCAATTAGGTGTGATAGAACATTTAGCAGTTCTAGGGTGAGATACCATGGATCTAAGTATTCGAATTAATAGTGTGATTATGAAATATTGTGTTAAAAGAAAATAAGGAATTAAAATGAAACGGATAATGTGTTGAGACAATTTAAGACATGATTGATGGTCGGTGTTTGAAAAAGAAATAGTAAGCATGTCAAGATGTTAAGTTGCTATAAGAAAAATTGTGTTTTTGAGAGACCGATATTGATGATTTGTGTGACAGGCCACAAAAGGCTGAGAAATTATCTCTAAGGTTAATGTGCAATTGAGGTACTGATAATTGAGAAAGATACGCTGAAAAAGATACGTCAAGTTAGTTCAATGTTATCAATTTCTGTGCCATCATGGCAGCCGAGTTAACTCAATCTTGGTGTGATCCTGATATTGGGTTGGGAGATTTAGGAGCCAGATAAAAGGTAATTTGAGGACACAATTGGGAATGATATTAGGGTTTATAAATTATTTTGGGAGTTGAGTAGCCGCCGGTATGGAACTACAACGAGATATTCTGGAAGATTAGAAACGAGTTGGTAAACTCAAACCATATGAAGACATAAGCTATGAATGATTGTTAAAGACTAACAATGGTATTTAGGACATTGCAATCGGAAGTCAATTACACTAGTGGTGATACAATTATCGCGGATCAAATTTCGAGGACGAAATTTATTAAAGGGGGGGAGGATGTAATACCCGGGAAATTATTAAAAGTATAAATGATTTTTAATGAAGGGTAAAACTGGAATTATTGAAAAAATAAGGCTATATGACACACTAACACAGTTTTAGACGATCAAATCAGTCGGAGGGAGTAACCCGGACCTTAGATAGCTAAATAAAATTGTACAGTATCGACAAGTGATTCGAATTATGATTTTTAGTGATGAAAGAAGTGGGATCGGGAACAGTTTTCGGTACAACTGTGGACCGGGCTGAGAAAACCGAATCGACGTAGGAAACGTCCAGAAGATCAACGGAGCGTGTCAAGAACGAATATTTAATGTGTAGAACAACCCTTAAGTGATTTTAGGTTGAATCAAAAGGATTTAAGGTCAATTTGACCAGTCGGGCCTAAGTGCAGTTATTTTGATTCCAACTTTTCCTTGTCTTGGAAGTGTTTTTAGGTGCTTGTGGTGGGTTCTAGTGAGCGGTTATACCCTCCTAGACATAAATTGTTTTACAAGGCTTTTGCTTATGATCATTGTGTCGATATTTGCTACATTGCATTAACTGTTTTATTTTTAAATGTTGGTGCATGGCGTGTAAATTTTCATATCATTTGGGGTCAAGTTTAATTGCATCGTTGGGTCCGTATGGGGCGGGATGGGGTCTACTTGAGATTGGGACAATGTTAATCTAGGTGAACGGGTGTCACACTGGGGCACTCGAGGGAATAATGTTAAACCAGGGGAACGAGTGTCATGACAGTGCACTCGAGGGATTAACGTTGGACCAGGTGAACGTGCGCCATAGTGGGGCATTCCAGGGATTAAGTATGTCAAGGTGATATCTCGAGTTAGACGTGTCTTGCATATTTACGTTTGTCTGAGTATGCCATGCTCGTGTGTCTCTCATGCATTGTATAAACTGTTTTATGCCGTCACTTAGATGTTTATCATCTAACTTGGGCTATGCCCCTGGAACGTTTAATGTTCCAGTCAAGAACTGCTGCGAGGGCAAGGATGTGGCCGGTTGAGGGCCAATGGTGCTTAGTTTGTTAAGTCGCTGTAACGTTTGGTGGATTTAATATGCATTTCAAGTTGTAAATGAACAGTTGTATATAGCAATTTTATCATTTGATCTGTATTACGTATTTTGCTATGGAAATAAAATGTAAGAACTATGGTGTTTTGGTATTAGTGTATCCGCTGCGTTGTATTAAGACTCGTTTGGTTTAAGATTATTGATCTTGATAGTTAAACGGGAAAGACTGGGGTTCGCGGGGTTTTGTTTCTGCATGTGAAGATTGTTCTTGAAATACCGCGTGTGTTGAATTTAAAGAAAAAAAAAAGAAATCCCGGGAATACCCTTATAGTGACACGCCTGGCGAGACGGGGTGTTACATGAGCCTAGCCTCATTTGCATGCATTGGCATACATAAACATGATTATATTCATATTTACATGCATTGCACCCTTACTGAGTCTTTATGACTCATGAGGTTTTTCCTCATGTGTAGATGATGCAAGTCCGGATGCAAGCAGGGATGGAGCCGAGAGACCGTTGTGGCAACTAGCTGTGTTGCCCGAGTTATGTATTTTTAATATTGCTTGTATGTAGCCAGGGGGCGTGGTGTATGTACACCCTTGTGAATAAATGTTTGTGTTATTGAGCTTAAACGTAGTTAATTGTTGTAATCATCAGTGTGATAGATGATTGTGAGATTGCTTGTTGAATGTGGCATAGTCGGTAAAGCCAAGTTCGGATCGAGTCAAGATCAGCAAGGTATGTTCTCATAAATCCCCAATACTCAGCGAAGTGTTTGTATGCTAGCCTTGTGCCTGGGTCACCTCTGGCTTGCTATAGGGTGAGCTGAAGAGAGGTGAAGCTCACTCGGGTTTCAGGCCTTGGTCCACTGGATTTTCCTTATTTGAGTTGGGACCGATTCCTGAGTGGAGCGAAGGGAATGACGAAGCCTAGTTCCCACCTAGGGCGTTTCCTGTTGAAACATAGTCCAACCCTTCAGTTGTGGTTGTCGGGTGAGTAATCCGGTTGATTATTTACCGGTGGCGCCCGTAAGTGGGAGCGGGTCGTTACACCTATGGCCTACAAAACGAGAGCACCATTAGGATGCCGGTGGGGGTCCCCATGCAAACCCTCCGATGCTTAAGTTAGAATCTCGAGAGAAAATGAGAAAAGTATACTTTGATTACTCAAAATTGCGTACCTCGGAATGAAGGTGGGTTTCATATTTATAGTGGAGGAGAGAGAGAGGCCTCGCAGTTTTCTCGGCGGAAATCTCGCGGCCCATTACGGAAATCTCGCAATGCTGATCGTCTGGCGCGAGGGGGGGGATTCGGTTGGATTGACAATATTGAAGGGTCACTCGGTCATGCCGGGTGACCACAACTCGGTTAAGCCGAGTTTGGGGGAGGGGTCACTTGGTATGATCGAGTGACCCTCTCCACTCTGTCATGCCGAGTGGACCCCCACTCGGTTGGGCCGAGTGGGGGGAAAACCACTCAGCAACCGAGTGGTCTTGGCCACTCGGTTCTGCCGAGTGGCCTCAGCCACTGGGCCCAACCGAGTGGCCTCAGCCACTCGCACCGACCGAGTGGTCTCAGCCACTCGGTTGTGCCGAGTGGTCTCATCCACTCGGTAGAGACCACTCGGTTGGGCCGAGTGGGCTCCCACCCGGCCCGGACGAGCGGGTCTTCCTTGGCCCTTGACTTTGATTTGTCTCCTATTGGGGTCCACATTCGATCATAGATCCATTTTGCCCTCCCGGGTATATCAATTATTGTTTGATATTATTCAAATAATGACCCTCTCACGGATCCTCTATGCGCGGTAGGGGCTCCGAGAGGCGAACCGTTACACATAGTGGCCAAGGCAGTGAGGTAGTGGAGATTTGACTATAAATTGGATGGAATTTGAGAGGCAAAGTGGAAGAAATTGAGAGAGAGAAGAGTGAAAACAAAAGAGAAGAAAGTAGGGGAAGTAGCGGCCATGGCTGGAACAAGAAGTTGTTGTGCACACGAGGTGGTAGGAGGCAGTGTGCGGCCGACGACAGTTGTAATGGTGGCCGTGGTGGCGTGCGACGTTGGTCGAGCAGGCATGTGGTGGCACGCGCGGAGGTGGCCGGTGGCTGTAACAGCCCAAATTTTTCGGGCGTGTTATAACTTAGGATTTTGGGAATATAAAAATTTTTCATACCACAATCGCTACCATACATAACACAAATTCTCAAAAACCCTAATTTTCACCTTCTCAGCTTAACAAACCCAATATTAAATAGCTAAGACAGGTGTTAAAATTTCAAATGCGAAAGTTAGATCGAACCTGATATTGTTCACAACCATAATACTTTATTTATCATAAAATTGTTCAAGATATTTACAAAATATATTACATGGATATCATCAAGTGATAACTGAACATCTTAAACATATCCAAAATTACATAGATTTGCACATAAACAAAAATATGCTAATCATGCTACAGACAACAATTTAAGCTAATTCTTCAGCTACCTGCTTTCCCTTAGAGCCGCTCGTCGAACCTGGAACGTTTGAATATTCCAGAGACATAGTCTAATTAGAAGATGAATCTTCTAGAAACTCCAAAAACAGTTTATATCGATGCAGGATCAGGTATAAAATGTATGAGAAGACAGGGAGAACTACTCCGAAGTGCCTCGTGAACACGTCAGCCTCCTCCAACGAGAGCTTTCTCAATGGCGCACGCATAGCGCCTCTTGGGAGGTCCCTAACCATGTCACTTTGGCCCGACTTCATAGCACTCATGCAAGCACCAGATCCGTTGTTCCTTAGGCTCACGGTCTTCCTTACGAGAGCTTTCTCGATGGCGCACGCATAGCGCCTCTCGGGGGATATCCGACTTATGCCCTCGGCCAACAACAAATAGGTACAACAGTATGGCCACACGAATTTTATAAATGCAACAGTTAAAAAGCCAATTGCATATATTTTCCAGAAAAATACATTTCATATATGCAACATGATTTCACATAAGAGAATAACAAGAGAAAAACAAGAGTTTATGTATAAGAACTTCACAAAACACGTCTCATGCAATAGAAGTCTCTCATAAGAGAATAAAAAATAGGATTTGGAGTATAGGAGTCTCACCTTATTGGTTTATCTCTTGGACAGTATAATTTCACAGCAAACGGCCTAGGTTTCTGGAGAAAACACGTGTTTTGGTAAACCTAACCTCAAATATTTTTACACAGAATAGAAGGATATTAAAGTAGGGGCATAACTTGAAAAGTTTAAGGAAGATGGACCCTTCACGTGCCCTCACATGCTCTAGGAAGGTGGCTCACGCGCCTTCATGCGCAGCCACTTCCGGTACGTGTATCTCACGCGCTGCTACCAGATTTCGGACAACATTGCGTCGTTTTCGTATTTTGGCCATATCTCCCTCGTTTTAACTCTGATTCGACCCCTGTTTGAACCTACGCGACCCTCTCTTCTCCCTTTACAGGATTATCAAGAAAAGGGACTTACCTCACTTTTTTACTGACTAATTTTGGCAAACTCCGACAAAGACTCATAACTCCGATGAGGCTCGGTCTTCCCCGGCTTCTCCTTCGATTTCTTCCCTCCTTCTTGCCGAACTTTCTCTCTCTCTCTAGTGTAAGATCCTCCTCTTATAGTGCCTCAACTCTCAAACTTGCTTAGAATGATTTGAGAATAACCCATGGTGTCTTTTTATAGATTTTCTTCAACCAATCACATTATGCCACTTGTCACAATCTAAGCCATGGACTCCAAATACTCAAAGATATATTTAAATGGCTTTTGAAATCCAAAACTAGAATGGATTTAACTTTTGAAATCAAAGCTAATTCCCTAACTTCTTTCAAATGACATTTTGGCCCTTATTTCAAGTCCTCAACTTTAATATTTTACCACATAAGCTCTTAATTTTATCCTTATTTTGTTTGGATAATTCTCTAATTACAATTACACCCTCAAACATCAAATTTATCAAGATACTTAAAATTTCAAAATTAATAACTCAAAATTACTCGATATGTACGATTTTTGGGAAGCCCATACCATCATTCGGTCTTTTCAAGCTATAACTTAGCTTAACCAAAAATCGTCTCTTATTTTATTTCTTTTAGTTCCATAAATATCGCCTCGAGACACTCGTCAAAAATATACTTTGTCCTTAGGTATCTAAGCTCCAGGGCACTCCCTGCGACCGATTCGATCACTTGTTGCCATTTCAAGCATATTTTTTGATATTTTAAACTCACTTAAAATGCGTGGCAACTTTATGAAAATATGGGGTATTACAGTGGTTGGTGTGGTAGTATGTGAGAAGGAGAAGGGAAGAAGGAGAAGGAAGAAAAGATAAGAAAAGAAAAAGGAAAAAGAAGTGAAAGAAATAGTAAAAATGAGGAAAAAATTAGAGAAAAATGGGGAAAAGCTTCCGAAAAATTTCAGAAAATTCTAGGAATTAATTAGGGGCTAAAGGAACATGTCTAAGGCTAAGAAATACAATTTGGGAGATTAGGTTACAGTTAAAAAGGCAACTTATGTGTAGGCAAATTATTGTGTTTTCCTTCTATTTTGCCGAGGAATTATTGAGGCGCGCATACCAAGGAAGCCTGAGTGGTTCGCCTCTACAACTCATGTGGTTTATATGCATCTCTCAGTTCATGTGCATGTTCATTTTGAAATAATATGCATATTATTATGATGCATCGGTAATTGTGATATTTCACTTGGCATAATATTGATGGCATATCGATACTTGTGTTAGGATGGGATGTTGCCTTGGTAGTGTAGTCGTATTTCCCCAAGGGTGTTTTCCGGATATCGCAGGAATCTCCAATGCCATAAGAATTACCGGGATGAAACCGCAGGAGTCTCCCGTGCCATAAGAATTGCTAGGTTGACTGCCTAGGAGTTCCGTGCTAGGGCTAGAATGTCGGTGAAAGCTACACTAGGGTGTTTGTTTACTCATGAAATTTATTTCAACCCTCACTTATAAGGTTCATCTTCTAATATTGGACTTTTGTTCTTGAAATATTCAACGTTCCAAGAGAGAAGAGCAGGTAAAAAGGTAAGGAGATTGCTGAAAGCTAACCATGTTGGTAGTCGTGCTGATCTTGTTAGAAGTCATGTTATAGCTATTTGTGATATTGTAATATCGTAGTTATTAATCGATTTATATGGATTTACTTCCTTTAAAGTTATAATATTCCACTAGGTTTTGATTCTAGCTTCCGCAAGTGTTTAAATTATCATTCCTTAGTTTATCATTGGAAATGTTAAATGTGTATATGTTAGGGATTTTATTTTTTAAATTCGATGCCTGTGGCATTAAGGGATGATTTTCGTATTGAGGAAATTGTGATGTGTTTATGGAGATTTTTATATTGAAGAAATCATTTGTGATGAAAGTAAAAAAAAAAAATCCCAACATAGTGACATGCCTTTGAAAGAGAAGGGTATTACATTCCCCAACACCCCATGCATTTCATGTTAATGCAACAACATATCGCATCATGTTCAATACGTGCATTAGTTTCAAATGCATAAACATAAAGGTTGCACATAGAGGGTCCTTGGGGTCCACATAAGAAGCACACATTAGTGCCCAAGTTCCACATACAAACCTGCTAGCAGCCCAGTATAGGCTACTATATCATTACTTTTAACATGTTATTTATCACATCAATTAACATTTCTTGCCCTCAAACATAATATATCATCATAACATATAGCTGTCGTGGGTCACACCCTCACGGTCTTACGCGCCTCTCTCATCTCTTATAGTCTATCTTCCTTACCATGCAATGCAACATATGAGAAATACAATAGCTTTTGCAGCATCAACGTGATGACAAGGCCCCTATAAATCAAGTATCAAGCCATGATACGCCCACATCGGAACTTATTGGTCCCTTAGGATATGGCTACTCAAGAGGGGGTGAATTGAGTGATTAAGATTTTTTTCCGTTTTAATTAATATTCTTAATTAATAATTTTATTTAAGAATATATATCTGATAAATATAATAAATTATGTTTGAGATTAATAATTAATACAAGAATAAATAAAACTAGACATAAAATAATTTATAGTGATTCGGTGTTTTCACACACACCTAGTCCACTTTTCCAATGTATAACCACCCTTGGGGTTCCACTAAATCAATTTCACTAAGGTTTCCATACTAGCTCACCTTGAAAACTAGATACACACTTATATTATAATGGGTTCTAGACAATCACTACACCGAAGTTTTCACCCTTACTTACCTTGAAAACTAGATACACCTAGATTTTAATGGGTCTAGGAAACCTATACAATTCTCGATAATAATTTAAATGTTTATAAATAATTGTCTACACTTGGACACAAATAAATAAGTAGTTAAGTACAAATTTATAAGACAATGAAATATAAATGAATAAATTTGTAACCTCAAGTTTGATGGGAAAATTTATAGTAGACTTGAAAATCTTTTTCTACTTCTTGCCTTGTGGCTCCTTGATGGATTTACAATTAACGCTTTGAGAGCCTCAAATTACTTGAAAATTAGCTTGAGAGATTTTAGGAGCTTTTGAATGCTTTGGATGTGCAATGGAATAATCTCCAAAATGAGTTTAGAGGGTATTTATAGGCATTTTGGCACTATTCATAAAGGTAAAAAATCTAACCATTGGAGCATTGTAGCAATCTGACTATGGGAGCGATATAGCATACTGTAGAAATAGTAAAAAATTGATTTTTTTATTTGAATTTTATAAAATTATTTTTTTATATATTTTAAAAATACTTTAAAAATAATTTTAATGGAAAATAACATTTTTGGAAATACATACACTATCAAGAAAATATTTTATAAATTAATCAAAAATAATTCTATACTACTATTAATATATTGAAGAAAAATACTCTTTTTGTTAATCATAAAAAATACTATAATTTGTATATTGAAGATTCTATTTTTGTTAATCAAAACTTAATTAATATGAGCAAGTTGTTTCAACAGAACTCACAAAGGAAAAATGCTCTAAATGCATATGCTCGTCTAGTATACCCAAGTCAGTGCTCAGTGGCCAATTGGGCCATGCCAATGCTCACAATTCCCCACACACAAAACATGTCCCCCCAATGAATGCAACTCAACCCCATGTGTCACAACAATATCATGATATGTAAAGTCAAGGTGGGTGACTGGCAATACCAGCTCTACTAACCCGTCTATGGCTTATCGTAACAACTGATAATTGACACTCATACATCCAGCCATTGACTGTCACGACCATGGTCAACAATCAGTAGTTTTGTACTCCACATGTTAAACATGTTGAGTTCTAACCTAGTCAAGAGGGGGGGTGAATTGACACCTTTTAAAAACTTTAATGCAAAACTTATGCACGTATATATATGAGAAAACAAATTTAATATAAACTAAAATTGTAGTTGAGAGTACGGGAGCACTTAAATACTAGATGGATAATATGATATCCGCCAGCTGTGCTAGTATGTGCTTAGATCCAATATACTCTTCAAATTACAACTTGGTGAAAAACATGTGATTTGAATGCACACAATAACAAGACTTTAAATAAACCAAATGGAATATTGAATGAGTACAAAGAATGATCAATTAAAGCAAATCAGAATATAATAGCCAACAAGAATGTAGGCCTTAGGATTTGGCCACACAAAAACAAAAACAAACAAGTATAATCAAGCAAGAATAAGTAAAGAGTGAAGAGAAGAAGGACACAGCGATTTATAGTGGTTCGGCCCTTATGGCTTACATCCACTACCTAAGGATTCCCTTTCTTAGGATTTTCAATCAAATCCACTATATGAAACTTTTCTTACAACCACCAAAGCCTTCACTTGGCTTCACCACCACCAAACTATTTCTGGAGTCTCACACTCACTAGTTTGGATTTTGTACGCTCTTTACAAGATAGTAGAGATTGAAAAATAGGGTTCTCTCAAAAATAATACAATGAAGTGTAGAGAACTCTCTTAGTTTTCTCTCAAGAAGATAGAGGAAAAGAAAGACTTAGAGAGAATGAAAATCTTGGCCAATGATGTAGAGAATAATAGGGCTTCCAAAAGTTGTTCCAAAGGCTTCAAGAGATCCTTTTATATAGTGTTAGAGTTGGCTTTCCTTGATCAATCTCAGCCCTCCATGTGTCAAGTCTTCAAGCCAATCTTAGCCCTTCGTTTTGAATTTTTGATTTACCTTCCATAATCAGCTAACTTGATTGATCTTCAAGACCTTTGACTTTTGTAGATCTTCAATTAGCCTTGAATGAGCAAATCAATTCCAATAATGCATGGCTGATTTCAAGGATTAAAAATATCATCCAAACCCTTCATAATTCTTGTAAAATCGAAATTAAATAATAAATGATCAATTCTGACTTCTAGTTGATCTTCAAACTCCTTTGATTGTGCAATTGGTCCCTTAGCTTCCATAACAAGCATAGCTAATTTGAAATTTGAATTTAAACCTCCAAATGGTGTAAAATCCTTCCAAATATTCGTAGATAATGAAGCAAATTTGTCCAATAATGAAGATATCAATTACAACTTCAAAAGCCGTTAATTGATCAAGTTTCCATACTAAAAAATGTTGACAACAAGAAGAGAATCAATTTGTGTAGCTGAATATATGCAAGATATCCTTAGAATATTCTCCCATAATGAAGATATCAATTAGCTATAATGAGGATATCAATTAGTCATAATAGTAGGATAATTGATTCCATGATTTGAGTAGAGGATCCTTTTAATGAGATAGAATCAGCAATAAAGGAAAGTAATATCAATCAAGGTTTAACTTTCAAACCTTAATTTCCTCCATTAATGTTGAATAATAGGGTTGAATCTTTAACTTCTCCATTTGAATGCAATTCACAAATTCTTCCATATTTAACTAAGTAAAGAAGCTTCTAAGAAGCTTTAAATTTACTCCATGATTCTCTTACCATATTTAGACCAACGAGAAGATGTAACCTTGATGAGTGTGCTCCACGTGGCTGTCATGTCATCAAAATGCCACATTAACAATGCCATGTCGCCAAGTTACATATATTGTAACGTCCCGTTCGAGCGATAGGAAGGTTCGGAACAACTTATCCTGATGGGCCTACGCGAACTTCCCAGGGGGGTCACCCATCCCTAGATTACCCCAGGTCAAGCACGCTTAACTTGGGAGTTCTTTGCCAACATTCAGCCCAAAAGGTATCCAGCTGGTGTTGTTTCCTTTCTTACACTATCCTCAATATATATTAACTTCTCTGGACTCTCGGGGTATTACATTCTCCCCCCCTTAAGCACATGACGTCCCCGTCATGCGACCTTACAACCAGTCCCAGATCTCTCCCCCCTTGTATGGCCGATGTGGGATTCGCCTAAGGTGCCTACACGCACCCCCCATAGGGGCCTACACACCCCCCTCGGGACTCAGCCTCCTCGCTGAGGTTTGCCCCACCACCGCGCTCAGAGGCTCGGGGGTCGGCTCTGATACCACCTGTAATGTCCCGTTCGAGCGATAGGAAGGTCCGGAACAACTTATCCTGATGGGCCTACGCGAACTTCCCAGGGGGGTCACCCATCCTTAGATTACCGCAGGTCAAGCACGCTTAACTTGGGAGTTCTTTGCCAACATTCAGCCCAAAAGGTATCCAGCTGGTGTTGTTTCATTTCTTACACTATCCTCAATATATATTAACTTCTCTGGACTCTCGGGGTATTACATATATGGCAACTCCATATAGTGGACTACTCCAATCTCCTCAAAAACTTCCATATATATCTTTTGAACTTCCCATATATGAACAAGGATTCAATATATCTTCTAGACTTTCCATTCTAAGAAGAACTTTCCATTCATAGCTCAAATACTCAAATTTCTAGAAAGCTCTCTAAAAACTTGTTTCCATATATAATGAAATCTCTATATAAGTATAAGAAGTTTCCATATATAACCTGTGTCATGAAATCACTAAAGAATAGCTTTGTAAGCCTTATGAAGGCTTCATGCTTTGTTAGAACATAAAATATAAATTCACATTCACACATGCCAATCATCAATCATCAAAATCTACACTCAACAAAACACACATAGATAACGTTAGACTTAGCATTTCATAAGCTTTCCCCATGACACTTCAGACCCTTGGCAATATAGACATCAATATACCATCTTTGTTCTCGTCTCTTCTCATGCATAGAAAACTGTCTTGATATACATGTTACTAAACATTTCACTTTTCTCATTAAGACTCTTAACATAACCAAAATAGATATGACCATAGCCAACTTTCTATAAACCTAGCCCCAACTGGTTTGGCATCATTCCCAAAGGAAGCAAAGCGATACAAAGCCTCGCGATGGACGCAATCAATAATGCTAAATAATCATTTACTTAACTTATTCTATCAACAATAGACCCATCAATATCACATAAGTTATAGGATGGTTGCCACGGGGATTTACAATATTTGTGCATGGAACCGAGTCACGGTAAGGGAAGAAATAAAATATGAAAAACAACAGTCTTGCGTAGGGATTAAAGAACGTAAGAAGAGGGTTAGGAGTTTGCCTTCTAACGACCGATTCTCATCTTTTTGGGGTTCCCGCTGCGAAGTAATACGTTTAATAGCAAATAGTAAGAATACAACCCAAAATAATCAAATCTAACCATGTAAAGTTTATAATTTAAACTTACAATGCTTCTTGTAATTTTATCTTCTCACTTGGCCTCTTTAAGCACGAAATAATCTCTTATTTTCTCCTAATTTTTCCCTTTTTTTCCTCTTCCCTGCCCTGCTCGAGCCTTCTCCTTCTTCCTCCCATTTATCCCTTTTGTTCCACGCACGAAATTGGCCCGAAATGGGCTCTTTAAGGGGAAAAATGAAAGGATGAGGAGCAGCCATGTGGTAGCTGCAAGGCCATGCACGCTGCCACTGCCTTAGGGTCGAAACTACCTAGTTTTGGCCTTTCCCTTTGGCTGAAATAATTAGGCTTTTCTTCTCTCGTGCGTGTCCCCCTTCACTTGAACCTGCAACCCTTGCCACTACACGTGCACGCACACGCGCAACCATCTGGGTTTGCTGCTTCCTCACTAAATATATGTCTTTGGTTAAATTTAAAGGGACCTTACGACCCTTTCCCAAAATTGCTCCATAGCCCCCCAAAGTTTCCAAAACCAACACTCACGCCCCCTCTTTAATAATAACGCTAATACCCCGAAGCTTCTGGGAATCCCAATTATAAGAAAATTAATAATTTCATAAGTACTCCCAAATAAAATAGTTAATTGTCTTAATTATTCATTTCCTTAAAACAACATAAATTAATATTTTTCCTTAAATCCTCAAATATTCAATAATGACTTCAAGCACCGAAATTAATAATTATTATTTATCTCCAAAATTCTGGAATGTTACATAAGTATTCATTCATCATACAAAACTAAGCAAGCTATTGCAGACTTCATACAAGAAAATAACATTGTAAGTGATTCAAGACATAATCATTTAAATATCCAAAAACACGACATTCAATCCATATATTCAATGTCTTTACAAGAGATCAAGCCATAAAATAATACAACTACTCAAAAAGTCAAACCATAGGTACCATATCCCAAACTTAGGATTATAACATGAGCTCATTACATATAGAGGTCTACAAGAAGCATAATCTTTTAATTTTTAAAGATAAAGCATATATTAGAATAATTTCTTACTCAAACAATACATAAGAGTAAATACCAATTAGCCCAATAAGCATATACATGTATGTCTATTATAGCCAAAATGCAAAACAAATTATGTTTAGCTTTTGACAATTTAGAGCATATATCACAAAATTTATATATATATATATATCTTCAAACGGATATGAGATTTTTCATATCACACACAATTATTAAGCATACTCAATCAATCATAATTTTGTGAATATCACACACAATGCTTTATCACATTTTTCACAAATGTCAAGATACAACCCTTCCTAATTCACTTCTAAAATATACAAATATGTCCATATCTAGGGGTTTTGTGAATATATTCACCACTTGATGATTTGTGTCTTCAAATTCCAAATTTATGTTTCCCTATTTTTTGAACATGATCCCTTTAGATATCTAAATATTCTTTTAACGGCCTTAAGATGAGATCCCTTAGGATTGGATTGAAAACTAGCATATAGGCAAACACTAAACATAATATCTGGCCTACTAGCTATAAAATATAACAATGATCCAATCATACTTCTATATAATTTGCTATTCATAACTTGACCTATCTCATCTTTGAACTATTCATGGGAGTTGCTAATGGTTTCCCTTCTTGAATATTGAATTTCTTAAGAAGATGTATTTTTGTTGAGATATATAAACTCCTTCATCTTTTTGCCTAATTTGTAATTCTAGAAAATATTTCAATTCTCCCATCATACTCATTTCAAATTCTCCTTGCATTAGATTTGCAAATTGATTAAATAAGGATTTATTGTAGGTCCAAATATAATGTCATCTACACAAATTTGAACTAATAAAGTATCCTTGTTATGAGACTTAATAAACAATGTTGTATTTGTTTGTCCTTTTTTAAATCCTTCATCTAGGAGAAATTTGCTAAGTCTTTCGGGGCTTGTTTTAGACCATATAGTGCCTTGGTGAATTTGAACACATGATTCTCATATTGAGGAATCTCAAAATTGTGAGGTTGTACCACATATACTTTCTTGTTTATATAACCATTCAAAAAAGCACTTTTAACATTCATTTGAATTAGCTTAAAATTATGTGGCATGCAAATGCCAACAATATTCTTATGGCTTCCAATCTTGCTAAGGGAGTATAGGTTTTATCACAGTCTATTCATTTTTCTTGACTATACCCTTGAGCCACTAACCTAGCTTTGTTTCTTACAACAATTCCATTTTCATTCATGAATACTCATTTTGTTCTATGGTTGAATGATCTTTAGGTATTGGAACCAATTGCCACACTTTATTGATTTAACTCTTCTTGAATGGCAATGATCCAATTATCATCATTTAAGGTTTTTAATTTTTTTTATTTGAGATAAAAAAGTAGCAAATTTACACTCATTTCTAAGAGATGATCTTGCTTTAAATATCATATGATCTCATTATCCTCTATAGAGTTTTGATGATTCTCCTTCATGAGCTACATTTTCTTTATTAAGCATTCAAGCATATTATCATTTGATAAATTTGATTCCTTTTGATCTAATGAGAGGTTTTCAAATTTTTGTCCTAATTCATTTGTTACAATCTTCCTTAGGTTTTGAAACTTTCAATGGTCACATCATCAACTATAACTTGATTTGATTCTTCTACTACAAGAGTTATTTAATTAAATACTCTATATGCTTTACTTTTAGTAGAATATCCTAAGAAAATTTCTTCATCACTCTTACCATCAAATTTTCCTATAGTATCTTTACCATTGTTAAGGATAAAACATGAATTACTAAAAATATGAAAATATGGAATATTTGGTTTCCAACCTTTGTATAACTCACATGGGGTTTTCTTTAGGATAGGCTTTATGGAATCCCTATTCAACATGTAGCATGAGGTGTTAATGGCTTAGACCAAAAAAAATTTATCACATAGCATAATTCTAACCATTTCTTGTAAAGATCTATTTTTCTTTTCAACTATCCCATTTTGTGATCTAGCACTAGAAAATTATGATCAATATCATTTTCCTCACAATTGTGCTTGAATTGTTCATTTCAAAATCTCCCCCATGATCACTTCTAATTTTTGAAATATATATACCTTTATTAAAAGATTTCAAATTTGTCTAAATGTTTGACTTTTAGAAGCAAGAAACATTACCCAAATTGTAAGGTCCCCGATTTAATTACTATTTTTTTTTTATTTTTTGGGACCCAACGTCGGCACGGTGACCAAAAACTCATGGCAACATCTTCCTTGGAAACCCCGACCGAGGAATTCAAGGAGAACGTCAGAATGATTGGTACCTGCTAGAGTCTTAAAGACAATACCACATCTAGCATACTCATTTCTGATAACAAAGCTTTGCTAATGCCTCACAAATCACTTAACACTCTTAATCATACATCAGGGCCAATTATATTGAATAACACAACAACTGACATATTACTCTAATATAACATGATTGCTGGAAGGTGCCACCACCAAGACCTTATAGTTGGGACGCTCTATACACGGCTAAACCCCCACCTCGAGCCTCGCCTAGCTTGCCATCATTAGGTGCCCTGACTTTACCTAGAATGACGCAAGCAAACATGAGTTGCAAGGCCCAACAAGCATAAAAATAGAGGGAACAAGTTAAAGATGGAGCTTTCCTTACACCACATGCATTTCATGCCCTTACAACAACATGTCATGCCATGAACAATCCGTACATTAGCCCAAATGCATAAACATAAAATAAACTGCACATATACGATCCCTGGGGCCCACATAAGATGCACACATAGCGCCCAAGTCCCACATACAAACCTGTTAGCAGCCAAGCATAGGCTACCGAATCAGTACTTTTAACATCACCATGAGTCCGACATATAACCCACTCGAGCTTGAAACATGCTCCTTATCACATCGTTAAACATCTCTTGCCATCATACACAATACATCGTCATAACATATAGCTGTCGTGGGTCTCATCCCCATGATCTTATGCACCTCTCTCATCCCTCATAGCCACTCTTGCTCACCATGTAATACAATGCAACGTATAAGAAATGCAATGGCTTCTGCAACCAAAACATGATGACAAGACCCCCATAAACCTAGCATCAGGCCATGTTACGCCCACATAGGAACTCACATAGGCAAAATGCTCTAAATGCATATGCTCGCCTATTACACCCAAGTCGGCACTTAGTGGCCAACTGGATTATGCCAATGGTCAAACTTCCCTAACACACACAAGTCATGTCCACCAGTGAATGCAACCCAATCTCATGTACCACACATCATGACATGCAAAATATCAAGGCGGGTGGTTGGCAATACCAGCTTTCTTGGCTTGTCATAATGGCTGATAGTTGGTGCTTATACATCCAATGATCGACTATCACGACCTAGTAGTCGATAACCAGTAGCTTTGTACCCCATACCCTTAACACCTATAAACCAATCCTTAGCCCTTCAATTACGACAACCCACACCCTTAGACCCACATAACCATCCCTTTACAAGGAGATAAAAATCCTTGTGTAAACTAAACCTAACAATGAAGCATCATTCCTTAAGAGCTTGCGGGAAATTCAAAACCCTCATTAAGGTTACAAACACAACACAACTAGATTTAATGCTACATGCCAAATAAGTAAATCAGACCGAGTGATTCAAACCAAAGAGAATAATGCAAGAAGACTCACAACGAGGACTTACAAGGTGGCTGATAGGGAAAATAATTTAGAATAGGGTTAGGAGCTTGCCTCTTAATAGCAGCTTTCAATGTTTTTTGCTCGCACACCATAAATATAATACACACTACATAAACACATAATTTTTACCCACAATAATCATGTTATGGCTCAACAAATAAATCTAACTTTACCGGAACTCAAATAAATATTTTTCCCAACTCACCTAGTTGCTTTAAACTTCACTTGCTAACTTTTTCCTCCATTTTTTCCCTTTTTTTTCTCCCTATTCTCGCTACTGGTTGCGCCTTCTTCTTAATTTCTCTAAAATCCCCCCCCCCCCATTTGTTGCTCAAAATGATGCCCAAAGCTTATTGGAATGGAAGGTTTAAATAGAAAAAAAATGAGTGGTTGTGCACGTGTCGCGTGGTAGTAGCAACTACACTGCCTCCCAGAAACGACATCGTTTCGGGGAGGGCTTGCTAATTAAAAATTAAATTTTCCCTCCAACGCATGCACACCCACGGCTACTCAAACCCGCGACCTACAGCCTGCCCCTTCGCGCGCTTACCGCCTACACTACCAGCTTCCTCAACCTATAAATGCACGAAATTAATTTTAAGAAGAAGACCCTCGACCCTCTTTTCGGAATTGTAGCAACGCCCCAAAACTTTCGAAAATCAACACTCGCACCCCACACAACAGTTATTCCTTATTTCATTTAAACCCCAAACATTCAAAAATTAATTAATTAATTAATTTTATTATTATTATTATTAAACAAAATTGTACTACCCATCAGGGGGTTTAATATTTATTTAGCAGTGATTAATTTATTTAATTAATTTTCAGTTTAAGATTTTGCCAGTTAATTATTTAATGTGACAATTGAGATTTTATTTGAGAAAATAGTATTTAAATAGCACTTGATTCTTATTAATTTGTGAGAATTGAATATAAGGGCATGACAGTCTTTTAAAGATTTGTTAATTAGAATTAGATTATTTAATTAAGAGTTATTATGTTGGAAGAATCCCTACGAGAAGAGGGATTAAATTATAGTCTCCTAATTACAAAAGGAGTATGAGTTATGGGATTTAGGGTTGTATTTTCTACTTATATATATATATAAGCCTTTAGAGTCTAGCATGAAGTCACACCGTGAAGAACAAAAGAAAAGAAATTGAAGAAGCCTAGAGTTCATTCAAGTTTCATCCGTTTTGGTTTTCATCGGTCAATTGATCAAATCAAAGGCAAGTTCTTCTCTTTGTAAACTTTTCTTATGGGAGCATGTGTAGCAATCAAACTCAATTTTTGTAGGATTTACATTGAGTTCCAGATCAGTTTTTCAGCCAAATAAAGAGTTATATATATATATATACATGAATGATAGTAAGTGGAATCAAGTTGTGTGATAGTTTTACCATTGATTCTTCAAGTTGTCCTTGTAAAGCTTTCTTTTAGGATCCGATTAAGCCCTTGATATCAGTTTTCTTGGTAATCCATTGTTGATTTTTAGATTCATTTGGTTACAGTCAATTGTATAATTATACATACATATATATTAGCGTAACAGTGTGCGTGATCAGATTCATTCGTTGGATTTTTATCTATGATTTTTCAAGCTTTAATCCGTTGTTCATTCATATGATTGATTCTTACCAATTGGGACTTGGTTTCCCAAGATTTCATTCAGAATGGTGTTCGGCAACAAGGTAAAACACGCTTAGCCCATTACCCCACCTACGGCCCGGCAACGAGGTAAAATACGCTTAGCCCATTGCCCCGCCTACGGCCCGACAATGAGTTAAAATACGCTTAGCCCGTTGCCCCGCCTACGACCCGACAACGACGTAAAATGCGCTTAGCTCGTTATCCCGCCTACAGTCCGACAATGAACGCTTAGCCCATTGCCCCCCTACGGCCCGACAACGAGGTAAAATGTGCTTAGCCCATTGTCCCGCCTACGGCCCGACAACGAAGTAAAATACGCTTAGCCCGTTGCCCTGCGTACGGCCCGGCAATGAGGTAAAATACGCTTAGCCCGTTACCCCACCTACGGCCCGACAAAGAGGTAAAATGCGCTTAGACCGTTATCCTACCTATGACCCAGCAACGAGGTAAAATACGCTTAGCCTGTTGCCCCGCCTATGGCCCGGCAACGAGGTAAACTATGCTTAGCCCATTGCCCCGCTTATAGCCCAGCAACGAGGTAAAATACGCTCACACCTGTTGCCCCACTCATGGCCCGGCAACAAGGTAAAATATGATCAAACCTGTTGCCTCGCTTATGGCCCAGCAACGAGGTAAAAATAGGTTCAAACTTGTTGCCTTGCTCATGGCCCAGCCACGAAGTAAAGGCCCGCCCAGCAACAAAAGAAAAGTCCTGACCTTATATCGTTGAAGAAAGCATTAAAGAGAATAAGTCAAACATTAAGGAGCGGAGCATATTGAGTAAACCAAAGAAGAAAATACCCAGTGATAAAACGATAATTCTCATTACAGCAAGAACAACCAAAAGTAAAAAAAAAAAAAAAAAACGATGAGAAGCAAACAACAATGAAGATCTACTCGCGGGAGCAAGACTTGAAAGAAGAGCGCTTGGTAGACTTGAATGATGCAACAGGAATCTCAGGGGACACTGTTGGAAGTTCCCCTTCCTCAGCCTCGTCCGTATGTGGCACATCTTCAACAGCTGCGCCAGGATCCTCTTCAATCACTTCGGGGTCGTCCATCACACCTTCTCCCCCACGGTTGAAAGGAAACGTATTCCATGGGCCTGTCAGATTTTTCAAGTTATCCAATAAAATAAGAATCCAAGTAAGAAGGACTCAAAGGGTCATCCGGCTCATATTGACGCCAAGCCACTTGAGTAGATTCCTCAACTTCGGGAGTAAGAAGAAGTTCTGCCAGGCATAGAGAGTGTTCTTGCAAAAGTGTTTCATGCTTCATCATCAACCCAACGTTCTTGTGCTCTTCAACTTCTAGCTTAGAACGCAAATCCTGGATTTCTCCTTGAAGGCCCAAGGTACCAACAGCAACTTTGGATAGCCAAGCATGCATACGCTCAATCTTTGCCTCTACATTTCTCTTCCCAACCTCCGCTCGACGAGCATGACACTTTAGCTCTTGGCATTCTTCGTTCCAAGTAGATTGGCGGTTCCTCCAGTCTGACATCTATGTGTCTACTTGCTCACGATATGCCCTGTCCCTGGCATTGGAAGCAATGATTCACTGAATCCCTTGCACCAAGAACTGCTCCGCTTCATCCCTAGCCTGGGCATGATTACTACCAATAAAATGTCGTTCATCTCGAGAGAGAATGGTGAAATAAATGAGACGGGCACCAATCCCAGGTTCAGAAACGGAGTCTGTCTCTAGTACCCTGGGGGAAACTTGAAAGTCCCGACCACTAAGCTTCGTGCCATCCCCGAGAATCATAGTATGTTTCATCTCGTCAGGAATGGGAAGTATAGGACGTGGTTTTATTGATTTCTCTCCTTCAAGACGATGACGATCCTTCCTACTGGGAATCACAAGGTGGGGATATTCTTCTTCCACCCGGCCCATGTCACCAGCAAATCGAGAAGATGAACTTCGCCCCCTCGAGAACTGGGAGCAAGAGATGGAATGTCAACAGTCTCTTCATGGGAGAGAGGGGATGATGATGGGCTTTCCATAGGAGAAGGAACTTCAACACTCAAATGGTCACCTCTTGGACGACGACGTCTTTCCATCCCAGTAGGAGAAACTCTGGCAGGTTTGCATGACCGAGGACGACGAGAGCTTGTAGATCCCACGGCACCACGAGCAGAAACCTCGGTCATTGCTGCAACGCGTGCCTCCTCTTCACGATGACGTCTACGCAATTCCATCAGCCTACCTAATCTAGCCATTTCTACAAACATCAATATAAAGCATTTAATGTGGAAAAATAATGCAGTAATGGAACAAGGAAGGCGATAACAAAAGATAATCTACCCCCAGGAGTGATTTCCTCCTGAGGATCAAAAGAAGGATGTGAAGACTGCCCAAGCATTTCCATCTCCTCCCCTCGACTCCTTCCATTTCTCAGTTGGATAGCGTAGAAGATTGAGGAGGAGCAATTGGCGTAACAACCCCCCAACCCACAACTTTGAAATTTTCTAAATTCAAGAGGCTCAACAAATCAACAAGACCCTGCGCCGTTAATATCCCCACAAGACGAGGATATACACCCCGAATGTCTTTGCAGGGAGGAAATCCCTTGGCTGGCATCATGATGATTCCAATGCATGGGAGCATCCCACTGGGTGGAGGCTCTATCACCAACCATCGCTCTTCAAATCGGTTGATCTTGTTAGGAAGGGCACTAAACAGTTTGACGCCCGATACCTTTTGGAGTGTATAAAGATAGCGGTCTTTGCTAGCCTTTCATAATCGATAGAAGCAACTGAAGAGTATCAAGGAATGGGCTACATCCCGCTGATGACAAAGCATGGAAAAACCAACCAACTAGGCCCAACCATTAGGGTGAAGCTGAGCTGGAACAATCTTGTAATGACACAACCACGCTATGGCAAAAGGCGGAAGAGGAAAGTGGAGCCCCATCTCAAACGAAGCAAAATGAATACCAATAGAACCTTCATCCACTTGGGAGGGGTCTAGTTCATCAAGACAAGGATACCTCACCATATATCCCGAAGGGGTGGCATCGTAAACCTTTTCGAAATCCCCGTACCGGAGCCGAGAGCTTGAAGTGACAGGGATGTGCACGGGGCTAGGGGGTGATGCTGGTCTTCTCCTCGACATATTGAAAAGGCTTGAGAGCGTTACCTTGTTATGTTGAAGAGGTGGAAAAAATGGAGGATCACAGTAAACAAGTACTTGTAGGCAAAGTAAGAGCATCAGTACAAGACAAAGAAGAGCGAAGCAGTGTAAAGAGGCAAATAACGGCCGGGAGCAAACGAAGGCGTCGCAAGATCATGACCACTCGGTCATGACCGAGTGGGTCTTGGCCGCAAAATAGGGCCACTCGATCATAACCAAGTGGCCCTCCAGTCGCACATCATGGCCACTCAGTCATGACCGACTGACCCAATAACCTCGCGTCGAGAGATGGAAATGAAACGAGGCCTCAAAATGCGCCGAAACCTGAGAGAATTTGAATTCTGAAGACACCCATAGCCAATTCTTATGTGGATCAAATGAAGAATTGGAGCCCTATTTATAAGGGCTCAAAAGATGAAAAAGCATCGAAGCTGTCAGACGAATGCAGAAAATAAAGGGCAAACATGCACAAATGATCTTCCGAAGATAAGTAAAATACGGCAAGAAGCGAGCTAAAATTTCCCAGTACTTTATGCTCTTCTACCTAACTTCTCGGCTAAAAAAGCAGGGAGCAATTGATGTACCCGATAAAGTGAAGTCGATACCTGATCAAAGGTAGGCCCTAATATGGCTGAAGAAAAAGAAGGAAAAAAGGTCATGAGGAAGAAGAAGACCCACTCGGCATAATAGAGTGGGGGTCCACTCGGTTATGCCGAGTGGCTGCCCCCAGCATGGCATAACCGAGTGGGGGTCCACTCGGTTATGCCGAGTTGGCACCTGCCCGGCTATGCTGAGTGCGGTGCCCCATCTCAGCCTAACTGAGTGGGGGGTCACTCGGTTATGCCGAGTGACCCCAGCTCGGTAATTTCATGGCCCACTCATTTGCAACCGAGTGGACCCCCTCTCGTCATCAGACGCCCAACCAAATGGGCTTTGAAATCCTTGAAATGGGCCACAAGATCTCTGGAGTGCGCCGCGAGATCCTCGCCGAGATTATCACGAGGCCTCCCTCACCCTCCGCTATAAATACAAGGTCCCGACTCCTTCACAAGGTATGCACTCTTGAGTTATTGAAGTATAATTTCGCATTTTCTCTCTAAATCTGACTTAAACATCGGAGGGTTTGCGCAGGGACCCCCACCCGCGTCCTAATAGTGCTCTCGTTTTGTAGGCCACTCGGTTATCTCAGGCCACTCGATTATCCAAGGTCACTCGGTTACCCAAGGTGACTCGGTTACCACAAGCCACTCGGTTATCCAAGGTCACTCGGTTATCCAAGATCACTCGATTACCTTAGGTCACTCGGTTATCTTGAGCCACCTGATCATCAGCCCACCAGATCCACCAGATCACCAAATCTACCAGATCCACCAAGTCATCAGCCCACCCGATCATCAGCCTTATTAGACCATCAGCTCTGTTGGATTGCCGGATCTGCTTGTCTGCCAAATCCAGTTGCTCATTAAGATTCTCATCCTTGAAGGCACAACTCCCAAGACTTTCACATCTGCCCACAAGTAAAAAATAAATTGTTATATTTTGACAACAACATAGATAAAATGACTAATAAGGATATCTTAGAGAAGGTTCTTAGACGACAATCTATCTGCTTGTTTGGTTGGGGGTGATCTCCTAGTACTTCCAGGGCAATATGCACTAGTGAGCAGTCCAGTCATCTAGCCTACAATCAATTGGTTGAAGATTTAAACCAAGTCTCTTTTTCAAGAGGTTCAGGGAGACATAAACATGTTGCGACAAGTGTTGATTGAGAAGAATATTATGCCTCCTCTGTCTACTCCACATGTACCATCAGATCATAGTGCAAAACGATCCCGCCTTAACCCATCTAGCTCCAGCCCTTCCCTTCATTCTACTGAATAGGAGTTTGGCGACGAGATTTAATAATTTGTTTTATGCTTTTTTTTAATATATGTTTGAACTTTTTAGGTGACTTTATGACTTTTTAGGTGCGTATATGTTTGAACTATATTGTAATAGATGTTACAACAGTTGAAATTTTAAATATAAAATTTTAGTTTTGTCCACACATAATATGTTTTTTAGCCACATATATGGAAATTAACCTCATACAAAAATTATTTTTTATATTAGCCCACACATTATATTTGTTACCCACATTATATTTTTTTTTACCCACACATATTCAATTTTTTTATATTATTACCCACACATAATATTTTTTTTATCCACACAATGTTTTTACCCACACATAATCTTAACTTTACCTACACATAAAAACATATACGTGTCATGCCACATCATCATTCAATTAAAGCCATGTCATCAGTCATGTCACTATTACAACTTCTAGACATAAAAATATCAACACATATAGACATATTTACCTACACATATATGTGTGGGTAATATATTAAGATTTACCCACACATAAATATGTGTCGGTAAAAATTATTTTCTAACCCCCCTTTACCCACACATATTGACATTTGCATTGTGTGTGAGGAAAAATTATAGTTGACACATAAGGTAATTTTTACCCATATTTACGTGTGTGGGTAAATCCCTCAAATTCTTGTAGTCGTAGAGATCTTATTCTTAAGTTGTTAAAAATATATGACAAAGATCTTTAGTTCAGGATTTCTTAAATGTATTCTTGATTCTCAAATTTATCAGAAGGGAAATATAATTTATCGATCACGGACCCGCACATGGGCTACTACCATTGATTAACATAAGATGTTAATGATAATGGATGGTAAGTCACATACAATATTGGATGAGATGCAAATAGTAGACATGTGGGTAGGTGTTAGTTAAACATTTACTGAATACGACGCTTGAAACATATCACATGACTGAGAAGATTAATAATCTATTTTTGGTTCTCCATTGTGTATCTAGTCCTTTGATAGAAAGTAATAGAGTTGTCTTGTACACTGGTGTCGGGGATTTTCCATTGAGCGGAACTATCTGGAGTGAGAGGTGGGGATGCTCTTTGTGCAGTCTCTATGTAGTGGTGTATAGAGGTAGATGCTCACTAATGGGATCCATTATCCTCCAAAATAGGGGTGAACATCCTATGTGGTCTCAGTTTGTTGTGGTTAGAAAACCCCTGGCCAAGGTACATACGATCAAAAAAGAGTTTCCAATATTAGAAGTGGTTCCAATGTGTTATCTTGATCACACAATATTATATCTAACATAGTTATCGAGTCTTGTGAGTTTAATCAGTCCATGGCTCTCACTCAGTTAGGATGTTAGTTAATGGAAGGATTATAGTACACAATAATCGAAGGCCTTAATAGGTTCATTCAAAGTATAAACTTTATTGCAATTAGAATGGTCTTAAGTTCTGGCTAGAGAATACTCAAGATCTTTCTGGATGCTTTGGGGAGATAAAAATATCCTCTTAGTAGATCAAAGCATTCGATTGGTATTAAGGAGTTGACGTGCTCTGATTGCTACATAGCTATAAACCTAGAAAGTCACATGCATACTGAGCAATGCATCAGATTAGTGAACTTTTACTGTTAATGTGTTCTTTATCATTAAGTGTTAATGATCTCGGATGTTGTTAAGAGTTAACAAAAAGGATTTATATGTTTAGGAGACCGTTAAGAGTTAATAGGGCATGCCGTTAAGAGATAACGAGGGCCTAGATTCTATTAAGAGTTAGTGGAAGTGCTATTAAGAGTTAACAGTAGGGCCTAAATGCAATAAGCTGGAAGTAACAGTTTCAGGCATAAACGATCGACAATTGCTTGTGAATGGTCAAAGTTTTTGTTAAACAATTGATAGTTTTGAGAGCGAGATTAATCCCACATGTTTTTGCTTTCTGTTGCTTATCTCCATTAGAGCATTAAATGCTCTGATGGCTTTAATTATTTCTCTTGTAGGAATTAAATGTGAAAAATAAATAAGAGAGATAGAGAGAAAGAATGAAAACTGAAAAAAAAAAATAGAAGTGTGTAGAAGAAGTTGAGAGAAGCAATCGGTCGAGAACTTTATGAAAGCGAGAAGCCAGTCCCCTACCTTCCTTTTCCTTTCTTTTTCCTTCTACTCTCAAGCTCCAACCTTTTTCTTCTTCTTGCTCTGAGAAGTTGATCAGATGGCTTTCTCTTGCTCCCCTTCATTTTCTTTTGTTGATCCTCATTTGTGAGACTGATGCAAATTCCACAAAGGAAGGTGAGACTAAGGTTTCAAGTTTTGCTAAGTTTATATGTAGTATTTCGAAACCTATTTGAAAACTATGCATATGTTTCAAAACCTATATAGTATGCTTCGAAACCTTTGTCATCTCTAATAGTAGTGTATTTAAAATCTTTGTTTAGCATGTTGTGAAACATGTTTCTGAAGTATGTTTTGAAAACTTCATATCATGTTTCGAAACATCTGACTCTATCAGAAGAATATTTGAAAATCTGTCATGCTTTTGCACTTTATTTCAAAAGCTATTTGATAAGATAATTTTTGAAATAATCTTCATACCCTGATGTTTTAATTTTAGATATGTCATCAGTGGAGAATAAAACCAAATAATTTTTTTTTTTTAAAAAGATGTCCTCCACTCATTCTGTCTCTTGGTGCATATCCAGTTGTAAAGGTTGTATGTTTCGAAATAGGGGATGTATGTTTCGAAACATCTGTGTAAAAATGTGTTATTTCGAAACCTAAAATATGTAAAAAGCTATCTCTTTGATATATATATATATATATATTAGTTTTTGAAGACAAGAAGCTACCTCTTACAAGCATACACAAGTTTACACATTTACAACAGATTTTTGCCACAAGCACAAGCAAACGAAGTCCTTTTAACAAGCTCTCAAAGAAGATCCTTTCAATCATTCCTTGGTGTGCATTGTGGTGTGAAAAGGAGAAGCAAACTAAATCCAAAGCTCTCATCCTTTCAAGCTCTCCTCACTCCATACCAATAGGTTTGTAATAACTATTTGGTAAGATATTTATTTAACATTCAAATTGTTAGGTTGTAAAAGATAAGTGTTATTTATCTTGTTGTAAGGTTTGAGTTGAGCCCGTAAAAACTCATTGTGTAAGGTTTCAGGATAAACCATGGTAAAACCCTTGGTGTCGTTGATCGCTACTGAAAGTGATTGTGGTTTGCAAATCCTTCAAGTGGGTAAGCTTGAAGGTAATGGAGTAGGCGAGTGTCAAACCACTATAAATCTCGTGTGTACTTGATTTCTCATTCTTACTTGTTGTTATCCTTGTTCATGCTTTCAAAAGAATCGTTTTTGAAAAAGTAAAGAAGTTTCAATCTTTTGTAATCAGAGAGTAAGGTTTCGAAACATACTATAGTAGGTTTTGAAACATACCTGACAGTAAGCTTGGTTTCGAAACATACTCATCTATATTTCAAAACATACTTAACAGAAAGGTTTGTTTTGATACATACTCCCTCAAGTTTCGAAACACAGTGTCCTGCAAGCGAGAGTTTTTAAGTTATTGAAAATTTACCTAAATCCCAATTCAACCCCCTCTTGGGATATATTTTCCATTAAATAGAACTAACAATTCATATCAGAGAGCAAGGTTTCTAAGTGTTTTGTAGGTTTAACCACCGAAGAGGAAAGATCCAAATGGCATTCAACACCGACTTCAAGTTGGAAGGACAAAACACCTCAAGGTCTCCCTATTTCGACGGTTCAAACTACACCTACTGGAAAACAAGAATGAGGTATTTCTTGTTGCAAAATAATGAACTATATACATGTATATCTAGTACGATTACACTTCTGAAACCTCCTACAAAAACTTGGAATGAACAACAAAAACAAACTAATGAGATAAATGGTAGAGCTATCAATATATTACATTGTGCATTAAGTCTAGCTGAGTTTAATAGAATAATTTCATGTACTACGGCCAAAGAAATTTGGGATCACTTAGAAGTAACACACGAAGGAACTAAGAAAGTGAAAAGCACTAAAATTGCAATCCTTACTAGTGAGTATCAAAATTTCATAATGAATGCTAGTGAATCCATTAAGGAGATGTTCACAAGGTTTAATGACATTCTAAAGAACTTGCAAGCTTTAGGAAAAACAATAACAATCGAAGAAAATATTCATAAGATCTTAGGAAGCTTACCATCTAGTTGGGAACCTAAAGTCACGGCCATAGAAGAAGCTAGAGACACATCTACACTTACAATGGATGATTTATTTGGCTCACTATTGACTCATGAGATTAAGTTAAATAGAAAAGAATCAAATTAGCTCAAAATGAAATCCTTAGCTTTTAAGGCCAAAGAAGAAGATGGAAGTGAAATAAGTGATGAAGATAAAGAACTTACTATACTCACAAAACGTTTTAACAAGTATATGAGAAAAGGAAAATTTCCTAAGAGAAAACCATATGAAAAGAAGAAATTTTCTAAGGATACTCCTTATGAATTAAAATGTTTTGAGTGTAAGAAACCAGGACATATCAAGGAAGATTGTTCTCAATACAAAAAGCTGAAAAAGAACAAGAAGAAGAAGTCATTAGCCACATTGAATGAAGAAGATTCCTTCTCCTTTGATTCAAGTCAACAAGAAGAGGCTGTAAATTTTTGTCTTATGGAATAAGAAGAAAATGAGGTAACTTCATGTTCATCTAGTAGCAATTCTCTTTCATTTAATTCCTTACAAGATGAATACAACTTAGTTTTAGAAACATATAATAAAGTGTTGGCTAAAAACAAAGTTCTAAAAAATGTCTCAATAATCAAAGAAAAAGAATACAATGATCTTAAGATTGCTTATGATGAAGTAGAACAAATTATTGAATAAAAGAATAATGAAAATGCAAACTTAAAGATTAAACTTTCAGAATTAGAAAAGAAAAACAATGACTTATTAGATTCATTTGAAAAATTACTAGAAGGAAAGAAAAGGCTGGAAATAATTTTGGGAAATCAAAAACCATTTGGTGATAAAAGAGGTCTTGGATATATAGACGATGTACCATCTACCTCAACAACTAAGTTTGCTAAAGAAACAGCTTTGAACAAACCCCATTCATTTAGAAAACAAGTTGTTCAACATAATCAAGGTTTCTATAGAAAAACAAGTTTAACTTGTCATTATTGTAATAAGAAAGGACACCATATCAAGCAATGTTTTTATAGAAAAAATGCTCATAGATTAAATTTGAATTGGATTCCAAAAGTTAACAATGATGTGTTTACTAACAATGATGGACCCAAAAGGACTTGGGTACCAAAAGTACCAATATGATGTGTTTCTTGTAAGTAAGCTTGGCATCCAAAGAAGGAAAGAAGAAGTGGTATCTTGATAGTGGATGCACCAAGCAACGGGAGACAAGGATCAATTCGGTTCTCTCACCTACAAAGAAAGAGGTAATGTTGTCTATGGAGAAAAATCTACAGGTAAAATCCTTGGCTATGGTACAGTTGGTTTGTGTAGAACAAAAGTTGAAAATGTATGCCTAGTTGAAGATTTAAAACACAACTTGCTAAGTATAAGCCAATTATGTGATAAAGGACATAGAGTCACTTTTAAATCAAGCAAATGCAAAGTCTACGATTTGAAATCAAATGAACTTATTTTTTTTTAGAAATAGACATGGTAATTGTAATACCCGGTATTACATGGTATTGAAAATAAATAAGTTTTGATTATTTTATCAGGACCTCGGGTGGTCCAGGAAGGCCAAAAGTAAATTTCGAGCAATTAATTAATAAATTTGCCGAATTGGCGGCTGGGAGTGCCTCGGGACTTGGATGTCCAGGAAAAAGGGCAAGAGATTGATGAGCATCTCGGAATGAAGATAATGGTGCTGAAAGCAGTCTGATCGGGAATAATTTTCGAATAAATTCTGTATAAGCCCGAGCGGGTGCCATTACCGAATAATCGGAGGGGACCTCCTGGAAGCTGAGGGGACCCTAGGGGTGGTTCAGTTTTCTGAGTAGGGTAACCCTTAAGTGTTTTCGGATCGAATAAAGGTCCCGTGCAGGTGCAGGGACGAAGTCGGTATTCCCGAGTAGCGGTCGATTATTAATTTTGATAAATCAAGTTTTGGTGTAGCTTGGTGGTATAATTTAAAGTCTTGGGAGGGTCCAAGAGCAATTATAGAAAATCCCTAAGTGTGTTATTATATTCCCTAAGTGGAATTATGGTAAATTGGAGGGATTAGTGTGTAATTTATAGGTGTATATATATGTATATATATATAGGCACGCTCTGGAGCCAGGTTGTTGTAAAATTTGAAATTAAATTTCAAATGTAAGAGAGCAGGGCCGAGAGAGAGCTCGTGGGAGGTTGAGGCTTCGTGCAAGAGAGAGATTGAGAGAAGGAGAGAGATTGAGTGAGAGCTTGAAGCCCAACCAGCCATGGCAGCCGCTGCCATGGCCGACGAAGAAGAGAAGCAGCCAAGGCGATTCTGCATCGTGCAAGGGTGGCCGATCAATGGCTAGCGTGTTAGTGTAGGTGCTCTAGACCCAATCAGATTGGGCATGTTGTACACTGACAATTGTAATCATGTTATTATTTGAATAAGGAGTTATTCAAATTCATAAGAAGTCATTCTATTAGTTTCTTGTTATTATTGTAATAACCGAATGAAACTAGATAGAAGTCCATATGATGTATACTGTGAATAATCTATAAAGATGTGAGATGATGCATCACAGTTTATAGACATCATTAAACGTCCCAAGTCGTAGCAATGTCAAGAATGGACATTGACAATTGCGGTAAGACTTGTATGTGCTATGTTTTTGCTATGTGATAGCAATGGGGATCTCACACCCATAGGCATGGGGATGCCTAGACAAGTACATAGGTGACCAATGTTGGAGAACGTGTCACTGGACATGACTCGCCATGAGAATCCATTTTGGTTATATGTTGATGAAATTCTCATACGAGATGGGTGTAACTAATCCTTGGACCTGAGGTTGTCACGGTCATCTCATAAGAAGATTGGTATGCTTTGACATCGTTTCGATGGGCCTAGACAAAGGCTGCACGTGGGCGATCGTTGGGTATATCATGAGGCTTATGGAGATGGGTGCATAGCCAAGATGGGACTCGTCTATCCCTTGATAGAGGATGATGTATCTAAGGCGCCTTCGGTGGATATTCACTTTAAATCCATGGCCATGGTGAAAGAGATCAATAAGGAGTTATTGATTCACTTTCTATTAAGTGAAGATATCCGAAAGACCGAAGAAAACTCATGTGATCATTATCAAGCAACACATCGCCATACTTGAGATCACATAAGATGCATTGACGAGAGGATCGTATTACACGGTAACCATGCTCGTGAAAGGTTATTTGCGGATTATGAATCCTTCTGAATAATTGGGTAGGCATGACGCCTTGCTAGAGGCCAATCTTGTCTTATGTGTTCGTACCGACACATTGCCAACATATTCGGAAGCCTAATGAGTCATACGCAATAGGCACGGTCCCTGGCTTAAACCAGGAGAGTGGACGTATGGTTAAGTGGGACACTTCGGCAAGAAGTTGTGCCGTCGTAGGTTCTCACGGAAAAAGAACAAACAGACGTAATGACGTCGATATGACGAGGGGTCGTCATAAAGGAAAAGGTTTCCTAAAATAGCAATTGATTAAATTAGAAAGTAGTTTCTAACTTAATGATTAAATTAGAAAAGAAGTTTCTAATTTAATAATTTGGGCTTAATTTAATACTTGGGCTAAATAAAGTATTTGGGCCAAATATTAAATTAAATTAAATATTTGGGCTAAATTAGATTTGGGTCAAATATTAAATAATAAATATTATATTTGGGTTAAATTAGATTTGGGCCAAATATTAAATATTAAATATTTAGGCTTAAATTAGATTTGGGCCAAATATTTTATAAATGGATTTGGGCCACTTTAATCTCTAGTTGGACTAGGATTAATGGGCTAGCCCAATCCATGTCCATTAGGGTTTGGAAAACCCTAGGAGGTTGCCTCCCTATATATAGCCCTTTATGGGATGCCCAAATTAAGCCACTTTTATTTTGTTGGTTTTCAAGAGTTGAAAATCGGTTCTTTTACCGTCCATACACAAGCCGCGCAAAGGAGAAGGAGCTAGCACTCCTATTCCGCTCTCCTTGCCAACGGACGCGTGCCGCGTATCACGAGTTAGAGGCCGGACGCTTGGACGGCTCGAATTCGCGAACGACTCGATAATCTAAAGGTTAGATTTATTTATTTGTTTGTGAATGATTTGATTTCGACGTTGATCCAATCGCCGGGATCGGGGTAAGGTTCAAAATTTTGAACTACGCTGCTTGCCCCGTAGCGATCTTGCTTTACTTACAGTGGTATCAGAGCCATCGTCGAAATATTTCAATTCCTTACGTGCGGATTCGGTTATGTTGTTATTTGTGAAATAATTAAATGATTGTTGCGTTTGTATTTTTGGATTGCAAAACGTTTTTGAGTGAAGGGCAAAAGATCGTGTATGACACGAAAAAGAGCGAAACGGGGTTCGGGGTGCATACGGATGCACCGGGGCGTCGAAAGACGCAGCCGAGCGGGGCCTGCGCGCGCTGGGGTTGGCCTGGGGCGGCCTGGGCGCGCGCAGGGCCCGGCCAGGCGCGGCCCTGCGCGCTGGGGTGCGGCCGCGCGCGCGCAAGGCGGCCCCAAGCGCGGCCGCGCGCGCGCATCGCGCGGCCGGGCGCGGGCGCGACCCGCGACCCGCGCGCGGCCCGCGGGTTCGACCCGCGAGCGGCGCGCGGCCCGCGGGTGCGACCCGCGCGCGGGCGCGGCCGACCCGCGCTGCCTTTGCGCGCCCCGCGCGGCCCCAGTGGGCCGCGCTCGCCCCCCAGCGGCCCCTGCCGCGCGGCCGGGCGCGCCAGGCGCGGCCCAACCGTGCCCAGCGCGCCCAGGCGCGGCCCATGCGCGCCCAGCGCGCGCCAGCCGCGGCCCATGCGCGCCCTGCGCGCGCCAGCCGCGGCCTTTGGCCCTGTTTGGGCTGGCAGCATGTGTGACATGCTGCCCAGCCACCTCCCGGCCCCTCCCGCTCCCTCGGGCTTCGGTTTGACCATTCCCGGGGGTCCCCGTGAAGCACCCGGGTCGACCCTTCGGTGGCCCAGTGCGTTCCGTTCTTTTTGGTGGGGCCCGGCCAAATTGTTTGGCTATTTTTATTATGTTTATCCGATCCATGAGTGTATGGCCGTGATTAAAAATGGGCCAGGGCCATTAATTGGGTTATTTATTAATTATTGGGCTGCTAATGTATGTTTGACATACATTGGTTGATCGAAGGCCTGTTGAGCCTTGTTAGTTAGACTAATGGATGGAGCCCAAGCCCAACACAATTAAAACAATTTTGTTTTTCCAAAATCATACAAATTTTTCAATTTATTGAAAGCGTTTCATTAAGTTTGAAATAAATGCGACAATTAATTAACATAATCTAAATGAATCAATGTGATTGATTGCATGGGTGTATGGTATGGATCGAGTTGACCATTTATTTTATGTTGGGAATGAATGCTTGTAAATTTGGTTTTTGAAATAGGGCCTGCGTGTCCTGCCTCTCTTATACTCTGATGTACATTCTCTTCTCATCTCACTCCCCCCGAATGTAACTCGGGGTTTCTGATTCTATGTAATGTATGTAGAATAGAATAGAGTAGCGATAGTTGTAGTTTGTATGAAGAGCAAGAGATGGAGCCAAATTGAAGACAAGATTCGAAGACCAATGAAGGCTTGAAGAATGTGCTTATGAAGCAAGATGTGATTCTTCACCTAGGTTTGACCAGCTAGCTTCCCTTCTATGGCTCGAGGGGACTAGCCG
Source organism: Diospyros lotus (assembly GCF_014633365.1). Lineage (NCBI taxonomy): Eukaryota > Viridiplantae > Streptophyta > Magnoliopsida > Ericales > Ebenaceae > Diospyros > Diospyros lotus. Next base: position 14,602,309 of record NC_068340.1, read on the forward strand.
TAGTTATCCATACCATACACCGGTTTGAGTCGTTTATTATGCATTATTAATTTGATTAATTGCATGTGATGAGACCTAAATAAATAAATAATAAATCCCTCATTAATATTAAGCCAACTTGCCTTCCATCATTATGAAGCATTAGGTTTCTAGTTGGCACTTGATTTGTTGAGTCACTCAAGGTCATGTGTCACCTATGATTCCTATGCTTCATGGGCCATGAGATGTCCCTGAATGATGGGTTCGACTTAACTAGAAAGGTGGGGTTTGTTGAGTCACTCAAGGCCTTACTGAGTATAGAGGCAAAGATTGGGAGTCACATAAGATGTGCTTGGCAAGTAGTTGTCAACCCAATGAATCTAGGAGTTGCATGGAGATGCAATTGGTAGCAAGTACCTACCTAATCGATCCTAACACAATTTGTTGAGTCACTCAAGGTTGTGCGAGGGGAGATGGGATCCTGGCTCACTAGGAAATCTTCTAACGGGATTTCCCGAGTTATGTCTAGAGGGTGGCAAACTCGTAGAAAATAGTGGGAGCAATCATAAAATGTTACTTCTTGCAATTTATGATTTCGTAATTCAATATGATTATAATAATATCTCTATTCAATTGTTGATCCAGAATGTCTGGAAACATGTCGATAAGATCGATACTCGAGGGCAATAATACCTTCAACGGACTAATTTCTATGACTGGGAGATCATCTTGAGGATAGTCCTCATGTATGATAAGATTCTTTATGCGATAAAGAGCTATCTTCTTACGAAGCCACCAGTTAAAGAAATAATAGCACATTAGGCCTGGACGATGCACATGGGTGATATGATCATCGCTTAATATATCGTCTTGGCTGCCATGACCCCGAAACATAGGTCGCCACATAAGAGTTATGATGCCTATGAGATCATGGCTAGGCTCAAGGATCATCTGTTGAGAAGCATGTCATGGAGATGATATGTTTTATCAATAGGTTGCTAGAGCTAAACTTGGGTATGGATGCTGAAACTTACCTTAGATTCGCTGCTATAGTATCTCCCTAAAAGTTATGGAAAAGACTCTTGGAGAGTGGTTGTCCATACTAAGGGAGACCGAACCTACAATTGATTATAGGTTAAGGGAAGTGTTCTCTTAGTTGGAGGGCCCAAGGCGCACAAGGGTAAGCCCAAGAGTAAGAAAGCCAAAAAGGAAGAAGAGTTCTTCTATAGCGCAATTTGGAAGAGTTCAGAAGACTAAAACCCAAAAGGCAAAAAGGATGCAATATATCTCCACTGTGATAAACCGAGAAGTGTAGAGTAAGAAGAGTTCTACTCAAGGCACTTCAGGTATTTATGTTATTGGAATTAATCTATTTACTTCTGATCAGTCCACATGAGTATTAGATACTGGATCTAATGCTCATACTTACACCTTCGTGTATGGGCTTAGGAGTACGAGGAGATTAATAATAGGAGAAGTGTACCTACACATGGTAAATGGATCAAAAGTTGTTCCATTAGTTGTAGGGACTTATTTATTGACATTATCCACATGGCTTGTGTTAGATTTACATAACTGTTACTTTATTCCTAGTTTGACTAGGAATATTATTTCTATTTCTTGTTTGGACAAAGATGGATTTTCATTTTTATTTAAGAACAATAGTTGTTCATTTTATAAAAATGAGTTGTTTTATGGTAAAGCAACAATATGTAACGGTTTGTATATTCTTGATGTTGATACTCCTATTAATAACATAAATATTAAGCGATTGAAATCAGGTGATTTAAATAGCACTTATTTATGGCATTGTCGCCTTGGCCATATAAATGAGACTCGCATATCCAATTTGTATAAAAATGGATACCTTAGCACATTTGATTATGAATCATATGGTGCTTGCGAATCTTGTTTACTTGGTAAGATGACTAAATCTCCTTTTAAAGGAAAGGGAGAAAGGGCCACAGAAGTGCTAGAGCTTGTGCACATTGATGTGTGTGGGCCCATGTCCACCCAGACTCGAGGTGGGTATGTCTACTTCATAACCTTTACTGATGATAGATCACGTTTTGGTTATGTGTATCTCATGAAACACAAATCAGAAGCTTTTGAAAAGTTCAAGGAATTCAGATTTGAAGTAGAGAAACAAACTGAGAAAAGTATCAAAGTACTTCGATCAGATCGAGGTGGTGAATACTTGAACAGTGAGTTTCTAAATCATCTGAAGCAGAATGGGATTCTCTTACAATGGACTCCACTTGGAACACCAGTGATGAACGGTGTGTCTAAGAGAGGAATAGGACCTTGTTGGACATGGTCTGGTCCATGATGAGTCGCGCTGAACTCCCTATTTCATTTTAGGGATACGCATTCCTCACCGCGATCTTTGTTTTGAACAGGGTTCCAAGTAAATCAGTTACTTAGACTCCATATAAGATATGGAAAGGAAAGAAGCCAAATTTGTCTTTCCTTAAGATTTGGGGTTGTCAAATTTATGTTAAACGTGTTGACAGTAATAAGCTACAACCCAAATCGATGAGATATCTGTTTGTGGGATATCCAAATGGATATTACTTTTACCACCCATGTGAACAAAAGGTGTTTTGTTGCCAAGCATGTGGTATTCCTTGAGAAGGAATTCTTAGATGCTGTGGCTAGTGGGAGGAATGTTAAGCTCGAAGAGATTCGAGGCGAACCACAAACAAATATTTCTCTCCATGAACCTGAGAAAGATCAGACACAAGATGTTGTGTCAACTCCCCAACCTTCTACACAAGAACCTCATAGGTCGACAAGGGTTCGTCGCGAGCAAGAGAGATATGGATTTCTCATCTCGGCACATGGAGATGTGCTTCTGGTTGTGAACGATGAGCCTACTACCTATGATGAGGCAATGTCTGACATTGACTCTGGGTTATGGCAAATGGATGACAAAACAGCTTTCCTTAAAGGAAACCTGGTCGAGAATGTGTATATGACACAGCCTGACAGTTTTGTTACTCATAAACATGAAAATAAGATTTGCAACTTGCAAAGGTCCATTTATGGACTAAGGCAAGCATCCCGGAGATAGAATCAATGTTTTGATGAAAAGATCAAAAAGTTTGATTTTTCACAAAAGGGAAGTTGATCCTTGTGTTTATAAGAAGGTTAGTGGGAGCGTGGTAGTCCTTTTAGTCCTATATGTGGACAATATATTGCTCATAGGGAATGGTGTTCCCATGATGCAATTAGTTAAAATATGGCTTTCAAAATATTTTCTCCATGAAGAATTTGGGAGAAGCAGCCTATATTCTGGGAATAAGGATCTATAGAGATAGATCCAGGAGGTTGCTAGCACTCTCCCATAGTGCGTACATTGACAAGGTGCTAAAGAGGTTTAGCATGGAAGATTCTAGGAGGAGAAGTCTTCCCATGTCACATGGAATACATCTCTCCAAGGCTATGTGTTTGAAGACACAAGATGAGAGAGATAGGATGAGTCGAGCGCAATATGCCTTGGCTATTGGCTCGATCATGTATGCCATATTATGTACGAGGCCTGATATCACATATACTTTGAGCATATGTAGTAGATATCAAGTTGATCCAGGTTAGAAACACTGGATTGCTGTGAAAAACATTCTTAAGTACTTGTGAAGCACTAAAGAGATGTTTTTTTTGCCATATGGAGAATAAGAGCATACCATGAAGGGGTTCATGGATGCTGGTTTCCAATTCGACCATGATGATTTTAAATCACGTATAGTCGAAATTCATATTCTGCCTATATGGCTGGGCCATGAGTTGGAAGAGTTCCAACAAGAGATAGTGGCAGATTCAACAACTGAAGTCGAATACATAACAACCTTCGAAGCAGCTAAAGAGGTTGTATGGATCCGTAAGTTCATTGATGAACTTAAAGTGGTGTCCAGCATTGTTGATCCAATAATAGTTATTGGGACAACAAAGGAGCCATCGCGTAAGCGAAGGAACCACGGTCTCATCAACGGACCAAATTTGTATTGCGATATCACCATATGATAATAGAGATTATCAGCTGTGGTGACATATATAGAGAAAGTGTCGACGGATGACAACGTCGTAGATCTCTTGACTAAAGCTCTGTCCCAGGAGAAACATGAAAGTCATGTTCGATCATCAGGTATAAGATACATGAGTGATTGGCTCTAGTGCAAGTGGGAGATTGTTAGTGTAGGTGCTCTAGACCCAATCAGATTGGGCATGTTGTACACTGACAATTGTAATCATGTTATTATTTGAATAAGGAGTTATTCAAATTCATAAGAAGTCATTCTATTAGTTTCTTGTTATTATTGTAATAACCGAATGAAACTAGATAGAAGTCCATATGATGTATACTGTGAATAATCTATAAAGATGTGAGATGATGCATCACAGTTTATAGACATCATTAAACGTCCCAAGTCGTAGCAATGTCAAGAATGGACATTGACAATTGCGGTAAGACTTGTATGTGCTATGTTTTTGCTATGTGATAGCAATGGGGATCTCACACCCATAGGCATGGGGATGCCTAGACAAGTACATAGGTGACCAATGTTGGAGAACGTGTCACTGGACATGACTCGCCATGAGAATCCATTTTGGTTATATGTTGATGAAATTCTCATACGAGATGGGTGTAACTAATCCTTGGACCTGAGGTTGTCACGGTCATCTCATAAGAAGATTGGTATGCTTTGACATCGTTTCGATGGGCCTAGACAAAGGCTGCACGTGGGCGATCGTTGGGTATATCATGAGGCTTATGGAGATGGGTGCATAGCCAAGATGGGACTCGTCTATCCCTTGATAGAGGATGATGTATCTAAGGCGCCTTCGGTGGATATTCACTTTAAATCCATAGCCATGGTGAAAGAGATCAATAAGGAGTTATTGATTCACTTTCTATTAAGTGAAGATATCCGAAAGACCGAAGAAAACTCATGTGATCATTATCAAGCAACACATCGCCATACTTGAGATCACATAAGATGCATTGACGAGAGGATCGTATTACACGGTAACCATGCTCGTGAAAGGTTATTTGCGGATTATGAATCCTTCTGAATAATTGGGTAGGCATGACGCCTTGCTAGAGGCCAATCTTGTCTTATGTGTTCGTACCGACACATTGCCAACATATTCGGAAGCCTAATGAGTCATACGCAATAGGCACGGTCCCTGGCTTAAACCAGGAGAGTGGACGTATGGTTAAGTGGGACACTTCGGCAAGAAGTTGTGCCGTCGTAGGTTCTCACGGAAAAAGAACAAACAGACGTAATGACGTCGATATGACGAGGGGTCGTCATAAAGGAAAAGGTTTCCTAAAATAGCAATTGATTAAATTAGAAAGTAGTTTCTAACTTAATGATTAAATTAGAAAAGAAGTTTCTAATTTAATAATTTGGGCTTAATTTAATACTTGGGCTAAATAAAGTATTTGGGCCAAATATTAAATTAAATTAAATATTTGGGCTAAATTAGATTTGGGTCAAATATTAAATAATAAATATTATATTTGGGTTAAATTAGATTTGGGCCAAATATTAAATATTAAATATTTAGGCTTAAATTAGATTTGGGCCAAATATTTTATAAATGGATTTGGGCCACTTTAATCTCTAGTTGGACTAGGATTAATGGGCTAGCCCAATCCATGTCCATTAGGGTTTGGAAAACCCTAGGAGGTTGCCTCCCTATATATAGCCCTTTATGGGATGCCCAAATTAAGCCACTTTTATTTTGTTGGTTTTCAAGAGTTGAAAATCGGTTCTTTTACCGTCCATACACAAGCCGCGCAAAGGAGAAGGAGCTAGCACTCCTATTCCGCTCTCCTTGCCAACGGACGCGTGCCGCGTATCACGAGTTAGAGGCCGGACGCTTGGACGGCTCGAATTCGCGAACGACTCGATAATCTAAAGGTTAGATTTATTTATTTGTTTGTGAATGATTTGATTTCGACGTTGATCCAATCGCCGGGATCGGGGTAAGGTTCAAAATTTTGAACTACGCTGCTTGCCCCGTAGCGATCTTGCTTTACTTACATAGCGGCGGCTAGAAGATGCTAGAGGTGGCAGCGAGTGACGTCAGAGGCCGTCTTGGCCGACCGACGATGCTGGTTTCGGCTGGAACAGCAGTGGCTGCGAACAAGGGAGGTCGGCCATGGCGGTTGCAGCGGCGGCTGAGGCGCACGAGGAGGCTAGAAGGAGGCAGGGCGAAGCTGGAACATCGAATGACGGTGGTCCCGACAGCTTCAAAAGCTCTAGCAACGGTAATAATGGCTGGGGAGCTTCGGAAGCCATCAATGGCACCCTCGGCCCTGGCAGCGAGCAGCTGTAGCGTCGGGGCTGGGGTTGGGCAATGATGGCGGCGTTGGCCGCAACTCCAACCAGTGATAGTCCAGGCAGCGAAGGCTGGCATCGGCTGTGTAAAGGTGCGGCCGTGAGCGAGGATGGAGGAGAAGACGCGAAGAAGGAAGAAGAACAAGGGCTACGCGCGCGGGGAGGAAGAAATGGAGAAGAAGAAGAATAAAAAATAAAAAATAAAAAATAAAAGAAAATCTGGAAAAATGAGAAAAAAAGGAGAAAATCCCAAAAATTTCCAGAAAAAGTGGGAAAAGCTCTGGAAATTAAATTAGGGCTTAAAGAGTGTGTCGGAAGCTCGAAAATGGGATTTTGGATGCAAGTGGCAGCTCGGGAAGGCGATGTCAGTGTGGGCATTTTTCGAATTTTCCCTTCCAGATTAACTGAGGTGAGTTAATTAATTCTTTTGAAAATATTTCCTTTATGTGTGATATCAAATTGTGTAGAATAATTTAATTGTTGGATTAAACCCTGGGTCGGGGTTGTTTGGAATTTATTGACGGCTGGTGTATGCCGTGGTTAGTGTTGTTTGGAGATAGTGTTGATGCGTGATTTTGCGGTGTAAGCAAAAACGAAGGCGTTGATTAATGCTTGATATGGTGGGGTTTTGCCTGTTTGTCTCTAGGTTTGACTGGGAATGCAGTGATCCTAGAGGAACTTGAAATTCAGGTTGGAATTCGTGTCGAGGCAAAGATGAAGCTTCGAACCAGGTAAGGGACGGCCCCATGTGGAGGTGGCCTTGCAAGTTGGTAAATATGTTTGATAATGTATTTATGTTGCATTGGGATGTAGCGATTATATCTTGTGTGATGCAAGACCTAGTGGACCGATGGCCATATGGAGGACTAGTGTGGTGGGGGCTGATAGGTTGATGCCTCAAACCTTAGTGGGTTGTGAGAATGAGTGGACCTAGTCTCATTTACATGCATTTGGCATACATAAACATGATTATATTCATATTTACATGCATTGCACCCTTACTGAGTCTTTATGACTCATGAGGTTTTACCTCATGTGTAGATGATGCAAGTCCAGATGCGAGCAGAAATGGTGCCGGGAGGCTGTTGTGGCAACTAGCTGTGTTACCCGAATTTTGTATTTTATTACCTCTTGTACGTAACCATGTAGTGTGATGTGTGTATACCCTTGTGAGTAAATGTATACTTGTTGAGAGTTGGTTGTATCTAATTGTTGTAATCATCGTAGTGTGATAAATGATTGTGAAATTGTTCATTATGTATGTGGCTTGGGTTATTGAAGCCAAGTTCGGATCGAGTAAAGATCAGCGAGGTATGTTCTCATAAATCCCCAATACTCAACGAAGTGTTTGTTATGCTAGCTTTGTGCCTGGGTCACCTCTGACTTGCTGAGACGAGTTGAAGAGAGGTGAAGCTCACTCGGGTTTCAGGTCTCTGTCCGCTGAGTTTTTCTTGTTTGAGTTGAGACCGATTCCTGAGTGGAGCGAAGGGAAGGACGAAGCCAAGTTCCCACCTAGGGCGTTTCCTGTTGAAACATAGTCCAACCCTTCAGTTGTGGTTCGTCGGGTGAGTAATCCGGTCAATTATTTACCGGTGGCGCTCGTAAGTGGGAGCGGGTCGTTATAGTTGGTATTAGAGTATGGCTAGCTGTATGAGTGGGGAAGGCTAGCGTGCTTAAGTGTTAAGTGTGGTCGGTTAAGTGATTAATGTGACTAATTGCCAGAGTTTTGGAATAGAGGATGTCTGGCATGATTGAATGTAAGTCGGAATGCCTTAACTGCTGAGTTGGGGTCGAGAACAATTGATTTGAAATGTTGAGATTTCAATGTAAGGTTAGTCCGATAACCTTGAAAGTTGGACATGTGGACCGAGGACCCTAAGGGATTGGCTCAAGTCATTGAGGCCTGCAATGGTATGTTTGGATGTTCTTGTTCTAGGGATGAGAAAAATACCCTAGATTGAGATGATATACTTGTGAGAGGTATACGGGTTGAGCAATGAGGAACCGAAAACCCAAGTGTGGGTGTAGGTGTCAGGAAACCCTGAATATTGGAATTCAGGTGCAAGGTAAAGTGTTTTAAGAATGAGAACTCCTTAGGATTGAAGTGTTGAGGCTCGTGTGGGGACACGAAGCTTAAGCATGAATAATCCGAGAGGGGATTAGTGGAGCGTCCTTATGCCAGGGATTTGCCGAGCATGTTCGAGGGAATAGAGTTGTCCCTTGGAAGTGGTGCTGCAAGGCTTGTGCGCTTGAGATGTAGTGAGCTAAAGTGGAAGCTAGCTCAAGGCTCAAGGAAAAGATTCGACATCAGGCGATGTGATCGTATCGTTATGATGATCCCGGCGGGGATATGCCTAGGGCATGAGTGGACCCTAATTGGTGTTATGATGAGACGAGGTCTATCCTTGGGAATGATAGGCGTGTGGCAAGTTGACCTTAGCGGGTGTTTTCATGAGATGAAAGTCCTAAGTGAGTCGAGCTAGAATCCAGGGAAATCCAGATTGGGGATTAAAGAGTTGGTCATGTGTTGATATGCGCGTGAGAGCCATTGGATTAGAAGTCCTAGCTATGTAGGGCTAAGTGACCGTTCATGTGATTGATGGATGAGGGGCCAATCAAAACTCTCATTAGAACGCTTGGGGTCTGGTGGGACTCCTAAGGTCAGGAGATGAGAGATGAATAGACCCTCATTATGATGCCTAGGGTCGTGCTGACGCCTAAGGTCTCGAGACCCTTGATGGGAGACGCGGAGGTCACCCAATGAAGGGTATGAACGGGTGTGTGTGGGCCTAGGGCGATGAGTTGTGGCAACAGGACATCCATAGGCTATGCGCGCGATGGAAATGCCAACTTCGGATGCCGAGTGGGCAAGGGCATGGTGAGCAATGTGGAGGCCCCGAATTTTATATTCCAAGTCATGGGAGCCTGAGAGAGGCCTGCTGGAAAGCCAAGCTGGGCGTCGTGACTAAACGCACTATGGGTGTGCAAGAAGAGACGGGAGGTCTCAATTTACCGGGATGGGTAATGGTAGGTGCTCGATGGTTATGGGAACCTGAGCTTGAGATAGGCTCAGCATGTTGGTTGTGGTTTGAGAGTCTCTTAAGCGGTAAGAGATGCAGAGTCTTGAGAAGCGAGGCTCATGATATGAGCTTGAGGTTATCAAGGCAAGGATAACCAAGTAAGATGGTTTTTGGTAAGATTGTGGTGGAACCATCGTAGTTCGGGAAGGCTTTTAGTAGCTTTGATGCTACGGGTGCAAGGCTCGATGTGACGGATCTGATGCTATGGACCGTGTGGTAGAAGACTAATGAGTTGGCTCGTGTTGAGGTCAAGTGGCCCATGGGCCTGAGCAATTTAGTGAACTGCAGGTGACGATCAAATGCCGAAAACCTAGAGCAGCACCTTAAGAGAGTTAGTTAGGTGAGATCGATAGTCTCCTGCAAGGGATAGGACATCTAGAGTAGTCTTAGGGAGAAATCGTGGAACGCGAAAACGTTCTGATGGATTAGTAGCCGAGTAGGAAGCTTGGTAGGGCAAAGCTACGGGTGCGAAGCAAATCAGTGATGGGCCTGAGCCATGCTGTTGGAAACTGTTGTTGGGCCAGTGTATGGGAGCAACACGGTAATGATGACCAGGTGTTGGCTTGCCTAAAGCATAGGGCAACACAGTGATTATGCAGATGGTCAGGGGCTAAAGATTTGTGAAATGCGGTAGGGTGACGACAGTTGTGGCCAGTTTCACAACTCAACTGCTAGTAATAAGAGTTGTCAGGGTGTTGCACCCAAGTGGGGTTTAAGCCCTTTATCTCGTTAAAGTAGTATCAAGGCGATTTAGCGAAGGTTCAGGTGTTGTAGCGCTTCAAGATGTTTGAGAAATAAACCCGGGGAAAAGAAATGGGTCTAGCGCGGGAATAACGCTACGGTTGATGCCTATCGTTGACGGGTCTAATGCTAAGGACCACTGGATATAGACGGTTAGTTCACGGGAGGGACTGCAGCCTTCTATGTGGAGTAACCTGTATGTGGTGGAGACGATTAGACGCCGAAGACTTGGGGTATGCTGTAGGTTATGTCTAGGCCAGACCTAAAATTTTCCATGAGGGTTGAAGCATCGTGGTAATGCCTTTTGTTGTCATGGTAGCAGAAGGTTGGTGAATCGGTTGGGTGATATCTTGTAATATGACAACAAGAGGTGTGGCGATGCTTCTTGCTAAAGGATGCTAAAGCAGTTGTGGTTAAATTTGATCGAAGTTGATCGGGTAAATTGAGATGAGAGACCCAGTGTGACCTTGCGGTGATGCAAGAAGATGGAATGATTGGTGGAGTCCATAAATGGCTCCAGAATGTTACGTAAGTGCCGTGGAGGGCGAGACTTACGAGTTGGAAGCCAACCATGAGATGAGAATATTGAGGCGTGCGAAAGTTTCAAGTATGGGGATCTCAAATCCTATGGTGTGAGTTGTGGCAGGCTGAACGTGTGGCTGAGGCACGGTTTGAAATTCGTGAAGGCTTGCAATTGCACGGTCTAGTATTAGTCCTGATGTGTCGATGCAAAAATGAGGAAGTACCCTCATGTAGCACTGGATGGATTTTCGGTTGATGACACAGGATCAGTTGCCAGGTGGTAGCACCTGATGGCAATGATAGGAGCGTGAGGCTCGAGGACTGTGACGTAAAGCCTTATTGATTGACCGTGTACAAAAAGGTTCAGCGGGTCCTGGTGGTTAGACTAGGCGAATTTTGAGAAAGAGATCCAAGGCGATAAAGATGGTTGGTCAGGGCAGAGTTATGCCGCTTGAAAGAATACTACTCCGTAGCGAGAGTTATAGATGGTAGTGTTGAAATGTGGCCTAAATAGAACTTGAGATGTTCTCCCAAGAAAAGTTGGGCATGGGGCCACAACACTAGATGAACCTCCTAAGGTACTATCACTCTAACATGATAGATCACCAAGGGAAAGCCAGCGTGATGGCAAGTGCCTGAGTAGGAAGATGAGTCCTATGGCATTGAGTGAAAGTGTGAGTTCCACATGAGTGGCAGGGGTGATTTCCAGTGGGTGGACTTTAAATCGAAGTCATAGTCGATGATTGCAAGTGTAGTGCTTGGAGGAAGCATGTGTTGGTTGTGAGCCGGGCGATCCGGCTTGAACTAATCGAGTTGGTTAGATGGAAGATGAGGGCGACTTTAAGATGTCGCCAATGGGTAAAGAGAGCTCGAAGAAAGAGCTTATGGGACGAGATTGGATCCCAAGAATGGTGTTTAGGTGAGGAAATCACCTGAAAGCTGTGAGTGATGCAGCTAGATGGATGCCTTGGAGTGTGGGAAATTGATGAGATTTAGCCTCGTGGTTAGGGGTTAATGGGTGTGAAAGAAGGTAGCTAGTGGAGTCGATTGGTGACCGGCTGGGGGTAGCCAATGGTGACTGAAGACGCCGACCAATGATAGTGGCAGCAGCAATGTAGCGGCTGGCCAGGGTCGTGTGGTGTCATGAAAGCAGTCGGCTAGTGGTGTAGGTGGCTCTGGAGGCGTGATTGCGGTTGGATATAGCACCAAGCGACGACAGGAGGTCGTCTTAGCTGATGATGGTGGCGTTAAAGCCAATGTGGTTGCTCACCGAGTGATGTGAGCTGGTTGAATCGAAAGGTCTAAAGAGAATCCGGGAGAAGCCAGAGTTTTTCAGGGGATTAGTTAGCCATCCGAGAAATGGCAAAGTAGTAGAGAAAGGCTAAATCCAAGAGTAGGGTTGTATGGGTTAAGTTGACCTGCAAGAGTGAGATGCAACGTCCTTGGAAGGAAGTTCATGGTTGTCCTGGTTGAGGAGGACAAGGTAACCATTATGCATGATTTAAATCAGGTGGTTATCGCAAATTGAGAATGAACCTGATTTAAGATGACTAGAAGTGTCATGTCTCTAGAGTAAGAGGCCCTATTGAGAAATGGTGAGAATTAAAAAGTCCCAATGAAATTGAAGCTGGGTGAGTAAATTTGGCTAGAAGACCGCTACAAGAGTGGGGGTGTTACCGTGTTATCTTGTTGTGGTGCGGACCAAAGGCACGAGTCATCCTACAAGTGCGATGCAATAAGTGATTGTGCAGATGGTAATAAGCCAATCACTTGTGCCACGCACCGTGGGTGATGACGAGGGCTAATTAATGGTTCCGCGAGCTTAAGCGCAATGGTAGGATCCTTAACTTGTGGTAGGGTTTAATAGCCAAGGTAAGGCCTAGCATGGGGCATGATTGTGAAAGAGGAAATGGGGTGAAAAATTGAAGGGGATTGCTCAATGAAGAGTTTCCCCGTATGGGTATGAGGCCCCTACTAGCGTGTAATATCGGCCAGAAAGAAAGGCCAGAGGAGTCTATGTGCTTGTGCAAGAAACTCCTGGTTGGGAGAAGGTTGTGGCCCGAGCATGGTTGAGCTCGAGGCGAGAGTGTGATGAGGCGTGCATAACCAAGCTCGAGGTGGACTCGGGTAGTGCACGTACGATGGAAATGTGTAAGTACCTGGCACAGTGTTGGGTATGTCGATTATGCATAATCATATTGATGAATGAGGGTCAGTTGGTCAAGGTAGTAGACCAAATATGAAGTGGTCGAAATTGGCTAGGTGGGCCAAATGGATGCGTCCCATGTAGTGATAGCATGGTTAGTTGATCGGTAATGAGAGATTGCCGCGAGGATCGACACAAACTTTGCGTGCATAAAATAAATGGTGGTATGCCATGATAAATGGGTGTCTGAGTGTCTTGTGGGCACAAAAGGAAACATTGCAGCTGATGATCAGTGCTAAAACGTTGCTGGTTGGACCAGCGTAAAATCGTGGCCATGTGTGATTGGCAGTTAGAAACGTTACCGTGTGTGATCGGCGTAAAATCGTGGTAGACTGATCAGTAATCCAATGTTAGTGAGAGTTGTTTCGGTTGATGCGAAAAGGGGGAAATGGGAAGAAAACTTGCAAAGCGATGCTTCGAGGCAGAGAAAATCCATTCGGAGATGGATATCGTGGCAGTAAGTATGACCAGCGACCAGTGGCACAATTTGGCTGGAGGCCAAGACGGTGTTCAGTTGTGAATGTCCTCGAGAGACGGAGGACCAAATGTTTAAGTGAAGCCCTGAGGTGAATAAGTCAAGGTAAAGGCTGAGAAATGGTTCGGCTACGAGATTCTCGAGCAAGGGATTCAGAGAGTAGCCTGAGAATGTGATTGGCTTGGGCAGAAAATTATGATAAAGTGAATTTCGAGGGCAAAATTCTTTAAGAAGGGTGGAATGTAATACCCGGTATTACATGGTATTAAAAATAAATAAGTTTTGATTATTTTGTCAGGACCTCGGGTGGTCTAGGAAGGCCAAAAGTCAATTTCGAGCAATTAATTAATAAATTTGCCGAATTGGCGGCTGGGAGTGTCTCGCGACTTGGATGTCCAGGAAAAAGGGCAAGAGATTGATGAGCATCTCGGAATGAAGATAATGGCGCTGAAAGCAGTCTGATCGGGAATAATTTTCGAATAAATTCTGTATAAGCCCGAGCGGGTGCCATTACCGAATAATCGGAGAGGACCTCCTGGAAGCTGAGGGGACCCTAGGGGTGGTTCGGTTTTCTGAGTAGGGCAACCCTTAAGTGTTTTCGGATCGAATAAAGGTCCCGTGCAGGTGCAGGGACGAAGTTGGTATTCCCGAGTAGCGGTCGATTATTAATTTTGATAAATCAAGTTTTGGTGTAGCTTGGTGGTATAATTTAAAGTCTTGGGAGGGTCCAAGAGCAATTATAGAAAATCCCTAAGTGTGATTATTATATTCCCTAAGTGGAATTATGGTAAATTGGAGGGATTAGTGTGCAATTTATAGGTGTATATATATGTATATATATATATATAGGCGCGCTCTGGAGCAAGGTTGCTGTAAAATTTGAAATTAAATTTCAAATGTAAGAGAGCAGGGCCGAGAGAGAGCTTGTGGGAGGTTGAGGCTTCGTGCAAGAGAGAGATCGAGAGAAGGAGAGAGATTGAGTGAGAGCTTGAAGCCTAACCGGCCATGGCAGCCGCTGCCATGGCCGACGAAGAAGAGAAGCAGCCAAGGCGATTCTACATCGTGCAAGGGTGGCCGATCAATGGCTAGCGGCAGCTGGAAGATGCTAGAGGTGGCAGCGAGTGACATCAGAGGCCGTCTTGGCCGACCGACGATGCTGGTTTCGGCTGGAACAACAGTGGCTGCGGGCAGGGGAGGTCGGCCATGGCGGTTGCAGCGGCGGCTGAGGCGCACAAGGAGGCTGGAAAGAGGCCGGGCGAAGCTAGAACGTCGAATGACGGTGGTCCCGACAGCTTCAAAAGCTCTAGCAACGGTAATAATGGCTGGGGAGCTTCGGAAGCCATCAATGGCAGCCTCGGCCCTGGCAGCGCAGGTTGCAAGCGAGCAGCTGTAGCGTCGGGGCTGGGGTTGGGCGATGATTGCGGCGTTGGCCGCAACTCTGACCAGTGATAGTCCAGGCGGCAAAGGCTGGCATTGGCTGTGTAGAGGTGCGGCCGTGAGCGAGGATGGAGAAGAAGACGCGAAGAAGGAAGAAGAACAGGGGCTACGCGCGCGGGGAGGAAGAAATGGAGAAGAAGAAGAATAAAAATAAAAAAATAATAAGAAAGAAAATCTGAAAAAATGAGAAAAAAATAGGAGAAAATACCAAAAATTTCCAGAAAAAGTGGGAAAAGCTTTGGAAATTAAATTAGGGCTTAAAGAGCGTGTCGGAAGCTCGAAAATGGGATTTTGGATGCAAGTGGCAGCTCGGGAAGGCGATGTCAGTGTGGGCATTTTTCGAATTTTCCCTTCCAGATTAACTGGTGTGAGTTAATTAATTCTTTTCAAAATATTTCCTTTATGTGTGATATCAAATTGTGTAGAATAATTTAATTGTTGGATTAAACCCTGGGTCGGGGTTGTTTGGAATTTATTGACGGTTGGTGTATGCCGTGGTTAGTGTTATTTGGAGATAGTATTGATGCGCGATTTTGCGGTGTAAGCAAAAACGAAGGCGTTGATTAATGCTTGATATGGTGGGGTTTTGCCTGTTTGTCTCTAGGTTCGACTGGGAATGTAGTGATCCTAAAGGAACTTGAAATTCAGGTTGGAATTCGTACCGAGGCAGAGATGAAGCTTCGAGCCAGGTAAGGGACGGCCCCATGTGGAGGTGGCCTTGCAAGTTGGTAAATATGTTTGATAATGTATTTATGTTGCATTGGCATGTAGCGATTATATCTTGTGTGATGCAAGACCTAGTGGACCGATGGCCATATAGAGGACTAGTGTGGTGGGGGCTGATAGGTTGATGCCTCAAACCTTAGTGGGTTGTGAGGATGAGTGGACCTAGCCTCATTTACATGCATTTGGCATACATAAACATGATTATATTCATATTTACATGCATTGCACCCTTACTGAGTCTTTAGGACTCATGAGGTTTTACCTCATGTGTAGATGATGCAAGTCCAGATGCGAGCAGAAATGGTGCCGGGAGGCTGTTGTGGCAACTAGCTGTGTTGCCCGAGTTTTGTATTTTATTACCTCTTGTACGTAACCATGTAGTGTGATGTGTGTATACCCTTGTGAGTAAATGTATACTTGTTGAGAGTTGGTTGTATCTAATTGTTGTAATCATCGTAGTGTGATAAATGATTGTGAAATTGTTCATTATGTATGTGGCTTGGGTTATTGAAGCCAAGTTCGGATCGAGTAAAGATCAGCGAGGTATGTTCTCATAAATCCCCAATACTCAGCGAAGTGTTTGTTATGCTAGCTTTGTGCCTGGGTCACCTCTGACTTGCTGAGACGAGTTGAAGAGAGGTGAAACTCACTCGGGTTTCAAGTCTCTGTCCGCTGAGTTTTTCTTGTTTGAGTTAAGACCGATTCCTGAGTGGAGCGAAGGGAAGGATGAAGCCTAGTTCCCACCTAGGGCGTTTCCTGTTGAAACATAGTCCAACCCTTCAGTTGTGGTTCGTCGGGTGAGTAATCCGGTCGATTATTTACCGGTGGTGCTCGTAAGTGGGAGCGGGTCGTTACAGTTGGTATCAGAGCATGGCTAACTGTATAAGTGGGGAAGGCTAGCGTGCTTAAGTGTTAAGTGTGGTCGGTTAAGTGATTAATGTGACTAATTGCCAGAGTTTTGGAATAGAGGATGTCTGGCATGATTGAATGTAAGTCGGAATGTCATAACTGCTGAGTTGGGGTCGAGAACAATTGATTTGAAATGTTGAGATTTCAATGTAAGGTTGGTCCGATAATCTTGAAAGTTGGACATGTGGACCGAGGACCCTAAGGGATTGGCTCAAGTCATTGAGGCCTGCAATGGTATGTTTGGATGTTCTTGTTCTAGGGATGAGAAAAATACCCTAGATTGAGATGATATACTTGTGAGAGGTATACGGGTTGAGCAATGAGGAACCGAAAACCCAAGTGTGGGTGTCGGTTGTTAGTGTAGGTGCTCTAGACCCAATCAGATTGGGCATGTTGTACACTGACAATTGTAATCATGTTATTATTTGAATAAAGAGTTATTCAAATTCACAAGAAGTCATTCTATTAGTTTCTTGTTATTCTTGTAATAATCGAATGAAACTAGATAGAAGTCCATATGATGTATACTGTGAATAATCTATAAAGATGTGAGATGATGCATCACAGTTTCTAGACATCATTAAACGTCCCAAGTTGTAGCAATGTCAAGAATGGACATTGACAATTGCGGTAAGACTTGTATGTGCTATGTTTTTGCTATGTGATAGCAATGGGGGTCTCACACCCATAGGCATGGAGATGCGTAGACAAGTACATAGGTGACCAATGTTGGAGAACGTGTCACTGGACATGACTCGCCATGAGAATCCATTTTGGTTATATGTTGATGAAATTCTCATACGAGATGGGTGTAACTAATCCTTGGACCTGAGGTTGTCACGGTCATCTCATAAGAAGACCGATATGCTTTGACATCGTTTCGATGGGCCTAGATAAAGGCTGCACGTGGGCGATTGTTGGGCATATCGTGAAGCTTATGGAGATGGGTGCATAACCAAGATGGGACTCGTCTATCCCTTGATAGAGGATGATGTATCTAAGGCGCCTTCGGTGGATATTCACTTTAAATCCATGGCCATGGTAAAAAGATCAATAAGGAGTTATTGATTTACTTTCTATTAAGTGAAGATATCCAGAAGACCGAAGAAAACTCATGTGATCGTTATCAAGTAACACATCGCCATACTTGAGATCACATAAGATACATTGACGAGAGGATCGAATTACACGGTAACCATGCTCGTGAAAGGTTATTTGCGGATTATGAATCCTTCTGAATAATTGGGTAGGCATGATGCCTTGCTAGAGGCCAATCTTGTCTTATGTGTTTGTACCGACACATTGCCAACATATTCGGAAGCCTAATGAGTCATACGCAATAGGCACGGTCCCTGGCTTAAACCAGGAGAGTGGACGTATGGTTAAGTGGGACACTTCGGCAAGAAGTTTTGTCGTCGTAGGTTCTCACAGAAAAAGAACAAATAGACGTAATGACATCGATATGACGAGGAGTCGTCATAATGGAAAGAGTTTCCTAAACATAGCAATTGATTAAATTAGAAAGTAGTTTCTAACTTAATGATTAAATTAGAAAAGAAGTTTCTAATTTAATAATTTGGGCTTAATTTAATACTTGGGCTAAATAAAGTATTTGGGCCAAATATTAAATTAAATTAAATATTTGGGCTAAATTAGATTTGGGTCAAATATTAAATAATAAATATTATATTTGGGCTAAATTAGATTTGGGCCAAATATTAAATATTAAATATTTGGGCTTAAATTAGATTTGGGCCAAATATTTTATAAATGGATTTGGGCCACTTTAATCTCTAGTTGGACTAGGATTAATGGGTTAGCCCAATCCATGTCCATTAGGGTTTGGAAAACCCTAGGAGGTTGCCTCCCTATATATAGCCCTTTATGGGATGCCCAAAAAAAAGCTATTTTTTATTTTGTTGGTTTTCAAGAGTTGAAAATCGGTTCTTTTACCGTCCATACACAAGCCGCGCAAAGGAGAAGGAGCTAGCACTCCTATTCCGCTCTCCTTGCCAACGGACGCATGCCGCGTATCACGAGTTAGAGGCCGGACGCTTGGACGGCTCGAATCCGTGAACGACTCGATAATCTAAAGGTTAGATTTATTTATTTGTTTGTGAATGATTTAATTTCGACGTTGATCCAATCGCTGGGATCGGGGTAAGTTCAAAATTTTGAACTACGCTGTTTACCCCGTAGCGATCTTGCTATACTTTCATCGGTGTCAGGAAACCCTGAATATTGGAATTCAGGTGCATGGTAAAGTGTTTTAAGAATGAGAACTCCTTGGGATTGAAGTGTTGAGGCTCGTGTGGGGACACGAAGCTGAAGCATGACTAATCCGAGAGGGGATTAGTGGAGCATCCTTATGCCAGGGATTTGCCGAGCATGTTCGAGGGAATAGAGTTGTCCCTTGGAAGTGGTGCAGCAAGGCTTGTGCGCTTGAGATGTAGTGAGCTAAAGTGGAAGCTAGCTCAAGGCTCAAGGAAAAGATTCGACATCAGGCGATGTGATCGTATCGTTATGATGATCCCGACGGGGATATGCCTAGGGCATGAGTGGACCCTAATTGGTGTTATGATGAGACGAGGTCTATCCTTGGGAATGATAGGCGTGTGGCAAGTGGACCTTAGCGGGTGTTTGCATGAGATGAAAGTCCTAAGTGAGTCCAGCTGGAATCCAGGGAAATCCAGATTGGGGATTAAAGAGTTGGTCATGTGTTAATATGCGCGTGAGAGCCATTAAATTAGAAGTTCTAGCTATGTAGGGCCAAGTGACCGTTCATGTGATTGATGGATGAGGGGCCAATCAAAACTCTCATTAGAACGCTTGGGGTCTGGTGGGACTCCTAAGGTCGGGAGATGAGAGGTGAATAGACCCTCATTATGATGCCTGGGGTCGTGCTGATGCCTAAGGTCTCGAGACCCTTGATGGGAGACGCGGAGGTCACCCAATGAAGGGTATGAACGGGTGTGTGTGGGCCTAGGGCGATGAGTTGTGGCAACAGGACATCCATAGGCTATGCGCGCGATGGATGTTTTGGCATTGAATTTCCATTTGTTTCATTTGCTATCTTGCCTGCTTTCATAGATTTTTTTTGCTTATGACTATCATATTTTTTGCTTATGATAAAAAGGGGGAGGAAAATAAGAAAAATGTATGATGCATGCAATGTATGCTTAGTAAAAATTGGTATAAAAAATGTTTTCCTATGTCCAAGTTAACAATGGGAATTGAGCAATCCTATTCATTTTTGAAACACTAACTCTTGGTATCAAGAAAATCTTTGTGATATGTAGTTTCAAACAAATACAAAAGAGGATGTACCACTCCAAAGGTTTATACTTCTATCCCGATATAAAGTTACGGGGGAGTTATGTGTATACTAAATGCATATCGATTTTTCAAAAGGTTTTCATCATTATCAAAAAAATAGGGAGAGAATTGTTGTATCATATTTTTTGATATATGAGAAAATATGTTTGATGAAAAACCAACCTTAGAATGAAAATTCTTTATGAAAATCTCATATTTTGAAATAAATTTTTCATATTTTGAAACATGCATGATTAATGTTTTGGCGTGAAAGCTCAAATGTTTAAAAAGTCAAAATTCATGTGTCATGTTTCGAAACCATCTTTCTATGTTTCGAAACATAGTTCTGTTATATCTTAAATAAATTCAATATTTATGCATCATGTTTTGAAACTATATTTTCATGTTTCGAAACATCAGTTTTGTCATGTTTCTATAAATGTTTCAAAATGTATATTGATAAGGTTTCCAGTTTTGCTAAGTTTATATGTTGTATTTTGAAACCAATTTGAAAACTATGCATATGTTTCAAAACCTATATAGTATGTTTCAAAACCTCTGTCATCTCTAACATCAGTGTATTTAAAATCTTTGTTTAACATGTTTTGAAACATGTTTCTTAAGTATGTTTTGAAACCTTCATATCATGTTTCGAAACATCTGACTCTGTTAGAAGAATATTTGAAAATCTGTCATGCTTTTGCACTTTATTTCAAAAGCTATTTGATAAGATAATTTTTGAAATAATCTCCATACCTTGATGTTTTAATTTCAGATATGTTATAAGTGGAGAATAAAACCAAATCATTTTGTTTTTAAAAATATGTCCTCCATTCATTCTGTTTCTTGGTGCATATCCAGTTGTAAAGGTTGTATGTTTCGAAACATGGGATGTATGTTTCAAAACATCTGTGTAAAAATGTGTTATTTCGAAACCTAAAATATGTGTTTTGAAACCTACTTTATTATCTTGTCTCTAACGGTTATAATTAGCTAAAAAGCTATCTCTTTGATATATATATCAGTTTTTGAAGACAAAGCTACCTCTTACAAGTATACACAAGTTTACACATCTACAAGAGATTTTTGCCACAAGCACAAGCAAACGAAGTCCTTTTAACAAGGTCTCAAAGAAGATCCTTTCAATCATTCCTTGGTGTGCATTGTGGTATGAAAAGGAGAAGCAAACTGAATCCAAAGCTCTCATCCTTTCAAGCTCTCCTCACTCCATAACAATAGTTTTGTAATAATTATTTGGTAAGGTATTTATTTAACATTCAAATTGTTGGGTTGTAAAAGATAAGTGTTATTTATCTTGTTGTAAGGTTTGAGTTGAGTCCGTAAAAACTTATTGTGTAAAGTTTTAGGGTGAACCATGGTAAAACCCTTGGTGTCGTTGATCGCTAGTGAAAGTGATTATGGATTGCAAATGCTTCAAGTGGGTAAGCTTGAAGGTAGTGGAGTAGGCGAGTGCTGAACCACTATAAATCTCGGGTGTACTTGATTTCTCATTCTTACTTGTTGTTATCCTTGTTCATGCTTTCAAAAGAATCATTTTCGAAAAACTAAAGGAGTTTCAATCTTTTGTAATCAAAGAGTAAGGTTTCAAAACATACTACAGTAGGTTTCAAAACATACCTAACAGTAAGCATGGTTTCTATACATACTCATCTATATTTCGAAACATACTTAATAGAAAGGTTTGTTTCGAAACATACTCCCCTCAAGTTTCAAAACATAGTGTCTTGCAAGTAAAAGTTTTTAAGTTATTGAAAATTTACCCAAATCCCAATTCACCCCCCTCTTGGGATATATTTTCCATTATATAGAACGAACACCATTATCTATAAAGAGATAAGAACCAAAGGCATAAGAAGGCTAGGGTTGACACCACACTCAAGATAGAAGAAAAGGATTGTGAGTGATAAGTCAAGAATGAATGCTACAAGATGAAATCTTGATAAGTTCAAAATAGTTCGTTGAAAAACCAAAGAGAAAAATCTCACTATTAATATTGTTCAAAGGTGCATTCCCCATAGGGTTACATTGGCTTATATAGCCACAAACAAAGTAGAAAAAAAAAACAAGATAAAGGAAGTGGTCAAACATTCTTCCAATCAATCAGTCATCCACTAATTTGGGCAATCAATTAATCAACCACTAATTTGGGCAATTAATCAATTAGCCACCAATTTGGGCAATCAATCAATTAACCACCAATTTGGGTAATCAATTAATTAACCATCAATTGTGACAATCAATCAATTAGCAACCAATTGTGGCAATCAATCAATCAGCCACCAATTTGGGCAAATTTGATAATGCCTTGTTTGTTTCTCTCCAAATTACATTAAGAAGCTTGGTTAACATTGACAAAACATGGACCCTTTTGAATACTCAATTTGGGTAAATTATAGTCTTGAACAAAGTCTAAATTTAAGGTGTGTTCAATTAGCCCATTTAATGTTTCCTTTATTTTCTTTGTTCTTGACCTTGTCATTAGATCTCCATGGATGCTTAACAAATCTTGTAAGGCTTTAGCAACTTGATTCGCATCATTCCCCATCTCTTGAAAAGGATTTGTCCTCAAATCGTCACCTACATCAAATGGAGACAAATCAACAACATTAAAGCTTACACTTACATTATACTCACCTGGAAGGTCTAACTTGTAGGCATTATCATCGATCCTTTCAAGCAATTGAAATGGTCCATCTCCCATCGGAAGTAGTTTTGAACGCCTTTGAACCAAAAATCGTTCTTTCCTCACATGCAACCAAACCCAATCACCAGGCTCAAATGCAACTTTCTTGTGCCCCTTATTAGCTTAGTCAACATATTGTTCAGTTCTCTTTTCAATGTTTTGACGTGCCTTCTCATGGATGTGTCTGACAAAGTCAGCTTTCTTCTTTCCATCTAAATTAACACGCTCATCCATAGGTAGAGGAGTTAAATCCAAAGGAGTTAATGGATTAAAACCATATACTACTTCAAAATGTGAAAACTTAGTTGCTGAATGCATACTCCTATTATATGCAAACTCTACACGCAACAAACATTCTTTCCATGTTTTCAAGTTTTTTTGTATTATAGCACGTAATAAGGTAGATAAAGTTCTATTAACTACTCCGGTTTGACCCACAGTTTATGGATGACAAGTAGTAGAAAATAAAAGTTTTGTTCCTAACTTACCCCATAAGGTCTTCCAAAAATAGCTTAAGAACTTTGCATCCTGCTCTGAGACAATAGTCTTAGGCATGCCATGCAATCTTACAATTTACCTGAAAAACAAATCAACAATGTGTGAGGCATCATCAGTTTTGTGACATGGAATAAAATGTGCCATTTAGAAAACCTTCAATGACCACATATGTGGAATCCCTACCCATTTTTAACCTAGGTAAACCTAACACAAAATCCATAGAGATATCAATCCAAGGTTTACTAGATATAGGCAAAGTAGTATACATACCATGAGGTTTAACCTTAGACTTAGCTTGTCTATAAGTGACACACCTTTCGCAAATTCTTTCTACATAACATTTCACATGTAACACCCTACCTTACACGGGCGAGTCACTATAAGGGAATCCCTGGAAGACCTTTTTTTTTTAATCTGTCACACATGGGAACAATCTTCACATGCAGATAATGAAAGTAAAGCAAGATCGCTACGGGGTAAACAGCGTAGTTCAAAATTTTTGAACTTATCCCGATCCTAGCTATTGGATCAATGTCGAAATTGAATCATTCACAAACAAATAAATAAATCTAACCTTTAGATTATCGAGTCGTTCGAGATTCGAGCCGTCCAAGCGTCCGACCTCTAACTCGTGATACGCGGCACGCGTCCGTTGGCAAGGAGAGCAGAATATGAGTGCTAGCTCCTTCTCCTGTGCGCGACTTGTGTATAGATGGTAAAAGAACGCCCTTGTTTCGTATTGAAGCCAAAAGAAACGGAGAAGAGTGAACAACAATGCGTTTTTCAACTCTTGAAAAACAACACCAAAAATCCCTCTTTTTTTTTTCTCTTATATTTTAGGCAACCCATAAAGGGATATTTATAGTGAAATATCCTAGGGTTTCTAAAACCCTAATGGATTTGGCTAGCCCATTAATTCTAATTTAATTAGAATATTAAGTGGGCTTATTCTAGTCCAACTAGAAATATAATTAAATGACCCAAATCCTTTTATAGGTTTAAATAAAATATTTTGGCCCAAATCTAATTCAAGCCCAAATATAATATTTAATATTTATCACAAATCTAATTTGGTCCAAATATAATATTTATTTTAATATTTGGCCCAAATCTAATTTAGTCCAAATATAATATTTAATTTAATATTTGGCCCAAATCCAATTTAGTCCAAATATTAACTTAAGCCCAAATATATTTTATTTCCTATTTGCCACTCCAATAAATAGAAAATTATTAAATTAGAAACCCCTTCCTAATTTAATTAATTGTCATTTTAGGAAACTCTTTCCATTATGATGACTCCTCGTCATATCGACGTCATTACGTCTATTTGTTCGTTTTTCGTGAGAACCTACGACGACACAACTTCTTGCCGAAGTGTCCCACTTAACCATACGTCCACTCTCCTGGTTTAAGCCAGGGACCGTGCTTATTGCGTATGACTTATTAGGCTTCCGAATATGTTGACAATGTGTTGGTATAAACACATAAGACAAGATTGGCCTCTAGCAAGACATCATGCCTACCCAATTAGTCAGAAAGATTCATAATCAGCAAATAACCTTTCACGAGCATGGTTACCGTGTAATTCGATCCTCTCATCAATGTATCTTATGTGATCTCAAGTATGGCGATATGTTGCTTGATAACGATCACATGAGTTTTTTTCGGTCTTCTGGATATATTCACTTAATAAAAAGTAAATCAATAACTCCTTATTGATCTCTTTTACTATGGCCATGGATTTAAAGTGAATATCCACCGAAGGTGTAACACTCCAAATTTCTTGAGCATGTTATAACTTAGGATTTCGAGAATATAAAATTTTTCATATCTCAATAGCTGTCATACATCACACAACATTCCAAAAACCCTAATTTTCACATTCTCAGCTTAACTAACCCAATTATTGAATAGCTAAGACAGGCATTAAAATTTCAAATGCGGAAGCTATATCGAACTTGATATGGTTCACAACCATAATGCTTTATTTATCATAAAATTGTTCAAAACGTTTACAAAATGAATTACATAGACATCATATCTCGCAAGATATAACTGAATGTCTTAAACATATCCAATACATACATAGGTTCGCATATAAATGAAAATATTCTAAACATGCTATAGACAGCAAATTAAACTTATTCTTCAGCTACCTCCTTTCCCTTAAAGCCGCTCGTCGAACCTGGAACGTTTGAATATTCCAGGGACATAGTCCAATTAGAAGATGAATCTTCTAGTGAGAAACTCCAAAAACAGTTTATATCGATGTATGATCAGGTATAAAATGTATGAGAAGATAATGAGAACTACTCCGACGTGCCTCGTGAACACATTAACCTCATTCAATGAGAGCTTTCTCAATGGCGCACGCATAGTGCCTCTTGGGAGGTCCCTAACCATGTCACTTTGGCCCGACTTCATAACACTCATGCGAGCACCACATCCATTGTTTCTTAGGCTCACGGTCTTCCCCACGAGAGTTTTCTCGATGGCGCATGCATAGAGCCTATCGGGGGATATCCAACTTTTGCTCTTGGCCACCCAAATTATATAAATGCAACAGTTAAAAAGCCAATAGCATATATTTTTCAGAAAAATACATTTCATATATGCAACATGATTTCACTTAAGAAAATAACAAGCATTTATGTATAAGAACTTCACGAAAGACGTCTCATGCAATAGAAGTCTCTCATAAGAGAATAAAAAATAGGATTTGGAGTATAGGAGTCTCACCTTGTTGGTTTATCTCTTAAACGATACGGTTTCACTGCAAACGGCCTAGGTTTCTGCAGAAAACACACGTTTTGCTAAACCCAAACTCAAATATTTTTACATAGGGTTGAAGGGTATTAAATTAGGGGCATAGCTGAAAAATTTGAAGGAAAATAGACCCTTCATGTGCCCTCACGCGCCCCAAGAAAGTAGGCCACGCGCCTTCACGCGCAGCCATTTTCCGACGCGTGTAACTCATGCGCAGGCACCAGAATCCGAACAGCAACGCCTCGGTTTCGTATTTCAGCCATATCTCCGTCGTTTTAACTCCGATTCGACCCTCGTTTGAACCTACGCGACCCTCTCTTCCCCCTCTACAGGATTATCAAAAAAATTAGACTTACCTCGCTTTTTTACTAACTAATTTTGGTGAACTTCGGCAAAGACCCGCAACTCCAACGAGGCTCGTTCTCTGCCGCTTTCTTCCCGCCTTCTTGCCGAACTCCCTTCTCCCTCTCTAGAGCAAGCTCCTCCTCTTAGAGTGCTTCACTCATCAAACTTGGTTGGAATGATTTAAGAAAAACCCATGGTGCCTTTTTATAGATTTCTCCAACCAATCACATTATGCCACTTGTCAAAATCTTAGCCATGGACTCCAAAGACTCAAAGCCATAATTGAGTGGCTTTTGAAATCCAAAACTAGAATGAATTGATCTTTTGAAATCCAAGCTAAAACCCCAAACTTCTTTTAAATAACACTTGGCCCTTATTTCAAGTCCTCAACTTCAATATTTTACCACATAAGCTCTTAATTTTATCCTTATTTCGTTTGGATAATTCTCTAATTACAATTACACCCTTAAACATCAAATTTATCGAGATACTTAAAATTTCAAAATTAATAACTCAAAATTACTCAATATATACGATTTTTCGGAAGCCCCTTACCATCATTTGGTCTTTTTCGGCTACAACTTAGCTTAACCGAAAACCATTTCTGATTTGATTTCTTTCAGCGTCATAAATCTCGCCTCGAGACGCTCGTCAAAAATATACCTTTAACCTTAGGTATCTAAGCTCTAGGGTACTCCCTACGACTGATTCGGTCACTTGTTGCCATTTCAAGCATATTTTTTGGTATTTTAAACTCACTTAAAATATGTGGCAACTTCACAAAAATATGGGGTATTATATTCTCCCCCCCTTAAAAGAATTTCGTCCACGAAATTTGAAACATACTCAAAATTATTAAAGGTTAAATAATTATTGCATTCTGGAATACAATTTCTGGAAGAAAATATAAAAATTTCCTACTCTATTTCCATTTCCTCAAACAAATGAGGATATTTCTTCCTAATTGTTTCCTCAAGTTCCCACGTTGCCTCGTCATCCGAGTGCTTTCCCCACTGAACCTTCACTAACAGGATCTCTTTATTTCGCAACACTTGAGTTCGGAGATCTAAAATTGCTCCAGGTGACTCTAAGTAGGTCAAGTCATTCCTTAGCTCAATTGTCTCCACCCGAACTCCGAGGGTTGGATCTGGCACATGCCTTCGAAGTTGGGAGACGTGGAACACATTATGAATCCCGGACAAGCTAGGAGGAATCTCCAATCGATAGGCCAAAGGTCTGACTCTTTCCACAATCGGATATGATCCTATATACCTTGGCTTCAACTTTCCTTTACTGCTTCCACGCGTCACCAAATGCTGGGGTGACACCTTGAGATACACTAGATCCCCTACCTCGAACTCTAGATCCCTTCTTCTTTGATCTGCGTAAGATTTTCGTCGGCTTTGTGCAGCTCGAATCCTCTCTTGGATTGTTTGAATCTTATCGGTAGTCTGTTGCACAAGCTCGGGCCCCAACATCTGTCGTTCCCCTACTTTGGTCCAACAGATAGGTGATCGACACTTTCTTCAATACAAAGCCTCATAAGGAGCCATCCTGATGCTACCGTGGTAACTATTGTTGTACGCAAACTCTACCAATGGCAGATGCTCCTCCCAATTTCCTCCAAAATCAAGGGCACAGGATCTCAACATATCTTCAAGTGTTTGAATTGTCCTCTCTGATTGCCCGTCAGTCTGGGGGTGATAAGCCGTACTCAATTTCAGCTGGGTCCCTATGCATTCCTATAAACTCTCCCAAAATCTCGAGGTGAACCTCGGGTCCTGATCTGAAACTATACTTATCGGCGCACCATGGAGTCATACTATTTCCTTTACGTACTGCTCTGCAAATTTTCGTACCGGTTGATCCATCCTGGTAGGCAGGAAATGCGTTGAGTTTGTTAACCTGTCTACCACCACCCAAATGGCATCCCCTTCGACTCTTCGGAAATCCTATCACGAAATCCATCGTGATATGTTCTCATTTCCATTTAGGAACTTCCAAAGGTCTCATCAACCCTGCGGGTTTCTGGTGCTCAATCTTTACCCTTTGGCATATATCACATTGTGCCACCCTCCTAGCCACGCTAGCCTTCATCCCAGGCCACCAATAGATTTCCCAAAGATCTCGATACATCTTCGTGGCTCTTGGGTGCACGGTATACTTAACTCTGTGGGCTTCATCCAAAATTTTCTGCCTCAACTCCCGAAAGTTTGGCACGTACACTCTACCCCGAAACCTGAGAATGCCATTTGGCACGTACACTCTACGCCGGTCACTCCCACTAGCCTCCTGTATTTCGGTCTCTAGATCCAGTCGAACCGCCAGGCCAGCTACTAGGACGAAA
Organism: Diospyros lotus; assembly: GCF_014633365.1. Lineage (NCBI taxonomy): Eukaryota > Viridiplantae > Streptophyta > Magnoliopsida > Ericales > Ebenaceae > Diospyros > Diospyros lotus. The sequence goes on from NC_068340.1 coordinate 14,630,709, forward strand.
GATCCCTTCAGTACTACACTCACCGTCATCAGGCTAAAAGCCTCAATCAACAGCCACTCCTAGGTCATCAACCCGGCCATAACAATAGGCACAGTCCTACTCAAAGCATTAGCTACCACATTGGCATGCCCCGGGTGATACAAGATGGTGCAGTCCTAGTCCTTCAGGAACTCCATCCATCGTCGCTGCCTCATGTTCAACTCTTTCTGCGAGAACACATACCTTAGACTTTTGTGGTCTGTGAATACATTGAACGTCTCTCCGTATAGGTAGTGCCTCCATAGCTTCAGAGCATATACCACTGCTGCCAGCTCTAAGTCGTGCATTAGGTAGTTCACTCCGTGTCTCTTCAACTGGCGTGATCCATATGCGATCACCCGACTATGCTGCATCAATACACAGCCCAAATCAACCTTTGAGGCATCGGTGTATACAACATATCCACCAAGCCCACTAGGCATTGCTAGCACAGGTGCAGAGGTCAGTCTGTCCTTGAGCTCTTGAAAGATTTCCTCGCACTTTGCAGTCCATTCAAACTTTACCTCCTTCCGTATGAGCTTCGTCATAGGTGCAGCTATTTTCGAAAACCCTTCCACGAATCTTCGATAGTAGCCTGCCAATCCCAAAAAGCTTCGTACTTCGGTCACGCACGTTGGTTGCTTCCATCCTCTAACAGCCTCAATCTTAGCTAGATCCATTGAGATTCCTTCGGCTGAGATCACATGCCCAAGAAATGCCACTTGGGATAGCTAGAACTCGCACTTCGAGAACTTGGCATACAATTGATGTTTCTTGAGGGTTCCCAGCACTATCCTCAAGTGCTCATCGTGGTCACTCTCATTCGAAGAATACACCAATATATCATCTATGAAAACGATCACAAACTGATCCAGGTAGGGCTTGAAAACCCTATTCATAAGATCCATAAACGCTGTTGGAGCGTTAGTTAATCCGAATGGCATTACAAAATACTCAAAATGGCCATACCTTGATTGAAATGTTGTCTTTGGAACATCATCTGGTTTAATTCTCAACTGATAATACCCAGATCTCAAATCAATCTTCGAGAACACCTTCGCTTCTTGTAGTTGATCAAACAACTCGTCTATCCTTGGGAGCTGATACTTGTTCTTTACAGTGGCCTTATTTAGCTGACGGTAGTCAATGCACATCCTTAGACTCCCATCTTTCTTCTTCACAAATAGCACTCAACGTGCTTGGCCTAATGACCCCCTTATCAGTCAACTCCTGTAGCTGACTCTTCAATTCTTTCATCTCCACTGGAGCCATTCGGTATGGCAGAATTGATATTGGCTGGGTTCCTGGCACTGACTCAATTGAGAACTCGATTTCCCGAGGTGGAGGTAGTCCCGGTAATTCTTCCGGAAACACGTCCTCATATTCTCATACCACTCGCACCTCATTGAGCTTTGGTACCTCTCTTTCTTCTAACTGAACTTAAGCTATGAATCCATGAGCTCCTCGGCTCAACAACTTCATTGCCTTTATTGCTGAAATAATCTTTCCAACGTCGGGGTTGCCTTGCTCCTGAAATTTGACCCACCTTCCTTCGGGTTTTCTTATGGTCATTATCTTCCTACGACAGTCCATATTGGCATCGTACTTGGACAAGAAATCCATCCCTAAGATTACGTCGAAGTCATGTACTTCTAATAGAATCAGATCAGCCTGGAACCGAACATTACTCAGGCTAATTTCGCATCCCCTCACCATTTCTGAGGACTTCATACTTTTACCCATAGGTGTCGAAATCACCATAAGACACCCCATAGAATCATTTTCTACTCTCAAACTCCCCAGCCAAAGCATGCGATATAAAAGAATGAGTAGACCCTGGATCTATCAATGCATGCACAGGAGTATCCAAAATGAAGAGAGTGCCTTGGATAACTGCAGGGTTTGCTTCTATGTCTTCTTTGGTCAAATTATAGACTCGCCCCTGTCTGGTCCCTTTTCCTTCTTCAATCTTTAGTGGCTACTCTTTCTTCTTCAGGCAATTCCTCGAGATGTGCCCGTGCTGGTTGCAATTGTAGCAGATCACGCTCACTGGTGTTGTTGCTATAGCTTTACCTTCTTCGACCATTCCTTTCGAGCAATTTCTGAAAGTATGCCCGGGCTGTCCACAAGTGTAACAGATAATGCTTTGGCCATCGCACCTCTTGCCCGGGTGCCTCTTCTTGCATTTAAAGCATGCCTTACCCTTTTTCATGATCTTCCCATCCCGAGGTCTCATAATCGAGTGAGATTTCTCTAATTGTCCACCAGTTTGAACAGTTGTGGCCTTTAATTCTACCACCTGCGTCATATTCTCCTTGGTCGTCATAGCTTTGAAAACTATGTCTGCATAAGACTCCACATGGACCAGGCTCATCAGCTGTTGAAATTCGATTCGCAAGCCTTGTAAGAATTTTCGTCCCTTCTCCACATTGTCCATCCCGTATAGCTGCATATACTTGATTAACCGCAAAAATTCAACCTCGTATTGGGCTACAAACATATTTGGCCCTTGGCGTAAGTTTATGAACTCTCGAGCTCTAGCCAACTTCCAACAAGTGGGAAAGAATTTCCCATTGAACAGTTCCTTAAATCGTTCCCACGACATCTGGGGTGCTTCCCCCAATTCTACATCTGTTGCTGACCCCTGAGATCCTATCTGGTTAGGTACCACTCGCTGCATAGACCTCCACCATTAGGAAGCTTCATCTTCCAACATATAGGTTGCACACTCGACCTTGTCTTCATTCAGGATTCTCAATCTTTGTAGGATCTTTTCGGTCTGGTCCAACCAGTATTCACTGATTGCGGGGTCATCTGCCGGTTTTCCTCGAAACACTGGCGGGTTTTATCGTAGATACCTCTCCAAGGAATCTATTCTTCTTTGCTCGGGTTGCAACTCCAAAATTCGCCAAGCCATGCCTTCTAGGATTCTCTCGATCCTATCAATCCGGCCTTCACCGAGGTCAGCTCGTGCATCTCTTTGACCTCCCACACCACCTCCTGGGTGCGGGTTGGTGTTGCTTTCTTCGCCATTGCCTCTCTCATGCCTGTTCCTTCTTGTATTCACCATCTGGCAAGAAGACAAGGCGATCTATTAAATCATCACGGCATGGTTCAATTCAAATTGAATAAGCAACAAGAGTATGCTACTAAATATTTCACAAATCCTAACCTAATTCCCAAAACTTACGGTGGTTGTACTCATCTAGCCACATGCGAACTTTTTCATAGGTTTGCTCTGATACCAACTGTAACATCCCAAATTTCTTGAGCGTGTTATAACTTAGGATTTCGGGAATATAAAATTTTTCATATCTCAGTAGTTGTCATACGTCACACAACATCCCAAAAACCCTAATTTTCACCTTCTCAGCTTAACAAACCCAATTATTGAATAGCTAAGATAGGCATTAAAATTTCAAATGCGGAAGCTAGATCGAACTTGATATGGTTCACAACCATAATGCTTTATTTATCATAAAATTGTTCAAGACGTTTACAAAATGAATTACATAGACATCATCTCTCGCAAGATATAACTAAACGTCTTAAACATATCCAAGACATACATAGGTTCGCATATAAATGAAAATATTCTAAACATGCTATAGACAGCAAATTAAACTTATTCTTCAGCTACCTCCTTTCCCTTAAAGCCGCTCGTCGAACCTGGAACGTTTGAATATTCCAGGGACATAGTCCAATTAGAAGATGAATCTTCTAGTGAGAAACTCCAAAAACAGTTTATATCAATGCATGATCAGGTATAAAATGTATGAGAAGACAACAAGAACTACTCCAAAGTGCCTCGTGAACACGTTAGCCTTCTTCAACGAGAGCTTTCTCAATGGCGCATGCATAGCGCCTCTCGGGAGGTCCCTAACCATGTCACTTTGGCCCGACTTCATAGCACTCATGCAAGCACCACATCCGTTATTCCTTAGGCTCACGATCTTCCCCACGAGAGCTTTCTCGATGGCACACACATAGCGCCTCTCGGGGGATATCCGACTTTTGCCCTCGGCCAACAAATAGGTACAACAGTATGGCCACACGAATTTTATAAATGCAACAATTAAAAAGCCAATAGCATATATTTTTCAGAAAAATACATTTCATATATGCAATATGATTTCACGTAAGAGAATAACAAGCGTTATGTATAAGAACTTCACGAAACACGTCTCATGCAATAGAAGTCTCTCATAAGAGAATAAAAAATAGGATTTGGAGTATAGGAGTCTCACCTTGTTGGTTTATCTCTTAAACGGTACGGTTTCACTGCAAACGGCCTAGGTTTCTGCAGAAAACCACATTTTGGTAAACCCAAACTCAAATATCTTTACATAGGGTTGAAGGGTATTAAATTAGGGGCATAACTAGAAAATTTGAAGAAAAATAGACCCTTCACGCGCCCTCACGCACCCCAAGAAAGTAGGCCACGCGCCTTCACGCTCAGCCATTTTCTGATGCGTGTAACTCACGCGCAGCCACCAGAATCCGAACAGCAACGCCTCATTTTCGTATTTCGGTCATATCTCCCTCGTTTTAACTCCGATTCGACCCCCATTTGAACCTACGCGACCCTCTCTTCCCCCTCTATAGGATTATCAAAAAAAAAATCAGACTTACCTTGCTTTTTTTCTGATTGAACCTACGCGACCCTCTCCGCCGCTTCTTCGCCGTTTTCTTCTCGCCTTCTTGCCGAACTCCCTTCTCTCTCTCTAGAGCAAGCTCCTCCTCTTAGAGTGATTCACTCCTCAAAATTGGTTGGAATGATTTGAGAAGAACCCATGGTGCCTTTTTATAGATTTCTCCAACCAATCACATTATGCCACTTGTCAAAATCTTAGCCAAGGACTCTAAAAACTCAAAACCATAATTGAGTGGCTTTTGAAATCCCAAACTAGAATGAATTGATCTTTTGAAATCCAAGCTAAAACCCCAAACTTCTTTCGAATAACACTTTGGCCCTTATTTCAAGTCCTCAACTTCATTATTTTACCACATAAACTCTTAATTTTATCCTTATTTCATTTGGATAATTCTTTAATTACAATTACACCCTCAAACATCAAATTTATTGAGATACTTAAAATTCCAAAATTGATAACTCAAAATTACTCAATATATATGATTTTTCGGAAGCCTCTTACCATCATTTGGTCTTTTTAGGCTACAACTTAGCTTAACCGAAAACCATTTCTGATTTGATTTCTTTCAGCATCATAAATCTCGCCTCGAGACGCTCGTCATAAATATACCTTTAACCTTAGGTATCTAAGCTCTAGGGTACTCCCTACGACTGATTCGGTCATTTGTTTTCATTTCAAGCATATTTTTCGATATTTTAAACTCACTTAAAATACGTGGCAACTTCATGAAAATATGGGGTATTATAGAAGGTGCCTTAGATACATCATCCTCTATCAAGGGATAGACGAGTTCCATCTTGGCTATGCACCCATCTCCATAAGCCTCACGATATACCCAACGATTGCCCACGTGCAGCCTTTGTCTAGACCCATCAAAACGATGTCAAAGCATACCGATCTTCTTATGAGATGACCGTGACAACCTCAGGTCCAAGGATTAGTTACACCCATCTCGTATGAAAATTCCATCAACATATAACCAAAATGGATTCTCATGGCGAGTCATGTCCAGTGACACGTTCTCCAACATTGGTCACCTATATACTTGTCTAGACATCCCCATGTCTATGGGTGTGAGACCCCCTATTGCTATCACATAGAAAAAATATAGCACATACAAGTCTTACCGCAATTGTCAATGTCCATTCTTGACATTGCTACGACTTGGGACATTTAATGATGTCTAGAAACTGTGATGCATCATCTCACATCTTTATAGATTAATCACAGTACACATCATATGAACTTCTATCTAGTTTCATTTGGTTATTACAATAATAACAAGAAACTAATAGAATGACTTCTTGTGAATTTGAACAACTCCTTATTCAAATAATAAACATGATTACAATTGTAAGTGTACAACATGCCCAATCTGATTGGGTCTAGAGCACCTACACTAACATTCTCCCACTTGCACTAGAACCAATCACTCATGTATCTTATACCTGATGATCGAACATGACTTTCATGTTTCTCCCGGGACAGAGCTTTAGTCAAGGGATCTACGATGTTGTCATTCGTCGACACTTTCTCTATATATGTCACCTCGGCTGATAATCTCCATTATCATATGGTGATGCCGCAATACAAATTTGGTCTGTTGATGAGACTGTGGTTCCTTCGCTTAAGCGATGGCTCCATTATTGTCCCAATAACTGTTATTGGATCAACAATGCTAGACACCACTTTAAGTTCATCAATGAACTTACGGATCCATACAACCTCCTTCGCTGCTTCGAAGGTTGTTATGTATTCGACTTCAGTTGTTAAATCTGCCACTATCTCTTGTTGGAACTCTTCCAACTCATGGCCCTGTCATTTAGGCAGAATATGAATCCCGACTGTACGTGATTCAAAATCATCATAGTCAGATTGGAAACTGGCATCCATGAACCCCTTCATGGTATGTTCTCATTCTCCATATGACAAAAACATCTCTTTAGTGCTTCACAAGTACTTAAGAATGTTTTCCACAGCAATCCAGTGTTTCTAACCTGGATCAGCTGGATATCTACTACATATGTGTTAGAGTTATGCCCCACAAGCCAATTATATTTACATGTAATTGATCATATTTTTCCATTGTGACTCTTTATCTTCAATCAATTATTATTGTAAGGCATTATGTTTTATTTGTCATTGATGGTTGACTTTATTATTTCCACTCTTGACAAAGTCCATAGATCAAATAGGCTCATGGAATATGGTCGTGCATAGAGATGACGATCATGAAACATATTCCTTATAAGCCTTGATCATAAATGTTCCTAGTCATAGAGTTATTAGGATTGAACACTAATAACTCGGATAGACTAACATATATGATGCATGCTCAATTAGGAGAATGTCTTGTTTCATAGACATTGGTGTGTGGACACTAGTGCATATATGTGGGTGCTTATTATAAGAATAAGTACACTGAACTGACCCGCTACAGAATTCCTAATGGTAATTGTTGATTGTCGAATTGGAATTTCTGTGTTGCAGTAGTGCAGATTGGTCCTTAGACTTGAGACATCATGGTAGTCTTATATTTGACTGGTTATGCTTTGGTTCTTTTTTGGATTCCAATGGAGTCATCAACAAATTATCACTGGGCGTAACCTTATCACATATGAAGGCTTGTGAATGTCGAAATAGGATTCATCACTTATCGACAAGATGAGAAGATGTCCTATGTATTCCGATGATTTCATGACTAAGGAAATCCTTGGCCAAGGTGAGATGGAAATCAAAAGGTGTTTTGATTTCATCGAACAAGTCATAAATCTGGAATGGATACATAGTTATTGAATGACTAGGGTTTCGTCATAAAATCATACCCTAAATTCAATCGGGACATAGTTGATGAAAGGATTTTACTGTACGGTAATTGCAATCGAAAAGGTCCGTGTTTTTTCATCGTTGGCTAGGCATTCATGGCATGTTGCTAGACGTTAACCATGATATGTAGGGTTTTAGAATTAATATGATTAATTCTAAAACTATTAATTAAAGAGTTTAATTAAGAAGCCCATGAGATGAGTTAATTATGAAGCCCATAAGTTTAATTAAAAGAGTTTAATTATTCTAAGGAGTTGGGCCTTCATATAGCCCAATAGAATTGGCCCTACATCTAGCCCAATGGTGGACCTAAGGGGTCACACACTTGGGTCGAGTCCGTTCCACAAATTAAAAGAGAGATACGGCCCAATATGATTATGGGCCAGACCTAAATCGTTTAGGGTTTTTCCAAAGGTATATTTAGGGTTTTTACTCTATAAATAGGCCACTTAAGAAGCTGGAAAAATAAGGAGAAATTCGGATCTCTCATTAGAGGCGCCTAGGGTTACTAGCATTACTCAAGGTGTTCGTGGAAACGGCCGATCGTGTGGACCGACTTGGAGGAGTTCGTGTTTGCAGCTCTACGGATCAATCAAGGCAGAATCATATCTTCACGGTTGCCCGGTTCCTAACAATATGCTCAAAGTATATGCGATATCAGGCCTCATACATAACATGGCATACATGATCGTTCCAATAGCCAAGGTATATGGTGCTCGACTCATCCTATCTCTCTCATCTTGTGTCTTCGAACACATAGCCTTGGAGAGATGTATTCCATGTGATATGGGAAGACTTCTCCTCCTAGAATCTTCCATGCTAAACCTTTAGCATCCTGTCAATGTACGCGCTATGGGAGAGTCCTAGCAACCTCCTGGATCTATCTCTATAGATCCGTATTCCCAGAATATAGGCTGCTTCTTCCAAATTCTTCATGGAGAAAATATTTTGAAAGCTATATTTTAACTAATTGCATCATGGGAACACCATTCCCTATGAGCAATATATTATCCACATATAGGACTAAAAGGATCACCATGCTCCCACTAACCTTCTTGTAAACACAAGGATCAACTTCCCTTTTGTGAAAAATCAAACTTTTTGATCTTTTCATCAAAACATTGATTCTAACTCCGGGATGCTTGCCTTAGTCCATAAATGGACCTTTGCAAATTGCAAATCTTATTTGCATGTTTATGAGTAACAAATCCGTCAGGCTGTGTCATATACACATCCTCGACCAAGTTTCCTTTAAGGAAAACTATTTTGTCATCCATCTGCCATAACCCAGAGTCAATGTCAGACATTGCCTCATCATAGGTAGTAGGCTCATCGTTCTCAGCTAGAAGCACATCTCCATGTGCCGAGATAAGAAATCCATATCTCTCTTGCTCGCGATGAACCGTCATTGACCTACGAGGTTCTTGTGTAGAAGGTTGGGGAATTGACACAACATCTTGTGTCTAATCTTTCTCGAGTTCCTGGAGGGGAGTATTTGTTTGTGGTTCATCTCGAATCTCTTCATGCCCAATATTCCTCCCACCAGCCACAGCATCTAAAAATTCCTTCTCAAGGAATACCACATGCTTGGCAACAAAACACCTTTTGTTCATATGGGTGGTAAAAGTAATATCCATTTGTTTCCTTTGGATATCCCACAAACAAACATTCCATTAATTTGGGTTTTAACTTATTATTGTTAACACGTTTAACATAAATTTGACAACCCCAAATCTTAAGGAAAGACAAATTTGGCTTCTTTCCTTTCCATATCTTATATGGAGTCTAAGTAACTAATTTACTTGAACCCTGTTCAAAACAAAGATCGCGATGAGGAGTGCATATCCCCAAAATGAAATAGGGAGTTCAGCGCAACTCATCATGGACCAGACCATGTCCAACAAGGTCCTATCCCTCCTTTCAGACACACCATTCATCTCTGGTGTTCCAAGTGGAGTCCATTGTGAGAGAATCCCATTCTACTTCAGATGATCTAGAAACTCACTGTTCAAGTATTCACCATCTTGATCTGATTGAAGTACTTTGATACTTTTCTCAGTTTGTTTCTCTACTTCAAATCTGAATTCTTTGAACTTTTCAAAAGCCTCAGATTTGTGTCTCATAAGATACACATAACAAAAACATGATCTATCATCAGTAAAGGTTATGAAGTAGACATATCCACCTCTAGCTTGGGTGGACATGGGTCCACACACATCAATGTGCACAAACCCTAGCACTTATGTAGCCTCCCTTTACTTTAAAAAGAGACTTAGTCATCTTGCCAAGTAAACAAGATTCGCAAGCACCATATGATTCATAATCAAATGTGCTGATTTATCCATCTTTATGCAAGTTGGATATGCAAGTCTCATTTATATGGCTAATACAACAATGTCATGAATAAGTTCTATTTAAATCACCTGATTTGAGTCGCTTAATATTTATGTTATTTATAGGAGTATCAACATCAAGGACATACAAACCATTACGTATTGTTGCTTTACCATAAAACAATTCATTTTTATAAAATGAACAATTATTGTCCTTAAATAAAAATGAATATCCATCCTTGTCAAACAAGCATTAGAAATTACATTCCTAGTCAAACTAGGATTGCAGTAATAGTTATGTAACTCAAATACAAGCCCTATGGGTAATGTCAATAAATAGGTCCCTACAATTAATGGAACAACTTTTGATCCATTTACCACGTGTAGGTACACTTCTCCTATTATTAATCTCCTCGTACTCCTAAACCCATACACGAAAGTGTAAATATGAGCACTAGATCCAGTATCTAATACCCATGTGGACTGATCAGAAGTAGATAGATTAATTTCAATAACATAAATACCTGAAGTGTCTTGAGTAGAACTCTTCTTACTCTACACTTCTCGATTTATCACAGTGGAGATAGATCGCATCCTCTTTGCTCTTTCAAGTTTTGATTTTCTAGAGTTTTCCAGATTGCGCTATGGAAGAACTCTTCTTCCTTTTGGCTTTCTTACTCTTGGGCTTACCCCTGTGCGCCTTGGGCCCTTCAACTAAGAGAACACTTCCCTTGACCTATAATCAATTTTAGGTTCGGTCTCCCTTAGTATGGACAACCACTCTCCAAGATTCATTTCCATAACCATTAGGAAGGGACTGTAGCACTAAGTCTAGGGTAAGTTTCGGCATCCATACCCAAGTTCAGCTCTAACAACCTATTGATAAAACGTATCATCTCCATGACATGCTTCTCAATAGATGATCCTTGAGCCTAGCCATGATCTCATAGGCATCATAACTCTTATGTTGTGACGTATGTTTCGGGGTCATGGCAGCCAAGACGATATACCAAGCAATGATCATATTACCCTTGTGCATCGTCCAGGCCTAATGTGCTACTATTTCCTTAATTGGATGCTTCATAAGAAGAGATATCTCTATCGCATAGAGAATCTCTATCATGTGTGAGGACTATCCTCAAGATGATCTCCCAATCATAGAAATTAGTCCCGTTGAAGGTATTATTGCCCTCGAGTATCGATCTTATCGATATGTTTCCAGACATTCTGGATCAACAACTAAATAAAGATATTATTATAATCATATTGAATTACGAAATCATAAATTGCAAGAAGTAACATTTTATGATTGCTCCCACTATTTTCTACGAGTTTACCACCCTCAAGACATAACTCGGGAAATCCCGTTGGAAGATTTCCTAACGGGCTAGGATCCCATCTCCCCTCGCACAACCTTGAGTGACTCAACAAATTGTGCTATGATTGATTAGGTAGGTATTTGCTACCAATTGCATCTCCATGCAACTCCTAGATTCATTGGGTTGACAACTCCTTGTCAAGCACATCTTATATGACTCTCAATCTTTGCCTCTATACTCAGTAAGGCCTTGAGTGACTCAACAAACCCCACATTTCTAGTTAAGTTGAACCCATCATTCAAGGATATCTCATGGCCCATGAAGCATAGGAATCATAGGTGACACATGACCTTGAGTGACTCAACAAATCAAGTGCCAGCTAGAAACCTAATGCTTCATAATGATGGAAGGCAAGTTGGCTTAATATTTATGAGGGATTTATTATTTATTTATTTAGGTCTCATCACATGCAATTAATCAAATTAATAATGCATAATTAACGACTCAAACCAGTGTATGGTATGGATAACTACGGCTAGTCCCCTCGAGCCATAGAAGGGAAGCTAGCGGGTCAAACCTAGGTGAAGAATCACATCTTGCTTCACAAGCACATTCTTCAAGCCTTCGTTGGTCTTCGAATCTTGTCTTCAATTTAGCTCCATCTCTTGCTCTTCATACAGACTACAACTATCACTACTCTATTCTATTCTACATACATTACATAGAATCAGAAACCTCGAGTTACATTCGGAGGGAGTGAGATGAGAAGAGAATGTACATCAGAGTATAAGAGAGGCAAGACACGCAGGCCCTATTTCAAAAACCAAATTTACAAGCATTCATTCCCAACAATAAATAAATGGTCGACTTAGATCCATACCATACACCCATGCAATCAATCACATTGATTTATTCACAATTATGTTAATTAATTGTCGCATCTATTTCAATCTTAATAAAACGCTTTCAATAAATTGAAAATTTGTATAATCTTGGAAAAAGAAAATTGTTTTAATTGTGTTGGGCTTGGGCTCCATCCATTAGTCTAACTAACAAGGCTCAACAGGCATTGGATCAACCAATGCATGTCAAACATGTAACACCCCAAATTTCTTGAGCGTGTTATAACTTAGGATTTCAGGAATATAAAAATTTTTCATATAACAATAGCTGTCATACATCACACAATATCCCAAAAATCCAAATTTACACCTTCTCAGCTTAACAAACCCAATAATCAAATAGCTAAGACAGGCGTTAAAATCTTGAATGCGGAAGATAGATCGAACCTGATATGGTTCACAACCATAATACTTTATTTATCATAAAATTGTTCAAGACGTTTACAAAATGAATTACATGGACATCATCTCTCGCAAGATATAACTGAACGTCTTAAACATATCCAAGACATACATAGGTTCGCATATAAATGAAAATATTCTAAACATGCTATAGACAGCAAATTAAACTTATTCTTCAGCTACCTCATTTCCTTTAGAGTCGCTCATCGAACCTGGAACGTTTGAATATTCTAGGGACATAGTCCAATTAGAAGATGAATCTTCTAGTGAGAAACTCCAAAAATAGTTTATATCGATGCATGATCAGGTATAAAATGTATGAGGAAACAACGAGAACTACTCCGAAGTGCCTCGTGAACACGTTAGCCTCCTCCAACGAGAGCTTTCTCAATGGCGCACGCATAGCGCCTCTCGGGAGGTCCCTAACCATGTCACTTTGGCCCGACTTCATAGAACTCATGCAAGCACCACATCCGTTGTTCCTTAAGCTCACAGTTTTTCCCACGAGAGCTTTCTCGATGGCGCACGCATAGCGCCTCTCGGGGGATATCCGACTTTTGCCCTCGGCCAACAACAGATAGGTACAACAGTATGGCCACACGAATTTTATAAATGCAACAGTTAAAAAGCCAATAGCATATAATTTTCAGAAAAATACATTTCATATATGCATCATGATTTCACGTAAGAGAATAACATGCGTTTATGTGTAAGAACTTCATGAAACACGTCTCATGTAATAGAAGTCTCTCATAAGAGAATAAAAAAAATAGGATTTGGAGTATAGGAGTCTCACGGAGTCTCACCTTGTTGAGTTATCTCTTCGACGATATAATTTTATAGAAGACGGTCTAGGTTTCTGCAGAAAATATGTGTTTTGGTAAATCTAATCTCAAATATTTTTATACAAAGTTGAAGGGTATTAAAGTAGGGGCATAACTGGAAAATTTCATGTAAAAAGGACCTCTCACGCGCCCTCACGCCCCCCAAGAAGGATGGCCACGCGCAGCCATTATCCGGCGCGTGTAACTCACGCGCAGGCACCAGATTCCGAACAACAACGTGTCGGTTTGGTATTTCAGCCATATCTCCCTCGTTTTAACTCCAATTCGACCCCCGTTTGAACCTACGCAACCCTCTCTTCCCCCTCTACAAGATTATCAAAAAAAATTGGACTTACCTCACCTTTTTGCTGACTGATTTTGGCGAATTCCGGCGAAGACCCGCAACTCCGACGAGGCTCGTTCTCCGCCGCTTTCTTCCCGCCTTCTTACCGAACCTCCTTCTCTCTCTCTCTAGAGTAAGCTCCTCCTCTTAGAGTGCTTCACTCCTCAAATTTGTTTGGAATGGTTTGAGAGCAACTCAAGGTGCCTATTTATAGAATCCTTCAACCAATGGTGTTATGCCACTTGTCACAATCTTAGCCATGGACTCCAAAGACTCAAAGCCATAATTGAGTGGTTTTTGAAATCCAAAACTAGAATTAATCCATCTTTTGAAATCCAAGCTAAAACCCTAAACTTCTTTCAAATAACACTTTGGCCCATATTTCAAGTTTTCAACTTTAACATTTATCGAGATACTTAAAATTCCAGAATTATTAACTCAAAATTACTCAATATATACGATTTTTCGGAAGCCCCTTACCATCATTCGGTATTTTTAGGTTATAACTTAGCTTAACTGAAAACCATTTCTAATTTGATTTCTTTCAGTGCAATAAGTCTCACCTCGAGACGCTCGTTAAAATTATACATTTGTCCTTAGGTATCTAAGCTCTAGGGCACTCCCTGCGACTGATTCGGTCACTTGTTGCCATTTCAAACATATTTTTCGGTATTTTAACTCACTTATAATACGTGACAATTTCACGAAAATATAGGGTGTTATAAAACATACACTAACAGCCCATTAATTAATAAATAATCCAATTAATGGCCCTGGCCCATTTTTAATCATGGCCCATAGGTGTCATACACTCATGGATCGAATAAAAATAATAAAAATAGCCAAACAATTTGGTCGGGCCCCACCTGAGGGTATGGAACGCACTGAGCCACCAAAGGGTCAGCCCGAGTGCTTCACGTGAACCCTGGGGAAGGGTTAAACCGAAGACCGAGCGAGCGGGAGGGGCCGGGAGGCGGCTGGGCAGCATGTTGAGCATGCTGCCAGCCTGCAAGGCCTATTGGGCGCGCCTGGGCCGTGCCTGACGCTCACTGGGGCCGCGCCAGGCGAGCTGGCCGCGGCCGCGAGGGTCGCTGGGGGCAAGCGCGGGCCACTGGGGCCCCGCGCGGGTTGCACCCGCGCCCGGCTGCCCCACGCACACAGTCGTGCCTGGCCGGGCCATGCGTGCACCCAGGCCGCCCCAGGCCATGCCCAGTGTGCGCGGGCCCTGCTCGGCCGCGTCTTTCGATGCCCCGGTGCATCCGTATGCACCCCGAACCCCATTTTGCCTTTTTCATGTCATACACGATCTTTTTCCCTTCACCCAAAAAGATTTTGTAATCCAAAAATACAAATGCAACAATTAATTAATTATTTCACAAATAACAACATAACCGAATCCGCACGTAAGGAATTAAAATATTTCGACGATGGCTCTAATACCACTGAAAGTAAAGCAAGATCGCTACGGGGTAAACAGTGTAGTTCAAAATTTTTGAACTTACCCCGATCCTGGCGATTGGATCAACGTCGAAATTGAATCATTCACAAATAAATAAATAAATCTAACATTTAGATTATCGAGTCGTTCACGGATTCGAGCCGTCCAAGCGTCCGACCTCTAACTCGTGATATGCGGCACGAGTCCGTTGGCAAGGATAGCGGAATAGGAGTGCTAGCTCCTTCTCCTTTGCGCGGCTTGTGTATGGATGGTAAAAGAACGCCCTTGTTTCGTATTGATGCCAAAAAAAATGGGGAAGAGTGAACGGCAATGCGTTTTTCAACTCTTGAAAAATGATACCAAAAACCCCTCTCTTTTTTTTCTTAAATTTTGGGCAACCCATAAAGGGATATTTATAGTGAAATATCATAGGGTTTCTAAAACCCTAATGGATTGGGCTAGCCCATTAATTCTAATTTAATTAGAATATTAAGTGGGCTTATACCAGTACAACTAGAAATATAATTAAATGGCTCAAATCCTTTTATAAGTTTAAATAAAATATTTTGGCCCAAATCTAATTCAAGCCCAAATATAATATTTAATATTTATCCCAAATCTAATTTGGTCCAAATATAATATTTATTTTAATATTTGGCCCAAATCTAATTTAGTCCAAATATAATATTTAATTTAATATTTGGCCCAAATCCAATTTAGTCCAAATATTAACTTCAGCCCAAATATATTTTATTTCCTATTTGCCACTCCAACAAATAGAAAATTATTAAATTAGAAACTCCTTCTTAAATTAATTAATTGCCATTTTAGGAAACTCTTTCCATTATGACGACTCCTCGTCATATCGACATCATTACGTCTATTTGTTCTTTTTCCGTGAGAACCTACGACGGCACAACTTCTTGTCGAAGTGTCCCACTTAACCATACGTCCACTCTCTTGGTTTAAGCCAGGGACCGTGCCTATTGCGTATGACTCATTAGGCTTCCGAATATGTTGGCAATGTGTTGGTATAAACACATAAGACAAGATTGGCCTCTAGCAAGGCGTCATGCCTACCCAATTATTCAGAATAATTCATAATCAGCAAATAACCTTTCACGAGCATGGTTACTGTGTAATTCGATCCTCTCATCAATGTATCTTATGTGATCTCAAGTATGGCGATGTGTTGTTTGATAACGATCACATGAGTTTTCTTCGGTCTTCTGGATATCTTCACTTAATAGAAAGTAAATCAATAACTCCTTATTGATCTCTTTTACCATGGCCATGGATTTAAAGTGAATATCCACCGAAGGCGCCTTAGATACATCATCCTCTATCAAGGGACAGACGAGTTCCATCTTGACTATGCACCCATCTCCATAAGACTCACGATATACCCAACGATCGCCCATGTGCAGCCTTTGTCTAGGCCTATCGAAATGATGTCAAAGCATACCGGTCTTCTTATGAGATGACCGTGACAACCTCAGGTCCAAGGATTAGTTACACCCATCTCGTATGAAAATTCCATCAACATATAAGCAAAATGGATTCTCATGGCGAGTCATGTCTAGTGACACGTTCTCCAACATTGGTCACCTATGTACTTGTCTAGACATCCCCATGTCTATGGGTGTGAGACCCCCATTGCTATCACATCGCAAAAACATAGCACATACAAGTCTTACCGTAATTGTCAATGTCCATTCTTGACATTTCTACAACTTGGGACGTTTAATGATGTCTAGAAACTGTGATGCATCATCTCACATCTTTATAGATTAATCACAGTATACATCATATGGACTTCTATCTAGTTTCATTTGGTTATTACAATAATAACAAGAAACTAATAGAATGATTTCTTGTGAATTTGAACAACTCCTTATTCAAATAATAAACATGATTACAATTGTAAGTGTACAACATGCCCAATCTGATTAGGTCTAGAGCACCTACACTAACAGATGAAACACTCGTCGCATACAATGGTCGGTGCCCGCGGTGATTTCAAGAGCAATCTTCACATGCAGATGAAACACTCGTCGCATACAATGGCTAGCGTCCGTGGTGATTTCAAGAGCAATCTTCACATGCAGGGGTAAAAATCTCGAGAACCCCAGTCTTACTCGTTTAACTAACAAGATCTATAGACTTAAAACTAAACGAGATATAATATAATACAACGGAATAATTAACATTAAAATGCCGTGGCCTGCAACGAGTTTCATACAAGGTGTTCCCACACCGAAATACGTATTGCAACATTAAAAAACGATAATAGCAGATCATACAACCGTTCGTACATATACTAAGATAAATACTAACACCTCCAAAATGGTACAACGACTATCAACTAAACACCGTTGGCCCCATTGGTCATGTACTCAACCTCACAGCAATCCCTGGCTAGAATGTTGAATGTTCTAGGGGCATAACCCAGGTTACATGATAAAACATCTAAGTGATGGCACAAAATCGTTTACATAATGCATGAAAGACATATAAGCATGGCATATACAGACAAATGACAACATGCAACATGTCTAACTTGAGAAATCTCCCTGACATACTCAACCTCCTGTGAAAAATCCATTCCACACACAGTTGGGGTTGACCTTGCCGCGACATACTTAATCCCTCGAGTGCCCTACCGTGTCACTCGTTCACCAGGATTAACCTTGTCCCATTCTGAAGAAGACCCCATCCCGTCCCATATGGACCCCATAATGACACAAAAAATGACACCCTGATGATATGAAAATCACACGCCATGCACCGACTCTTTTATAAGTAAAAACAGTTGATATAATATACCACATGTTCAATATGCAAATGATGCCACAAGTACATAAGTAAAACGCCTTTGGAAAACAACCCAAGTTTTGAAGGGTAAAACCTCTCACTAAAACTAGTCTAGTCGCGTGTAACCTAAGCTCGGGAGGGTTAAACTGCTCACCTGAACTCACTACACGCACTCCAAGGCACATTCAAGATAAAGTAAAGCTAGACTCAAACCACTCATCTCAATTCTGAAAAGATAAGTTTTCACATCGAAAAACGTGTCACACCTCGAAAATCATACAATCCTTCTTTTCAACAGCCCAATCGTCTCCTATTTACCATTTAAGACCTTAGAAATCAATATTTCTATTTTCCCTCAATTTTCTCTATTTTTCTTCATTTTTAAACATTTCTTACCTTCGAAAATTCATAAAAAATACCTAACATCAAATTTCACCAAATATTTTTCCATAATAATTCCTAAAATAATCTTAACAAAATTACAAAATTAATTTCAGAGAAAAATACTACCTCACGCGCCCTCACTCGCCACCCTAAGCCTCGGCGAGTGAAGCCTACGCGCAGCCGGCTCCGGTCGTCTTCTCTGGCTATGGCAGCTTTCCGATGACTTCCTTTGGCCAAAACGACTATGGGGCCTTGAAGATCTCGATGAGACGACCTCAATGGCACCCTTAAATGGCCGAAACAACCACTGAAAGATGCCTTAAATGGCGGTTGCAGGTTGCAATTCCGGCGAGCCCAATTTTTCGGCCAACTCTCTAAAACCCTACTTAACCTACACCAATCGACTCCAAACGCTCCAGAAATGATCCTCACAACCCAAGGAACAAAAATCCATTATCCCAGAAGCTCGATTCAGCCTAAAACGAGAGTAATTTTGGCCAATTTTGCTTTGAAACCCTCGATCTTCAACCTCTTTTTATACTCATTCTCAACCCGATTCCCCACCATATCTTGCTTGTCCTTATCCCTTAAGCCCAAATCTAGCCTCCAAACCAATCGAACAACCCCAAATCACGAGCTAAATCCCTCGAAAGATTCGGCCAAATCAAAAATCCCATCCGCCATTAAAACCCATCACATCTTGTTATTTTTTGGCCAATGGCAACCTCCAATGGCTCCATCATTGCTTGGAGACTACCCTAGAGTCTTCAGGCGACCTTCCCGATGCCTCAGAGGCGGCTGTCGATGGCCACAGGCAGCCAGTTGGTTTCCCACTTGAAAATTTATTTTTTTTGCATTTTAGCCCCCAACAATCTTCCAATTGCATTTCCTCCCAAACCTTGATGCCCCTAGACTTCTCGTTAATTCCTTGACTGCCCTCAAGTTCTAAACTAATCATTTCCCTTAAGAATTTCTACAAAATTCGTCATTTCGACCTCTCCCGGGTATTTTACAAAATCTGTACTTTTGCCCAAATGCCCTTAATCGCATGTTTTCGACTTCAATCCTTCGAAAATCTCTTGATTTTGGAAAATATCATTTATTTGAACAATTTTACCTTTATTGACTTGCTTTGACTTAGTCCCTCACATTTCGTTTTCGTTCTGAATATTACACGTAGGCCCGAAACTATAATAAGTACAATTTTGACCTTGAAAATTTCGAATATACTCTTAATATTAAATACTGGGTATTATATCATATGAGGCCAAAATAAGTGTTCATGCAAAACATCCAAAGTTTTAAATATACCAAAATGCCCCATCAAACCACCACCATGAGCTTCTCTAAGCACACAAAGAACATTTAGGCACACATAACTTATTCTCTCTAAGCAAAAACCCATTATGCCTAAAGAACTTTCCAAACATCACTCTCTCACATGCATTGAATACATTACTAAAATCAGAGTCATCAACATATAAGTCTTTAATGTACTCAAAACCTAATATTTTTGCATCTAAGGTAGAGAGTAAGGCGTACATTTGAGACAATGCATCAGCTACAAAATTTTCCTTACCTTGCTTGTATTTGATCACATAAGTAAATGTTTCAATGAACTCCACCCACTTGGCATGTCACTTGTTTAGCTTGTGTTATCCCTTTAAATGCTTTAGGGATTCATGATCTGTATGAATCACAAACTCCTTTAGCCAAAGGTAGTGTTGCAAAGTTTCCAATACCCTAATTAATGCATACATCTCTTTATCATATGTAGGATAATTTAAGGATGCCCCACTTAGCTTCTCATTAAAATATGCAATGGGACATCCTTCTTGCATTAGAACAGCTCCAATACCTATTCCCGAAGCATCACACTCAATTTCAAAGGTTAGTAAAGTTAGGCAAAGTAAACAAAGGAGCATTAGTTAGTTTTTCCTTAAGCAAACTAAATGTCTTTTCTTGTTTATCTCCCCACTTAAAACCTACATTCTTTTTAATAGCTTCAGTCAAAAGTGTAGCTAGGACACTAAAATCTTTCACAAATCTCTTATAAAAGCTAACCAAACCATGGAAACTTCTAGCATTTCCCACACTTGTAGATTTTGGCCAATCTTGGATTATCTTAACCTCTTTTTCATTGACCTAGTGGGAGTATCACTTATGACAAAAAGTCCTTAATCATATGTGAATGTAATTGATTGAATGTTTAAATGTATGATCATGTTTATCTTTGCAGATTTGTGAAATCAAAAAATGGCCAAGAATCTGCTTGCAGGTTTGCTAGACACTAACAAGTTGACAGGTCCCAATTATCTGGATTGGCTAAGGAATCTCAAAATTGTTTTGGATTCTGAAAAATTCACATATGTGATGGATAAGGCCCCACCTGAAAAATTTTCAGAGGCATCCACCCCAGAGGAACTAACCACTTGGTAGAAGTGGAAAGATGATGATCTTTAGGCTCGTTGCTATATGATGGCATCGATGTCCAATGAGCTGCAAAAGCAGCACGAGAACATGGAGCATGTAGCAGAGATTCATTTGCACCTACAAGAGTTATATGGTGAGTAGACTAGATATGTGAGATATCAGATCTCAAAGGAGCTTTTCAGGGCCCTTATGACGGATGGTAAATCAGTCAATACTCATGTATTGAAAATGATAAACCTAATAGAAAAGCTTAAGTCTTCGAGTGTTGTCATGGATAATGATCTATATGTAGGTCTTATTTTACAATCTCTTCCTGATTCATTTGATCATTTTGTCATGAATTTCAATATGTATAAGCTTCAGACTACTCTTCCTGAGCTGCTTAACATGTTGAAAATTACTGAAATGACAATGAAAAAGGATAAACTTGTCATGCTTATTGGTTCCTCACATTCCTCAAAACCAAAGAAGAATTGGTCAAAGCAAGGGAAAGAGAAGAGTTCTCAAAAGGGGAAGACAAAGCCTAAAGGTGGAGTCAAGAAAGCAAAGCCAAGTCAATCAGAGAAAAGAAATTGCTTCCATTGTGGAAAGCTTGGGCACTGGAAAAGGAATTGCAAGACTTATCTTGCAGAACTAAAACATAAACATTCTGATTCAGGTATGTACTTTGTTGAAATTAACCTTTCAGTTAATGATGCTTCTTGGGTATTAGATACCGGATGTGGTAGTCATATTTGCAATGATTTGCAGTTGATGACAACAAGCAGGAGACTAAATAAAGATGAGGCTTCTCTACGGCTTAGGAATGGAGCAAGAGTTACTGCTATAGCCATAGGGACAGTTTATTTAGTTTTAGAATCTAAAATAAAATTAATTTTGAATGATTGTTTTTATGTGCCAGACATTATCAAGAACATTATTTCTATTCCTATTTTGGACAAGGAAGGTTTTAATTTTACAATTTCTAATGGAGTTTGTTCTATTTTCAAAAATGGTTTTTTATATGGTACTGGTGCATTATCAAATAATTTGTATTCTGTTCAAACTAATGATTCCATGATTTGTCTACAACAAAGTAACAAAAGAAAGGCTGATAATCAAAATATGCTTACATGTGGCATCTAAGGTTAGGTCATATATCCAAAGACAAGATAAATGAGTTGGTTAAAAATGGGTTGTTGAACTTGTTTGACTTACAGTCAATTCCAACTTGTGAATCATGTCTTAAAGGAAAGATGACAAAATCACCATTTGTTGGACAAGTGGAGCGAGCATCTAACCTATTGGATTTGATCCATTCAGATGTTTGTGAGCCACTAAATGTTAGTGCAAGAGGTGGTTTTTCATACTTCATTACCTTCACCGATGATTTCTCACGGTATGGCTATGTATACCTTATGAAACACAAGTCAGAAGCCTTTGAAAAGTTCAAAGAATTCAGGAATGAAGTAGAAAAACAAACAGGAAAAAGTATTAAGATCTTTTGATCTGATCGAGGGGGAGAATACTTGAGTACAATATTCATTGATCATCTTAAAGAGAATGGGATTCTCTCCCAGTGGACTCCACCAGGAACACCACAACCAAATGGGGTTTCTGAACGAAGGAATCGAACCTTATTAAATATGGTTAGATCCATGATGAGTTTCGTTGATCTCCCTTTATCCTTTTGGGGCTATGCTCTTGAGACAGCTGCCCATTTACTGAATAAAGTTCCCTCTAAATCAATGCCTAAGACACCATATGAGATGTGATTTGGTAAGACACCCAATTACAAATATTTAAGAATATGGGGGTGTCCTACCTATGTCAAGAAAACAATGGGAGATAAGTTGGATACTAGATCCACTAAGTGTAAGTTTGTGGGGTATCCAAAGGAATCAATTGGATATTATTTCTATCATAACAAGGAATGCCACTTTTCTAGAAAATGAGTTCCTATTGGATGGGAATAATGGCAATATGATAGATCTTGAAGAAATTCAAGAAGCACAAACTACTATCCCACAACAAGTGGAAGCAGAAAATAACTTTGAACCTCAAAGTACACAATCTCCACGGAGATCCCAAAGGATCTCAAGACCTCCTGATAGGTATGGTTTCTTAGTTGAGGGTAATGAGGATAACCTTCTATTGGATGAGGATCCAAGAACATACAAGGAGGCAATATCTGATATCGACTCAGGAAATTGGAAAGAAGCTATGAAATCTGAAATGGATTCCATGTACTCTAACAAAGTTTGGACTTTGGTGGATCCTCCTAAAGGTAATGTACCTCTTGGTTGTAAATGGATCTACAAGCGAAAGCTTGGAGTTAATGGAAAGGTAGAGACTTATAAAACTCGTTTAGTGGCAAAGGGTTACACTCAAACTCAAGGTATTGATTTTGAGGAAACTTTTTCACTAGTTGCGATGCTTAAGTTCATTCAGATTTTACTTGCCATAGCCACATATTATGACTATGAGATATGGCAAATGCATGTGAAAACAGCCTTTCTTAATGGTGACATTAAGGAGGATATTTATATGGAACAGCCAGAGGGATTCATATCCAATGGAAATTAGCAGAAAGTTTGCAAGCTTCAAAAGTCCATTTATGGACTAAAACAAGTTTCTCGTAGTTGGAACATACGTTTTGATGAGATAATCAAATTATTTGATTTCATCATAAACTTGGAGTTCCTTCCCATAAAGGTAAATTATTTTGTGGAGAAAATATTTATATATTGGGGAATTGGATTTTTGGAAGAATTTAATTCTTGTTTAAGAGTATGGGAAAATTGCATGGATATTAGGAATTTAAAATGGAAGCCAAGTGGAATAAATGGGTGACACTTGGCAAAATCTTGTGAAGCAAGATGTGCAATTTAGAAGAAATTCAAAAGGAAAAAGAAAATGGTCTTTCAAGCATTAAATGAGAGACATCAATATATTAATTAAAGAAATTCTTTATTAAATTGGAAATTAGTCTTGCATTAATGGTGGAAAATGGGGTATTAAAGAAAATGCAAACTAAAAGGATTTATGTCTTTCAAGGCGATGTTGTAAAAATGGTCACATTAAATTAATTCTTAAGAAAATGGCTATTTTGGCTAAAAGACAAAAAGGGATCTAAGGGATGAGATTCAATCTTGGATAAAATGAAGATCCAATGGCCATGAATTAATTCTTGGAATTGGCATGGATTGCCAAATAATAAGGAATTTGTTTAATTAAAAAGAATGAAAGGTGGGGATTGCCTTTGGCATTAAAAATCAAGGGTTAAGATTTATTTCTTCCTTAAGGCATGGATTGGGTTTCTCTTCTAAGGTGGAGATTTGTTCTAGTCTTGATCTATGGCTAGGATTAAAACCTTTTAAAGCCAAGGATTGTGTTTCCATTGGAGGGTGGGGATTTATTCTTCACTCAAGAAAACCAATGGCTTAGATTTAATCTTGAAATGGGCATGGATTCATGAGAAGAGAAGAAGTACAAATTGGAAGAAGAAATAAGAGAAAGCCTTTCATTAGCCAAGAAGAAGAAGATTAGGAAAAGGAAGAAGAAAGACGAGTAAGAGATAAGCTTTAGCCTTTTATCCCTCTCATGTAGTAGTCTTATTTTTTTGGATCTAAGGTTATATTTTTTTTTTTCTTCTAAGGTGGCTTGAATCCAAGAGAGTCTTAGAAGGTGAGAGCTTGAAGTTTCAAAGAGAAAATAGGTAAGGGATGACCCCAAGTGGTGGGGTTTTGCTTGCATTTGTAAGTGCTTATTTATGAGTTACATGTAGTGGTCACATTTGCATGATATGTGTTGTAGTGTACCTATGGCCATATGGAGGACTAGTGTTGTGGGAAGGGTTGGTTGGTGCCTTAACCTATGGAGGTTATGAGGGCATGGAAGACTACCCATTGTTGCATTGCATTTTGCATTACATGCTTTTCTCATGTTACATTTACTTATGCATGGCACCCTTACTGAGCAATGGCTCATAAGGTCCTTTCTGACCTCTTTGTAGGTGGGGAATCTTCAAAAGGAAAGGGTATATTGAAGGGTTGAAAGATATTTGAGTAAGAAATCTTATGCGAAGGTGTATGTTTTTAGCTTGTGTAGTGTAAGTTGATGTATTTCTTTTGGGTTGATATGTATGTATGCTTGATGTGGATGTATGGAGGAAAAGTTTGAGGTTTTGGAAGTATTTTGGGTTGAATGGCTATTCTGGAAAATATGGCTTCAAAAAAAATAAATGGCCAGGAGGTTGCTGCTGTCGACTAGTGTGCCTAGGCGGTTCGTGCACGCGGCTGGCGCGGCCCGCGCGCATAGTAGGGGCGCTGTGGAATAAGAGCATATTTATAAAATAAAAGAATGTTCATTTATTTTATTTTATTTATTTTATTTCTGGAATAAAAGCATGTTTATAAAATAAATAAATGTGGATTTGAGCCTCCAAAATATTTATTAAATTAATGTAAATTTTGAGGCATTTTTAGAAAAATTCCTATATTTTTGAAAAATAAAATAAATGAGTATTTTCCTTGAATTTGGGAGAATGGATGAGAAAACTTGATGTTTTGAGTTCCAAAAAATTACTTCCTAAATGTTGGAAATTTGGTGTATTTTTTAATTAAATAAAAAAGAAAATAAATGCAAGTTTGGCTAAGGAAATTTTTTTAAATTTTTCAAAGGGAGATTACCTCAAATATTCTCTATGGGATTTTGGAAGTGAGAAAAATAAGTTAATAATTGGGCCAAATTTATTTTCTAATAATTAAAGCCTTATGCCATAGTTAAATAAAGCGAGTATGGTTTGCTTATTTTGTCGAATCCTGTGAAAGGTCATCCTTAGCTCTTCATTAAGAGCTAGAGAATGGTGACCCTTTGTAACACCCCCCTCTCCTAGAACTGACCGAGAAGAGGTGCTACTGGGGATAATAAAATAAACTGGCTGATAAACTGAAATCTGATGTCATGACTGAACATCTCAATCAACTGGAATAAAAACTCTGAGTCAATACAGACTAAAAACCATAAACTTTGAGTAAGAGACAATCCCTCAACTGAAATATAAAATAAATCTAAACTAACAAACTCCCAGACATCTTTAATCTTGAGCGGCTCCACGTACACACACTACTGAATACTGCTGCTAGGCCCCACATCTGATACTCCCCTGTTAGAACCTGGAGGGGTGAAGAGTACAAGGTGAGCTACAAAAGCTCAGCAAGTAATAAGTTGGAAAGAATACTGAAGCTGAATCAAAGAATATCGATACTAATAAATAATTCACTGAACTTGTACCGCATAATCATTGTCTGATTGCATTCATAAAAATGTAATGCACATAAACTGTAAACTAAATGCAGGTATACAACTTTGGCTCATAGGCCCACATAATCTAATAATACATACATGTCTGATCTGAAACCTGCATACATAAAAACTGTAAGCACATACTATGGGCAAAGCCCCTAGCCCCCTAGTTGCCACCAGGCGAGCAACTCATAACTGAGCTGAAACTGAAACTGATGGGATCCCCACGGACAAGCCGCCTAGCGCGCATAATGCAATGTAATACTCACATAAATGCTGGTACACGATATGTAGTGCTCCATATAAAGTCATGCTCAATGCTCATACCAAAATGTATGCACATAATCTCATAAAATAATGCTGATCATGTTATAATAATGCTGAATATGATATGATCTTCATCTATATATTAGAATACAAAGGTTCAATGAACTATGATTTAGGGTATGGGTATGATTAACTTGTTATGTTCTGGCTTATGAATTCAATGTTGGAAGGTTTTGAATACATTAATTGAATTAAACTTGAATTAGGACTCACTGGAAGCTAAATTGGATTTCTGGAAAAGTCATCCGGATATCAGGAAGGATATCCGGATATGATGAAAGACATCTGGATATGAAGAAGGCTCATCTGGATACACTGACATTCAAAGCAGAAGTTATTCGGATATGCTGGGAAGTATTCGGATATGAACTAGGACATCCGGATATGATTCTGGTCATCTGGATATCTCACTGATGCATTCGGATATAACTGGAGACTATTCGAATGAAAAATTTCAACTTTTGAGGGAGGCATCCAGATATCAGGCGAGACATCCGGATATTATCTTGACCTTTCCGGATGTATAAACAAACCATCCGGATATCATACTCGAAGAACTTTAGATACATCCAGATACGATACAAGGTATCCGGATATTAGAACTTAGAGTAATAAAACTTGCAATCCAAAATGGATGAGGATTAATAGAACTTGCAATCCAAAATAGATGAGGATTAATCGAACTTGCAATCCAAAATGGATGAGAATTAATGGAACTTGCAATCCAAAATGGATGAGGATTAATGGAACTTGCAATCCAAAATGGATGAGGATTAATAAAACTTGCTCATAACTTCACTATTATACGCATATATATATATATATACGTCTCTGCTTACTGATATAAAATCTGAGAACTCAATGAAGAATTGGAATAATCTGAAAAACTTATATGAACCTGTAATGGAAGGGATTACAGGAAGAATACTTGCCTGATAAAACTCTCTGATCGAACCCTGGAGTGATCTTGAAGACTCTAGCAAGCCTCTTCTATCTCTTGGCCTTTCTGTTCTTCACATGGCGTGAAGAAAAGCTAAGCTAATGGGCTCTATATATAGACATAAAGTCCTAGATCTCTTTTCTTTTATAACTTGGAATCCCTCTCCCAATTGAACTTGGAGACTCTCAAAACCTTCTCCTATTGGGACTAGGAGACTCTTAATCCAAATCCATCTCATACATGGATTCTCATTCTCCTTTAAATACATAATTTCACTTAATTAATAATAATACAAAAATTATTATTAAAACTCTCAAATAATAATAAAACTCCAAAATTACCTTCATATCCTTGCATTTAATCCACAAAATAAACGCCATTTAAAATCTATTTAAATACTATTATCTCAATTAAAAATCACCAGTTTGCCACCTTGGCAAATTCTTTAACTCCAAAATTAAAAAGAAATAAATGCTATTCTTTTCCTTCAAAATCTCTAAATTGCCACATTAAATAATTAATTGACAAAATCTCTTAATCAAATACTTCAACAATTAATTAAATAATTCTTGAATAAATACTGGGTCCTCTAATGGGTCGTTACACGCTTCACCAAGGTTTCGGGTTTTATTTCCGCGAGATCTTTTTAATATTTTTCCCGAATCCTTGAGTGGAGCGATCCTAGTTCCCACATAGGGCATTTCTTATTGAAACATAGCCTGTCTGTTCATCATTTCCTTAGTGAGTGAATAGTTAATTGATTATTCACTAGTACCCATAAGTGGGAGAGGGGCGTTACAAGCAATACTGAAATTACACGAGAACTCATGCTTTCACGCACATTCCCCTTCTCCATGAGCTCACTAACTTGCCTTTGAAGTTCCTTGGTTTCCTCGGGATTGCTTTTGTAGGCTAGCTTCTTTGGAATTGATGCTCCAGGTATGAAATCAATTTGATGTTAGATTCCCCTTATTGGTGGTAAACCATAAGGTATATCTTCAATGAATACATCATCAAATTCTTGCAAAAGAGAAACTACAACACTAGGTAGAGAGAAGTTAAGTTCATCAGCATTAAAACAAGCCTCTTTGTACAAAAGTACAATCATAGGCTGACTTAGAAACAAAGATTTTTTTATCCCACTTTCTCCTACATAGAAGTTCACTTGTTTACTCTCTTTTCTTTCCTCACTATTTGAAACTCCTTTTCCTTTTTTTCTTTCTTTTCTCTCTTTTTTGCCTCAGTTTCTCTTGCCTCTGAATGCTCACTCTTCTTTTTCATATCACTCTCTTTTTTTTTAACCACACATGGTCTTCATACACTTATTTTGCGGATAAGGGAATAAGAGTAACTGGTTTTTTATTAAGTAGAAAGGAGAATCTATTAGTATAACCATAATGAATTGCACGCCTATCAAACTGCCATGGTCACCCTAAAAGAATATGGTTTGCATGCATTGGCACCACATCACACAAAACCTCATCCTTATACTTCTTAATTGAGAATGAAACAAGCACTTGCTTATTTACTTTAACTTCTCCACAATCATTCAACCATTGTAGCTTATATGGCCCAAGATGCCTCAAAGTTGTTAAATTTAGTTTTTCAACCAAGTTAGTGCTAGCCACATTAGTACAGCTCCCCCTATCAATAATCATGCTACATATCTTATCGTTGACATGGCATCTAGTATGAAAAATGTTTTCACGTTATACCTTCTCATCCATTTTGACTTGCACACTAAGAGCTCTCCTTGCCACCAAGAGTTTCCCATCAATTGGGTACTCAATGTTAGAGTTATGCCCCACAAGCCAATTATATTTACATGTAATTGATCGCACTTTACATTTTGATTCTTTATCTTCAATCAATTGTTATTGCAAGGCATTATGTTTTTATTTGTCATTCATGGTTGCCATCATTATTTATTATAATCCATACTTGACAAAGTCCATAGATCAAATAGGCTCATGGAATATGGTCGTGCATAGAGATAACGATCATGAAACATATTCCTTTCAAGCCTTGATCTTAAATGTTCCTAGTCATAGAGTTATTAGGATTGGACACTAATAACTCGGATAGACTAGCACATATGATGCATGCTCAATTAGGAGAATGTCTCGTTTCATGAACATTGGTGTGAGGACACTAGTGCGTATATGTGGGTGCTTATTATAAGAATAAGTACACTGAACTGACCCGCTACAGAATTCCTAATAGTTATTATTTAATGTCGAATTGAAATTTCTATGTTGCAATAGTGCAGATTGATCCTTAGACTTGAGACATCATGGTAGTCTTATATTTGATTGGTTACGCTTTGGTTCTTTTTGGATTCTACTGGAGTCATTAACAAATTATCACTGGGCGTAACCTTATCACATATGAAGGCTTGTGAATGTCAAAATAGGATTCATCACTTATCGATAAGATGAGAAGATGTCCTATGTATTCCGATGATTTCATGACTGAGGAAATCCTTGGCTAAGGTGAGGTGGAAATCAAAAGGTGTTTTAATTTCACCTATGAAGTTATAAATCTGGAATGGATACATAGTTATTGAATGATTAGGGTTTCGTCATAAAACCATACCCTAAATTCAATCGGGACATAGATTGATGAAAGGATTTTACTGCACGGTAATTGCAATTGAAAAGGTCCGTGTTTTTCATCGTTGGCTAGGTATTCATGGCATGTTGCTAGACGTTAACCATGATATGTAGGGTTTTAGAATTAATTTGATTATTTTAAGACTATGAATTAAAGAGTTTAATTAAGAAGCCCATGAGATGTGCTAATTAAGAAGCCCATAAATTTAATTAAAGAGTTTAATTAATCGAATGAGTTGGGCCTTCATATAGCCCAATGGAATTGGCCCTACATCTAGCCCAATGGTGGACCTAAGGGGTCACACACTTAGGTCTAGCCCGTTCCACAATTTAAAAGAGAGATTCGGCCCAATGTGATTAAAGGCTGGCCTAAATTGTTTAGGGGTTTTCCAAGGCACTATTAGGGTTTTTTAAACTCTATAAATATGCCACTTAAGAAGTTGGAAAAGAAGAAGAAATTCAGATATCTCTCAAGAGGCGCCTAGGATTGCTAGCATTACTCGAGGAATTCGTGGAAATGGTCGATCGTGTGGATCGACTTGGAGGAGTTCGTGTTTGCGACTCTACGGATCATAACTGGGAAAAATCGAAGCTACACGGTCGGCTAGTTTCCTAACACTCAATGCCACTCTCATCCTCCAATGGTGGTATGGACTCATTATCATATTCATCTTCGGTCTCAATATCACTATCATCTTTCAATATCATTACTCTTTTGTTTGAGCATTGAGATGCAATATGGCATATTCCCAAACACTTAAAGCATTTGATATCTCTATTTCTAAGAGGTGGAGTTTTAGATTTTACCTTGTTTGGTGCTCCTCCATCTTTGTTATTTTTGAAGGTTTCGACTTTAGGCTTGAAATTAGGCATTTCATCCTTTCTGCTCCAATTTGATTTCCATGTTGAAAAAGAGCCTGAATTCTGTCTAATTCGTATGAACCCCTTTCTCTTCAATTGTTGCTCCACTTTAATGACCATGTGCACCATGTCATCGAACTCAACATAATGTTGTAACTCTATCACATCTGTAATATCACGATTCAGTCCAACTAGGAACCTAGCCATGGTAGTTTCTTGATCCTCCTCCACATTAGCTCTAATCATGGCTATTTCCATCTCCTTGTAGTATTCCTCAACATTTTTGGAACCTTGAGTAAGGCGTTGCAACTTCTTAAATAAGTCCCTATAGTTGTGACTTGGGATGAATCACTTCCTCATAATAGCCTTCATCTCTTCCCATGTCTCAAAGAGCCTTTCACGGTTCTGTCTCTTGTTCAAAATAAGTTGATCCCACCAAACAATAGCATAATTAGTGAATTCTATGGCGGCCAATTTTACCTTTTTCAATTTAGAGTA
Source organism: Diospyros lotus (assembly GCF_014633365.1). Classification (NCBI taxonomy): domain Eukaryota; kingdom Viridiplantae; phylum Streptophyta; class Magnoliopsida; order Ericales; family Ebenaceae; genus Diospyros; species Diospyros lotus. The sequence continues at coordinate 14,661,924 of NC_068340.1, forward strand.
GTTGTGGCAATCAAACACCATTTTCACTTTTGTCTCCCACTCCAAATAAGCTTCAAGATCATTTTTTCCTTGGAAAGATGGATTTTGCATCTTAATGTTATCCAAGTTGTTATCAATCATATATTCATGTCTAACTCCTTTATCTCTATTCCCAAGCATAAATTGACCTATACTGACATTAGAAGCATGACCATCATTATTTAGGTCATCCCCATAGTCATCTTCATAATCATACCTAGGTGGATGCCTCTCTCTTCATTGCATAGTAGAAGCTCTATGTGGCTGCCCCCTTTGTGAGCTAGATTCAACTCTATCAATTCTTTCATTTATCTCATCAAACCTCGTCTCCATTGGTGCAAATTTTTTCTTCAAGGATTGAAAGAAGAGATTGAAATCTATTTTTTTTTTTTTAGCTTCATTTTCTCGAGACATGTTTAATACCTTGCAAAAACAAAGTTAAGAAATCTCACAAACACTCCCTTACGTGTTTCCCCTCAAGATTGATAGCAGTCACACTCGTGTATTCTCACAGGTTTTTACCCTCTTATGAACTCACACTCTCTTGCCTTTTCCACTTTTTAGTCTCCTCTTTTAGTTCTTTACTGAACTCAAATGAACTCAATCAAAATTTTCCTTGCAACAATCCAAACTCAACCAATCAAATTACTAAGAATGAGAATGAGTCAATTTGTAAAGGATAGAGAGTAGGAAGAATTTATAAAGCAACAAGAACAAGGAATAGGAAAGAATAAGATTGTTGTTTTCTTTTCTTTTCTTTTCTTTTTTTGGAGCCGAATTGCGCAAAATAGATAGAATACACTCTTTATGCAATCAAAACTTGGATAGTAAGCAACACTTCAACTAGTCTAGATTTAGCTGATTTCTGAATTTTCTATACCTCTCTTTTCTTCTACTTTTTTTTTTTAATTTCCAACTTTTCTATTCTTTTTTGTTTTTGTGTATAATGACAAATAACAAAATTTGAACAGATCAGGTTGAAGAAATAGGCAAAGTTGAAGTGATGGAAGAAAAAAAAAATAAACAAAGGTGCTGGAATAAAGAGAAATAATAGACAATGAAAGCAAATAAGGATAGATCAAACCTGATTTAGAGCCAAAGCTCTGATAGCAAATGATGTGAACGTCACGAAGGAAGGTGAGACTCGACGTTCAAAATGGTTCCTTTGTCAAGGATCGTTTTAAAAAAGATACGTAATAAGCAACATAAAAGGACCTTGACCCATTATCTATAAAGAGATAAGAACCAAAGGTATAAGAAGGTTAGGGTTGACGCCACACTCAAGATAAAAGCGAAGGATTGCAAGTGATAAGTCAAGAATGAATGCCACAAGATGAAATCTTGATAAGTTCGGAATAGTTCGTTGAAGAACAAAAGAGAAAACTCTCACTATTAGTATTGTACAAAAGTGTATTCCCCATAGGGTTACATTGGCTTATATAGCCACAAACAAAGCAGGAAAAAAAAATAAGATAAAGGAAGTAGTCAAACATTCTTCCAATCAATCAATCATCCACCAATTTGGGCAATCAATCAATTAACCACCAATTTGGCCATCAATTAGCCACCAATTGAACAAAGTCTGAATTTGAGGTGTGCTCAATTAACCCATTTAATGCTTCCTTCATTTTCTTTGTTCTTGACCTTATCATTGGACCTCCATGGATGCTTAACAAATCTTGTGAGGCTTTAGCAACCTAATTCACATCGAAGACAACCAAAAGCATACCCAAAGAGCTTATTACAACCTTTGTTCACCTTTTTCGAGATGGTCTTAGCACAAGTCCAGCAAAGGGTTCCAGCTTAGATCAAGCATGGACGAACTAGGTCCTCCACATTCGAGGAGGCGGGTTGGTTGCCCAGGGTTTGCAAGTAAGGGAGCAACTTGTGGTAGCTTGGAGGAAGCTAGAAGCTAATTCTTTCAGGTGCATTGAATAATCGGCTATAAGTTCATCCATTGAGGTATATTTTCCAAATACCCTATGGATGATTTTTGTTTGTATATGCATACAAATGTTTGATACCGAGTTTTGTAAGGGTTTGTTTTTGCTTCCGTTATGCTTTATTTTTGGTTTTGAAAAAGTTTTAAAACCCATATACCCTTGCAAAGATCCACTAAATGTTATCATTTTTCATATTATATGATCATCTTTCACCAACCCCTATGCTCTTGAGACATAAGTGCTTATGAGATGATGCACTTGCCTTGCCTCTCATCACTTAGAATGTAGGAGAATAAACACCCCTGTGTGGATGATAACCTGTCTCCCATCTTTGCTAGATTGTCGCCCTAAAATAGTTCATCTCTACGAAATAAGAGAATAAAGCAAGGGTTAATCATTAAACTTAAGGAATGGAAAAGATTTCTATGATATTAAAAGTGTACGCTTAGGAAAGGGCTACTTCTAATGGGGCAATGAAAGTATGTGAGGAAAAGGCAGTCCTTAAAAAGTCCTTGGCATCCTCTTCTTTGTCGCCTTGATCCTCACGACCTTCGTTTACCCCCTCAGCCTAAGAGGCATCCTAGAGCTAAGTCGGTAAGGGTATGGGGGCTAGGTTAAAAGGCTCGAGCTTGTCTTCGAGCTGAACACCCCAACTTGGTTGTATCCATTATGTTCTCAGAAGTTAACAAGTTGAGTAATTTGCAAGGCCCAAGAGTGATAGAATTGAACAGATATGGCACACACCAAGAGGGGGGCTGAATTGGTATAATAAAAAAAAAAATTCTTTTGAGAAGTGAAAATACTTTCGTAAAGTAAAGAATAAAAATGAAATCTTATCAATGAATAAGCAAAGTTAATAGAGCAAGGATGCAATCATAAAAGAGAAAAGATGAAGAATAGTGAAGACATAGATTTATAGTGGTTAAGCCTTCCAAGCTTAGTCCACTACCTTAGCTATCCACTAAGGATTTTTAAAACCACTTTCACTATCAAACCCCCTACTCAATATGAGCAAGTCCTCTAGTCCTTGACTAAGCAATGTACAACCTCCCAATTTAATGGGCCCTCTAGCTACTGCTAGGAAAAATATAGAAATTGAAATAGAGATTTTAAGAGTACAACTCTTAGTTACAAACTCTCTCTTTAAATGAATGATCGAGGCTTAAAAGTAATGGAATAGTTAGATATCAAAGCCTCTTAAATGAAAATACAGAGAGAAAAAGTTAAGAGCTCGATGTAACAGTGAAGGCACGATGATTCAAGATATTCAATATTCCAGCAGCCTTCAATGCGTCTTCAACCACCTATTTATAGTTTGATGGTGGGCAAGTTTGAATTTTGGACCATTGTGGGTGGTTGGGCGAGCATTTAATGCGCCAAAAACTAGCCGTTATAAGTTTCTGAGAAACACATGGTCGATAGAGAAAATAGGTTAGTCGACTATTTTATCAAATAAAATTGGCTATAGTCGACAGACACAATCATAGTCGACTATTTCTAACACAAACTTTCCATAGTCGACAGATACAAAGGCATAGTCGACAGATACAAAGGCATAGTCGACAGATGTTAAAATATGAAGAGAATTTTGAATTTAAAGAACAAAAATAGTCGACAGATGAAAAGCCATAGTCGACTATCCTTACTTGATAGTCAACAGATGAAAAAATAGTCAACAGATCAAACCAGCATAGTCGACTATCCTTATGCATAGTCGACTATCCTTAACAGCATAGTCGACTATTCTCAGGCATAATCAACAGAAAGAAACATATAGTCGATTATCCTTTTGAAAACATAAAAACTTAACAAAACCTCATTTTGATTCTTTTGAAAGCAAGTTGAGATTATCAAAAATATATTTATTTTGAATCTAAACACACTCAACCACACTTCCACATTTCTCCTATATAAATTTTCATAACTTTGCTTCAAGGAGATTTAAAGATTGATTTTATAATCCATATAATAGAGATTGATTTTCATATAGTCATTATCAAAACTATTTTATTACCAAGAGTAAAATATCAAAGAGAACATAGTGCTCCCACTACTCTATGGAAGAAGGCTCAGGCATACGCTATGTTAGGGAGTTTTTCCATCCAAACATCACGTTCATTGTCCCAACACCAACTAAGCCGTGCGTCCCAACTAAGAGGAGGCTCAACCACAACCCAACGAGATTCAAAGTTGACTACAATTTGTTGGGAAGCTCAAGGAAAAGAGGGTTAAGTCCCACCATTCTTTGAAGGGTAAAGAAGACGCCTCAATGTTTAATTCTTCGTAGCCTATAAAAACAACCAAAGAGGAAAACGGTGGGGGAAAGATTTTCTTATTGGCATAGTATGGAAAAAACCAATCAATTAGGCCCAACCATTGGGATGACATGTTGGTAGTGCAACCACTTCATGCCAAAATCAGAAAGAGGGAAATGAATACCTGAGTGAAGGAAGGCTATATGGACTCTAAAACCAAGACAAATCACTATGGTAGTACCTGTCTCCCCTAGCTTCAGGAGCCTAATTTGGTACTCACATAGAAATTGGAAGAGTGACTGGATGCTAACTAAGTCCCTTTCTTTTACCCTAGAATTTTTTTCGCAAGAAATACAGACCTGAGGAATTGAAGGGGGCGGAGGTATTGCTTTCTTTATGCAACCCATAGTAGATACCTTGTGGATAAGCTAAGTGACGTAATGACTGAAAAAGGAAAAGAAGGAGAAAGAACAAAGGTGAGTGATTGCAATAACTTGATAAAAGTCCTACAAAAACCAAGTGAGGAAACTTGCTAGGGTGTTGAGTGAGGATCACTCGTATACATCCAAGGTGCCAAGTGACAGTCACTTGCATACATTCAAGGTATCAAGTAAAGGTCACACATATTTATACCCAAGGGTTTGGCAAGTTCACGAGTGAAAAATTAATTGAGGGCCCTATGTGCAATCATGAAGGCTAAGGAAACTATAAGGCTTGGGCAATTTTGAAGCAGTTAAAAGACTTGAAGTTGAGAAGAATATTTGAGCAGAGTCATGGGTGTGCAAAGGGTAGGAAAAAGGTGAACTGCAATATGAAGGAAGAAGGTCTATTGTACAATATGAGAGAAAGGGCTCTCTCATACAATGTGAGATCAAATAAGGGAAATAGCTAGCTAGTGTCGAGTGAGGGTCACTCGAATGATAAATGAGAGAGGATCACTCGATGGTGCACGAATGGACTAAAGTCTCAATCAAACAGTAAGCATGTACTGGATGAGTATGCGCCAAGTGGATGTGAAAATGCTAAGAGAGTACACGGAGCAAGTGAAACCTGAGTGAATTCACACGCAAAACATGTCAACAAAATGCCCAAAGGCTCAGCTAAGTGATCTTTTTATAGTAGTCTCTAGGGGGCTAAAAATGTGGAAATCCGTGATGGCTAAACCGAGAGACATGAAGCTATAGGAGACTCATGCATGGCTAGCCCATTTTAAAGATTAATTGAGTAAAAAAATGCCTGAAAATGCTCCCTCAGAAATTATATAGTGATGAAGGCAAAATACTCTTCCTCAATAGACACCCAAAAGGAAGAGTAGGGAAGCAATTATTACACCCAAAAGTGAGCCCCAGCATGATTAGGTGGACCCAAAGCATATTGGACAAGGCCCATCATGAAAGTCAAGGCTGAATGGGGCAATAGAATGATAAGCTCAATGGGCTAATGGGCCAAAGGGTGGTGGCCCCGTGGGTAATAATCAAAAGGCTATTGCAAGTGGTTATCGAGAGAAGGTCTCTTAACTAACAAAGTGTTGAGAGACCCCTTCCAGGTGCATGGCTGAGAGAGGGTCTTTTGGCCATACAACCCCTAATAGGATGACACGAAGACCAAAGTGAGCACAAAAGGGACGTAGCAAAATGCAATCAGAGGCTACATGCTGAGAGGCCCCCTAGTTGTGCACTACATGCCAAAGGATCCCTAATCGTACAATACATGCCAAAAGACCTCCCTCCCCCCCCCCCAATGCGACAACAAGCCATATTGTGAACACTAAGAGGTCAAGAGCCATTCGGAAAACAACCACAAGCGAAGACATCGTGGGGTGACCCCCTGGGAGCCTCTCTTGAAACAACTCCAAAAGAGCCTCCCAAGGGACCCCACAACTCACTCGCCTCCCTAGGAGATACTGATGAGACTTTCGTGGGCCACCTAAGCCCGAGAACCTCTCTGCAAGCCACGCGAGAAACCCTTTCTAGAGGTTTTGAACCCCTCAAGACTCGGTTAAAACAGTCTCAAAGATGCTCGCTAAAAATAACGAGTCTCTTGCCACCTGTTAGTCTCCCCCCTCTCTATAAATAAGAGGGTCATCCTTCTAACTCAAGTACTCTCACATTGGTACTTGAACTCTCATTGCTCTCAAGCTATTGTTTCCACTTCATTCAAATACTTACTTAGGCATTAGAAGGTCCGTGTAGGGGGCACTTACTCGTGCTCCTAATAGATTTCTTTCTCAATAGGTTACTCATCATCAGAGGGTCACCCAACATCCAAGAGATCACTCACGGATATCCTTGAGATGGTCTCCCGCACTATGAATTTATTGTTGTACTCAAATAACAACATAATCATTTTTTTTGTTTTAGATAACTACAAACCTTTAGGTCCTCTATTCTATCCAACTTCACTCCAAGGTTGGTCTTTAACCAAAAAATGACCCTTATTCAAATTCAGTTCATTGTTCCAAAGTCTTGATGTTTTGATTTTCCAAGTTGGCATTTCAATCATTCAAGCACTATCTTGATTTCAATATCAAATCCTATCATTGAACTCACCTTAAGTTCCTTGTTTGCATTCCATTTTTACATGTCACTTTATGAGGTTAAAAGTCATCCCTGTTATTGATTTGGTACTTTCCCAACTCCTCAAGCCATTATTCCTCAAATCAGCTCCTTTTGACCCTAAGTGGTCTTTCTTGATCCTTAGTTTCTCCCTTAGACATGCCTTAAGTTTTATTTCAAAGTATGTATGTAATACGGGATATTACAAAAAAGAAAAAATTTAGTCTAAAAAGTAATAAAGAACATTTTAATTTTTTGGGTGCTAATAATTTTTTTATTTATTTTTGAGTGGTAATAAAATGTTTTTTAATTTTTGGGTGTTCATAAAATATTATCTAAAAATATTTTGTAACCTTCAAAAAATATAAAGAGTTAAAAAGTAACAGAAACTATTTTTTTTCTTTTTATTGAAAATTGAAACCTTTTTTAATAAAATGAGATCAAAATTTTATTTAAATTTGAAGAGAATTCATTTACATAATTATTTTCTTCCTACAATTACAACCAAAGAGGAATTTATTTCATTCACATTTCTATTTGGATCCCTTCTTCCACCCCATTTCAATTTTAGTAGAAGCATCCGATATCTCTCTCCATGTATATCTATATCTATTATTATTATTATTATTATTATTATGGTGTAAAATAAAATGGACGAAGAGGGCAGCGTAATAAAGCGGAGCCCACTGAAATTAAAATCGTGGTGGGTGATATGTTGAGGAGAGGAGACAAGTGCTCTGTGGTTGTCCCCATGGAGACCTTGAACCCCTCGTGCGCCCACGCTCATCTGTCCGTCTACTCCAAAGATCTCAACCATGCCCGCGATTTCCACGCTCTTCTTGTCCCTTTTCGTTTTGGTTTCTACTCTTTTCTCTCTCTTTCTCTTTCAAAGGTATCTAATTTCATGTATTTGTGCACACACACACACAACACATATATGTATTATATGTGAATGTGTCTGTTGCTTTGTTAACGCTGTGCGCCATTACTTAGAAGGTGCTTCTTTTTCCTGGACTTTCTTTCTGGGTATGCTTTTAATTTTGTGTTTATTGCTAGCTTCTTTTTCTCCTTCTTCTTCCTGTAAAGTCCACTTCATGGGTTCATTGTTAAAACCTCAAGTTCTGTGCCCGAGCTTATGCTGCTGCTTTTTTCTCTGACGTACTCAATTGGAGCTCATTGACTCTATTCTAATGGCTTATCTATAAGTTGTGTAACTGAAATGATCTGATGGGAATTACTGATCTTTTTCGATAATGCATTATGGGTTTTGTTTATTATTATAGCTCTCTCGTGTCTTTAGTGAATTTAGTTAATTGACAGAGTTAGAATCCCTGTTATTGAAGTAGAGTTAGCTTTTAGTCGCCAAATAGGGTTACCTAATCTAACTATGTTCACAATTAGTTGGTACAGTACCTTGTGGAATCATAGGTGGACAAGGACAACGGATTTGAATTATGTTGCAACTGGAATTAAGTTATCAAGTGAAATGAACTGAAGATTAATCCGGCCGTATGGATAACATGTCTACAACAGATGGAGACCTCACTGTTGATCTTGAGAGTGGTGGGACTGCACCCAGAAGAGTTTGTGATGCTTTTGCGAGGATGAACGGATTGAACAAAGGTGAAAATGGGGTGGTAAATTTGAGTGGCAATCTGTCTGGTGTCAATGAGGTTGAGGTTGCTCTGGACAAAGTGGAATTATGTTCGATGGATGACAAGGTTGAGGGGCACAAGGCTGTAGATCTTGTGGATAATAATAATAAGTCAGGGAAGGAAAGGCCTAAAAGGACAAGTGCTAAAAAACCTCCCAGGCCTCCTCGGCCTCCCAAAGCTTTATCTTTGGATGCTGCTGACCAGAAGCTTATCAAAGAGCTCTCCGAACTATCCATGATCAAACGTTCAAGAATTGAGCGAACGAAGGCCTTGAAGAAGATGAAAGCTGCCAAGGCTTCAACATCAACTGGCAGCTTATTTGCCATGATATGCACCTTTCTCTTCTGCCTTGTTATGGTCTTTCAAGGTATATCAAATATTGGGCTCTGATTTTGAGCTGATTTGCAACTATTATGTTGTTGAGCTTGTGATCAGTGCTAGTTTTATCTTTCCCATTTGGTCCGTCCTCCTTCCTTTGCTGTAAAATTGTGATTTGGCACCATCTGTTTTTCGGGCTTATTGTTTATTTACTTGAACCTCGTTGCCATAGTTTATTGAATTGTTCTGATAGAGTTACTTTATAACTGGTTTAACATCTTATTCTTCTGTGGTTACAGACAATATTGCTCTAATTTCTGATAGTTCAATGATTCTATTATTTGATACTTTTAATTTTCATGATCTTCTCAATCAAGAGAGTGAATTTATCAAATTGCTTTCTTTATCTTTTTCCAGGAATGTTCCCTCAAAAAAATTCACCAATAAGCTTCCAGGATTCCCAGGTATTGGCTCTAGTAGCTGACTCTAGTTCAATCTCAAGTCACCACGACAGGACTAAATCTGCAACTTCAAATGATGCCAGAATTTCTGGTTTTCACTCTCCCAGGCAATTAACTCTCACTCTCTCTCGTAATTTTAGTTTACCACTGTTATATTAACAGTCTGTTACATCTTACGTTTGGTATTCTGAATAGAAATGGGTAGGTTGTAAAACGGATCTTCCATTTGCATGGTTCTCTGCAGTTTGGAGGAGCAGCTTTCTGGTAGATTTGGGTGACAAATGTGAGAAGAGTGGCAGGACAAAATGGCGCATATGTGGGAATTGAAAATTCATACCCGTATATTTGTAGTTGTACTAGCCATTTTTCAATTTGTGGTTTCATGTGTGGCCTTCTTGTGATGATGAAGCCCACCCCATCAAATTGCCCCGGTATGTTAATTACTATGAGTAGGAGATGAGTTTGAATTACTACACACGCTCTTCTACTGCTAGCAGTCTTATGAAGGACTGAAGTTGTCATCTCAGCAACTAGCCTTGGGTGGAATTCCCTCCTACAAGTCAGGTTTTATTGCCTTTTTCCTTACACTAGTTGTGGCATGTCAAAATTGAGAGCGAATCATGGTGCCGTGCCTTCGATTTTTCCCTTTTTGGGGGGGATAATTATGTAGTTTGATGTTGTTGAGATGCAGAGAAACTTTGTTTATGCATGCTGATGCAGTTATCTACCTTTATGGATCGATTAAGCCTGTCTTAAATTGATGAGCACGTACTTGTTTTTTATTTGAATTCATGGTCATGGCTCTAGCTCTAACAAAACTCCCGGAGATTTCAGGTGATATTCCATCCCTTCAAAAGCCTTGAATTCATGGATTGATATCACACGACTCCCTTTAATCTGTATTTTACTAGAATTTATCATCTGGCAAGCTCTGTTGACTAGGCAGTGCCTCCAATTGCTTTATTTCTGTTCTTCAATAAACAAGATCCATCTTCTCTGATTCTCTTAATAGATCCACTGTTTAAGCCATATTACTAGTTATTATTGTTGCTGTTATTGTAATAAGAAAATCCATTCAGGCGCGACACAAATAATTAAAAAGAGAACCCCTTTTGCTAGTGCTTTATTATGATATATATATTTATATATCACTTGAACAAATGTTTGATTATGCTTGTCCTTGTTAGATTAGGATTTTGATTAATGAATTCTAAAAAGTTGATCTCTGTCTCCTCTCTTCTTTTGCAATCTGCCTGGTTCTTCTACTTCCCTCTCAGCAGATCTCCCTCTAATTCTTCTCTTCCTCGTCTGTCCGTCTTTTTTTCTCTCTTCCTCTCTTTAATCTCTTCCGTTTCTTCTTTCAGTTCTACATCAAATGGTTCCGTTCTTCCTTCTACAGGATGCCACCATATAGTCAAGATAAAGTGCTATTGATCTTTATTTTATTTTTTTAAAGAAAAAGCAAAAGAAATAAGAAGAATAAAGTAGTATCTTGATGGTGATCAGTTTAATCTTATCTTGATAATGGTAATCAATTCTTTTCCTGTGCCACGGAACAGAAGGGTAGTCTGTCATTTAATCATCTCACACTCACAAGATAAAACAGAACCTACTTCTATCATCCAAACCCATACTTATCACTAGCAGCATCGCACAACAGACAACAGCATCATACCTCAAGCTTGAACACCCATCCCCCCTCCTCTATAAAAAGGGCGTCCACAGTGCAGGAGGTTCACGTTTTGCAAGGGTCGTACTTATTGTGTAGTCTTTCCTCGCACCCTCCGGCAAAGAAACTCTTTCCATGACTTGCACCTATGACCTTCTAGTACAAATGAGTAATCTTACTGACCCGTTGCTACCAAGGCTCGTGCCTCTCTAAATTATTATTATTATTATTTTTATAATGTCTTAGCTAATACGTATATCCAAGATGGGTGCGCATATTGACATGTAAATGTGGGAATCTTGTATAGCAACTCTTATTATCTACCAACTAAAATTAATTAAACTATCAGATCACACCATCCTGACACTCGAGGTTTGAACTTTCAGGCCGAGAAAAGACAAAGGTACATTTGTTGTTATGGAATTTCATAGATTACGTCCATTACAGTGTATATTTCTAATTTTCTGCATAAACCCATATATGCCTCTATATATATATATAGAGAGAGAGAGAGAGAGGGGGGGGGGAGAGAGAGAGAGAGAGAGGAGTGTTTTTACAATAGCATTCTTATTACTGCAGTAGCCACCATAGAGAGGTCATGTACCAGCTTGTTGACTTTAGTGAGTGGTGAGTTGAACTGATTGAAACCCTTTTCACAGAGCTCAGCCTCACTGCTGGCGTCAACCATACCCTCCTCAGCAAACTTGGGATCCCCTTTGGTCAAGGCCTCAATGGCTGGTGGCACATCTGCCTCCACAACCGCACTGTAAAGCTCAGCACACTTGCTCAAGGGTCTTTTCAGCTGTGGCTTGCTCCTCTTTAGCCTCTTGATCTCTCCCAAAGTAGCTGTTGCCTTGGCCTTCACAGCATCAACCAGAATGATTCCCAATCCTGCGACATCGGCATTCCGGCTCCGAGGATCAGACCGAAGAGTCGAGAGACAGAGTTGGTAAGAGGGTGTTTTCTTGCAGGTTGCGGTGACCAGATCATGCTGAGCAGCAGCTGCAGCAGGGCACTGGTGTATTGTTGCTGGGGCTAGCAAGGCAACAAGAAACAAGGCAAGGGTGAGGGAAGAAGAAACCATTGCCTTCATTAATTGTGGTGAAAGAAATGATGTTGTTGTTGAAAACCAATTAAGTCGGCTGGTATATATATATATATATATATAGAGAGAGAGAGAGAGAGAGAGAGAGAGAGAGAGCTGGGCAGTAGCTTCATGATTTCAGAATCATGTCATGTCTTCGAATTAATTAATTCACTCTCATCTTGCAATCAACTTCTGGGTTTTGTTGGGTTTCATTATTAGGATCATCCCAATCTTATCTCATCTTCAGGATAAGTAGGGCAAAGGAGGGCGGCGTTTGTTCTTTTTTGCATTGATTGAGCATCAGTGCACCATGACTCATCAGATGCTCGATCTTAACGTTAAAATTTGAACTTTAACGCAAAGAAATTAATTATTAAGACAAATGATGCTTTCTACTTTACGAGGGTTGAAAAATAATCACTTTCATACCAACTTGTTCTCAATAAGTTTGAATTCGCACACGAAATAACATGATTTTTGAGATAACATTATCTTACTTATTTAGGAAAGGATTTTGCTAAATAGCTAAAATTTATTCAAATAAAAAATTATTTAATACTTGTTTTAATGATATTTAATAAAATAAAAAGATAATTTTAATCTTATAAAAAAAATTTAAGTTGTGACTGATAAAAGTATTATTGGTAAATAAAATGATAAATAATATAATTATTTTAACATCAATAATTAAAATGACTAAAAAGATAATTTTATCCGGATAGATTTTATGTAAATAAATTTATTGTTTACAAAATTATTTCTACAATATGCACATTATTATTCCCTCTTTATGAATTTCAATCATTCATTTATTCAATGATTGGCAACCCAAGACCAATCAAGAAACTAAAAGCTTGTACATACGGGTCGGGTACCTCTTTTTTCTTGTCTTATTGTCTATTCCAGCGCTAACAACTTGGCTTTCTGTTTCAACTTTTTCACATGAAAACATACGATGTCCTTCCAAAGCAACATAATGTTCATTTTCTTTTTATTGTAAATTCATTCATTGCATCATACCTTATATTTACGTACCTTTATATTTAAACAATAAATTCAAAAAAAAATTTAAACATAATATAATTTAGGCTCAATATATAGAATTCCTCAATAATTAAAAAATATGATATTTGGTCAATATTTAGTATCTTTGTAAACATTTCGTCCGAATATCCCAACCACCCAGACTACTTGAACGGGAGTGCCTACGAAAGGAGAAAAAATAGAACATAAGACAAAGACTACCCTAGCATGCATAAATAAGAATTTAAACAACGGAAGCGAAGCTATATACATGCATGCACTACGGGAACACCGCTAGCACCGGTCACAAGATAACTAAATGAATACAGACTCATATGCCGACATACACGAGACTCGAGGAATGACCTGATACAGTAAAAATAATAGAATAAACCCTACTCAACCATCAGAGTTAACAGAGACTGACGGGACTGCCTGTACACCATATTGATTCTGCCGCTAGAAGCTAACTCTCTTGCCCTTGACCCACGTTGCCACTACCTGAAATGATGGAAAGTAAAGTGAGTCGAGAGACTCAATAAGCATAAAGAAATAAAGGCTACAGGCTGAACAAATCCAATAAACTTTTCCTAGAACACCAACCCCCAAGCACACACAAGTCATGAGACGCACAACACAGTATAAAAGTATAAATAAAAGCACGTATCAGTTCTTGGGGCCCACACAAGACACACGGCATCCAAGTCCCATACCAACCTGTCGTTGCCCTGAAAGGCAACACATATCTCCAACAAACCTGTGCGCGCCATCCAGGGTCGGTGCTCCCGCCACCCATGTGCTTGCGTCGGTCCTCCCGACACCCGAGCCTCTGAATAACCAAGTCGTAGGCTCCCTTAAAACTATCCTCTCGTTCGAGACCAGTGAATTATCGTAACCATGCAATGCACATAAAAATGCAATAGCGTAGTGAGCATCAACGTGATACACTGGCGCACATACATCCAGGCATCAGGCCATGCTCCGCCCATATAGTCAACCACACGCGATGCATATGCTCATGCTAGATGCAATCTAACCATACTAGAATGTCTGTGTCCAAGCATACTCAATAAATGAATACCCTACATGCATCTCGTACCCATGTGCATATCAAACCATGAACGGTAATACAACATATCAAATCATGCAATAAATCACATACTGACGAGTTAATCAGCAGTGTCTGGCACTAGTCAACGGTTAGTGACTAGGAGTGTCTGCCCGACGATCCACTTCAGGGCCGTACGATAGTCTACCCCAACGTCACCAAACAGCCGACCCCTGCCCCACTGCTCGATAGCCCTAACTAAACCATAAATAAACCTACACATCTAGGAACCTAATCCCCAAGCTGGGTCCAACATCATTCCAAAAGGAGTAGGGGCTGTACAAACCCTCGTAGGCTCACAACAAATAAAGTTCTAGAAGTTTTAGATTTAATTTAAATTATACCAAATGAATAACAACTCAATAAGTGATGCTACGTGCCAAATTAGCCTAAGGGAAGGGATAAAATACGAGAAACCACGGAGATTCTCACGGAAATTAAAGAACATGAGAAAAGGGTTAGGAACTTGCCTTTACACGGCCATTTCTTGTCTTTCTTGCATTCCCGCTACTAAGTAAAACGTTTTCCTGACAATAAATAAATCGTAACTTACATTAAGTAAATCTAACCATGTAACACGAATAATTTAGCCATATAAAAATTCTTGAACATATAACACCTCTAATAATTTTTACCCACATACCTGGTTACCTTCCACGCCGAAATAATCCCAAAACCCATTTATTTTTCCTTTCTTTTCTTTTCTTTCTTTTTCTTCTTCTTCTTCCCTGCACCTTCTCCCCTGCACGCACACCAGCGGCCACATGCCGCAGCTGAGCTCCACTAGCCACCGCCACCTCCTGTCGGCGGCATTATCGGTCACCCCTCTATCGGTTCCACCACCCACGGGCGTGCGTTGCTGCCTGTGTTGCCCCCATGCTCGGCTGTGGAGCTCGCGGCCATGGCTGCCATGGCCGCGACTTTACTTGCTTCTAGCCGCCACCAACCTCATCAACGCACACACCGCCACCAACCGCACCACGACCCCCATCATCGCGTTGCTACTTCGCCTCCCACAACCGCCACTGCTGTTGCTTCACTTGGCTGCCATGGCCGAGCTTCACTCGGCCAGCTTCCATGGTCACCACTGCATCATGCCTCTTCTAGCCGGCCATCTCTCCTGGCTCTCTCACCAACTCTTATTCTCTCTCTCTCCTCTGTTTTAATCTTCAGAGAATGCCATTATGCAAAACTTGGCCTCCAAGCACACGCGCACACCCACTCATTTATAAACATTTTAATTAATTTAATTTAATTTAAGTTAATTTAATTTAATTTACTCTTTATTATTATTATGATTATTGTTATTATCTACATTATTAACTACATTATTTGTTACCTTAATTCCTCAAATCCCAAAATTTGATAATTATTATTGTCTCCAAAATTTCGGGGTGTTACAATCTTACTACTAAAAATTATTATTTTAATTTTTTAAAGTGATTGAGAATAAATGAACATGATATCTACACCACATAAGATGCCACATTATATAAAAAAAAAAAAAAAAAAAACTACATAAGCGAGAAATATTAAATTAAACTTAACACATAAATATAACATTTGATCACTTAGTCCCTAATATAAAAATAAAGGCCAAATTTGATTTAAAAAAAAAACTAAAATTCATAAAAAGACTTAAAATTTTTATAAAAAAAGACTTGAAAATATTCAAAAAAACCTAAATTTCCTAGAAATAATTAAAAATTTCATAAAACCTAAAATTAATAAAAACAAAGACCTAAATTTCCTAAAAAGAGATAAAAAATTCATAAAAAGACCTAAAAATATTCAAAAAAATACTTAGATTTCATAAAAGACCTAAAATTTTCATAAAAAGACCTAAATTTCATAATAAAAAGACCAAAAAAATCATAAAAAATACCTAAATAATAAAAAAGACATAAATTTCATTAAAAGGTTTTTCTGAATATTTTTAGACTTTTATGAAATTTTCAGGTCTTTTTATAAAATTTAGGTCTTTTTCTAATATTTTTAGGTTTTTTATGAATTCTTTAGATATTTTTATGAAAGTTCGGTCTTTTTTATTATTTTTATGTCTTTTTTTTTTTATCAAATTTGGTCATTTTTTTCATATCAAGTTGTAAATGTCAATTTTTTTAATTGTTTAGAGAGTAAATGTCATATTTATATATTAAATCTAATCTGATGTGTTTTGCTGACATGATTTTTTTATATGACGTGTCATCTTACGTAACGTAGATAACTATTCAATTTACTCTCAATCACAATAAAAATTTAAAATAACAATTTTTAAAATTAAGATATTGAATCTTAACGTTTTGCATTTCAGATGTCAAATGTCATATTTTTTAATTGTTGAGGGACTATCATATGTATTAAGTCTATAATTTATAAAACTCCATCCACTTTATCATCGTTCTTTTTCTCTATAATACATAAACTCTATTTTGTTATAATAATAGCAATCAAAACATACACACAAAATATCAATCAAGCCTATCATGCCAAAACTCAAAAAAAATATTTAGATTCCAAGAGCGCAACCTCAACGAAACACACATCAAATTACTCAGACATACAAACATACATTCATAAATATACTCACAACTATATATATATATATGCATGCATTCACAATTATACATACATTTACAATTATGTATGTACTCACAAATAGTGGTTATGGATATAATTGCGATGGCAATCAAAGAGCTCGGAGATGGTGATTGTTATGGTCCCCGGTTATCAATGAGAAGATGGACAGATGACGGAATGACAATAGGGGTGGTAAAGAAAGGTTAAGACTAAAAGTTTTCCCAAAATAAAGAAGGAAGAACTAAACTCGAAACTTAGTTAGAGATGGGAAAAAAATTCATCTTTAACATGGTTACTAAATATAGGAAACCCATTTTCAAATTTTTTCAAAAGTTAAAAAATAGTCTTAAAATATTTTTACAATTACGAAAATGACTTGGAAACATTTTTTTTAAAATGTTTCTTGAGATTTTGGGGTTCAAAACATTTTGAAAACCCCAAAATGACACCATTTTGACGTTTTCGTGGATAAGAGGTCTTATTGTTCTCTCACTATCTTCAATATATTTTTATCTATTTTTTGTCATAACCTAAACATTAATCATTAAAATGCATCCTAAAGTTGCCAATAATTGGCCAAGTGACCCAACTTTGAGATTAGCATATAATTAAGATGAGTAATATTAATTATTGTGTTTTTAATAAATGTATATTATTTTTAAAATATATTTTATTTTCAATACTCAAATAATTTTATCAGATAATTAAATAATTTAAAATATAATATATCTATCATCAATTAATAAAATTATTTAAATGTTCAAAAAATATAAACAATGTATGTTATCCAAAAATAATATGCATTTATTACTAGTTTTCAAGTGTTGCTGTTAACCGTTGCCCTTTTAACATTACCAATTATATATGATTTTTATTTGAGTCTTTGTTGATTGATACAAGAGTGAAGCCAGCTATCTTGTTCCTATTAGGCGGATCCTTATCATGAAGTTCAATAAAAGACAGAGTCACTTGCATCATCCTATTCCTCTTAGCCAAGGGTGAGTACTTATCTTTGCTTTTCGTCTTTTTACGGGTTCTTCCCAAAATAGCAAGAAATGAAATTTTAATTTTGTTTCTGTAGATTAGATTATGGGTGTTATAATAATTTTAAATTTCTAAATTCTTGTGAAAGAAAATCAAAAAATAAAAATAATATCCTTTTAGTAACATTTTTTATATGATAAATCCTTCATTCTTTTTCCCTTTCCAATGAATGAACATAATAATGTTACATAATAATGAATTAACGTTTTTTAAATAAATCATAATACAATTATGTTATTTTGGTTAAAATTTTCCAAACTATTTCCAAAAATGAATAAAAGTTGATGTCTTATTTAGTTATATAGAATATTTTTTTTTAATTTTCAACTCTAATTTTATAATGAATCTCTAATTAGAAGATGTCGACGTTCGGAATTGGTCGACGGTGATTTGTTGGCCCACACTGATATGGTGGATCCGAGAGGGAGGAAATGGGATATTTGGTTTGACTTGTTGACCCGCTGGCCCGTACTTGCAAGGTACTCCGATGCCCAAGTCAGTGAGCGAGTAAATAAGTGTGCAAGGTATTAGTGAGTGGGAAAAAACATACCATGGCTCTCAAAAGAGCTGGCTGATATATATGAGCATATGTCCTCCTGCATGTGTTGTACGTATGTAGATGATGGGATGGAATAGCAGGCGTCGGCAGGAACGTCCATGCAGGAGCAAGGCGCCGACGAGACCCTCATTAATGTGGATGGGATCCGTCATTAATGAGGATGGGATTTGAGGTGAACTAGCGGAAACCCTGACACGACTGTAATGATGTTGTTGCAAAGGGCCAGGATTGGACTGGCATAGGCCAATCAGATGGGCCAAGAGACTGGGGCCAGGTTGGGCCTGTGCCTAGCCTACTATTATTCTCAGGCGAATGACCTTCTCGTTATATAAGCTAGTTGGCCAGGCCGACGAGCTGTAAGAGTCACTGGGAGCTCGCTCAAAGCGTGGTTGAGAGCTCGCAAGGATAGGCTGATAGGTTTTGAGGCATTTTCGAGAGCCTACTTAGCCCTGCAATCTGAACCCAGGCTCCAATCAATGTGCGAGCTCACTTCAACGAGCTCAGCTCGAGGTCTACTGGACCTTATGTGATTGAGCCGGCCTGCTGAATTAAGTCCAGCCCATAAAGAGTAGAACGGGAAATACCCACAACATCAAGCCCCCCAGCTTGCAGTGCAATATTCGGACTGGGAGTTGACGTGTGACAGCTATTTCAACAGTTGATAAAACCTTTCAGCTTTTTGCCCAATCGCTTCACATCATGTCAGTCCGATGCCGCACGTCTTGCCTGCTGGGCATTTAATGCGCACGTTTCCCATAACAACTTAATCATTATATCCACGAGCCCCAAAGCCCTCGCGTGTCATTGTTGGATTTGGGGCAGTCCATCGGTTTCCTCATCCAACGGCAAAATGCCTCAAACTATAAAAAGGGGAGGAAATTTTTCCCCCTTTCTTTACTGTGTCATCTTGAAAATACTGTTTGCTTCTGCAACCTTCTTCTTCTTTCCGACTCCAAGACTTCATTGTTGACGACTCCGAAGCTTTTTGTCCCTCGTCGTTGCCTTCTCGCCGGTTCTCCGACTCGACTCTTGCAACAAACTCTCACAATCAGTAAGTATCTCATAACCCCTCTCCCCCCTTTAATCCATTTCGTCTCTGCTTTCACCATTTCTACCGATTTAGTCTTCGCGCCTCCCCTCTTGGCGATGGCTGTGCGTGTTTTAGGGTTAGTCTTTATTTACTTCAGGAGGTTCAATAGGTTTAGAAACTCAGCCCCCCTTTTCCTTCGAGCCATTCCCAATTGCGAAGAACACGACCTGATAGGTAGAAAGCATCCCTAGGAACTTCGGTCCGTAAAGGCAGATTTGTTATTAACGACCTGATACTCTTTTCCTTTTTTTTTAGATGTCTACATCAGGTTAGAAGCATCGCAACCATAGGGTAGAGGACGATGGCTCCTCTAGCTCTTCGGAACACATAGAAAGGGTATTGTTGCGGACTGTTCAAGACATGGCTTCGTCTGATTTCAAGGTCGTCGAGAGAATTCCTCAACCTACCAGCCCTACAGTTGCCCTGCGAGCTTCCGAGGAGCATGCGACCCGTGAAGTCTTCAAGCGTTATCCTTCGAAGATGACGATTAGCGAACTAAAGTCGTGCACTTCGGACTACAGACTTCCTTGCGGCACACGTCTCATGGTGCCTTCCACTGGTGACCATGCGGCTTTTCCTCCCACAGGATTTGTGGCCGTTAGTCCTCAACATCTAGAGTTCGATTTTAGGTTTCCACTCCATCCTTACCTAATTTCCATTTTAAACGATCTAAAACTTGCCCCTTTCCAACTGACCCCCAACTCTTACGCCCAAATAACCTCATTAACCTTAATTTTTAGAAAGAACGAACTCTTTTTTCCTACTCCTAAAATCCTTAGGTACCTTTATTCTTTCAAAGGTACCAAGGACGGGCTGTATTATATGGTAGCTCATTCTTCTAATTGTAAGAAGCTCTTGCCTCAAGGGAAGGCCAAAGGAAAATCCAACGTAGGGGACTACAAGTCCCAGTAGTTTTATATTTCTTGCTCCTCCCTCAGCGACCTTAATAATTTCAGTTTTGTCCCTGTACCAAGTGAGTAATCTTTGAGCTCACCCCTATAACCATGATTTATTTGTTCATTCCCTATTCACGGATCTTCTTTTTTTTTTTTTTGCAGACGTCTTTGGTGGGAAACCCGAGCTGACCATCTCCAAGGCATAGGGACTTCAAAAGGCTTCTGAGGCGAAGACAGACAAGGACAACTGTGAGTTCACCAACTGTTTACTCTAAGACTATCAGCTCGCTCCTTCTCTTGACCTCAAAGAAATTAGAAAGGGGGACATAGGAATTCGAGGCTAGAGGGAGATAGGGTCAGCCTTAGACATAGTTGATTTCAGCGGGGGTCTGGTTAGGGAAAACGGAGTTCATCCAGAAATGACGATTGTGGCCTTGCCAACGTCATCGGAAGCAATGAAGCTCTAGCTCGAAAAACCCAGAACCTATGTGATCTCAAGCTTACCTAAGGTCGTCCGCACGTCTTCTTCTCCTGTAAGAGTGTAAGGGGCGGGAGTTCGCACTGAGGCAATCTGGAGAATTTGGCATGGTTTAGTGTTCATTTGAAGCTGGTTCGAGAATGGCCGGAAAACCCTAGGCGGACCGTCGCGAGCCACCTGCAACTGGCCGTTTGGGCCACTTTTCGGTGGCCTTTCGGCCTAAAATTGGTGCCGTTGGGATCGACTTGCAAAGGGCTTCAAGGGGGTGCCCTTATTTCGGCCATCGGAGCAACCGCCGGAGATTGGTTCAACGAGGAAGAAGGTGGGGCGTGCAGTCATGCGCCAGTCTCCACACGCACCCACGCACCAGGCGCGTAAGGGCGCGTGAAATGGGCATTTTGGGTATTTCTTCTTTCAGTATTTTTAATTAATTATTTTAGGATTTATTGTGTTGAAATATTTCGGAAAATAGTTGAATAAATAATTATTTTGGAATTATCGAGGAGAAAATTGGGAGAAAATAGAGAAAATTATGGAAAATTGAGGAAAATGGATTTTAATGCTTCCTTAATTAAATATGGTGTTTAGGAAGTATTGTGGCTCGAGGTTGAGTATAAGTTCAAGCATTTGGGATTTGGCACGCAAATCGAGGCGTTGCACGAGGATCGAGGCGATCTGAATACATTCGAAGTGAGTGGTTTGATTCCAACTTTTCCTTGTCTTGGAAGTGTTTTTAGGTGCTTGTGGTGGGTTCTAGTGAGCGGTTATACCCTCCTAGACATAGATTGTTTTACAAGGCTTTTACTTAAGATCATTGTGTCGATATTTGCTACATTGCATTAACTGTTTTATTTTAAAATGTTGATGCATGGCGTGTAAATTTTCATATCATTTGGGGTCAAGTTTAATTGCATCGTTGGGTCCGTATGGGGCGGGATGGGGTCTACTTGAGATTGGGACAATGTTAATCCAGGTGAACGGGTGTCACACTGGGGCACTCGAGGGAATAATGTTAAACCAGGTGAACGGGTGTCACGACGGTGCACTCGAGGGATTAACGTTGGACCAAGTGAACGTGTTCCACAGTGGGGCATTCGAGGGATTAAGTATGTCAAGGTGATATCTCGAGTTAGACGTGTCTTGTATATTTACGTTTGTCTGAGTATGCCATGCTCGTGTGTCTCTCATGCATTGTATGAACTGTTTTATGCCGTCACTTAGATGTTTATCATCTAACTTGGGCTATGCCCCTGGAACGTTTAATGTTCCAGCCAGGAACTGCTGCAAGGGCAAGGATGTGGCCGGTTGAGGGCCAATGGTGCTTAGTTTGTTAAGTCGTTGTAACGTTTGGAGGATTTAATATGCATTTCAGGTTGTAAATGAACAGTTGTATATAGCAATTTTATCATTTGATCTGTATTACGTATTTTGCTATGGAAATACAATGTAAGAACTATGGTGTTTTGGTATTAGTGTATCCGCTGCGTTGTATTAAGACTCGTTTAGTTTAAGATTATTTATCTTGATAGTTAAACGGGCAACACTGGGGTTCGCGGGGTTTTGTTTCTGCATGTGAAGATTGTTCTTGAAATACCACACGTGTTGAATTTAAAGAAAAAAAAAAAAGAAATCCCAGGAATACCCTTATAGTGACACGCCTGGCAAGACGGGGTGTTACATGGCGAAAGGCTAAGGGCTGCTCATTTGTTGAAGATAGGCGAGGGGGAGCTCGTGGTACTTTCGCGAACCTTTGACATGCGTCGCATTTCCTCACCAGGTCCGTAGCGTCTTGCTTTATGGTAGGCCAGTAAAAACCCTAGCGAAATGCCTTTTGAGCCAAGGATACTCCCCCAGCATGATTGTCGCAGTGGCCGGCATGGATTTCAGTGAGAACCACTTGGCAATCAGACTCGTCGATGCATCTAAGTAATGGGACTGAGAACCCTCGCTTGTACAGCACATCATCGTAAATACAATATATGGCCACCCAAGCTCGAGTATGCCGTGCTTCTTGCTTGTCACTTGGCAACTTCCCTCCTTGTAAATGGTCAACAATCGGCCTCATCCATGAACCTGGCCTTAGCTCAATTGTCAACGTCTCAGTTTTCCCCTCCGTGCTTAGTGTTGCTAGAAACTCTACGGGGATGGCCCTCAATGAGTCTGCATCTCCAACTGACACCAAGCGAGCTAGGGCATCGGCATGAGAGTTCTGGCTCCGCAGGACATGATTCACTTTGCACTCCACGAAAAGGCGAAATAATTCCTGGACTTTCTGGAGGTACGCTACCATCTTTGAGCCTTTTGCCTGATACTCCCCTTGTATCTGCAAGACTTCAAGCTGGGAATCACTAAAAAATGTTAATCTTTCTGCCTTGACTTCTCTTTCTAAGCGCAGACCAGCCAGTAGTGCTTCATACTTAGCTTTATTTTTGTTCACTCTGAACCTGAACCTTAGTGCATAAGGATCTTAAGTCCTTTCGGGCTTATAAAGAGTACAACAGCTCTGGACCTATGCTCACTGGAAGAACTATCAACGAATAACTCCCAGATTGGAGAGAGTGAGGGGATAGGCTCCTCCACTGGTCCTGTGAATTCTGTGACGAAATCTGCCAGTACTTGTCCCTTTATGGCCATCATTGGCTTGTATTCTATGTTGAATTGGGCGAGCTCAATAGCCCACTTGAGTAGACGACCGGATGAGTTAGGCTTCTGTAAGATCTGCTTTAGTAGATGTTTGGTCAGCACGCCAATCTGATTAGCTTGGAAATAGGGGTATAGCTTTCTAGACACGACCACCAGGGCAAAAGCGAGCTTCTCCATGGGGGAGTACCTTGTTTCGACATCGAGTAGTCTGTGGCTCACATAGTATATCGGGTACTGCACCTGGTCTTCTTCTTGCACTAGTGTGGCACTAATAGCATATTCAGACACTCCCAAGTAAACGATCAATTCCTCCATTTCCTTTAGCTTTGACATGAGGAGAGCTAGCCCCATATATTCCTTCAGCTGCTAGAAAGCGTTCTCACTCCTCTGTCTACACGAAGCTTTTTGCCTTCTTTAAAACATTGAAGAATGGAATGGACTTATCAGATGATTTGGAGACAAACCTGCTGAGGGCAGCGATCTGGCCATTAAGGCTTTGCACTTCCTTAGTCTTGGTGGGCGACCGCATGTCCAGTAGAGCTTAGATTTTCTCGGGGTTGGCCTCGATCCCCCTTTCATTCATCATGAACCCCCAAAAACTTTCCAGAAGCCACGCCGAATGAGCATTTGAGCGGATTTAATTTCATTTGGTACTTTCTCAGAGCTTGGAATGCTTCCCCTAGGTCGCTAATGCGATCGGTGATCCGTCTGGATTTCACCAGCAAATCATCAATGTATACCTCCATGGTTTTTCTGATTAGATCTCCTAACATCATGTTGACTAACTGTTAATACGTCGCTCCTACATTCCTTAGTCCAAAGGGCATCACCTTGTAGTAGTATAGCCCCCGATCCGTCATAAACAATGTATGCTCTTCCTCATCGGGGTTCATAGGAATCTGATTGTACCCCGAATATGCATCCGTGAAGCTCAGAAGCTGGTGGCCAACCGTTGCATCCACGAGTTGGTTAATTCTAGGCAGAGTAAAACTGTCTTTCGGGAAGGCTTTGTTCAGGTCTGTGAAGTCGATGCAAGTCTTCCACTTTCCATTCTTCTTCTTCACCAGGACCGGGTTCGCCACCCAGGTCGGGTAATGGGCCTCCCTGATAAATCCGTTGGCCAAAAGCTTGTCTACCTCTTCTTTCAGGGCTGTATAGTGCTCAGCCGTCAATGGTCTTCTCTTCTGACGAACCGGCTTATAGTTGGGATTGATATTGAGTCGATGCTGCATTATATTTGGGTATATTGCCACCATATCTTAGTGGTTCCATGCGAATACATCCAAATTTGCTTTAAGAAAATCAGTCAGTTGGGACTTTACCTCGAGGGAGAGACTTTTGCCCACTTGGAGGCGCCTTTCAGTATAGTGGTTACTGACTACAACATCTTTCAGTTCGTCTGTCGAGCTTCCAACTCGGTCACAATCCATGTCGCGTGGGTCTAGATCGTGACTGACTCCCCGGCTCCTAGTGACTCGGGCTTCCCCTCCAGAGACCATATTCACCTTTTTTCCTTCGAGCCCTATTTTCAGTGCCTCCTCATAGCAGCGTCTTACCGAATACTACTCACCCCTCACACATCCGATCCCATTCGGGGTTGGAAACTTGATGGCCAGGGCCTTGGTTGAGACAACTAGGTCCAGGTCATTCATGGCAGGTCTCCCCATGATGACGTTGTATGCGGAGGGACTATCAATGATAAGGAAATCTGCCATTGTTGTGGTTTGGAGGTCTGATTCCCCAATCGTTAGCAGGAGTCTTATACGTCCTTTCGGGATTACTGCGTCACCAGCGAATCCATATAGCGGCTCTAGAGAGGCTGTCAACTAGTCTGGCCCTAGTCCCATTTGGTCAAAACATCCCCTGTACATGACGTTTACTGAGCTACCCGTGTCCACCATGACCCTTCGCACCTCCATGTTGCCAATCTGAGCTTGGACCACATCGTTGTGAAGCTAGTGCACGTCCCTGGAATCATTCTTGGTGAAAGAGATATCATTTGAAGCCATTTTGGATTTCTAGGATCCTTCTTGGCTGCCATCCCCAGCGAGCAGAAGGTGACCGGCTTCCTGAACGTACTGTTCGTGTGATCTGTTAGAAATCCCTACAATACGAGGCCCTCCGTGAATGGTAAAGATGGTTCTCACCGTAGGTGTTTGGTCCGACTCGGGAGCTCGGTGAGGACTTGGTTGGGCTGGTTGTTTGGATTGTTGATCTCTCGGACGCACAACATAGTCACGCAGGCGACCCCTCCTGATTTGTTCTTCAATCGCGTCCTTTAACACCCAACACTCGGAGGTGGTGTGCCCTACCTCATTGTGATAAGCACAGAATTTGCTCTTGCTTCTGTATTTATCGGGAGTCCTCAGAGGGTTAGGCCTTCCAAAGTCTTCCTTATTGCGCTCCGTGGCAAAGATCTTATCCTGGGAGTCAGATAAGACACTATAACTTTCATACCGACCTTGGCATGCAGGTCGTTCCACTCCCTGCCCATATCTTGCCTTCTTAGTAGTCTGATCGTTGGGGCTCCGTCCGCGACCTTCTTTACAGATGTCTTTCTCACCTCTCTTCTTATTTTGGCCAGTGTGTTCTCCCATTTTTTTCTGGTCGCTTGGTTTTTTCAATCCGAAAGCTTCCTCCCATCGGACCTCCTTGCAGCTCGCTCATAGAACTCACCAAGGTCTCTTACTGGAGACTTGTAAATGCTTTCGTAGAGCTTCCCATACTTTCGAAGCCCGACGGAGATCTCGGTCAAGATACTCTCACCAGAAGGGCTTTTCACATTATTCACTTCACACCTGAACCTTTCTATATAATCTTTCAAAGATTCGCCAGACCGTTGGAACACCGTAGCAAGGTGGCATGTTGGGGCGAGCTGCCTTCGGAGCGACCTATACTGGTCTATAAATTTCTTCTGGCACTCCTCCCAATTGCAAATACTACAGGGTATGTCTCCCAAGGTCACAAGGAAAGCTCGACATTTTGCTAATGAGCTGGAAGTTTACAGGTCCATCTGGACATTAAAGGCATCCAGGTGGTTGTAAGGGTCACTGTCCCCATTGTACTAAGGGATTCTAAGGACCTTAAATCTGCAGGGAAGAGGCTCTAGCTCGATTTCTTTGGAAAATGGGGTCCTCTCTTCATAGCCTTCCCTCCGGTTGTGTGCCCCATGTCTTGCCTCCAGCTGTTGGATCCTCAGCAGTAGTTCCCCCACTATAGGGTTTAGGTTTGCAAACCGCCTGGTGGGGGGCAGTTTTTCCCGTGTGGTGTCCTACTCTGAGGGGTGGCGATCCCGCGAAGGAGGTCGCTCCTATTCTCATGATCAGGGGAGTAGCGATGGGTAGCATGACTAATGCTGACCCCGACCGAGGAATCTCCATGGCGCGGATTCCCACGTCGGCGACTTCCTTCATGAATGCCTTCATAGCGATCTCTACAAGGGCTCACACCGGCCCTTTGTTTGGCGAGGTGCACCTCCGGCTCCTCATCGTGGCGTCGTCGTTCTCCCGTCCTTTGAGAGTGTACGTTAGAGGAGCAGACCGATTGATGTGGAAATTTATTCACATATTTATTGGTCATAATTAAGTAGTGTTTTAAGTATTTTATATGTGTTTTATCTATAATTGTCTAGTATTTTGAGTTTTTTTTATATATATTTAATTTTTAATATTTTTGTTATTTTACATGAATGTTACTTTGTGTTTGGGTTGAAAAAAAAAATAAAAATAAAAAAAGATATTATAAAGTTAATACTATAAATTAATATTACAATATAAATAAATATTATAAATAATTAAAATTAATATAATTAAAAGTATATTAAATATTATATTATCTATATATAATATATATTATATTATATTACATTATATTATATATATGTGTGTGTGTGAAGGGGCGTGCGTGAGTCTATGGTGTGTGCATATAATAATTTATTAATATAATAAATAGAGTCCAATTGCAATGCAATTGGAACTCCATGCCCTAAATATATATATATATATATAATAATAATAATAACATAAGGATGGATTTTTTGGGCAGAGACTTGGGACACGGCGGAATTAGAGAAACTGTGCAGCGCACAACGAAGGCTAATGGAATAAAATAAGGGAGATTGAAGGAGTGGCAAGAGGAACAGCAGGAAGTGGCGCACGCTACAAAAGCAGGTGGACGCAAGAAGCCGCGAGCAACACAGATTCAACACCCAGATCTATTTCAGATCTGGGCTAGGGGATTTATTTTTTCTTCTTCCTTATTTATTTAATTCTCTTATGCTCCTAATGTTACTTTGGATTCTAATTAATTCTTCCATGAACTAATCTGTTGAACGAAGGCCATGTATTGGCCGAAACTATGATGATGCATTTTTTATAATTTTATATGGTTGAATAATTTAGGTTATGTTGAGTTGTGTGGTATTGAATTTAATGCTTATAAATAATTGGCCACTATTTACATGATTTGATGCCTAATCTTGAGATCGAAAGGAGATAGTTTAGGGATTGCATCGTAGGTACCATACACCATAAAGTAAAACAGACTAGAAATAGAATTCAATTTCTTTGTGCGGCTTTTAGCGATACGCTAGGAATTTCACAAATTGTATTGTGTTTTCATTTGATTAAACTTTCATAAAAATATAGGAAGTTATTAAATGAGAATAGACTCGTTATAACCTAGAAATAGGGTAACAAATGTGTTAGGAGATTTTCCCGTCACATACTCAATTAACCAATTCATTTGCATAAAAATCTATGATTTGCATTGCATAGTTAGGTTCATACATGTGCCTTAGTTATTAAAATCCACTTATTTCTTTGATTCAAGTTGCCTTCCAAATTAATTTTATTTTATTAATCTAATATTTTTTTCTCGTTCTTTATTAAATCTGAAATTTTTATTGTCTAAATAATAAAGAAAGTTTATAAATTTGGTATTTGAAATCTTTTCTCGTGGGAACGATATTCTTACTTACTATTATATTACTTGTTCGACCCGTACACTTGCGGTATATTTTAGGGTGATCAAGTTTTTGGCGCCGTTGCTGGGGAAAGTATTTTTCAATATCAAATTAAAAATTTTTCTTTATTAATTTGGATTGTATATATATATATATTTGAGTGTCTTTGTCTTTTGTGATTTTTTTGATTTATTTTATTTCTTGTTATTATTGTTATTTTTTATTCTTTATTTATTTATTTATTTATTTATTTCATTTTTTGCCTATCTTACATTGTCTTGTTTTACAGTGTAAGCTGAGTTGTGCATGCCAATAAATTGTGGAGAAACTCAGCCATTTGATCCAGAGATAGAAAGGACCTGCCGAGCAATAAAGAAAGGGACTAGATTAGCACGACAAGTAACAATCATGGCAGAAAATCACAACCAGAACCAGAACCAGAACTAGAACCATGAGCAAAATTAGAGATTGCTACGTGATTATGCCATGCCAGACCCAGTTGGAGCTCAAGCCAGCATACTGAGACCAGCTGTCATTGCTAATAACTTTGAGATCAAACCAGGACTCATTCAGATGGTTCAACAGGGGCAATTTGGTGGAAATCCAACTGAAGATCCTAAAGCACATTTAGCAAACTTTTTAAAGATACGCGACACCATCAAAATGAACGAAGTCAATGAGGATGCAATCAGACTAAGGTTGTTTCCTTTTTCGTTGAGAGAAAGCTAAGGTGTGGCTAAATTCCAAAGCTCCAAATTCATTTACCACATGGGCAGCCATATCACAAGCATTCTTGAGTAAGTATTCTCCACCAGGTAAGACTGCTAAACTCAGGAATGATATTACTAGTTTTGTTCAATTTGATGGTGAATCTTTGTATGAGGCATGGGAAAGGTTTAAGGAATTGCAAAGATGGTGTCCACACCATGGTCTGCCTGACTGGTTGATTGTGCGGACATTCTATAATGGTCTATCTCATTCAGTTAGAATCACTATAGATGCTACCGCAGGGGGTGCACTAATGGGTAACTCTACAGAGGATGCTTACGAGCTGCTTGAAGAAATGGCTTCCAACAATTATCAATGGTCTATTGAGAGAGGTATGCCTAAGAAAGCCTCGGGTATATATGAAGTTGATGGCATTAATATGTTAAATGCCAAGGTGGACAATCTTGTAAAAATGTTTGGTAAGTTAGGGAATGTCAATGCTGTTTATTCTAATTTCAATTATGCCAGTAATTGTGATTGGTATGAGAATGCTCACTTGGGTTCTGATTGTATGCAGGTTGAGCAAGCTCAGTATATTTCAAATTATAACATGCAGAACTAGCAAAATAACCCATATTCTAACAGCTATAATGCAGGTTGGAGAAATCACCCCAATTTTTCCTGGAGGGATCAGGGCGGCAGTAGCAATTCTAGGCTTAGCAATCCTCCTGGTTTTCAATCCAGACCTCAAGGAGTGATGCAACAACAACCAGAAAGCAAGCCATCTTGGGAGTTAGCAATTGAAAAGTTAGCAAATGCCACTGCAGATAGATTTGAAAAGCTAGAGGCAAAAGTAGACCAGATGGCCAGTTTCAACAGAAATTTGGAGGTTCAATTGGGGCAAATATCAAATACCATAAATTTGAGAGATCAAGGTAAGTTGCCCAACAAAACTAAGGTGAATCCAAGAGAGGAAGTCAAGGCAATGACATTAAGAAGTGGTAAGCAACTTGGTGAGGTAAGTAGCGAACATGTTACAGGTGATGTTGATAAAAAGAGTAATGTTGAGATTAGTGATGAGAATGAGCAAAATGAGATACCATCCCTAACACCACTTGTTAAACCTTATGTTCCTCCTATCCCTTTTCCTCAAAGGCTTAAACAAAATAAGGTTGATAAACAGTTTGAAAATTTTCTTGAAATTTTTAAGTAATTGCGCATTAACATTCCATTTGCAGATGCTTTAGCGCAGATTCCTACTTATGCAAAATTTTTGAAAGAAATTATGTCAAACAAGAGGAAGATGGAGGATTATAAGACCATTGCCTTGACTGAAGAATGCAGTGCTGTGATTCAAAACAAATTACCTCCGAAACTCAAGGATCCATGGAGCTTTTCTATTCCTTGCACTATTGGTGAAATTAATTCTGATAAAGTTTTATGTGACCTTGGTGCAAGCATTAATTTGATGCCATTTTCTATTTTCAGGAAGCTTAGACTAAAAGAACCAACACCTACCACTATTTCTCTTTAGTTGGCTGATAGAAGTATTAGATATCTAAGGGGAGTAGTGGAAGATGTTTTGGTAAAAGTGGATAAGTTTATTTTTCCTATTAACTTCATTGTTCTAGACATGAAGAAGATTATGATATGCCCCTAATTTTAGGGAGGCCTTTTTCTTGCCACAGGGAGAGCTTTGATTGATGTCCAACAAGGAACACTTAGCCTTAGAATTTATGATGAGACAGTTACTTTCAATGTGTTTAAGGCTACGAAATATTTTAATAATAATGAAAAAAAAGTCTTAAGGATAGATGGCATTAATGATTTAGTAGAGAGTTTAGATGAGCCCATAGAAAATTGCATTGCTAATTTTTTGATGAGCAGGAACAAATTTTAAATGCCAAAAACAAGGCTGGGGCCATGGGCTATTTGGAAAAAAAGCAAAAAGGTTATCCATCCAAAAGAGACAACTTGCTACTTTTGGATGTTTCTTCTCTTTCTTCAAAAACCAAACCACCAAGTTGTGGAAAGGAAAAATTAATAAGGGTGCTTAGAGAGCAAAAGAAGGGGATTGGATGGAAAGTTGTTAACATTCAAGCAATAAGTCCATCAACCGACATGCACAAAATTTTGATAGAAGAAGGATTCAAGCCTCCGTGAAGATAGAAACCTAGTCAAGCTAATGACTATAAACAAGCGCTTCTTGGGAGGCAACCCAAGCTCTTTTTCCTTTTTGTTTCCAAGTTTTTTTTTCTTTTTATTTTTTTATTTCATTTTAGTTTTGTTGAATAAATATAACCAAAAACCCATACTTGTGATGTTGTGCAGGTTCAAAAGAAAGAAAAATAAAGCTGATTCAATTTGGACTGGCATGGGTATTCGTAATGTTCAATTATGTGGCCAGTGGAGTATTCATTTTTCATTCTAGTTTTTCTTTGTCTTTCACATTGAGGACAATGTGTTAAATAAGTTTGGGGGGTGGAATTATTAATTGTTAATACATGTTATTGGTTTTGCTTGGGTGTTTTTGATATTAAAATTTTTTGCAAAACTTATGTCAGGTGTATATTTGGCCAACCCCTAGACTAAAAAATTTTGTGAAAGATAAAATAAGCATAACCTGTTATTTGGAATCAAGATTTGTATTTGGGTTCTTTATTGTGTTTAACATTGAATCTTTGATTTGGAATGAGCAATATCTTATAAAGCAAGATTAAGTATACTTGGGTTTTAAGATCATTGAAGTATTGTTCTTTGCGAAGTTGTGTGAGTTGTGTGACTATGCATGAAAGATAACTGCAATACTTTTCTTGTGATTATTCCTTCTGAGCTAGGCCTAAACAGGGTTTAAGTAAATAGAGTGAATAATGTTGAGCGAGATGGAGCATAAAATGCACTTGTTCAATAAAAAAAAGAAAAAAAAGAAAAAAAACGAGATGGAGCATAAAATGCACTCGTTTAAGTAGAAAAAAAAAAAGAAGAGGGAAAAAAAAAAGAAGAAAAAAAAAAACCCTACTTTACTACCTTTATTTGTAGTAGTGAGAAGGGATAATTGCAAGAATAGTTGTTGCACTATTCAATCGTGCGGGTTACATGACAAAACATAATTGAGTTTAGAATTGTGTATAGATTCTTGAACTGAGGAACGTAAATATGCTTAGTTTCCTTTATTTGCTATTGTTACATTTTAAATTAAGGATTTAAATGTGGGCATAACAAATGATTTGAATGTGATAAATGATTACAATTATAAGTTTTGTGTTTGAGTATAAAATTTATTTTCTTTGCTTGAGGACAAGCAATAATTCAAATTTGAGGGTATTTGATGTAGAAATTTATTCACACATTTACTGGTCATAATTAAGTAGTGTTTTAAGTATTTTATGTGTTTTATCTATAATTGTCTAGTGTTTTGAGTTTTTTTATATATATTTAATTTTTAATATTTTTTGTTATTTTACATGAATGTTACTTTGTGTTTGGGTTGAAAAAAAAAATAAAAATGAAAATAAAAAATAAAAAATAAAAAATAAAAAAGATATTATAAAGTTAATACTATAAATTAATATTACAATATAAATAAATATTATAAATAATTAAAAGTATATTAAATATTAAATATTAAATATTATATTATATTATATTATATATGTGTGTGTGTGTGAAGTAGCGTGCATGCGTCTGTGGTGTGTGCATATAATAATTTATTAATATAATAAATGGAGTCCAATTGGAACTCCATGCCCTATATATATATATATATATATAATAATAATAACATAAGAATGGATTTTTTGGGCAGGGACTTGGGAGACGGCGAAATTAGAGAAATTGTGCAGCGTACAGTAAAGGCTAATGGAATAAAATAAGGGAGATTGAAAGAGTGGCAGGAGGAACAGCAGGAAGTGGCGCACGCTGTGAAAGCAGGTGGACGCAAGAAGCGGCGAGCAACACAGATTCAACACCCAGATCTGTTTCAGATCTGGGCTAGGGGATTTATTTTTTCTTCTTCCTTATTTATTTAATTCTCTTATGCTCCTAATGTTACTTTGGATTCTAATTAATTCTTCCATGAACTAATCTGTTGAACTAAGGCCATGTATTGGCCGAAACTATGATGATGCATTTTTTATAATTTTATATGATTGAATAATTTGGGTTATGTTGAGTTGTGTGGTATTGAATTTAATGGTTGTAAATAATTGGCCACTATTTACATGATTTGATGCCTAATCTTGAGACCGAAAGGAGATAGTTTGGGGATTGCATCGTAGGCACCATACACCATAAAGTAAAATCGACTAGAAATAGAATTCGGTTTCTTTGTGCGGCTTTTAGTGATACGCTAAGAATTTCACAAATTGTATTGCGTTTTCATTTGATTAAACTTTCATAAAAATATAAGAAGTTATTAAATGAGAATAGACTCGTTATAACCTAGAAATAGGGTAACAAATGCGTTAGGAGATTTCGCCATCACATACTCAATTAACCAATTCATTCGCATAAAAATCTATGATTTGCATTGCATAGTTAGGTTCATACATGTGCCTTAGTTATTAAAATCCACTTATTTCTTTGATTCAAGTTGCCTTCCAAATTAATTTTATTTTATTAATCTAATAACTTTTTTTTTCCGTTCTTTATTAAATCTAAAATTTTTATTGTCTAAATAATAAAGAAAGTTTATAAATTTGGTATTTGAAATATTTACTCGTGGGAACGATATTCTTACTTACTATTATATTACTTGTTCGACCCGTACACTTGCGGTATATTTTAGGGTGATCAACGATCCAGCTTGCCGCATATCCCTTCCGGCTCCTCTTTCCTCTGGAGGAGGCCTTCCACCTGGAGGTCGAGAAGCCCCCGCTTGTGTCTGTGTTGTCTGGACTTTTGTTTGTGCCAACGCCTTAATCACTTTAGCGAGCTGCATGACCGTATTCTCTAATGTTTCTTGACGTTGCTACCAGGTCTACGTGACTTCTATACCAGGGGTAGGAGCCACGGGCAGATAAGAACACCATGCAGGGACTCCAGGGATAGATCCAGCCGGAGAAGGCATGGAAGCAGACGCCATAACTCCCCCAACTTGTGTAATTTCTGGCAGACGGTTAGCATGGTTCATAGGTCAGTTGGTCATTACTTCAGAACCTCTTGTATTTCTCATTTTTGGCATTGATGTTGACCAAAGCGGGCCCTCCTTCTAACGCCAAAATGTCGACGTTCGAAATTGGTCGACGGTGATTCGTTAGTCCGCACTGGTGTGGTGGATCCAAGAGAGAGGAAATGGGATATTTGGTTCGACTTGTTGACCTGGCAGCTCGTCCTTGCAAGGTATTTCAATGCCCAAGTCAGTGAGCGAGTAAGTAAGTGTGCAAGGTATTAGTGAGTGGGAAAAAATATACCATGGCTCTCAAAAGAGCTGGTTGATATATATGAAAATATGTCCTCCTTCATGCGTTATACGTATGCAGATGATGCGATGGAATAGCCGGTGTTGGTGGGAACGTCCATGCAGCAACAAGGCGCCGACGAGATCCTCATTAATGTAGATGAGATCCGTCATTAATGAGGATGGGATTTAAGGTGAACGCACGGAAACCCAAACACGGCTATAATGATGTTGTTGCAAAGGACCAACATGGGACTGGCATGGGCCAGTCAGATGGGCCGAGAGATTGGGGCCAGGTTGGGCCTGTGCCTAGCCTACTATTATTCTCGGGCGAATGACCATCTTGTTATACAAGCTGGTTGGCCAGGCCGATGAGCTGTAAGAGTTGCTGGGAGCTCGCTCAAAGCGTGGTTGGGAGCTTGCACGGATAGGCTGACGAGTTTTGAGGCATTTTCGGGAGCTTGCTTGGCCCCGCGATCTGAACATGAGCTCCAATCAATGTGCGAGCTCACTTCAACGAGCTCAGCTCGAGGTCTACTAGACCTTATGCGATTGGGTCGACCCGCTGAATTAAGTCCAGCCCATAAAGAGTAGAGCATGAAATACCCGCAACATAAGACATAAAATTTAATTTCTAATTTTTGATTATATACTATGAATTGATAAATATCAAAAAAATATTTTCTACTTATAAAAAATATATTTTTATTTTTAAATAAATACTATTAGTTTTTAAACATAAAATGTTAAGATCTATTTAATTATAAAAATAAAATTAAAAATTAAAAAATATTCTCTACAATTAAACATACCCTAAAATCTTAATCCAGTTGTATTTATTAATAAATAGCAAAAATAGTTAATTTTGTGATTATTCGAAGGTCACACCTTGTAAGACTGAAAGCTCCTCTAATTGTTATATATAACAATTAGTTTAGTATTTGTTGTATTTGAGAGACTGAAACATCTCTCAGATACGTAAGCTCACTTCAAGAGACTTGGTCTCCCGAAGATTGTTAATAGTCCTAAAAAGACTCTGGTCTCCCGGTGTAACTCTTCATTTTTTTAAATATATAATGATGTTAAATACAAGTTAATATCACGTACGGGCGTTATGAAAATCCTTAGTGACGGAAGTGAATGATCGAACCTGAAAACTAGCTAAAAGCTATATAATAAGGATTTCCACTATGTAGTCTCCATATAAGTACAATTGCGATACATAAATTTCAAAATCCAACAAATAAACTTCTATCATGGCATCTTCCTTATACAACGTCCACAGAGCGTCATTCGAGATACATACATAGTAATTACGACACACAATCCTCAATAGGAAAAAGATAAATCCAAGCCTTCCGTGTAACCTTAGTGTTACTGGTGTTAGGAGAATGAAAAAAAAAAGTGATAAACTTTCAAAAATGTCCTTGAGGAGGTGATTGATCTTTGAAAATAATGGTGCCCTATGAGAGGGGCATTTTGGTAATTTGGATAGTGAAGTCTAATAAAGGATAATTTGGTAAATTAAAAATAATTCCTAGGTGAAATTAAGTATGGAAGCGAATTAATTTCCCTTTTTTGAATTTATGTAGAGATATATGAGATTAATAATTCACAAAGGGCATTTTAGTAATTTGGAGTAGAATTCCATAAAAGAATTAAATTATGAAAAATAGGAAAAATAGTGAATTTTAAATTATGAGAAAAAATAATTGATTTTTTCCTAAATTGGGGAATTAATATGGTGATGCCACATGGATGGCTTGGATTGAAGCTTGGAAGCTGTTGTTGCCAAAATACAACAATCTATTTTTAATTGCTGACGGACGCAAGAGTCTAAGGAGTCGTGCCTTCGCTGATGAGAATATTTTTGTAGGAACTCGGCAAAGGAAATTAATTTGAAGATTTGAGCATAAAAAGAAAAAAAATATATTATAAAATTAATTTTAAAATAAATAAATATTTTAAATAACTAATAGTATAATATAATTAAAGTTATAATATATTAAATATTGTATATTATATTATATATTACGTTATATTATTTATATATATTATTTTATATATCATCTTTTATTATTTATATATATATAATATTATTATAAAAAATATATATAATATGTCTATATATTGGTGGCAGTGGCGTGAATGTGGGGGAGTTGAGGCATGGCACATGTGCTATATATATATATATATATAATACAATATTGAAAAAAGTAAAAAAAAATGGGAATGGGACTCAAGCTAGGCGCCGTGCATCCTATATATATATATTATTTATTGAATTAAAAGGGGGATTGGAATTGAAGAAGAAAAGCGTCTCTGGACGGCGCACAACGAAGGATTTGAAGAGAAGCCACGCACATTAGAAAGGAATTAAGATTGGAGGCACAAAGGGAATGCTATAAATTGAAGCGGCGCACAGGCGAACTTCTTTTGGATCTGTTCATAGAGGAGAAATTGAAGCGGCGCACACCCAGATCTGTTTTAGATCTGGGCAGAGAATTTCCTTCTCTTTTCAATTTTAGTGTTTATTTTTATTTTAATAATGTTTAGTTAAATTGTTTTAGCTAGGGTTTGGATGGATTTTAATTCTAGGATTATTTGATTATTTGTTTAATTTGATTCAAAACCCGATTATTATTTGCACGTGGATTTTATATTGTTGTGTTTAATGCTTTAAAAGATTGACCACATTTTAATGATTTAATAATTTATGCATGACTGACTAAAGGATTGTTACAAATTAGATTCAAAGACAATATAAATCACATGTTTGACTATGAGATCGAAAGATGATTAGCTCATGTGTGGGAATCGAGGAAGCTTAGTGAGTCAAATCCCCTTCCGAGATTAGAGGTTTCCAAAGAACTTAATACTTATTTATTTTGTTGATATTTGATCAGAAATCTGACAGTGAACTTGAATTAATAAAGGATTAATATGACTTGAGAAAGCTTATTAATTAATTGGGAGAAATCTACCATCACATGCAAATAATTATAAAATACTGTAAAGGTATTTGTGATTTTGAATTGGGTTGAATAGATAATTACATAACCTAAATTAAATGAAATCTAAACCCTAGTTGCATTCCCTTATTCGTTTTTCTTCTAAAACAATTTAGTTTGACATTAGTTTCTTATAATTAGTTTTTATTTTTATTTTTATTTTTATTCATCGATTAATTAATTGGTTCAACTTAGGTTAATTTAGAACCATTTTAGTATTGTGATCTAGTCCTCGTGGGATCTGTTAAAACGGGAGGTGCTATGGCACACACCAAGAGGGGGGTGAATTGGTTATTTTAAAAACTTGATTTAAAACTTTGAAATCATTTTGATTGAAAATAAAAATTCAATGCAAGTGAGGATAATGAAAAGTTAGCAATGATAAACAAATCAAAAAACATAAGCAAGAGAGAACACAAAGATTTATAGTGGTTCGGCTTAACCCAAGCCTAATCCATTACCTTATCTCCTCATTAAGAATTTTTCAAACCATTTATTATCAACCCCCTACTCAATCCGAGTAGGTCCTCTAGTCCGAAACTAGGAAATACAACCTCCCACTCAAATGGGCCCTCTAACTACACAAGCTAGGAAAATAACAACGATACAAATGAAAGAGATAAGCTAAAAGTTAACACTCTTAGTTATAAATTCTCTCACAATGAAAAACAAGGCTTAACAATAAATTTACAATGATAGAACAACAAAGCCTTGGAGAGAAAAATAAAACAATGAAAGCCCAAACACTGTAAGCTCGAATAAAATTGTTTGCAATTGCTAGATCATCTCGTTTCCGTCCATTAGCCTCTCCTTGATCATCCATGAGTTGTATATATAAGCATCCATAAAGATTGAAGAAGAAACTAGCCGTTTTTGTGACCGTTGGAGTTGAAAAACTAGCCGTTATAAAATTCTGTGAAACACAATAGTCGACAGAGAAAAGGATTAGTTGACTATTTTTACATGTAAAGCAAGAAATAGTCGACAGACAAAACGAATAGTCGACTATCTTATAACACAAATTTTCAATAGTCGACAGACACATTCCAATAGTCGACAGATGCAAAAATGTGAAGAAAATTTTGAAACTTATGAACAAAAATAGTCGACAGACCAAAATGCATAGTCGACTATCCTTACTCGATAGTCGACAGATGCTAAAATAGTCGACAGATGCCTTGAATAGTCGACAAATCAAATAGAATAGTCGACTATTTTCAGGCATAGTCAACAGAATGAAAAACATAGTCGACTATCCTTCTGAAAAGATTGAAAATTTATCAAATCCTCATTTGATTCTTTTGAATCCTCATTTTGATTATTTTGAAAGCTCATTTTGATTATTTTGAAAGCAAGTTGAGATTATCAAAAGTATATTTTGAAACAAATCTCTCTCAACAAGCCATACTTAATATTTCCTCTATAGGATTTCATATCTTGCTTTAAGACTTATATACTAAAAATTCATTTTCTCATTCATATAATCCACATAGATTGATTTTCATATATTGATTTTCATATAGTCATTATCAAAACCATTTTATTACTCAAGAGTAAAATATCAGGATCGACATCTTTTTGTCACTATATGCAGATTTGACTAGGGTACGCTTGCCCGAATTAATTGTGCATAAAATCACACATCAAGTTTTTGGCGCCGTTGTCGGGGACTAGTTTATTGCATATCAAAACTACATAAGTTAGCCTTAGATTGAACATCTTTTTGTTTTCTCTTAGGTTTTGCAATTTTAATTTAATTTAATTATTTATTATTATTATTTCTTCTTTTAGAAATTTTATTTTTAATTTTTTAATTTTTAGTATTTTTCTTTTTCTTTGTAGGTGTCAATGGTACATGACACACGCTAGTGGTGGAGAATTGAAACCCCTTGATCAAGAAATTGAAAAAACTTTGAAAAAGAAAAAGAAGGAGAAAAAGAACAAGATGGAGCAAGAACAAGCAACTCAAACTAATCCAAGGACATTGAGCTCATATACTACACCTACTCTGGATGGCACTACATCAAGCATTAGGAGGCCCAATGTGCAAGCAAACAACTTCGAGATCAAGCCTGCAATTATTCAGATGATCCAGATGAGTGTACAATTTTTTGGCCCTAATGATGATCCTAACTCTCATATTGCTAATTTTCTTGAAATATGTGATACTTTTAGGCATAATGGAGTTAGTGAGGATGCACTTCGACTTAGGTTGTTTCCCTTTTCCTTGAAAGATAGAGCAAAAGAATGGCTTAATTCTCTTCTAGCAGGTTCTATTACTACATGGAATGATTTGGCACAAAAGTTTCTATCTAAATATTTTCCACCTTCTAAAACGGCTAAATTAAGGAATGACATAACAACTTTTTCACAATTTGGTAATGAATCCTTATATGAGTCGTAGGAGAGATTTAAAGAAATGCTTAGGAAATGTCCTCACCATGGTCTACCTGTTTGGATGCAAGTGCAAACTTTTTATAGTGGCATTAATCAATCTTCTCGTTCAATGTTAAATGCAACTACAGGTGGTACCCTTATGAGGAAAACTCCCGAGGAAGCATATGAACTTTTGGAAGAGATGGCAGCCAACAGTTATCAATGGGACAATGAGAGAGTAAATAAAAAGGGAGTTGGAATTTATAATGTTGATTCTATCACTGCTTTATCTGTTCAAATTGCTGAATTAAATAAGAATTTGGGTAATTTGGGGGTTTCAGCTATGAATGCTTCTTCTTCTTCTTCTTCTTCCCATTTTCTTTCTTGTGAGCTTTGTGGGCGAGGAGGACATGCTAGTGTAGATTGTCAAGTAGGAAATCCTTTTTCTTCTGGTTCTTCTGAATAAGCTAATTTTATTTCTTATGGTGGCAACAGGTCAAATTTTAATCCCTACTCCAACACTTACAATCCAGGATGGAGGAGCCATCCTAATCTTTCTTGGAGTAATAATCAACAAAGAGTGCCCCCTGGCTCTCAACAACAACAACATCAAATTCCACAGGAGAAGAAGCCAAATTTGGAAGATATGATGGCAAAATTTATCAATAGTATAGAAGCAAGAATGCAAAGCTTGGAAACTCAAATTGGACAACTTGCCCAAGCAATTTCAGAAAGACCACAAGGAGACTTGCCTAGCAATACTAAGAAGAATCCAAGGGAACATGTAAAAGCCATCACTTTGCGAAGTGGAAAAGAACTTGAAAGTAAAGAAAAAGATGAAGAGTGTACAAAATAGGAAGAAAACCAAGAGCTTGAAGTCAAAGAAGAGGATCGTGATTTATCAACGGAGAAAAAATGGAGTTCTTCTTCACTTAATTTAAAATCTTACAAACCTCCTCTTCCTTTTCCTAAAAGATTTTTGAAGGCTAACTTGGATAAACAATTTGCTAAATTTTTAGAGGTGTTTAAAAAGTTGCATTTTAACATCCCTCTCCTTGATGCTATATCACAGATGCCAAGTTATGCCAAATTTTTGAAAGACATAATTGCAAAAAAAAGAAAGTTGGAGGAATTTGAGATGGTGAAACTTAATGAAGAATGTTCTGCAATTCTACAAAATAAATTGCCTCCAAAACTTAAGGATCCAGGGAGCTTTTCTATTCCTAGCACTATTGGTGGAATTAATTTTGATAAGGCTTTATGTGACCTCGATGCAAGTATTAATTTGATGCCATTTTCTGTTTTCAGGAAACTTGGATTAAAAGAAACAACACCCACCACTGTTTCTCTTCAGTTGGCTGATAGAAGTATCAAATATCCAAGGGGAGAAGTGGAGGATGTTTTGGTAAAAGTAGATAAATTTATTTTTCCTGTTGACTTTATTGTTCTAGACATGGAAGAAGATCATGATATGCCCCTAATTTTAGGGAGACCTTTTCTCGCCACTGGGAGAGCTTTAATTGATGTCCAACAAGGAAAACTTAGCCTTAGAATTAATGATGAAGAAGTTGTGTTTGATGTGTTTAAGGCTATGAAACATTCAAATGGAAATGAAAATGAAGTCTTAAGGATAGATTGCATTGATGATTTGGTGGATAGGAAATTTCATGCATTAAGGTTAGATGACCCCATAGAAAATTGCATTGCTAACTCTTTTGATGTGAAGGATCAAATTTTAGATGAACAACACAAGGAGGCTGTGGGCTATTTGGGAGAAAAGCAAAAATTTAATCCATCCAAAAGACACAAATTGCTACCTTTGGATGTTTCCTCTTCCTCTTCTTTGAAAGCCAGGCCATCAATTGAGAAGCCTCATATTCTTGAACTTAAACCTCTTCCTTCTCATTTAAAATATGTGTATCTGGGGGATTCATCTAGCTTACTTGTGATTATTTCTTCTTCTTTGATAGGTCTTGAGGAAGAAAGGTTGATGAGGGTGCTTATGGAGCACAAAAAGGCATTTGGATGGAGCATTGCTGATATTCATGGAATAAGTCCATCAATTTGCATGCACAAAATCTTGATGGAAGAAGGATTCAAGCCTATGGTGCAATCCCAAAGAAGGTTAAATCCTAATATGCAAGAGGTAGTAAAGAAAGAGATGATAAAATGGCTTGATTCAGGTATTATCTTTCCTATCTCTGATTCTTCTTGGGTAAGTCCTATGCAAGTTGTGCCTAAAAAGGGTGGGATCACTGTGGTGAAAAATGAAAATAATGAATTAATTCCCACAAGAACAGTAATGGGATGGAAGGTGTGTATTGATTGTAGGAAATTAAATGATGTTACTAGAAAAGATCACTTTCCCCTTCCCTTCATTGATCAAATGATTGAAAAACTTGCGGGTCAAGAATTTTATTGTTTTCTTGATGGTTATTCTGGTTATCATCAAATTCCTATTGCTCCTAAAGACCAAGAGAAAACTACTTTTACATGCCCATATGGAACATTTGCATTTAGGAGAATGCCCTTTGGTTTATGTAATGCTCCTGCAACATTTCAAAGGTGCATGATTTCTCTCTTTTCAGACTTCATTGATGATTTTATGGAAATTTTTATGGATGATTTCTCTGTCTTTGGATCTTCATTTGATGCATGCTTGCATAATTTATCTTGGGTGCTCAAAAGATGTGAAGAATCTAATCTCGTTCTTAATTGGGAAAAGTGTCACTTTATGGTTAGAGAAGGGATTGTTTTGGGTCACAAAGTGTCATCTAAAGGCATTGAACTGGATCGAGCTAAAATTGAATTAATTGAAAAACTTCCTGTTCCTAAATCCGTAAAAGAAGTTAGAGGTTTTTTGGGACATGCAGGTTTTTATAGGAGATTTATTAAGGACTTCTCTAAAATTGCCAAGCCCTTAACTAATCTTCTAGTAAAAGATGTGCCTTTTCAAATCACTGATGATTGTATACATGCATTTAATTGTTTGAAAGAGAAATTGATCCAAGCTCCTATTGTTTCAGCCCCCATGTGGAATTTGCCTTTTGAGATCATGTGTGATGCAAGTGATGATACTTTAGGTGCAGTTTTAGGACAAAGAATAGACAAGAAATTTCATACCATTTATTACACAAGTAGAACTATGAATGATGCACAGAAAAATTATTCAACAACTGAAAAGGAACTACTTGCTGTAATGTTTGCTATTGAAAAATTTAGACCTTATTTGATATTGTCTAAAGTAATTGTCTATACTGACCATTTTGCATTAAAGTATTTACTTGCTAAAAAAGATGCTAAACCTAGGTTGTTAAGATGGATTTTATTGCTGCAAGAATTTGACCTAGAAATTAAGGATAAAAAAGGCATTGAAAACTTGGTGGCTGATCACTTGTCAAGATTAGATGGGGAGCATGTGGAAAGCATGGCTAAACAATCTTTGCATGATGAATTCCCTGATGAAAAATTATGCTTTGTGCGAGATAATGATGAACCTTGGTATGCTGATTTTGCTAATTTTCTTGTAGGTAATGAGTTGCCCCCTGAGATGTCATTTCATCAAAAGAAAAAGTTTTTATCAGATGTAAGGTACTATCTTTGGGAGGAGCCATACTTATACAAGATTTGTGGAGATGGCATGGTGAGGAGATGCGTACCACAGGAGGAAATGCATATCATACTCAGTTTTTGTCACGACAAAGAAGTGGGTGGACATCATGGACCTTCTAAGACAGCGGCTAAGGTTTTGCAAAGTGGCTTTTATTAGCCTACCTTATTCAAGGATGCTTATGTTTATGTAAGTGCTTGTGATCGATGCCAGCGGACAGGTAATATCTCAAGGAAAAATGAAATGACCCTCAACGATATTCTTATTTGTGATATTTTTGATGTTTGGGGTATTGATTTCATGGGTCCTTTTCCTAAATCTTTCAATAATGAGTATATACTTGTTGCAGTTGATTATGTGAGTAAACGGGTGGAAGCTAGTGCATGTCCCACTAATGATGCAAGGGTTGTCATAAAATTTTTGAAGAAAAATATTTTCACTAGATTTGGTACTCCTAGAGCTATCATTAGTGATGGAGGTACACATTTTTGCAATAAACAATTTGAAAATTTATTGGCTAAATATGGTGTTACTCATAAGATGGCTACCCCTTATCATCCTCAAACTAGTGGACAAGTGGAAATTTCAAATAGGGAATTGAAAAATATTTTGGAAAAGACTGTGAGCTTGTTTAGAAAGGATTGGTCTTTAAAATTAGATGATGCACTTTGGGCTTACAGAACAGCTTTCAAAACACCTATTGGAATGTCTCCTTATCGACTAGTTTTTGGTAAGACTTGTCACCTTCCTGTTGAATTAGAGCATAAAGCATATTAGGCTAT
Organism: Diospyros lotus; assembly: GCF_014633365.1. Classification (NCBI taxonomy): domain Eukaryota; kingdom Viridiplantae; phylum Streptophyta; class Magnoliopsida; order Ericales; family Ebenaceae; genus Diospyros; species Diospyros lotus. Next base: position 14,706,154 of record NC_068340.1, read on the forward strand.
CAAATTGCTTAACTTTGATTTGCAAGTTGCAGGTACACAACGAAAGATGACATTGAATGAGCTTGAAGAATGGCAGCATGAAGCTTATGAAAATTCTAGGCTTTATAAGGAAAGAACCAAGGCATGGCATGATGCGCACATTAAAAAGGAGTTCAAAGTTGGAGAGAAGGTTCTTCTCTATAATTCTAGATTGAAACTTTTTCCAGGCAAGCTAAGGTCAAGATGGAGTGGTCCATACACAGTAACTCAAGTTTTCCCTTATGGTGCAATTGAAGTCTCTCATGAAACTAAGGGCACTTTCAAAGTTAATGGATAACGGTTGAAGCATTATGTTGATGGTGGACATATATCTTTCTCCAAATCCACCATTCACTTGAAGGATCCTTGAGAATGATAACTAAGTCAAGCTAATGACTATAAAGAAGCGCTTGATGGGAGGTAACCCATTCAAAATATTTTTTTTTTCTTTTTATTTCTTACTTTTTAGAATATTCTTGGATTGATTTCTTATTTCAATTTTTTTTTCTTTCCCTTCTTTTTAGGACACGTTGAATAAAGAAATCTGGTTTCTCTTCTTCAAAAGAATAAGGCCAATCATCTTCAAGCATTTCAAGAAGGCCTACATCAAGGGAGTATTGCTTTTCTTTTTCTCTTTTCCTATTTTTAAACATTAGGGACAATGTTTAATTTAAGTGTGGGGGTGGGAAATTCAATAATTCTCAATTTTCGTTATTGCCAAAGAAAAAAAGAAGAAATTTATAATGTGCATAAATGATGATTTTCTTTTAAAAAGAATGTTTTATTTTCATGTTTAGGCCGATTTCATGTTTCCTATATTAACTTTGGTTCAATGCATAGTTAATTCAAAATTGGGAACTGTTCTATTTGATTATTGATTCTAGATTTAACAGTGTTAAGGAAAAGGAATTGACTATGCTGGATTATCATGATTGTTGAAATATATGCTTCTTGACAAAATTCATGAGATTTTGTGATTATGCATGATTGATTATGTGAGAATAATATTGTGATTATTTCTTGAAACTAGGCCTAAACAGAGTTGAAGTAAAATTGGATGATGAAAAAAAAAAAAGAAAAAAAGAGCAAAACAAAAAAAATAAATAAATTGTTATTGCTATTTATCTACTCCTATGTTTTGAGCTGCTTAGTAGTAACTGGGGGTTGACAGTGTGCTCCTGCATCATCCTTCACGTCAAATGGTAGTTCAAAATATGAGTATACAAATGCATTCTAAGCAATTATTTAGGAGAATAACCGGATGTTTTCATCACAAAATGTCGATATTCGCGTCAAAAACCAAGTAATGCTTAGAAAAGAATGATAAAAAAAAAAAAAAATCATCCCTATTACTCCTTATGTTTGTAGTAGTGGAGAGAAGTGATTGCAAGAAAGCTATTGCATATTTAATTGTGTTAGTTGCAAGATTTTATGAATTAATTTTGAAGTATGCATGGCATCAAAAGTGATGATTTTGCATGACTAATTCTTTCAATTAATACTTTTAGATTTAGAGTTGATATGATAATATGGATGATAACCAATTTTGTGATTAATTATGCGTTGATATGTTATTGGAATTCTTGATTTTGGCCTAGCATGATAATAAAATGTTTATTTTTTATTTCTTCTCTACTCTGCTTGAGGACAAGCAAAAGGTTAAGTGTGGGGGTATTTGATAAAGTTTAATTATAGATATATTTTTATCTATTTTTCATCTTAACCTTGTGCTAATTTTCCTACATAAATGTGTGTTTATATGGATTTTATATTATTTTTAATCTTTTTTTGTAGGAACTCGGTAAAGGAAATTAATTTGAAGATTTGAGCATAAAAAGAAAAAAATATATATTATAAAATTAATTTTAAAATAAATAAATATTTTAAATAACTAATATTATAATATTATTAAAGTTATAATATATTAAATATTGTATATTATATTATATATTACGTTATACTATATATATATTATTTTATATATCATCTTTTATTATTTATATATATATATATAATATTATTATAAATATATATATAATATGTCTATATATTGGTGGCAGTGGCGTGAATGTGGGGGAGTTGAGGCATGGCACATGCGCTATATATATATATATATATATAATATAATATTGAAAAAAGTAAAAAAAAATGGGAATGGGACTCAAGCTAGGCGCCGTGCATCCTATATATATATATTATTTATTGAATTAAAAGGGGGATTGGAATTGAAGAAGAAAAGAGTCCTTGGACGGCGCACCGCGAAGGATTTGAAGAGAAGCCACGCACATTAGAAAGGAATTAAGATTGGAGACGCAAAGGGAATGCTATAAATTGAAGCGGCGCACAGGCGAACTTCTTTTGGATCTGTTCATAGAGAAGAAATTGAAGCGGCGCACACCCAGATCTGTTTTAGATCTACGCAGGGAATTTCTTTCTCTTTTCAATTTTAGTGCTTATTTTTATTTTAATAATATTTAGTTAAATTGTTTTAGCTAGGGTTTGGATGGATTTTAATTCTAGGATTATGTGATTATTTGTTTAATTTGATTCAAAACCCGATTATTATTTGCATGTGGATTTTATATTGTTGTGTTTAATGCTTTAAAAGATTGATCACCTTTTAATGATTTAATAATTTATGCATGACTGACTAAAGGATTGTTATAAATTAGATTCAAAGGCAATATAAATCACATGTTTGACTATGAGATCAAAAGATGATTAGCTCATGTGTGGGAATCGATGAAGCTTAGTGAGTCAAATCCCCTTCCGAAATTAGAGGTTTCCAAAGAACTTAATGCTTATTTATTTCGTTGATATTTGATCAGAAATCTAACAGTGAAATTGAATTAATAAAGGATTAATATGACTTGAGAAAACTTATTAATTAATTGAGGAAAATCCACCATCACATGTAAATAATTATAAAATACTGTAAAGGTATTTGTGGTTTTGAATTGGGTTGAATAGATAATTACATAACCTAAATTAAATGAAATCTAAACCCTAGTTGCATTCCCTTATTCGTTTTTCTTCTAAAACAATTTAGTTTGACATTAGTTTCTTATCATTAGTTTTTATTTTTCTTTTTATTCATCGATTAATTAATTGGTTCAACTTAGGTTAATTTAGAACCATTTTGGTATTGTGATCTAGTCCTCGTGGGATCGACATCTTTTTGTCACTATATGCAGATTTGACTAGGGTATGCTTGCCCGAATTAATTGTGCATAAAATCACACATCAAGGTCTAGATCTGGTAATCCAACAGAGTTGATGGTCTGACAAGGCCGATGATCTGGTGGCCTATTGATTTGGTGGGTTGATGATCTAGTGGCCTAATGATTTGGTGGCCCAAGATGACTGAGTACCTGAGGGTGACGAGTGGCCCAAGATGACCGAGTTACTTGAGGGTGACGAGTGGCCCAAGATGATCGAGTGACCTGAGGGCGACGAGTGGCCCAAGATGATCGAGTGACCTGAGCGACGAGTGGCCTTGGTGACCGAGTGACCTGAGGGCGACAAGTGGCCTAGGTGACCGAGTGACCTGAGGGCGACGAGTGGCCTTGGTGACCGAGTGACCTGAGGGAGACGAATGGCCTTGGTGACCGAATGACCTGAGGGCGACGAGTGGCCTACAAAACGAGAGCACTGTTATGACGCGGGTGGGGGTCCCTATGCAAACCCTCCGATGCTTAAGTCAGATCTCGAGAAAATATGAAATAATACTTCAATCACTCGAAATTGCGTACCTCGTGAAGAAGAGGGGACCTTGTATTTATAGCGGAGGGTGAGGGAGGCCTTGCGATATTCTCGGCGAGAATCTCGCAGCCCATTCTGGAGATCTCGTAGTCCATTCTGAGGATTCCGGACGTCATTCGGAGGACGAGAGGGGGTCCACTCGGTTGGATTGGGGGGATTGTCAAAAAATGGCAAACCCAGAGGGTCACAAGGTTAGGCCGAGTGACCCCCCACTCGGTTGCTCCCCCGAGTGGGATCTCTCAGCCTAACCGAGTGGACCCCACTCGGCTAGGCCGAGTTAGGGGCGAGGGGCCACTCGACACAACCGAGTGGACCCCTACTCGGTTGTGCCGAGCGGGACACGCCTCTCGGCTAACCGAGTGGCACCCCACCCGGTTATGCCATGTGGGCACCCACTCGACTATGCCGAGTGGCTCTTCTTCGACCCCCAGACTTTGCTTTATTCCATCGAATTGGGGCCCACGCTCGATGAGATATCCACTTTACTTTTCCGGAAACATCAATTGCTCCTTGCTTTTTTAGCCAAGAGGTCGGGTAAAAGAGCACAAGATCCTGAGAAATTTTGGTGTGATTTTTGCCGTATTTTGCTTATCTTCGAAAGATCATTTATGCGTATTTTCTTTTTATTTTCTGCATTGGCCCGATAGCTTCGGCTTTTTTGCCTTTTAAGCCCTTATAAATAAGGCTTTAAGTCTTCATTTAATTTTCATAAGAATCAGCTGTGGTGTCTTCAAAATTTAAATTCTCTCAGGTCTCGGCGCGTTTTCAGGCCACGTCTCATTTTCATAACTTGGCGCGTGCTTACTGGGCCACTCGGTCATGACCAAGTGGCCATGATGTGCGACTGGGGGCCACTCGGTCATGACCGAGTGGTCCCAATCTCCCGGCGCCTTTATATGCCTCCGGTCGCTTGTTGCCTCTTCGCTTGCTTCTTCTTTGTCTTGTACTGATACTCTTCGCCTTACGTGCAGGTATTTTGCTTACCGCGATCCTTTTTCTTTCCAAACGTAATAAGGTAACGCTTTCAAATCTTTTTCAATATGTTGAGGAGAAGACCGGCATCACCCCCCGGCCCCGCGCACATTCCTGCCACTTCAAGCTCTCAGCTCTGGTACAGGGCTTTCAAGAAGGTTTATGATGCCACCCCTTCTGGATTTATGGTGAGGTATCCTCATCTTGATGAGCCGGATCCCTCCCAAGTAGATGAAGGCTCCATTGGCGTTCACTTTGCTTTGTTTGAGGTGGGATTCCACTTTCCTCTTTCGCCCTTTGCCATGGCGTGGTTGCGTCACTATAAGATTGTTCCTGCTCAACTTCACCTTAATGGTTGGGCCCAGATGGTAGGTTTTTCCGTGCTTTGTCATCAGAGGGATGTAGTCCCTTCCTTAATGCTCTTCAGTTGCTTCTACCTATTACGAAAAGCTAGCAAAGACCGCACCCTTTATACACTCCAGAAGGTGTCGGGCTTCGAGCTGTTTAGCGCTCTTCCTAACAAAATCAACCGGTTTGAAGAGCAATGGGTGGTGATAGAGCCTCCGCCTAGTTGGGATGCTACCCTACATTGGAATCATCAGGACGCCAGTCAAGGGTTTCCTCCCTACAAGGAAGTTCGGGGTATATATCGTTGTTTGGTAGGGATGTTAACGTAGCAAGGTCCTATTGAGTTGATGAGCCTCCTGACTTTGGAAAATTTCAGAATCGTGGGTTGGGGGGTTGTGATGCCAACTGCTCCTCCTCAATCTTCTATGCTATCCAATCAGGAAATGGAAGGAGTCGGGGAGGAGGAGATGGAAATGCCTGAATCGTCTTCGCATCCTCCTTTCGATCCTCAGGAGGAAAACACTCCTGGGGGTAGAATATCTTTTGTCATTTCCTTCCTTGTTCCATTATTGCATTATTTTTCCACATTAAATGCTTTGTATTGATTTTTGTAGAAATGGCTGGATTGGGTAGGATAATGGAGTTGCGCAGACGCCACTGTGAAGAAGAGGCACGTGTTACGACAACGACTGGGGTTTCTGTCCATGGTGCCTAGGGATCTACGAGCTCTCATCCTCCTCGGTCACGCAGGCCTGCTAGTGTTTCTCCCATTGGAGTGGAAAGGCGACGTCGTTCGAGAAGTGACCATTTGAGTGTTGAAGTTCCTTCTCATACAGAAAGTCCATCATCAATCCCTCTCTCTCATGAAAAGGCCATCGACATTCCATCTCTTGCTCCCAATTCTCAAGGGGGGCGAAGCTTGTCTTCTCGGTTTGTTAGTGACATAGCCTGGGTGGAAGAAAAATGTCGCCATCCTGTAATTCCTAACAAGAAGGATCGTCGCCATCTTGAAGGGGAGAAATCAATGAGACCACCTCCTATATTTCCAATTCCGGGCGAGGTGAGACATACTATGATTCTCGGGGATGGCACGAAGCTTAGTGGTCGAGATTTTGAAGTCTCCCCTGGGGTATTAGAGACAGACTCCATTACCGAACCCGGGATTAGCGCCCGTCTCATTTATTCTACCATTCTCCCTCAAGATGAACAGGGATTTATCGGCAGTAATCATGCCCGGGCTAGGGATGAAGCGGAGTAGCTCCTGGTGCAAGGTATCCAAGGGATCGTTGCCTCCAATGCCATGGACAGGGCATATCGTGAACAAGTAGAGGTCCAGATGTCAGACTGGAGGAACCGCCAATCTTCTTGGAACAAAGAGCACCAAGAACTAAAGGGTCATGCTCGTCGGGAGGAGGTCGGGAAGAAAAATGCAGAGGCAGAGATTGGGCGTATGCGTGATCGCCTGTCTGAGGTTGCTGTTGGTACCTCGGGCCTTCAAGGGGAAATTCAAGATTTACGCTCTAAGCTAGAAGTTGAAGAGCACAAGAATGTTGGGTTGATGACGCGACATGAAGCACTTTTGCAGGAACACTCTCTACACCTGACGGAACTAAAGATAAGTCATAAGGACGCTTGTGTTATTCGGGCTGAAGCGGTGAAGGAATATCGTCTCTCAACCGATTGCCAAGATAGAAAGGGGAATATGCTTTAGGGTTTCTGAAATATGGATTTTATCTGGCACGTGCCCATCTAGAATCTCAGCATCCGGGAAAGACTTTTCCTGAACTTCTGCTTACCCCCGAGGTTGAGGAATCTCATCAAGTGGATTGGCGTCAATATGAGCCGAATGACCCTACGAGTCCTTCTTCTTACTTAGATTCTTATTTGGTGGATGACTTGGAAAATCTAACAGGCCCATGGAATCCGTTTCCTTTTAATCGTGGGGAGGAAGGCATGGCAGTCGACCCCAAAACCATTGAAGAGGATCCTGACGCAGCTGTTGAAGACGTCTCTCATATGGCCAATGCTAAGAAAGGAGAACTTCCCACATTGCCTCCTGAGATTCCTGTTGCATCATTCGAGCCTACTAAGCGTTCCTCTCGCAAGTCTCGCTCCCGCGAGTAGACCTTCATTGTTGTTTGTTTTTCGTTGTTGTTGTTGTTCTTTTTTTTTTTTTTTTTTTTTTACTACAATGAGGGTTATTGCTTTATCAATGAGTACTTTCTTCTTTGTTCTACCCAACATGCTCCGCTCCTTGTGGCTTGATTTATTCCTTTATTGTTGATTGATATGAGGTTAGGGCTTTCTTTTGTCGTTGGGTCACGCGCGTAGTGGCAAGCTTGAGCATATTTTACCTCATTGCCAGGCCATAAGCGAGACAACGGGCTAAGTAGTGTGTTTTCTCGTTGTCGGGCGATAGGCGGGGCAACGGGTGTGAACGCATTTTACCTCGTTGCTGGGCCATAAGTGAGGCAACGTGTGTGATCGTATTTTACCTCGTTGCTAGGTCATGAGCAGGGCAACAGGCTCGATCACATTTTACCTCGTTGCCAGGCCATAAGCGGGGCAATGGGTTCGATCACATTTTACCTCGTTGCCGGGCCATAAGCGGGGCAACGGGTTCGATCACATTTTACCTCGTTGTCGGGCCATAGGCAGGGTAACGGGCTTGATCACATTTTACCTCGTTGCCGAGCCATAAGCGGGGCAACGAGTTCGATCACATTTTACCTCGTTGCCGGGCCATAGGCGGGGCAATAGGCTTGATCACATTTTACCTCATTGCTGGGCCATAAGCGAGGCAACGGGTGTGATCGTATTTTACCTTGTTGCCGAGCCATGAGCGGGGCAACGGGTTCGATCACATTTTATGTAACGACCCACTCCCACTTACGGGCGCCACCGGTAAATAATCAACCAGATTACTCACCCGACGAACCATAACTAAAGGGTTGGATTATGTTTCAACAGGAAATGCCCTAGGTGGGAACTAGGCTTCGTCCTTCCCTTCGCTCCACTCAGGAATCGGTCCCAACTTAACAAGAAAAACTCAGCGGACTGAGACCCGAAACCTGAGTGAGCTTCACCTCTCTTCAGCTCGCCTCATAGCAAGCCAGAGGTGGCCCAGGCACAAAGCTAGCATAACAAACACTTCGCTGAGTATTGGGGATTTATAAGAACATACCTTGCTGATCTTTACTCAGTCCGAAACTCAGCTTCTCCAACTAAGCCATATTCAACGAACAATCTCACAATCATTTATCACACTATGATGATTACAACAATTAAATACATTTAACGCTCAACAACACATACATTTACTCACAAGGGTATACATACATAACACCACATGGCTACGTACAAGAGATAATAAAATACACAACTCGTGCAACACATCTAGTTGCCACAATAGCCTCTCGGCGCCATCCCTGCTTGCATCTGGACTTGCAACATCTACACATGAGGTAAAACCTCATGAGTCACAAAGACTCAGTAAGGGTGCAATGCATGTAAATATGAATATAACCATGTTTATGTATGCCAATGCATGCAAATGAGGCTAGGCCCATTCATCCTCACAACCTACTGAGGTTTGAGGCATCAACCTATCAGCCCCCACCACACTAGTCCTCCATATGGCCATAGGTCCACTAGATCTTGCATCACACAAGATATAACCACTACATGCCAATGCAATATAAAAACATTATCAAACATATTTACGAACTTGCAAGGCCACCTCCGCATGAGGCCATCCCTTACTTGGCTCGAAACCTCATCTCTGCCTCGGCACGAATTCCAGTTTGAATCTCAAGTTTCTCTAGGATCACCGCCTCCCCGGTCAAACCTAGATGCAAACACACACACAAACCCAACTCCATTAACATCCGGCATTCAACCAATGCCCTCAACTACACCACATATCACCAAAATCATCAATCAACAAAATTTCAGACAACCCCAACACAGGGTTTAATCCAGCGAATAATTATTAACTCTCTGAATAAATTAATTCAAAGAAAATAACTCATTTACCTCAATCCATCTGGAGAAGAAAATCGGACAAGTGCCCACATCGGCCTTGCCTTCTTGACTGCCATTTTGCCCCAAAATCTCCATTTTTGAGCTTTTGACACGCTCCTTGGGCCCTAAAATAATTTCCAGACATTTCCCCCAATTTTTTGGAATTTTCCAGAATTTCTCCTTTATTATTATTTTTCCTTTCTTTTCTTTTCTTTTGTTTCTTTCTTTTCCTTCCCTACTTCTTCCTTCCCTCGCGCTGCCGCTCCTGTTCATCATCTTCAACCTCCTGCGCGCGCCCATGCAGCCGCCACTGGCCATCGCCGCTTGGCTCGCCATCTGCCACCGTTGAAGCTATCGATCATCGCCACCAACTGATCCCGATCGCCATGCGAACGCTAGCTATCGGCCAGCCTTGAACCAGCCTCACGCAAGCCTCAATTGCTGGCCACCATTGACGACGTCTGGTAGCAGCATTGACCGCCACTGGTCGCCCTCGAGCTGCCGGTGCCTCCATCACCGGCCACCAGCTTCCTCCTTGTAGCACCACCCCCCGCCGAGCACACCATAGCAGCAGCTTCCATGGCCGGTTGCCTTCCATCTTTCTCTCACACTCTCTCTTTCCTACTCTCAGATTCTTCTCTCGCTTTGCACCTCTCGGCCATTTCAAAATGGCAGAGACTAGGAAGCTTCCTTAAAGTTTCCTCACCACACACGCCTATACACTTATATATATAATTACAAAATAACCCCTTTAATCCTCACTAATTGCACTAGAGCACCCCTTAATTCCACTTAGGAATTTTTAATATGCCATTTGGGCCCTCCAAGACCTAAATCAATTATCATTAACCCACACAAATTCTTGATTCTTTGAAAATTAATAACCGGCATCTACTCGAGAATCTTGATTTCGCCTCTACGCTTGCATGGAACCTTTATTCGACCCGAAAACACTTAAGGGTTGCCTTACTCAAAAAACCGAACCACCCCTAAGGTCCCCTACGACTATTCGGTATTGGCACCCACTCAGGCTTATACAAAATTTATTCCAAAAATTATTCCCAGTTGGACTACTTCCAGCGTCATAAACCTCGCCTCGAGATATTCATCAATCTCTTGCCCTCTTCCCTGGATATCCAAGTCCCGGGGGCGCTCCCCGCTACCAATTCGACAATTTTATTAATTAATTACTCGAAATTGACTCTTAGGCTTCTCAGACCACCAGAGATCCTGATAAAATAATCAAAATTTATTTATTTTCAATACCATGTAATATCGGGTATTACATTTTACCTCGTTGCCGAGCCATAGGCGGGGCAACTGGTTCAATCGCATTTTACCTTGTTGCCGGGCCATAAGCAGGGCAACGGGCTCGATTGTATTTTACCTTGTTACCAGGCCATAGGCAGGGCAATGGGCTCGATCACATTTTACTTCATTGCTTGGCCATAAGCGGGGCAACGGGTTCAATCGCATTTTACCTCGTTGCCGAGCCATAAGTAGGGCAACGGGCTCGATTGTATTTTACCTTGTTACCGGGCCATAGGTGGGGCAACGGGTGTAATAGCATGTGAGTTTCTTTTCCGTAGATGTAATAAAATGACAGTCATGCACACATAAGCATTTTTACGTGGTTCGGCTAAATGTCCCTACGTCCACGGTCCCATTTAGGACTTATATTATTGCAGATATTTTCTTAAGTACATCATTCGTATACAACTTCAGATAGTTCAAATTCCATGTTTTCCCCATGGTGTCTCTTGAAAGAGTTTGTAAAATGCAAGTGTTGGGACCAATCAGCTTTAGAATGCAGTATGGCCCTTCCCAATTTGCTTGTAATTTTCCATCATCCCTTAGAGCGTTGGTTACCATAGATCTTCGAAGTACTAGATCTCCTTCTTTCATGGGTCTACTCTTTACCCGAGAATTGAAATAACTGGCAACTCTTATCTGATATGCAGCTATCTTCATGGCAATATTATCCCTCTGCTCTTTAATCAGATCCAAATTCTCTCGCAGTGCTTCAAAATTCCTCGCACCATCCTCTTCCTCATATGCCATCAGTCTTGGGGACTTGACTGAAATTTCAATGGGAATTAAGGCCTCTGTCCCATATACTAGATTGAACGGAGTTTCTCCAGTAGCGACCCGACTAGTCGTTCGATAAGCCCATAAAATGGTGGGTAGCTTATCGACCCATGTGCCCCTGGCTCCTTCAAGTTGGGTTTTTAGACCATGCAATATGATTCGGTTACTGGCCTCAGCTTGTCCATTAGCTTGGGGGTACGCCACTGAAGCGAATCTTAGTTGAATCCCTAGGTTGTCACAGAATTTTCTAAAGGAGTCACAATCAAATTGCTTCCCATGATCCGTAACGATAATTCTTGGTATCCCAAACAGGCATACAATGTCTTTCCATACCATTGCCTCTACTTTTCGTGCTGTAATGGTGGCCAATGCCTCAGCTTCAATCAATTTGGGGAAATAGTCGGTAGCCACTATTAAAAATTTTCTCTGCTCAGGTGCTTGATGGAAGGGTCCCAGAATGTCCAAACCCCATTGAGCGAATGGTATAGGCTGGAATGCAGGTTACAACTGAGATATTGGGGCGAATTGGACCGGGGCATGTCGTTGGCATTTGTCACGTGATTTGACTTTCTTTAACGCGTCTGACCTTAGCATGGGCTAAAAGAAACCAGCTCTCAAAATTTTGGTTGCTAGGGCTCTTGCTCCCAAGTGTTCTCCACACATTCCCCTATGGGTTTCTGCCAGGGTATATTCGGCCTCTTGAGGGTCTAAACATTTGTGAAGAGGTATAGTGTAAGCTCGCTTATATAATATCCCGTCTATGATGCTAAACCTTGCAGCCAGCATTTTGAGTCTTCTTGCTTCTTGTGGATCATCTAGTAATTTATTGCTAGTGAGATAACGATAGAAGGGCGATCTCCAGTCTACTCCTGCTTCAACGCATGATACCTCTTTTTCTTCGATGCTTGGCTGATGAAGCATCTCAACAAATACTGCTCTTCCTGTTGTCTCTCTAGTGGATGCTAGTTTAGACAAAGCATCAGCATGTCCATTGAGCGATCTGTTTATTTGTGTTAACTGAAAACTCTGAAATGTCTGGGCCAGGTCTTTTACTTTGCGCAAGTATTGAGCCATTATCTGCTCTTTGGTTTCATATTGTCCCCGAAAATGTTGCACAATCAACTGAGAATCACTATGGGCAACTAATCGTGTTACTTCCAATTTCCTCGCTATCCTCATTCCAGCAATTAACGCTTCATATTCAGCTACATTGTTGGTACTTAGAAAAGCAAATCGTAGAGAATACTCTAACGTTTCTCCCTCAGGGGATACGAGTACTATCCCAATGCCTCTTCCCTGTGAACCAGATGCTCTGTCAACAAACAACAACCATTCTGCCTGCTCGCTTTCTCCCACTTTATTAGAGTGTGTACATTCCACAATTTAGTCAGCCAATGCCTGTCCTTTTCTAGCTTGTCGAGGCTGATACTGGATATCATATTCACTTAATTCAATGGACCATTTGGCAACCGGAACATTCAGGCTTTTGCAAAATACTTTGTAAGGGTTGATCTGTAAGTATGATGATCGAATAAGCCTAGAAGTATGACCTCAATTTTCTAGAGGCGTTTAACAGAGCTAACGCCATTTTTTCTGCCATGGGATAATGTGTCTCTGGGCCCGGTAATACCTTGCTGACATAATATATTGGCCGATCCACCTGTCCCTCTTTCCTGATTAATACTACACTTATGGCTTCATCACTTATCCCCAAATATAAATACAATGTCTCTCCAATTTCTGGTCGTGTTAATAGGGGAACCTCTTTCAAATACTCCTTTAATGCTTCAAATGACTTTTGGCATTGTTCTGTCCACTTAAACTTTTTTCTTGCCCTTAATGTTCGCAAGAAGGGGAGTTCTGTTTCAGCTGACTTGGAGGGAAAACATTCGAGAGCTGCCATTCGTCCTGTCAATCATTGAACTTCCTTAGTTGATGTTGGTGGCTCCATATCCATTATTGCTTGAATTTTCTCGGGGTTTGCCTCAATTCCTCTTTGTGAGATCATATATCCCAAGAATTTTCCAGACTGCACTCCAAAGGCACACTTCGTTGGACTTAACTGCATCTTGTACTGTCTAAAGACTCCGAGCACCTATGTTAGCTTTTCTACATGGGATTCTTTCTCCCAATTTTTCACGATCATGTCGTCAACATACGCTTCCATTGTGTCGCCCAACAATTTTTTAAAGACTTTATTCACCATATGCTGATAAGTGGCTCCAGCGTTTTTGAGTCTAAAGGGCATGACTTGGTAATAGTATGTCCCCTTTTCAGTGATAAATGATGTTTTCTCTTGGTCTGGAGGGTACATCATTATTTGGTGATACCCCGAGAAAGCATCCAAAAAGCTCAGAACTAGTATCCAGATGTTTCGTCCACGAGACGATCGATCCGAGGTAGCGGGTATGAGTCTTTGGGGCATGCCTTATTGAGATTGGTGAAATCCACACAAACACGCCATTTTCCATTAGGCTTCGGGACCATAACAACATTGGCCAACCATTCCAGATATAATACTTCTCGAATGAAGCCTACTTTTAGCAGTTTATCTACTTCCTTTTCCAATGCCTACAGCCTATCAGGGGTAATGTTTCGCTTCTTTTGTCGTATCGTCTTGAATTGGGGATCCACATTTAAGTGGTGACATATCACTTCTGGACTGATTCCTAGCATGTCTTTTGGTTTTCAAGCGAACACGTCTGAATTTTCTCGCAGGTATCTCATAATTTCTTCTTTCATATGTTCAGGAAGTTGTGAACCGACATATGCTACTTTCTCATAATCCGCTTTGCTCAGATGCATTGTCTCTAATTCTTCAACGGGTTGGGGTTTGCATGCGGCTCCTTCTTCCAAGGATTTATGTATGGCTTTCTCTGCAATAGATAAGGTTTCTTCAGCTCTTTTTCCTTTTGTGGATGATACATAACAAGTTCGTGCCTTCTTCTGATCTCCTCGAACCTGTCCAATTCCGGCGGGCGTGGGGAATTTCATCAATAACTAGCAAGAGGACACCACGACCCTTAGATCATTGAGTAATGGGCGACCCAAAATCATGTTGTATGCCGCTGATAAGGTTTTAACCACCATAAAATTTGCTTGTCGAGTTACGAGTTGGGGGTCTACACCCAACGTGATAGGTAACTGAATAGATCCTGCAACTGGGACCGCTTCTCCCGTGAAGCTATATAGGGGCGAGGACACTTTTTTCAATCAATCATGGGATAAGTGCATTTGCTCAAAACAATTCCAGTAGATCAAATTGACAGAATTGCCACTATCTACCAAAATTCTACTGATGGGGTGCTTAGCCACGACTGCTGAAATAACCATGGGATCATCATGCGGGAGTATTATATCGCCTCGGTCAGTTGGGGTGAAGGTGATTGGCTCTTTGTCATCTCTTACCTCCATCACCGAATTAACTTGGAATGCTTGGCGAGCATATGCCTTTCGGGATGCCGACGTGTCCCCACCTAGGGTTTCCCCTCCCGAAATAACGTGAATGGCTTGTTGAGTGAGCTCATTGTCTAATTGAGGATCTTGCCTTCGATCTCTTCCCCTCTCTTGTTGCCTTAGATTTTGCCTTTCATGCTCGTCACACCTGTTTTCCCTTTGCCGGGGTTCCCTATTTTCTTCTCCTTCATGCCTCACATACCTTTGTAGGTGTCCTTCTCGAATAAGCATTTCAATCTGATTCTTCAATTCTTTGCAATGATCTGTGGAATGTCCCCGAGTTCGATGATATCTATAATATTCTTCTTGGTTTTTCCCCATAGGTCTGTCAACTCTGCGAGGTAGTTTAAGGAGTCCTTCTCCCTCTACTGCGGCTAGTATAGCTGACCGTGGTTGTAAAAGTTGAGTATAGTGATTAAACTTAGGTTTAGGTGCATCTACTCTCCTAATCCTTTCCTGTCGTCGAATAGACTCTTCTTCTCCTTCACATTCCTTTCTCTTCCTCTCTTTGTCTTCATTCCTCCCCCCCCCCCCCACATTCCTCATAATTTCAGTGTGGAGGATATACCGGTTCACTCTAACAAACAAATCGGCCAGGGATGTTGGAGGGTCTAAGGAAAGCGACTCTTGGAGAGAGAGGAGACGGGTTCCTTGAAGCATAGCAAACACTGTTACTTGGGCCGGCAGATCAAGGACTTCAAGAATAGCGTTGCGAAATCTATCCACAAATTGACGTAAGGATTCCTTATTCCCTTGTTGTATACTGAGCAAGTATGTGGCATCCTTTTTCCTTCGACTGTTAATCACAAAAGCCTTGATAAATTCTACTCTGAGCTGCCCAAATGATGAAATGGAGGCTTCTGGTAGGCTGTTAAATCATGTTCGAGCATGCCCTGATAGTGTTAAGGAAAAAGATCGGCACATTATGTCGTTGTCCCATCCATGCAATATCATTAGTGACTCATAATTCTGGACATGATCATATGGATCGTCCTTTCTTGAGTAGAGGGTGATTTGCGGCATTTTGAATTTTCGAGGCGGAGGCCTTTCCAATATATCTATAGTAAAAGGACACTTTCTACGCTGGTGCTCTTCCATCGAGGGGATTAACTTTTTCCGCTCAAGCATCTCTTCTACTACTCTTTTCATGTCATCATGCATCCTGGCTACTGTCTGGTTGTCATGCCTTGTTGGCGTGCTAGCTACCGTTTCATGATACCTCCGTCTTTGAGGACTTCTAGTCCTGTCTTCCATTCTTGGGTTTTCATTTCTTCGAGGCACGATGTGACAGTTCTTTTTTGGTAGCTGTGATCTGGGCCTATTCTCTCGTCGAGGAGTAGATCGAGAATGAGAATTGGGAGAGGCCTCTTGATAGGAATCAGGTCCCATTTCGGGCTGAGGTTCAGGCAATGGCATAAACTTTTTCAAGGTATTAGGTAATGTTCCTCCAACCATCATACCTTAGAGTATACCAGCCATGTCTCGAAGTGCCTGCATACCCTCAACGTGTTGTTGTCTCAATGCTTCATATTCTTCCCACGGGACCGTACGCGGTGGCTGTCGTGAAGTCCCAGTTTGATCAGTAGGAAGTGGCCCGGAACCGATGTTAAGTGGAGGTGGGATTGATTGGTTCCCCACCTGTTGGCTCGGGGAAAAGGAGTGATCACCTCCTTGGGGTTAAGCATTATGAGGGGGCAGAGGTGCTCCTTGTGGGTGAGAATCGGGAATAATGGGAGGCGCTCCCTGTTATTGAGAGTTCCATGGTGGTAGGCGTGTTTCTATGCCTTGAGAGAGAGTTCGTCGATGTCCACGGGTGTTTTCCATTCTTGAAGTTGACTTTTTATCTTATGTTTCCCACAGACGGCGCCAATTATTGTTACTAAAATACAACAATCTATTTTTAATTGCTGACGGACGCAAGAGTCTAGGGAGTCGTGCCTTCACTGATGAGAATCTTGACGAGTAACTAGATCTGGTAGAGGTCCAGATCTGGTAATCCAATAGAGCTGATGGTCTGACAAAGCCGATGATTTGGTGGCCTATTGATCTGGTGGGCTGATGATCTGGTGGCCTAATGATCTAGTGGGATGATGATTTGGTGGCCCAAGATGATCGAGTGACCTGAGGGTGACGAGTGACCCAAGATGACCGAGTGACTTGAGGGTGACGAGTGGCCCAAGATGACCGAGTGACCTGAGGGTGACAAGTGGCCTAGGTGACCGAGTGACCTAAGGGCGACGAGTGACCCAAGATGATGGAGTGACCTGAGCGACAAGTGGCCTTGGTGACCGAGTGACCTGAGGGCGACGAGTGGCCTTGGTGACCAAGTGACCTGAGGGCAACGAGTGGCCTACAAAACGAGAGCACCGTTAGGACGTGGGTGGGGGTTCCCGCGCAAACTGATGTGAATAAGGTTGCTAAAGCCTTACAAGATCTGTTGAGCATTCATGGAGGCCCAATAACAAGATTACAAGATTTGGGGTTGATCGATTGAATGATTGATTGATTGAGAAGATTTACAAGATTGCAAGATTTGGGGTTGATTGATTGATTGGTTGATTAATTGACAAGATTGCAAGATTTGGGGTTGAATGATTGATTGACAAGATTGCAAGATTTGGGGTTGATTGATTGATTGATAAGATTGCAAGATTTGGGGTTGATTGATTGATTGATTGACAAGATTTGCAAGATTCGAAGATGATTGATTGATAAGATCCAGGGGCATAAAAAGGAATGGTTGAATATTTGACCACTTTCCTTATTTCCTACTTTGTTTTTAAATCTTTTCTATTTTAGATAATTCTTGTTTCTTTATTATCAGATTATGTTATTTCCTTCTTGTAATCAATTCCTACTATGCCTAAGATTTGATTTATTTTCTTCTAGTTTAGGATTGGTGATCGGCTATATAAGCCAATGTAACCCGAGAGGAATTTAGTTTTTGGACAATATTATTAGTGAGAGTTTTCTCTTTGGTTCTTCAATGAACTATTTTGATCTTAACAAGATTTTATCTTGTGGTGTTCATCCTTGACTTATCACTCACAACTCTTCTCATCTATCTTGAGTGTGGCATTAACCCTACCTTGTTATACCTTTGGTTCTTATCTCTTTATAGATAACGGGTCAAGGTCCTTTGTTTTCTTTATTATGAATCTATTTTAGAACGATCCTTGGCAAAGGAACCATTTTTGATCGTCGAGTCTCACCTTCCTTCGTGGGGTTCACATCATTTGGTATTAGAGCTTTGGCTTTAAATCAGGTTTGAACTATCCTTATTTTTTGCTTTCATTGTTTATTATTTCTTTTTATTCTCGCATCATTGTTTGTTCTTCAAGACTGCAACTTTGCCTATTTCTTCATCTTGATTTGTTCTAGTTTTGTTATTTATCATTATATATTAAAAAAAAAGTTGAAAGTTGGGAATTCCAAAGAAAAAAAAAGAAGAAAAAAAAGGAAAGTTGGAAATTCAAAAAAAAAAAAAAAAGAGTGGAAAGTTGGAAGTTTGAAAAGAAAAAGAAAATGTGAAATTGAAAATTCAAAAAAAAAAAAAGTATAGAAAATTCAGAAATCAATTGAATCTGAATTAGTTGAAGTTTGCTTGTCATCCAAATTTTGATTATATAAAGTGTGTATTCTATCTATTCAGAGCAGTTCGACCCTAGTTGCATCAAAATTCATATCTCTTTTTCCTCTGCCTTTCTTATTCATCGTTTCATTATAACTCTGTTCTTTCGGCTTCTTAAATTCTGCCTTTTTTTTTTCGTCCTCTGCGAATTAACCCATTCTCATTCTTAGTGATCTGATTGGTTGAGTTTGGATTATTGCAAGGATAATTTTGATTGAGTTCATTTGAGTTCAATAAAGAACTAAAAGAGGAGGCTAAATAGTGGAAAAAGGCAAAAGAGTGTGAGCTCATAAGAGGGTAAAAGCCAAGTTTGAGAATACACGAGTGTGAGTGTTATCAATCTTGAGAGGAAACACGTGAGGGAGTGTTTGTGAGGTTTCCTAACTTTGTTTTACAGGCTATTAAACATGTCTCAAGAGAATGAAGCTTAGGAAAAGATAGATTTCAAACTCTTCTTGCAGTCCTTAGAGAAAAAATTTGAATGAATGGAGATGAGGTTTGATGAGATAAATGAGAAAATAGATAAAGTTGAATCTAGTTCACAAAGGGGGAAACCACCTAGAGCTCCTAACTGTGCAACGAAGAGAGAGGCATCCACCTAGGTATGATTATGAAGATAACTATGGGGATAACCTAGATGATGATGATCGTGCCTCTAATGTCAGTATAGGCCGATTTAGGCATGGGAATAGAGATAGAGGAGTTAGACATGGAGAAAGGATTGATAACAACTTGGACAATATTAAGATGCAGATTCCATCTTTCCAAGGCAAAAACGATCCAGAAGTTTATTTGGAGTGGGAGACAAAGGTTGAAATGGTGTTTGCTTGTCACACCTACTCTGAATTGAAAAAGGTAAAATTAGCCACCATTGAATTTACTGATTATGCTATTATTTGGTGGGATCAACTTATTTTGAGCAGGAGATGGAATCGTGAAAGGCCCATTGAGACATAGGAAGAAATGAAGGCAATAATGAGGAGGCGATTCATTCCAAGTCACTACTATAGGGACTTATTTCAGAAGTTACAACACCTTACTCAAGGTTCCAAAAGTGTTGAGGACTACCACAGGGAGATGGAAATAGCCATGATTCGAGCCAATGTGGAGGAGGACCGAGAAACTACCATGGCCAGGTTCCTAGTTGGATTGAACCGTGATATTGCAGATGTGGTAGAATTACAACATTACATTGAGTTAGATGACATGGTGCACATGGCCATCAAAGTGGAGCGACAATTGAAGAGAAAGGGGTCCATACGAATTGGGCAGAATTTAGGTTCTTCTTCAACATGGGAATTTAGTTGGAGTGGAAAGGATGAAAGGCCTAATTCCAAGCCTAAAGTTGAAACCTCCAACACCAACAAAGATGGAGGAGCACCAAATAAGGTAAAATCTGATACTCTACCTCTTAGAAATAGAGATATCAAATGCTTTAAATGTTTGGGGACAGGCCATATTGCATCTCAATGCCCAAACAAAAGAGTGATGATTTTGAAAGATGATGGTGATATTGAGACTGAAGATGAGATTGATAATACGTCTGATAATGAGTCCATGCCACCTTTAGAGGATGCAAGTGGCATTGAGTACCCGGTTAATGGGGAGCTCTTAGTGGCAAGGAGAGCTCTTAGTGTGCAAGTCAAAATGGATGCGAAAGAGCAACGTGAGAACATTTTTCATGCTAGATGCTATGTCAATCATAAGGTATGTAGCATGATTATTGATGGGGGGGAGTTGTACTAATGTAGCTAGTACTAGCTTGGTGGAAAAATTGAGTTTGATGACTTTGAAGCATCCTCAGCCGTATAAGCTACAATGGTTGAATGATTGTGGAGAATTTAAAGTAACTAAACAAGTGTTTGTTTCATTCTCAATTGGGATGTATACAGATGAAGTTTTGTGTGATGTGGTGCCAATGCATGCAGGCCATATTCTTTTGGGGAGACCATGGCAATTTGATAGGTGTGCAACTCATGATGGTTATACCAATAGATTCTTCTTTGTACTTAATAAAAAACCAATTACTCTTGTACCCTTATCCCCAAGATAAGTGTATGAAGATCAAGTGAGGTTAAAAAAAGAGAGTGATAAGAAAAAAGAGAGTGAGAGTTCAAGAGTAAGAGAAACTGAGATGATGAAAAAGGAGAGTAAGAGTTCAAAAGTAAGAGAAATTGAGACCAAACAGAGAGAAAATGAGAGCAAAAAAGAAAAAGGAGTTTCGGTTAGTGAGGAAAGAAAAGAGAGAAAACAAGTGAACTATTATGTAAGAGAGAGTGAGTTCAAAAAGGTTTTGTTTCTAAATCAGCCTATGATTGTACTTTCGTACAAAGAGGTTTGTTTTAGTACTACTGACCTTAACCCCTCTTTGCCTAGTGTTGTTGTTTCTTTTTTGCAGAAATTTGATGATGTGTTCCCTGAAAATATACCTAATGGTTTCAAGAAAGTTGTATTTGATCCCGGTGATTGGGTTTGGTGGCATATAAGGAAGGAACAATTTCTCGTTCAAAGATGTTCAAAACAACATTCAAGGGTGATGATTTGAGGACAAATCTTTCTCAAGAGTGGGGGAATGATGTGAATAAGGTTGTTAAAGCCTCACAAGATCTGTTGAGCATTCATGGAGGCCCAATAACAAGATTACAAGATTTGGGGTTGATAGATTGAATGATTGAGAAGATTTACAAGATTGCAAGATTTGGGGTTGATTGATTGACAAGATTGCAAGATTTGGGGTTGAATGATTGATTGACAAGATTGCAAGATTTGGGGTTGATTGATTGACTGATAAGATTGCAAGATTTGGGGTTGATTGATTGATTGATTAATTGATTGACAAGATTTGCAAGATTCGAAGATGATTTATTGATAAGATCCAGGCGCATAAAAAGGAATGGTTGAATATTTGACCACTTCCCTTATTTCTTACTTTGTTTTTAAATCTTTTCTATTTTAGATAATTCTTGTTTCTTTATTATCAGATAACGTTATTTCCTTTTTGTAATCAATTCCTACTATGCCTAGGATTTGATTTATTTCCTTCTAGTTTAGGATTGGTGATCGGCTATATAAGCCAATGTAACCTGAGAGGAATTTAGTTTTTGGACAATATTATTAGTGAGAGTTTTCTCTTTGGTTCTTCAACGAACTATTTTGAACTTATCAAGATTTTATCTTGTGGCGTTCATCCTTGACTTTTCACGCACAACTCTTCTCATCTATCTTGAGTGTGGCGTCAACCCTACCATCTTATACCTTTGGTTCTTATCTCTTTATAGATAACAGGTCAATGTCCTTTGTTTTCTTTATTATGAATCTGTTTTAGAATGATCCTTGGCAAAGGAACCATTTTTGATCGTCAGGTCTCACCTTCCTTCGTGGGGTGAACATCACAAACCCTCCGATGCTTAAGTCAAATCTCGAGAAAATATGAAATAATGCTTCAATCACTCAAAATTGCATACCTCGTGAAGAAGAGGGGACCTTGTATTTATAGCGGAGGGTGAGGGAGGCCTCGCGATATTCTCGGCGAGAATATCTCGCGGCCCATTCTGGAGATCTCGTGGCCCATTCCGAGGATTTTGGAGGTCATTCGGCTGACGAAAGGAGGGCCACTCGGTTGGATTTGGGGGATCGTCAAAAAATGGAAAATCCGGAGGGTCACTTGGTTGCTCCCTCGAGTGGGATCTCTCGGCCTAACCGAGTGGACCCCACTCGGCTAGGCCGAGTTAGGGGCGAGGAGCCACTCAGCACAACCGAGTGGACCCCCACTCGGTTGTGCTGAGCGGGGGTGTGGCCACTCGACTAACCGAGTGGCACCCCACTCGGTTATGCCAAGTGGGGGTGTCCACTTGGCCTAATCGAGTGGGCACCCACTCGACTATGCCGAGTGGTCTTCTTCGACCCCCAGACTTTGCTTTATCCCATCGAATTGGGGCCCACGCTCGATCAGATATCCGCTTTACTTTCCCGGGTACATCAAAAGCCAAGATTAGTGTCTAAAGGTGACACTTGGCAAGCTCTTGTTCAAGATAATGGAGAGATTTAAATAAATGCAAAAGAAAAGATTTTAGTCTTTCAAGCATTTAATGAGAGGCATGATTATGGCTAATTAAAGAAAATCCAAAAGTAATTGGAAAATTAGTCACCCATTAATGTTTGGAAAATGTGGGATTTAATATATATGGATGATATATATTTATGTCTTTCAAGATGATGGGCTTGAAAATAATCCAAATTAAATAAATAGAAAAGAAAATCTATTTATGGGATTGGAAAGCTTGATCCAAGGGTGGTGGATGATTCTTGAAAAATCCAAAGGCTTGAATTTAAGATGAGAATAGCACATGGATTGTGCTTTCTTATGTGGCTAAGATCTTCTCTTGGAAATTGAAAGAGATCCAAGGGTGGATATTAAGCAAGACCTAATGCCATGGATTGTGTTAGTTTGGAGGGTGAGGATTTATTTTCACCAAATAAATCCAATGGCTAGGATTTATTCTTGAAGGTTTGGGTTCTAGTATAAATGGGCTAGTATATAGAAACCCTAATCTTTTTGGCAAAGTTTAATAAGAGAAATTGAAGAAGTCTCCCATCCTGTAGAGAGAAAAGAATGGAAGATGAAAGTAAGAAAAGAAAAGAGAATAAGAGAAAGGTAAGGAAAAGACTTCATTGCCTTGTTGTGTCAATCCCTTTTTGTTTCTTTTAAATGGTAGCTTAGTTTCTTTAAATTTTGTTTCAAGGATCTCTTAAAGAGAAGAGTTGGAAATGAAGCTAGGAAGTTCTTGAAGCTTCAAAGAATGGAAAGAGGTTAGGGATAGAACCATGGGATGGTGGCTTGCAATGGGTTGTAAATATGGTTCATAAATGTGTATTTTGCATTTTGCATGTTCTATTATGTTCATGAGACTTATGGCCATAGGGTAGATTGGGACATGGTGGGAATGGTGGGTTGATGTCTCTAATCTTGGTGGATTGTGAGGGCAAAAAGACCTAACCACACTTGCATGCATTTGGCATCATATATTCTTGTTATGTCCATATTTATTTTTCATTGCACCCTTACTGAGCTTAATAGCTCATGAGGTTTTTACCCTCACATATAGGTTGTCAAGGCATGGGAAAGTTAAGGCAAAGATATAATAGCATATGGATGCATGGGAATGAAGATTCAAGATCATTGTATGGCTTATGGAAGCCTATTTTTTCTTATTTTTTGTTCATGTTATAATAAGCACCATGAGTGGTTGTAATTAGTATATTTTTGTGAAATGAAACTTTTTGGGATGTTAAAAGTGGGTATTGAAATTCTGGAAATTTTGGGCTAGGAAGCCCAAGAGAAAGAAAAAACAAAAAATAAAAGGGGGTAAATGGTGGGAGGCAGCAGCAGCAGCAGGGCCACCAGGTGGCCCGCAAGGGTGCAGTCGCGCGTGGCTCGCCCGCACGACCAGCACACTATAGGGCCCCAGGTGCGCCAGCAGGCCCCAGGCACCAATTTTTTTTTAAAATTTTTTGATAGATTTTGGGGCATTTCTTGATTGATTGTGGGCCCTAGAGAAATTTTCAAAATAAAGAGATTTTTAGGGTATTTTGGAGATAAATGCCAAATTTTTGGAAAATGAAGATTATGAATTTTTCCTCGAATTTTGCAAAAACCAATGGGATGTTTGGAATTTTAAATTATATGAAACTCGGTGGAATTCTTGGAAAGAAGAAGAAGAATTAAATAGTAAAATGATGATTGTGCAAACCTAATGGAAATTAATTAGCCAAGTGTGGTATGGTTAAATCCCAAGTTTGCTAGTTGATCCTGGGATTGAGGGAAGGAAAGCACGAATCCTAGTTCCCACCTAGAGCGTTTCGTGTCAAAACATAATCCGTCATTCAAAATGGCCAGATAAGTGAGCAGTTCATATGATTGTTCAAGAGTGGCACATGTAAGTGGGAGCGGGGCATCACATTCTGTAACCCCTGTTTATACAACTGTGATACACAAGTCCCAAAAGAAACCCAAAGATTACATAAGATCCATAGTACATGAATAATAGAAAGTTAAACTAAACTTCAACCACCTATTAGCCCTTTCTTTTGCCTGTCTTTGGGGTACCTGACACATTTGATATACCTGGAATGCTAAATATTCCAAGGGTATGAAACACTCAAGTTAGATAATTACATCTAAGTGAGATGGTTCAGAAAAGAAAATACATATGTGTAGATGCAATATGCAGTATGAAATATCCCCCTATGGTAGCAATGCCAGGGTGTTTTCATGCCCAAACTCATCGGCCCCCTTACATAGGCTCGATGATAGCCCCTTTACACAGACCCACGTGATAGATCACACATGACAACCAATCAGCTAGCCACAAACGCTAAAATGCATGAGAAATATAGATACAATGCAATTTCAATGAAACACATGTTATTCAAGCCACATCCCACACACAAATGAAACCAATAATGATCAAGATACAGTAAAAAGCATGAAGGAACCACTCACATTCGTGTCTTACCCTTTGCAATACTGTTCACGCCTTATCGAGTTTGGTTTTCTATAGAAAACATAAGTTTTCGTAAACCAAACTTCAAATATTTTTACATAAATTTGTTCTAACCTTTTTATATTATTTTTTTGTGAAATTGTAGGTCAAATGGACCTGTCACACGCCTTCACATGCTGGGAGAATACCAGTCATGTGCCTGCACACGTAGTCCTCTCTGGCCTGTGTACTACACGCGCCATATCTCCTTTGTTTTAACTCCGATTTGATGCCTATTTTTTTGTACATGCTCATCTCCTTTCCCTCTACCAGAATATAAAGTTTAATTGGACTTACCTTGTTGTTTTCCTATAATTTTGGTCCATATTCTAGTAAGTTTTGAAAACTTCGACGAGGCTCATTCTCCCTTGTTTCTTGACTGATTCCATTCTTTCTTTTTTAGAATTTTCCCCTTGCTCTCAAGAATCCTTTCCCCCTCCTTTGGATCTCTCAATTTGGCCAAAAATCAAGCCAAATATCACTTGGAATGCTTGATCTTACAAACTAAGGCCTTTTTTTTTTTTTTTTTTATAGATTTTTGGCTAATCACGTTTCGCCTAGTGTCCCACCACCTAGGGTCATAATTATTACTTTCACACTTGTACTTGTCACCTCATGCTCTATTTTGTGTGTCTCATAATTACTTCTGATAGCCCGTTCCACCAATTTGTGTCTTTAATGATTTCGTTATGAGTTTTCAACAATTATACTACGACCCAAAGTTTTGCATTATTATACTTTGACCTTTGTGTTATCGCACATTGACCCAAACCTTTCAAAGATTGCACTCTTACCCTGAACTTTTCGAAAACTGCACTTTTATCCGAACTTCAAAATTACAATTTTGCCCCTAAACCCTAGGAAAAATCCTATTTCCTCAAATATATAAATTTTACAAAAATTTTGGGTATTACACTATCCCCCCCTTAAAAAAATTTTGTTCTCAAAATTTCATCTCATTCCTCAAAACTTATATATTGAGGTAGCTCTAGGGTGGATAACGTACCTGGCTTAGTGTGCCTCATTCAGTATGGTTTGCCTCAATTCCTTGGCTTTAGCCACATAAATTTTATTAGAAATCGAGTATTGCATCCGAGAATTGAAATCTAGGTCATCAATCCATGATCTTACCCCTCGAGTCTTTTGGAGTAGCTTGTCAGATCTATTCCAACAGACAAGAGTGAATCATCAGGCTAGCGACAGAAATAGACGTTCCCTTAGGGATCATATTCACTGTTAACTGGCTTAAAGCCTCCACCAGTCCCCACCTCCCTAGGCCATCAGATTGGCTACCCAAGCAGGCTTCCCCTGCATTAGCCACAACATTTGCCCTCCTGGAGTGGTACTAGATCGTACTATCACAATCCTTTGAGAAACTTCATCCACTGTCGCTACCTTATATTCAAATCTCTCTGAGGGAATAGGTACCTCAAGCTTCCATGATCCAGGAAGACCTCGAATTTTCCCCCACACAAGTAGTGCTGCCAAAGTTCCAAGGGAAACCCAATTGCTACCAATTTCGAATCATGGGTAGTATAATTTGGCCCACAATTTTCCATTGTCGAAACCCATACATTACTGTCATGAGGACACATCCTTAGCGTTGCTTTCTAAAAGCATCAGAATAGATCATGAATCCTCCTATTCCACAAGGCATTGCCAAAATAAAAATAGAGGTTAATTCCCCTTTCAATTTATGAAAGATACACTATAAGAAAAAATTGATTTTTCAACTGATTTCCTAACTGATTTATCGATCGAACACTATTTTAGCGATGGAATTTTTGACAAATCTGTGGGTCGTAAAATAGCATTTCAGTCACAAAATACTGACTGATTTAGCAACAGGTTATATTTTCGTCGCTAAATTAATAAAATTCATTTAATACTGAATTAGTGACCGAAATATCTTGGTAGTTTTTTGCGACCAAAATTACCAACAGATTTTCAGTCTCAAATTCCGTCTCTAATTAATTAGTCAATTTTTAAAAAAGATAAATAGTGCAAAATTTTATCGATCAAATATCTGTTACAAATCAGTCGAAAAATATAGGAAACTAAAAAATAAAATTTATTTTTATTTTTAAAAAAATAAAAAATATAATTATCGAATCAAAAGCGTTCCCGAGTTTAATTGGGAAATTAAACTTGAGCTGGGTTTAATTAGGAAATTATATTTATTTTTTAAAAAATTCGTATTAAAACTTGATATTGTAAACTATCAAAATTTTATGTATAAATCAAAATAAAACAATACACTTGCATAAATTGAAAAGATACCAAAAAATAATACACATTTGGTTCGTGATGTTTTACATTCTTGTGATTAATTTTGATGATAAAAAACAACATTTGATTTTGATGGTTTTGATCCCCAAGTCATAAGTCAAGTTTATGGTTTTCAACAAAAATCAATTTCAAGTACCTATATGAAAATAAAAACCGAATGATCTATAATTTTTTCTAAGTTTGGAAGATTAGTACATTATAAGGAAACATATATGAAAATATTTTTATTTTGAAAAACTATCTCTCGGTATTTTGATATCTAATATTCATTGTTGTTAAAATAATTTTTTCAAAAAATAGAAGGTATGTATTTTGGGAGTGGTAAAATTGTCAAATACCGAGTTTGTACTAAAACTAAAATTCTACTTTCTTATTGTTATGGTTTTTGATTTTTTAGAGATTTTTATTGAATCCAAATGGGGGGTACTTTCTTATTTACATTTATGTATTAAAGTAAATGGAAGTTAAAATATAAATAAAAGATTATTTACATTTATGTATTAAAGTAAATGGAAGTTAAAAAAAAATAAAAGAAAATGTGGACATTTACATATATATAAGTTATTATGTATACATGTTCTGGATTGTATCATCAAGCAAAGTTAATTTTATAGCATTTGAATTTTAGTGATTTTTTATCTCGACAAACTATCGACAGTTTGTTTCAAGATGTCAACAGTTTATAAAACTGTCGACATGTATATGTTAAAATGTTGACAGTTCCAAATCTTTCTCTCTGTATCTAAATGTCGATAGCTCCTATATAAAAAATGTCGACAGTTCTTCATCAAATGTCAACAGTTTATGTCGCAGATAGCTTCCAACGACTAGATTCTCCATTATTCAAGTCTCCAACAGCTATATTTTTTAATGAACTCAAGATACTCTATAAATAGAGATCAAATGGATGAATCAAGACAACCAAGAGGATTGATTTCAAGCTTACAAGTGTTCATTCTTTCAAGAGCTTAATTGTTTCATTTGTGCTTTATTTTTCTCTCTAAAGGCTTTGATTATCATTTGTATTATTTTGTTCAAACCTTGTATTTATATTGAGAGATCTTATAGCTAAGAGTGTCTACTCTCAGATCCTCTCCTTTTGTATTATTCTTGGTTTTCCTAGCTTATTGTGCTAGAGGACTTACTTGTTGAAGTAAGGGGTTGAAATACCTAACTTGGTGCTAGAGGGCCTATCCTGAGAGATAGGAGATTTTTAGTGGATTGATTGAAAAATCCTTAGTGATGAGCTAAGGTACTGGATTAGGCTTGGTTTAAGCCGAACCACTATATATCGTTGTATCTCTTATTTGTTTGTCCTTTTTGTTTAATTTATTGTTCCAAGTATTTTATTAATCCTCATTTTTACTAAAATCTCATTTTTCATCAAAAGGATTTTCAAGGTCAATAAAACTTTTTAAAACAACCCAATTCACTCCCCTCTTGGTGTTGGTGCCATTGCTATTCATATCTAACAGTTCGACCAATATTCAATACAACGTCACCTAAAAAAGCATCCCCAACGAAGATATTTTTTGGGGGTGAGGGTGCATGCACTACAATGAATGAATTGGTAGAAGATGGGGGAGAGGGTGTACCAGTGAATGTAGACATACGACCCTCATCACCGCTCTCACCTCGGCTAACTAAAATACCGAAGGAGGAACGCCCCCTATATTGACCACGACAACCTCGCTTGTAAAGTCTACCACCTAACATATCCTACAACACAAAGCATGTAATAATTTACATTTAACATTAGTTAAATGTATCACACAAAAAAATTCATTTCCAAAACACGATTTAGTCTTGTTTTCGTTATATGATCATATAACAAAATATTAAATAAAATATGATTACTAAGGTCAATAGCCTTACTGGGTTTAGTGTGCCAATTAAACCCGGTATGGGTTTAATCGGCCATTTAAATTCGATAAGGCTATTAATACTGGTAATGCTCAAACAATAATTTGATTGTGTGCCACTTTAGTCGTTAGGATCCCCTCAACCCCCAAACAATATAGTATAAAAATGAAAAATATGATTATTCGAATCAATTGTGTTCCCGGGTTTAATTGGACATTTCGAGTGAACAAGTTAAGTATAAATGATCAAGTATTTTATAATACTACTACTAACCATGAACATGGTAATTTCAAGACGGAATGCATATTTTCACACAATGGAGTTATATATATATATATATGCATATTGACCAAAAAAATAAATAAATCAAAGCGATCACCCACCACTTGGAAGGAGTGATAAAATTCCCATCACTCACGGGAGACATACCTCTCACAATGAAAATAAAGTATAAATCAGGGTTGCAACCCAGAAAGAAGCTAAAACTGCAAGAGAAATAAAAGTAGAATTAGTCCCAAGAATAATGAATTTATGATATGTTAATGTGTCACTATATTGTTGCACAAAAGAATGTTTGTTAGTGAAGTAAACAAAATTTATAAGGTGATATGCATACCAAAAGAAGACTTGAATGAGGCTGCAAATAGGGAACATGAAGTGAAATTCCACTCTACCAAAATTCTAACAAAACATGCATTATTCATGTGTGTCCTCCTTGTCATCTTCTTCATTTATATCCTCCTACTCGTTATCTTCATCATCTATATCCTTCTCCTCATCTTCCTCTCCCATTGTATCCTCGTCCTCATCTTCTTCTTCATTGCTAAGCTCCCCATCCTCAACCACAAAAGTGTCATTAATGGAGTATTCTTCAACTTCTTCAGCCTCAACATTGTCTCGTAGGTTATCAAGTTGTTCATCTTCAAATATGGTAAGTTGCAATAGCACGTCCTCATCTTCCTAATAAACATGCACTATTCATTTAGAAGTTGGGGCATCAACTGTGCTCCTTGTCTTGGTTCGAATAACTACCCACCAATCCACCAAATTACATTGTCAACATGGATATAGGGCATAGTAAACTTGGTACACTTAGGAGGCAAGTATAAAAGGATCATATTGATTATACCTTCTAGTAGACTGAATCTCAACTATTCTATATTGTTTATGTATCTTGGTCCCCCACCTTGGAGTCGGATCAAACCACTCACAATTGAACAACAACAACTTTTTAAGTGGTAACCCAAGGTACTCCAATTGGATAACCTCCTTCAGTATCCCATAATAGTCGTCTTCTAGTTGTCCATAGACAAAACCCTTAGTACAAACTCCACAATTTTTTGTGGACTTTCCTTCACTCCACAAATCTATTTAAAACTTATAACCATTTACAAAATAAGTATATCATGTTTACACCATCCTCAAGGGTCTCCATGAGATGTCATGTACTTGTTGATCATGTATCTCATTAGTTGGATCATGCACCTATTCATATTTTGTTTTAAACATAATACATGTTAATAAACAAATTACATTATTCATTAACGTAGAATTTGATCTGTTAACTCACTTATTTTTAGTAATTAAAAGAGACCTACATAATCATTGAACCATTTTGGAAACTCAGCCTCAATCCTTTTATCAACTTCTTTGGCATCCATGTGTGGTTCAAGCGCTCTTATATTTTCTACATATGTATTGCAGCATTAAGAGAAACTAAGTTTACATACTAAGTCTTAATTAAATCATGATCATTGAACCCTCGTGGAGATGTGTTATAACGTACTTCAAGTAAGGTTGGACCTCGTCAAAATTTAAGAGAACGTAGAGTGTCGCACGATGAAGTTCTTGATCAGTTAACATACGATCGTGATGTTTGCCAGCTGGGCATCTAGCTGATTGAAGATAGAAAATGTATCTGGATCCGATTGTACCTTGGTGCCATCATCATTTCGTGGTGTTTGTGTCTTCATTAATCATCAACACCAAAATAATGTCTACAAAATGTGGACATTTCTTCTACGATGTAGGCCTAGCAAATGGATCCTTCAACTCGAGCCTTATTTTTGACCTTCCCCTTCAACGTGTGTAAGAACCTAAGGGTTTAAAAGAAAAAATAAAACACCAAAGAAAGAATTCAAAACATGTACTAGTATAAGCAATACTATCATTATTGTTACCTCTCAAAGGGATACATCCAACAGTATTGCACTGGTACACCAACACGTGCCTCATAAGCTAAATGTATGGGAAGATGCTCCATTAAATTAAAGAAATTGGGTGGGGATATTCGCTCTAGTGTTACCTTAATGTTCTCCTCCAACGTTTCCACTTTATCAAGTCTTAGAGTTGATGAACAAATCTCCTTAAAGAATTGGCTAAGCTCTGTAAAGGGCTTTCATATAGGGTCTGGCAATGCCCTCAATGCAATTAGGAGAAGACGTTCCATGAAAATATGGCAGTCATGGCTTTTCATCTTATGCAATTTAGGATTTTGAATATCCACACACCAAGCCAAATTGGAGGAATACCCATCTGGAAGCCTTAATTATTTAACCCAATCACAAATAGCTCTCTTTTGCTCCACGTTGAGGGTGTATTGTGCCTTGGGTTTAAGGAGCTTACCATTGCCTCTATCCACTAGCTCTACCTCCCTATGTTTACAATATTCTTTTAAATCCATTCTTTCCTTTGCATTATCCTTGGTCTTACCCTTGACATCCATAACAGTATTAAACACATTATCAAACACATTTTTTTCTATGTGCATTACGTCTAGGTTATGGCAAATTAGATTTGTTTTCTAATATGGCAACTCCTAGAAAATGCTTTACCTTGTCCAATTCTGATCAATTCCATGACTTGGTAGGAGCATAAGGCCTGTGTTGGTTATTTTTGGCAAGTTTTTAACTCTCTTCGAAACTTTATCTCCACTTAATCGCCCAGGAGGTGATGATTTGTCAACCCTATTCTTTACAAATGCATCTCAATTTCTTCGAAACTGGTGATTTAAGGGCAAAAACATTCGGTGACAATCAAAGAAGGACATCTTCCAACCATGTTTAACTATAAGTGTAACCATCATTTGAAAATTTTCCTTCAATGAGATGTCATACGTCACCACACCAACATCCCAAAGCATATTCAACTCATCTATGAGCGGCTATAGGAACACATCTATCTTACTCTTCGGATTGTTCGGCCTAAGGATAATTAGTGTCAAGAACATATGCTCATGTCTCATGCACATTGACGAGGGGAGATTGAAATGGGTGATGATTACAGGCCAGCATGAATATGTTCCACTTGATGGCCCATATGGGGAGAACTCATCAACG
Source organism: Diospyros lotus (assembly GCF_014633365.1). NCBI lineage: Eukaryota > Viridiplantae > Streptophyta > Magnoliopsida > Ericales > Ebenaceae > Diospyros > Diospyros lotus. The sequence goes on from NC_068340.1 coordinate 14,738,484, forward strand.
CACAATCTCAATCTAACATTGCATGGATCACGTGCAAAATGAGGGTGCAATCTATCAAAGTGCTTCCATGCTTCTCCATCGGATGGGTGGGAAAGTACATCGGGCTCTCGAGGGTTTTCATGGTACCACCTCATCTTAGCAGCAGTAGCATTTGATGCAAATAGCCTTTGAAGTCTTGGTGTCAAAGGCAAATACCACATCTGCTTTCTAGCAACATCCTTATACCTTTTGCGACTTGCCCTACGAACATATCTTGAAGCATGACAAAGCGTGCATTGTTGCTTATCAACATTATCCTTATAGTATAACATGCACCCATTAATACAACAGTCAATCTTTTGGTAACCAAGGACTAGCTTTGAAACCATCCTCTTTGTTCTATAACGTTTAATAGCATTAGATTTTCTCTGGTTATTATCTCCTTCATAAGTTAAACCACCCCATTGTAGCATTGTTGAGGCATGTTATAATCAAACTTAATGCTAAGTAACCTAACTGATGCTAACAACTCTGAATGAGTCGAACAATCCTCCCACAAGGGTGCTTGTGCAGCTACTAACATTTTATAAAATCCTTAAGCACTGGCATTAGATTGTTCATCTTATTCGTCTTCATGAAGATTGACTCCAAATGAGGGACCTACTGCATCCATAATCATCTACTGATATCGTTCTAAATTCTCAATGCAACTCTATTGCATGTTATTTTGAGGAGCTATCTCAAGTTGAACTTTTGGTTGTATGGTGGGTGTTCTTCCCCATAGCACGTCCAGTAGTGATAGTTAGCCATAAACCCTTTCCTAAACAAATGTAACTTCACTGTGTGCACATCTAAGAATTTTAAGTAACCACATTTCACACACGCACATTTTATGTGCATGCCATCACGTGTAAATTGTGGTCGAGAGCAAACATAATTTATGAAGCCCTCAATCCCGTGCCCGAATTCAGGTAGCCCGAGTTGACGTCTTGTTCTATTGTACATCCACCTCCTATGCTCAGGTACATCCATGGTCATCAAAACACGATAGGATTAGTTGATCAAAGATGAAATTTTGAAGTTTGATTTCCCTAAACATAAAATTAATGACAAATAAAAAAAAAAAGCATACAAGTATATTTAAAAAATAGTAGCATAAAAAAGAATTAAAAAAATTGCACTAATTACCTCGAATTCTTTGATCAAACAAGTATATTTGATTGGACGAATTGATATGTAAAGCTTTGATGCATAACAAGATGAAAAATAAAATAGTAGGAAAAAAAAGAGATTAAGGTGATGTGAAGCATACTATCAAGCGTGACCTGACCATTGGTCAATGAGATTGTTGAGGAAAACCAAACACAAAATAAACAGGTCGATACACATTTACATGAACTAGAGAAAAGCCATATATTTATCTAAAAGGAAAAAAAAATACCAAATCTGAACGACGGCAAGAGGAGATAGAGCGAAGACGGTGCTGATGAGACTTGAGATTGATAGAGTGGAAGCAGTAGTAGAGGTGATGGATAGAGGCAGCGACGATGTCAATGATAACAATAGGAGTATGAGAGAGGGAGATGAAGGCGTGAGTATGAGAGAGAGAGTGTGGAAGCAGCGGCAAAGGTGATGGCCTGGAGTCGGCGACGGCAGGAGTACGTGGGAGGGAAATGGTGGGAGTATGAGAGAGAAAAGGAGAGAGAGAGATGGGGGGCTAGAAATGAAGACAATGAGGATTTGGGCGGGATTTGGACAACAAGGCATATGGAAATGTAATGCTCAAACAATAATTTAATTTTGTCTCTAAGGTCATTAGGACCCCCCCCCCCAGCAAAGAAAAAAATATTAAATAAAATATGATTAGTAAGGTAATTAACGTTACCGAGTTTAATGTGGCGTTTAAACCCTAACCGGGCTTAATTAGTCATTTAAACCCAACTTGGGTAATTAAAATGGGTGAGTTATATATGTTTTTGATAACACTAACCAATCGACATGTAATGCTGAAAAATAGCGTTACTAGGTTTAATGTGCCATTTAAACCCTAACCAGGTTTATTTAGTCATTTAAACTCGACTCAGGTAATTAAAAAGGGTGAGTTATATTTGTTTTGATAACACAAACCAATCAACATGTAATGTTAAAAAATGTGTAGATGAAATTAAAAGACTTACCACTTTGTAGATCGGGGCCACTTCCACAGTGGAGAAGTAGTCGGACTGAAGATCTAACGGTTGGATTGTTTGAAATCAGTGATTAACCGTTGGTGTTCTTGAGAGACATTGATGATATGCAACTGATAATTCTTGATGTATAAATCTCTATTCACCATATTAAAATAAGTTTCATCCAGAATAATATTTAAAATTTACAATTGGTATTGAAATTTTGCATTGCCCCAAATTTGCTTAATTTAATCATTAGGAAGGTATTAACTAGATTAATGTTTGACAATTTACACTAAAAAACAAAATGGCAATAATTAAAAGAAAACAAAGTTTTGTTTAGTCAACTGCAAATATAGCCTTTTATAAAATTCTAAGGTTAACACAGCCCAATTGACATGTAATGCTCAAACAATAATTTGATTGTGTTCCTCTTGAGTCGTTGGGATCCCCTAAACCCCCCATTCAAAAAAATTAATTAAAAATAAAAAATAAGATTATTCGGATCAATAGCATTCTTGGGTTTAATTGGCCAATTAAACCCAGTGAATCTAATGCTTTGAATTTGTGGGTAATTAAACCCTGTGAATCGTTGGATTAAACTTATTTTTAGATTTACAAAAGTGCAATCATTGGATTTACAAAAGTGCAATCCGGTGATCAGTTTCGATCATTAGAATCATCGACCAATTAGGTGGTTGGTAGTAACAATAAGGTTGAACTAATATTCAGTCTCTTCGATTATTTTTTGGTTAGTTCGATGTTTGATTCGATTCGGTTACCACAATTTAGCTTTTGGTTAGTTAGATTTTGGTTAGTTGGGGTTAGTCGATTGATTTCGTTCAGTTATTACATGCGATTTAGTTCGGTTCAGTTATAACCAATTGCACACCCTTATTCGTTATAGAGGCAATTAATGATGATGGTGAAAGTTAAAATATAAAATTTATAAAATAATATATTTAATTATTAAACTATATATAATTATAACTTAATAATATGATTTAAGATTTAAAAAAAGATAAATTTTTTTAATAAAATTGTATGATTATATATTTCATACATATGTTGAATTGAATTAAGAATATTTTATATTTACATAATTTTATGTGAGATTTTGATTTTTGATCAATTCAAACCTTTTTTAATACATCACCATGGTTTCATAAGTCATGACACATTTATGATGTTAAGAAGATTGAAGTTTAAAAATAAAAAAAAATAATAATGATTATAAGTAATTGAATATTTTATTATAAGTTAACAATTGGTATAACAATGATTAAATCATAATGCATAAACTTATGAATTATTAAGTTTTATTTAATTTTAAATTTTATAAAATAAGTTTAATGATTACATTCTATTTTTAACTTAATTTTATTGAAACTTAATAATCACATGTAAAACATTGGAATTAAATGAATTAATATAAATTATGAAGAGTAGAAGAAGATATTGAACAACTTGAAGAAGGTACAAATTTTATTAATAATTACACATTTATATTTGATATAATCATAACTTACAAATTTTAACTTTTTATTTCTTTCTTGTTAATATTTGTCAAAATTGTTTGTTGAGATTGAGACAAAAGAAGTTGACCTGGATGCTTGTTGCTTGTTACCATATTCTAAAAGAATTTATATTTATATTTTGGAATAAAATTGGAATATGGTAATTTCATTTCATATTGACCGAATTATACCCTTATTTATTGTTTTGGTTTTAAATAAAATTATTATAAATTTTATAAAGTCATCCTAATTTATAAATTTTGTTTATAGATAAAATATTTAAAATGTGCATTTAATGATGTTTTTAATGATTAACTTTTTAAAATTTAATATAACATTTATCGAATAAACTATTTGTTACTCAACTGATATATACAGTTATTTGTGTATGACTTTTTGATACTCGAGTCAAATATAATTTTACTCGAATAATATTTATTTTAATTAATTAATTATACAAGTACAAAAATTTGTCATTTTAATCAACTAATATACCATTTAATCGATTAATTATTTACTTATTCAAATAATGTTATTCCATTATATATTTGAGTAAAACAAGTATATAATCGATTAATTTCTTAAATATTTAGGTCTTACTTGATTAAAATAAAAAATCAGCTAAGTACAATACTTATTAATTATTACTCAACTAAACATTTCATTACTCGATTAAAATGATAATTGCTCTATTAAGCCCATACATTAGTTGATTAATTTTGATATCAGAACATATTTTATATTATGAATACTTTTTACTAATGATATTATTATAATAATTTAAAATTTAGTAATTTTAAGTTTAATAATATTTTTTATAAAATTATGAATAAAATAATGAACAAGCTATTCACAAGTTGTCCACGAACCAATAATCACGCCTACTACGCCCCCAAGGGCATAGCTTGGTGGTCCTAGCGATCCTGTTTGGAGCTTGCTCCGTCATGGTCATAGTATTGCTTTGGGATCGAAACCAAGGGCCACTAGGTTCCCTGATTTAACTCATTCACCGTACTCTAAAACCAGTAAGTGAGGGAGCTCGTGATAAGGCGTTACCAAAATAATAATAATAATAATAATAATAATAATAATAATAATAATAATATCGCCTACTAGTGAGCCTATAAACGATCCAACTTGCGATCTTATGGTCGAACCTACATGTGAGTCTTTAATTAAGTTTACTCGTAAGACCATAATCGAGCCAACTTGTGAGCTATCGACCCAAGCTTAACTAAGCTAAAGCTTGGCTCAATAAGAAATAAAGCTTTAAAGTTAACCTCAACATCGATTCGCTTACCTTAACGAACCAACTCGCTCGAAACCATGGTTAAAAAAAGGTTTGAATTGATCAAAAATCAAAATCTCACATAAAATTATATAAATATAAAAAATTTGTAATTCAATTCAACATATGTTACAATTCAACTCGCTTACCTTAACTGTTGTACCCTGCCTCCGAGAGACCCCTGAGAGGTCTCCTGGAGACGCTCTTGAGAAGTCTCCTGGAGAGGCTATCTCCGAGAGACCCTTTTAGAGATGTTGCCTCGGATGCATCACTTTCGGGGGAAGAGTCTTCTCGGAGACATGCTCTCTGAGAGACGAATCATTGACTCACCACCAGACCTCTATAAAAGGTAAGACACAACACAACTGTAGGGGATCGAAACATCTGGTATCCTATCCACATTCTCTAGTGTTTTTCTTTCCGAAGCATTTAAATTCCTTTCGCAATCATTTTCCTTTCGGTGCTCTAACTTGCTTGTCGGAGGGTCTTCGCGGGAAGTCCTTCCCGCAAGCATTCTAACATTCATCTCTAGTTGTAGTCTCTCTGGAAAGCTAGTCGAAGCTCCTTCAATTCCCCCGAGAGAACATCTGCTCTCTCCAGGTCTTTTTCGAACACCTTCCATCCGGAAGTCGATCAGAGCCTCCCCAAGAGCCATTACAGTCAAAGGCCCCAATCGTAAAAGAGTTGCCTCACCCCTCGAAAGGGTGTCCCTCCGCAAGACTGACGATCTCTCCGCAAGGTTCCTTTCTGCCAGTTTCCCTTCTGAGAGGACTCCTTCTCCTGGGAGCATTCCTTCTCTCTGAAAGGGTTCTTCTCTCCGGAAGAGCTCTTCTTCTTCTCTCTAGAAGGATTCCTGTGCTGGCCAATCCTTCGGGCATCGAGCGATAGTTTCCCCTACCTTAAACAAATTCTATTGTCGTAGTTTTTGGGCTATAATAATAACCAAACCGAACGAATTGGCAATTCAATAGGGATAAGGATGAGACACTTGGCACCTTGGGATGTGCTACATGGTGGAGCAATGATGAGCCATGATTTTAAGACACTTGGCACCTTGGGGATGTGCCACACGGTGGAGTAATGATGAGTCATGATTACCACCAAATTTCCAAGATCAAAGTAAGCTTAACAAGTAATGACAAATGGCATAAACAGTGATGAATCCGAATCTCTATATAACACTTGGCCAAATCCTGTGGCACCAAATGGCAATAGAAATAATTGCCCATGATTTCAAGTGACAAATGGCGAAACGGGATTAGTCGCACATGTCTATAAATGGACCATTAGGGGAAGGAATTCGGCTATACCAAAAGGAGAGAAGGGAGGTCATTTTGAGAGTGAAATTCTATAAAAAATCATAGGAAGTTATGCCCAAAGATCGAGAAGAAATTGCTTTATCAGGTTTCCCAAGCCTACATCGAAGAACTTGCCAAAACCCACTAAAATCTTGATATAAGTACAATTTAAGTTAATATTCCTATAGAACATGAAAAAAGGGAACTATAGAAAAAAATGGGGGTCAGATTGGAGTTAAAACGTCCAAGTTATGGCTGAAAAACTGAAAAAATGGAAGCTGGCCAGAGAAGCAGGGGTGACGTGTGAGCTTCACAAGCCAAGAAGGGGCTACGTGTGGCAGCACATGGGGCCCCTTCCCAGGGTGCGTGTGGCCTTCCCTTTTCTAGAAATTTTCCAATAATGACCCTTGTTTCAATCCCCACCCTCTCATATAAAAATATTTGATGTTTACCTTATGAAAACTCATGTTTTGGAAGTAAATAGACTCGATTTGCATGTAAATAGTACTTTTCAATGAACTCAAAGGTGATTGATTTCCTAAAATATCTTTCCTGCATGTTTAGCATATTTTTGAGCACGTTGGTGGTGATTGCATGTGCATATCATGTTCTTTTATTTGGAACGCATGTTTCTTTCTTGTATTTTCATGCATCAGTACGTGTGGCTTGTGACTGGTTGTGATTATCATGGGTGAAGGGAGTCTTCACTTGGCCATGTTGTTAAGCCGTGTTATATGATATTATTGGGAATGGGTGATTGCAACACCCTTGCGTCACATCCACCTAGAGCATGCATTTTGCATTTACACGCATGAAATTAATATTGAACCCTCACTTGGATTTAACAATCTAACCCGGGTGTTTCATACCCCTAGAAAATTCAAATGTTCCAAATTTGTCTAATATGCCAGGTACAAGCTTAGAAGAAAGGGGAAAGGCTGCGCAAGTTTAGTTACTTTATTGTACTATCTTTTCAAGTTTGTATTAATTCAACGAGTGATGCATTTAACTTTTAATTTCACGTTATCTGGTTGTGTGAGGACTCGGTTATAACAATGGAAAGTTAAATTAAATAATTATGTGTGTGAATGAATGTTTGCTAGAAGTCCCAATACATTTCAGGTTACAATCCTAGTCGCATTTTTACGGGATTTCCATAATACCCATATAGATATTATATTTATTTTGTATCACGTCTCCTAGCTTGGTTTGGATTGGGGCGTTACAGTTGGTATCAAAGCTAAAATATATGATTTTTTAAGTGTGAATGATTAATTTTGAGGATATTTTAGGTTGTGGTGGCTTTATGGTTTTGATTTAGATTTGAGTTGACTAACCTTGAGGATATTTTGATCTATGGCAAGAATAGATCCGAAACTAAGGAAGAATGATTTTTGGTTTGCGAGACAAAGGATTATATGTAGATATACCCGGATGGATAAAATGGTGAAATGAGGAGTCTATATGCATGTACGTATGTGTACAAAAGGGATAAGATAGTGAGATATGATGTCTATCCAATGCTACTAACTTTGGGGCTCCTTGATGATAGGATAGATTATATGGTTATTTTTGGGATCCTAGAAGGTAAAATAGTAAAATGAGATGTTTTAATTGATGTTACTAATCTTTAAGTTGTTTGGTGACAGGATAAGTCGTGTAGCAATTTCGAAAGATATAGACAAGCGTCAACAAAATCAGATGTGTAAGAAAGTTGGAATATGGTACGAGTAAGTACTTTGATTTGAGGATTATTAAATGTTTGCTGATGACGAGGAAGTACTTTGATTTGATTTGACGTATTTGTTACTTCCAAATAACATTTTTTTTTATTTTTGTGAATTTACTCCTGCAAATCCTTGGTTTCCAATAATAGTTAAATGATCTATGGTGATAGAAAATTATGTTAACTGTATTAATTGAGCCTAAATTGCACCAAGATGATAATAGGATATTAAATCATCTAATGATCATTAACTTCTCACAAAATTATTTAATTACGTTCAATGAATATTGTATCAAGATGATGATATGAGAATTTTGATAACACAAACGATTGGTCTTCAAATTCTAAAAAAAAAAATATTTAATTTTGTGCCTCTGGTTGTTATTAATTAAAAGTCCTTCCATTTTCTACATATATGACCACAATTATATTTAAAGAATTTAAAAAGAAATGATAATAAGCTAAACTTGATCGAGACTCTCCTTAAACCCAATCTCCTGGTGTCTTTCCTAAAGCCCGATCTCTCCCTCTATAAACTCGACCGTCGCTGTGAAGCTGTCATCGCTGAATCTTACCGCTAACGGTCAAAAGGTTAAATCTCCTCTCATTTTGTGTGATATTTTATGGAAGGGGATGGATGTGTTTCATTGCGATGCGTCGGGTTGCCTGGTTAGAGAAAGCCGTAAGTGATGAGGGGTTAATATTTCCTAAATCTTAATGAATTATATCCCCATTTTGACTTTATAATTATGCTTAAAATAAATAATTATTCGTATTACATATTATTACAGGATGAAGCGAGGAAGTTGACTTCTACAATTAATTAGGGGCATAAATTGAAGACGTTGGATTACCCATTAGTGTTGCTCAAAATCATGGGCCAACTATGGAGTCTAGGGGATGTTTCAAGTGCACTTGGTCCAACTATCAAGTAGAATCCAACATAAAAAAAGGCCCAAGACCAAACAAAGGCCCAAGACCAACTAAAGGCCCAAGACCAATCAAAGGCCCAACAAAGCCCAATTTGTAGAAGACTTTTCTTTATTTAGTATTTTTTTTATAAATGTTTTACCACCTAAAGTCTTTTATATTTTTTGTCTTTTACCTAATTTTCTTCCATTAGTTAGGTGAATGTTTTGTTGAATAATTGTGTGGCTTGTAATGCATCTTGTGGGCTATAAATAGCTCACTTTGGTGCATTTGTGAGGGGGTGGTTATTATTTGAATCAAAGTTTAGTTTTGTTCTTAGAGTTTCCCTTAGAGAATTGCTCTTATTCTCTCTCTTGTTTTCTCTTGTAATCTTACTTCCTTTCTTTCTTCTTTTAAATTCTTATGTCATTTATTGTTACTTTATTATCCACCGCCTAAATGGCCGGTTAATTTCTATCTTTAAATTTCTGTAATTTTAATTCTTGTCTTTCAATTATCCACCGCCTAAATGGCCAGTTAGTTTCTACTATTTCAATTCTTATCATTTAAATTCTGTTATTTAAATTACGCTATTTAAATTCTTGTTAATTAACTTTTAAATGGAAATGAGTAGCTAAACCTAATCTTGGGTTAAGTCAAGGAGAGTGTCCAACGCCAATGATTCCCAAATAAAGCTGCGCTTAAAATGAGTATCATTAATTTAAATTTCAGTATGAGTGAGTTTTAATTATTGGGAAATCATTAGGTTTGGATTGGAACGTAAGCCTAACTTAGAGCTTTCATGTCATGCATAAGAGTTACTAAAACTGGAAACGCTATCATATCCAAACCCGGAAGATTAATTTAGTTGTTTTGTATATTAATTATAATTAGATTTATGGTAGTTGCTTAAATTAGAATCTCGCATATCATGTATGGGGATTACTTAAACTAGAACTATCATCATCTCTAATTATATTTAGTAACAAACCCTCATATCTGAAATTAAATTAATGTTACTAACCTTGTTTACTAAAATTTGGGAATCAATGGGTTGGTGCTGAAATTGTCTTAACTCAAGTGCTATCCAATTTAATATCCTCACATTAAGCATTTATTTTAACTTCTACCTTGCTTTATTTTCTAATATTTGTTATAAAAAAAATAAAAAAAAATTCTTAAAACAAAATCTTGTTACCAATTCATCTAAATGCGTGTGCGTGTGTGTGACATTCTTTTGCTTTTGCCATAAATAAATCTCTCAGTGGACGACCTGGACTCACCCAAAAAATATAAATTTAAATTTGGACTACAACTGCACTCGTACACTGACGAGTATAAACCTCTCACCTAAATGAAAAAATATATATATATATATAATTTTTATTGTGTTTTGTTTTATGTTTTAATTGTAGGGTGAGAGTGCAGCCAGTAAGGAAGGCTGATGGGCATCCTCGCCGACGAGGGTTCCTTACGCTAGGAAGCCCCGTTGGCAAGGCTGCCCATTGGCCTTCCTAGTAGGGCTCCTAGCTGAAAGATGAGAAGAAGGCCGATGGTCGCATGATGCCCTATTAGGCTTAATCGGTCTTTTAAGCCCGGTGAGAAATCGGGCAATGAAGGTCGGGTGTATTTTTTGGGCTTCCTCACTCCTGATGAAGGCCATTGAAGCCCAGGCTTCATTAGGCTTTAAAAGGGCGTGAGGAAGGTTAACCTTGTGGGCTTCATCGCCCAGTGAAGCCCTTATGAAACCATTAACCCCATTTCAATCTACTTCTTGATCCAATTGTTGTTCTTGTATTGTTTTCTATTTTCCCTATAGATGACTCATCATTAGTTTGAGCAATTTACTTACATTCACGCTCAAGGGGTAATTCTGCCAGGGACACGGGTCACTACACATTATGGAATCAACCAGCTTTCAGAAGTTTGTGATGCTGTCACGACCCGATTTCTAATAAGTCATGACCGACACTAATCCCTAGGCCCAACAGCCCCACTATGGATTAGTAAATCTCTTCTCTAGCTTGATTTGCTATAAACATTAATACTACTGACAAAATATAGAGGCATGAATTAAAATACTATATCGACTTCCCACAAAAATCTCGATATCTCATATACAACAGCTACAAAAATGAATATCCATCATCCTGGTGTCATAGGTACAATTACAGTCCCATATCAAGGGCTTTTGGCACAAATGTGTACCACAAAAATAAAATACAAAAGAATAGACTCAACAAGAAGTGTGCGTCTCCACAGCGCAATGCATTTTACACACGTCTAGTAGTTCACTTTTATTCCTCCTGTTCTGTTCTTCTGTTCTATTGATCAAAATCTCTTCTGTCTTTCTTTCTCTCATTCCACTTCCTATATCAAATAAAGAATCAAAGAGGTCTAACATCATACTAGAAGATCTACTGGACCAATATTCAAAAGAAGAATCTCCTGAAAAAAAAAATTTAAAAATGGTGAGTCTTATGGACTCGAGAGTATAAGGTATGCCATGCTCACTAGGAGAGTATGCAACAAAAATGCTAGGAATAACATCATGGATATAATAACATAATAGTGAGATGAATAACAAGTATATGTATCATAGGTTTACATAATCTAAGATTCAAAAGAAGACATAGTGCAGGAAAAATAGGTGCCTAGAGATAACCCCCATAAGTTGCTCACCTAACCACCTAAGTCTCCTATAATTTTTATATGCGATGCATGCACCGAATCTGAGGACCCACTAGTAAAAACTGGCCTAGCGCCTATACACACATGCACATAGGTACATGTACTAACACATACATCATCATCACACTATAATACCATAATAGCCTACGTGATAGTAGTGCTGAAACATACTATCCGTGTTTTTCATGGCCTTGGCATGCCAAGCCTCACAATACCATGATTTTTTCCTGCTGTGAGTCACCAAGGAATCTACCAATTAGCCCTTTAATAATGCAAATGATACCCTACTTAATCCACAACTCATAACCATTTATCATTTCATGTGGGGCCTAAAATGCACCATATCATTCAATATTTCTCATACTCAAAGACAAGAAATCAGTTAGGGTATCATTTATAATCTTTATGCTTATGTCGCTCCCAATAGGATGAAAATAATTTATGCATTTTAGAAATATTTAAAAGTATTTTTCTATGATTCGCATACAAAAATCATGTACAAGTTATGCATGGAACAATATATACATGCACAATATAAGGTAAACATAACATATCAAGTCTACTCGTCTGGGAAGGAATGACTCAAGTCCGAGTCTGAGGAAAAGATTGAGTGAAATCTTGAGAATCCAAGCTAACAATGAATAGAACAGAGTGGTCACCTTAGGGTAAAAAAAATAGCGACACAATGAAAATTATCAAAAATCCTAACCATTACCCAACACCCTGAATTGGTTATTTTATACCTTGACCTGCCCCATATCTAAATTTGGTGCCATAGAATTCGTCGAGCTTAGCTATCAACTATGTCATCATGCCTCGCCATGCATGCTACGCGTAAGTGTATAGTGGAGCTACACACCCATTTATAGGTTACAATAAGAATAATAATACATATATATATTTCTATATTCACCCATAAACTAGATTTATTTTTAATATAGGTAATATTTTAAAGTCTTTCCAAAAAAATATATTTATGACTTAATTGGTAAAAACATTTTAAAAGCATAATAATTAATTAATTAATTAATTAGTGATTTAATAGATGGCTTAAAAAAAGATTTGCAATGTGCTAGCCTCAGAATAAAATGAATCCATCATAAATCAAGATTCAGGGTAAACCCAAGTCATCATCATAGGCTAGCCTAGAACATACTCAAGGTCAGTCTTGCTTGGTCTCAAATCATCTAATAGGGCTTCGTCCTTAGAACTCCAATCAACAAAGTGACTCACCAGTCACATCGCCAATTCCAAGAGACCTAAAGAGAACCCAAATTAGACTGATGTCGATATCTTGAGTAGGACCAACCTAACCAAGTTATTCTAGGTTCAAGGACAAGCGACAAGAAAGGAAAACAAGTCAAGTGGGCCAGCCCAAGGGCTGGCACAATTGGGTCAAACCATGCCCAACACATTGGGCCATTCTATAACCCAATTGGGCCCCATCATCCCGGGTCAAAACCTTACTCGACCTGCCCAACCCAAAAGCCCCTCTTTTTTTTTCTTTTCTCCCCACATTCTACCGCCGCCACCGACCGGCGATGATATGGTTGACCAGCATACCGATTTGAAGCCCTCACCACAAACATCGACATATCTCAAAATAAGAGCCATCAAACGGTTAGATTTTAATAGATCTGAAAATTAATTTTTGGCCAACATAGGGACGAGTTCTGCTCATCGCCGGTCGCAGACTATAGGCAACTTTCTGACGATTGGAGGCTACCACGAGGTGCGCTACACCAATGGGACCAACATATCCAAAAATGACTAAGATCGGATGGCTAGATTTTCGTAGATCTAAAATTTAGTTTTTGGCCAAAAATAGAGACTCACTGCCAGTCGCCAACGACCACCATGGCCTACATTTTTTGGAAATCTGAGACCACCATCCAACACCTTCAACTATTCCGACCAACATATCTCAAAACCCACAAAATCCAACGGTCAAATCTCCGTAGATCTAAGTTTAAACATCCGGCCAAGACCTAAATCGTGCCTATCTGGATGCAAGATCTGAGTTTAAACCCTAGATGCAAGATCAGACGGTCGGATTAGTGAGAATCTAGCAAACTCGAGAGAGACAGAGAGAGATAGCTGATCTAGGAGGCTGCCGTGTGCCCTCCTCCTTTTTATATTTTTATTTTTTATTAGTGTTGAATTATTATTATTATTATTATTATTATTATTATTATTATTATTATTATTATTATTATTATTACTATTTTATTTTATTTTATTTTATTTTTTCAGATCTTCACAGATGCTCTTAGACATCGTGGGGTCTTGGATAGATTTACTCAAGGCCTACTAGAACATTTCCTACAAATCCCTATATTCGATCATTTATCTGCACCACAATTGGTGAGGGAAGTGACATTTTCAGGTGCCTACCACGATGAGATGTGGTTCGAGATTGATAGCATGCCATATAGGTACAAAAAGCAGGAGTTCATCCTCATCATTTGACTCTGATTCGAGCCAATTGACAAAGAAAGATTTCAAGCTAAACCCATTGAACTGGTAGTTTACTGGCGCATATATTCCCCCAGAAACAAGTGGTGACTGTAACGACCCGTTAGAGGGTCTAGAATTTATTTAAAAATTATTTAATTTCTTATTTAATTTTTGGCTAAGAGAATTTTCTAATTAATTATTTAATGTGCCAATTTATAAATTTTAAATTAGAGAATATCATTTAAATGGCATTTAATTATGTGGAAATTAAATGTAAGCGCATAAAGGTAATTCTAAAAGCTTTAATAATAATTTTTTTATTAGGAATTATTTATTAAGAGATATTATGAGTTGAGGAGAATCTATGCGTGAGAAATTATAGGATTGAGGTCTCCAAGATGTATTAGGAGATTGAGAGATGGGCTTTTAGGGCTATATATATATATATATATATATAACCTCATAGAGCCTTAGTTTTCTTCACGCTTTGGAGAACAAAAAATTAAAAAAGCTTTAACAGTATTTTGCATAGGAGGGTTCTGGTTGAAATCGTTTGAGGAATCCGATTAGAGTTAGCAAGGTAAGTATCTTCCTTGTAATCCCTTCTATTATAGGTTTATATTAAGTTTCGTTTTCAGATTATTCAAGAACCCTTCGTTTGGTTCTCAGACTTTAACAGTTATAGTATATATATGTAACGACCTATTAGAGAGCCCATAATTTATTTAGAATTATTAAAGTATTTATTTAAGTTTTGAAAATTTGTCAATTAATTATTTAATGTGGCAATTTAGATTTTTAATTGAGGAATAGCATTTAATGGCATTTAATTATTGAAGAATTAAATGCAAGGGCATGAAGGTAATTCTAGAGTTTTATTATTAATTAAGAGTTTTAATAATAATTTCTTATTATTATTAATTAAGTGAGATTATGTATTTAAGGGAAAGTGAGAATCCATACGTGAGATGGATTTGGATTGATACTCTCCTAGTGGTAGTACGAAAAGGATTCCTAGTTATAAAAGGAGATTATGTTATGGGTTAGGGCTTCTTATGCCTATATATATAGCTTGATAGCCATAAGTTTCTTCATGCTGTGTGAAGAACAGAAGATAGAAAAAGTTCCAGCACTGTCTAGCATAGGAGAAGTTGCTTTGCAATTGTTGCAATCCAGTTAAGAAGATTAAGGCAAGTATTCTCCTTGTAATCCCTTCCATTATAGGATCATGATAGTTCATTTTTAGAATTTTAAGACTCTCGTTTAATACTCAGTTTATTAGCTAGTTTGTATATACCTATATGCATGTTTAGATTAGCGTATCAAAGGCTTCCTTGAGCAAGTATCTATCCTTGTAAAACATTTTTACGGGATCATGATTTAGTATTAAATCTCAGTTTTTCAATAACTCTTTGTTGAGTTTCAGTTTTTACAGACAATGCTTATATATATATATATGCGTATAATAGTCAGTGCATGAAGAATATATGCATGATTC
The DNA here is from genome assembly GCF_014633365.1 of Diospyros lotus. NCBI lineage: Eukaryota > Viridiplantae > Streptophyta > Magnoliopsida > Ericales > Ebenaceae > Diospyros > Diospyros lotus. The sequence continues at coordinate 14,754,015 of NC_068340.1, forward strand.
TTTATAGCAATTCTTTTAAATGTAATCTCCAAATCATGTTAGCATACATTCTCAGATTAAACAAGACTTTTCGTTCTCGTTCCCAGATCTTTATCAGTTATGTTTACATACTTATGTATATACGCAGTTATATCAATATCCAGTGAGTTTGATAGGTGGTGCATAATTCTTATAGCGTTTCCTTTTAGAAACGATCTTTGATTCATCCTTATGTTAGTTCATGTCAATTAGGATTATTCTCCCAAGATTTCTTTCGGAATGGTGTAGTAATGCTAAGTTTGATTCAAGATGCAATCATTATTAAGTTTGATTCAAGATGCAGTCATTATCGTGAGTTTTATCCTTATGATGTTTCAGATATTTGAATGAGTTATGTGTCATTTGAATGAGTTTTGTGTTATTCGAATGAGTTCTATAATAGCCTCTAATAATCAGTAAGTAACATCCGAATGACCCTTCATCCATTCGAATGCCAGCCCTTTCATCTGAATGAATTTCTCCAGATTTCAAAAGTTTGTGAGTAGCATTCGAATGCTACAGTAGTTTCATTTGAATGTTTTCCCTTCCATTTGAATGACACTCTTATCATTACAAGAGTTTTGTTTTTTCCCAGAAGTGAAAAAATCGCTGATAAAAGTTTTACCGATGGTATCAATAACCATCGGAAATACCTCCGTCAGAAAAGCTAAAAACTATTTATCGGCGGTTTATATAAACTACCGGTAATAATAGTCTTTTCATACGGTTTTAAAACTGCTGGAAAATTAATAACTTTGCCGACGAATTTTAGAAACCGCCGGCAAAGGTCAACCATGGGCAAAACTCCAAAAAATTGCCGGGAATTTGAGAAACAAGATTTTTAAAAATTATATAACAACAATCAATAACCCGTATAACAATCAATTATAACAAAAAACCACCAACAATCAATAATAACTTGTATAAAAATCAATAACCTGTATAACAAAAAACCACCAACAATTTTAAAAGATTCACTTGCTACACACAATAAGTATAACAACTATATACAATAAATCTATTTAAGTACAACACATTTGATCATTTAGAAAGATCGATCTTGTCTCGTCTCATTACACAATACCATTCAAAAGCACATACAACTCAATCCTAAACTAAAACATGTCCAAGTGACCTCAAATAACCCTTGATGACGCCAACATGCCATTCTTCAACCAAAATTGCATATCATAGTTTTTCGATCTGCATTGAAAAACAATAGATCTATTTAAGTATGTACATTAACTATGAAATTGCATAAAACATGTCCAAAATTGCATAACAACTGTATACAATTGTATACAAAAACACTTACATCAGAGACCCTCCACGATATCGTAGTTTTACTGTTATTAGCATCCCTCAAGACATGCATCCCAGAAAATTATCGAGGCAATGGATATAAAATACAATTAAATTCAACCAAGTTTATGACATGCGCATAAACTATGGGACCTTATTTGATCTAATATATTTCCTACATAAAGCAAAACTTTGAGATCTTCAGGCAAAAAAAATCAGATGAACTTGTTATAAAGAGCATAAAAGGATAGTACAACACAAGACGTGTGTAATTTCCAGAATACCTAGGAGTTTACCCTTGGACTAGTGACCAAAATGGTTTACAAGTAATGCATATCAATGACAAGACCACTTAAATCCACAATAAAATGAGACCCAACAGAAGAATGAAAAGAGAAACCTTTCTTACTCAAAGGTACAAATAAGTACTTTAACTACAGCAATCCACTATTTATTACTAGTAATAAACTAATTGCACCAAAATGCATTACTATATAGCAACTTATTATATGGAAGATAAAAGTTTTGGTTTATAGACCTATTTGCACCAGTTACTTCTTGTATGAGTTGTGAGCTGTCAAGTTAGATAATGCATTCAGTATAACACGCTGTGATCTCATTTCCGAGGGTTCAGTATCAAGGTTCAAGTGCTGATATTATGTTTTTCTTTTTTCCAAGACCAAGAGTAATTTCCATGCCTATATCATTGTCATGATGACAATTTCCATGAGCTTATTCCTCGTGTCATTTCTAACTCATTATTTATTAATTCACATACTTGGGCATCAAAATAGGAGTCTCCCACATGGAAATCCTAATTTGCAGCCAAACAAATGAACAATAATCTTGATTTGTAAACGAACATATGAATAATACACACACATATTTCAATTAAAGGAATAACGCAGTTCAAGAATCTTCCAAAAGACTAAAAGCATGTAATCAAATAGATGCACGAAAGAAACCCACCAGTCAATAAAACTAAGAGATAGAACCGCCAGATCTAACAAGTAGCTGGAAAAAAGGAAAAAAAGAACTACAGCACAGATTGGAGCTAAAGAAATCGAACACAAATAAACAAATAATACCTTGGAAGGGATGTAATCAACGTTGAGGCAAGTTCTTCCCAACGCGCCTCGCTTCTCGATACAGGTGGTCTTGAGGCCGAGCTGAGTCGCCTTGATGGCGGCGACATAGCCGCCACCGACAATGACCACATCGTTGTCATCGGATCCTGAGGTGGCGAATCCCCTGGATAAGAAGGTGAGAGAGAAGGAGTACCTAAAAATGTTAGAAGAGAAGGAATTGCAGAAGAGATACGAAGCCTTCCGTCTGGCCAAGCTCGCCTTCCGATTTCGAATTCGATTCGTCTAGAACCTAAAAAACTAATCAAAAAACCACAGAAAGCAAAGTGTAATTGACCTTGTCGAGAAGGATCTCATTGGTGTGAGGGTCGAAGCTCTCGGAGGTGTCGAGGAGCGTGACGCCGGTATCGACGTCACGCTTAAACTTACAGTCGCTATTATGGAGCAGCAGGAAGCAGGCAGAAGCGATCGAGCATGTAACGACCCATCAGAGGGTTTAGTATTTATTTAGCATTGATTAATTTATTTCATTAATTTTTAGTTTAAGATATTGCGAATTAATTACTTAATGTGGCAATTGAGATTTTATTTGAGAAAATAATATTTAAATAGCATTAGATTCTTATTAAATTGTGAGGATTGAATATAAGGACATGGCAGTCTTTTAGAGGTTTGTTAATTAGAATTAAATTATTTAATTAAGAGTTATTATGTTGGAAGAATCCTTGCGAGAAGAGAGATTAAATTATAGTCTCCTAATTACTAAAGGAGTGTGAGTTATGGGATTTAGGGTTGTATCTCCTACTTATATATACATATATATAAGCCTTTAAACTCTAGCATAGAGTCACGCCGTGAAGAACAAAGAAAACAAATTGAAGAAGCCTAGAGTTCATCCAAGTTCCATCCGTTGGTCTTCATCGGTTGATTGATCAAATCAAAAGGCAAGTTCTTCTCCTTGTAAATCATTCTTATGGGAGCATGTGTAGCAATCAAACTCAACTTTTGTACGATCTATATTGAATTGCAGATCAGTTTTTACATACATATATATCAGCGTAACAGTGTGCATGATCAGATTATTCATTGGATCTTTATCTTTGATTCTTCAAGTTTTAATCCGTTGTTCATTCATATGATTGTTTCTTACCAATTGGGACTTGTTTTTCCAAGATTTCTTTCGGAATGGTGTTGTTATTTAGCTTTAAATTGAATCCATGGCATCTATATCCATGTCTCGTTTCTGGGTTTGGAAGATGAAGGTATCCGGATACAAGAATTCAGTATTCGGATACCCAGCATTCCAGAATGTTTTTGTTCTCTTGCGGGCCAATTTTGACCTTGATGAAGCCCAAATCTCGGAAACTTCAAAACATAAAAGTTGTAGTTCTTCCTCTTTTATTTCCATATCAATTTGAATCAGTTAAATATGAGTTGAGAAGAGAGAGTTATGTCAAAAATACGAAAGGGTATCAATTTGTTCCAAATTTCGTGTTTTCTTAAAGTTGTCTCTTTCAGTTTTGTTTTTTTGCAGGCCAATTTTGACCTTGATGGAGCCCAAATCTAAAAAAAATAAAAACATGAAAGTTTTATGTATTCCTCTCGTATTTCAATAGCAATTTGAATCAGATCAATCTGAGTTCAGAACAGAGAGTTATGGCAAAAATATAAAAGGGTATCAATCTGTCCACTCAGCATTCCAGAAAGCTTTTGTTCTCTTGCGGGCTAATTTTGACCTTTATGGAGCCTGAATCTCCCAAAATAAAAAACATGAAAGTTGTAGTTATTCCTCTTTTCTTTCCAAATCAATTTGAATCAACTCAATCGGAGTTCATAGCAGAGAGTTATGGCTAAAATACGAAATGGTAACAATCTATCCCGAATTCCGTGTTTTCTTAAAGTTGTCTCTTTTAGTATCCGAAAGCCTTTATCCCAGATTATCCAAATACCCTTCAGAGTATCCGTATGCCTTTTTTCTAGTATCCGGATGGGTCTCCTTAGAATTTCTAGTAGGCTTCCAGAAAGTCCAATTCAAGTTTAACTTCGATAAAATAGTCAATACACCTATTGAATTTAAATGCTAGATTATATTGAGCTAATCATGCCCATGCCATGATACATAGTTCATGGAATCTTTGTATTCTAATACATTGAAGATTAGATTACATGTTTAGTATATTATTATGACATGGTCAGCATTATTTGTGAGATTATATGCATACAGTTTTGGTATGAACATTTGGCATGATTTTATATGGAGCACTACATATTGTGTGCCAGCATATATATGTGCACAGCATTGCATTAAGCGTGCCAGGCGGCTTATCCGCGGGGATCCCACCAGTTTAGTTTTCAGTTTTGTTTTGCTCACCTGTTGTCGACCAGGGAGCCAGGGGCATATTGCCCACAGTATGTGCTTACAGTTTTTGTGTATGTAGGATTCAGATCAGCTAGGTATGTATTACAGTTATGTGGGCCTACGTGCCAAAGCTGCATACCTGCATTTAGTTTATAGTTTATGTGCATTACATCTTATAATGCCATCCAGTGATTATTACATCTCTCAGTACAAGTTCAGTAAGTTTTAATCAGTATCGATATTTCTCGATTCAGATTCAGTTTTTCCTTTCCAGTTTATTACTTGCTGAGCTTTGTATCTCACCTTGTACTCTTTACCATTCCAGGTCCTAGCGGGGGAGTACCAGATGTGGGGCCTAGCAGCAGTGTCCAGTAGTGTGTGTACATGGAGCCACTCAAGACCAAAGATGTCTGGGAGTTGTCAGTTTATTAGTTAGCATTTGATTAGTTTAGGTTTATTTTATATTCCAATTTAGGGATTTCCCTTAGATGCAGTTTATGATTTCAGTTTTTGTTGACTCAGAGTTTTATTACAGTTAATTGACATATACAGTATTAGTATCAGAATTCAGTTTATCAGTCAGTTTATTTTCTTTTTCCCGTAGCACCTCTTCTCGGGAAGATCTAGGAAAGGGGGTGTTATAGAGCGAGACGAGAGCGAGGGTGAGCAAGGGTGAAGCGAGCAAATGAGGGTGAGCAAGGGTGAGGGAGGCAGCGACTCAGCGGCGAGAGCAAGGGACAGAGACTTGGCAAGGCACGAGCGAGAGAGGGTTAGGGTTTGCGCGCAGGGGGGATTTTGGAAGAAAATGAGGTGAGGGGAAGATTTGGGCGAGGGCGGGGGGAATTTTGGGGGTGTTATATACATCATATCCCCGGTGATTTCAAAACCGCCGGGGATGGGTCAATATAACCGGTGGTTTCAAAACCGCCGAGGATGGGTCAACATAATCGGCAATTTTAAAAAACTGCCGGATATGTATATGCCATAACTGGCAATTTTGAAAACCACCTGGGATTGTGTTAAATCACCGACGGTTTACAAAACCGTAGGGGATTATGGTGTTTTCCCAACGATTGTTTAAACCGCCGGGAAAATTTCGCCGGCAATACCCATTTTTCTTGTAGTGATATGCTTAAGCCCGTTATCCGAATAGCATCATGTGTCATCCGAATGACTTATACCCCATTCAAATGCATCTCAATGTTACGCCTTGCACCCGAATGCCTTGTTTAACATCCGAATGCTTTGTTTGGCATCCAAATGTCTTGTTCACATTCGAATGATTCCTTCTGTTAAATTAAATTCGTTGATCAGTGAACTTCAATTCCAGTTATTATTTAATCAAATAATAAATACCCTCAATATTGGAGTCTCTTGGCACTTATGATAAATGTAACATGCCTATACTCAGAAATTACCAAATCTTTGTAATTCAATATAAGTGATAAAGATCATATATCATGTTTAGCAATTATTATGACAAGTTCGGCATTATTTCATGAGATTATGTGCATACATATTTGTATGAGCATTGCATTATGCGCGCTAGGCGGCTTGTCTGCGGGGATCCCATCAATATCAGTTTCAGTTATAGCTCATTTTATGAGTTGCTCGCCTAGTGACAACCAGGGGGCTAGGGGCTTTGCCCACAGTATTTGCTTACAGTTTTTATGTATGTAGGATTCAGATCAGTCAAACATGTATCAGATTATGTGGGCCTAAGAGCTAAAGTTGCATACCTGCATTTAGTTTACAGTTTATGTGCATTACATTTTTATGAATGCAAACAGACAATGATTATACTTACTTCAAGTTCAGTAAGTATTTTATCAGTATCGATATTCTTCGATTTAGTTTCAATTATTCTTTCCAACTTATTACTTGCTGAGCTTTGTAGCTCACCTTATACTCTTCATCATTCCAAGTCTTAGAGGGGGAGTACCAGATGTGGAGCCTAGCAGTAGTGGTCAGTAGTGTGTGTACGTGGAGTCGCTCAAGATAAAAGATGTCTGGGATTAGTTGGTGTCATATCAGTTTAGGTTTATTTTATACTTCAGTTGAGGGATTTTCCCTTAGATGTAGTTATGGTTTTCAGTTTATATTGACTCAGAGTTTTTATTTCAACTTGATTAAGATGTTCAGTTATTGTATCAGATTTCAATTTATCAAAGAGCTTATGTTATTTTATCTATTTTTCCCATAACACCTCTTTTTGAGCAGTTCTAGGAGATGGGGTGTTATAATATATATATATATCCGTATACAGTGAGTTTTTGGCAAGATATGCATCATTTCTTATAGTGATTCAATCAGATATAATCCTTGAATCATCCTTGACATTATTTCTTGTCAATTGGGACTTGTTTTCCCAAGATTTTATTTAGACTGGTATACAATTATTCAGTTTTATTTCAGATTTCAGCCTTTGTGAGTGTTTGCTTCTGGGTGATTAAATTGCAAACATCTGGATGAGTTCTCTCATATCCAGATGGATTTATCAAGATCTGTGAGTAGCATCCAGATAAATCTTTGCATATTTGGATGGCTTATTTAGTCTCTGTGAGTGATATCCGGATGACCTATGCATGTATCCAGATAGCCTTGTTATATATATACATATATATATATATCCTAATGCTTTGCTTCCACATATCACTAGAAAACATGTATCCAGATGTCCTTTCCCATATCCATACATCCTTTCTCATATCCGGATGGTTTTTTCAGAATTTTAAATATGTTTTCTAGTGAACCCCAATTCAAGTTATTAGCTAAATAAAGATTAAATATCCTCAAATATTGGAATCTTATTGCATTTATAATAAGTTTAACATGCCCATAACTCTTAAATCATTATATTTTAATATAAGTGATGAAGATCATATAATATGTTTAGCAATTATCATGACATGTTCAACACTATTTCGTGATATTATGTGCATACATCTTGGTATGAGCATTGAGCATGAGTTTATATGGAGCACTTCATATCGCGTGCTAGCATGTGTATGGACATTGCATTCAGTATGTGCGCCAGGAGGCTTGTCCACGGGGATCCCACCAGTTTCAATTTTAGTTCAATTTATGTGTTGCTCGCCTGATGACTACCAGGCGGCTAGGGGCATATTGCCCACAATATGTGCTTACAGTTTTTTATGTATGCAGGATTCAAATCAGTCAGGTATGTATTATCAGATTATGTGGGTCTATGAGCCAAAGTTGCATATTTGCATTTATTTACAGATTATGTACATTAACATTTTGTAAATGCAAACAGACAGTGAATATTATCCCTTCAATACAAGGACAATTAGTGTTTTGTGAGTATCGATATTTTTTTATTCAGCTTCAGTTATTCTTTCAAGTTTGTTACTTGCTGAGCTTTGTAGCTCACCTTATACTTTTCACCATTCTAGGTCCTAGTGTGTAACGACCCATTAGATGGTTTAGATTTTATTTAGAAATTATTGAATTTCTTAATTATTTTTGTTTGAGGGATTTTAGCGAATTAATTATTTAATGTGGCTATTTAGATTTTTAAATGAGAGAATAGCATTTAAAGAGCATTTAATTCTATTTATTTATTGTGGAAATTAAATGTAAGGACATGTTGGTCATTCGAGAAGTTGTTATTAGAATTCAAATAATTAAGTAGAATTATTATGATTGAGAATTAAAGTTATTATGATTGAGGGATTAAGATAATCCATGCGTAAGAGAGCTTTGGGTTTAAGAGTCTCCTAGTTCCAATAGGAGGTTGAGATGGGTTCTAGGGTTGGCTTTGTGTATATATATTCATACCATGAGCCTTAGTTTCTTCACGTCGCAGAAAGAGAAGAAGTTAGTGAAGAACAGAGAGTTCAAGTTGCAATAGTGATCCTCATTGGAGGCGTTTGATCCGATCAGAGCTAGCATAAGGAAAGTATCTTTCCCCTGTAAACCTTTCTTACAGGTCTTGATTGAGTTTTGATATCAGATTTCTAGAGTTATATTAGTTCCAGTGCATGTATATATATGTGCATTACAGTGAGTTCATGGTAGATCATGCATGTTTTCTCCAGCAATTTTTTATAAGATATGATCGTTAAATCATTTCTAAAGTTGTTTCATGTCGATTGGGATTTGTTTTCTCTACATTTTATTCAAAATGGTGTAGTTTTGTTAAGTTTGAATCAAGAACGAAATCTATGTGTTCATTCATTTATGGGTTATCATGTTGCAGACATCATGATAGGTTCCCTCATATTCGGATAGATTTTTCAGAGCATGTGAGTAGCATCCGGATAGGTTAGAGACTATCCGGATGGGTCAAAAAGTTTTATATGAGTGACATCTGAATAGCTCTTGCTCATATCCGGATGGCCCAGTGATATCTGGATGCTTCGTTTCCATATCTGGATGTGTCCAACAGTGATTGTGAGTAGTATCCGGATGCCTTGAGTCATATCTGGATGTGTCTAGTTGTCTGTGAGTGATATCCGGATACTTTGTGTCATATCCGGATGAGTCTAAGGCTTTTTGTGAGTGATATCCGGATACTTTATGTTGTATCCGGATGTGTCCAAATATGTATATATCTTGTATCCGGATGAGACCTTGCTCATTCAGATGGCTCTCACAACGCATTCAAAGTTCATATGTCTTGTATCCGGATGGGTGAATTCTATATCCAAATTGGCCTAGGGTGTATAACACTCACGCCGAAATTCCATCTTTCTCATATTTGGTTCCAATATTTTCAAAACTTCAAAGTTAAGCGTGCTCAGGTGGGAGTAATTCTATGATGGGTGATCTCCCTGGGAAGTCTTCATTTTGCAACCCTCAAAATAAATAAATAATTAAATAGCTAAATAAATATTAGTAAATTTTGTATTTCAAGGGAAAATACGAGTAAATCTTTGTATTCCAATATATTGAAGATTAGATTACATGTTTAGTATTTATTTATGACATGATCATCATTAATATTTTTGTGAGATTATGTGCATACATCTTGGTGTGAGCATTCAGCATGACTTTCTATGGAGCACTATATATCGTGTGCTAGCATGTATGTAAGCATTGCATTATGCGCGTCAGGCGGCTAGTCCGCAGGGATCCCACCAATTTTAGTTTCAGTTTATGTTTTGCTCGCCTGATGTTGACTAGGAGGCTAGGGGTATACTACCCACAGTATGTGCTTACAGTTTTTATGTATGCAAGATTCAAATCAGTCAGGTATGTTTTATCAGATTATGTGGGTCCATGAGTCAAAGTTGCATACCTGCATTTATTTTACAGTTTATGTGCATTACATTTATGAATGCAAACAAATAGTGTTATACTCAGTACAAGTTCAGTAAGTATTTTAGCAGTATCGATATTCTTTGATTCAGCTTCAGTTATTCTTTCTAACTTATTACTTGTTGAGATTTGTAGCTCACCTTGAACTCTTCACCATTCTAGGTCCTAGAGAGGGAGTACAAAATGTGGGGCCTAGCAGTAGTGTTCAGTAGTGTGTGTACGTAGAGCCGCTCAAGATAAAAGATGTCTGGGATTAGTTGGTGTCTTATCAGTTTAGGTTTATTTTTTTATTTCAATTTAGGAATTTTTCCTTAGATGTAGTTTATGATTTTCAGTTTATATTGACTCAGAGTTTTATTTCAATTGATTGAGATATTCATTATGGTATCAGATTTCAGTTTATCAGTTAGTTTTATTTTATTTTCCGTAACACCTCTTCTCGAGCAGTTCTAGGAGAGGGGGTGTTACATAGTGGGGGAGTACCATATCTAGGGCCTAGCAGCAGTGGTCAATAGTGTTTGTATGTGGAGCCACTCAAGAATGAAAGATGTCTGAGAGTTTTATAATGTCTTATCAATTTAAGATTATTTTATATTTTTAGTTGAGAGATTTTTCTTAGTCAGTGGATTGTGTTTCCAGTTTATTTTGACTCAGAGTTTTTATTTCAGTTTAATTGAGATGTTCAGTTATGATTGATCAGTTGAGTTACTTTAGATTTTAGTTTATTTAAGAGTTTTATTTTATTTTATCTATTTTTCCCATAGCACCTCTTCTCGGGTGGTTCTAGGAGAGGAGGTGTTACAGTGACTGTGGACCAGATTAAAGTAGTACTTGGTAGCATGGATCTAGATGCAGACGATGTCCGCAAGTTGGGTTATATTGCTGTGGTGAACATGATCTTGCTTTCCCACGATGATCGCACACCCATAGAGGATTTCATATGGACAATGGCCGAGGACCTAGGGGCATTTGAGGCATTCCCATGGGGGACGTACGTCTATAGCCAGAGTCTACATTACATCCGGCTGGCCACAAGCGAGAGGAGGTTGAATGGTGAGGTGGGGAAGAAAGTCAACATTTATGATTTTGTTTAGGCATTTCAAGTATAATTACTTACTCTCTCTGTATTATATTACATTAAATTATTATATATGATTTGTAAATACTAACTGAACGTTTTGTTTTTGTTCTTGTTTACTATTGTAAAATTATTTTCTATCTCTAATGGTGGCTGATTGGGACATTTCCATGGATGGAGAATAAGTGGGTCATAAGACTACCCGTCACAGTCACCATTCCGATGAATAAGTAGGCCATAAGACTACCCGTCTTGTAAAAAGTGGTTATACAATAAAAGGCCTCACAAAATCAATTACGATGAATACCTTAGGGATGTAAATGTGTAACCTTACTTCAAATTTAGTTTATTTTGTTATATATAATATCTGACCAAACAATTCAATATTTTACAGGCACGAGGATCTAACATGATGCTCAAGCCCACCGCAGCGAAGTATGAGACAAATTTTTGGCAGACCTTTAACCCTCTATACTCAGTTGGCATCTACGTCTACAAAAATGGGAGCGAGGGGGTTGACAATGATGAGAAGGAAAATACATCAATAGGGGATGATGATGAACTTAGGGGGTTCAACGAGGAAGGATATGGGGGTGAGAAGGAGGAGGAGGTGGTGGAGGAGGAGGACAAGGCTAAGGCTCAACACATAGAGAGGAAGTCAAAGTCTCAGTAGGAGTAGAACCCCCTCATAGTACCCACCTTGGACAGTATGCTAAGGTATGAGTTTTATTATAAAAATATTTTTTGATTTGTAATTCTTTGTAAGTGTTTGCAATTTTTTTTTATTGTTGTAATTTTTTTCTTTTTGAAGATCACCGACTAGATGGGTTTGATAGGGAAATGAGTCAAATGAGCTCATAGATGACACAGGCAGAGAGAAGACTGAGGCAAGTAGATAGGGTGCAAGCAGCACTACTTACTTATCTACGCATCCCGCCTATTGACAATTCCCAAAACATATTGAGGATGGTGATAAGGAGAAGCGAGGTGGTCATCAGGTAGATCTAGCTCATGATGATGTGAAGGATCGAACATCTCAATCTGGAGTAAGCTCTAACTTCACTTTTATTTACATTTCATTATTATTGTAGCCAGAAAACTATGACAATAGAATTTGTAGAAAGGGAAAGCTGGAGTCGAGGCAAAGCGAGGTTGACAACTGGTAAGAGCCTCCTGGTGGAGATAAGCGTCGGGTAGCTTCGGTCCCCGATTTGCTGACCGGGGTCATAGACGGACCTCTGAGGGCTTCCTCGGGAGCGTTTAGAAGTGGCCTCCTGGGGGCATCTTCGGTATCACTTGGGATTGGCCTCCTATGTGCTTGGGACATATCTGCGCTCACAAACACAAGTTAGAAGGCACGCGGGGAATTCCTCACCCGCATATGTCCTTCGATGCTTAAGTCAGTACCGATAGGAGAGAAAAGTAATAGACAACACAATTACTGAACATAAGATAGTCGTACCTTACCCAGTCAGAAAGGGTTCACCATGGTTCTGTTACTAGGAATAAGGGGTAGACCTGCACATTAGTAACATTCGGACGGGCTTAAGAGGAATCCCCCCCCCCCCCCGGAGGGTCGGACTGCCTAGGGGGCCATTCGGGAGAAGGTGGGCCTCATGGCGAGCTGCTGAAGTATGGTCTTGGCCCCTAAAGGACCTGTCCGGGCGTAACTCAGGGCTTAGTGAGGGATGTTTATTCCCTTAAGGGATATATTGTGTTTCATAGATACTGACATATTACATTACATTCTATAGGTATAGCACTTGTGGGATAATATAAACATTATATACCACACGTAGTGTGACATATATTAGGAGATATGGGGGTTTAAGGGTGCATCCTAATAACATGCATGCCATTCCACTATATCACAGACCATGGGCTTAATCACTTGGCTGCCACGTTCATACAAAAGCCAACATATCATACATATAGGTAGATAATACGTGTATATGCCTTGCACAACCACCATGCTCATGCATGCTATATATATACATACATGCATATACTAATGATGGGAGAAAAACAGAGGGAGAGAGGGAAGAAGGCTCGTCGGAAGCCGATCTTCCCGGAAGGCCTCGGGGAGAAACCTCCTCGAGAGGAGCTTGCCGCCACCGAGAGATTGCTCCCCAAGAGAAACCATGGCCATTGGCGAGAGAGCTTCCAGGAAGAAACCTTCTCGAGAGGATCCATGGATGCTAAGAGGCAACCTTGCCTCGCCAAGAGAAGCCACCGCCGCGAACTGCCTTGCCGAGAGCCACCAAGAGGGCTGCGGAGGGAAGATGGTGTTGGGCTTTGCTGAGAGGTTGCGGAGAGACCTCTCAGAGGTGTGTAGCCGGAAGAGGCACACGAAGAGAGCTACTACTGCTACTGCCGAGAGAGAAATTGGAGAGCTTGCTGTCGCTATGGCTGCTTTAGGGAGCTTGCTACTCCTTCTCCAAGGGAAAACGTCAAGAGATGGGAGCCTCTCCGAAAGGCACAGGTCCTCTCCGAGAGGACCACTTTGCTGTCGAGAGAGGAGGGAGACCTCTCAGATAGGTTTAAAGCCTCTCCGAGAGAGAGGGATCCTCTCCGAGAGAGGAAAATCTCTCTCAAAGAGAGATTTGCAGAGAGCTCACGAGAGAGAGCGCAAGAGAGAGAGAGAGAGAGAAAGCTTCCCATCAACAGTCCCCCACTCCTTTGTCTTCTTCCTCCTTTTATACTCTTAGCTTTCTTTTCTATTACACTTTCACCCCTCCCTTAAGCTTTGCCTTATGCCACTTTTGCCCATTAAATTCTATATTATTCGTTTAGTCTCCGATTTAAATAATTTCTTCATCGTTCGACCATGGTTTTTCTAAGGATTGAAACCCAAGTTTGGGACCACTTTTTGGGGCTCTCCTGCTTAGGCCTAATGATTGAAATACCCCTAGGGGCCTAATGACCGAAGTGCCCCTAGGTGAACGCTCGGGAATTCTATGGCACAACAATTATGAAATACGTATAATTATGTAACGGATATTATTTGTACAGTTTTAGGAGGAAATGGTTATGGGTGATGAATGCACTACGAGCGATCGATTGTCATCGCAGTGTCATCAGCCACCATACATTGAATACACTCGGCGGTAGAAGATAAGTAAGGTTGATGTTGTGGTGGACATGACAGACAAAAACAAATAGCTGCCGATGGAGGGTGAGAAGACAGTGCCACCCTTGACATCAGCTAGGACAAGAGAGAATGTTCCTATTCCTAGCCCTAAGAGTGTAGGAGGCATGGTGATTGTAATACCCCAAGAGTTCAGAAAATGGTAGCATATATCAAGGATAAGTAATGAAGAAAATAACATCAACTTGATACCTTTTGGGCTGAATGTGGATAAAGAACTCGCGGGTTAAGTGTGTTTGAGCTGGGAAAGCTCAAGGATGGGTGACCCCTTGGAAAGTTTGCGTAGGCCCATCAAGGTAAGTTGTTTATGTCCTTCCTATCGCTCAATGCGGGATGTCACGGGTGGTATCAGAGCCGACCCTTGGTGAAGGCGATCCGATGAGGGCAGGGTGTAATATCTCAAATTTTCTAAAGGGCTCAAGAGTAATTTTAATTTGGGCCATAAGTGAAATTATCAAAAGATTATGGGCTTAAGTATAATTTCTTACAGTTATAAGTGACAAATCGACTGCCAAGGAATGCCCTGAAACGTAGATGTCTAAGGAAATTGATATGGTATTGACGAGCATCCCGAGATAGGATTTATGGTATTAAAAGAAATCGAAATTGAGATAGTTTCTAGAACAGCTTCGATTCAAGCTGGAAAATTAAATCATCCTAGGAGACTTCTGAAAAATAAACAGAACCCTAAGGGGGCTCCAATTTCACGTAAGGATCAACCCTAAGTTGGTTTCAGGATGAAACTATAACCCGATAAGGACACTAGGGCGAAATCATTCTTATCGAGTAAGTCTTGAATTATTAATTTTACATTTTTAGTATCGTAATGCAAATTAATGGGACGTTAGAGGGTGTATTTGTAATTTAAGGAATTTCCAAGTGTAATAAAGATGTAATATGGGGATTAAATGTGTGAAATAGAATATATATATATATAAATGCACGCATGATGGCAAGGGATGGCAGACAGAGGGTGATAGATATGCACGCATGATGGGGGCAAATTTGTAGAAATTAAGGGATAAACTTTACACCATTTGAGGACATTAGGATGAGAGATTGGCAAAGCAATTTGAGGAAGAAATTATGGAAGAGTTGTCTGGAGAGATAAGGCTATATATGTGTGTGAGTGGAATCTTGAACAGAGGCCATTTTCTTTGAAATCGGAGAAGAGAGAAAGCAAGAATCAAAGAGAAGAAGCAGAGAGTGAACAGTCAAAAGCTTAGAGGAAGAAATGAGAGCAATTAGAGGGCCACAATTGTGGCTGATTTTTTGCCATGGCTGAAACAACCAGTGGCGGTGATGGCTGGACCATGATGGTGGCAGCCAAGGCTGGTCGACGGCTAGCTAAAAATGGCAGCAGCATTCGCAAAGGTAGCTGGCGTTAATAAGAGGCGGTGAGGAGTTGGCTATTGCAGCGGTCACACATGACCACAGTCGTCACGGTAGCAAGCGCCTAAGGGGAGTAGGGCTATAACGACCCAAAATTTTCACCTCAACTTTTATTTACAACAGCAGAAGCAGTCTGACAAAAATTACACATTTCAAGGGTTCTTACATACATGTGATAGCATCAGCTAAACAAAGCTAACAAAACACCCCATCTGAGCCCCTGTTCACACTCACCTCCAAGGATCTTTTAGGTCGAGAGAGCCCTGTGCACATGGCTATCGGCAAGGATCTGATACCACTAAACTTGACCTCAAACTTTCCCTTCCTTAACCTGGAATGATGTTAAAAACAACATGAGCCACAAGGCTCAGCAAGCTTATCTGAAACAAATGGGGCATCATAGGAATTTACATCCCGATAGAATCACAAGACTAGCATTGTCAAGGCCTCTCATATTTATTCTCACGTCACGACAAAAGTTATTGCATACATTCATTATACTTTATATTATATACCCATACAAGGTTGCATATCATAATGTTACACCTTCACATGCACATCTAATATCATAGCCCTTAATACTCATTAACCATATGTCACTCTCTTTGGCATGGCAGCACACGCCCATCCTGCCCGAACGTCACCAGCACAATGATAGCAGTGCCCTCGCTTAGAGGCCGCAAGGACGAATACTCATCACAAACTTCATAATGACATGCATAGACATATGCAACTCATACCACCATATATGTGCAAGGGTCTTTATACAGTTATTATGGGAATATTTACTTGAGTAGTTC
The DNA here is from genome assembly GCF_014633365.1 of Diospyros lotus. NCBI lineage: Eukaryota > Viridiplantae > Streptophyta > Magnoliopsida > Ericales > Ebenaceae > Diospyros > Diospyros lotus. The sequence goes on from NC_068340.1 coordinate 14,770,480, forward strand.
AAGGGCAAAAGCCCACATGTTCCACGTTATGCAATTCACATCTTTGAACCCATATTGATACGTTCCCAACCCATTTATGGCATAAGGTATTAGCCCTAATATTTGCAGATCGACATATTGATATCTCATATGATTTTGGGGTTAAGATATGAACCCCTATACGGCGTAAGTATTTGTACCACTTTGCTTTTAGGATTAAGGATAACGCACGTCGTTAGTCACAATTATTGGCTGGTATAACATCTTTGATAGTATTAAATATTAGACAGAGGCTAGTCAGTTAACTGCCACTATCACATTGAGTCTCCCTGACTCCCTAAAAACCTAGCCCACAACGGTTCGGCATCATTCCCAAAGAAGTAGGGACGATACAAAATCCTGTGGCAGTTAGAAATAAATATCTCCAAGAGTCGCACATATAGTCCAACAATAACTCACATGTTATAAAATGATTATCACACGTATTTGCATAATTAATGTGTGGAACTTAATCATAATAAGGGAGGGGATAATATATGGAAAATAAAGGAGACTTGCGCAGAAATTAAAGAACATAAAGAGAGGGTTAGAAGCTTGCCTTTAAATGACCAATTATTGTCCTCTTTGCCTTCCCGCTATGAAGTAAAACGTTTCATAGGAAGATAATAAAATTACAGCTCATAATAATCAAATCTGACCACGTGAAACACATGATTTAGCCGTAAACAATTTATAATTTAGACATACAATACTCTTAATAATTTTAACCACTTATCTAAAATTCTAAATACTGAATAACTCTAAAAATACCTTAATTTTTCTATCATTCTTCTCTTTTTCTTCCTTTCTTAAGCTGCCCAGCACACCTCTGTTCTTCTCCCTCTTTCCCTCAAATTCCCTTACTATTTATAGTGCCCTTAAATCCACGAATTGCACCTCCAAATCCACTGTTTGATGCCCATAAACTTATGTATATATTATTTAATTCTCCCTACCTTCAATTTCATACAACATCTCCATAAGCCTTAACCGCCCACAGCATCACGCCCACAGCATCACGCCCACAACATCACGCCCACAGCTTCACATACATGAATAATATATTTATATATTACTTTCCACTCTCATATTCATGCTTTCAATTATGCTTCAATGTGCTCTCAACCCACAAATTCTCTCCTTGGTTTACCCATACATCATTACACACACATTTATATATATATATATTATATACTTTTATTTATATATAATTATATATAAATTATATTCTTAATCTCACTCCAACCTTTCACTCTGCAACTACACCCTCAAATAAAGATTTTATTTAGATTAAACTATTAAAAATCTAAAATTAATAATCTAAAGTTACTTGATAAGGTCAATTTTGTCCCTACGCTCTCACGGGACCCTTGTTTCATCCTGAAACCACCTTAGAGTTGATTGTCATGAAAAATTGGAGCCCTCTCAGGGTTCCGTGGACTTCCCGGAAGTCCCCTACTACAATCATTCAGTTTTTCGACCTAAATTGAAGTTGTACCGAAAATTATCTCAATTCCAATTTCTTTTAATACCATAAATTCTGGCTCGAGACGCTTGTCACTACCATATCATTTTCCTTAGACATCTAGGCTCTAGGGCACTCCCTACAGTCGATTCGGTACTAAAAGCAAAGAAATTATATAACCCCCAATTTAATAATTTCATAAATATTCCAAAACAAAATAACTTAGTATTTTCTTCTAAATTCTCAAAAATTCATTAATTACCTCAAACACCAGAATTAATAATAGCTATTTGTCTCCAAAATTCTGGGATGTTACAAGGGCAGTCGGTGAGGTGGTGCGACGACGGCTGAGTCCAGCCGGCTGCAGCAATGGAGGCGACGATTGGCAGTGGCACGGTCAATCGTGGTGGCAATGTGCAGAGAAGGGCTGGTAAAGGTGTTGTTCACGTAGGAGGCAAGGAGAAGAAGAAGAAGGAAAGAAAGGAAGAAAAAATAGGAAAATAGGAAAAACGTGAAAAAATAGGAAAATATTTCTGAAAAATCTTGAAAAATTCTAGGAACTAATTTGGGGCTAGATGAACATGTTGGAGCCAGGAAATTGATCGAGCACGCATTTCAAGGTTAGGGCACGCATACCGAGGAAGCCTGAGAGGCTAAGTGTAAGTGAGTAAAATTTCCTAGAAAATTTTAAAAAAATCAGGAAAGTTATTTTAGGAATTGTTATAGAGAAATATTTTAGAAAATAGTTGAGAAATATTTAGTTTGGATTTATTGAGGAAAATAGGAAGAAATAGAGGAAAATTATAAAAAAAAATTAGGAAAAATAGGATATTGATATCCTTGAATAAATATAATGGTCAGGGTATGTTGAGGATCCAAATTGAGTACATTAAAAGCCTGACACGAGAATCAAGATGTTATGAGATACGTTCGAGGTAAGTGGTTTGACCCAAAACCCGATTTTAAGTATATGGTTTATCATGTTATCATGCCTTGATGTGAGTATGTCATATAGATTGTATTTACATGTATTGATGATGAAATATGCATATGTACACAATGATATTATTGATCATGCATTCGCATAAGGGCTTGAGAGTACGAGCCGAGACCGCTACTCTTCCAAGGGTACACCCATACACCCTGGCCTAGTAAGGAGGTTGTAAAAATGGGGAGTAGCATTAAGATATGGTCGGCTCAAACTAAAATGAAATAAAAATGGACACATTGCATCCATGCACGAAATATGTTTATTGTTCCATTACTTAGATGATTCATCATCTAACTTGGGCTTTGCTCTTGGAATATTTAAACGTTCTAGATAGAGATTGTAGTAGAAATGAGGATGAATGAGGCATGAAATGGCACTTAGCAAAGTGCATGATATAATGATTTAATGTTATGTAGCCCATGTATTTAAGTTCTGCTACTTTGAAATCTAAACGTTTTCAAGAATGATGATGTATAACCTTATTTATGGTTAATGTTAAAGTTAAGGTTCGATTCTAGCTTTCACATTTGATGTTTATGATGATTCTCTTTCGAGATAAATGTATGAAAATTTTGGGATGGGTATGAGGAATAATAAGGTTTAGCATTAGTTTTGAAGAGAAAAAATTTATTATCCTATAATTGTCCTAAGTTATAACACGCTCGAGAAAGTGGGGTGTTACAATTGGTATCAGAGCGAATTTTTATTTGGAGACTTAGAAAAGTCTGACTTGGTGATTAACTATTGAAGATTTTCATAGCTTAACCCTATTTGGAGAATTAAGGAATAGCAACTTGGAGACTTAAGGGAATATGATACAATTAGAGCCAATTAGTAGAAACCCCGAGTAGAGACTTAGGAGAAATGAGACTAATGGTTCATAGAATGAAATCCTCATTTAGAGATTCGGGGATTGACGATTGAAGTCCTATAGGTTATTGATTGAAGGATCTAATCTCGTTAAGCGATAGAACAGTTGGTCGGATTAACTTAGCTATTGAAGTTAGGATATGATGATATGATTCGGGTGTAAGGTTGACTCAGTAACGATAATTGTGGATCCAACAGATTAAGAGATTGTTGATTTGAGGTTAATCAATTTGAAGTCGCTAGTTGACATCTTTACGCTGAATGATAGGGTAATTGGTAGTTATCGAGATTGATCAAGTCATGGATGGTTAGTCTGTTGTGACATAACCTAATTGTCAAGTTAGGTTTGTAAATAGATGGTATGAATCACCAAGGTTTGAGAGTAAGAATGATTTGGTATAGATCAAGGATCTTAGGGATTAGGTCGAAATAAGAAACCTAGGATGGTTCAATAAGTATTTTTGAAAATAGAGTTTGAGGATTCTAAAAATAGACTTTAAAGATAGGCTACCTCGAAATTTGGTAAGGTTACCTTGAGTAAACGACTCATGAGAACGAGTCATGTATGTTTGGACTTAGAGGATAAAATGGCCAAGGTATAGTCTTGAGCCTCGAAAGGTTTCGAGTTGGAAATTTTAGCTGTTCCCGATTTGGGACGTGATTTAACAGTTCGATATGAGTAGAGTCACTATGAATTTGGAGAATAATGGTATGGATTTTGTAGATAAAGGTATATACATGCTGAGACGACATGTGATGATCAAAAGTCTGAGTAAGATCTTGAGACAAGGCATATAGTTGGGGACCCTAGGGTTTGGGTTAAGGCAAAAAGATATGATGGCATACCTAGATATTTCTATTCTAATGATAAGAAAATAACATTGGCTAAGATGATGGGTCCAAGTCCTAATGGACTAGGGTGCGAGGTGTGCCACTAATTTGTTGAGCAAGGCGGGAAGCCTAGGGAATCTAAACTGATCCCTAAAATTATTTTCTCTATAATATTCATTTTTAACAACCGAATGAGGCACAATGGGCACTTCTTCACCATGATGTGTCCAATAATAATTACCCTTCATGAATCCATGTTTGCAAATATCTCTTTTCACCTCATTTACTGATTTAAACCTTAGACACTCACATTTCATTTAAGGGCACTTTAACTTTCTTTTTAATCTTATGAAACTTTCTTGGGTAGACTCAAATTGAATAAACTCATCGACACCCTCATAAAATTCTCTAGTAATCCCGCCTCTTATTGGATTACACCTATTATCAATCCACTTACAATGCGACAGAATTTCCATATTAAATTCAATAATATGTATGACGAAAAAAACTATCCTAAAAATTCATGAAACCATCTTTTAGTACTACAGACCAACCTAATTTTTAATTGCACTTTCAGAAATACACTACTTTAAATTTTTTACCAACAAAAGTTTTAACCAAATAATAACATTATATTTATAATTATAATTTTTAAATTATATTAAATAAATAACTAACCCGACAACAATATTATCGACACTCTTATATTTAAACATATTATTTATCGTTAAACTAATCATTTTTAGAACTAAACTAGACTACAAATTTTTATTTATTTCAATTATGTATTATTGTGTAATTTTGTAAGACACCTAGAATTAAACCTACTTAAATCTTGAACCCAACCCATTTATTATTAAAAAAATAGAAAACATATATTTAATATTTTTAATTGTTAATATATAATTAAAAAAATTAAAAAAACTAAGTTCTTTTAATTTCTAATAAGAGATTTAACAAAAAAATAAGTAATTAAAATTAAAAATTATTCTTAACAAAAATAATTAATACAAAAGTTTTTATTTTGTGAATATTTATTTTAATTAAATTTAAAGTCAAAATATCTAATTTAATAATCAAAAATATTGATTTGGCTCTACAAAAATTATTTAACAACCATATTATTAATATTAATAATATATTAATTTAAAACTCCCATTGTGATTATTATTAATTTAATTTTAATTATATATTAGTATCTACTTTTATTAAAATTTATTTTCATTAAATTTCAAATAAAAAATCTCATTTGTGCAAAATAATTTTATTTTTACCTACAAAAATTATTTAACAACCATATTATTAATATTGAACCCCACCCATTCATTATTAAAAAATTAGTAAACATATATTTAATATTTTTAATTTTTAATATATAATTAATAAAATTAAAATATTAAGTTCTTTTAATTTCTAATAAGAGATTTAATTAAAAATGAAGTTAAAAAATTATTAATTATTCTTAACAACAAAATTAATACAGAAGTTTTTATTTGGTGAATATTTATTTTAATTAAATTTAAAGTCCAAATATCTAATTTAATAGTCAAAAATGTTGATTTGAACCTACAAAAATTATTTAATAACCATATTAGTAATATTAATAACATATTAATTTAAAATCCCCATTGTGATTATTATTAATTTAATTTTAATTATATATTAGTATCACTTTTATTAAAATTTATTTTAATTAAATTTCAAATAAAAAAATCTCATTTGTGCAAAACACTCCCCATCCCACTACCCATTGTGAACCCCCCCATTTATTATTTAAAATTAAAATTTTTAATTAAAATTAAATTTAAACCACCCGCCCACTGTAATTTGAACCCCCCCCCCCCCCCCCCACCCCTAACGGCCGCCCCCTCCCCTCTTAATTTTGTTTTTATTTTTTATAATTAAAATTAAATAAAAAAAATTTATATGCACTACTGCCACGAACACTCAAATCTCCCTCCCCCACTCAACACTCACAACTTTTATTAAGATTTATTGTTTTGAATTTAATTTTTTTTATTTAAATCACATAATACATAATAATAATAATTTATACATAATATATAATAATAATATATAACAATAATAAACATGCAATCAATTTAAATAACAGCAAATTTAAATAACATGCAATAATAAACATCCAATAAATTTAAATAACATCAAATTTAAGATTAACAGTTAATCATTCAATAAATATAATAATCAAGTAATAAATAACTATTTACTATTTAATAATTAATTAAATAATATCTATTATGTAATAAACATTTAATATTGTAATTTAAATATCAAATAATTAGCAAATAAAAATTAAAAAAAACTTCAATTCTTGACGAGATTCCTATCTTCTTAATCAAGACTAAATCACAATAAAATAAAATTACTTTCGTGATTTTAATGAGAGTAAAACAAGAGAAAAATAGTAAGAAGGAGAATGAAATCAGGAGAAAAAGACAAGAAAAGCTTCAAAGCAAAGAAAACATGGAGAGGAATGGAGAGGGGGTTTTTTAAAGGGAGGGGGAGGGAGAAGGGGGGCATTGGGGAAGAGGGAGGGCCAAGTGTCAAGCAGGGAGAGGGGGAGGGAGGGGGTAGGCAAATGCCCGCCATTGTTAGCGACGGACACCTGCTCGTCGCTAAAATCAGCGATAAGCAGGTGCCCATCGCTACTTGCGACCCTTTGCCTGATACATCGGGCAGAGGGGCGCACTATTTAGTGACGGGCTACTGCCCGTCGCTACCTGCGCAATATACGATATGTGCATCAGGTAGAGGGTCGTACTATTTAGCGACGGGCACGTCGCTGATTTTAGCGACGGGCCCTTCTCGTGGCTGATTTTTTTTGGGATTTAAATTAAATATTATTTTTAATATTTTAAAATAAATATATATTTTTAACTACTTAAAAATAAAATTAATTTATATATATTTAATTTTACAAGAAAAATTTTAAAAATTTAATAAAAATAAATTATCAAAAGTATTTAAAGAACAATGAATCAAAATAAATAAAATATTTTTTAATAAATAAATGATTAATTAATTAAAATATTAAAAGTATTTCTTAAATGATTAATTATATTTATGTTAAATGATTAATTAAAAAGAAATGATTAATTAAAAGTATTATATTTAATTAATTATGTTTCTTAAATTATTAAAGTATTTAAAGAATAATTTATTTTTTATTTCTTAAATGAATAATTATGTTTATGTTATAAATAATAATAATTTTATAAAATACTTTACTAATTAATTTATAATTTTAAATTACATATATTTTGTAAACTAAAAATGATAAGTCTTTGAATAAAAAAGTAAAATCAACAATCATCTATGATAAACAGTCACCCATCGCAGATGAAGAATTAGTGTCGGGTGACTGTTCGTTGCTGAATAATTTTTTTTTTCAAATTAATATACTTTTTAACTAATAAAATTAATATAATTATTGTATAGATATTTGATTTTACGACTCCATATTAATTAAAAAAATAAGTATAAGAGATAAATGAATAAGAAAAAAAGGTAAAAGAAATAAAATACTAAAGAGTACTTGAAGAACAATGACTGAAGAAGGAAATAAAATATTTTTTAATTAAAATATTTTTTAATAATATGCAAGTTTATTCTTAATTTTAAAATGAGAGGTCAAGATTAATCTTTTATTTCTTAAATGTTCAATAGTTTTATGTTATAAATAATAATAATGATATAAATTATTTGACTAATTAAATTTTAGTTTTAAATTATATATATTATTTAAACTAAAAATTATTTTTAACAAGTGCATTTAATGCAGCTCAACCGTTTTCAACGACTCAACTATCAACTATAAATACTTGGATGATACAGTATTAATTATGGGGTTAGAGAACATTCATTATAAGTGTTCAAGTCTTTTAACTTACGAGTTCTTATATTTTATCTCTCATTCTTTAAATTGACACAATTTTTCTCATGCTATTGTTGCATGTAACGCCTCGCTCCTACTTACGGGTATTACTCGTGAACAATTACCCGAATTGTCTACCTGCCTGGTCTTTTGTGAATGACGGACCATGTTTCAAGAAGAAACGCCCTAGGTGGGAACTAGGCTCGTCATTCCCTTAACCCCAGGATTCACTAGTAGGATTGGCCTTTAATCACACCGCATTTGGTTAAAAAGAAATCTCGCGAAGACGCTCAATCATTATTTTCTCATTTGAATTTAATTCTTTTTCCATCCAAGAATTTTATCGGGCTCTGTAAATCACCATTAAAATTAATTCATTGATTGATTACCAATTTTGGAGGAAAAACTCAAATTTTCAATTTTTCAAAATTTTGGCATTTTCTCCAAAAAAGCCCGAAAAATCCCTTTATTTTGAAAATTCATTTGGGGCTCAAAATCAATTAAGAAATGGCTCAAAATCCCCAAAAATCCAAATTTAAAAAAAAAAAATTGGCTGGCGGGGGCCCCGCTAGGCACTAGGCCCGCGCTCGCCTGCGCCTGCTGTTGCCTGGGCCCTACTGCTGGGCCTACTGCCACTACTGCCTTCCACACTTCTTTTCTTCTTCTTCTTCTTTTTTTCTTGGGCATTTAAACCCCAAATTTTCTAGAAATTAAAATGAATAAAAATACTTCACATTCCTTCAATTTTTACCTTTATTTCTCCATAATTAAAGCTTAAACAATATTCTTGATGCGTCCACAACATACATCAAACACCCACTATTTTTCCAACAAAAATCATATGATTTAACTTCTTAGTGCTTCCCACAATACACACCAAAATGAGACTTTCACCCAACCTAGGCATTAACATGCCATAAGCCAATATCTCATTGTCTAAATACAACATACACGTCAACTAACAACAAATTTACATTACATAAACCAAGCACAACAACATAGGCTTCCATAAGCCATAACAAGCTCTTGGGTCTTCATTCCCATGCTTTCCCATGCCATTCCACCATTGCCTTTACTTTACCATGTTTTCACAAGCTACATGTGAGGGTAAAAACCTCATGAGCTATTAAGCTCAATAAAGGTGCAATGTCAAATAAATATGAATATAACAAGATTATATGATGCCAAATGCATGCAAGTGTGGCTAGGTTTCTTTTCCCTCACAACCCTCCAAGGTTAGAGGCATCAACCCACCATTTCAACCATGTTCCCAAACTAACCTATGGCCATAAGTCTCATAAACATAAAAGAACATGCCAAATGCAACATATACATTTATGAAACATACTTACAACCCATTGCAAGGTCACCCTGTAACGACCCATTAGAGGGCCCAGTATTTATTCAGGAATTATTTAATTAATTATTGAAGCATTGATTAAGAGATTTTGCCAATTAATTATTTAATGTGCAATTTAGAGATTTTAAAGGAAAAGAATAGCATTTATTTCTTTTTAATATTGGAGTTAAAGGAATTTGCCAAGGTGGCAATTTAGATTTTTAATTGAGATAATAGTATTTAAATAGCATTTAAATGGCATTTATTTTGTGGAATAAATGCAAGAACATGAAGGTAATTTTGGAGTTTTATTATTTGAGAGTTTTTAATAATAATTTTTGTATTATTATTAATTAAGTGGGACTATGTATTTAAAGAAGAATGAGAATCCAGGTATGAGATGGAATTGGATTAAGAGTCTCCTAGTCCCAATAGGAGAAGGTTTGAAAGTCTCCAAATTCAATTGGGAGAGGGATTCCAAGTTATAAAAGGAAAGAGATCTAGGACTTTATGTCTATATATAGAGCCCATTAGCTTAGCTTTTCTTCACACCGTGTGAAGAATAGAAAGGCCAAGAGATAGCAGAGGCTTGCTAGAGTCTTCAGGATCGCTCCAGGGTTCGATCAAAGAGTTCTATCAGGCAAGTATTCTTCCTGTAATCCATTCCATTACAGGTTCATATCAGTTTTTCAGATTATTCCAGTTCTTCATTGAGTTCTCAGATTTTATATCAGTAAGCAGAGATGTATATATATATATATATATGCATATAACAGTGAAGTTATGAGCAAGTTTTCTTAATCCTGATCCATTTTGGATTGCAAGTTCCATTAATTCTCATCCATTTTGGATTGCAAGTTCTATTAATCCTCATCCATTTTGGATTGTAAGTTCTATTAATCCTCATCCATTTTGGATTGCAAGTTCCAGTAATCCTTATCCATTTTGGATTGCAAGTTTCATTAATCCTTATCCATTTTGGATTGCAAGTTCTATTAATCCTCATCCATTTTGGATTGCAAGTTCCAGTAATCCTTATCCATTTTGGATTGCAAGTTCTATTAATCCTCATCCATTTTGGATTGCAAGTTCCAGTAATCCTTATCCATTTTGGATTGCAAGTTCTATTAATCCTTATCCATTTTGGATTGCAAGTTCTATTACTCTAAGTTCTAATATCCGGATACCTTGTATCGTATCCGGATGTATCTAAAGTTCTTCAAGTATGATATCAGAATGGTTTGTTTATAAATTCGAAAAGGTCAAGATAATATCCGGATGTCTCGCCTGATATCCGGATGCCTCCCTCAAAAGTTGAATTTTTCATTCGAATAGTCCCCAGTTATATCCGAATGCATCAGTGAGATATCCAGATGACCAGAATCATATCTGGATGTCCTAGTTCATATCCGAATACTTCCCAGCATATCCGAATAGCTTCTTCTTTGAATGTCAGTGTATCCGGATGAGCCTTCTTCATATCTGGATGTCTTTCTTCTTATCCTGATATCCTTTCTGATATCCGGATGACTTTTCCAGAAATCTAATTTAGCTTCTAGTGAGTCCTAATTCAAGTTTAATTCAATTAATGTATTCAATACCTTCCAACATTGAATTCATAAGCCAAAACATGACAAGTTAATCATACCCATACCCTAAATCATAGTTCATTGAATCTTTGTATTCTAATATATAGATGAAGATCATATCATGTTCAGCATTATTATAAGATGATCAGCATTATTTTGTGAGATTATGTGCATACATTTTGGTATGAGCATTGAGCATGACTTTATATTGAGCACTACATATTGTGTGCTAGCATTTATGTGAGCATTGCATTGCATTATGCGCGCCAGGCGACTTGTCCGCGGGGATCCCATCAGTTTCAGTTTCAGCTCAGTTTATGAGTTGCTCGCCTGGTGGCAACCAGGGGGCTAGGGGCTTTGCCCACAGTATGTGCTTACAGTTTTTATGTATGCAGGTTTCAGATCAGACAGGTATGTATTATCAGATTATGTGGGCCTATGAGCCAAAGTTGCATACCTGTATTTAGTTTACAGTTTATGTGCATTACATTTTTATGAATGCAATCAGACAGTGATTATACAGTACAAGTTTAGTCAGTTATTTATCAGTATCGATATTCTTCGATTCAGCTTCAGTATTCTTTCCAGCTTATTACTTGCTGAGCTTTTGTAGCTCACCTTGTACTCTTCACCCCTCCAGGTTCTAGCAGGGGAGTATCAGATGTGGGGCCTAGCAGCAGTGTTCAGTAGTGTGTGTACGTGGAGCCGCTCAAGATAAAAGATGTCTGGGAGTCTGTTGAGTTCTATAGAGTTTTCTTAGATTAGATCTTATTTTATATTTCAGTTGAGGGATTGTCCCTCAGTAAGAGTTTATGCATTTCAGTTTGTATTGACTAAGAGTTTTTATTCCAATTGATTGAGATGTTCAGTCATGGTATCAGATTTCAGATTATCAGTTAGTTTATTTTATTTTCCCTGTAGCACCTCTTCTCGATTAGTTCTAGGAGAGGGGGTGTTACACACCCTCCATGGGGCCATCCCTTACCTCTTCTTGAACCTTCAAATCTTCATTTCAAGAGAGCTTCCATCTTCCTCTTCTCCCATCTAAGATGGCATTCAAACTAGAACTCAGTTACTTTGCATACAAGAACACTAAATAAATAGAAGAATAATGCACTTACCTTGATTTCTTTCTCTTCTTCTTCATTTCCTCTCATCTCTTCTTTCTATCATTCTTTCTACAAATGGCCAAAGGGAGACAAGTCTTCCACACTTGCCATTTTATACTACCATTTTCCATTTTCAAGAATGGATCTCCACCATTCATTAAAAGCACAATCCATGTGCTTAAGGAGAATTAAATCTCCACCATCCATTTTAAATAAACAAGTTTCCTCTCTTGGAGAAAGCACAATCCAATCTCTTTATCTTGATCAATCTCATCCATTGGATTATTTTACCTTTTCAAGACTCAAGCACAACCATTGGATCACTTGGAAATTTCCTTTTTATTTCCAATTAATTTAATTTGACTATTTTCCAACCATCATCATATGAGAGACATAAATTAATTACCTTCCCATTTAATTTAATGGGACTAATTTTCACCATCACATGAGAGATCACTTGAAAGACATAAATGCTTTCTTTCTCATTTAAATAAATCGCACAATTTTTCAAACATTAATGCATGACTAATTTATTTTCTTTTTGGATTTTCTTTTAATCCAAACTATCATGCCTCTCTTTAAATGCTTGAAAGACTAATTAGAATTTTCTTTGCATTTAATCTCTTCATTTAACTTGGACCACAAAATGCCAAGTGTCACAACAAGACACTAACCTTGGCTTCCAAGTTCTAATCTCATCCCTCCATGTGGCATTACCACATTAATTCACCATTTTAGGGAAAATTAATTATTTTCTCCAATAATTTCATATTCTCCATTTTCCCTATTTTCCATAATTAATTTCCTCTATGGAATCACTCCAAATTACCAAAATACCCTTTCATGAATTATTAATCCCATATCTCCACATAATACAAAATTGGGATTAAATTCACTTACTCACCTAATTCCACATAGAAATTATTTCCAATTTACCAAATTACCTTTTGTTGGATTTTACTATCCAAATTACCAAAATATCCCTCTCATAGGGCACCAATATTCTCAAGGATCTAACATCTCCTCAAGGGCATTTTTAGAAGTTTGTCACTTCTATTCTCATTCTCTTAACACTGGGATTACTGGTGTTATATTGCAATCTTTATTATTATTTATTTTCTAAGTCTTGTATCAATTGAGAAATATTGTAACTGAAAAATTTAATTCTCATATTATCTCTTTTGATTGAAACAATTTTTTATATATTACTTAGCAATAACAAGTGTTTTATGCTCTACAAGTATTGTAAAAGATTGTATCATCTAGCATTATTGCTAGAAAGCCTATATTGTGAATATGATAAGTCTCTTAATTGAAATTTTATAAATTATATATTTAACTATTAAAATTTTCATTTTCAAATAAATTTTGAATTTTAAATTAAATATTTTATTAATTTCACAATAAATTTTTATTATGTTTTGTTAAAGGTTAATTTCAGCAACATTACTAAATTCCTGAATTATATAGCGTGACATCATATAGTTAATGATGAAATTTGAAACAAGTGAAACTATCATCTAAACATCGTGGATATTATTTTTATTCTATCTGTATATTATTCATTTAAGAATATGGGTATTGGCAAAAAGATAACATATTACTCAATAATGAAGATCAATACCTTTAAAAAATGTATGAGTATATGGGGCACATCTAGATTTTTATTTATGTACTATTATATTTTTTTTTATACAATCATTTGAATTACACTTATTTATTTATATTTTTAAGTTAAATTTATTTTTATATATGTATTTTTAATTTCATTTAACCACTTTACTTTAATGTGTACAATAAAAAAGATAAATACAAGTACATAGATGTAATCAAAATAAAAGTTTCAGTTATCAAAATAAATACAAGTACATAGATGTAATCAAAATAAAAGTTTCAGTTATCAAAATAAATACAAGTACATAGATGTAATTAAAAAAAGTATATTTGATAAAATTGAGTAAAAACTATAAATTTAATTACAAAAATGTGAAATTAAAGTTTGAATTTCACATTTTATAAATTTTTTTCAAATTTTTACACATTTTTTAAAGTGTAGAAATTAAGGTTTGAAATTACAAATTTTGTTAATTTATTTTTCCTTTTTTGTTGCAAGAGATTTGCCGCCCCCGCCCTCCTCTCATGCGCGCATCGCTGGGATTAGGATATTAATCACAGCAATAACTCCAAGTGCTGCTATAACGCCCCGCTTTTTCGAGCGTTAAATAATTTAGGATTTTCGAGAATATTTTTTTTTTCAATATAAATTATTTCCTGACAATCCCATTCTACCTTCCCGGCATACTAAACAAAAATTAGTAAGCTATAACAGGTAATTATCTTAAATGCGGAAGCTTAAAATCGAAACCTGATATGGTACATATCTGAATTCACTTAATCGTATCATAAGAATATGTACCATCATATCATTAAATACTTAAATACATAGAGACTTATCATTAAGAGATAACAACTGATCACATCAAATACAAACTAATGATGTAAGCACCCCCGCCCGGATATCCCAACCACCCGGACTACCCGAATGGGAGCGCCTACGGAAGGGGAAGAATGAAACATAAAATAGAAACTACCCTGGCATGCATACACAAAAATAAAAACAGCGGAAGCGAAGCTAAACACATGCATGCACTATGGGTACCCCGCTAACACAACGGTCACATGATAAATAAATGAACACAGACTCCTGTGCTGATATACACGAGACTCGAGGAAAGACCTGGCACAGTAAAAATAATAGAGTAAATCCTACTTAGACATCAGAGTTGACAAGGATTGACGGGACTGCCTGTACACCATACTGACGCTGCCGCTAGAAGTTGACTCCCTTGCCCGGACCCACGCTGCCACTACCTGGAATGATGGAAAGCAAGGTGAGTCGAGAGACTCAGCAAGTATAAGAAAAGAAAGGGTGAAGGCTGTATAAATCCAATAAACTCTCCCCAGAACACCAACCCCCAAGTACACACAAGCCATGAGACACTACAACACAATAGCATAGCATAACGAAAACACATACCGGTCCTTGGGGCCCACACAAGACACACGGCACCCAAGTCCCATACCAACCTGTTGCTGCCCTGAAAGGCAACATGTATCTCCAGCAAACTTGCTCGCGTTATCCCGGGTCGGTGCTCCCGTCACCCGTGTGTCCGTGTCGATACTCCCGACACTCGAGCCATAGGCTCCCTCGGAACGGTCCCCCCGTCCGAGAACTAATAACTACCAGTAACCATGCGATGCACATAAAAATGCAATGGCGTAGTGAGCATCAACGTGATACAATGGCGCCCATACATCCAGACATCAGGCCATGCTCTGCCCACATAGTAAACCACACGTGATGCATATGCCCGTGCTGGATGCAACCTAACCAAGCTAGAATGTTCATGTCCAAGCATACTCAATAAATGAATATCCCAACATGCATCCCGTACCCATGTGCATATCAAATCATGAACAGTAATACAATGTAACTAGTCATGCAGTAAATCACATACTGGCAGAGCTAGTCAGCAGTGCCCGGCACCGGTCAAGGGCTAGTGAGTAGGAGTGTCCACCCGACGGTCCACTTTAAGGCCGTACAATAGTCTACCACAACGTCACCAAACAGCTGACCCCTGCCCTACTGCTCGATAGCTCTATCCGAACCATAAATAAACCCGATAAAACTGTAAATAAACATGCATGTCTAGAAACCTAATCTTCACGCTGGGTTCAGCATCATTCTGAAAGAAATGGGGGCGGTACGAACTCCCATAGGCATGCAATAAATAAGACTCTAGAAGTTTCAGATTTAATTTAAATTAAAACGAATGAATAATAATTTAATAAATAATGATAGGCGCCGAATTAGAGTAAGGGAGCGGATGAAATACGAGAAAACACGAAGTCTCTCACGGGAATTAAAGAATGGGAGGAGAGGGTTAGGAACTTGCCTTTACACGGCTGTTTCTTACCTTTCTTGCACTCCCGCTGCAAAGTAAAACGTTTAATAGCGATTAATATAACCGTGACTCGCATTAATTAAATCTAACTGTGTAATATAAATAATTTAACCGTCTAAAATCCCACCTAGGCGCACCACAAATAAAATCCCAATAAGTCTCATATTTAATTTAAATTAAATTATACTAATAAAATCCTTAATTTGTATAATTAATACGTGACACCGAAACGAATTAAGGGAAGGCGAGGGGTTTATAAAATGGAAAGAAATTGTAAGGGTAGATGAAAGCTTGCCTATATCTAGTCGTTTACAGCGTTTTTACGCTTGAACACCACTAAAATAATACACGCTGCAAATTAATATAAACGCCCAAAATTAATAAAATTAGGCCCAAAATAAAATTCCAACCGTACAGAATGTTTAACATATAATTCTCCACTTACCTGGCTAATTAAACCTCAATTAAACCACATTTAATCTTGATTTTCTCCCCAATTTTTCTCCATTTTCAGCCTCGGCGCGCCATCTTCTTCTCCTCCAAGTTGCTCACTGGAATTGCTGCTTAAAATGAATCTGGAAGCTGTTGAAATCAGCCTTTAAAAAGGAAAAAGAATGGGCGTCCAGAAGCTGTCGCGTGGCAGCTTAATTGAACCCACCGCCTTGCCCAAAACGACATCGTTTTGGGCAAGGTTTTGGCTGAAAATTCAGCCAAAATCCTTCCAGCGCACGCCCATGCCAGGACTCGAACCCGCGTCCCTGCCTTTCTCCTTGCGCCCGCGTGCCAGCTGCGCCGGCTGCACCTTCATTCTATATCTACACACCATTAATTTTAAAGTAAACCCAAGATAGTTTTTGGAAATTACATTAAGACCCTATAACTTCTAAAAATTAATACACACACCCACATCCGATTTTCCTCTTATTACACTTATACCCCGAACATTCATAAAAATCACCCAATTTAATTTACTTTAATTTTTCTTTATTTTCATAAATGTTCCCAAATAATTTAATTAAATACCTAAATTTCCTATTTCCTCAAAACTACACAAATAAACATTTTGTCTTAAATCTCCAAACAATTTAATTAATTACCTTTAATTTCTTATTTTTCTCAAAACCACATAAGTAAATACTTCCTCTTAAATTCCCAAATATTCAATAATGTCCTCAAACACCAGTTTGAATAATTATTTTTTATTTTCAAATTTCGGGATATTACACTTCTCCCATCCTTAATAGAATTTCATCCTCGAAGTTCGCGCTCAGTCCATCTCGTCAAGACTCGTTCGCAACTCTCATGATATTACTCAGCAACACCTCTGAGACATTCTATATCATCATTTTCCAGTATTCCCACAAGTCCGAGTCTACTACGTATCCTATTTGACTTACTACACCAACACAACTCCCTAATCTATCACCTCTATTGGATCACGTTATGGCCACTGATACCTCAACTGACTTAAGGAACGTCATCAATCATATTACACACACCAACATGGTTCGCCTATTACAATATCATAACTCAACTGTTCCCCAAAGTTATCTCAACCACATATCAATCTAAGGGTAAGCTCAAAATTCAGAGATATTCAATCTCAATGATAAACTGATTTGCATAAAAAACTCAATGCAAATGTAGCTAATTCCAGATACAGTTGGTAATGACAGGAGTAGAGCCACCCTCTTGCATATCAAAAGGCTAATATCCGATAATATGACTGGGACGTGCCACGTACCTACGAGGGATAAGAACATGGAAATGAGACGACATACTCAATCAAGGATTCAACAACAATATCCTTTAGTCTGACTTTTTTCAACTGATTCTTAACCAGGTACATAGCATTTTCTTGGCAGTACTTTCTCCTATAATTTATCGTGTACGTTCATGTTCTCGTCAATAAATAGGGGTAATCATTTAATCAGGACTATCGAGGAATAAACGTTATCCACTCAATATATCTTGAGATCCAAACGTCACCAGATCTCCCCTCCTTAAAGGAATCGACGTACCTACGATGACTTATTCGGTGACCACAGTCTTGACCTGCTGCTAATCTTAACTCCAAATAGCTAAATGGCCATACCTCCTCTAGATTGCTAAGTACTAACCCTGACCTCTCCAAAGATTCTATACGTTAGTTGGAACACGATCTTTAAAATCGGTTTTATTTGTTCTGCAGCCTACTCAACTAAAAGCACCTTATCGTATCAGTAGCTATTCTAGGCTCAAAGGCATCTCATAGGTCTCCCCACAACGAAAAGTAACTGACGAGGGTTAAGCATTCTTCTGATTGGCATAACAAGCCATCTCATGTTTCTGCTGATGTACCACTTGACCAGCATCCAGAGGAGTCTCATCTCCCCACTCGGTCAATAACTGACCCTAGGGTATGTGGTCCGCGATTAGTACCGCGCGTACTCATAGCAACCACTATCCTTACAGCAGAACCCAACAGTTACTTAGACATATAGCTAACTCCGGTCCTGGCCATACACCCCGGGTATCTCCTGCAACATCAATGTGGGTTTTCTCATTTCTAATTCACTTTGTCATGGATGTTCCACAGCGACCCAAAACGTCAACTACCATTTTCACTTTACGCTATTTATTATAGAGTCTCACAGCCTTAGTCCTTCGTCACGCCAACAGTGGCGTCACCTGTACTCTACTCCACCTACGTGAACTAAACACCTATACCCTATCTAGGTAGTGATGCCAAATCTCCAAGCAGCATAACCGCTGTAAACACCAAGTCCACAATTCCGTAATAGTCCTTTAGTAAATTCCCACCATAGATCTCTTTTGGAACTTCGCGTTGGTGTTCCGATTTATCCATCCAAATTAGATTAAACTTAGGGTTTTTGCCCTAAATCTCCAAGGAAATGCAAACCCCCTTAGAACCTCAATTTACCATCAAACTCATATAGCACATTCCCACCATGTGGGATCTTCCTGTTCCACTTCTAGCAAAATCCAATCATGGACCTCCAGCTCATATTCTACCACGACCTCATCTCTCATGAAATTGACGCAAGCCTTTTGTAGGGCGTTAGCAACGCGTAACAAGACCAAAGAAACCCCAGACCTCTATCTCCGTCGCCAATCCCAACCAATCCATAAATATTGCGAAGGCGTCGGTCAGCTTAAATGGCATGGCCACGAACTCATAGCTGTCATACAAGTACGATAAGCTATCATTAGAGAACACCTTAGAGTTAGCCCGACAAATCATCTGCTCGAGAGAAAGGGCATTTATGCCTCAAGTGATGAGAATCATGGAGGGCCGACTAACAATGATGCAATCGGACAAGTCAACCTCGTCAACCATGTCGGAATTGGATGATTGACAAGATTTGCGCATAAAAAGGAATGGTTATTGATTGATTGCAAGATTTGGGCGCATGATTGATTGATTGCAAGATTTGGGCGCATGATTGATTGATTGATTATTTAATTGATTGACAAGATTTGAGAGCATAAAAAGGAATGGATGATTGATTGATTACCTAATTGATTGATTGAAAAGATCTGGGAATATAAAAGGAATGATTGATTGATTGACCAGATCTAGTTATTTATTTATTTTCTATGTAATTTAGGATGTTTATTAATTTCCATGTAGAATTAGGATTTAATTATTCGCCTATTTAAAGGCTTTTCCATTGTAAACATTAGATAGAAATTATTATGAATTTTTGAATTTGAGAGATTTATCTCTTTTATCTTGTTCTTCAGTGAACAAAAATTCGAACTTATCAATGGAGTGATTCCTTTGTGGCGTTCAACAATTCTTGGTTCTTGCTTCCGTATAATCAACGGGTCTAGATTTTAATATAGTCTAGGTTCTTGGTTCGTGAATCAACGGGTCGGGAATTCTTTGCCTTCTATCCGATTTTGGCTTTTCTGGGGTTCGTTTTAATCTTTTGTGGGTTCCTTTGGTCTTGTCCCATCGCGGGTTCACATCATTTGGTATCAGAGCTTTGGCTCTAAAATCGGGTATTTATCTATCCTTTTTTTTTTCATTCTTATATCATTTAAAAATACAAAAAAATATTCACATCCTAAGGTTTTGTTCCTTCTTTTCATTCTACGTCACATTATCTTGAGTCTTGTTATACGAAATTCCTAGAGTCATTTGTATTAGGAAGTTAAAAAAAAAAAAAAAAAATTTCTTCTGGTATCTAGTTCCGTTCTTTTCGTTATTCCTCACATTTCGTTCTTGAGTCATTTTGTTTGATATTTCTTAGAGTCATACAAAAAAAAAAAAAAAAAATAACCTCCCTGGTAAGTCTTCAAGAAAGTCCAGAGTATCCCTCGCCCATTCACAACTGGGAGAGGAATCCAGCCATACTCGCCCTAAATGCATCTTTATAAGTTCCCTTAATCACTTCCCTTAAACGAGGTACGTGTTACCCCTAATCCGCATCATCAATAGACAATGATTAAGGACCCAACAAGTCTACCACAAATCAGGTGTTTGGTCCACTCGGTCTTAGCGAAAATAATTCGCAACCAAATGTCCATCGCAAGTTTGGCCTGTGACTTTCTAGGTCTATACTATTCATCACATCAGGTCACTATGATACTTTTTGCTAATAGCAATAACTACTTGATTCCTAAGGATCCCAAGGCTCATAAGTTCACTAAATACATCTCATTATATAATACCTTCAAACTTTGCACATGATGTTTCTCACACACTTCCCATCCCTACAAAACTCATAATTTGCAACCATACATTTACATTACAGCCCCCTACTAATCATACTAACTAGAACTTTCCTCATCACCCTTGGCAACTGAGGTAGCTTCCTCTGCCAGGTAAGCTAAGTCCTCATTGCTAGCTGCGCTAGAGCTAGGTTCAACAGGTCTCTCTAGTGGTTACGACGGTGATGGTTCCCTCATGGTAGCTTGGACTGATTGGGTGTCAGCTAGTGCTCCAATCCTGGGCACGTCCTGTACCAGCTCCTGGTAAGGCTCCCAAATGGCCGCTTGTTGCCTCACAGCCCTAGCAAAAGCATCATAATGGGAATGAAGGCTCCCATCATTCATCATTACTTTAGTCAGCTGCCTCCACACATCATTCATGTGCTAACAAGCAAACAGGACTTATCTCTCTGACAATCCCCAAAAGATCTTGTGAATCGACTCTTGAAACAACTCGTTAAGCCGATACATATAACTTACTAGGTACTCCTCTTCGTCTTGCCCGCCTCTCCATCCAGAAGCAAACTCCTGTTCCCACTGACACCATAAATGATTCAACGCTGGGAGGTCATCTAGATTAGGTAGGCGTAGACTGGAATCTGGTCCTCTGGGTTCCATTAGGAATACTCAAAATCTACATACAGCACCAAATATATAGTCACAAGTCCTAAATAAATCCCATTCATACAACTTCACGGTCTCATCCCTACGTGCACTTATCACCCCTACACGAATATAAATTGGGACACAATCTCTCATACAAATCAGCAAAACTCAGCTTAACGCAACCTGACTCTATTCGATTCACCTAGACCTCCCTAACTCTACCCGATAACCTTGGTGTACAGGAACTCGTCCCCCAAAATTGACTCAAACTACGCTCTAATACCAACAATGTAAGCACCCCTGCCCGGATATCCCAACCACCCGGACTACTCGAACGGGAGCGCCTACGGAAGGGGAAGAATGAAACATAAAATAGAAACTACCCTGGAATGCATACACAAAAATAAGAACAATGGAAGCGAAGCTAAACACATGCATGCACTACAGGTACCCCGCTAACACAACGATCACATGATAAATAAATGAACACAGACTCCTGTGCCAATATACACAAGACTCAAGGAAAGACCTGGCACAGTAAAAATAATAGAGTAAATCCTACTCAGACATCAGAGTTGACAGGGATTGACGAGACTGCTTGTACACCATACCGACCCTGCCACTAGAAGCTGACTCCCTTGCCCAGACCTACACTGCCACTACCTAGAATGATGGAAAGCAAGGTGAGTTGAGAGACTCAGCAAGCATAAGAAAAGAAAGGCTGAAGGCTGTATAAATCCAATAAACTCTCCCCAGAACACCAACCCCCAAGTACACACAAGCCATGAGACGCTACAACACAATAACACAGCATAATGAAAACACATACCGGTCCTTGGGGCCCACACAAGACACACGGCACCCAAGTCCCATACCAACCTGTTGCTGCCCTGAAAGGCAACATGTATCTCTAGCAAACCTGCTCGCGCTATCCCGGGTCGGTGCTCCCGTCACCCATGTGTCCGTGTCGGTACTCCTGACATTCGAGCCATAGGCTCCCTAGAAACAGTCCTCCCGTCCGAGAACTAATAACTACTAGTAACCATGCAATGCACATAAAAATGCAATGGCGTAGTGAGCATCAACGTGATACACTGGCGCCCATACATCCAGGGATCAGGCCATGCTCCGCCCGCATAGTAAACCACACGCGATGCATATGCCCGTGCTGGATGCAACCTAACCAAGCTAGAATGTCCGTGTCCAAGCATACTCAATAAATGAATATCCCAACATGCATCCCGTACCCATGTGCATATCAAATCATGAACAGTAATACAATGTAACTAGTCATGCAGTAAATCACATACTAGCAGAGCTAGTCAGCAGTGCCTGGCACCGATCAACGGCCAGTGACTAGGAGTGTCCACCCGACGGTCCACTTTAAGGCCGTATAATAGTCTACCCCAACGTCACCAAACAGTTGACCCCTGCCTTACTGCTCGATAGCTCTATCCAAACCATAAATAAACCCGATAAAGTCGTAAATAAACATGCACGTCTAGGAACCTAGTCCTCAAGCTGGGTTCAGCATCATTCCGAAAGAAATGGGGGCGGTACGAACCCCCGTAGGCACACAATAAATAAGACTCTAGAAGTTTCAGATTTAATTTAAATTAAAACGAATGAATAATAACTCAATAAATAATGATAGACGCCGAATTAGAATAAGGGAAGGGATAAAATACGAGAAAACACGAAGTCTCTCATGGGAATTAAAGAATAGGAGGAGAGGGTTAGGAACTTGCCTTTACACGGCCGTTTCTTGCCTTTCTTGCACTCCCGCTATAAAGTAAAACGTTTAATAGCGATTAATAAAACTGTGGCTCGCATTAATTAAATCTAACCGTGTAATATAAATAATTTAACCATCTAAAATCCCACCTGGGCGCACCACAAATAAAATCCCAATAACCCTCATACTTAATTTAAATTAAATCATACTAATAAAATCCTTAATTCGTATAATTAATACGTGACACCGAAACGAATTAAGGGAAGTCGAGGGGTTTATAAAATGGAAAGAAATTGTAAGGGTAGATGAGAGCTTGCCTGTATCTAGTCGTTTACAGCGTTTTTACGCTAGAACACCATCAAAATAATACACGCAGCAAATTAATATAAACGCCCAAAATTAATAAAATTAGGCCCAAAATAAAATTCCAACCGTATAGAATGTTTAACACATAATTCTCTACTTACCTGGCTAATTAAACCACATTTAATCTTGATTTTCTCCCCAATTTTTCTCCATTTTCAGCCTCGGCGCGCCATCTTCTTCTCCTCCAAGTTGCTCACTAGAATTGCTGCTTAAAATGAATCTGGAAGCTGTCGAAATCAGCCTTTAAAAAGGAAAAAGAATGGGCGTCCAAAAGCTATCGCGTGGCAGCTTAATTGAACCCACTGCCTTACCCAAAACGAAGTCGTTTTGGGCAAGGTTTTGGCTGAAAATTAAGCCAAAATCCTTCCAGCGCACGTGCATGCTAGGACTCGAACCTGCGTCCCTGCCTTCCTCCTTGCGCCTACGTGCCAACTGTGCTGGCTGCACCTTCATTCTTTATCTACACACCATTAATTTTAAAGTATACCCAAGATAGTTTTGGGAAATTACATTAAGACCCTATAACTTCTGAAAATTAATACACACACCCACATCTGATTTTCCTCTTATTACACTTATACCCCGAACATTCATAAAAATCACCCAATTTAATTTACTTGAATTTTTCTTTATTTCCAGAAATGTTCCCAAATAATTTAATTAAATACCTAAATTTCCTATTTCCTCAAAACTACACAAATAAACATTTTGTCTTAAATCTCCAAACAATTTAATTAATTACCTTTAATTTCTTATTTTTCTCAAAACCACATAAATAAATACTTCCTCTTAAATTCCCAAATATTCAATAATGTCCTCAAACACCGGTTTGAATAATTATTTTTTATTTTCAAATTTCAGGATATTACAAATGATGCCTCAAAAATACATCAAACCGTAACGATTATACATGATCATCAATATAGTACAATCTTCTAAGAACATGTCCAAAATCCTCATGAATGAGCATATACTCGAACAACTCACCGAACCCATCGGCCACGTCATCAATCATCCCCTTGCCATAGCTGCAAATCCTAACTGGAACATTTGAATGTTCCAGGGGCATAACCCAGTAAATGATGAAACTTCTAATGAGGGTTCAAAATCATATATATGGATGCATGATGCAATAACATGAATAAACATTTTCCCTAATGTAACTTCCCTGGCCCACAAGCCAGCACGTAATCCTAGGCAGAATCTTGGCACCTCCAGCAAGATAATCCTAACGTTATTCCATCAATTACCCCTAAGGAATTACGGCTACGCTTTTAGGGTGACATCTGAATCCCATGCACAAATATCAATATGCTAATAATATCCTGTCATGCAATATCACGACTTTCCATGCAATATGACAAAATGATCATAGCATTCATAAATATCATGCATATATAAGCAATCATATCATAAGTATAAGTTCTTGGAATAAAACTACTCACCTTTTCACTAGATTCGAAAAAAATCTCAAAAAACATATATCACCTCGATTTGCTTGCCCGACCTCGATTTTGTGCCAACTCTCAAAAGTTACGTCAATCACTATTCCTCGAGCACATCAATCCTAAAAAGCATATTTAATCACTAAATATCTCCATATTCCATTTTTTTTTATTTTTCCTTCATTTTCTTCCATTTTCCTTTCTAAAAATCTGAATAAATACATACTTAACTTATTTCTCAAAACTCTTTCCACAACAATTCATAATATCCTATGAACTTCAAAGGAAAATTACTAACTTACTTGGATGTTGCATTTTCACGCTAAACGAGGCTGGTCGATGTGAAAATCGAGATATCGGGAAGGCCAAATCTAAATCTTTTTGCACAAACCCCATAAAAAAATTTTCTCAATTTTTTGGACATTTTTGCACAATTTTCCAAGCATCCACGTGCCCTTACGCGTTGGCGCGTAGTCTGCGCGTGCAGGCCACGCACCAGTCATCTTCCCCAGCCACGGCATACCGGAGATTAGAGATTCTGATGCCATATTGTAACCCTCTTTGAGTCGATCCAAATGGCCAAGTTTTAGCCTGAAAAAAGCACCAGAGAGCCTCCGACCAGCCGCTTGAAGTCTCGGCCTAGGCAGACCGCCTCCTTCTTCGACGAATCTCGAAACCCTACAAAACCTCAACCAAAATGGCTCAAATTCTCCAGAATTAATCTACTCTTTACGGGTAACAAAAGCCTCTTAATTTGGTCTCCCAATTCATTCGAAAAAGCCCTCGATTTGAAGCTTCATTTCTCTCAATTTTTGGCCATCGCGGAACCCCTATTTATAGGCATTTTCGGGCCTTCAAACTTCCGATATAGATCAACCCAAGGCCTTCAGAGCATCTACCTACCTTAGATCGCCCCAAAATCAACCTTACCCGACCACCAAAAGCCAGTTACAAGCACTCGATTATCCGACCAACTTTTGATCGATTTTCTTGCTTTTCTGGCCAACCAAGTGGCCGTTGTTGGCACATTCCTTTATCAAAAATCCTTCCTCGACCATCCCTCGTGCAACCCTATGGCCAAAATTGGTCGTGGCCGACTGACAAGATGCGGGTTGGTTTCCCATTGCTGTTATTTTCCTTTTTTTTGCACTTTGGACTCTCAACTTTTGGCTTTTACCTTTTTGGCCCTTTTCACATAACCCCTTAACTTTCCATAATTGCATTTATGACCCTCAAGTCCTAAAACATCCATTTGACCCCTAAAGATTTTGAAAAAAACATTGTTTTGACCTTCCTCTGGCAATTTTAAAAAATTGCACTTAGGCCTGAATCTTCGTTTTGGCCCTAAACCTTTTCGTTTCTTCCTAAAACTGCTGAAGGGCTGTTACTTATGAAAAACTAAAGCCCCCTCAAGCTTTCGTTGACTTCTCGGAAGTTTCCTATAACATTTCAATTTTTGCAACCTAAATGGAAGCTGCATTTTTGTTGTACTGAAAATCGTTCCTGATCTAATTTCTTTCAATACCATAAATCCTAAACTTGACCTTTTTATCTTCGACTCTATGAATAAAAAGTGAGTGGCATTGGCGGCTCGCAGTTGTAACATCTCCACCCAGCGATACAACCCTTCCTCACCAAGAGAGGCGAGCCTCCTCCTATCGGCTTCCACAAGGAGTTGGTCCTAGACGAACTTCCCCTGTCGAAAGGCATGGCTCCAAAGACTTTAAGGATCCTGCTCGGCGTCATCGCACCCCCATAAGCTTGGTCGCGGAATGCATACCAACCGAAGAGGCGTCGACTCATTATCCACCTGGTCAGAATCTGACGACGTGGCGGTATCAGCTAATGGACTGGAGCCCGAAGGGCCCGCAGCATTGATAGTCGGCCCCGGATCCGAAGTGCCGAGCACCTCAGCAGCTTGGTCCAGAACGTTAGGTGCTCGACTGGAAGACTCTAACCGACGACCACCCACTGCCTCTTCAGCTAGAGGGGCACCTCCTGACCTCCGGCGAAGAGGGAGTGCCGGCGACAACAGCGACAACCAGTCGGGCACGAAAGGGACTCCTTAGCTTCGCAGTAGTAACGGGCTCTCCAGACTACACCCCGACAGCCTTTTCCGCTGTGCGCCTTACCACTTCTTCCCTCGTTAAACCTGACGCCTATTCTCCTGAAACATAAAACTCCAATAAGGGTTGCCATAGAAAGAGACAAAAACCCAAATACATAGTAGCAACATACCCATATACTCAACTAATGCCTGAGGATCTTCCCCCATCTCCACGAGCTTCACCGATTCCAACGAGGGAGAAAGCGTGAAGGCGACCGCCAAGGCTTGGTCCTCCGGGCCAAGACTCCCGTACTCCACCTCTAGAAGAGGGTTCAGCTTCGATTGCCAGAATAAGGGGTATTTCTCCTTACCTTCCTCATCCAAAAAAAAGCTAAGCTTCTCCTCGCTCAAGCCCACCTTGAAGAAACCATCCTTGAAATGCTTGAAGGATGTGGTAAAGGCCCTTAGCACCGATTTCCCCGTACGACTCATCAGAGAAATCCAACTACCCAGTAAGCCCCCTTCCAGTGATAGTAGTGGAAGAAGACCGCCATAGTAGGTGTGTGGCCAAGGAACTCGACCAGTACCTCAAACCCACGAATAAAACCCTAGCTATTCAGATGCAGTTGTGTTGGGGCAACGTTAATCGCCTCCAATACCAAACTCTGGACCTCCGATAGAGGAAATCGCAACCGCAACTGTGTGAAGAGCACCTCGTACATATATAGGAACCTAGATTCCGAGACCAAATGACAGACTCATTCATCTCGGCCACAGGGAAGGCAGACAAACTTCTTTCCCCGTCTTCCATCCTTTTCCACCCCTCTTCACTACGGGGGGCGACCTTCCCCCTTACCTCAACTAAAGACGGGCTCGTGGAGAACTTCAATGTGATCTAGGCAACCTTCTCGAGGACCCAGTCGTACGAACAGGCAGAGTTTGAAGCAGAAATAGCCATCCGAGAAGTCGACTAACCGAATAGGCAGAGCAATCGAATGACAGAACAAAAAATCCTAAGACAAAGGATAAGTTTATGAACAAAGGTAAAGGACGTACATGCACCGGGCAGTGCATACAAATAGTCATCACAAGAGATTCCAAGCGGGTAACCGGTAGCCAAGAAACCCCACCACGTGCCTCACAATGAGCATTCTGACGAGCCTACCCCACCTGGGATGGCAAACCCCTTCTCCGTGTCTATAGACGACACCTTACACCTTCGAACGGAGGCCTTGGCTCTCAAAACCCATGGGCCCCCACGCAATCAAACAAGGCCACCAAAATTGAAAGCTCCAAAGTTTGGGTGCCAAGCCCCTTGAGGAAGTGGCAACCCGACCTCGTCCCACGAGCCAAGACCGTGGTCACAATAAGTTGACCAGGATATCAAAAGCTGCAAAGGCTAAACAAGGCACACATGAAAGAAAGACAAGAACAAATTATCCAGAGAGGAAAAGAAATGCGATTTGCTATTAGCCAAGAAATGGCTCAACCAGACCCCTATCGGGAGGCCTAAAACTGGAGAGATCCAGCTCCGGGAAAGTAGTTCGGACATTGGACAAAGCCGCTTTGTACCCATCCTTTCTTAAGCCCCTCGCCTTCGCTGCCTCGGACTGGGAAGCAGCCACCTCAACCCTCACTTTCACCCTCATCGCTATCACCTCAGATTTGGCCAGCGCCACTTTCGCCTCCCGCTTCTTCAACTCCACCTCAGAAGCCTCTAGGTCCAGCCGAAGAACACCAATCGCGCGGCCAGCCTCATCAGCTCGCCCCTTCGCCTTGAAGGCAGCCGCTTCCACAGCTTTTTTAACCTCCTTGCCTATCAACCCCGGACCCCGGCGTAATTAGGCGACAGTCCACGGCAAGTTGGAGCACCTGACACTCAATTCGATGAAACGCAGCAGAAGACCCAGTGCTTGGTAAATCTCTTCGACTCGGCAATGGGTTGAGATAGGTATCAATAAAGAGGTCGCTTCAAAACTCAGGATCCTCAAACAGAACTAGGCCACCACCCTCGATAAGATACGAACCATCAGGCAACCGGGCCTCCCCATCAGGACCCTTCTGATGTTTTCTATGTTGGGCCAACTCCTCAAAAATCGTGAGTTCCCCAGAGCCTGCGCTCGGAGTCGCGGTCTCAACTGCCACGGCCCAATATTACGCGAGAGAAGTAGCGGGTGCCGATGCAGCAAAAGCCTTCCCGGCCACTTTCTTTACGAAAGCAGAGCCTGGCGCAGCCCTACCTCCCTCCTTACAGAGCATGTCCATCTCTTCCCTAATGTCATTTGTAATACTCAAGAAATTTGGATTATTAGAGAATAAGCGTTTTATTAAGAAAATGAAATTTCGAGAAAGATTGATATCTAAATAGCCCAAAAAAATGACCGAATCGACTGAAGGGAGTACCTTGAAGCCGATATGCCAAAGGAAAATGATGTGACATTAATGAGCATCTCGAGAAATGATTTTTAGCATTGAGAGAAGTCTAATCAGGAACAATTTTTGATACAGTTAAAATGCAGCTACAATTTAGGCTACAAAACCGAATTATCGTAGGAGACTTTTGGGAAGTCAACAGAAACTTGAGGGGGCTCATATTAGGTATTTAAGATAACCCTTCAATGGTTTCAAGAAGAAACAAAAAGGTTTACAGCCAAAATGAAGATTCGAGCCTAAGTGCAGCTTTCTAAAATTACTAGAGAGAGATCGAAATGACATTTTTTGGGAATCTTTGGGGATGAAATGGAAAGTATAGAAATTGTAGGTTGCAATATCACTATTGAGAAGCTCAGGAGCTTCAAGGAAGGACCAAAAGTTCAAAATGGGAAGAAGTTGGGGTCAAAGTGTAATTTTGCAAAATTACTCAAAGAGCAATTCTACCATGGCCAACCAAGCTTCCTCCACCACATCCCATCACCGAATTCGGTGGTGAAATACTCAAGGAAAGTATCCTAGGATACTCTTGGGTCAAGCTTAGGCCAGCAATCAGCCTTGGCTTGGTCGAAAATGGCCAAACTTTCGGCCGAAAGAAACTAGATTTTTACCCACTATAAATCAATTTTTGAGGAAACTTTCGGTGGGTTTTGGGCTCATTAAAGGCAAGAGGAGACATCAGAGGAATTGGGTTGCTCGAGATCTGTCGTTTTGGGATTCGAATTTGGCTATAAATAAAGGATATGGTGGCCTAGAGTTTTGCAAGATTTGAGCTTCAAATCGATCTCGTTATTGAAAAAATTAAGGTACCAAATCATAGGGATTTTGTTGCCCATGAGGTGAGGATCATTTCTGGAAATTTTGAGGAATTTTGGAGTTCATATGAGGG
The DNA here is from genome assembly GCF_014633365.1 of Diospyros lotus. NCBI lineage: Eukaryota > Viridiplantae > Streptophyta > Magnoliopsida > Ericales > Ebenaceae > Diospyros > Diospyros lotus. The sequence goes on from NC_068340.1 coordinate 14,800,789, forward strand.
GTGATCGGAACTTCGTCGGAAAAATCGAATCTCACCGGAGCCGGACTGATTTTTGTTCGGAGTGAGGTCTTCCGGGTGTTGTTTCAAGCTCAAATTTGGCCAGGGTGATCGACTCAAAGTAGGCTATCTTTTGGTATAGTCAGTTTAATTTTCCGGTGTGCCAGCGCTAAAAAAGATGACCGGAGGTAATTTTTATTATTTTTAATATTGAAAATAAAGGAAAATAGAGTAAAAATATAAATAAGATGGATAAAATTCTAGAAAAATGTCCATAAATACAGGAAAAAAGAATAGTTTTCTTGAATGAATTTTTGGTGGGGAAATTTCATGATAAAATAATTATGTTTTAATTTTTGATAGGAAAGTTAATTAGAAAAAATAGGCAGAGGTTTCAAAAAATTACCAGAAAATTTATGGAGGTTAGAAATGTTATTTTAGGAATATTAGTAAAGACAAATTCAAGAAATTACTTGATTAGGTATTTATTTTAAATTTTGGAAGAAGTTATGACTATGAAAGATAGAGGAAAAATAAGAAAAAGTGTGAAAAAATTAGATTATTGATTTTTCCTTGGAAATGATTGGCCAGGAAGTGATTTGGCCAAGGATCTTGATGATTGCATTATTTTTTAGATTGGCATACAAACCGAGGTGATTCACATTTTTTGAGGTATTTTAAACTTTGTGCTAACGTGATTGGTTTTATCCTGAGAACCTATATATGACATGTTTGCTTCATTACGCATGATATTTATTGAAGTTATGATCATTTTGTCATATTGCATGGAAATTCATGATTTTTGCATAGTACGATATTATTGGCATATTGATACTCGTGCTTGGGATCGGGATGTCACCCCGATAATTGTAACACCCGGTGTAACCGGTGTTAAGAGAATAGGAAAGAAAGTAAGAAAACTTTCAAAAATACCCTTGAGGAGGTGATGAATCCTTGAGTTTGAGGGTGCTCTGTGAGAGGGGTATTTTGGTAATTTGGATAGTAAAGTCTGATAAAAGGGTATTTTGATAAATTAAAAATAATTCTTATGTGGAATTAGGTGAATAAGTGAATAAAATCCCAATTTGGTATTTATGTGGAGATATATGGGATTAATAAATTCAAAAAGGATATTTTGGTAATTTTGGAATTAATTCCATAAAAGAATTTAATTATGGAATATTGGAAAAATGGTGGATGTTCTATTATTTGAGAAAATAATTAATTTTCCCTAAAATGGTGAATTAATGTGGTAATGCCACATGGAGGACCAAGATAAAGAATTGGAAGCCAAGTTTGTGTTTTAGAGTGACACTTGGCATAATCTTGGAAATTTGAGAGAAAAATATATATTAGAAATGTGGGGGGCATATATATATATATGTGGAATTATGAGTTGGAGAATGATTTAATTAAATGCAAAAGAAATGATTTTAGTCTTTCAAGCATTTAATGAGAAGTATAATGGTGTTGGATTAAAAGAAAAATCCAAAAGAAAAGTAAATGGTCACCATTAATGCTTGAAATTATGGTGAATTAAATAAATCTAATGAAAAATGGGAAAATGGTCACCCATTAATGCTTTGGAAAATTGTGGGATTTATTTAAATGTGAAAGAAAGTGATTATGTCATTCAAAGTGGTCTCTTTATGTGATGGGGGAAAATGACCAAATTAAATAAATGAAAAAGAAATTCTATTTTTGGGATTTCAAGACAAGATCAAGGGTGGAGATCTAAGAAGACCAAATGGCATGGATTGTGCTTCTTGTGTTTTCTCCAAGAGAGAAGTCTTGTTTATTAAAATGGATGGTTGAGATTTAGTTTTCCCTTAAGCACATGGATTGTGCCTTTAGTGAATGGCTAAGATGCGTTCTTGAAATATGGAAAACTAGTATAAAATGGCAAGAAAGAAAGTCTTCTCTTCCTTTGGCCATTTGGAGAAAGAAATGAAGAAGGAAGGAAAGAAAGAGAGAGAAAGAAGTCTTCCATGGAGGGAAAAGTGAAGAAAGAAAGAAGATGATGAAGAAATAAAGGCAAGTTACTTTCTTCTCTTTATTTTTTTGGTATGCTTGTATGCAAAAATTAAGTGGCTTGTTGAAATGCCATTTTAGGTGGGAGAAAATGATGTTGGAAGCTCTCTTGAAATAAAGATTTAAAGGTTCAAGAATGAGGTAAGGGATGGCCCCATGTGGTGGAGGCCTTGCATTGCATTGTAAGTAGGTTGCATAAATTTTTATGTATCTCTTTGCATGATTGACTTGTACATGAGACCTATGGCCATGGGGGTGGGAAAGAAGTGGTAGGTTGATGCCTCAAACCATGTTGGGTTGTGAGGATGGAATAACCTAACCATGCTTGCATGCATTTGCCATTATATAGACTTGTTATGCTTGTATTTACTTTGCATATGCACCCTTACTGAGCTTTTGAGCTCATGAGGTTTGTTGGACCTCTTTGTAGGTGTTGAAAGCCTCATGGAAAATGTGAAAATGAGAGAGAAATGGCTATGAGTGTTGAAGGCTAAAGTTGGGTAGCCTATGTATTTTAGTTGGTAATGTAAATAAATTGTATTTTATTTTGGTTTCATGTGTATGAAGCTTCCATGTTGAGTATGGTAGCTAAGAGAGGAAAATTTTTTATATGTTGAGGTATGTTGTAATAAATAAAAATAAGATGGATTTTGTTTATGAAATGAGGCTTTGGAATGAGAAAAGTGGAGGATTTGATGCAAATTAAGGGTGTTTATTTTTCTGGAAATTATGGGTTTAAAAGCCCAAAGAAAAAGAGAAAAAAAGTGAAAAAGCAACAGCCCCGCGTGTGCAGGTAGGGCCGCGTGGACGGCCGGGCGCACGCAGGCAGGGCCGCATGCGGGAGGCCGCGCCTGCGGGCGGGCACTGCCGCACACGCGCGCAGGTAGGGGCACTGGTAGGCACGGCCAGCACCCAGCGGGGTCCCGTGCGGGCCCCGAGCGCGCCAGTGGGCCCTGCCGGCCAATTTTTTTAAAAATTTGGATTTTTTGGGAGAAATTGGGGCATTTCTTAATTAATTTTGGGCCCCGGAAGAAATTTCAAAATAAAGGGATTTTCAGGCATTTTGGAGAATAATGCCGAAATTTTGAAAAATTAAAAATTATGAGTTTTTCCTCCAAATTTGGTAATCAATCAATGGATTGATTTTAATGGTGATTTATGGAGCCCGAAAAAATTCTTGGTCGGAAAAAAAGAATTTAAAATAATTGAGAAAATGGCGATTGGGCGTCTGAATGAGATTTTCTTTATAGCCAATGCGGTGTGGTTAAAGCCCAATTCTGCTAATAAATTCTGGGGTTCAGGGAAGGGAATGACGAGCCTAGTTCCCACCTAGGGCGTTTCGTCTTGAAACCTGGTCCACCCTTCACCAAAGGCCGAGCAGGTGGACAATTTAGGTGATTATTCACGAGTAACACCCGTAAGTGGGAGCAGGGCGTTACAATAGTGTAGTCGAAATTCTCCAAGGGCAAATGATGGAACAACGATAGGATTATCCTGAAAGGAAGTCAGGATTCTGCCTAGGGTTCTATGCCGAGCTAGTGGGCCAGAGAAGTTACACAAGGGCATATGATTGTTTATGTTATTGCATCATGTATTCATGTATCATGTTTCTAAACCCTTACTAGAAGATTCATCTTCTAATCGGGTTATGCCCCTGGAACATTCAAACGTTCCAGTTAGGATTTGCAGCTATGGCAAGGAGATGATTGATGACGTGGCCGATGGGTTCGGTGAGTTGTTCCGATATATGCTCATTCATGTGGATTCAAGATACGTCTTTAACCATGGTTAGAAGATTATACTATATTGAAAATCATGTATAATTATGTATTTCTGAGGAATCGTCAGATGTACAGATAAGTCTCCATGTATTTAAATATTTAATGATATGATGGTATAGATTCTTATGTTATGATTAAGTGAATTCAGTTATGTACCATATCAGGTTTCGATTTTAAGCTTCCGCATTTATGATGATTACCTGTCTTGCATTATTGATTCTTATTTAGTATGCTGAGAAGGTAAAACGGAATTGTCGGGAAATGGTTTATATTAAAAAATATATATATTCTCAAAATTCGTAAGTTATTTAATGCTCAGAAAAGTGGGGCGTTACATCATTCCTATCGAATGCGGAGGCCTTTCACCCTACAAAACTCACAAGCGCAAATGGCGATCGAGTAGGCTGCCACTGGTAAAGTTCGCTAAAACCCCCACGACTGTCCCTCTTTCTATCTACACCTAAGAAAGTAAGGAGACTCTGGCCCAAAGTGAGGGATCCTTAAGAGGACCACTGAAAAATACATACAACGCATCCCACAGATCGTCCGCCACCAGGCTGCCACCTGTCACGCATCCAAGGGATTACCAGTCACAGTCCAAATAACACCCTTACCTTTTAAAAAAAGGGCCCTCGAATCTCGAGGCCACGCGCGACACAGACCAGCACATAGAGAACATTCCCCCGCTTACTCATCTAGGGCCAACCTCAAAATGGCCCAGAGTCGTCACCCCAGCAAAAACAAAATCAGCTCAACTGACCACCTCAGTCCTTCTTAATCCAACCCTCTAAGTTGTCGAGCATAGGAAAAATCACTCAGGCTCCCCTTTCCTAGCTCGAATGCTCGTTACTCAAGCATCCGACCGGGGGGGCTGTGGATCGTCCAAGCCCAATCTCAGCTCTTCCCTCAGGCCCAATCTCGGCCCTCTCCTTAGATCCAATCTCGGCCCTCTCTTTAGGCCCAATCTGGTCTTCCCCCTAGATCCGGCCTTAGCCCAACGCCACACCTGCCACAGCATCATTACAATCCCACTAGATATCTGCGCAGTAGCCCCAGATCTTACCCTCATTAATGGAAGATCTCATCCACATTAATAAGGGTCTCGTCGCCATCATGCTACCACCTGGGATCCTCCACCGGCATTGGATACCCAGTCCCATCACCTGCAAGCTCACGTCTCATGCATGAAGGAGGATATCTCCTCCTTCTATATCAGCCAACTCTCTTCAGAGCCAAGGTATGTTCTCACCTCTGACATGCTAATACACAACCTCATCTTACTCTCTTACTCACTCGACTGTCAGAGTCTTTGTAGGTGCCAGCCGCCCCTCGGACGAACCCGTCGCCGTAGCCCGCACCTCGCCTCCGATCGTCCCCCTATTTTGGTCAGGAAAGAACATAGGTCTATCCACATTTGAGCCTAAATTTATGATCTTCAGGTGGGTCTATACATTAGGGGATCAACTTATACCAGGCATATTTGGGGTGTTTAATCAAGTGTGAATTAATATTCCACAATTAGTTTTAATACAACCAGCACCCCCGATTGAGAGGTTTTTAATTGATGCATGTGCTTTAACTAGAAAAATCAAGTTACATCTTTTTGAAAACAATTTTGTAAATGGTTCACGGTTGGTGCTTAACGTTTGGTACTAAATTGGAAAAATCAAGTTACATCTTTTTGAAGCGTGACCACTTATTTGGTACTGAATTGGAAAAAGCGAAAAAAATAACATAATGCAAAAACAATAATAAGTTTTCTTCCTATCTGCTGCATGTGGTTTGTTAATTTCTTATTTTTGTGGTACTAACAAGGAAGAAAACAATTCTATTACTTGGGAGTCATTTCATGCTATGAAGCGTATCAGGTATTATTCGTCCTTATCTTTTTAATTATGTACAATTCAAGTTGGGGGAGATTATCATATATAGGAAAAATTATCGAGATTATCTTAGTATCACACCTTGTTTCTTTTTTAATTTTGTTATTGCTCGTGTTCGTTTAATTTCGTGCTTTTTAATTTTTATGTGTTGTCAAAAAAAAAAAAATCGGGGATCCTTTGTTCTTTTATACCCGTGCATGCCCTGAATTGGTTATGATTAATTTGTTTGAGGATCAATGCGTTTTAATGATGTTAGTCTTATCGCATTAGACTTTTATGATATTAGCCAATTGGCGTTTTCAATCTGATGCATGGATGTTTCGATTTCTTATTTAAAAACATAAATGTATAGGATTTAGAATGAGTGATCTACATGCATAGATTGTTCTTTGATTAGAAATTTGTCTGTAAGTCATCAAATCTAAAGAGATAGTGATTAATTGGTTAATGCACTGCATGATTCCTCAACTTAAGTGGAGACTATTACCTAGTGTGAGCAATTTGAGCCTATTAACATTCTTTCTGAGTGAATTAACGCTTACTCTAGTTGTAGTTTTCCTTGCCTCTCATGTTTTTCAATAGGTTTAGTACATTACTTTGCTTTGAATGCCAAAAATGTTAACGAGAGATTTAAACTAGTTTCAAATTCTAAATTTGATGACTGAGTGAAAGTGTGTTAATAGGATATGACAATGGGATTCTTTTATTGAAATTTTAAACCTGTTAACCCATATCATAAATGTGGGACTAAAGTCATTCTCTAAGCTGAAGCTTTCTCTGCAGATATATCCTGCAGACTCGTCCACTGCGCGTATCATGAAGTCTTTACATATTTTAAAACCATTTTCATGCACATGCTTTATGCATCATCACAACCATGCGCATTTGTAATGACTTCTCATACATAACTGACACAGTTACCAAAATAACATGCATGAGAGGGAAACCTTCATGCAAGACAACATCAAACCCTTGCATGTCCTCAATAAAACATCATTTCCAAAGGAAGATAGGGTGATACAAAACCCTATTTGAAACTTAGTAGGTATAAAATGAGAGCAATGAAATAATTTATTAGAAAAGGGAAATAACTTGCAAAAATAGAGGCATGAATTTTCAAATTAGGAAGTTAAGAGGATGAACTTGCCTTGGGTATTTTTCCCTAACCCTTGTCATGCACTAGGGTAGCTAATGTCACAACCTAAGCCCAAGCCACCAGAATTTCCCTTAATTTCTATCCAAAATCTTCCTATTTCACTCTGATATGCCCTGCAAACTTGGAGAATCACAAGACCTAAAAGATTCATGAGACATGGACATGAATCCCAAAGGCCCAACAGGTTGTAGGAGATTAAGGAAACAAGCCGAAGGAGCAAGAGGTCGAGCCGAGACCAAGTGGGGAAGACCCACTCGGTTATGTCAAGTGGGTACGATATTACTTCAGTTTTTCAGGCATAACTCTCTCATAATAGCTATGATTGAGCTAATTATCTACAACTTTCATGTTTTGAGTTTTGAGAGATTCAGGCTTTATCAAGGCTGAAATTGGGATCTAATTTGATATACCTGCACTATTAAGGCTCAGAGTTAAGTATTGAAGGAAGATGGATCCGAACCAAGACAAAAGAGAAAAAGAAGGCATGAACGAGTGGCCCCCCACTCGGTCATGGCCAAGTGGCCCCTCACTCGGTCATGGGGAGACCAATTTCCCCTCACTTTTCATGACCCACTCGGTTATGCCGAGTGGGTACGACAATGCTTTGGTTTTTTGACCATAACTTTCTTATATGAGCTCTGATTGAGGTGATTCAAAGTCCTATAGAAAGCTAAGAGAATTATATGCAACTTTTGTGTTTTGAGTTTTGAGAAATTCAAGCTGAATAAATGTAAAAATCAGGCATAAAGTTGAGGTATAGGAACTACTCAAAACCGAATCAAGGAAAAGGGCAAAAGAAGGCATGACTGAGTGGCCCCCCACTCGGTCATGGTTGAGTGGGCTTGGGCCAATCTCTCCTCTTTTCCCTCTCAGATGGGCCACAAAATCATCAAAATGGGCTGCAAGATTCTCACCCCGATTGTCGCACGTTTCCTCTCTCTCCTCCGCTATAAATAGGAGACCATGCCTTCATCACAAGGTACGCACTCTTGGGCCCCTCAACACAATTCTATACTTTTGGCTCTCGAGAACTAACTTAGGAATCAGAGGGTTTGCGCAGGGACCCCCACCCGCACCCTAACGTTGCTTTCATTTTGTAGGCCACTCGGTTATCTAGGGACACTCGGTTATTAGAGGCCACTCGGTTAATGGATGCCAAGGCCACTCGGTCGCCTCAGGTCACTCGGTTATCTTGGGCCACCTGATCATCAGACCCTCGGCTCACCTTGGTCGCGAGACCTCAGCTCGCCTTGGTCACAAGACCTTAGCTCGCCTTGGTCACGAGACCTCAGCTCGCCTTGGTCACTAGACCTCAGCTCGCCTTGGTCACGAGACCTCAGTGCACGTGCACATTGGAGACGAGATTTTACTCACATCGCACCTTGGTGACAAGACTCTCGGGACACTTAACTCTCAGAACCCTTAAGACTCGGAAGTCTCTAGAGACTCATGTGGTCAACCACGCACCATACATTCTCTCACGTAAAAAAAGAAAATAGATTGTTGTATTTTGGCAACAACACACTCAAACATCACTACCTATTTATAGGCTAAGATGAAGGAATATCGTAAGAGCACCATGGTAGCAGGGGAGCAATATTTCTAGTGGCAAAAAAGTAATTTGGACGCGTGGAAGGGCGAAAGGCAACAAATGGCTATGGCTGCAGTTGCGTGGTGTTGTATGGCCGCGCATGGGCGCACAACCGCGTGCATGGACCCAGCCCCAAAACGACGTCGTTTTGGGGCCTTATTGCTGAAAAATGCTTGAATTTTCTCCTAGCCGAGCGAGACTCGATCCCAGGACCTCCCAAACCCCTCTTGCGCGCGTGTTTAAGGTGATTCAACCTCCAGTTTTTGAAATTACACTTAGACCCCAATATTTTCAAATAATTGCTAAAACTCTCTCAACCAAAAATACATAAATTTTAATTTTTTTTCTAATTAATTCAACATAGACAAATTTACATTAATTCACAAATAAATAGGACATTACAAATCCTCCCCCTCCCCTTAAAAGAATTTGGTCCACCAAATTCACACCTAGTTATTCAAACAATTGAGGGAAGAACTGTTTCATTTCATCCTCTAACTCTCATGTGACTTCTTCTAGACTGTGATACTGCCATTGGACCTTTACATAAGGAATAGATCGGTGTCTCAACACTCTCTCTTTTCATTCCAAAATAGCTACTGGAAATTCATCATATGATGCATCTTCTTTGACCCCAAGAGTTTGGTCATTAATAATATGCTAAGGGTTTAACATGTACTTTCGCAACATGAACACATGAAATACATTGTGAACATTGGCTAATAGCGGAGGTAAGGCTTGAATGATCCTACATATCGATGACTGAGTTTTCCTGAGATCCCAAATCTCTGCACGCCTTTCACAAGCATTACTTTCAGCCATACATGATCCCCAACAGCAAACTCAAGGTCACGACGCCGTCTATCAGCATAACTTTTCTGCCTATCCTGGGCTGCTTTCATTCGGGCTCTGATAAGTCGGATCTTCTCAGAGATCTGCTCAATTATTTTTAGACCGAGTAAAGTCCTATCTCTTATTTTTTCCAAACAAATGGGTGATCTACCCGGCCAACCATAGAGTGCCTCATATGGTGGCATCCTAATACTTGAATGAAAGCTATTGTTATAGGTAAATTCCACTAATGGCAAATGATCATCCTAACTACAGCAAAAATCTAGCGCGCAATCTCTCAACATATCTTCTAGGGTCCGAATACTCTGTTCTGTCTACCTGTCTATCTGCGGATGGAATGCAGTACTAAATTTTAATTGAGTCCCTAAAGCTTCATGTAAGGCCCCCCAGAACCGAGAAGTAAATCTGGGGTCACGATTTGAGACAATACTAGCTAGGATTCCATGTAACCTTATTACTTCTTCAATATACAACTTAGCCAACCGATTTAAGTGAAATGTCTTCTTAATCGGCAAGAAGTGGGTTAACTTCATTAGTCGATCTACTGTTGCCCATATTGCATCATGCCTCTTTAGTGCTCTACTTTCACTTGCTGACACACCAGACATTATGAGACAAACTTGACTACATCCTTCTTTATACCATCCCACTAAAGTTGTCGTCACAAATTCTGATACATTTTTGTCATGCCTGGATGTATGGTATAACGGACTTTATGAGCTTCAGTCAGAATTTCTTGTCTCAATTCTTCATTCTCCGGCACACAAATCCGCTCTTAAAAAGTAATAGTCCATCGCCCTTTCGGCTGTGTCCTACGACCTCGAATTTCTCCATGTTGGCTAAAACTTTTGCTAGCTTCTCATTAGTAGACTGTTAGACTCGAATCTGTTCAACCAATTCCGATTGCACCTTCATATAACCATAAAAAACTTTTGGTCCATCCCTAGATGGAGAGATAGAGAAACCATTCAACTGCTCCAACAATAACCATTCCTGCACCATCATTGTTGTAATGGACGCTCCCCATCAACTCAAAGCATCAGCCACCACATTAGCCTTCCCTGGGTGATATAGAATGTCACAATCATAGTCCTTAAATAACTTTACCCACTAACGTTGCCAAATATTCAATTCCTTCTGGGAGAAAAGGTACTTTAAACTTTTATGGTCCATGTAAACCTCCACCTTCTCACCATATAGGTAATGTCTCCAAATTTTTAATGCAAACACTACGGCATCCAATTCCAAATCATGTGTTGGGTAGTTCATTTCGTGTTTCTTCAATTGTCGCGAGGCATAGGCATTTACGCGACCATCTTGCATCAGCACACATCCCAATCCTGTATGTGAGGCATCACTATATATTGTAAATTTCTCCCTACTCCTAGGGATAACTAACACTGGGGTGATAGTCAGTCTTCGTTTCAATTCTTGGAAGTTGGTTTCACATGCCTTATCCCACTCAAACTTCACCCCCTTCTGTGTCAATTTAGTCATAAGAATAGATAAACAAGCGAACCCTTCTGTAAATCTCTGGTAATAGCCAACTAAACCAAGGAAACTATGAATCTCAGTCACTATCGTAGGCCTCGACCAATCAACCATTGCCTTAACCTTCTCGGGGTCAACTGAAATATCCTCACCAGAGACTACATGTCCTAGAAATCCCACTCATCGCTACCAAAAGTCATACTTATTGAGTTTAACATATAATTGTTTTTCCCTAAGTCTCTGCAAGACTAGTCTAAGATAGACCTCATGTTCCTCTTGACTTGGTGAGTAATCAAATATCATTGATGAAGACAATTACAAAGCAGTCTAAATACTCTTTAAAGACTCGATTCATTAGATCCATGAAAATCGTCAGGGCATTAGTTAGTCCGAATGGCATTACTACGAACTCATAATGCCCATACAGGTTCAAAAAGTTGTTTTCAGCACATCTTCCTCTCTAATGCTCACTTGATGATAACCAAACTTCAAGTCAATTTTTTAAAATACCAATGCCCTTGAAGCTGATCTAGTAAATCATCCACATGCGGCAATGGATATTTATTCTATACTGTCACTTGATTCAACTGACGATAATCAATACACAACCTCATTGATCCATCCTTTTTCCATACAAACAATATCGGAGACGCACTAGGATGAATGAACCCCTTATCAATCAATTCTTGCAGTTGAGTCTTTAACTCTTTCAATTTATTCGAAGCCATTCTATAAGGAGTTTTCGAAATGGGTTAGGTGTCTGGCACAAAATCAATAGAAAATTCAACCTCTCTTTAAGACGACAATCCTGACAATTCATCTTGGAACATGTCAAGGAACTCACAAACTATGGGAAGCTCCGATAATTTTACCTTATTATTCCCATCAATAGTTACAAAGGCAAGGTACACCTCACAACCTTGTTGTACCAACCTTTCAACCTTCATTATCAAGACCATTGGGATTGAACTCATTGGCTTAATACCCGTATACACAATAACTGGTTACTGTGTAACTCAAAATGAATCACCTTTCTCCGATAATCAACCTTAGCATAGTGTTGAGATAACCAATCCATACCTAGGATACAATCAAAGTCCCTGATGCCCAGCACCACTAAGTCGCCAGGACATTCCTTTTCATACAACTTAATTTCACAATTCTAAAGTACCTTACTACCCACTAACACCACATCCTCAGGTATAGACACAACCAGGCAATATGGCAATATAGTTCTAGGGATAGGAACATAACATATAACATGCGATGCAATAAAAGAATGAGTAGAACCGGTATCAAAAAGCACACGCACATTGATTCCATATAAAGAAAGAATACCTTGAATAATCTCGTTCCGTTCCTCTGCATCTGTTGCCGTCAAGGCGAACACCTTTCCCTACACACAGGGTTTGTTTGCATTAGCAGGGCACTACAGCATCATCATCTATGGGACTACTCCTTGTGCCCTAGGTGTTGCTAGTCTCTATCTTCTAAATCTCTGCCCTTCATACTAAGGCTGAGCCGATTGTAGATAATTATTTACTAGCCCTGCTGCCAGCATCAAAAGCACTTCACCTTTATGTTAGCCATTGCCCTATCTTGACTATGAGGACATTCCCTTCGCATATGCCTTGCCTGTCTGCACAAATAGCAAACTCCACTATTGAAACAATAGGATTCCTTATGTCTCATTCCACAATTACCACATGACGGAATTTTTATCATCCCACTTGTTAGACGTGCTTCCCATTTTCTCTTCTTATTACTCATTCCTCCTTACACCTCTTATCCATTCCCTAATTTAGTCATGTCTCACTCAATCGCATAAGCACTTTGTACCACAATCAAGTAATTCAAAATCCTTGCTCCAGCTAGTGCATGTTGGATGTCAGCTCGTAGACCCTTCTGAAATTTCGTCGCTTTCTTCACTTCAGTTGACACTAATTCTGGAGCAAACTTAGCTAAGGAAATGAACTCAGTTTCATACTGGGCCACTGACTTGCTTCCTTATAGCTCAATAAACTCATATGTCTTTTGCTCTCAAATCCAATTATAGAAAAATTATTCATTGACTGCTTCTTGAAACTCTGCCCATGATCGTTCCCTGCCAATGTACCTTTGTTGGGTTGTTTCCCACCACCTTTCAACATCCACTCTCAAGAGAAAAGTGGCAAATTGCACTTTTTGTGCATCACTATATCCCAAAGTTTAAAGGTGCTTTTTCATGGATAACATATAGTTTTTCGCGGCCAAGACATCTATGCCTCCATAATATTCAGGGGGTCGAAGCGCCATAAAATTCTTTAACAGTTAGCCTCCTGCATTTCCCTCCATCCCTTGAAACATTGGATTGGAGACTTGATCATTATTATTCTTGGCCTCTCGCTTTACTTAGTCTTGCCCCTAATCATGCCTCAATTGGTTGGCAGCAAGCATCTCAACTGTCCTCCGTATCCCTGCTAAGGCGTCTTGCACCTCATTCATCTATTCTTGCAACCCTCCATTGGACTCTCTCAAGGTCTCGGGCACAAAAGCAAGTGTGGGTGTAAGTTAGCCACGGCCATGGCTCCAATCGGTGGCCTTCCTCGATGAGCACTCATCTTCCTGCACAACTAACATATTTAGATTCGAATTCTTACTTAGAAATACCCTTAAGTCTATTTGCTAGAAATACCTTTAAGTCTACCTGACATTCCTATCTGTACAGAGATTTGTCCCAAACATTGCTCTAATACCACCAAATTGTAACGACCTAAATTTACCTCAATTTCTTTTTAAACATGTTCTGATACCACCAAATTGTGACACCCCTAAATTTACCTCAATTTCTTACTTGACATGCTTTGATAATTATAGCATCCCTATAACTGGAGACCCCGTATTCAAGGAATCCGATAGAAAAAATGGCATATATGCAAAACCAAATTAGAAGCATCACACATGTTCCTTGCTATTAATAACGAAAGTCATACTTATACATCATTACTCATAGACACATACACATTAAGGTCACCATACTGACCATAACCCCTCAGTGGTACAACCTAGAACATAAACAAAGCATAACTTAGTATTACACATCTCAAAGCACCCCCCTAAAGACCTTCTGGTTGAGACGACTTTGTACACACTTCTACCCCATGGCTCCAACTTCACTTGACTCGCCCACCTCTTTAGCCTTACCCTTACCTAGAATGATGCGAGCAAATATGAGCCACAAGGCCTAGCAAGTATAACTGAATGAAGGTGAGCATGAGAATTATAGATAACGAGAAATAATAAGGATCATGAATAACATTTATGGCACTCATGACTTACCTCTTTACATCATTCTACATGATAACAAGATGAAAATTGTGTTCATGCTACTATGCAATTTTTTTTAAAAACCATTACCATCGGACCGAAGTCCATATCATAAACATAGGACCAAAGTCCTCCTCTGAGCTGAAGCTTTCTTTGTGGATATATCCTGTGGACTCATCCGTTGCACGCATCATGAAGGCTTTACACATTTTAAAACCATTTTCATGCACATACTCTATGCATCATCACAACTTCTCATACATAATTGACACAATTACCGAAACAACATACACGAGAGGGAAACCTTCATGCAAGACAACATCAAACCCTTGCATATCCTCAATAAAGCATCATTTCCAAAGAAAGATAGGGTGATACAAAACCCTATTGAGACTCAAAAGGTATAAATGAGAGCCATGAAATAATTTACTAGAAAAGGGAAATAACTTGCAAAAATAGAGGCATGAATTTGCAAACTAGGAAGTTAAGAACATGAACTTGCCTTGCGTATTTTTCCTTAACCCTTGCCATGAACCAGGGTTGCTGACGTCACAGGCCAAGCCCACGCCACCAGAATTTCCCTTAATTTCTCTCCTAAATCTTCCCATTTCACTCAAACATCACTACCTATTTATAGGCTAAGAGGAAGGAATATCGTACGAGCATCATGGCAGCAGGGGAGCATTATTTCTAGTGGCAAAATAGTGGTTTGGACACGTGGAAGGGTGAAAGGCAACAAGTGGTCGATGCTGGCAACTGTGTGGCGCGCTGTAGAGCCATACAGGGCCTTACATGGAGTAGCATGGCCATGCATAGGCGTACGACCGCACACATGGACCCAACCTCAAAACGACGTTGTTTTGGGGCCCTTATTGCTGAGAAATGCTTGAATTTCCTCCAAGCCACACGCGGACTCGATCCTAGGACCTCTCGAACCCCTCGCGCGCACGAGCCATCTTGCCTACAAGGTCCTTCTATTAATAACTTATATTTAAGGTGATTCAACCTGCAGTTTTTGATATTTTCGAATAATTGCTAGAACTCCCTCAACCAAAAATGCATAAATTTAATTTTTTTCTAATTAATTCCACACACACAAATTTACATTAATTCACAAATAAACGAGTCATGACATGGTCCCCATCCTATGTTCTGAATTACTGGATCTCTAACAACTTGACTACTCGAATTCACTTGAGAAAACGTTTGAGTCACTTAATGTATAACTAAAATTCAATTTAGAAACAACTTAGTATGAAGTAACATGCACGATAATGGAACTACTTAAGAAAATGTTCCTCGATTTGTTTGTCTATTTCTTCATTTATGATATTAGCTGACGCAGTCTGTTGGTGTACATACTAAAAAATTAAAGTTATGTATCAACCAAATAATATGAACTAAGTATGAACTTATCAATACATTCATTTAAATTTTAATTCTTACTCGATATAAGGTTCGACCTCCAAAGTATTCAGCAAGACATATAATTTGGTGGTTTCAAACCCCTTCCCATCCATCCACCTGATTTTTATTGAACCAAAAGCACAGCGCGGATAATTGAAGATGAAAATTTATGGATATGAAGAATCTCCCCTATCATCATTTCGAGGGACTCTCATCCTTCTTGATTGAAAATTTGGTACAAAATAATATAAACCAAATGTGGACGTCTCCTCAATAAAATATGCCTCACATATAGGTCCTTCTACACGAACTTTATTGCAAACCTTATTCTTTAAAGTGTTGAGGAACCTAAATCATTCAAAGATTTCCTCAATATAGGAAAAATTACAATTTTAAAATAAACGTATGAAATTATGTCAGACGTTATTACCTTTCAAATGGATACATCCATTTGTATTCTACTGGTCCCCCCCCCCCCCCCCCCCCGCGCCTTTGCCTCGTAAACTAAGTGTATTGGAAAATGCTCCATTGGGTTAAACCATCCTGGAGGAAATACACACTTTAATTTGCATAAAATGATGGGTATGTTTTGTTCCATGACATCTAGGTGTTCAATTTTCAACATTGTTGAGCAAATGTCTTTGAAAAACTAACATAACTCAGTAACCGGATTTCAAATTCGATCTAGTAATGTTACAAATGTCGTTTGGAAGTAATCGCTCCATGAGAACATGACAATCATGGCTTTTCAACCCAAATAACTTAGTGTTTCTCATATCAACGCATCTACCCAATTTGGAAGCATATCCATCAGGAAGCTTAAGTTCTTTTATCTATTTCAAAACACTTAAATTCTGCTCCCTTGTGAATGTGTATTGGGTCTTGGGTTTCCTATACTTACCCCCACCACGGTCTATTAGTTCAAGCTTCTTCCGCCTAAAGTATTCTTTCAGGTCCATTCAAGTATTCGTATTATCTTTACTTTTACCCTTCGAATCCATTACTGCGTTGAAAAGATTGTCAAAAACTTTTTTTCAATGTGCATGATAACTAAGTTATGTTAAATCATATTATCTTTTCAGTATGGCAATTCTCAAAAAATGCTTCATTTGGTCCAATTGTGTTCCACACCATACGCAGGCATAGCATAATCCTGTAGCTCCAAGATAGATGAAAAATTACAGACTCTTTGAAAAACGTTATCTCCAGTTAACCGAGGTGGTGGAGAAAAATTCTCAACTCTGTTTTTTTCGAAATACACTTGTATTTCTCCGAAAGACGTCTTCCATTGGCAAGAATTTCCTATGATAGTAAAAAAAAATGACATCTTTCCGCTATACTTGAGATTAAAAACTTTAGTTTTTTCCATCTAATATGAACATACCAATCTACCAGATGTCATCCAACCAGATAACAAATATGCAAGAAAATCATTGACGATCCACAATAGAGCAGCATTCATCATAAAATTGTTCTTTGTTGATATATCATAAGTCAGAATTCTTTTGTGCCATAACAATTGAAGTTCATCAATTAGAGGTTATGAAAACACATCTGTCTTATTTTTTGAATTTGATGGACCTGGAATAATAGCAGTCAGAAAAAAAAAAAAAAAAAAAAAACTTTCTTTTTAAACACAATCCAAGAGGCAAATTATACGGGGTCACAATGACCGACCAACAAAAATATGGGTGACCCAATTGACCATACAGAGTGAACCTATCTGCCTAAAGATCAGGCCTCACATTTCTAAAATCAATAGAGAAGTTAAGATATTTCTTATCAAAATGTTTCCATACTTCCCCATTAGACTAGTGAGACAAAACACCAGGCTCCCTCCAACTTTCATGATGCCATCTCATGCTCGCAATTGTAATCGTGGAAGCATATATTCTCTACAGTCTTGGTATGAGAGGCAAATACCATATTTTCTTATAAGGAATTTGTTTAAATTTTCCTTTCCCACTTCTTACAAGTTTAAAATAAGGATGACCGCAAAACTTACATCTCATCTCGGATTCGTCCATTTGAATAACAATTGATCTTCTTACAACCGAGCCCAAGCTAAAAAACCAACTTCTTGGTATGATAAAGGTTAGTGGGCACACAATTATCAGTTGGCATTGTTTGATTATAAACTGCATGATTTCATTATAACAACCTTTAATAATGTTGTAATCAGACTTAAAACTCAACATCCTAACTGCAACAAAAAGTTCACTTTCTACTTCACAGTTCGAATACAATGGAGTTTGTTTAGCAGACAACATGTCATAAAATGCTTATGCATTTTCATTCGGTGCTTCATCTACATTGTAAGTTTGATAACCACTTCCACTTCCAATACCTTGCATTATATATGACCCCATTCGATGGCCCTACTGCATCTATTACTATTTGTTCATACGGATTGAACCAATCCCTAAAATTATCTTCTCTATAATATTCATTTTCAACAACCGATGGAGGCACTACGGGCATTTCTTCACCATGATGCGTCCAGTAATAATAACCCTTCATGAATCCATGTTTACAAATATCCATTTTCATTTCATTGACTGATTTAAATCTTAGACACTCGCATTTCATACAATGACACTTTAACTTTCCTTCTAATCTTATGAAACTTTCTTGGGTAGATACAAATTGAATAAACTCATCAATCCCATCATAAAAGTCTCAAGTGATCCCACCCTTTCTTGGGTTACACCTATTATCAATCTACTTGCAATGCGACGGAATTTTTATTTTAAATTTAATAATATATATGACCAAAAAAACTAACTTGAAAATTCACAAAGTCATTTTTGAGTACTACTACAAACTAGTCATTGACAAATTCATATTTGAGTAATTAAAAAACTAAAGTAAACTAACTTAGAAAAAAATAATATTATATAATTGTGTTGCTGATAAATTGCTTTATTATACATTTTAGTTATTAGATTTTATGTTCATATTTTCTATAATATTCCTTTCTGCATTAAATAAGTTCATTTCTTAAATCGTCGTAAGGAAAAGCCAAATAGTCTATAATTTAGCTAAATCTAATTCATTTTAAATCGTCGTAATGAAAATAATATCTAATTTATTTTTAACTATTGAAGCAAAATAAATATAATTTTTTATTACCCTTTCAAACATACACTTCTTTAAATGTTTTACCAAGTAAATAAAATTTTTAACCAAATAATATAACATTTTATTTGTATTTCTAATTTTAAAATTGTGTTTACTAAATAATTAACTCAAGAACAATATTTATAACATTATATTTGTACTTCTCATTTTAAAATACAAATGAGAACTAATTGAAACACAAATATTAAGCTTTTTATTTAAAATCATTATAATATATTTAATAAATAACTACTTAAAAACAATTTTTACAAATAAATTTTATATTTATTTTATTTTTATATATATAAGTAATATTTCATTGACATAATAATTTTTTATTTCTAGTTTATAAATTTTCTAATGATTTCACATTTAAATCATTAATAATATATACACAATACACAATAATATATACAGAATATACAACTATATAAATGTAAAATAAACAATAATATACATGTAATAAATATTGATATGCCCTACAAACTTGGAATATTACAAGACCTAAAAAAGTTGTGAGACATGGACATGAAGTCCAAAGGCCCAGCGAGTTGTAGGAGATCAAGGAAATAAGCCGATGGAGCAAGAGGTCGAGCCGAGACCAAGTGGGGAGGACCCACTCGGTTATGCCAAGTGGGTACGACACTGCTTTGGTTTATTGGACATAACTTTCTCATAGGAGCTCCGATTGAGGTGATTCAAAGTCCTTTGGAAAGACAAGAGAATTATCTACAACTTTTATGTTTTTAGTTTTGAGAGATTCGAGTTAAATAAAGGTGTAAATCTGGAATGAAGTTGAAGTACATAAGCTACTCAAAACCAAGCCAAGGAAAAGGGCAAAAGAAGGCATGATCGGGTGGCCCCCCACCCGATCATGACCGAGTGGCCCCCCACTCGGTCATGGTCGAGTGGGCTTGGGCCAATCTCTCCCCTTTTCCCTCTCAGATAGGCCACGAAATCATCAAAATGGGCCGTGAGATTCTCGCACGTCTTCTCTCTCTCCTCCGCTATAAATATGAGACCATGCCTTCATCACAAGGTATGCTTTTTTGAGCAATAAAAGTACAATTTCCTCATTTTCTCTCGAGATTCTGACTTAAGCATCGGAGGGTTTGCGCGGGGATCCCCACCCGCATCCTAACGGTGCTCTCGTTTTGTAAGCCACTCGTTCATCCGAGACCACTCGTCATCCTCAAGTCACTCGTTCATCCGAGGCCACTCGTCACCCTCAGGTCACTCGGTCACGGTCACTCGCCACCCTCAGGTCACTCGTCATCCTCAGGTCACTCGTTCACCCGAGACCACTCGTCATCCTCAGGTCACTCGTTCATCCGAGGCCACTCGTCATCCTCAGGTCACTCGTTCATCTTGGGCCATCTGATCATCAGCCCACCTGATCATTAGCCCACCAGATTTACCAGATCCATCAGATCTATCAGACCCTCAACTCTGTAAGATCACCAGATCTGGACCTCTACCAGATCCAGTTACTCTTCAAGATTCTCATCAGTGAATGCATGACTCCCAAGACTCTTGCGTCTCTCCTCAATTAAAAATAGATTGTTGTATTTTGGCAACAACAAATATAAATAAAAGAGATGTTAAAATTTATAGTTAATCATTAAAAAATAACTAACATAGATATTAATTAAGTAACAACTAATTATTATAAATTAACAGTTAAAATTAACAACTAAAAATGATATGTTGCAGTTATTTTATTTGTTTAACATATCAGTTAAAACGAAGCATTCTATAACTAATATAGATATTTTTCATCTAAGAAACATTCAAAGATGCATTTAAGAGTTAAAATAACAAAATACTAAAATATAATGCACAGAAAAAAGAAAAGAAAATACCTTACAGATTTTGGTGATGCTTGTATCTTCTAAATGAAGACTAGACCGCAACAAAAAAAAAAATAGACAAAACTCTGAGAGTGAGGCAGGGGGAAAATTCAAAGGGGGGAATTTAAACGGGGAGGCCCGGACGGGAAGGAGGGTAGCTAGTTGCCCATCGCTAAATTTTTAAATATTTTTAAAAAAAATCATAAAATATAAATAATAAATATATACAAAAAAATAATATTTTATACTTTAATAAACATAAAATAATATATATAAATAATAAACAAAACCCCTAATTTTGAGTATCTTACTTTCACGCAATTCACAGGGTTCAACAAACAATCAATATTTCACGATCAAGGGTGTAATACTCTTTGTAGTAGCGGTCCTTATATATCATATTAACAATCGAAATATGGTTTAAAAAAAATCTTTATTTGATAGAGCTTCTTCTTATATCTATGAATTTCATTAGACCCATAAAAGATACATTTGAAGACTCTTTTAGGTCTTTTAATATCAATAGATTGATTGTTTTGTTCATGTACCTTCCAAAAGGAAAAAAAAATATCTCTAAGAGTTGTTTCTTGAATTCGAAAGAGAGTATTTGGGTTCTCCCAATAACTAAAAAGTGTAGCATGCTTGAATCTAAATGGGGTTTGCGGTGGTGGAGGAATTGAATCGAAAAAGGAGGAATTCTAGTTGTAAGATATTTAATGAAACCGTCGTTAAAATTGAGATTTTATTCAAAGAGAAGAATTAATTCACATATATGTAATATATAAATAATATACTAAATAAAAAATAATAAACCAAAAATACTATATAAATAATATATTTATACAAAATACAAAAATATATATAAATAATATTTTTAGACTTCAAATTAATGTTCAACAAGAGAAAAAAAATGATTCACGATTTATATGTTAGAGAAATAATTTTGTAAGTAAATAATTCTAAATATTTGATAAAAAAATATCTACAAAATCTAACAAATTTTGTAAGTAACTCAAACTTTATTTGTACTAATAATTTTTGTATAGATAAACAATGACCGAGTGCCTTCCATGATATCCGAATATGCAAATATATGTTTGTGTCTTGTATTCAGAAATATTTTCTTGTTTGTGTCTTATATCCGAATATGTTTTACTTGTATTTGTCTTATATCTAAATATATATATATATATTTTTCCCCCTTGTATTCGAATATGAGTTTCTTTATTTGTCTTATATTCGAATGCAAACAGATTATTCCATCACTAATTCAAACGGATATTAATTTTAATTTTAATGTTTATTAATTTTATTTCATTGCTAATTAAAATTAAAGTTTTATAAATTATTATATGAACGATGAAAAATTCTGACTCTATTTTGATTTTAATTTATAATTTTATTTTTTATTAATTTTACAATTTAACGGTGGAATATTCCATCATTAATTTGAATTTTTATAAATTCTACATTTAATTATGAAATTTTTTTTGTTAAATCAGATTTTAAATTTAATTTAAATATTTTATGAATTTCACATTTTAGCAGCCAAATAATTTGGCCGCTAAAATTTATAATTTATTTTTTTAATTTTAGCGATAAAAGAATTCCGTCGCTAAAAGATTTAAATTTTCTTCCATTTAGCGACGGAATAAAAAATTTTAAATTAAGTTTAATTTTAATTTCTTTTTCCTCCACTAAATAATTTTAAATTAAGTTTTAATTTTATTTTCTTTTACTGATGAAATTATTTCATCACTAAAAGATTTTAAATTAAGTTTTAATTTTATTTTTTTTTAGCGACGAAATAATTTCATTGCTAAAAGATTTTAATTTTAATTTGAATTATTTCCCATTTAGAAAGGGAATTATTCCATTTATAAAAAAATTTAAATTAGGTTTTAATTTTATTTTCTTTTAACGACGGAATTATTCCGTCACTAAAAAATTTTAATTTTAATTTTTTTTTATTTAGCAAAGGAATAATTACGTCGCTAAAAAATTTTAAATTAAGTTTAAATTTAATTTATTTTAGTGACGGAACTATCCATCGCTAAATTAAAAAATTAATAAAAGCTTTAAATTAAAAATTATATTTTAAAATTAAAATCACAAAATTATTTAGAGATGGACGTATCCATCACTAAATTAAAGAAAAATAGCAACAGAACAAATTGTCGCTAATCCATCGCAAAAATTTAGTGACGGCTATTCTGTCGCTGTCTTATTTCTAATTAGTGATGGAAAAATTTCGTTGCTAAAAGGTGTTTTTCTTGTAGTGAATCTTCATGTTCAAAACTCGTTCTGCCTCATTCCAGCAGGCAGGACCGTTGAGTCCACATAAATTTTTGCCTCTTGGTAGGCTAAGTGTGCCCGATTCATCGCATTGGTCACCATCGTGCCTTGAGCACCCTATGAAAAAATAAGACAAAAGAATCAACAGATAACACCCTTAGAGAAAAGAATGAAGGGAAAACTTACAATTGCGAGATAACACTCAAATTCGTCCATGTCTTATGGAGAGATCCGAAAGCACCGATTTTCATCGTGTGGGAGAATGGTAAAGTAGTGGAGGCGGGCACCGATGCTGCGCATGTCTATTGAGTTCCTTTCCAAAACTCCGGGTTTCAACTCAAAGCATTCCCCGCGGACCCAAAGATTACCCTCAAGTTGAACCGCCCCTCAATAAGTAAGAGGCGATGTAGGCAAAATAAAAGCCAACCCTCTAACGGCTACCCTCTTCTCTACAAGCAAGACACAGTAGTTAGCGCATTGTGGATTAATAAATGCTTGGCGAAACAATCCCCGACCACTCGCTTGGACCGCATCGATAACAGCTTGGTCCAAGCATGAAGTTACTTCTACCTCTAATGTAGGAATTTATTTACACATTTATTGATCATAATTGAATAATATTTTTAGTATTTTATATGTAATATTCCAAATTTTTAAAAGGGCTCAAAAGTAATTTTAACTTGGGCCATAGGTGAAATTATCAAAAAGATTAGGGGCTTAAGTATAATTTCTTACAGTTATAAGTACCGAATCGACTCTAAGGAATGCCCCGAAGTATAAATTTTTAAGAAAAATGATATGGTCTTGATGAGCGTTTCAAGATAGGATTTATGGTATTAAAAGAAATTGAAATTGTGACAGTTTTTGGTACAGTTTCGATTCAAGATGAAAAATTGAATTGTTGTAGAAGACTCCCGGGAAGTTAACGGAACCCTGAGAGAGCTCCGATTTTTCGTAAGGATCAACCTTGGAATGGTTTTGGGATGAAACAAAAGTCCGGTGAAGGCGCATGGACGAAATCGTCCTTATCAAGTAAGTCATGAGTTATTAATTTTAGATTTTTGGTATCGCATGCAAATTAATTTAATGTTTGAGGGTGTAATTGTAATTAGAGAGTTACCCAGTGAAATAGAGATGGAATTTGAAGTTTAAATATGTAATTTTTTATTATAATAATGTAATATATATAATTATATATATATCTATGCGTGCACAAACACGCAATGGTCATGCCTCTACAAATGGCTGGGCATGCCTCTGCAACTTGAAAGCCATACCTCCGCAAGATTTATGGAAGGATTTGAACGCAACGAATGATGGGTATAGTAGGCTTGAGATAGTGGAGATGCCTATAAATAGAGAGGGAGAATTTGAGAGAGATAAAGAAAAGAAGTGAGGGAAGCAAAAAGTTTGAGAGAGAGCTTGGCCGAGAAGGATGGCAACTACAGAAGCAGAGGCCGGGTAGCAGTTAGGGGTGATCGGCGATGGTCTCAGCGAGCAAGTTGTGGCCGGAGGCAGCCATGAGGATGACCGAAGGTGGCTGGAATGGACCACAACGGCTTGCGGCAGCCATGGATGCAAGCTTCTAGCGACATGGCAACGTGGTAGTAGGTTGTACAGCGAGTAGAGGGCGATCATCGTGGTCCGACAAGGGCTGTAGCGGCGACCGGCGAAGGGACATGAGGCAGTAGCTGGTGGCTGGCGTGCGGCGAACGTGCATTGTAGGTGATGTGTGTGCGCAGAGAAGAAGGAAAGAAGAAGAATAAGGAAAGAAGGAGAAGAAGAAAAGGGAAAAAAAAGAAAAAGAAAAGAAAATGAAGAAAAAATGCAGAAAATAGGGAAATGTTCTCGAAAAATTCTAAGAATTAGTTTGGGGCTAGAAAAGCATGCTCGAACCCATGAAATTATCTGGGCACACATTTTGAGATTAAGACATGCATACCGAAGAAGCCTGAGAAGCTAAGTTAAGGTGAAAAAAGTTTCTTAGAAAATTTCAAAAAAAAATTGTAAGTTATTTTATGAATTATTATAGAGAAATATTTGAGAAATATTTAGTTTGGATTTATTGAGGAAAAATAGGGAAAAGTATGAGAAAAATAGAAAAAATAGGATATTGATATCCTTGAATAAATATGATTGCCAGGGTATGTTGAGGATTCGAATTGAGTATATTAGAAGTCTAGCACGAGAATCAAGATGTTATGAGATACGTTCAAGGTAAGTGATTCGACTCAAAACCTGATTTTATATAAATGATTTTATCATATTATTATGTCTTGATATGAATATGTCATGTAAATTGTATTTACATGTTATGATGAAAAGTACATACATTTATGATGATATTATTGGTCATATATTGCATAGGGTTTGGGATTATGGACTGTCACCGCTACTTTACTAAGGGTGCATTCATACACCTTGGTTTGGTAAGAAGACTATAAAAATGGGGAGCAGCAATTGGGTGCGGTTGACTCAAACTAAAGGAATAATGACATTATGCATTTTGCATTCATGCACAAAATATGTTTATTGTTCTCTTACTTAAATGATTCATCATCTAACTTAGGTTTTACCCTTGGAATATTTAAACGTTCTAGATGGAGATTGTAGCAGAAACTATGATGAATGAGACATGAAATGGCAATTAGCAAAGTGTATGATGAATTGATTGTATGTTATGTAACCCATGTATTTAAGTTCTGCTACTTTGAATTCTGAATGTTTTGAGGAATGATGATGTATTATCTTATTTTTTGTTAATGTTAAAGTTAAGGTTCAATTCTACCTTCCGCATTTGATGTTATGATGATTCTCTTTCAAAATAAATATATGAAAATCTTGGGATGAATATGAGGAATGATATGGTTTAACATTAATTTTGAATGAAAAAATTTAACACGCCCGAGAAAGTGGGGTGTTACATTATATGTGTTTTATCTAAAATTGTCTAGTGTTTTGAGTTTCTTCTATATATATTTAATTTATAGTATTTCTTGTTATTTTACAGGAATATTACTTGGTATTTGGGTTTAAAAAATAAATAAAAAATAAAATATTATAAAATTAATTTAAAAATTAATATTATAATATAAATAAAAATAAATATTATGAATAATTAATATTATAATATAATTAATAGTATATTTAAGATTATATTTTATATTATATGTTATTATATTATATATTATACACTATACATTATATATTACATTACTTATATATATTATATATTATATAATTAAATGGCGTGAATGTGCAGGGAGGGGTTAAGTCAGGTGCACATATAAGGGATTGAAGGAATTGCCGAATTGGAGCGGCGCAGTGAGAGGATTTTGGCAAAGAAGGAAGCGGCGCACGCAGCAAGGCCAAGGCAGACGCAACAGGCGCGGCAACGCATATCCGCCCAACCGAGTTTTTTTCTTCTTCTTCCTTAATTAAATAATTCTCTTATGCTCCGTTATTTTAGATTTTAATTAATTATGTCATGACCTAATTTATTAAATTAAGACCATGTATTGGCCAAAATTATGATGATATATTTTTTTATAATTTTATGTGATTAAATAATTTAAGTTATGTGGTATTAAATTTAATGTTTGTGAATAATTGATCACTATTTACATGATTTGATGTCTAATCTTGAGACAAAAAGAAAATATGTTAGAGATTATATCGTAGGTACCATACACTATAAAATAAAATCGATTAAAAATAAAATTCGATTTCTTTATGCGAATTTTAGCTATAAATTAGGAATTTCACAAATTGTAATGTGTTTTCATTTAATTAAACTTTTATAAAAATATAGGAAGTTATTAAGTGAGAATAAACTCGTTATAATCTAAAAATAGGGTAACGAATGCGTTAAAAGATTTTGTCGTCACATACTCAATTGACCAATTCATTCGTATAAAAATCTATGATTTGCATTACATAGCTAGGTTCACACATGTGCCTTAGTTATTAAAATTTACTGATTTCTTTGCTTCAAGTAGTCTTCTAAATTAATTTTATTTTATTAATTTAATTAATTAATTTATTTTTTCTATTCTTTATTAAACTTGGAATTTTTAATTGTCTAAATAATATAAAAAGTTTAAAAATTTGATATTTGAAATCGTTCCTCATAGGAACGATATTCTTACTCACTATTATATTACTTGTTCAACTTGTATACTTGTGGTAGATTTTAGAGTGATCAACCTCTGGGGCACCCTAAGAACTGGTACCCTCTCCAAGCCATGTTGCTTAGTGTGTCGGGTGATCAAGCTCCTCATCACTATGTCTTGCTTTCCCAAGACCGGCCTCGCTCACAGTTGTAGACATGTCTCTCTCAATTGACATGTGGGGGAATGAAATAAGCTTATGGATTCGACAAAGGACCCACGGTCGGATTGGGGAGAATGAGATCAGTGACGGGCTGGAATGTGGTAGGATCGATTTTCGTTTCCTGGTGCTGACTCCTCTTGCGACAACATGAAAGAGCTGTTGTTTCCCCTATCCCCTCCCATTGAATAAAGACCTGAGCTCTAGAGATGAGAGCCTTGTCCTAGGTGGCAGGAGGTGGTGAAATTTCGGTTTGAGTTACTCTTATGGTGGCCCTTCGCTGGGAAGATCTCATCATTCGATGCAATGCTACAAGAAAGATGTAACCAAGTCAGGTTTTAAATTAGAAAGAAACTTGAAAAGAAAAGAAAATTTTGAACAGGCGAGGCCAAGAAAGAAGAAAACTACATAAAGGAAAAAGTAAGCAATTATGAGGGTCCACACCCTTAAGAGAAGGCTGCTCATGTTGAGGGATGACCCCTCCTCTTATTGTAGCATTGGTTATTGAGTCAGTAGGAGGCCACAAATGGGGCACTATTGGCCCCCCACAACGCAATGGTTCACTGGGCTCCAGAACCCATCCAAGCCATATTAGTTGATCCATGGTGAGCAAATCAAGAAGATGCATTAAACCACCACGAATGAGAATCCTACGGCTATTAGCGTACTATGCTCGAAGCTCGACAATTGACTTACTTAATCTCGACCTAGCCACCTTATCAGGGTCGGTGCGCCATGAGAGTAGTGTAAACCACACACCATCAGGGGGTTTGACCAAGAACCAACGTGAGTCAAAAGAAGCTTCCCTAGGAGGAGAATTGGTGAAGGATCCTCTCATTGAGTTCGATGAAGGGTATACATATGGAAATGCTCTTTTACCAAGCATAAATGGAAGAAGTAATAAAGGAAGTCTATGGAAGGGATTAGGTTTTTCTTGCAGTAGAACACGAAAAAGCTAACCTATTAGGCCCAGTCGTTGGGATGTAGCTGGCCCGAAGCTAAACCACTACAGTGAAGAAACTTAAGGCCGAAATCATGGAGGGGTAGGTGGAAACCTAGACGAAAACTAGCCTCATGAACGCTCATCTACCCCTCCTACACGTTAACTGCATAATTATCTTCAGGAAAATGAAACCTTGTATGATAATTGCTAGGAATCCTAAAGTTTTGACGCAAAAGAGCAATGTCATCCTTTGTTATGCGAGAACATTTACCCTTCAAGAAAAAATGGGTCATCCCTTGGGAATCGATCTCTTGATTATATATCTTCCCTTTCACCATTGTGGTGGCAGAAAAAGGAAGGAACGAGAAAAGAACAAGGGAAAGCTGGGCAAAGTTCCAAAAGAGAAAGAGAAGGGCCTCTTCCAGAAAAGAAGTTCTCGCAGAAAGGAATATTATTTTGGAAAGGGCATTCCTTATGGAAGGAGCAGAACTGTCTCTTGGGAAACAAGGAAATTTTTTTGAAAGTAGTACGCTGTTTCAAAAACAAAATTCACGGAAATGAATTCTTTTAGAGACTAGCAATGAGTGAGTAGAACATCCTTTTGGAAAGAAGTTACCTAGTGTGTAGGAGGGGATTTCTTTTGAAAGAGTTACTAAGACATAAAAGATTCTTTTGGAAAGAAATTACCTAGGACGGTAAAAATTTCTTCCGAAAAGAAGTGACCTAAGGGGCGAAGAATTCTTTCAAAAAGAAGATAAAGTCAAAGTCCTCTTGGGAATAAGACAAACTGATAGGTTTGAAAAGATATGGCACACACCCAAGAGGGGGAGTAAATTGGGTAATTAAAAGAATTGATTGAACTTAAAAACTTTTTGATCCAATTGAGCCTTTAGTGATTTAAGATATAAAACATATAAAATGACAAATGTAAAGCTTAAAAAATGTAAGGCAAGAAAGATAAATGACAAATGATTTATAACGATTCGGTTTAAACCAAACCTAATCTACTACCTTATATAGCTCCCACTAAGGATTTTAAAAAAATCACTAAAACTTCTACTTAATCCCAAGTAGGCCCTCTAGTCCAAGACTAA
Source organism: Diospyros lotus (assembly GCF_014633365.1). Taxonomy (NCBI): domain Eukaryota; kingdom Viridiplantae; phylum Streptophyta; class Magnoliopsida; order Ericales; family Ebenaceae; genus Diospyros; species Diospyros lotus. Next base: position 14,829,915 of record NC_068340.1, read on the forward strand.
AAAATTACAAACCCTTCTACTTATACACAAGCAAGCTTTCTAGGTTACAAGTTAGGAAAAATACAATATAAATTGAAATAGAGTATAAGAGTTAATACTCTTAGTTACAAGTTCTCTCAACAAAGAATTAAAGAGACTCAAATGAATATAAACAATTAAATACAAAGCCTTTACAAATAAACAAGAGAGAACAAGAGAAATTTGAAGCACTTTGAAATTTTGAGCACTTGGTAGTTGAGCAATAAATGATCTAAGAGCTTCAAATAAGCCACCATCCATGTATTTATAGTTGTAGGTGAATGAATCAAAAAATCAGACCGTTGATGGTGGTTGGAGTGCATTTAATGCATTCAAAAACTAGCTGTTATAAGTTTTTGCGATACAAACCGTCGACAGAAAAAATGAGTTATTCGACAGATTCAAGCAATAATACAAGACTTAGTCGACAAAGCCTTGTTCTGTTAGTCGACAAATTTAATATGCATCCTTATGCACATTTCTATCAACTTGAGAATATCTTGGTATCCAACCTTGCTTGGATCCTTAGGGGTTAGTATGAAAAACACTAGATAGTTGTGTACCCTTATGAATTCATATCATTTTAACAACACAATATGATTTAGTTCTAAAAGGACAATAATATGCAATGTGATCTAATCTATAACAATGATAACATTTCATATTAAAGGATTTACAATTGGATGAATTCATGAAATGTCTTCTATAAGTATGATTTTGACTTGATGAGTAATAAACTTTAGTTCTATCAAGAACATGCTTTTGAATATTCAATTCCATAATTTTTGCTTTTAAAAGATAATTTTCATGTATAGTATCATCATAAGATTTGGATTAAACCTTATAAAACTCTTCTCGTAATAAAAACTCTTTATTAGAAGCTACTAAAGATTCATTTTCATTTCTTAAAACGTCCAACTATTTTGATTCAAAACTAATGCTTTTGAAGAGTTTTATTTTCTAAACAAATCTTTTTAAAATCCTTGAGCAAATTTTTCAATGTATCAAGCAACTCTTCTTTGGTAAACTCATCATCTTTATCATTAGCATTGTTGAGATTGAAAGTAGAAGTTATCTCTTCTTCTTCATCCAATGAGCCTAGATTTGAATCCTTACTATCCTCTAAGCTTTGAGTGTTTTCTTTATAAGAATCTTCTTGTCACTCGATCTCTCCTCTATCATTTTTATCTTCATTGTATTGAGCTCCTAAGCACATATGATAGTTCTGAAGAAATTCTTATGAGCTTTCTTTACATGCTTTTTCCTTTTATGCTTGTTACTTTTCTTGTTGATGAGTGCAATCATCTTCTATAAGTGCAACTTCATCAACGATATCATTTTGGTTAGATAGATATATACGACCAAGTATATTCAAGATATTTTTAGTATTAGAGCATCTAGAGATTCTAATATAATCATTCTCATTTAAAGAATTATAAAATATATGCATAGCTCTAATATTTAAATAAAAACGCTCATGCTCATTCCACTCCAATTTTGGTTTTAAAACAAATCCATTTTTCACAATATTTCACAATCTATAATCAATGGATTTCATAAAATACAAATTAATTCTCTCCAATGATTATAATCTAAACCATCAAAATAAGGAGCCATATTTATCAGATAGCCTTCTTTAAACATAAATCCTTTATGTTTGTCATGGATCACTCATAATAGTTAAACTGAAATCAAGAACATTGTTTTCGATACCAATTGTTGGCTTAAGTAATAAGGCAACCCAAGAAGGACAGATGAAATGAGTTCTTGAAAATTTTTACTTTTCTCTCAAATAACAAAGTAATTCATGTGTGTGGTGAATAAAACATGAAAGCATTAATATCAAGGACAAATAATTAAGAATTCGAGTTTTAATAATTACACAACTTAGCTCAATTAAATGAAACACATGTAATATAAACACAAATAACTATGTTTATTAATTCCAATCTAATATGGGAAAATCTAAACCAAGTGATGGAATTTAAAGAGTGTGGAAAGATAGAAGTAAACTCAAAAATAATGGTTCGGTTCCTCCTTGCATGAACCTATATCCACTCTTTAAGCTCAACTTGAAATTTCAATCTACAAACTTCAATCTTCTTCAAAAGTGAAGACCAAACCTTTATAATGATCCTTTTTTGGGGTTCAAGATCACAACACAATTCTTTTTCTAGATAAAGAATTACATCCTTCGACCCATTAGTTTTTCTCCCACAAGGAACTAGCAAAGCTAATAATCTAAAGCTATAGCTTAAGCTCTTTAGCCCTCTACTCAAATACAATGATAGAATTTTAGCTCACAAGGTTTTACAACTTTTTTTTTTCTTTTATAACAAATCCTCTCAAGAATAGATAAACAATTGAAGTAGAGAATGATGTGTAATAAGAAAGAACTCTCCCATTTTGAGTAGATTTACGAATGAACCTTTAAGATTAATGAGAAATACTCTTGAAGCTTACATGAATGATTTCTCAATGAATTCTTGCATCTCTTCTCCTATCTAAAGGCCAAGAGTGATGTGAACCCACGATGGGATAAGGCCAAAGGAACCCACAAAAGATTGAAATGAACCCTAGAAAAGTCAAAATCGGATAAAAGGCAAAGAATTCTCGACCTGTTGATTATGCGGAAACAATAACCAATAATTGTTGAACGCCACAAAGATTGCCCAGATCTTTGATAAGTTCGGGTTTTGAACGCCACAAATGAATCATTCCTTTGATAAGTTTGAAGTTTTGTTCATTGAAGAACAAAATTAAAGAGAGGGATCTCTCAAATTCAAAAAATTCATAATAATCTCTCAAATTAATGATGAGAATCATGGAGGGTTAACTAACAATGATGCAATCAGATCAGTCAATCCAATCAACCGTGTCGGAATTGGATGAATAGTAATTCCTTTTTATACTCTCAAATCTTGTCAATTAATTAACCAATCAATCAATCAATCATGCGCCCAAATCTTGCAATCAACAACCATTCCTTTTTATGCGCAAATCTTGTCAATCATCCAATTCCGACATGGTTGACAAGGTCGACTTGTCCGATTGCATCATTGTTAGTTGACCCTCCATGATTCTCATCATTCCCTCTCTCTTCAAGACGACTCGTCCTCAAATTGTGAACTGGAAGGATCAGCTTGTAGGCAATCTCACAAATAGTCACATCCCCGAAAGCTTGCAAACTTTCAAGCATTTTTTTTTTTTTTTTGGTATGTGTAATACCCGGTATTACATGGTATTGAAAATAAATAGATTTTTATTAATTTGGCAGGACCTCGGGTGGTCCGGGAAGGCCAAAAGTCAATTACGAGTAATTAATTAATAAAATTACCGAATTGATGGCTGAGAGTGCCTTGGGACTTGGATGTCTAGGGAAAAAGGCAAGAGATTGATGAGCGTCTCGAGATGAGATTAATGACGCCGGAAGCGGTCCGATCGGGAATAATTTTCGGAATAAATTCTGTATAAGCCTGAGTGGGTGCAAATACCGAATGATTACAGGGGACCTCTTGGAAGCTGAGGGGACCCTAGGGGTGGTTCGATTTTTTGAGTAAGGCAACCCTTAAGTGTTTTCGGGTCGAATAAAGGTCCCGTGCAGGCGCATGGACGAAGTCGATATTCCCGAGTAGCGATCGGTTATTAATTTCGAATAAACCGTGATTTTAAGTGGCTTAATTATAATTAATTTGAGCATTGGGAGGGCCCAAGTGTAATTAGTAAATTCTTAAAGTGCAATTAATAGGTTGCTTAAGTGGAATTAAGTGTGATTAAGGGGTTAAATGTGTATTATGTGCATAATATATATATTATATATAGAGGCGCGCATGTGTGAGGAAGCTTCCTTGAAGCTTCCTAGCCTCTGTAAATCGAAATGGCCGAGAGATGGGAGTAGAGTGAGAGCAAGGCTGGGAGAATGAGAGCATGAGAAGAAGAGAGAGAGCTCGCGGGAGAGATGAGAGCGAGAGCGAGATCGAGATCGAGAGGGCTGAGCTCGGCCGTTGAAGAAGCAGCTTCGAGCTACTGTTGAAATGGCCGACGAGGCTGAAGCAGCCGCGACCTAAAGCAGCTTTAATGGCGGCCGAGAAGGGCCGCAACTGGATGGTGGCTCGCGGGAGGAAGCAGCAGAGGTCATCCGTGGTGTGCGGAGGCGTCGAGGATGGCTGAATGAAGCTTCAGCGGCCAACAATGGCCGCTGGTTGCAGCCATGGCTGGCCGCGAGCAGGTGGTGGCGCATGAGGGTGCTGGCAGCGGCGATGGCGGCGGTGCGAGCAGCAGCAACGACCGGCGTGGCCATGGTCGGTGGTTGGAAGAAGCGGCCGTGTGTGAGGAAGAAGGAAGGGGCAGCCGCGCAAGGAAGAAGAAGCGTGAACAGTGGCTGCGCGCGGGAGAAGAAGACCAAGGAAGAAGAAAGGAAAAATAAAAAGAAATTAGAAAAATAAGAAAATCTGGAAAATTGGGGAAAAGTCTTGGAAATTATATTGAGGCTCGTAGAGCATACCGGAAGCTCGAGAATGGGATTTCGGGCATGTGATGGTAGCTGGGGAAGCAACGTCGGCGTGGGCGATTGACCAATTTTTCCTTCCAATTGAATGAGGTAATTAATTATTTCTTTTGAATTAATTGAGGTAAATTAATTTTATTATTTTCATTATGCGAGATAATGAATTATGTAGTATTAGTTGGATTAAACCCTGTGTGAGGGTTATTTGAAATTAGTTAATGGATGATTTTGGTGATGTGCGGCGTAATTGAGGGCATTGGTTTAATGCCGAAGGTTAATGGAGTTGGGATTTTGTGTGTGGTTGCATCTAGGTTCGACCGGAGGGACGGTGATCCTAAAAGAACTTGAGATTCAGGCTGAAATTCGTGCCGAGGCAGAGATGAAGCTTCGAGCCAGGTAAGGGACGGCCCCATGTGGAGGTGGCCTTGCAAGTTGGTAAATGTGTTTGATAATGTTTTTATGTTGCATTGGCATGTAGTGGTTATATCTTGTGTGATGCAAGAACTAGTGGACCTGTGGCCATATGGAGGACTAGTGGTGGGGGCTGATAGGTTGATGCCTCAAACCTTAGTGGGTTGTGAGGATGTGTGAGCCTAGCCTCATTTGCATGCATTTGGCATACATAAACATGATTATATTCATATTTACATGCATTGCACCCTTACTGAGTCTTATGACTCATGAGGTTTTACCTCATGTGTAGATGATGCAAGTCCGGATGCAAGCAGGGATGGCGCCGGGAGGCCGTTGTGGCAACTAGCTGTGTTGCCCGGTTATGTATTTTTAATATTGCTAGTGTGTAGCCAGGGGGCGTGGTGTATGTATACCCTTGTGAATAAATGTCTGTGTTTTTGAGCTTAAATGTATTTAATTGTGTAATCATCATAGTGTGATAGATGATTGTGAGATTGCTTGTTGAATGTGGCATAGTTGGTAAAGCCAAGTTTCGGACCGAGTCAAGATCAGCGAGGTATGTTCTCATAAATCCCCAATATTCAGCGAAGTGTTTGTATGCTAGCTTTGTGCCTGGGTCACTCTGGCTTGCTATGGGGTGAGCTAAAGAGAGGTGAAGCTCACTCAGGTTTCGGGTCTTGGTCCGCTGGATTTTTCTTATTTGAGTTGGGCCGATTCCTGAGTGGAGCGAAGGGAAGGACGAAGCCTAGTTCCCACCTAGGGCGTTTCCTGTTGAAACATAGTCCAACCCTTCAGTTGTGGTTGTCGGGTGAGTAATCTGGTTGATTATTTACCGGTGGCGCCCGTAAGTGGGAGCGGGTCGTTACAGTTGGTATCAGAGCATGGCTAGCTGTATGAGTGGGGAAGGCTAGCGTGCTTAAGTGTTAAATATGGTCGGTTAAGTGATTAATGTGAGAAATTGCCAGAGTTTTGGGATAGAGGATGTCTGGCATGATGTGAATGCAAGTCGAAATGTCATAACTGCTAAGTTGGGGTCGAGAACAATTGATTTGAAATTTTGAGATTTCGATGTAAGGTTGGTCCGATAACCTTGAAAGTTGGACATATAGACCGAGGACCCTAAGGGATTGGGTCAAGTCATTGAGGCCTGCAATGGCATGTTTGGATATTCCTGTTCTTGGGATGAGAAAATACCCTGGATTGAGAAGATATACCCGTGAGAGGTATACGAGTTGAGCAATGAGGAACCGAAAACCCGAGTGTGGGTGTTGGTGTCAAGAAAACTCGAATATGGCATTTCGAGGATATGAAGTGTTTAAACAATGGGAACTCCTTGAGATTTAAGTGTTGAGGCTCGTGTGGGGACACGAAGCCGAAGCATGACTAGTCCGGGAAGGGATTAGTGGAGCGTTCCTATGTCAGGGATTTGTCGAGCATGTTCGAGGGAATAGAGTTGTCCCTTGGAAGTGGTGCAGTAAGGCATGTGCGCTTGAGATAGAATGAGCTAAAGTGGGTGTTAGCTCGAGGCTCAAGGAAAAGACTTGATATCAAGCAATGTGACAAACTACAGGGAATAAGGTTGCTTGCAGTAAGGCTCTGTGGGGAGTATGCATGTAATGCATCAGTATGTCATGGCTAGTGAAGGCATGATGTAAGCAAAAATTCGAAAGGACTCTGAGGAGAGTCGGGATGCTAGATAAATGTGATGCGATGTGATCGTATTGCTATGATGATCTCAGAGGGGATGTGCCTAGTGTATGAGTGGGCCCTAGTTGGCTTGTTGATGAGACGAGGTCTATCCTTGGGAATGATAGGCGTGTGGCAAGTGGACCCTAACGAGTGTTTACATGAGATGAAAGTCCCAAGTGAGTCGATCTGGAATCCAGGGAAATCCAGATTGGGGATTAAAGAGTTGGTCATGTGTTGATATGCGCGTGAGAGCCATTAGGTTAGAAGTCCTGGTTGAGTAAGGCCAAGTGACCGTTCATGTGATCGATAGATGAGGGGCCAATCAAAACTCTCATTATGACGCTTGGGGTCCAGTGGGACGCCTAAGGTCGGGAGATGAGAGGTGGATAGACCCTCATTATGATGCCTGGGGTCGTGTTGATGCCTAAGGTCTCAAGACCCTTGATGGGAGACGCGGAGGTCACCCAATGAAGGGTATGAACAGGTGTGTGTGGGCCTAGGGTGATGAGTTGTGGCAACAGGACATCCATAGGCTATGCGCGCGATGGAAATGCCAACTTCGGATGCTGAGCGGGCAAGGGCATGGTGAGCAATGTGGAGGCCCCGAATTTTAAATTCCAAGTCATGGAAGCCTGAGTGAGGCGTGCTGGAAGGCCAAGCTGGGCATCGTGATTGAATGCACTATGGGTGTGCAATGAGAGACGAGAGGTCTCAAATTACCTGGAAGGTAATTGTAGGTGCTCTATGGTTATGGGTGCCGGAGCTTGAGGTATGATCTTGTGGGGTAAGATCATGAGGCCTCAAGATGTGATGTGGTTTAAGAGTCTTTTAAGCGGTAAGAGATGTAGAGTCCTAAGGAGTAAGGCTTCTGGTATGAACTTGAGGTTATCAAGGCAAGGATAACCAAGTAAGTTGGCTTTGGTAAGATGGTGGCGGAACCATCGTAGCTCGGGGGGGCTTTAAGTAGCCTTGATGCTAAGGGTGCAAGGCTCGATGTAACGGATCTGATGCTATGGACCGTGTGGCAGAGGACTAATGAGTTGGCTCGTGTTGAGGGCAAGTGGCCCATGGGCCTGAGCAATTTAGTGAACTGCAGGTGACGGTCAAATGCCGAAGATTCGGAGCAGCACCCTAGGAAATTTGGTCAGGTGAGACTGAGAATCTCCTGCTAAGGATAGGACATCTAAGGTAGTCCTAAGGAAGAATCGTGGAACGCGGTAATGATCCTATAGATTTCCCGAGTAGGAAGGCTAGTAAGAATAGTGGCTGCGAGCGTAGCGGGGTGGTCATGTTAAGTTCGATATCAGAGGTGTGACTGAAAGGCTAAAAGTCACATTACGGGGTGCGAAACAGATCAGAGTGGGACCTGAGCCATGTTGTTGGAAACTATTGTTGGGCCAGTGTAAGGGAGCCACATGGTAATAATGATTAGGTGTTGACTCTCTGAAGCACAGGGCAACACGATGGGGAACCAGTGTTGGGCCAGTGTATGGGAGTGACACGGTGATGGTGACCAGGTGTTGGCTCGCCTAAAGCACAGGGCAACACAGTGATTATGCAGATGGTCAAGGGCTAAAGATTTGTGAAATGCGGTAGGGTGACGAAAGTTGTGGCCAGTTCCACAACTCAACTGCTAGTAATAAGAGTTGTCAGGGTGTTCCACCCAGGTGGAGTGTAAGCCCTTTATCTCGTTAAAGTAGTGTCAAAGTGGTTTGGCGAATGTTGAGGTGTTGTAGCATCTCGAGATGTTTAAGGAAGAAACCCGGGAAAAAGAAACAGGTCTAGCATGGGAATAACGCTACGGTTGATGCCTATCGTTGACGGGTCTAATGCTAAGAACCACTGGATATAGACAGTTAGTTCACAGGAGGGACTGCAGCCCTCTATGTGGAGTAACCTGTCTGCGGTGGAGACGATTAGACGCCGAAGACTTGGGGTATGCCATAGGTTATGTCTGGGCTAGACCTAAATTTCTGTGAGGGTTGAAGTGTCGTGGTAGTGCTTTTGTTGTCAGGGCAGCAAGAAGGATTGTGAATCGATTAGGTGATATCCTGTGGTGTGATAACAAGATGTGTGGCAATGCTCCTTGCTAAAGGATGCTAACGCAGTTGTGGTTAGATTTGATCAAAATTGATTGGATAAATTGAGATGATGGACCCTGTGTGACCTAGCAGTGATGCAGGAAGATGGGTCAATGGGTGGAGTCGGTAAACGGCTCTGAAATGTTACGTAAGTGCCGTGGAGGGCGAGACTTACGAGTAGGAAGCCAACCATGAGATGGGATTATTGAAGCGTGCAAAAGTTTCAAGTATGGGGATCTCCAATCCTGTGATGGGACTTGTGGCATGTTGAACGTGTGGCTGAGGCACGGTTTGAAATTCGTGAAGGCTTGCAATTGCACGGTCTAATATTAGTCCTGATGTGTTGATGCGAAAGTGAGGAAGTATCCTCATGTAGCACTGGATGGATTTCCGGGTGATGACATAAGATTAGTTGCCAGGTGGTAGCACCTGATGGCACTAATGGGAGCGTGAGGCTCGAGGACTGTGACGTAAAGCCTTATTTATTGACCGTGTACAAAAAGGTTCAGCGGGTCCTGGTGGTTAGACTAGGCGAATTTTGAGAAAGAGATCCAAGGCGATAAAGATGGTTGGTCAGGGCAGAGTTGTGCCGCTTGAAAGAATACTACTCCGTAGCGAGAGTTATAGATGGTAGTGTTGAAATGTGGCCTAAATAGAACTTGAGATGTTCTCCCAAGAAAAGTTGGGCATGGGGCCACAACACTAGATGGACCTCCTAAGGTACTATCACTCTAACAGGATAGATCACCAAGGGAAAGCCAGCGTGATGGCAAGTGCCTGAGTAGGAAGATGAGTCCTATAGCATGGAGTCGAAGTGTGAGTTCCACATGAGTGGCAGGGGTGATTTCCAGTGGGTGGACTTTAAATTGAAGTCATAGTCGATGATTGCAAGTGTAGTGCTTGGAGGAAGCATGTGTTGGTTGTGAGTCGGGCGATCCGGCTTGAGCTAATCGAGTTGGTTAGATGGAAGATGAGGGCGACTTTAAGATGTCGCCAATGGGTAAAGAGAGCTCGAAGAAAGAGCTTATAGGACGAGATTGGATCCCAAGAATGGTGTTTAGGTGAAGAAATCACCTGAAGGCTGTGAGTGATGCAGCTAGAGGGATGCCTTGGAATGTGGGAAATTGATGAGATTTAACCTCGTGGTTAGGGGTTAATGGTTGTGAAGAAAGAAAATCAGCTAGTGGGGCCGTTTGGAGACCGGTTGGGGGTAGCCGATGGTGACCGAAGACGCCGACTGGTAATAGCGACAGCAGCAATGCAGCGGCTGGCCAGGGTCGTGGGGCGTTGTGGGAGTAGTCGGTCAATGGCGTAGGTGGCTCCTAAGTCGCGGTTGCGGCTGAATGTGGCGCTAAGCGATGGCAAGAGGTCGTCTTAGCTGATGATGATGGCATTAAGGCTAATGTGGTCGCTTACTGAGTGATGTGAGCTGGTTGTAGCAAAAAGTTATAAGAAGTCCGGGAGAAGACAGAGTCTCTCAGGGAATTGGCTAGCTACTATAAGCATAGCAAAGTGATATGAGGAAAGCGGCCTAAGAGTGGGGTCGTGCCGGTTGCGTCGAGCAGTGAGATTCGTGGAGTAACGAGTCTTTTGAGATGGCATGGTAGTGTCATCGTCGCCGCTAGGGAAAAGATGTCAGGAAGGTCAAAGATAACCATTTTGCATGGTAAGGCCTCGAAGCCAAGTGTGAATGGCCATAAAGGCTGGTGCCTGTGAAATTTGAAATGCAACGACCGTGGAGGAAAATTCGTTGCTGTCATGGTGTTGTCCTTGCCGAAGAGGACAAAGGAAAACCATCATGCATGGTTAAGTCAGGGGTCTACTGCGGATTTCGAATAAACCTGAGTTAGGATGGCTGAAAGTTTCGTGCCTCCAAGGTAAGAGGCTTTGTTGAGAAATGTGAGATTTAAAAAGTCCCAATGAAATTGAAGCTGGGCGAGTAAATTTGGCTAGAAGATTACTACAAGAGTGGGGGTGTTACCGTGTTAGCTTGTTGTGGTGCGGACCAAAGGTACGAGTCATCCTATAGGTGCGATGCAATAAGTGATTGTGCAGATGGTAACAAGCCAATCACTTATGCCACACACCGTGGGTGATGACGAGTGTCGATTTATGGTTCGCGACTTTAAGCGAAATGGTAGGACCCTTGACTCGCAGTAAGGTCTAATAGCCAAGGTAAGGCCTAGCATGGGGCATGATTGTGAAGGCCGAAATGAGGTGAAGATCTGAGAGGGGTTGCTCAGTGAAGAGTTTCCCAGTATGAGTATAAGACCCCTACTAACGTGTGATATCGGCTAGTAAGAAGGCCTAAGTAGCTCTGTGTGCTTATGCGAAGAGCTCCTGGTGGGGAGAAGGTTGTGACCTGAGCACGGTTAAGCTCGAGGTGAAAATGTCATGGTGTGTGCATCGCCAAGCTCGAGGTAGACTCGAGTCGTGCACGTGTGATTGAAATGTGAAATTGCCTAGCATGGTATTGGGTATGTCGATTATGCATAATCGTACAAATAAATGAGGGTTGGCTGGTCAAGATAGAAGACCATGTATGAAATGGTCGAAATTGGCAGAGTGGGCCAAATGGGTGCTTCCCATGTAATGCTAGTGTGATAAGTTGATCGGTAATGAGAGATTGCCATGAGAATCAACTCAAACTATGCATGTGTGTGATTAATGATGGTATGCCATGATAAATGGGTGTCAAAGTGTCTTGTGAGCACTAAAAGAGACATTGCGGTGATGATCAGTGCTAAAACGTTGCTGGTTGGACCAGCGTAAAATCGTGGCCATGTGTAATTGGCAATGGGAAACGTTGCCGTGTGCGATCGGCGTAAAATCGTGGTGGACTGATCAGTAATGCAATGTTAGTGAGAGTGGTTTCGGTTGATGCGAAAATGGGGAAATGGGAAGTAAACCTGCAAAGCGATGTTTCGAAATAGAGAAAATCCATCCAGAGATGGATATCATTGCAGTAAGCATGACTAGCGACCAGTGGTGCGGTTTGGCGAGAGGCCAAAGCGGTATTTGGTTAGTAAATGTCCTTGGGAGGCGAAGGATCAAATGCCTAAGTGAAGCCTTGAGGTGGGTATAACCAGAGGTAAAGGCGGAGAAATGGTTCGGCTACGAGATTCTTGAGCAGGGGATTCAGAGAGTAGCCTGAGAACGTTATCATCTTGGACAAGAGATTAAGGCAAAGTGAATTTCGAGGACGAAATTCTTTAAGGAGGGTGGAATGTAATACCCGGTATTACATGGTATTGAAAATAAATAGATTTTTATTAATTTGGCAGGACCTCGGGTGGTCCGGGAAGGCCAAAAGTCAATTACGAGTAATTAATTAATAAAATTGCCGAATTGACAGCTGGGAGTGCCTCGGGACTTGGATGTCCAGGGAAAAAGGCAAGAGATTGATGAGCGTCTCGAGATGAGATTAATGACGCTGGAAGCGGTCCGATCGGGAATAATTTTCGGAATAAATTCCGTATAAGCCCGAGTGGGTGCAAATACCGAATGATTACAGTGGACCTCCTGGAAGCTGAGGGGACCCTAGGGGTGTTTCGATTTTTTGAGTAAGGTAACCCTTAAGTGTTTTCGGGTCGAATAAAGGTCCCGTGCAGGCGCATGGACGAAGTCGATATTCCCGAGTAGCGATCGGTTATTAATTTCGAATAAACCGTGATTTTAAGTGACTTAATTATCATTAATTTGAGCATTGGGAGGGCCCAAGTGTAATTAGTAAATTCCTAAAGTGCAATTAATAAGTTGCTTAAGTGGAATTAAGTGTGATTAAGGGGTTAAATGTGTATTATGTGCATAATATATATATTATATATAGAGGCGCGCATGTGTGAGGAAACTTCCTTGAAGCTTCCTAGCCTTTGTAAATCGAAATGGCCGAGAGATGGGAGCAGAGTGAGAGCAAGGCTGGGAGAATGAGAGCATGAGAGGAAAAGAGAGAGCTCGCGGGAGAGATGAGAGCGAGATCGAGATCGAGAGGGCTGAGCTCGGCCATTGAAGAAGCAGCTTCGAGCTGCTGTTGAAATGGCCGACGAGGTTGAAGTAGCCGCGACCTAAAGCAGCTTTAATGGCGGGCCGAGAAGGGCCGTAACTGGATGGTGGCTCGCAGGAGGAAGCAGCAAAGGTCGTGCGTGGTGTGCGGAGGCGTTGAGGATGGCTGAATGAAGCTTCAGCGGCCAACAATGGCCGCTGGTTGCAGCCATGGCTGGCTGCGAGCAGGTGGTGGCGCATGAGGGTGCTGGCAGCGGCGATGGCGGCGGTGCGAGCAGCAGCAACGACCGACGTGGCCATGGTCGGTGGTTGGAAGAAGCGGCCGTGTGTGAGGAAGAAGGAAGGGGCAGCCGCGCAAGGAAGAAGAAGCGTGAACAGTGGTTGCGCGCGGGAGAAGAAGACCAAGGAAGAAGAAAGGAAAAATAAAAAGAAATTAGAAAAATAAGAAAATCTGGAAAATTGGGGGAAAAATCCCAAAAAATTCCAAAAAATTGGGGAAAAATCCTGAAAATTATATTGAGGCTCGTAGAGCATACCGGAAGCTCGAGAATGGGATTTCGGGCATGTGATGGTAGCTCGGGAAGCAACGTCGGCGTGGGCGATTGGCCGATTTTTCCTTCCAATTGAATGAGGTAATTAATTATTTCTTTTGAATTAATTGAGGTAAATTAATTTTATTATTTTCATTATGCGAGATAATGAATTATGTAGTATTAGTTGGATTAAACCCTGTGTGAGGGTTATTTGAAATTAGTTAATGGATGATTTTGGTGATGTGCGGCGTAATTGAGGGCATTGGTTTAATGCCGGAGGTTCATGGAGTTGGGATTTTGTGTGTGGTTGCATCTAGGTTCGACCGGAGGGACGGTGATCCTAAAAGAACTTGAGATTCAGGCTGAAATTCGTGCCGAGGCGGAGATGAAGCTTCGAGCCAGGTAAGGGACGGCCCCATGTGGAGGTGGCCTTGCAAGTTGGTAAATGTGTTTGATAATGTTTTTATGTTGCATTGGCATGTAGTGGTTATATCTTGTGTGATGCAAGAACTAGTGGACCTGTGGCCATATGGAGGACTAGTGGTGGGGGTTGATAGGTTGATGCCTCAAACCTTAGTGGGTTGTGAGGATGTGTGAGCCTAGCCTCATTTGCATGCATTTGGCATACATAAACATGATTATATTCATATTTACATGCATTGCACCCTTACTGAGTCTTATGACTCATGAGGTTTTACCTCATGTGTAGATGATGCAAGTCCGGATGCAAGCAGGGATGGTGCCGGGAGGCCGTTGTGGCAACTAGCTGTGTTGCCCGGTTATGTATTTTTAATATTGCTTGTATGTAGCCAAGGGGCGTGGTATATGTATACCCTTGTGAGTAAATGTCTGTGTTTTTTAGCTTAAATGTATTTAATTGTGTAATCATCATAGTGTGATAGATGATTGTGAGATTGCTTGTTAAATGTGGCATAGTTGGTAAAGCTAAGTTTCGGACCGAGTCAAGATCAGCAAGGTATGTTCTCATAAATCCCCAATACTCAGCGAAGTGTTTGTATGCTAGCTTTGTGCCTGGGTCACCTCTGGCTTGCTATGGGGTGAGCTGAAAAGAGGTGAAGCTCACTCAGGTTTCGGGTCTTGGTCCGCTGGATTTTTCTTATTTGAGTTGGGACCGATTCCTGAGTGGAGCGAAGGGAAGAACGAAGCCTAGTTCCCACCTAGGGCGTTTCCTGTTGAAACATAGTCCAACCCTTCAGTTGTGGTTGTCGGGTGAGTAATCTGGTCGATTATTTACCGGTGGCGCCCGTAAGTGGGAGCGGGTCGTTACAGTATGACTTTAAGAAATATCAAACAAAATGATTCAAGAATGAAATGTGAGGAATAACGAAAACAACGGAACTAGATACCAAAAGAAAAAAAAAATCTCTTTTTTTTTAACTTTCTAATATGGATGACTTTAGGAATTTCGAATAACAAGACTCAAGATAATGTGACATAGATTCAAAAGACGGAACAAAACCTTAGGATGTGAATATTTTTTTGTGTTTTTAAATGATATAAGAATGAAAAAAAAAAAGGATAGATAAATACCCGATTTTAGAGTCAAAGCTTTTATACGAATTGATGTGAACCCGCAATGGGATAAGGCCAAAGGAACCTATAAAAGATTGAAACGAATACCAGAAAAGTTAAAATCGGATAAAAGGCAAAGAATTCCCTACCTGTTGATTCACGAACCAAGAACCTAGACTATATTAAAATCTAGACCTGTTGATTATGCGGAAACAAGAACCAAGAATTGTTGAACGCCACAAAGATTGCCCAAATCTTTGATAAGTTTGAGTTTTGAACGCCACAAAAGAATCATTCCTTTGATAAGTTCGAAGTTTTGTTCATTGAAGAACAAAATTAAAAAGAGAAATATCTCCAAATTCAATTCATAATCTTCTCTCATTTTTTCACAAGGAAAAAGCCTTTAAATAGGAAAAAATAATTAAATCCTAATTCTACTTCAAAACTAATAAAAATCCAAAACCTAGTCATAAACTAAATCCTAAATCTAATGGGTTTTATTTAGCCCACTCCAAATAAAAGTAGGAATAACAAAAGTAACCCAATCCAACTACAAATAAAACTAACCTAATCCAAATCCAACTATAAGTTGGAATAATAAAACTAACTTAATCCTAAATTATATAGGAAATAAGTAAATAACTTGCTAAACAATAATCCTAGTAAAAAAGGAATTATTGTTCATCCAATTCCGACACGGTTGATTGGATTGACTGATCTAATTGCATCATTGTTAGTTAGCCCTCCATGATTCTTATCAAAGAGTCTTGTATTTATAACCTTTGACATCCTCTGTAGACAACTAGCCATTGAAAATAAAAAATGATAAAGAATCAATCCAAAAGAGGGTAGCCATAAGTTATTTCCAAAAAATAACTGATCGACTATTTTATAAAGCAATTGATAGTTTATTTGAAACTAAAAACATAGTCGACAATTTTTTTGAAAAGTAAAAGATAGTCGACTATTTTTGAACAAACATTGAATAACAGGAATTACACTCAAATTAGTTGATTGATTTTGAATAGGAGTTGATAATTTATGAAATTGGTCAATTGTCTTTCAAAGATAGTTGATAATTTTTCTTTTGCCTTTTAAACTTACAATTTTTTTTTTTTTTTACTTTTTAACCTTTGTCTATATTTTGAAATGTATCAATTTCAAGTGTTGTTCAAGTATTTTACTCTTTGGCTTATTTTGAAAAAGACACTTTTATTTGTTTCTAGAAGACAAACATAAAACAATTTTCAAGTATTGTTTGAAATAATTAAAGTCTAAGACTTTAAGAAACACTTATTAAAGTTTTGAGTTGAAACATTAATCATCAAAATATTATCAAACTCAAGCCAATAAGTTGATTGTTTATGTTGTTGTCAATATATATCTTCTTTTCTAGGGGCATTCCAACTTTCGATGCCTTGTAATATAAGGATGTGTTTGATTGCAAAGTGAAAAAGAAAATAAATTCTAACTTTCATGGGAAATCAAAACCAACCACACACAAAAAAAAAAATATTGTTTTTTCTTGATTTTGTGGAAAATATGGTATTTTTGTATTTGGGTGGAAAATAAATTATATGAAAAAAGTTGTTAATCAAACACCTAAAGTTAGAATTTGACTAAAAAATATTTTTTTTTTCATGCCAATCAAACATACCCTATGTTTCATTTGTGCAATGGCATGGACAAAAAAAAGAAAACTGTGAGAAAAGGAGGAGGAATGAGAAAAAGAGAATAGAGGGTAATATAATCATTTTAAAATGAGTTATGTAATAACTAGGAGTTTAGCATAACAAAATTAAAAGAAAACTAAAGGAAATTGTTGTTATTTTCAGAAACTTCAACGTACAATTACAATTAAGTCAAACTTCAAGGGTACCAGTGCATTTTTTTCTAAAATATGTTAATTTGACATATATATTTGGTAATATAAATATAATACTAAAACTTTTATGTAATCTGGAAGGAAAGAATTATTTTTTTTTGAATTTTTTAAAATACAAGTCAAAAACAAAAATAAAAAAAAAGATGAAAACTACCTTTGGTCCAAAATATTTAGATAAAATTATTATATTCTAAATTAAAGTAAATGAAAGTTAATTTAATCAAAATGCTTTTTCTTTTTTTTTTTAAGTCAAAATATGTTTTAAAGTCGAATGAATGAATGAAATGCCTGATGAGGAGTTACGAACATTTTCGGGGGGAATATTCTAGTAAATAAGAAAGAAACCCTAACCCTAACCGACTCTACTCACGCGCATGGCACGTGCAAGAGTTGAAGATAGAGAAGTGTAGAGATGACAATGATATGGAGCGCCGCAAAGACCTAAAACACGAGAAATGCCAGTTCGCTCACCGGGGCCGTCCGATCTCGTGACACGTCATCAATCCGTTTAAGATCTTGATTCAACGGCTGAGATCAAGGTTTGCAGAGAGCTACTGGGTTGAACGAAGAAGCTCCTCTATCCCCTCTCCTCTCTCTCTCCTCCCCCCTGTTTTTTTTCCCGATTAAAATTTTTATTTTCTCAGGAAAATTCTGCAGCAAGATGAAAATCGTGGAGGAAGAAAGAGAATTCGAGGAAATTGAGGAAGACGAACTGGACTCCGATGATGAAGAGAAGATTGAGGAGGTTGATGGTGTAGAAGAGGAAGATGGAGATGACGACGACGACGACGATGAAGTCGACGATGATGCTGAGGATGAGGGGGACGGCGATGTCAGGCAGGTGCTTCCGGCGTCTGGTGGTTCTCCAGTTCAGTCGGTAGATGACGATGACGACGACGACGATGAGGATGACGATGGCGACGACGATGACGGTGAGGGAGATGGTGACGATGATGATGACAATGGCGACGAAAACGACGAGGAAGACGAAGAAGAGGTATTTTGCTTTAACCTAAATATACTTGCAGTTTATTTAGATCTGGTATTGTTTTTCATGTTAGATTAAGTGTTGAATTTGTTCAGATCTGACGGTCAGGTTATCAGTTCCTTACAGAATATTATCAAAGAAAAAAAAAATGATTTTTGAACCGGAAAAATGTCCTTAGGTTTTTCATTCTCCTACCGTCGGCTAGTCTCAGAGTTTCTCTTTGCGGCTATTATATTCTCTTCCATACAAACTTGATCGTTCCTATTGATTTCACCGCATGTGAGTGTTTTTTGGTTGCTTTCTCTTCTGTTTCTCTTCAGATCTGTCCATATCTGTGATTTTATTTTTGAATTCCAATCTTTTTATAAGAGTACATGGTCCTGTACATAAAATAAACGTTGCAAGTGCCAAAGTTCTGTTTTAGGTCATTTTTGACTTGTCTATAACTTTTTTAGAGTTCATTGGAAAGAATCATATTTGGGAACTACAGTGAAGGTTTTGTAGATCTGAATCAATGTGGTGGCGTTAACCAACCTTGCGCACTGCTCTTTTTGGGTTCACTTGGTTTGATGGAAAACCATTCTTTTAGCATTTTTCAAAAAAGAAAATATACTTTTATGTACGATGATGTCTCAAACTTTATATCAGAGTTGATGTGTTTTTTAACCTTCTTGATAGGGGGTTTCAATTGGTTCTTCAAGTTTTCAACCTTTTATGCAAAGGTTGTGTTTTTCAACCTTGTAAGGCTTTATTTTCTTTGTTAGATGCTTGTCATTCTTGAGTCTTGACCAATCATATAGTTTGTCTGCTGGCTCTTGACTTTTTTCACATCTTTATTATTATTATCAGTGGTGTTCTTTGGAATTTTTTGTGGTCTTACACTACTCAAAGGTCTATATTCAGTTTTCTGGGTTCCTCCATATTTTATATTATTATTATTATTATTTGTTTATATAGTTTCTTGTAGCCATAACCTAAAATATATAGCATGGAGGGAAATTTTCCTGAAGGTAAGGTTTTTTTAGTAGAATTAGAATTTCCTATGAAACATCAATCCTGAAAAAGGATAAATATTTGGGTATAATTATTTGGCTTGTCTATTGAACTATTTGCTTCTTTCCTAGAACAATGATTGTCTATTGTGGCTGGATTTGGTTATCCCCTTGATTTTGCATCATTTCATCCGAGTCTTAGTGATTTTACTTGTTGAAAACTGACCTTTTAATATGTCAAGACTACTGTATATTCGTGTGATATGGGTTGTGTGTAATGAAAGGAGCAGTACAGCCATAGCCACCAAAATGTTTCAGATTATTAGCCTCAGGAGCAAACATGAATCCTTAAAAGATCAACTGCTTCTGGTCTCTGATGGTAAAAAAATATTAGGTAGATTCAGGACTATGGTGGTCCCTATTGTCTGATCTTGTTGGAATAATTCCTGACACTGAAACTTATAAGTTTGGGTAGAGCTTGACTTTTTGAGTAACCAAATATTGCTCCTGCCATCAGTGTTCCTTTAGTTTCTTGAACTTAAGGTCCAGGGTTCAAGTCTCAGTTTCTCTGAGCTAAAACACGAAATTATATGATTTCTTGTTGTTTGCTCAGCAATATAGAAAAGGAGGGAAAACGTAACCAACATCTTATGAGGTACACACAAGCTGTGCCCTGAAGTTCAAGTTCTCCTGAAAGAAGAAAAAAATAAAGAAAGAAAGAAAAGAGGCGAGTTCATGTATTCTTTCATGGTAAGTAAGCTTATTTCCATATCACAAAACATGGAAACATTGTATCTGTGGTTAGCTTTAAGTCTTTTGCCATCACTCACTTTGCAGTGGCAGAAGCCTCCTCACCTACTAGTTTCCCATCTTTGGTATTCTTTGCATTCAGATACCACATGCTTATTACTGTATCCATGTTTTCCATATTTGTTACTATTACAAGGCATTTGTAATCCATCAATTAGGACTATTTCCACCTTTTTCTGTTGGTAAATCTTTAGTCTTTACTGTCTTCTGTGTGTTCTTTTCTTCTTAAGGGCTTGACATGAATTGGTCAAAAGCAAGGTAAAATTTTTGCTAATGTTCTTGACCCCAGTTTTGAAGTGCTGACAGATGTTTTCTCAGTTCCTAATGGTCAGTACTCATTAGAAATATGGTCATTATTGTCTTACGATATTAATATTGGTATGTAATGATGCTACTAGTCGTTGCATGCCTTTAATCATATGGTCCTCACAAGACTTAATGCTCCTTCCTTCTTTTCTTTGTACTGCATCTGTTATTCTTTTGGGAAGTGTCAGGCTGGCTGACAGCTTATATATGAATGTCTGGCTAGGAGGATTTGGGAACAGAATACCTTGTCCAACCTGTGGGTCGAGCTGAAGATGAGGAAGATGCCAGTGATTTTGAACCAGAAGAAAATGGCGAGGAAGAAGAATTTGAAGAGGATGATGAAGAGGATGACAATGATGCTGGCGGGAAGGTTGAGTTTTCAGCAAAACGAAAGAGGTCAGATAAAGATGACTCTGGGGATGATGGTGGTGGTGGTGGTGGTGGAGAGGATGATGAGAGACCATCCAAGAGGTAGGGCTAGGCCCCTTCTTGGGCTGAAGCTAACCCTTGGACAAATAGGTCAATTGCTCTCTCTCTATCTCTCCTCTTTAATCCAATCATCTTACCTCTTTGTTTTGTAGAAAGGACAGGATGGTGCATGGATGGTGTTTTGCGTTTGCTGTAATATCATGTTTGAGTGCTATTGGGGTAAAGATGTAGGAAGAATGGGCAACCAGTCATTTGGGTTTTGGAAACTTTTTGACACTTTTGGTGAATTATGTCTGGTGGTGGTGTAAGGTTGAAGTTAGATGTTTGTGGCTAGGTTTTAGGGTTCTCTTTGCCTTTAGTTTTAGATATTTTATCCATCCATCTATATTTTGGGATAAGAATTCGTGTTTTCTCTGATGATTTGACTATCTTACCTCCAATATTAGGCCCAATATTTCCTCAGATGAAACACGCATTGACATTGTCAACAGGTGAGATTTTGGTGCCGGAAGTTTTACCAGACGCTCGTTCTCCCGTCCCTTGCGGGGATAAAAAAGAAAACTTGCAGAACCAAATAAACAAAATGTCCTGACTACTTACAACTACAACTAATAATAAAAGTAGTCAATAATTGATATGCAAGTCGCCCAAATTCTTGGTGGAGTTTTTTTTTTTTTTTTTTTTTGGGGGGGGGGGGGGGGGGGGTGTGTTTCTTTCATGTGCCCTGTTCTTTATTATTTGGAGGGCCCGCTTTGACATGGTAGGATCTTACCCTCTTGTTATTCCCTCGTAGGTGGTAGAATGGTAATAGAATGGTCATAACCACCACCACCAACAATGGTTACCTATAACTAGGGATGTGACAGTAATGTGGTTATTTTTGCTGTAAATAAAGTAATAATAAAAATTAATTAATAAATACTTTTATTTGGTAGCTGGTGAGGGCACTATGACTGACTGACTCTCGGTTGCTGGATTTCTGTGTATATAATTGCGATGGCAGGCAGCCAGTGCGGCAATCATATTAAGCGAAGCCTAACTATGGTTTTTTTTTTATCAAGAATCGTCCTAAAACAAATTCGTAGTAAGCAAAATAAAGGATATTGATCTGTTATTTATAAAGAGATAAGAACTAAATGTATATAAAAGTTAGGATTGACGTTACTTAAGATGGAAGAAAATGATTCTGAGTGATAAGTTAAAGATGAATGTTAGAAGATGAAATTTTTTTTTGAGTGATAAGTTAAAGATGAATGTTAGAAGATGAAATTTTTTTTTAAGTTCTGAATAGTTTGTTGAAAAACTAAAAAGAAAACTATCACTATTATTATTGTCTAAAATTTAATTCTCCTCGGGAACCACATTGGCTTATATAGCCAAACACTAAATAGTTTAAATTGAAAATAATTAAATCAAATGCTAGGCATAATAGGAATTGATTTAAAAAAAAAATGAACTAAATCAAATCCTAGGCATAGTAAGAATTGATTACAAAAAGTAAGGGAATAAGAATATTTACTTTTCCAAAATAAAAGGAAATAAAATAGAATAGGAAAATAAAGTAAGGAAAGTGGTCAAATATTCAATTATTCTTTTTATATGCATAAATCTTGCCAATTAATCAATCTACCATTCCTTTAATGCATCCAAATTTTGTCTAAATTGATAATGTCTTATTTGTTTTTTTCATAAGAGTCATTCCAGATTACTTTTAAGAAACTTGGATAATATTGACAAAGTATTGACCATCTTGAATACTTCGTTCGAGTATGTTAGTGTCTTGAACAAAGCATGAATTTAAGATGTGTTAAATTAATTGATTTAATACTTTCTTTATTTTCTTGGTTCTTGCTCTTATCATTGGACCTCCATGTATGCTCAATGGGTCTTGTGAGGCTTTAGCAACTTGATTCTCATTATTTCCCTTCTCTTAAAAAGGATTTGTCCTCAAATCGTCACCTATATCAAAAGGAGACAAATTAGCGACATTAAAATTTGCACAAACATTATACTTACTCGACTCTACATGTGGCAAACATTCTTCCCATGTTTCCAAGTTCTTTTTTATCATAGCACGCAACAAAGTATACAAAGTTCTATTAATTACTTCGGTTTGACTATCAGTTTGTGGATGACAAGTAATAGAAAATAAAAGTTTAGTCCTTAACTTACCCCATAAGATCTTCTAAAAATAGTTCAAGAACTTTGCATCCCTATCCGAGACAATACTCTTAGGCATGCCATGCAATCTTACAATCTCCCTTTGAGATAATGCATCAGCTATAATATTTTTTTTTATTTCGCTTGTATTTGATCACATGAGGAAATGTTTCAATGAACTCCACCCATTTGGCATGTTGCTTGTTTAGCTTGTTTTGTCTCTTTAAATGCTTCAGAGATTCATGATCCGTATGAATCACAAACTCTTTCGGCCAACGATAATGCTGCCAAGTTTCCAATGTCCTAATTAAGGTATAGATCTCTTTATCATATGTAGGGTAATTTAAGGCTGCCCCTCTTTGCTTCACACTAAAATATGTAATGGGACGTCTTTCTTGCATTAGAACAACTCCAATACCTATTCTTGAAACATCACACTCAATTTTAAATGTTTTAGTAAAGTTAGGTAAAACAAGCAAATGAGCATTGTTAATTTTTCCTTAATCAAACTAAATGCCTCTTCTTGTTCATTACCCCACTTAAAATGCACATCTTTTTTAATAACTTCAGTTAAAGGTGTAGCTAGGCTACTAAAATCTTTCACAAATCTACTATAAAAGCTAGCCAAATCATGGAAACTTCTAACATTCCCCACACTTGTAGGTTTCGGCCAATTTTGGATTATCTTAACTTTTTCTTCATTTATCTTAATTCTTCTAGCATTAAAAACAAAGTCAAGGAATACAAGACTATCTGTGCAAAAGGTGCACTTTTTGAGGTTAACAAACAACTTTTCTCTCCTTAAAATATTTAAAACAAGTTTTAAATGTTTAATATGTTCATCTAAGACAATCACAAATTTGCTAATAAAAGTATGAAAAACATGGTTCATCATGAAAGTACTAGGTGTATTAGTTAATCCAAATAGCATAACTAACCACTCATATAAACCATATTTTGTTTTAAATGTAGTTTTCCATTCATCACTTTCTTTTATCCTAATCTAATGATATCCACTCTTAAGATCATTTTTTGTAAAAACATAAGAACCATGCAATTCATCAAACATATCATTTAATCGAGGAATGGGATGTCTATACTTTATAGTGATATTGTTGATGATATGACGATTAACACACATCCTCCATAACCCATCCTTCTTAGGCATAAGCAATACTGGAACCGTACAAGAACTCATGCTCTCATGCACATACCCCTTCTCCATGAGCTCACTACCCTGCCTTTGAAGTTCCTTGGTCTCATTGGGATTGTTTCTATAAGTTGGCTTATTTGGAATTGATGTTCTGGGTAAGAAATCAATTTGGTGCTCGATTCCCCTAATTGGTGGTAAACCATTAGGTATCTCTTCAAAGAACACATCATCAAATTCTTGAAACAATAACACTAGGTAGAGAGGTGCTAAGTTCATTAATACTAAAACAAGTCTTTTTGTACAAAAGTACAATCATAGACTGATTTGAAAATAAAGCTTTTTTTTTATCTCATTCTCTCTTACATATAAGTTTATTTGTTTTCTTTCTTTTCTTTCCTCGCCGATCGAAACTCCTTTTCCTTTTTTGCTCTGCTTTCCTCTCTTTTTAGTTTCAATCTCTCTTGCTTTTGAACTTTCACTCTCATTTTTCATCTCTCTCTCTTTTTTTAACCTCACTTGATCTTCATATACTTGTCTTAAGGATAAAGGTACTAGAGTAATTGATTTTTCATTAAGTACAAAAGAGAATCTATTGGCATAACCATTATGAATTGCATGCCTATCAAACTACTATGGTGGCCCCAAAAAAATATGGCTTGCATGCATTGGCACCACATTACACAAAACCTCATCTATATACTTCTCAATTGAGAATGAAACAAGCACTTGTTTATTTGTTTTAACTTCTCCACAATCATTCGGTCATTGTAGCTTATATGGCCTAGGATGTTTCAAAATTATCAAATTCAGTTTTTTCACCAAGCTAGTGGTAGCCATAATAGTACAACTCCCCCCCATCAATAATCATGCTATAGACCTTATCTTTGACATGGCATCTAGTATAAAAAAATGTTCTTACGTTGTACCGTCTCATCCTTTTTAACTTACACACTAAGAGCTCTCTTTGCCACTAAGAGTTCCCCATCAACCGGGTACTCAATGCCACTTACATCCTCCAAAGGTGGCATAAACTCATTATCAAACTCATTTTCGGTCTCAATATCACCATCATCTTTCAAAATCATCACTATTTTGTTTGGGCATTGAGATGCAATATGGCTTATCCCCAAACATGTAAAGCATTTGATATCTTTATTTTTAAAATGTTGAGTATCAAATTTTACCTTGTTTGGTGCTCCTCCATCTTTGTTGTTTTTGGAGGTTTCGACTTTAGGCTTGAAATTAGGCCTTTCATCCTTTATGCTCCAATTCGGTTTCCATGTTGAAGAAGAGCCCGAATTTTGCCCAATTCGTGTGGACCCTTTTCTCTTCAATTGTTGCTCTGCTTTAATAGCCATGTGCACCATGTCATCCAATTCAACGTAATGTTGTAATTCTACCACGTTTGCAATATCACTATTCAGTCCAACTAGGAACCTGGCCATAGTAGTTTCTCGGTCTTCCTCCATATTGGCTCAAATCATGGTTATTTCCATCTCTTTGTAGTAGTCCTCTACATTTTTGGAACCTTGAGTAAAACGTTGCAACTTTTAAATAAGTACCTATAGTAATGACTTGGAATGAATCGCCTATTCATAATAGCCTTCATCTTTTCCCATGTCTCAATAGGCCTTTCACCATTCCATCTCCTATTCAAAACAAGTTAATCTCACTAAACAATAGCATAATCAATAAATTCTACAGCGACCAATTTTACCTTTTTTCAATTTGAAGTAGTTGTGACAATCAAACACTATTTCCTCCTTTGTCTCCCACTCCAAATAAGCTTCAGGATCGTTTTTGCCTTGGAAAAATGGAATCTGCATCTTAATGTTGTCCAAGTTGTTATCAATCCTATCTCTATATCTAGCTCCTCAATCTTTATTCCCATGCCTAAATCGGTCTATATTGACGTTAAAGGCATCATCATTATCATCTAGGCCATCCCCATAGTCATCTTCATAATCATACCGAGGTGGATGCCTCTCTCTTCATTGCATAGTAGGAGCTCTAGGTGGCTACCCCCTTTGTGAACTAGATTCAACTTTATCTATTCTCTCATTTATCTCATCAAATCTCATTTTCATTCGTTCAAATTTTTGTTTTAAGGACTGAAAGAAGAGTTTGAAATCTATCTTTTCCCAAGCTGCATCGGATGAACCTTTATCTTTTTCTTGAGACATGTTTAATTCCTTGTAAAACAAAGTTAGGAAACCTCACAAACACTCCCTTACATGTTTCCTCTCAAGATTGATAACACTCACACCCGTGTGTTCTTAAATTTGGCTTTTACTCTCTTATGAACTCGCACTCTCTCCTTTTTTCCGCTCTTTAGTCTCATCGTTTAGTTCTTTATTAAACTCAAATGAACTCAATCAAAATTTTCCTTGCAACAAGCCAAACTCAATCAATTAGATCACTAAGAATGAGAATGGGTTAGTTTGCATGGGACAAAGAATAGGCAGAATTTAAAACCCCGAAAAAACAGGGTTATAATGAAATAGGAAAGGAAAAAAAGAGATACGAATTTTGATGCAACTAGGGTTGGTGTTTTGTTTTTGGGCCGAACTAAAAAGGAATGTCAACTATTAGAGTATCATTGTAAGAGTTTTACCGTTTTCAAAATATTTTTGAAAACATATGATAAATGCAACGGAAACAAAGATACAATCACCTTGCAAGATCTGGTATCAACAACCACATGCATAACAAATCGAAACCAAACCATAGAGCTTTAGTCGAGTGCTTAATGTAAAGTCTCTGTGGCTTTTGAGTCAGTCGAGTGATGACTTGGTCATACTCAAGTGAGGCTTATATATAATCGATTACATGAAATGTCCAATTGAGTATGCTCTTCATTAGTGGACTTAGTCAAATAACTGACATTTGATTTCAAATTTTATAATCGTTATTCAAAAAGCAAAAAGAGAACAATTTTGACCATTAGAGCTTTATTTGCTTATCCCAATATGTCTAACTGTGTTCTCTTATAAAAGATTGATAAATTATATGTATGCAAGTGTGCTTAATGCTAATCTTAATAATATGCATAGGATTCCTAACTAATTTGACCATTATTTGTCAAATTAAAGAAGCTATGACTGTGTGTGCAGGTATTAATGCAAAATTCAAGCCTCAAGCTTTTATAAAAGGCTAAGAGCAGCAAGAGATTGATTGGTTTACACCAAATCAGCAAGGATTAGTTGTCTGATTCTAAGCTGGTTGATTGATTCGGGATGACGCACTAAGGCCCAGTCGACCGCCTATATTCCCTCGTTTGATTTTTTCATAAATTGTATCTAGGCTCCCATTTACTGTTAACGACATACTTGTTAACTTTTAACAATTGCTCTCATTAATTAAACCCGTTCTGTTAACTCTTAATGGTGTCATCACTAACTCTTAATGATGACCAATAATTAATTATAGCATTACATCATTAATTCACTACTATACTCGGATATGTGTGTGACCTTCTAGGTTCACCATTGAGTAGCAATTGGGACACATCAAACACTTTGATCTACAATAAGAATTTCTCCATCTCCTCAATGTACCTCGAGAGATCTTGGGTGGCAACTAGTGTTATATCATGATAATCCTATCAGTAATGAAGCCATACTTCAAGTGAGCCTATTAGGGTTTTCGATTACTGTATACTATAATCCTTTCACTGACTAATATATTGATTAAGTGAGAGCCATTAACTGATCAAACTTACAGAATTCGATAGCTATGCTAAGATTCAGTATGACATGATTAAGATGACACTTTAGAACTCCTTCCAACATTAGAAGCTCATTTCTAATCATGCACATACTGGCCAGGGATTTAAACAATCACAAATTATTACTAATTGCATGGGATGTTCACCTCATGCCGAAGGTTAATGGATCCCATTAACAATCACCTCCCTCTATATATTATCATACAAAGACCACACAATGCATATTCCCACCGCGATATATGGGCAATTATGTGCAACAACAAATCTCTGACACCAACATATAAGACAACTGTGTTGCCTCTAGTCTAAGGACCAGAAACATAATTGAAGCCATTAATAGATCATTAATCCTCCCAACCATATGATCTCTCACTTACATCACATTCAACAGATGTTCAATTAACATTTACCCACATGTCTGTTATATTCATCTTATGAAATAAAACATGTGATTCGCTATTCTTTATTATTAGTATCTCATACTAATCAAATGTAGCAGCCCATGTGCCAGTCCGTAATCGATTAATCATGTTCCACTTTTGAGAAATCTAAGAATTGGGAATCACTTTAAGAAATCCTAAATTCAAGGATTTTTGTCACATATTCTTAACACTTAAGAAAAAGGCCTTTATTCATATACAATTCGACTTTGCAAGACTTGGTATACATCATCCATATGCTCAAAATAGAAAACCCATGCCATAGGGGGTTTTATCAGTATACCTTTCGAATGAAGTTCGATGTCGGTTGTTCACGCAGTGTTTGCTCATTTTCTATCTAGCAAGCTTCCCACGTCCTTGTAGTGCTCGGGTGACTAGCCTGCCTCCACAAGCATGGAGGACCTAGTTGGTCCACACCTAAGCCGCCACGGAACCTTCCAATGGAGCTATCCTAGGACTCTTTCGATGGAGGTGACTCGAAGCTCTAAAGCGGTTCCTTTCTCGATTCTACCGTGGTTGTCCAACAACCTATCTATGAGGGAGAACAATGAAGACAGAGCTGCACCAGCCAAAGTCGGAGCAAGTATGAGTCTCGATCGCATTTATGGAGGAAGAAAAAGATGGCGGACAACAAGAGCAGAAGAAGAACAAGGAGAAAATGAGAGAAGATGGAGAGCAGCTCACACACGCATAACAACCTCCTTAACCCACTTCAGTCCTTCCTAAATCCCCATTGCCATTCCTGATCTCATCATTACATTAGAGCATTTAATGCTCTGATGCGACCAAGCGGTGGGTCATTACATGATAGAAATAGTCGATCGCATGAGTCATCCGATCAACCGATGGCAGTCAACTTTTCTCATGCACCAATCGACAAAACCGGATTGGTTGACTGCATGAGAGCACCAGTCGACCGCTTAACATGCACCAGTTGACTGATTCTTTGCTACCTAGCCCTAGCTTTGGAGAATTATGCTTTCGCCCCTGCTACATATTAGCAACCTCCCATGACCATAGATTCATGTGTCCAACACATAACGACAACCAACATCACTGGCCATCTGTGACGAGGAATACACTAATAGAAATGGGTCACTAATCCGCTATATTACTCAGTATGCATGACTTTCTAGGTTCATAGCCATGTAACAATTAGGACACGTCAACTCTTTGACGTTGGCTGAACCCTTCAACCTACTAAGAGGATCTCTCCAAATCACCAAAGCACCTTGAAAGATCCTGAGTATCCTCTAGTCAGGACTCAAGACGATTCTAATGGCAATGAAATCCAACTTCATATAAACCTATTAAGGCTCATCGATTACTATGCACTGTAGTCCCTTTACTGACTAATATCCCAACTGAGCGAGAGTTATGGACTGATGAAACTCACAAAATTTGATTGTTATGTCTAATCTAATATGGTGTAATCAAGGTAGCATGTTGGATTCAATTTGACATTAGAACTCTTTCCAATCTCTTGCTCATCATAGCCAGGGAATTTTCAATCACCACCAACACAGACAACGCAGGATGTATGCCTCCATCTAATGGAGGTTAATGGATCCCATCAGCGAGCATCTATCTCCATATATCATTACACAAAGATCACTCCCACTTCTTACACCGGATAGTTTTACTCAACGACAAATTCCTGACACTAGTGCACAAGATACTATGTTGCCTCTAGTCTAAGGACCAAATACATAATTGAGATCCAGCAATAGATTATTAATCCTCCAAGTCATGTGATCTGTTGTAGATAATACATTTTGTGGATGTTCTACCAAAACCCACCCACATGTGTATGCATCCCATGCAATGTGGCGTGTGACTCACCACCCTATTTCGATTAGCATCTTATGTTAACAATGGTAGTAGCCCATGTGTCGCTCCACTTATCGATAAATCATATTACCTTTTGATAAATCTAAGGATCGAGAATACCTTTAAGAAATCCTGAACTAGAGATTCAAGTCTCACAATCTCAACTCCTTGAGAATAGAAACTCTACTAAGAAATCTAGGGACTCATTCATAAAGGCGAGATAGAGAGATATGAATGAAGATATGACTTTTTATCAATATCAAGAATAAATCAGCAGTGTCACTCACTTACATCTCATGAAGTGTAAATCTATCATTCAAGGCACCATAACTAACAGTAACAACAACGATTCACTAATTCGATACATTAATTAGTATGCATGTGACTTTCTAGGTTCATAGCTAATAGTAATTTGGACACATCAACGCCTTGACGCCGACTGAACACTTTGACCTACTAAGAGAATTTTTTTGAATACATCATAAGTGTCAATCGCATACATCTCATGTAGTGTAAATCTAACATTTAGGGCATTGTCACAAACATCCGATCCATAATAAATTTCTCTTTGCTCACACGCCTTATATTGGACTCTTTATATGTATCAGACTAGAAAGTTGGCCTCTGTCTCGGGGTAGTGCAATACTATTAAGGGAACTCTTACTTCTTATGTTGCGGCCTCCATGTCCCTCGAGAAAACAATGAAGAAACAAATGCATCCCTTGAAGCAATTATGTCATGCACGAGGACAACTTCCAGTCTCAACATATCCTCTAGTTATAGATGTAGGCGTTACACCGAACCGTCGAAACAAAATATGGATATTCCTTCTGATTGCAGATATAGGCGTTATGCCGAACTACCGAAACAAAATGTGGATATTCTTTTTTATTACAGATGTAGGCATTACGTCGAATCGCCGAGACAAAACATGGGTATTTTTTCTAATTGTTGACGTAAGCATTACGCCGAACTGCAAAAACAAAATAGGTGCAAATGTAGGCACTCAGTTGAACCACGACACTAAAATATATTGCTCAAATGCGTTTCCCATGCCATTAGGTAAGGCCCACATCCTTCCACCCAAAAATTCTTTCTCACTTGGGCCATCGGGCAACACTCGTAAGATAGTTCTATTTTTCTTTGGATGCAAAGGCGAGGTTAGTGTAACGCTTCGCTTTTCCAAATACACAACAATGTGAAATATAAGAAGACATCACCTACTGGCGTTAAGGAAACCTTTACCAATGGAAGCAGTGGATCGAAGCTGAAAGTTTAACTAAAGATATATAAAGAGGGTTTCCACTAGATTTCTTTTACAAGCATAAGAAATGCATACGACCTTCAATACTCCAGAAAACACAACACTTGACTGCAAGTACAATTGTAGGACACCCATACACATCTCTTAGAACTTTGAATATCCTAGCCGCTATTTACAATACATCACTTGGGTTATAAGGGTACATAATGAAACCAAAAATCCTAAGTTAGCCAAGCCTCACCTCCTTGCCCACGCTTGATATGGAACCTGAAACACCTGGCATTTTCAATATACCTTTCAGGGGCATCAATCCAAGTTAGATATTACATCTAGGTGAGTGAATCAGAAAAGGAAAGGTATGTGTGTGCAAATGTAATAATGCTATTATGAAATCCACCCATGTGGTAGCAATGTCAGGGTGTTTCAATTACCCCCGCGGTTATCATAGTCACTTTTGGCTCACCATGGGCGCATGGGATCTTCCATGATGTCCCAACAATTAGCCACGGTCACTAACACGAACATCATATATGACAAAGCAGAAGGAATATGCATAACCAAGGAAAAATATAACATATAAGCCACAAAGGAATGATATGCAAGTCAACATCCACACCCAATGAAGCCAAAATGACTTGAATGTAGCAAAAGTATGCAAGAAACACTCACCTTGTTGGTTTGGGCTTGCCGAAGTATTGTTCACAGGGTTTGGGAATGGTTTTCTGCAAAAATCACATACTTTCGCAACTCAAACCTAAATTTTTTTTACATAGGGTCCTAGGGATAAAATAGAGGACCAAAACTATAAAATTGTGGGGGGCCCCACACGCATTGGGGGAAGGACCTGCACACGCAGCATGTAGGTGGCGTGTGAGCTGCACACGTTGTCCCTCCTGTTTTGACCATTTGCTATTTTTCGACTCATTCTCCCACGTTCGGACTTCGATTTGACCCCCATTTGAACTCACATGATCCTTATTCAATTCTCTATTGAACTATAAAAAGAATTGGACTTACCTT
The DNA here is from genome assembly GCF_014633365.1 of Diospyros lotus. Lineage (NCBI taxonomy): Eukaryota > Viridiplantae > Streptophyta > Magnoliopsida > Ericales > Ebenaceae > Diospyros > Diospyros lotus. The sequence goes on from NC_068340.1 coordinate 14,861,696, forward strand.
GCGTTTTGATGCTGTTTGGCTCCTTTTACAGTGACAACCCGACTTTTCTGGCAAAGTGTTTTTCCACTTCATTTTTTGGCAAAGTTTCTTCTCTCAAACTCACATTTCCTTTCCTCTTGTTTAATGGTAAGAATGACCCTCCCAAAGGCTTAATATTTGTGGACATCCTTGGCCAATCCGGGTGCGCCACGTGTCACTTGGATAAGATAGGTAATCATTGCTTTCATACGATCACATTACGTGTCCCTAGAGATTTGTGCATTTTCATGCCCTTGTGACAAGTGTCCCTTGAGATATGAATCACCACATGTTTAGTTAGGTTGTCATCATTACTCATCATTGCATTTCTAATCATAAGTTAGCTCATTTGGTTTCTTTAACTACTTAGTTACAAGATATTTTAAGTTTCTCATAAATAACTCCTTAACCCAAAAGCTCTTTGTATTTATATCACTTGTGCCCTAGAATTCCTTAATGCTTCTGAAATCCCTTAAGATGATGATCCCTTGTATTAATCTCTATGATCTTTCGAAAAATCCTTCATTTGTTCCTTGAAAATTATCTGGGAACGACACGTGTGCCTACTAAATCTTTCGACTTCAAAAGAAATGCTTTATAGTAATGCCCTAAAAACCTTGGATATTACATCCTCCGAGGTTGGGAAGATTTTGTCCTCGAAATACACTCATAGGTCTTCATATGGTTGAAGAGGTATGGGAACTTCTGCTGCATTTCTTCGAGATTATGGTGTCCCCGGAACATCTTCCTCAAGAGATATTATCCCACTCCTCAAGATTCACATCAAGATGGATGATGTACCCGGTAATGTGTTATCCATATATATGAAGAAGATGTTAATGCTCTTGGTATTGATTGTTGGATGGTTTTATTGACAGGATGATGATTGCAGATGGTTTCAATGGATTGATAATGAACGCACGACTCATGAAAAAACATTATGTGGTATCTTGTTGGATAGATTGAATGGAATCAAACGTAACATGACATATATGGTTGAGAAGGATAAAACGCTACAAGAACAAGTGATGGTTTTTGAAGAAAAAACCTTAAGGAGGAAGGAAAAGTTACTAAAGCCTTAAAAAGACATTAAGTGTATATTGGAAGAAAATTTTCAATTGAAAATGAAACTTCAAGAATATAGGACGAAAGAAAATCAGTGTGTTAGGGGTCTAATCGTGTTAGGGTTAGTTTGTTTTGTATTGATTTTATGGTTGATGAAAAATGAAGCATGTAACTTCAAAAATTTGGCTTTAGTGTAATCAGTGTATGAATAATTGTAAATAGGCACTACTGTTATGATTTTTGTTTATCATTCACTTATGGGTACAAGAATGCTTTCTTGAATTCCTAAAAAATGTCATTGAGTTGTTAATTTGTCTTTTGTTACCATATTGCGTCTTTTTTTCTTAATATTATATATATAGGCACAAGAATATATATATATATATAGATAATAAGAATATGGCATGCATTCTTGTACAAGAATATATATTGATTACCAAGTTCCTTTCAGCTTCAACAAGTATTCTATGACGAGGAACAAAAGAACAGACATCTAATTACATAACAACATAGTTAATGACACATTCCTTTATGTTCCAAAACAGCACAGTAAGAATTCCAAAATATTGATTACCAAGTTTCTTCCAGCTTCAATAGAAGTTCTTTGGTAAGAAACAAAACAACACAGTTAATGACACATTCCTTTATGTTCCAAAACAGCACAGTAAGAATTCCAAAATATTGATTACCAAGTTTCTTCCAGCTTCAATAGAAGTTCTTTGGTAAGAAACAAAACAACACAGTTAATGACACATTCCTTTATGTAGACTTTGTCGTAGCGCATGTAAGGAAAAAAAAAACAATAAATGACATAACACAATGTTGCAAGTCAAAAAAATTTCACACGTAACAAACAGCAGAATGAGAAGTCTAACACATTGGAAAACTAGACTAGAACTGAATCAACAATTCAGCTTCCTTAAGGCCAAAATATAACATATTGTTTATTATTAATAATACATAAAAGATAATATAACATCATATTATCAATACATGCTATGGTTAAAATTTAATTATGATAAAATTTAATATACTCACTTCATATCCTTTTTGAGTCTATGGAAAGCAAACTAAAATTTAAACAATAAAAATATGGAAACCAAATAAAACTATTCATAATTATCAATAACAATTATACCTGAGCTCTCTCTCTATTTCTTACTCGGCTTTGACCAATTTGATTGGTTTGTGTTTCCATATTTTGTTGGTACTCAACAGGAATAGAATGAGCTTGTGATGAACTAAGACTACGCTGAGCATGAGATGAACTACCTTGTTTTTCTATGACCTTTTGTCTACTTGATGACTATTATAATATTCAAAAAGTAGGCCGATTGTAACTCAAAATAGAATGTAACTGAAAAGAGTTAAATGTAACAGAAGAAGAATGTAAAATTAAATGACTTAGAAAACTCATTGAATTGTGTTGTCTTGATGGAGGAGATGGAGGATTGTCTTTTCTTGTACATCCCCTTTTATTGTGCCTATATTCATAGCAAATTTAACATTGCATTCTAACCCCAGCTTTGAACAGCTTTCAGGAGGATGTGTCTCTCTCATCCACTATTTTTTTCCTGCTAATTTTAGGTCTCCTAGGACCCTTCTTGTAAAGTGGGGGTTTCACTTTTTCTCCATCAGCAACATGCCACATCTTTTTGCCATTTATAGGGTCCAATGCATACTTATAGGATAAGTAATAAGCATTTTCCTTAAAATAGCCACCCACATAATGAACTACATCTTGCTTCATGTAATGAATGCAAGATATAGCGTGACTACAAGGAATACCATTAAGACTCCATAATCTGCATGAACATGTATTAGCATTTAAATCCACAATATACTAATCTTCTCCAACCCTTACTTAAAACTTATTATTTAGGGCTGGTTTAGGAGTGTACTATCTTAAATCTAGCTTAAGTTTGTCAATTTTCTTCCTAATTCTAGGACACACCACATCATCATATTTTAGCATCATGTTGACTTTGTTGTGCATCATCTCCATTAGTGATGTCCTAATATCCTTTAACATCCAAATAAGAGGCATTGTTCTTGCCTTACAGACATAACCATTAAAGGTTTTGACAATGTTGTTATCGACATTATCACATTTAGGAATTGAATTATACTAATAAATGCCTTACAGAAATGGTGCACACCTTTGCTCAAGAAAGCTTCAGCAACTTTTGGTACTTTGGCCCCTAATTCCTTCATAGCAGCATTGAAATCAACCTCATAAGTTGCATTCACAACCTTCAAAAATAGAAATTTTAGCTCCTGTCCCTTGTGCACCTTTTTCCAGTTTGCGTAGATGTGCCTGGCACAATTTCAATGCTTAGCATGTACGAATAGATTGGCCACATCACTTAATAAGCCCTACATAAAAGACAAATGATGAGGTAATAACACCAACAATAAGCAACATCATTGTAACTAAATAAAAGACAAAGATAAACAATTGAAAATGTTTAACTTTTTGTTGGTCATTGATTATAATATAACCAACCCAGTGTCCATCCTTAGATCTTGTGCTAATAGGGACAAAAACTACGTCCATGTCGCTTCACTCTTAGCTTTCACAACTGCCCATGCAATTGGAAACATCTAGTTGTTTCCATCTCTTCCAATTGTTGTTAAAAGGGTCCCATCAGTCAGAGTCTTCAAAAAAGCACCATTAACATTGATAATGGGCCTGCAACCCTCTATAAACCCTTTTCTCAAATTGCTTAAGCCTATATATAGCCATTTAAATAGAGGTTCATTATTTTGATTATCCCTATCTACTCCCATCTCAAATGTGCCTTCAAGATCCACCCTCTTCAACTCAAGAATATAACCCTCAACCATCCATAATGTTCTTCCAGGGTTCCTTTAATTTTGTTTGAAGCCTTTTTCCTTGCCTATAATAAGAAACTCTACTGATAGACGGTATATATTTCCATCAAATCCTTCTCCATTGCCTGCACTTGGTAGTTCGGGTTCTTCCTAAACTCTGATAAATATTCTATTGCCAATCACTCTATTGTGGCTTACCTGTTGCCCATGGATCTGAAACATGTGTGGCTGGAATCATAAGTCTTTACTATAAAAGTTCTCTCACTCTTGTTCTGAGAGGCATATATCCTACACTTGCACGCCTCATTACACTTTGCTTCCATCATTCTATCAGTTTTTCGCACCCACCTTATGTTGGACCCTTGATTGATACCATACTTCTGAACAACTTGTTTAAATTGGGCACCATTATCAAAAATCATGCCAATACAAAAGTCAAAGTCCTTGTGGTCACAACTAGGATTGTAAATGTTAACTTTCTTCTTCCTTCACACCCTAATAGTAAATTTCCCTTCCTCATTACTGTGCGATGTCTTGTCATCATCGTCAGTGTCATTATATACACTATGGCAGTCACTGTCATCATTAGCATTCACGTTATCTCTATCATCATTTTCACCACCCCTAATAAAGTAATGTGTAGTCATGTTGTCCATATTATCAAGGCCTAAACCATAACCATGCTTTATATTAGTTCCTCTTAGACTCATCCTGTTTTGCCTTGTTATGTCACAATCATCATCATCAGAGGACTGTGGACCAGAATTGGACAAGCTCCTTGATTCTTCTGCCTCCAAGGGCTGGTAGCCATCATCTTTACTGTCATCATCACCCTTACCCTCATCCTGTATAATATTAGTTGTTGCATTTCTCTCTATTGTCTATCCACGCACGTCAACTGGATGTAAATTATCTTCAACTCCAACATTCTTATTATTACTAGCTTGAATATATACCTTCAAGAACCCATACCCTAAACCAACCTTTGTCATTTAGAAGAATTCCTCGTCACTTCCCACAAACACCAACCCTTCCCAACCTTTAGATCTAGGCATCTGATATGCCACAATCATTATGTAACTATACCCTAAGTCTTTTATTCTATTTACTAAATATCTCAATGTCAACCATTCCATATTTTGAATCAAAATAGCCTCACCACCCTCATACATCATCATGGGTTGACTAACAAATGTACCCCCATGCCATAACTCCACTGGTATGTTGTCATCATAAGACAAAAATGGACAGTAAACAAATGTACCCATATAAAAATCTGAGGTATGCTGTCACTATAATGCAAAAACATTTAAAGCTAACAAGAATATTATAATGTCCTTATCAACACTGTGCATGAATACCGTACTGTACATAACACATAAAGATGTTGTAGCATATTACATAAAACAATAACTTTATGCTTATGTAGCATATTTTTTTCATAGATTTGTCTTTCTTGTGAAGTAGCATATTGTATAAAACATAATTGAGAGAACATGCTTTAACAATGTATACAATAGGACAGATCCTCACACAGTATTTAAAATGCTAGAAGACAAAACATGTTGCATATTGTTATCAAATCATGTAATGGACACAACATGTTGCATATTGTTATTAAAATAATGCAATGGACAATATTGGACAAAATAGTAATCAAATAACAATTTAATAATATCATTGTTTCACATTGTTGCATAACATGGACAAAGCATGGAAGATGCATGATAAAACACATGTAGGGGACCACAAATTCTTACCCTCATTACATTTTTGCCATTTGCCCATGGTCAGAACATAACATAGCCTTTAGGACCACAAATTCGGGACCACCGATTCACAATTTTTCACGAACTTCACTTAACACCAAACATCAAACACCAAACTCCAAAAACTATTATTAAATTCAAGCAATGTGTTCTATCAATAAAAGGAAACAATATGCAATTCCAACGAGAGAGAAGACGGGTTGGTCGACAGACAAACCACAACCTGGAGAGAGAAGCTTCATAGCCGAGAGAGAGAGAAGTCGATGCCTAGCTGGTGCCGATGGTCGTTGTGGCTGTCGATTCGAAATCCATCGACTCCAACGTCGCGATCGATTTGGTCACTGTCCAATGCTTCACACCCTCTCCGTTATCGTCCAACCTTTTGCACTTTCTCCGTCACCCTCGAACTCGTCGCACCCTCTCTATCATCGCCTTTGATTACAGTGAGTTTCTGTCATCATCGACTTGGTCTCGTGGCCCTTTTCGTCGGCAATTGCGAAACAAGGTGGGGTCTAGAAGGGCTGGGGGGTGTTTTATGCATGGCCAAAACGTCATCGTTTTGGCCGTGCATAAATGACAAAAAATTACCTGAATGGCGCTGTTTATGCTGAGCTATAAGTTACTTAACACATCATCCGATACATCAGTAACCACGTCAGCTTGGGCACATGCGTCGTTGATTCAGGATAAAATTGAAACAAACTTAAAAGTTAGATGACTAAATTGAAGTAAAGGTGAAATCAGGATAAAATTGAAAATTGACCTAAAGTTTGGGATATATTTGTCTATTCGGCCCTTAATATTACCCATTACATGATAAATGACCATGTTATGATTTACAACACCATATGCTCATGTTATACTTTACGATATCATACATCTATGTACATTATATACAACCATGCCCTACTATACCACATTATGCCCCCATGCCATATCTCAAAACACATCATACATAATGTAATGTTTTACCACATTTGACACCCATGCTATGATATAAACTTTCACAAAAGCATTGACGCTCATATACGGTCCTTGGGGCCCACATAATTCATACTTGCCTCCTCCCCCCAAGTTTTAAAAATACATATATAGGAAGCGCCTGCAATCAGGCCATCACCTTAATTGCTTGCTCATACTATATGCACTAATGTGCACCCCACATGCCAAATACATATATAAAGATGCCATGAAAGTGTTGTGGATCATTATCCACCCTAATATTGGCTTCAACCCAGGTGAGTCTGACGAGCCGTAGCTCCCTTGGTTATCCTCCGAGTATTCTTCATCCTGGCTTCCACCCAGGTGAGTTTGGCGAGCCGTAGCTTTTTCGGTCATCCACCGAGTATACAAAAAGTGGATATCCTCGTCTTGCAAGTTTGGCGAGCTGTGGCTCCCTCGGTCATCCACCGAGTCTATAGAAAGTTTGATATCCCTATCATGCGGTCATGCTGCAGTGCAAAATAATAGGTGTGCTAATGTAAATATCAATATATCATGCACACACAACAAATACATGATTGATGTTACTTCGACTAAACATGTTCCTCGTTCACATTACCTTTCATGTGGTCCCATGTTATGGTTTGCCTTATGTACGACACTTGCTTATGTTCATGGAATGCAAATGACTTTCAAGCTCACACATGTCAATATGTTCAACACCATCATATACAATATCAAGACCCATAATGCCTGTCAACCATACGCCACCCTCTTTGGCATGGCAATACATATCTACCCTACTCGGACATCACTGGCACATCAATAGTAATGCCCTTACTCAGAAGTCGAGGGGACAAATACCGTAATTTAAAAACAACTTACTTGATACACATATAAGCACATAAATATCTTGTCATGCATGAACACATGATTCCACATATTTTATGCAACCGCCCATACCATATGACATACCCAGTTGATGTTATACATCATCGACCCATATTTGTATGATCCCAACACACTTATAGCATTAGGCTTCAGCCCTATACTTACAGGTTGACATGTTAATATTTCATATAATTCCAGGGTTAGGTTATGAACCCCTATATGGTGTAAGTATTTGTGCCACTTCACCTCTAGGATTAAGGGCAACACCCATCACTGTTCACACTATTGACTGGTCTAGAATATTTGGTAATATTAAAGATTAAATAGAAACTAGTCAGTTGACCACCACCACCATATGAGACAGTTATGAGGACACCGGTATTGCCCCAATCACACCAAGTCTCCTTGACTCTCTAAGAACGTAGCTCTACATCGGTTCAGCATCATTCCCAAGGAAACAAGGCGACACAAAGCCCCATGATGGTAAGAAGTAAATATTGCAAGGAATCTTTTATTTAACTTAAACCATTGCTACTAAACTCACCTGTAACTCACAAATTATAAAATAGTTACCATGTGTATTCACAAATTTAATACTTAGATCGATTAGAGTAAGGGAAGGAATAAATTATACAAAACGGTAGGGTCTTGCATAAGAATTAAAAAGCATGCCAAGAGGGTTTACAACTTACCTGTAGATAATCGATTCCAACATTCTCGTATTTCATTGCAAAGTAATATTTGTTACATGAAATAATGAGACTACAACCCAAAATATTTAAATCCAACCATGTAAAATTAAGTCTAACCATACGAAATTCATGGTAAATACCTTCCCACTCACCTGGCTACTTCAGACCCCAATTGTGTAATTTTTTCTCCAATTTTTCCCTACTTTTCCTCATATTTTTGTTGCTAATCGAGCTTCTTCTTCTTTCCAATTTGCCTTTTGTTTCACGCTCGGATTCTACCCAAATTGGACTTAAAATGGCTAAAAATGAACAGTTGAGACGTGGCCACGTGGCACCACTAGCAGCCACGCATGGCTGCCATCGCCTCTGCCCGAAACGACGTCATTTTGGGCTAGCTTTGGTTGGAAAAATTTCAAGTTTCTTTCTTATCGCGAGCGCTCATAGCCCTTAGATCAAACTCACGACTGCTTACTTTTCCTCGCGTGCGTGTGCCACCTGATCTACAAGCTTCTTCAACATATATATGCACCCAATTAAATGTAAAGTGACTCACAACCCATTTTTGGGATTTACACTTAGCCCCCACAATTTCTGGGAATTAGCATACACACCCCACCTTAATATTAACACCTATATCCCAAATTTTTTGCAACCTTCCAGTTACGCTCATTTCCATAAATACAATAATTTTGTAAATAAAACACCACATATTTTCTATTCCATAAACATCCTCAAATGAAATAATTAATTATCTTAATTGCCCAATTCACTGCTTGGCACTCCATTTCACAAAACTACAAATCGACATGTCATGTCATCATTTTCCAATAAAAATTCAAAGGCCCTAAAAATCACCTTGACGGCTACCAAGAACCCCTCCCACAATTAAATTCCTTAAAACCATAAATCATCAATAAATTATTTCCAATACTGAAAATTACATATTATTATTTTTCTCAAAATATCGGGATGCTACATTCAATGAGCAAGTTGCTCTGTTTATTATTGTTGTCCATAAATAAATATTCGTTGGTGCTATTTGAGTTTGCTATTACTGTGTTCATCAATTTCTTTTTGTAACATTTATACACAATCTACAATTATTTCAACAAATACTAGATTGGTTATGTCAATTTGGATTTTGTTTTGATGATGTTGTATTCACATGGCATTTTTCTATATCAATTTTACATGTGTATGCAATATACATTTGTATCCATTTCCATGTCTTAATCTATTTTGATTTGTTAATGTTTTAGACTTATGAAAGATCAAGATATGCATAATTGTTAAACTTCAATTCTAATTACTTGCTTGATTGTCTCAATGATATGGTTCTTATGTATTAGTTATTTTTTAGACTTTAGAGATATTATACGTTTTGGTTGATTTTACTTGTTTGGTTATTATTTCAACCAAAGAAACCACATTGTTAGCTCATTAGCTCATCTTTCTCTGCCTTTTTAGCTCATTATAGCTGCTGTCGTGTGTAAAGCTAGGCAAATTCCCCATGATGTAGTAGAAGTTTAGTATAATCTTACTTTTGATTAGTAAGCTGTATCTTTTATTAGTGAACCCAATTAGATTGGGCATGTTGTACACTGACAATTGTAATCATATTTATTATTGAATAAGGAGTTATTCAATTTCACAAGAAGTCATTCTATTAATTTCTTATGTAATGACCAGATGAAACTAGATAGAAGTTCGTATGATGTATACTATGATTAATCTATAAAGATGTGAGATAATGTATCACAGTTTGTAGACATCGTTAAATGTCCCGAGTCGTAGTATTGTCAAGAATGGACATTGACAATTATGGTAAGATTTGTACGTACTATGTTTTTGTTATCTAATAATATTAGGGATTTCACACCCATAGGTATGGGGATGCCTAAACAAGTACATATATAACTAATGTTGAAGAACGTGTCACTGGACATAACTCGCTATGAGAATCCATTTTGGTTATATGTTGATGCAATTCTCATATAAGATGGGTGTAACTAATCCTTGAATTTGAGGTTGTCATGGTCATCTCATAAGAAAATCGGTATGCTTTGATATCGTTTTGATGGGTTGCATGTGGACGATCGTTGAGCATATCATGAGGTTTATGGAAAATGGGTGCATAACCAAGATGAGATTCGTCTATCCCTTGATAGAGGATAATGTATCTAAGACGCCTTTAGTGGATATTCATTTTAAATCCATGACCATGGTGAAAGAGATCAATAAGGAGTTATTAATTCACTTTCTATTAAGTGATGATATTTGGAGGATCGAAGAAAACTCATGTAATCGTATAATCAATCAACATATCGCCAAACTTGAGATCACAGAAGATACATTGACGTGAGAATTAAATTACACGGTAATCATGCTCGTGAAAGATTGCTTGCAGATTTTGAATCATTCTAAATAATTTGGTAGGCATAATGCCTTGTTAGAAATCAATCTTGTATTATGTGTTAGTACCGACACATTACTAACATATTCAGAAATTCAGTGAGTCATGCGTAACAACATTTTTCACTAAATTTCTTGTTAACGTCATAATTTGATTTCAGAACCATTTTTAATCTAATAGAGACATTCCCAAGGTCTAAACTTTATAGAGAAAAATTGTGCTAAAATAATTAATACACTTTTTAAAGGTAGATAAAAGTGTTAATTAAATTGGAAGTCCAAAAAAACTCATTGAAGGGATTTAGATATCTAAAATTGTCATTCATTATTTGTTAATACTTAAAAACTCGTTAAATGATTCAACACTTTTAGTAAAGTAGAGAGTTATTTTTAGCACATGAACTTACATCCTTTGGTCAATTTCATATATAAACTTACAATTTTAATTAATTTCAGTCAATTTAAATTAGAGTAAATTGTCCTTAGACTCCTTATGCTGTAAGTCATTTACATGAAGATTCCTTCGAAGTTTAAAAGTGTTTCTAAAAAGGACTATGGTTTAACAACCTTTCCGTCACACAAACAACTTTAATTAAATCCTCATTAAATTAAATTAAGTTAATTAAATTCTAATTAAATTTGATCAAAAATAAAAGTTTGAAAATTAATTTTTTTTTCTAACAAATCATCCTTTAAAATATTTTAATGGCTTAATAAACTCTGATTTCGTCATTTTTAACATTTTTTAGACAACTTTTCTATAAAATCTACATAAACAATTGAGACCTTTTCCAATGATCATAATTCAAGAGCCTTTTATTGGTGTAGGAAAAATTAGCTAAGGCTCAATTTGCCTCAATTGAAGTTTTTTGGGTACAAGACCGAGTTCCTTTGCTGAAAGGCATGCCACAATGGCTAGCGATAGTTATAAATAAGAATGGTAATTGATCACTTATTTATTTATTTTAACAATTTTTTTTATATTTTAATTTTTATACTTATTTTAAGTTTAAATAAGTAATTGTGACCTAGAGGATCCAATGCCATTCTTGGGATTATCACCCTTATGCGGTCTCCTGTCACTCGTGCTCTCGATTTTGACATATGAGATAAATCACAGATAGAAGATTTGTCTTATTGTGTAAGACGAGAAGTCGAGCTCACGACTTATTGGTACGAATCCTAATTTATCGCGATCCGACCACTTGACATGTACTCTGAGGGCAACCCAATGCCATTCTTAGTAGTTAAAGAAGAAGATAATGATTGAAATGAACATTATTTTAGATTAACATAATTTAATTTAATTAAAATCTAATTAATGTTGATTGTAATTTTTAAACCTTAAAAGGTATAACTATGGCTAGCTCAAACTATAAAACATATATGTTTGGGCCAAAAAGATAAATATATTTTGAACCTTTAGAGATATTTTTAATCTTAAGAGGTCTTCGTGCAAATAACTCAAACTATAAAGTGCCTGAAACTAATTTACTCAATTTTGTTCATATGAAATTGACTATATTAACGTTCGAAAAGCGTACAAACTATTTTTTTGATTTTTTTAATGAAAATTTAGACTTTAAATAGGTTTTTGTTAGATTAAGAAAATTTAGGTATATTTTTGTGAAGTTATTATAAAGTTTAATGAAATGTGTACATTATAACAAAATTAAAAAATGTTTAAATGATATTTCTTTAAAACAAGGGGGATAAAATGATAATAAACTATAATATAGGGTGAGGGTTGAAAACGGGCTAGAAGAGTTTCAATTAGGGGTGAGGGATGGAGGAATATACCACATTAACATATTACCTTTGCATACATGTTTATATATAATGTACTACAAAAAATATATATTTTAATCTCTAGTACATTTTTTATTTAAATAATTAAGCTTTTTTGTTATTTTAAATAGACCCTTAAATTTGTAATTTTGAGTTAATTATACCTTTAATTTTTTTATTATTTTAATTATAACTAAAAAATTAAGAATGTAGTTGAATCAAAATTATATATTTTAAAAATATTTTTAAAGCAATAAAAAAATTAAAAATTTAAATAAAAAATATAAAAATATAGAAGTAAAATATGTATTTGGCCAACCTAGCATTGAATAGGCGCCCCCCAACTCTCTACCCTGACTGGTCGCTCTGGCTTTGGCCTGCGTCCTACGCCCTTTGGCTACACACAGCCCCCCCCGCCCGCCCCCGCGGCAACCCCCTCCCGCGCCCTCTCTCTTCTATTCTATTTTTTTACTAATAAGCTACTGCCCCTATCTCATTCTGTATTCCATTTCTCTCTCTCTCTCTCTCTCTCTCTGACTTGGGGCGTCGCCTGGTTTCGTTCTTTCGTTTTGAGAACTTTGCCTTTGTTCCGCCTGTCTCTGTGTATTCGATCCCTCCAATCCTTCAATCGCCGCCTTTTACTGGTAAGCCCTCTCCCTCCATTCATTCCACAAATCTTGTTTTTTTAGGTTTTCTAACAGTAGGAGGTCTCAGAGAGCCTGGAGATGAGTATCTGTTAGGGTTTAGAAGACGGCCGCCCCCGTTATTTTTTCTTATAATCTTTTTATGCAACATATAGAGATGTATATTACTTTGCTGACGTCATACGTGCTTGAGTTTGATGTTGAATTACTGTTTGCGAGTCACAAGTCTACCTCGGTCCCCTCTATGTATATTTTTAGTTTTATGAATGAATATACACTGAAATTTGCAATTGCGTGGTGTGGTGATGATAACTATTTGGTCTATTTCTAAGCTTTGTTCGCTTGTTGATTCTTGTTCTATTTGGTTCTTCAGCTTTTTACAGTTTTATGTTCTGCTAGAGAGGATTCAAGTCTGATGCTTTTAATTTGGGTTATGGGCATTTATAACTGTCTTCCTCTTCAGTGTTTGGCAAAATTTGTGTTCCCTTCTTGTAATTAGCTTAGAGATATAAGCATGTCAGTATAGCTGTAAACAGTTGAACATGAGTAAAATGTAGACTCTAGATGAATCAAGTATGGGTTGCGGGCACAAACAAAGATATAGATATTGGTTAGGATGTCTTAGAGAAAATGAGTGCTCTGATACGGTGGTGATACTTTTATGATGTATAGCTATAAAGTTAATATCTATAAATCACAAAAATAACAACACAATCCAAATACTGATAGACAAGATACAAGTAGGAAAATATCGTAATATAATATATTATTACAATGTTAGAAAATGAAGAAACTGTCATGACCCTATGGTCAATAAAAGGGTATTATTGTAATAGGATAAAATAGTTTGTTAGGGATATTTTAGCAAGTGGTTAGAAGCACATGGGAGCATGTGCTAGGCTGTTAGAAGGCAAATATGCCTATAAAAGATTGTTGTAATGGTTTGTTTTGTTATCCAAGAAATTAATGAATTGAATCTGATTTTCTCCTCTTCCAAATTCTCTCCCCTTTCTTGATCTTCATCTCCCTCTTTTTTCTGTTCTCTAATCTCCCTAAAACTTCTTCTAATCTCTCCCTCATTCTTCCCATTTCCTCCCTAATTCCCTTCTGTTCTTGGCTTAGCTGAATCGGATTCTTTCGATTCCCAAACTGATCCTAGGTTAAGCCCTAGGATCATGACAAATTGGTATCAGAGTAGTACCATCCTGGCTGCGTTTCTGTTGCGACTCTCATTTGAAGGCGAATCCGACTGGGGCTTGGCGGTGTGCTGCTCACTTGGGTTGGAAGGTGATCTCGATCAGAGCTGATGGTCTTGCAGTCGAACGGAGTTGGGTCGACCAGCGAGCACGCCAAAGAAGCGAACAACAGTCGTTCGTGAGAAGCGGACAGTGGGGTGACGCGAACGGACGTCGTTCGTGAGAAGCGACAGTCCGTCGGAGAGTTAAGCGGACCACCGAGCGTCCGCGACTGTGGCAGACGTCCCGAAGAGGGGTGAGTCCAGCGAAGGGTGGAGCTGACGACCTAGGCGCGTGCGACTGAAGTGGAAGTCAGGTTGCAGGAGCTCCGCCGAAGTTGACGACAGGGGTGAGGAAGGCTGTCGCAGCCAGTTCAAACAGATTCGGTGAGCAAGCCGGGGGGGTCTTTGCGGCCAAGTTAAGATTCCGGTGAGGTCGGCTAGGATTTGAAGGAGACGTAGGAGTAGTGACCTCCAGCTAAGACGCTGGTCACTTGTTCAACATTGAAAACGAGCAAGGTAGAATGTTCCAACTGATCCTTGGTGGAATTCCTTAGTCACGGCTAACAGCAAACAGTGATTTTCGTTGGTGATTTGGAGGCGACTACTAAGAGGTGAGATACGACCATGGCTCTTGGCGTGAGGCTCTGGATCGAACTCTAGAAAAGCTTCATTGATCTGTCAGAGACGGATTCGGTGAGAATCAGGAAGCCTTTTGGCAGTGATTAAGGAAGAATTTGAAGGTGACTTCCAGAAATGAATTCTGACCCAAACAGACGGTGATTGGTGGAATGTGGTAGAGATAGCCAGGTGAGTTCCGGCCGATTCTAGGCTATTACTTTCCAACGTGATTAATTCTCAAAATAGGAGTCTCGATTTAAATTGTGGAGGAGGAGTGGAAGCTGCGAGTAAGGCGGGCGGTCTAAATTGAAAGTAAAAGCAAGACAAGTGTCTGCCATTGAACTAGACAGTGGGTGCGGTAACTTCCGGCCTGAATCTGAAAAAATTATAGCAATCGCATGGTAGTCGACTAATATTGGAGGCGAATTTGGAGCAGCCAATTATAAATCAGTAAGCAATACCAGAAGGGGAAGCTGTGGAAAAATATTAGAGGGGGATTCTGCTTGAGAAGCGGATTCTTCCAACTTATTCTGCTCGTTGAGTGTTGGTGCTTTAAGCTGTGAGGAAAGGAAACAAGAGGTAGATTTTGGCTGTAAAATTTTGGCTAACTTGTTTGAAGAAGAGTAGTATGTATATAGCTCCTTGGTCTTCAAAGTATGTTGTTGGTGAAAAGGCAGCCAAGGGGAGCAGTGCATATATGAGACCATTAGAGTCTCAATTGCAGCCGAAGGATGCTGCATTTTCAGTGGGATGGCCTGCTCATGAAGCCTTGGGAAGCAGTGCGCACATGAGACAATCGGAGCCTTAATTGCAGCAGAAGAGGGCTTCATTTTCAGCTGAAATGGAGCCTCAATGGCAGCCAAAGAAGGCTGCATTTGCAGTTGGCAGCAACGAGTACAAAGGAACAAGCAATGGGATTCATGAAGAGTGCAAGGAATTCAGTCGAATGTTCCGCGAAAAGCTGCAAGAATTTGCGATGATACTTATTAAGAAGTATCATTACAATTTTTCGGTGGAATATTTTGATGATTATCATGGAAGCTTTAACAAGGAGGAATTCCTTGGAATGGAGTAGCAGGAGGAGGAGCTGAAACAAAGAGCAAACAAAGAAGCAAAGAGCATTGATCATTTTATGGAAGAGAGGGAGCATGAATCAGAAGTGAAGGAAAGATGGAACCAAAAGTAGAATTGCTATGAAGATGGCCTACTTGTAGCTGAAATATCTTCCAATGTTGTGAAGGTGTGTAGAACTGATCCTAAAATGTGCCACAATGTTGTTGTAAATTTTGAGGTTGAGGAGCAACAACAATTGAAGGCTGAAGGATTAGATAACGTGGAGGGATTTTTATCAAACGATAAGAGGGAGACAGCCCCAGCAGAAGGAAGACTTGCTGATCTTAAACAATGCCACCATATTGCTGCCAATTTTGGAGATGATAAGAAGAGGGGAACATATGTGGTAGCTGGTCGGTTAGAGTTTCAAAATGATCGACATTTGAAGGCTGTAGGGTTGCAGATTTCAGCTACTACCTGCGACAAGGAGCGGCTAAATTCATTGAAGGCATTTGATGTGGACACTTTGACAGGTTTTGACACTATATTGGATCCCCAGACTATGAGTTCTAGCAACCTTAATTTGGTAGCTATTACAAACCCAAGGGAAATAGTATGTTACTTTCTAGAGGAAGATGCAGCCTTGTCTGCAATGATTATCATTTTTGTTTCAATTGAGAACCTAAAAATGAAGAAGAAGAGACCTAGAAGGAGGAAGAAGGAAAGAAGGATGAACCAGATGGAAAAGGCTGGAATTGGATGAAGAGCCATGGCTACTCGTTGCAAGTTCTTGGGGACAAGAACTCTCTTAAGGAGGGGGGAATTTTCATGACCCTATGATCAATAAAAGGGTATTATTGTAATAGGATAAAATAGTTTGTTAGGGATATTTTAGCAAGTGGTTAGAAGCACATGGGAGCATGTGCTAGGCTGTTAGAAGGCAAATATGCCTATAAAAGATTGCTGTAATGGTTTGTTTTGTTATCCAAGAAATTAATGAATTGAATCTGATTTTCTCCTCTTCCAATTTCTCTCCTCTTTCTTGATCTTCATCTCCCTCTTTTTTTTGTTCTCTAATCTCCCTAAAACTTCTTCTAATCTCTCCCTCATTCTTCCCATTTCCTCCCTAATTCCCTTCTGTTCTTGGCTTAGCTAAATCGGATTCTTCCGATTCCCAAACTGATCCTAGGTTAAGCCCTAGGATCATGACAGAAACATCAAATGTTCAGCTAAAGAATGCTGATAAGAAGAATTTTGCTAACTTCCAACTTTCACACTTTAAGTAAGTCATCATTGTTGGATACACCTTCACCACTCACATGCATATACTTCTACTTTCTTTGATAAGTATGTGTGCCATATATATATATATATATATCTGCACCAGTTTTGAAATGTTGTTGTGGCCGTATTTAATAACTAATCCAGAAAACAAATAGGGTTGGATTGTGGATGTCGGGGGAGGTAATTGTTCAGCTTGTTTCTAGTTATATCCATATGCTATTGTGAAAGTCTTTTTTTTATGTTAAATGGAAATGGTCAACTGTTGATTGTACATGCTTTACTTTTTTGTTTGTTTATTTATTTATTTTTTGTATATGGAATAGTTTTGAGACACTAATTCTTACCCTTCTTCTTTAGTCTTGAGCTTGGATTTGTGGTTATTTCTCGATGTAGAAAGCAAGTCAATGGTTGATTGATTATGGGTTCAGTTATTTGAATTCTAGCTCTCAATCATTTCTATCTATGATATTATCTTTGGTAAAGCCATTATAAGTAATGGTCTGAATCATACCTAAGTGTCTCCCAGCAAGTTTTTCTTAGTTGTCCTTTGCCTCCTTGCTTAATATTTGTTCCATTCCATCCACTCTCCTAACAAAAGCCTTTATTTTTTTTCTTCTCGCATGACCAAACCATCTTAATCGGCTCATGTATCTTATCTTTAATAGGAACCACTCCGACCTTATTCCGAATAGTCTCATTTCTAATTTTATTTTTTCTAATATGGCCACACATTCATCTCAACACCCTCATCTCTTTTGTGCTCATATTTTGCATATATTGATACTTTACTACTCAACATTGCCATATAACAAAGCTGGTCTTATAACTAACTGTCTTATAAAATTTTCCTTTTAACTCAATGGAATCTTACTATCACATAAAAGTTAAAATGCCTCATGCACTTTTCCAACCATCCTACCTAAATTCAATGGGTAACATTTTCATTAATCTCCTTATCTTTTTGGACGATTGGTCCAAGATATCTAAGCTAACCTTTTCTTGGTCATGATTTCATTTTTCAGTTTTACCATAACATTTTGCACACCTATATTTTTAATGAACTTACATTTCATATATTTAGTTTTCATGCTACTTAACTGAAAACCTTTAGATTCTAAAGTGATTTTTCTGTGTTAGTTTGCTATATTCTTAAATTTTCCTGTCTTTAGTGTTAAAATTGTTGCTTTCACTATTGTTGGTCTTGTAATTGCCCCTACCTAGAGGGATTGAAGCTTATGATTGTTGTTTTTGTCGTTGTATTGCTGGTCTAGTGAACATTTTTATTTTTTTTTGGGTGCTGAATCAAAGGATATATATTTTTTTTGGCAAAAAGAAAGTATGTATGTTGCCCATAAAAAAGGCAATATTGTTAAAATTCTGCTAGGAAATGATAACTTGATATTTCCATTTGTTTGTGAAACTGCTGTATATGCACCGTCTATTCCATTAATGTTGTAGACTTCCTATATTGTTACTGTCAAGTTAGTGTTTTGAGGATTTGGACAGATGTTGCTTTCTTCTGCATTAAGCTTGCCTGCAAATTTATGGGCCAATTATCCAAATTTTATGGTTGCAGGTTCAATATATAATTAACAAGTATGCATCAAATTCATGCAGTAAGAAATGAAATAAACTGATATCACCTTTTGGTAATACCTATCTTATTGTATTCCATGGCTCGGAAGGGAAACCAAAATAAGAATGGCAAAGGAGTTTCAGATTCAGAGTGTGTGTTGCCAAAAATGAAAGTAAGAGGAAAGGTAAGCCTGGATAATATTGTTGGTGGGGAGGAGCTTCTAAAAGGTAACCAGCCAGTTATGGATGATACTGTACATGAAAACAAAAGAAAGCAAAAGAAACGAAAATCTCTTGGAAAAGAGAAGGAAGGTGCGAATCAGGGTGTAGAGCAAACAAAGCCTGGTGACTGCAATTCAGAAGTTTGCATTGAAAATTTATCTGCAAGTGGGAGTTCCAGTTCAAAAGAAGAAAATGGCGGACCTTCTAACAGTAGTAATGGTCCAAAGTATTCAAGAAGTAGTACTTTTGGTCTTTCATTTACTGGAATGCATGCAAATGCTACAACTGGTAGTTCTGAATTTTCAGACGCAGTTGTTATCAAGCACCTGAGAGCTTCAGCTTTATCCATTTTCAAGGCAGCAAGTGAGTGGTTAGAGAGGAAGAAACCATTGTTTTTTGTGCTAGGAGCGAATATATCAGATTCTGCTTTTTATGTTCAAAAAAGAATTCAGCAAGCATATCCAATAGTCTTGAAGTGGCTCATGCATTTTGGAAACATAATGCTACTTTTGTCAATGGTGTGGTTGGACTGTGCACTCAGAGGCATTGATTCCTTTCTACGCATGGGGACAACATCATTCTTCTTGGTCATATGGTGCAGCATTCTGTCAGTAGTTGCAATGATTGGGATGTTCAAGTTTGTTGCTGTCTTGGTAAGCACTGGTTACAGCTTGAGTTTCCACCTATTTATTTTACCTGCTTAGGCTTTTTTCCTCTGCTAATTTTTGTCCTTGTGTTCTTGAATGACTGATTATAATTATTCAGGTCATAACAGCTCTAGCTGGACTCTTTGTTGGGTTTACCATTGTAATTCTGTTAGTTGGCGTTTGTGGAATCATTTTCTTGTGGTTTTGTGGAAGTTTTTGGGCTACAACAGTTGTCATCTGTTCTGGAGGTGATCATTCTGGTGTTTCTCTGGCCTAGATTAGGATAATCTCTCTTTTGTATGATTATTTCTGAATCCAGATGGTGCTTGATTTAAATGCAGGTATAGCATTCATGTTGAGACATGAACGAATAGCACTGTTGATAACCACTTTGTATTCCATATACTGTGTATGGACATATGTTGGGTGGCTTGGCCTACTATTGGCTTTGAATTTGTCTTTCATCTCAAGTGATGCTCTAAGTTTCTTCCTAAAGAACAGCATGAATGAGCATAGGATGCCGCCCCAGGCCCCCGAACAAACAACTGGGATGCAAGGTCAACCAGGCTTCTTCTACAGTGATGCAGGGCCTGCATCTCCTGAACCTGGTTTTGTTCCAACAGCTGATCGCGGACCTGGAGTAGCATCCACCAGTGGAACTGATTGTGAGATAACACCTGAAGATGAAGTTGTTAGATTGTTAAATTGTACAGATCATTATTCAATCTTGGGCCTGTCCCGGTATGAGAATGTAGATATTTCTATACTCAAGCGGGAGTACAGGAAAAAGGTCAATGTTATGCCATTTTGTGTATTGAATTTAGAGTTGTTCCTTTTTGTCACGCTCTTTGAGATTTTAACTCGCTGGAGATTATGTCATATTTCCAGTGTGCTGAAATTAGATTTTGCTTTCACAAAATTGAGTTTATGGTAAATACTAAATAGCTCCTTAGTTGAGATTTTTTGCTTTTGTTTTCTTAGGCAATGCTGGTCCATCCTGATAAAAATATGGGCAATGAAAAGGCTGCAGAAGCTTTTAAAAAACTTCAGAATGCATATGAAGTATGTGATTCTGGTTTACATTTTATCTTTTCATCTTTACTGTAAAAGCTTTTATTGCATCATCCTCTCTGTCTTTCTTGACCATGTGGTAGGACCTTTTTTTCTTTTAGGTCCTACTTGACTCCTTTAAGCGGAAAGCTTATGATGATGAATTAAGGAGGGAGGAGCTCCTTAACTATTTCCGGAGGTTCCAAGATGCTTCTCAGAAGGTTTGAATTTCTTTCTTGTACCCTCTTTCATGTGGTGTACTGCAGTGAACTTCCTATCTCTCTCTTTGTTTGCCAATCCACACATACTATATCACATAAAAGATTAGTTTTTGACAAACCCTACATGCATGTCAATTAGACGCACATGCCCAATTCCTGTTACTTGCTAACAACCATGTGATTTATTCCAAAATGTTGGGAGTAATTTTGGATCTGTCAAATCATTTGGTTGATTTATTTTTTAACCAACTTTTCATAGGCAATTTGCTGAATTGTCATTATAGAGAATTGTTAAAAACAAATCAATTGGTGTTCAGTTGGTTTATTGCACTGCTTCAGAAATTAATGTAGGACAGATCTGGTATTGGGAATACCAACTGATTAGAGGCTTAATAAGGGTTAGAAGGCTAGGGAAAATGGTTGAAAAGGCTAGGATTTATATGTGTAATTGACTGTTAGGGATTTAGAGGTCAAATTTGGCTCAAAAGATAAAATTTGGTGGCTGGAAAAATGACACAGCGTGTAGCGCGTGTAAAGAAAACACACAAAGAAACCCTTGAAACAATAAGTTTCAAGTACCCTTAGGAGAACAAACTTCAACGACCAAAGTTGGACTCTCAACTAGGCACAAGAACCGAAATTGCTTGCTGGAAAAAATCGAACTGGTTTGTTGGAGTTTATTGAATAAAAAACTTATTACAACCTCTACCTTCTAGGTATATTTATAGAGTTTGGCTAATTCATCTAATACTTGTAAATAAAATCTAAGTAGAATCCTAATAGAAATAAAACCCTAATCAAATATGAAGTAGAATCCTAAAACTTATGAAGTTTCGCTATTATTCCGGCGCTACTGTTTGGGTCGGGTCGGGTCAGCTTTGGGCCTGGTCTTGATTGGTGACCGCATCATTCACCTCCACTTAAGAAGAATTCGTCCTCGAATTATGATCCAGGTATGACAACATAGCATCCGACAAATACAAAGAAAGATCAGCAACATTAAAGGTTTTCAAAATACCCATATGATTAGGTAAATTCACAACATAAGCATTGTCATTGATCTTTTTTGTAATCTTGGAAGGACCATACTTCTTTGGTTTGAGCTTGTTATGCTTTCTCGCTGGAATTCTTTCTTCTTCAAGAATATCATGACTTCATCTCCAACCTCAAATACCTTATGCTTCCTATGCTTGTCAGCTGTTGCATTGTACTTCTCATTCCCCTTGTGCAATTTTTGCTTAACATCCTCTTGAACCGCTTGAACTTGTTCGGCTAAATCACTAATTGCAACACACATCCTCCAACTCCCATCTTTCTTTGGTGTCAATAATGCTGGCACTACACATGGACTCATGCTAGTCTGAATGTGCCTCTTTCTCAATAATTTCTCTACCTACTCATGCAAAATCTCATTCTCCCTAGGACTCATCCTGTAGTGTGGTAGGTTAGGCAAGCTAGCATTAGGAATCAAGTCAATGTGGTGTTGAATATCCCTCATAGGAGGTAGCTCATTAGGCAACTCCTTAGGAACCACATCATAAAATTCCTCCAACAATCCCTGCACCTCCTTGGAATTTGATTCACCTTCAATGGCCCACTCACGCTCTCCCCCTTGACAACCAACAACTGAACCTCTCAGGTATCCCTACATTCCCTCACAAACTCAATGTGCTTATGTGTAATGATAAGAAAATTCTACCCCTCCACTTTAGAAGCTTTGGTTTGGTTCTTTTCCACTATGGGTAACAAAGTATAACGCACACCCTCTTTCTCAAATTGATATATGTTCTTTCTATCCGAGTGTTTAGCATCCACATCAAATTGCCAAGGTCTCCCAAATAAAATATGGCAAGCGTCCATATCAACAATATCGCAATAGATTTCGTCAGAGTACTTACCAATAGAGAAAGGCATACTGCAGCATTCATTCACATGTATGTCGCCAACTTCTTTGATCCATTCGATCGTGTAAGGGTTTGGATGCTTTTCAGGGGTCAGCTGCAACTTTTCCACATCTCTTCCTATAATATTCTCCTGGCTTCTACTATCAATAATCAGCTCAAAGATCTTTCCCTTCACCGTACACCTTGTGTGAAAAAACTTATGTTGCTGAGTAGTATCTTCATTCTTTTGAGATATCATTAGCTTCCTTACTTCACATGTATACACTTCATGATCATACTTTTCTTTGTCATCCTCCCCATCAGTCCTGCAATAGATTTCCTCGTTAGTCACATCTTCCTCCTCCCTTTCTACAATGTTCAACTATTTTCCTCCTTGTGCAATCACTAGATCGATGCCCAACCTCATTGCACTTGAATCACTTTAAAAGAATAGGATTTGCATGAGGATTAGGGGAGTTTGGAAGATTAGAAATAGTACCTCAAATGTTTCCCCACGTTGTAGCCTTATTAGGGTTGACTGTATAAGGTGGATTGGAGGGTTGCGCTCCCTGAACCAACTTGCCTCTATCAAAAGCTGCTTGTTTATTTCATTACGAGCTCTCTCACTCAACATTTACTCTGCCTTTAAAGTTAAGTTCCTTGCTTCTTCCACACTTAGAACCATCTAAACCTCAATTTTATCACGAATAGCAAGTTTCAATCCATTCAAGTGACGAGCTGCTTGTTGATTGTCACTTTTTGACAATTGGTTTCTCTCCGCCAATTTTAGAAACTCAGATGTATATTTATTCACATTCTTCATTCCCTGTGCACATCTTCGATAGGCTTCAAACATGTATTGTTCATAATCAGGGGGTAGAAACCTACCTCTTAATAACTGCTTCATTCATCTCCATGTTTGAATTGGGTGTTGGCTTCCCTCAATCTCATCTCTTTCAATTGCTCCTACCAAACAGATGCACCACCTTTCAATATGTAAGCCACTAACTTGACTTGTCGTTCATCTGGGATGTCCATGTATTCGAAAAATCAGTCAACCCTAGTAATCTAATCTAGGAACCCCTCAATATCAAGATCTCCTTTAAAGGTAGGAATATCAACCTTTAGTTTATACTCATCGTTGCCCCAATGGTTGTGTTGATGCGCATTCCTCCTAACCCCTTTACCACCAAGGTTAGCTATTACTCAAGTAAGATCATCTTCTTCATCGCTATCTTCAATCATTGGTCTTCTAGGATTAACAAAGACATGATTAATGGGTGGTCTTCTTGCTTTGGCTTGATTCATCCCATTATTCAGGTTTTTGTCATCATCAACTCGTGTAAGGCGCATAATTGGTTACTGATTTACTCCAATTGTTGCTGTATAGTACGAGCTACTTCCACTATTCTTCGATTGCTTTCCAAACCACAGACAACCCTTGAACATCGTCACGAGGTTGGTTGCTTCTGTTGCCTTCAAAATTGGCCATCTGATTGGTTGGTTAACCACTTTGATACCACCTGACGCATTGTGTAGTGCGTGTGCAAAGAAAACAAACAAAAAAACCCTTGAAACAATAAGTTTCAAGTACCCTTGAGAGAACAAACTTCAACGACCAAAGCTGGACTCTTAACTAGGCGCAAGAACCGAAGCTGCTTGCTGGAAAAAATCGAACTGGTTTGCTGGGGTTTTTTGAATAAAAAACTGATTACAACCCTTAGCTTCTAGGTATATTTATAGAGTTTAGTTAATCTATCTAATACTCGTAAATGAAATTCAAATAGAATCATAATAGAAATAAAACTCTAATCAAACATGAAGTAGAATCCTAAAACTTATGAAGTTTAGTTACTGTTCTGGTGCTATTATTTGGGCCGGCTCTGGGCTGCCCGATTTGGGTCAGGTTGGCCTTGGGTTGGGTTTTGATCGGTGACTGCATCAAAAAATGTCTAGAACAAGGGTTATGAAAGTAAGAATCTGAAATTGAAAGATCAGAAAAGAGAGAAATATCTTCTAGGCATCCCAAGTAGGGTTCCTTAGGCAACATACTTAGGGTTAGAATTGCGTTACCCAATTCAAAGAAAGCATACATGCTTAGAGAAAACAACAGTAATTGTTCAATTTACTAATAAAAATGAGATTACCAGGGTATTTATAGAGTTCTAGTAATGCTATTCCTACTGGGTTAGGAAAACTAAACAAAACTCAAACTATTAATAGTAAGACTAAGAAAACACTATAAATAAACCTAAACATATAAGTAACTTGGCAAAAAAATAAATAAATAAACTTATAAGTAGAGTTAACAAATGACCCTATAAAGCATCATGAAGAATTAAAAAAATGTTCTTGATGCATAAAACATCAAAACTAGGCTTGAGAATCCGCTTATATTGTCTTTAGAGACTGCTGTCAAGCTGTGTAGTCAAAAGCGAGCGCTTGGCTTGCCCAGGTGCTCAGGCAACACAAAGTGCCAGGGAAGTGCTTCGCCTACTGTTTGGCGAGGCTCCTTTACTTAGGTGCAGCCTGGGCAAGCAGCTCTGCTGAGGTGTCAAAAGCATCTAGCGCTTTCCTAGGTTGTAATGAATTGAAGGAAGGTGAAGGGTTGTCTGCAGAAGGGATGTGAAAGGTCTCTAGGTGAAATAGGAAGAGTAAAATGAAGAGGGAAATGCAAAAACAAAGAAGAAAAGCAGATGCACCTGGCTCTTCCTTGTGTTGTATGCTGTTGATGTTGCTTTTTAGTCATTGTTGTACTGTTTCTCAGTTAGTGTTTTAACTTTTCAGAGTCTGTTAATTGTTACTCAACAATCATGGTTTTGTTCTATGATGTATATATTTTGTTCTAGACTTTTAGTCAATCCTCATTTAATATTTGCAACAAAAGAGTTATATATGTTTGATACAACTGTAAGCCTATAACAGTGCAACTTATAACTTCATATATAATATTGTTTGTATGTTAATATATTATATTATATAACTTTATATAAATTATGTAATTTATATTTTTGGTGTGAATATTTATATTGTATTGTATGTTTGTATGCATTCCTATAAGTATTTAACATTGTTTATTTTTTATATAAATTTTGAGCATATGTTATATAGCGGATATTTTGTGCGTTAATGCTATATATTATATTCTGATTATCTTTTTCATATTAAATATATTCTTATTATTTTTTTTAAATTTAGTGCTTTTCTTCGATTAGGCAAGTGTTTTTTTAGCACCTAGCGCCTCGGGTGATATAAGGTTCATTACGCCTTTCGCCCTTGATTCCTTGCTGTCAAGGTCCTCCATCAGAAATTTTTTATTAGCAGTTAAGTGATGTCTAAGGTATTTGATGATTTAAATATTGAGCACTGTAACGTTTGTAGAGTGTAGGAAATAGGACACCCATGTAGGGTCATATCTTTTTGTCTTTATACTAAGAAATATAATATATATTACATCCAAAACCTAAATAATACATATAATTATATAAGAATAACTAATTACCCATTAACACTCATGCTAGAGCATATATGTGATATGTTCCAAGCTTGTGAGAGATGAGGCTTACTCTAGCTCCCTCCTAAAGCTTTGGTAGACAAATTTGCAAGCTTATTTTTAGATTTCATATGAATAGTTTTAATACAGTGTACTACATTGCACTTTCTCTTACATGAAATGATAATCAACCTTAACTTGCTTAGACCTTTAATAAAACATTAGATTAAAAGCTATGTGGGATGCTTATTGATTATCAGACTAACTCTATAGACTGAAATATTGGAGTATGAGCTTTGCAAGACTGTGCTTTAAGCATATCAACTCATATGTGGTATGTGCTATGGCTCTATACCATAGTTGTTAAATCGAGATTCGAATCGAGAATCGAAATCCTTATTTTATGAATCGTGAATCGAGAATCGAATCGAATCGAATCGTAAGATTCGGTATACATTCTCAATTTCAACTATAAATAATATATATCCATAAAAAATAAATAATGTGCCCACCATGATCAATTCTTTTAAATATAAATAGATAAATAAATTTCTAAATATATTTGTTAAGTTTAAAATTATACCAAAAGACAAAAGTATATTCATGTTGCCTTTAAATTCAAATTGCACCAAACCAAACCACTTTCAAAATAACAAGTTAGAAAAAAAAAAAAAAAACCTACAACTATAGGGTTACTAATAAACTCCATTGTCCATAATCTTCACTAGTTATCAATCTTCTTTATCTTCAAGTTCAAGAGCATCATCATCTTCATCATTTTCATCATCTTCTTTGTTTTCAAAGATAGCCAAATCGAACGAATATTTGATTAAAGCGCACATGCAGACGAAGTCGCATGAATTGGACAAATCGTGCTATTCATGCGATTCACGGTCGATTCATCTGATTTATAGTTGATTTTAAGGGATTTTCGATTCAGTCTATAAATTCGACTTGATTTCTATATGAATCGAGTTGAATCGTACGATTCGAATCGTGAATCGTACGATTCTAAGGAATTTTAGATTCACTCTATAGATTTGACTCAATTTTTATATGAATCGAGTTGAATCGTACGATTCGAATCGTAAATTGTAAGATTCAAACAACAGTGCTCTATACTCCATTCAACACTAGACTGAGCTACTAATATCTATTTCTTATGGTTCTATGATACTAAGTTACTTTCAACAAAGATACAATATCTTGTGGTAAACTTTTATGTCACACGAGGAACTTACCTCAATCTGTATATGTATGATGTATCCTTGAATCTTTGTATAACCAAACCATGGTGCTGATACAATAATTTAGCTTCCTGATCATTACTTGATATTGTCTTGGCTTACTCAATAGATCACCTTTATCTATGACAAGTTTAGTATTTGATTCCATAGGAGCGTCAATGGGCTTGGCTCCTGACATTTCCGTCTTAGAGACTTAGACAATAAATCAAGAACATATTTGCATTGAGAAAAAGCAATACCAAGTGAATTTCAATCTCAAATACTTCAGGTGTCCTAGATCCTTGGTGTGAAACTGAGAATGCAAGACTAATTTTAACTCAATTTTCCCATCAGTATCATCAGTTGTAAGCATAATATCATGACGGAAATCAATAACCATATCTTACCATATATAGAATGACAGTCAAAGATGGAATAATCTTTGAAGACCAAACTGCATTACAATATCTCTAACTTCTCAAACCAAGTATGAGGAAATTGCACAAGGCCATACAAGGATTTCTTTAACCAACGCATGAAGATCACCATATAAACAGACTTCTTTCACTTAGTTCCATAGTTGTCAAAGGCATGCCAAGGTGCGAGGCATACAGAGGCTCAGCTCTATGTGCCTCTTTAGTATCAAAACACAGTCCCCCCCACAAAAACTGCTGTCTAGGTGCATGAGGCGTGGGCCCTAAAAGCGGTGGCAAGGCAAGCCTCATGTACCTTATGGAGAAGTCAACAAGAACTGATACAGTTCTTTTTTTTTTTTATCTTTTTTTGGATGTCAGAACTCTTTGTGTTGGTTTGTCGTCGTAGATTTAGTTTCTTATTGATGTGAGTGCATATATGTGTAGATCCACAAGAGGTGAGCCTGTCAGTGGTCACTGGAGATATCCTGTGCTGGCAGTCGTAAGCATGTGAGTCTCACACGCTGACGTACAGGTGGTGCATATGGGTGTGTGAGACTCTGCACTGACCATCTGCTTTCTTTGTTAGGGTCACCAGAGGCAAGCAAATATCCTGTGGCAATCTGTTCTGTAGTTCCTGTTGTTTTGAATTGTTTTACATGGACTTTTCAGTCCGGTGTTGATAATTCTGCATTTTATTTGTTTCTGTTCTGCTTAAATTTTTTGTGTTGTTTTGTTTTCTGTTTCAAATTTTCTTTTAAGTTTTAACTACTTAATATATAATTATTGAATTGAAAATAGATATGAAAAACCCTATGGGTGAATCATTTGTATATCTCTTCTTGATATTGGAGTCAATTATATACAGGAAATATAACTGTGCAGTACAAGTGTAGAGTACAATATGTATATGCACTATTCTAACACTCCTCCTCAAGTTGGGGCATATAGGTCATATGCACCAAGTTTGTTACAAATGAAACCAATGCGAGAATCTCTAAGAGACTTGGTAAAGATATAAGCTATTTGGTCAGTTGAGTTGACAAAACTAGTAGCAATACATCCAAACAAAATATTCTCTCTTACAAAGTGACGATCGATTTCAATGTGTTTGGTCCCCTCATGAAAAACTAGATTAGAGGAGATATGCAACACTTCTTAATTATCACGAATTAACTTCATTTGCATCACCTCTCCAAACTACAATTCTTGAAGTAATTGCCTCAAAACTATATAAGTTCACACGTTGCTAGAGCCATAGCACGATATTCAGCTTCTGGACTTGACCTGGCAACATCATCTTGCTTCTTACTCTTGTAGGATACCAAATTGCCACCAATGAGAATACAATACCCTAAAGTAGAGCATCTATCAGAAGGAGACCTTGCCCAGTCTGCATCAGAATAACCAATTACCTGAGTATGCTCCTTATTGCTACTCTTTTGATCTGAGGCTTGGCTTTTTTGGAATTATAGAGATCCGAGGGATAGGGTCAGAACATTTATCTTCATACAACAATCGTTGGCCTGGTGCTCCTTTGATATATCTAAGGATGTAGATCATAGCATCCCAATGACCATCACACGGAGACTGTAGGAACTGGCTAATTACATTCACAGTGAAAGAAATGTCTAGCTGAGTGATGGTGAGATAATTTAGCTTTCCAACAAATCGTCAGTATCTTCTAGGATTTGCCAAAAGCTCCCCCAATCCCGGTAAGAGTTTTAACATTCGGGTCCATGTGCATGTCAACAGGTCTACAATCTAACATGCCAGTTTCTTCTAGAATATCTAAAGTATATTTTGTGACACCCTTAACTTGCGTGAGCTTAAAACATAGGCAAGCGGTCATATTTCTTCATATATATATTTTTTCTTTTTGATATACATATTTATGTGATAAAAATAACTTTGAAAAATAAGAGGTATAGGTACATATGTAACGTCGCTTGAGAATCTTAGATGAAAATTCCAAAAAAAACACTCTTATAGTCTCATGGCTTCATTTGATTACAAAATTAGAATTTATTGTCAAAGGAAGCTGGGTTTTCATTCATAATGGGACGATAAGGATATCCGAATATCAAGACAGAAAACGTAACATAAACCACAAAAATAGTCATTTAAATAGGCAATCTCATAACATCTAGATTTTTAACTTTGAAAACTTGTGTTGATAAAGGAAAGAAAAACTACTTTTAGATTTACATAAATTCCTTTTAAAGGAGCCACCACGTTCCACGTTCGTTCTCCAATCTCCTTATTCGCTATCACCTGAGAGGGGGAAAAATATGGGATGAGATTCATGCGAGTCTCAGTAAGTACAAGAGAACCATCATATGTATTTAAACAAGTCATGACATAACATAACATATCATATCATAAGGAGACACGAGAGATTCCACCAACTACGGGGGCACGAACCCTCATGCGTAGCGCTACCGACCTCCGGTCCCGAAACTTGCGTGAACATAACATATCATAAGGAACCACATAACACAATTCATGGGCATGCTTAAACACCATAAATAGTTTATAATGTACTTATCTCAACTTGGTTGGATGAGATTCGAATGTTTAAGGCTTCACACCTTACCGGGTTTGTTTTTCTGCAGACAAAATATGTATTTTCATGAACTAAACCTCAAACACCTTTGCATGGGATTGTAGGTAATTAAATAAGGGGTTGATATGTGAAATCTTAGGGAAAAAGGGGCTTCCACGCGCCCTCACGTGCCCCAAGAAGGTTGGCCACGTGCCACCTCCTTCCCTGTTTTGGATTTTGCTACCTAAAATTAAAAATGCTATAACTTGCTCATTTTTGCTCTGATTCGCTTTCCATTTGAACCTACGAACTCTTTTTCGTGCTTTACGACCTTATGGAAAGAAATTTAACTTACCTCTTTGATTTCCCTTCTGTTTTTGCTGCTTTTCGATGAGGTGTCTTTACCCTTTCTCCTATTTGCTTTCTTGGATTTCTTTCCTCTCCTTGATGCACTTGTTCTTTTGCTATGTTTTAACTTCACGTGGGTCTCTCCTCCTCCCCTTTATATAGTCTCTCATGTCCCCAAATCTCAAGATAACCCTTAGCCTTTAAGTCACCCATTTTCTTCCCAAGCCATCATTACAATCTTTGATTTTTTTCCCCTTTGATTTTATCTTTCCATTCAAGTCTCCTTTCCTTCCAATCCCAAGCCTCCTTCACATAGCTTCTAGGATAAAAACCCATCATGGCCCTTATCTCTTCCTTTCCAAGCCAATCTCTTTTTTCCAAGCTAAGCCATTCTAAAACTTTTGGTGTAAGCTGATCTCTTTCTTCCAAGCTAAGCCATTCTAAGACTTTTGGTGTAAGCCAATCTCTTTCTTCCAAGCTAAGCCATTTTAAGACTTTTGGGGTAAGATTAATCATTCTTCCATAAGACTTTAAGGTGAAGTTCCAAATCTAATCCTATCTCTCCAAGTCATGTCTTCTAGGGTAAGGAATCATCATTGCAATCATTCTCTTTATTACGTCAATGCTCTGAATCAAAATACCATTCATTTTGTTACCATAATTTCCATTACAACATCCAAGCTTTATATCACAATTTAAAATTCTTGGATATTACATATTTGAACCGAGAAAGGAAATAAACAAAATCTCGGGTGTTACATATTTTCTCTGCGAGATGACACCACCATTATTAGATTGGGGTTCTTCAATAACAAGAAAATACTTAAAGTCTACCCAAATTTTTAGTCTAGAAATGATTAAAGAGATGCTGCTTTAATTGCAAAATGCCATCCCGATCACTTTTGGTGATGATGATATCGTCTACATACACAACAAGATAGATGCATTTGCTATTTGATGAATGCCGAAAGAAAACAATATGGTCTGCCTCACTGTATGCCAAACTCCCAAACAACGGCACTAAATTGCCCAAACCAAGCTAGTGGCGGAGTTGGCATACCAAATCAAACTCTCCCTAAGCAACAAAGCCTGATAGTTGCTCCATATAGGCCTCATCCTGAAGATTGCCATGAAGAAAATCATTTTTGATGTCCAACTAATAGAGAGGCCAATGACACATAGCAGCCATAGAAAGAAATAACTGAATAGAAGCAATCTTGGCCACAAGAGAGAAAGTGTCACCATAATCCAATCCATAAATCTGAGTGTAACCCTTTGCAACTAGATGAGTTTTAAGGTGATCAATCTGTTCGTCAAGATCAACTTTCACAGTAAAAATTCAGGGACAACCAATAGTGAACTTGCCAGAAGGGTAAGGGAATCAAGTCCCAAGTGCCACTAGAATGTACAACAGTCATTTCATCAACCATTGTTTGGCGCCACCCTGGATCTAAAAGTGCCTCACGAGTTGTTTTAGGAATACAACCAAAAGATAAAAAACACAAATGCATAATGGGGTGAAGCCAATTGATGATAACCGAGGAAAGTGTAAATGAGATGAGGATTGCGTGTAGAACGATAACCTTTCCAAGCGGCATCCGGATGAGGGTCAAGTGGTGGGAGGTCCATGGAAGGTGAAGATGTTGAAGGAGGAGGTGAGTCATCTGAAACATCATCAAGACTGGTAAGAGGGTTAGGATGTGGACGACGACGATAGACCTGTAAGGGAGGACCAAGATAAGGAATAGGGAGAACTTTAGAAATGGCAGTGCCCTTAGTAGTAGGGGAGTTGAAGAAGGGAGAAGACTCGAAGAATGTAACATCGGCGGAGATGAAGTAACGCTGACTGTCGAGAGAATAACATCGATACCCTTTTTGAAGGCTAGAGTAACCTAAGAAGATGCACTTAATGGATTTTGTGGAAAGCTTGTCTTGCCCAGGGGTCTGATCAAGAAAGAAACAAGTGCAACTAAAGACATGAAGGGGAAGAAGACAGGGGGTCTGAGCAGGGAATACAAGAGAATGTGGAGTTTTGTGCTTCAAGATAGATGAAGGCATACGATTAATAAAATAACAAGTAATAAGAACTGCATCAGCCTAAAAACGAGAAGGAACATGATGATGAAAGTAGATACAGCAATTCTTTGGCTGCTAGCATCTAATCACATTAATATCATGCATTAACTCAATATCCAAAAAAAAAGAGGAGAACTTCAACCAATTTCAGAGCTGTTATGATAACTTTATTTCTTTATTTGTTTTTTTAATAAATGCTTTTATATGATCATTTTACCAAACTTTGTGGGCCTCAATTTTCCATTTTGACTTATAATATTTTGCTGCATCAGTCTTCATATGTGTTTCCCAAAAATGATTATAGTTTTGAAACTACTTAGGTAGATAATGAAGTGGGCCAGAATGTGGGAAATACTATTTGTTAACATCGCTTGCTTAGAGGAGGATGTAAACTTGCCTGTCGATTTTTATATTGAATCTCTAGAAAACTCTACATTAAAAACTGCTCATGACATCGTTCATCTTTAACCTGTACATCAACCTCTTTTCATGCTTAAACTGTGGGTACTTTATTGTCCAGAATCGAAGGCACAAGTTCTTTGCCCCTGGATTTACACAAACAGACACTGATGGTGATGACCCTCTCAGAGAGTCAAGGCGGATTGCCTGTAGAAAGTGTGGAAATTTTCATATATGGATTCACACCAAGAAATCAAAACCTTCAGCAAGATGGTGCCAGGTTTTTCTTTTTTCCCCTGCTGGCTTGAGTGGTTTTTGATGATTGTGCACCCACAGGAGATTGGCCAAGCATTTTAACATGTGAACCTGTTGCAGTGTTCTATATGCTGCATGCTTTATTTTAATGAAAGAGATTTTTCAAGCTAAATCTGGGTTCCTTGTGTAGGATTGCAAAGATTTTCATCAGGCTAAAGATGGAGATGGATGGGTTGAACAATCTTCCCAACCATTCTTGTTTGGAATGTTGCAGAAGGTAGATGCTCCTCGTGCATATGTTTGTGCTGACAGTAAGATATATGATGCAACTGAATGGTATATCTGTCAGGTAAAGATTTTTCATCTATTATCTGACTCAATCCTTTTTGGTATTTTAATGCTCATTTTATTTATTTATCACTTTTTCTTGTTATTGTTTGTGGGACAAGAAATCCCCCTGCTGCTGTGTACAACTGAATAAAGTCCTATTCTGTGCCATCTCATTGAAAAACTTAATTATATATTTATTCAAAGTGAGGCAATTATTAGGAAATGAGAAACATAGTACATAACTGTAATCAAATAGATTGTACTGACCCGTGAATTGAAGTGTCAGATAAATGTCTTGTGCGTCAATGTTATTAAACCACGTGAAAGTGGAAAACTTCTTTCTGTCAATTTGCAATACTAGTTGCGGATAAAAAGTTTTAATAAGTTTTCTTTAATTTGTCTGTGTTCTGCTCTTGTTGGATTGGATTGTCAGGGTCCAGCCAGAAACCAGACGATTCATTTTGTATTCACAGTTCTTGAAATGAGATCATATTAAAAGCCTTTCTTTTAGACATTATAAGGAAAAGTGGCCTTTTTTATTTTTAGTCTTTCATGTTATATGTTACCAGTAACTGAATAAAAGAGAGTTTTTGTTCTCACTGAGTAGAATAAACACATTCAAGGAGATGGAATATCTAGTGTGAGGGACCATTCTATAGCGCTCTTTATCCACAGGGACACCTTTAGTGATGCTAAATTAATGACTGGTCAGAAATGAAAATAAAAAACTAAACCATTGATTGCACTGCGGATAAAAAACACTCGTGTGACACTGCAATAATGATGCGGAGAATGAGAATGAATATCTATTTGGTTTTCTAATCTGATTTTGGGGGTTTTATGTAAGGATAGTTGTACTAGATTGTAGATGTTTAACCTTTATAGGAATTGTTTCATCACTTTACTCGATTGAGGCTGGTTTTTGTAGTTCCCTCTGCCTCTGCAAGTAGATGTGGGTTTTTTGATGAGTTGAAATTGGCTTTATTCTGGGTAATTGTCTCAGGGAATGAGATGTCCGGCCAATACTCACAAGCCAAGCTTTCATGTGAATACAAGTTTAACTTCAAAGCACAGCAACGGTAAGGGAAGTAGCTCAGGACATCGAGGAGGTGCAATGCCATCATCACCTAACCTGGAAGACAACATGACAGAGGAGGAATTTTTTGAGTGGTTGCAGAATGCAGTGCAAGCAGGCATGTTTGACAATTTTGCTGGAGAGAGCCCATCTTCTAGGGCTGAAAATTCCTCCAAGAGTGGTGGTGGCAGCAGCAGCAGCAGCAGTGGCAGTGGTAGCAAGCGGAAGAAAAAGGGAAAGAAGCAGTGGTAACAGCGCCCAGCAAGCAACCTCGGGCGTTGAAAACAGTGTAGTAGTAGTAGTAGTAGTAGTATAGGGTAACAGATTTAGGAGGAGGCTGCTGCTGCTACTACTAGTAACGATGAAAATGAAGAGGGTTGTCGTATTAGCATATAATAGACTTGGTTGGTTGGTTGGACGAAGGCCTCTGTAGTCGCCCGCCCTGGTCAAATTTAATTCTGCTGCTAATATTACATGCTAGTACTGTAACCCTGGATTGGATCCCTGGCCCGAGTTCTTTTCAAGAAGCCAAGCCAGCCTTCTCTCTCTCTCTCTCTCTCTCTCTTTTTCTTTAGAAAAAAAAAAGGAAGAAAAATTCTCCTTAACATGAGATCATTGAATGGTGAGCAAGTTTTGCTTGTGATAAGAGTTTGCAATGGAAACCACGATGGAAGTTCATTAAAACACGTATTCTTAACGAGAGGGGGATAGAGCAGCAGCAGCTCTATCTATCTATCTGTCAATCAGTATGAAATCATCTGATTGCATTAAATGGCCGAGGGACGAGGCGAGCAGACCAATGAATTCATCTCTTAATGAGCATCGTCAGACTCAGAGAGAGAGAGAGAGAGAGAGTTTGTCACGTGAAAATAGCAGGTTTCGTGCTGCTGTACTAAGTGGTGTGGTGGCATTACGAGTTAAAAAGAACACTAGAGGTAGGGTTATGAATTGGCTTGGCTTGTAGCTAGCCTTAATCCCATTTCTTATCTTTAATCCTGAAATTTGATTAGACCGTTTCACATTAATTTACATACGATTTTATAATTAAAAAACAATAATAATATTTTTATATACACACAATATTATTACAATATTAAATTACTAAGATATATAATATAATAGCCCTTTTATGAATATGAATTAGTGCAAACAAAACTTTTGCTTTCCAATAATATGTGAACCGTCTCGGCCTAATCTTGGCTCATCTCTCATGGCCCAATCTCGGCCTAATCCTAGTCCTATGCCAGCCTGCAGTAGCATCATTGTAGTCGTATGCTGTGAACTCGCACGCTCGCTCAAGATCTCATTCTCATTTATGGAAAATCTCATCCTCATTTATGGTGGATTTCATCCACATTAATGAGGGTCATGTCAATGCTATGTTATCGCCTAGGAACCTTTGTCGGCGCCAGATACTCAATTCCATCACCTTACAAACATACGACGCATGCATGCATAATGGCTTCTCCTCCTTCTATATGAACTCGCTCTCCTCAGAGCTAAGGCATGTTCTTCTCTCTGACTCACTGATACTTTGTCATTTTTTATTGCCTTACTCACTCGAGCATCGAAGTACTTGCAAGTGCCAGCCGCCCGCCGATTGATCGATCGTCGGGACCCGTCCCTTGCCGTTGTAGGCTTACCTCTGAGCATCCTTTTGTCAGGAAGGAATATCTGACGCCAACCGTGGGGTCCAGTAAAACTTACCTATCGCATAACTTCACTAAAGCCTTTCAAGCCAAGCCTACCACTTTACCATGGTGCGAACTAGAAGTGCCCCTGTCCAGGAGTTAAACACCGCCGACCATCTCCTGCAAAACCCACCTATCATGGAGGTCCTCCTCCAGACTGTCCAACAGTTTCAAAACCAAGTTGTTGAGTTGACCCAAAATTAGTAGCGGGACTAACACAACGAACAGTTTGACTATTACGCAGAAGGTAGTTGTCACCAACACCATCAAGCTACCCATACTTCTGTTCCCACACTTTTCACGTCCTTGTATTCTTCAAGACATCCCTTCTCGGAGTTCATCATGGTCGTCCCCTTGTTGGGTGGCTTCCGCCTCCCTGACACCTTAGAACCATATGATGGTACCACTGACCCCAAGAGCACCTTACCATGTTAAATGCTGCAATGCTATTAAGTGAGGGCACGGATCCGATCATGTGTCAGTCTTTCCCTAGCATGCTGAAAAAGTCGGCCATGTTATGGTTTTCCTTCTTGGAGCCAAACTCCATCCACGACTTTTCTGAGCTGGCCACTTATTTCCTCACCCATTTCTCCACAAGCCAAGCTCACCGCCAAACAAATGGCGGCTTAGAAACACAATAAAATGGTTAGACCCAGAAGATTTCAAGAAGGGGACCTGCTCTTCAGAAAGATTGAAGGCCCTAGGAAGCAACCTGCACAAGGCAAACTCAACGCCAACTAGGAAGGTTCTTACCGAGTCACCAATAACCTTGGCAACGGAACCTACCACATGGCCG
The DNA here is from genome assembly GCF_014633365.1 of Diospyros lotus. Classification (NCBI taxonomy): domain Eukaryota; kingdom Viridiplantae; phylum Streptophyta; class Magnoliopsida; order Ericales; family Ebenaceae; genus Diospyros; species Diospyros lotus. Next base: position 14,899,189 of record NC_068340.1, read on the forward strand.
AGCTCTCGAGACGACTGTTGCCCCGATCATGTAATGCAGCCAGCCTGTGAAAATACTATAACTAAGCGATTGTCTTCTTGTATCATTCAAATTGAGTATATTTCATTTTTCCAAGGCAACTACTTCCATTTGCTATTTATTTATGTCTTTACACGGGTCCAAGCTCAAATGTTTTATCTTATGTCAGCACTCGGAATCCCCATATCAAATTATTATCTCGAAGACCATCATCCCAAGGACTTCATTCACTCTTAAAAGAAGTCTCTCTAGCCTTGTATTAAACGGGCCGGCGGACCTCAAGTCACCTTGGTCTCGCCAAGTCGTGTTGCCAGAACAAATCGACACGGTTAGTCTGCCCCCAAGTGCTCGGGTCTATCTCGACGGGCGAACCTCGGGGAATTCCCCTGTTCAAACCATGCCTTGTATCAAACAGGCCGGTAGACCATGAGTCACCTTGGTCTCGCCAAGCTGTGCTGCCAGAACAAATCGATGAGGTTAGTCCGCCCCCAAGCGCCTGGGTCTATCCCAACCGATAGACCTTGGGGAATTCTCCCATTCAAACTATGCTTTATATCAAACAGGCTGGTAGACCTCGAGTCACCTTGGTCTCGCCCAGCCGTGCTGTCGAAACAAATCGACGCAATCAGTCAACCCCTAAGTGCCTGGGTCTATCCTGGCAGGCGGATCTCGAGGAATTTCCTCTTTCACACTATGCCTTGTATCAAACAGGCCGACGAATATCGAGTCGCCTTGGTTTCTCCAAGCCGTGCTGGCGGAACAAACCGACGTGGTCAATCCGCCCCCAAGCGCCCTGGTCTATCCTGACAGGGGGACCTCGGGGAATTTCCTCATTCAAACTATGCCTTGTATCAGACAGGCATCGATAAACCTCAAGTCTTCTCGATCTCGCCTCAACGAACCTCGAGTTACCTCAGCCCCCTTTCAAATCAAGCCTTGTATCAAACAGGTATTGGTAGACCTCGAGTCTTCTCGGTCTCGTCTTAACGGACCTCGAGCTACCTCGGCCCCCTTCAAATCAAGCCTTATATTAGACAAGCCTTAGCAAACCTTGAATCCTCTTGATCCCATCTTAAGCAAAGCCTTGTATCAAACAGGGACAAACAAACCTCAAGTTACCTCGGCTCACCCGACACACCAACCAAGACATCTGACATCCGAGCGGATACTATAAAAGAAAAGGCAACAGGAGTTACAAGGTACCTGAGAATTTTCTCATTTTTATCACTCATACTGTGTTTACATACAAGTGTTAGCAAACTAAGAGCCACCTCAGTCTCACCGAGCCACGCCTCAAAACAGGAAAGTTCGGCAACCTCGGCTCACTCAGTACTCACAGAATCCGAAGTATCCAAACATTGAAGAAAAGGAAGAACGAAGCTACAAGGTACTCGAAAAATTATTCATTTCATTAATTCATCTCATTATTACAAGATATATCGAAAAAACAAAATCCTTCATTACATTCTTGATAATCAACTTACAATACTACAAAATACAACCAAGCTAGCTCCCTACTCCACCATAATCAAGTCTTAGCACAATAAGGCCGACACAACTGTTGAACATTCACCATCCATAGAGCCCCTTGTAGCATCTTTCAGCAAGTCGACTTCCGAGCATAAGCCTCCAGAGTCGAAGTTGACAACATGGGCAACACTAGAGTCGATAACTCAGGGCAGATATCAACTGGAAGCCTTCTTGGCTGAGTCCCGACAGAAGGCATGAGCAAGAACTCCAGAATGAGGCCCAAGAAAGGCGACAACACCGGCGATCGCAGACCCTAGGGAACCTGGAATTCTAGAGGAGATGGGAGAGTAAGAATGGCAGATGGTGAACTAGACTTGCCAGCCTTCGTACTACCTTCGTTCAAAACCACCAATCCTATTACCACCCTCATCCAAAATTACACATTTTGATGCTATTTTCACCTAAACAAGCTTAATTTCGGCCATGAATACAACAATCGACCCCATGATGTCATCGCCGGAGGCACTACCGTGGACCAGGAGAACCTCGACTCGATTCGACATTCTAGACCCTCAAGCCCTAAGATTTCATGAAAGGAAGGAAGACACCTAAGCACAAAACTGCAAGATACACGAAAATGAAGGAATGAGCCCCTTTTTATAAGCATAGTGGAGAAGATCTAGCGTCATCCACCCCCACCTATGATCGCACCACTTGTCCCAGCATTAATACCCCGTATCTGGTAGCCGAAGAGTCACCGTTGAAATATGGCCATGTACCCAAGCAGTTAATACCCTAACCTAGGAAAGCGGCGCACCACGTGTAGGGAAACGTCTCCTCACCTCCATAAGCGCACCCTCTGGGGAAGCAACATGTCCTGCGTTGGGAAATGTCGCTTCACCTTCATAACCACGCGCTTCAGACTCCGTGTCACACGTGCCCTAAAAAAAAAGCACCCGAACCACCACTTTTAGGCATCCCAAGAAAGGCCAAGGATAGAGCACGACCACTTCACACCTTATTGACCCATTGGTGCCAATCAACCCCGGCACCCCGATCTCGGGTCTATCCCGATCTTGATGAATCAATAGATAGGAAAAGAAAGAAATACAAAGCCAGACCATGTCCAAAAATTCTTATTTTATTAAATAATAGGGTCACGGTGCTTGACCATTTACATAACACGAAAAGCAAAAGAAACGAGAGCCACTCTAGGGATCGATAACAGGTTGATCTGACTGGGTGGAAACAAAGACCTCTCCAGGTTGCTCGGCGTTTTCTCTTGGCTAATTGACCGCCTCCTGCGCCTCCTTCAAGGCTTCGCCTTCAATGACCAGATATTCCGAACCCAGGTCCACAAGCCAGCCATTCACGACCTCCTTGGAAGGGTCACAATTGGTAAGATCCGCCTCAAGACAGAGTAACCGAACTTGCGCCAGCACTGTGTTAAAACCCTCAAGATATTGCACAAGGGCTTCCCTCTTCGTATGCTTTAGCATGGCTTCCAAGCAGACAACTTCACGATGAGCGACATCTCATTCAGCCTCCAACGCCCTAACTCTTTCACTTAGCTTACTCGATCTCTGTCGAGCTGCGTCTCTCTGGTCGATCATCCTTAGAAGAGCAGACTCCGCCCTCGTAGCCTCAACCTCGGCTGATGCAACTCGCGCATAAAGGCCGCCTGACTCAGCCCTTAACCGTGCCTTGACCTGCTCTTCTACGGTCTCCCAAGCCTTATCGACCCGTTGCCTTTCCGCCCTCAATTCTGCTTTGGCGTCCTTAGCCTCAACCCTTTGCAGCTTCGACTCCATGAATAACAAATGGGTGGAACTAGCAGGGTGTAGTTGTAGAATCTCCACCCATTGATACAGCCCTTTCTCCCTTAGGGAGAGATGATCTACGACAAACTTCCTCGACTGGAGGGCGTGGCTCTAGAGGCTTTGGGGATTGGCCTCGGCGTCGTCACAACCCCACAAGCTCGACCTGGGACCACGCATCAATCGAGAGAGTGCTGGCTCACCACCAACTTGGCCCAAGCTCGAGGGGCTCGGAGCATTGGCCCAGATTTGAGCCCGAGAGACCGGCAACATCAGTAGTCGGCCTGGAGCTCGAGGAGCCCAACACATTAGGAGCTTGACTCGAACTCGAAGGCCCCGATTCGTCGGCCACCCGACGCCTCTTCCGCTGAAGAGGAGCCGTTTCAACCTCTAGCGAGGAGGGAGTACCAGCGATAATTGCAGAAATTGGTTAGGCGCGAATATGACCCTTTGACTTCGTAGCAACGGCCTTTCCCTCGCTTACAGTTGCCTTAGAGGGCATCTCGGCACTCTTCTTTGCCACACGCCTCGCCACCTTCTTCGTCGTCAACTTCGGCATTAGTTGCCCTGAAACATGAAGCCCTAATAAGAACCATGGTTAGCGAAAACCAAACAAAGACACGTAACAACAATGTACCCATGTATTCGAATAAAGCTTGAGGATCCGCCCCGAACTCCACGAGTTTCACAAACTCAAGCTGGGGAGAAAAACGTAAAGGCATCCGCTAGGGCTTGGCCCTTTATAACTAAGCTCTCATACTCTGCCTCTATAGGAGGGCTTGGTTCCGACAACCAACACAAGGGAAACTTCGAATGACCATACTTTTCTAAGAAAAAACTGAGTTCTTTCTCTGTCGAGGCCAACTTGAAGAAGCCGTCCTTAAAATGCTTAAGGGAGGGTGAAGGCCTAGGTTGCACGGAAACGAAAATGGGAGATGTTTTCAATAGGAAACGGAAATGCAAAAACGACATTTTTCTAAAAAGGTAGGAAACGGAAACACGGGATAAACTGTAAATTTAAAAAATATAGGGGTTTTTTTTTATAAATATAATTTTTAATATAAAAATAAAAAAGATTTAAATATAAATTATAAACATAAATTTTATAATGTATTAAAAATATATAAAGAAATATATATAAAGATAGAGATGCATATATATAATAATAAATATAACTTCACATATATATATATATATCTTGCATATATTGTTAACTTGCATATATATATATATATACATAAATATACATACAGAGAGAGAAAGGAAATCAATTCACCAACATGGGTGTTCTGTATTCTGACTTTGGAACAAGTCACCAACGGAGAGAGAGAATCAATTCAAAGAATAATATCAATCTAACAGCGTTGGAAGAAGAAAGAAATTGTAGGCAGAAATCGAAGAAGAAATTGCTGGGCAGCTCACTGGAAACGCGTTTTTGGTTGGAAACGCGTTTCCAGCCACGTTTATTAAATTCTGAAATGACTTGAAAGCTTTCAATAATTACACAAACGGCCTGAAAAAAGTTTCGAGCCGTTTTTCCCATTTTCGAAATGGGAAACGGTTCGAAAACGCCGAAACGGCGCCTCCGAGCCGTTTCCGTGCTTCACAGGTGAAGGCCTTCAGCAATGACTTCCTCGTGCGTCTGGTTAGGGAAATCCAACTACCCCGGCTAACCCATTTCCGATGATAATAGTGAAAAAAAATTGTCGTATCAGCTCTGCAGCCAAGAAACTTGACCAACACCTTAAAGCCACACATAAAGCCCTAACCATTTGGATGAAGTTGCGTCGGAGCAACATTCATCGCCTGTAAAATCGAGCTCTGAAACTCGATCAGGGGGAGCCAAAGATATAATTTTGAAAAAAGTACCTAGTACATGTAAACAGACTCGGAGTCCAGGATCGAGTGGCAAACTCGCTCATCTCTCCTACAAGGGCTGCAGACGAAGTTCTCCTTCTCATCCTTCTCTTTCCCATCCTTCCCCTCCCTATCCTCGGTCTAGGAGGTGAACTTCTTCCTCGCCGCCTCCAAGGACGAATTGGTAGAAAACTTCGACGCAATCTAGGCAACATCCTTGCTTACCCAGTCATATGCAATAACTGAGTTTGAAGACGAGACAACCATCGATGAGCAGACTAGCGCAACGCCCAACCGGTTTGAAGGATTTGCAAGTAAGAGGAGGCAAGACAAGTGAATAGTTCAAAGACGAATGCGAGGAAAACACACACAAAAGAGGCGCATATTAATAAGCATCATGTGAGATGCCTAGCAAGCAAGCAATAGCCAGTGCGATTCCTCCACGTGTCCCACAGTGAATGCCCTGATGAACCTACCCTATCTAGGGTAGAAGGCCATTCCATGCCTATAGGTGGCGCCTCACATCCTTGAACAGATGCCTCGATTCTCAGAGCTTGCGAAGCTCGTGTGCAACTAAATAAAGGTGCCAAACCGACACTATAAACTCAAAATCAAAGACCCAATTTTGATAACTCGGCAGGCTACCGAGCCCCGTGCCAAATTTCTCGAAAAGCATCTCGACAAGGCACCGGCTAACTCGACCCTTGCCCCACAAATTCCAAATCCCGGGCATAGCAAGCAAGTTCTCCAAAACATCAAAATCACAAGGACCGAGCAAGACAAACACAAGAAGAAATTCCAACAGAAGTAGAGCATCGCGAAAAGGCAGAAAAATAATTTCTTATAAAACAAGAGAAATCCAATAAGGTTATAGGATTCGACATAAAAGTCTATGCTATGACACAAATCATGACTCAGCTTATCTCTCTTTCTCCAGGTCCATGAGGCAGTCGTCCTTAACTTCCTTAAGAAGCCCAAAGGCTGAGAGATCTAGCTTTGGGAAAATAGCTCAGACATGGGACAAGGCCACTTTGTACCCCTCCTTTTTTGATTCCACCGCTTCCACCTTTGCCCTCGCCATCTTAGACCAAGCGACTGCCACCTCGACCTTCGCTCTCATCTCTATCGCCGTCACCTCAGCTCTAGCTAACGCTACCTCCGCCTCCAACTTTCTCAACTCCGTGTTGGCAGCGTCCAGCTAGCTTTAAAGAACGTCGACTATATGATCACCTCGTCAGCCCGTTTATTAGCCTCAACAGTGGTTGCCTCTACAACCTTCCTAACTTCCCCTGTACTGACTCCCGAGCCCGATTTAGTTTATCCTCATGATCCGCCTTCATCTTGGTAAGACGGGTCATGGTACCCGCCTCCAGTAGTTGCCAATTTGTAGCAACCTGGAGCACTTGACGCTTAACCTGATGGACGCAGCTAGTTGCCCTAGATCTAGTAGCCTCCGATCCGACAGCAGATTGAGATAAACATCAATAAAAAGGTCGCTCCAAAATTTGGGGTCCCAAAATAAAATCGAGTAGCTCCTAGGATTAGCGGGACCCGAACCGCCAGACAGTCGAGTGTCCCCCTCGGAACCTTTCTGCCGCTTTTTGTGTTGAGCCAACGGGACCCGAACCGCCAGACAGTCGAGTGTCCCCCTCGGAACCTTTCTGCCGCTTTTTGTGTTGAGCAAACTCCTTAGAAAAAGAAGGCTCCCCGAGCCTAGGAGCCAAAGGCTTGGTGGCAACAACTGAAGGAGGGGGTCGTGCTACAGAGGAAGCTGACGCCGGCACAACTAAGGCCTTCCCAACCGTCTTATCCGCCAGCACAACACCCAACGCCAACACAACTAAGGCTTTCCCAACGGCCTTATTCACCGACACAACGCCCGACGCTAGCACGACTGAGGCCTTCCCAACCGCCTTATTCGCCAGCACAAAGCCTGATGTAGCTTTGTTTTCCTCCTTGCAGAGTATCTCCAGCTCTTCCCTAATATCTTTCTTACGAAACGTTGATGCCATTTTTCCTGTTCCTACAAGAAGGAATACACAAGTATGAGAACGAGCAAAGTGATAGGCTACTCACACGCTTGGCAAAATTTCCTACAGTGCCCAGCATAGCCCCACGATAATAAAAGAAAGGCCTAGGCTTGACGAGTTACTTGGCCAAAATTGCGGATGAAGGAAGAACACAAATGGATAGTGCAATCTTGATCGAAGGCCTCGAAGACAAAAGAAGAAACCCAAGGACTTGCGAAAGCATGGGGATGCAAAGATTGGAAGAAGTAAGGAAAAGAAAACCCTAGATCGAAGGGGACCTTTATAAAGGTCACCAAGCGGTGTATCTGATGGTCGAAAGCCATCCATCATAGATCTATCGCTATGAAAGTGCTACCTATCGCACATTTAAAGAGCTATTAGTTATCTGTCTATAGCATCCCACCTCCTCGACATAACGCTTTGAATCTCGAAACTACGCGCACCACGAATCAAAGTGCGAAGAGAATTGCTTCACCATAGAGGCCAAGCTGGCTTCAAGTGTCTTTAGAACCAACATCCGTCCATACGAGACCTAACGATAACTTAGCCATTTATCTTGGCGGGGTCCTAACGACAATTCAGCTCTCAAAAACTAACATATACAACAAAACTCGCCCAGACTTCCCCTTATCTAGCTCGAACACTCGCTTCTCGAGCATCCGACCTGGGGGGCTGTGGACCGTCCCAGCCCAATTTCAGCCTGATCCTGGCTCAACGCCAGCCTGCAGTAGCATCATTGCAGCCGTATGTTGGGAACCCGCGCGCCCGCTCGAGATCCCATCCTCATTTATGGTGGATCTCATCCACATTAATGAGGGTCCTGTCGATGCCATGCTATCGCTTGGAAACCTCCGTCGGCATTGGATACTCAGTCTCATCACCCTACAAACACACGACGTATGCATGCATGCATGCATGCAAGAGGGCCTCTCCTGCTTCTATATGAATCTGCTCTCCTCAGAGTTAAGGTATGCTCTTCTCTGTGACTCACTGATATTCTGCCACTTTTTACTTCCTTACTCGAGCGTCAGAATACTTGTAGGTGTCAGCCGCCCCCCGACGAATCGATTGTCGGGGCCCATCCCTCACCATTGCAGGCTCGCCTCCGACCATTCTTTTGTCGGAAGGAACAATATGAAATTTCCTTTTCTTTTCCTTTTTGAATCTCTTCATAAAAATTGTTATACACATATATATATAAATTAATAAAAATATTATTTAGACATTTAATTATGATACTTGTTATAACATGAATGCATGACTATATATCTTACATTTATATTAATTAATGTAAATTCGTAAGTGTTACTCAAAATATAAAACCATTTTCTCTAGATTAATTAATATTTACAAGTTTGAAGCAATCAAGCATGGGATGTGTTGCGACGAGAGGATGACTCGGAAGTGGGTGGGAACAAATTGGTAGCGTTGCAAAGAAAATGAACCCAAACACAAAGAGCATGGTACGGAGGCAAGGCGGAGGCAGAGCATCATTTCATTGGACATGCAAAGAATATTAGCCTGGAAGTGCAATAATTTCTAACAGCAAGCTGGAGCTTTAAATAAGTTTCTATATTTTTTAAAAAAAAATAATTGAGGAAGGAATAGCAATATACCAATTTTATTCAATTTTTTTTTAATAAAATATAAGGATGTTAGATTAATGACCCAAAAGTGAACATATATCATATAAGAGACTCGTAAATATACACATAAATAATATTATGTAAATTTAAAATTTTGTTCTATAATTGTTAATCGGATCAGGAGGGTAAAAGAGTCAAAAAGTTTTTAATTTTAAGTAGTTTTATTTTATTTTAAATCAACATTAAGTAAGTTTTTGTTATATTTTTAGTTATTGAAAGCTGAGAATATTAAAAATATTAGAAACTGAAGATAATGTCAAACTTAATTTCAGTAAATATATATTTAATTATAATAAGAGTTTTGGCTAAAGATTTTATTAACATAATAATAATAATAATAATAATAATAATAATAATAAAATTCCACGAAATGCGAAAGGAAAGGAAAGGAAAGGAAAGGAAAGGGAGAGCATCGTTTTCTGGACTACTTGTAAAAAAGCCTCCTTGATGCTTCCAATCCGGCCGCCACCAAACACAAAGTCTTAATAATAATAATTCACTTCAGGAGAGAGGGAGGGAGGGTGCCCCATGTATTAATCCTATTCCACTCGACGGTTGTCCCCCGCATTTGAGCCCCACGTGGCCTCCTCCATTTTCTCCCTCTGCCACGTGGCTCCCCGTCCTTTTAGTTGTCCTGTCGAAGTTCTCTGACTCTCCCTCCCACAAGACCGACCGACAAAATATTGAATATGTTAGGTTATTACAAATGTTCTGTGGGAGGGAGACTCCATGACTATGTAAATTGTCGGTTCGCTACAAATTAAATTGATTAAAAAAATTAAATTGATTTAATTAATTAACAAAATCGAATAAATTAAAAATTAAAAAATTCAAACAAAAATAAAAAATTAAACCGATTGAATAAATTAAACAAATATATATAAAAAATAAAATCAACAAAAGACTGAATAAATTAAAACAATCGAATTATCGACACAATTAAAAATCACAAAAATAATTATCAATATCATTTTAAAGTTTGATTGGTTCAATTAATTTGATTATTTTAATTAAAAAAATTAAACCTAAACTGAATATATAATTTTTTATGAAAAATTAATTGAATTTACTCAGTGTAAGAAAAAAATTGAACAAAACTAACAAGTTGGATCCATTCAATTTGATTAGTTTTGGTAGATTGAACTTTTACTCTGCTCTAATGTACTCTATAAATTTTACTTATAATTTTTGTTTGATTAATGCCAATATTTGATATTAAGAAAAAAATAAATTTTACATTTTGCCCGGTTTATATATATATATATATTTAAGATATTGTATTTTAAATGAGTCTGTACTATATATTCATATATATAGATGCGTTACGTTAAGGATAATGATCACCAGACCAGGGCACATTACATATATATATAGAGAGAGAGAGAGAGAGAGAGAGAGAGAGAGAGAGAAATACTAAGCGGCAAAGAGAAAAGGAAAACGCACACGTCCACTCATTACCAACCAAGATATATCCTCAGCCCAGCTGGAGATGAGAACATTTATGGCGTCTACGTTCTCCATTTCCACCGCAGCTGTTGTAGTGATCTCCTTCCTCTTCGTCTTCCTCCTCCTTCCTACGTCGACCTTGTCGTCGTCTTCTTCTTCTTCTACTAATCATTCTCGCCGCTTCTCAGCACTCCCGGGCAGCGATGTGGATCTCTTGGAGTTCCCTTTGAATTTGGAGTTCCTGGAAGCCGAGTTCTTCCTATGGGGAGCTCTGGGCGTGGGCCTCGACAGGGTCGCTCCGTCGCTGGCCAAGGGCGGCCCGCCGCCCCATGGGGCCAGAAAGGCCAGGCTCGACCCCTTCACCCGCGACGTCATCCTCCAGTTCGGCTACCAGGAAGTCGGCCACTTGAGGGCCATCCAGCGGACCGTGCCGGGATTCCCAAGGCCGCTGCTCAATCTCAGCGCCGAGGCATTTGCAGAGGTGATGAACAGCGCCATGGGACGGACACTGCATCCGCCATTCAATCCTTACGCCAACGGAGTTAACTTCCTGCTGGCCTCCTACGTGATTCCTTACGTTGGGCTCACAGGCTATGTCGGAGCAAATCCGAACCTCCAAAGCCCGGCCGCCAAGAGGCTCGTGGCGGGGCTGCTGGGAGTGGAGTCCGGGCAGGACGCCGTCATCCGAGCTCTGCTATACAGCCGGGCGGCGAAGGTGGTGAGGCCGTACGGATTCACGGTGGCGGAGTTCACCAACAGGATATCGGAGCTGAGGAACAAGTTGGGGATGATGGGAGTGAAGGACGAAGGGCTCGTGGTGGCGGCTTTTCAGGGGGCGGAGGGGAAGATCAGGGGCAATGTTCTCGCCGGCGACAGGGAGTCTCTGTCGTATGCCAGAAGCCCCGAGGAAATACTCAGAATAGTATACGGCGATGGAGACGAGCATGTCGCCGGCGGGTTTTACCCCAATGGAGCTGATGGCAGAATTGCCAGATCTTTTCTACAGAGCGGGGCATGATGACGTAAGATCGTGACAAAATTAAAATTAAGCTTTACTAATAATTAATTTAAAACTATTTGTAGCAAAGTATCTCTATGTGTGTGTGTGTGTGTCAAAATGTTATATATATATATATATATATATGTGTGTGTGTGTGTCTCATCGATCAATAAGTTTGAAGCCATTCCTGTAATAATTAATAATATGGAATAATAATTATATAAGTAAGTGTACTTTTTTCTTCTTCATCTTCTTCTTTCATAATCCATCTCACGGGAGGAGGACAGGAGCAATTAATGCTTGCTTGATTTCTTATTAAAGAAGAATAGTTATGTGTGTGTGTGTCTCAACACAAACAATTAATTGCCTCTCCAGTTATATTAATTGTAAATTATTACTTGTTAGAATTGTAACTAATAACCATAAGATATCACACGTTAAGTTAATACCCCGTCATTAATTAATATTGACTACAATGACTAGGGTAGGGTAAATTTTTCATACATTTTCTTAACTTTGACTATTTGATTCCAACACTCTAATTACTACTTAAACAACTTTTCAAAATTAATTACAGCACCGACACCCTTTAAACTTTTATTTTTGACTCTTTCAATAAAGTTAAGAGGTCAAGTCAAAAAAACCTAAGTTTCAAACTTAATATTATTAGTTGTTGTGTTGTTTTCTTTCATGTGGAAATATTTTTCACCTGGAGCATCCACTAGGAGAAACAGGTGATATAAATAGATATAGAAATAATTTTTGTACTAAGATCAATTTATCTCACGATATAGTGGTTCTAGTCAGTCTACATCTAGTATGTTGTCTAATACTATTCTAGTTTTTCCTTCCCAAATTAGACACAGAGTTTGTCGTATCATCTATACCTACATCTCAAATTTTCCTCGCGTGAACTTCACGTGTATTAATTTTACAGTGACAGATTAACAAATGAAGCAAAAGAAGAAGACAAAAGCAGAAGACGTGCAAACAGTAAAAGTCTCCGCTTCTTCAATTTATTTCCTCCCCAAAATAGTCACCGCCTCACCCACACCCCCCTTTAGTCTGCCAGCCACGTAGCACCCAATTGGAATGGCAGTTGAGTGATCAAGAGTTGACTTTTGCCACCCTTGAGAGTTGACTTTCACCAGGAAAGAGTCAACTTTTCTAGCTTCATGGTCAACATTTGACTAGTGATCTCCTGAGACGCTCCGGGCATAAGATGTGGTTACCAAACACGATACTATATGGTGTGTGACTTTTTAAATTCACTACATGTTAGTAATCAGATAACATCGAAACCCCTTTCAGTACCAGCCAACCCCTTAACATGTCATAGGAATCTCTTCATATCCCAATGACGATCCGAGAGTTCCTAAATAGCGCCTAGCTGCGGTTCAAGACAATATAAGTGGCTGTGAAATTTCACTTCAAGTGAATCTATTATGGCTGAAGATTACCGTATGCTATAATCCTTCAATCACCTAAGGTCCTGACTAAGCGAGAGCCATGAAGTGATAAACTCAAACTCAGTAACTATGTATTCGAGTTTGTAAATGTGACTAGATGACACCTCAGGAAACTTTTTTCCTAATATTCAATCTGCCTTTACTAGAGACTGTCCTGTCACACTAATAGTAGATTATACAGGACGTTCACCCATCAACTATTAACGAGGGTGATGGATCTTATCCCCAACACCTGATGACAAGACCATTATCCACCATGCCATGTGGTTTATCTACCTTTACATTCGGCTGGTTGTTCCTCAACAACCACTCGCAAGTCTACTAGTGACATCTTATGTCACGTGGCATGTGACACACCACCCTCCTATCATTGTCTCATACTGAATGATGTAGTAACCTCTATGCTAGTCCATACTTGACTAATCGGAGTGCCCATCCAAAGAATTTAAGGACTAGAAATAGTTTAAGACATCCTGTTACCAGATAATCCTGTCACACAGTCTTAACATCTTGAGAATAAGATTCTTAAACAGAATATCTAGGAACTCATTCATGTGTTAAACGAGAGAGCTCATGAATGAAGAAACTTGCCTTTCACAAATATATACAAAGATACAATAAATGTGACCAGTTACACGCCCGCTAAATGTCATCCAAATCTAGTATTAGGGCATACAACACTAACACTCTCCCACTTACACTAATGTTAATTTAGATCACATGTACATCTAGTTCTTCACCATTAATAGATATTAGAGTCCCATCTTCTCAAGATGTTGGTCTAGTTGTAACTAAATCATAGCCTTGGTGAGTGGGTCAACAATATTATCCGTTGAATCTACTTTCTGCAACTGCACGTCCCTACATGTCGTAATCTCTCGAATCAAGTGAAACTGACGTTCAATGTGTTTGGACTTTTGATGAGATCAGGGTTCCTTAGCCTGAATAAGCTACCCAGTATTATCACAATACAATGGGATTTCCAACTCGACAGATGGAACCACACTAACCTTCAAAAGAAACTTCTGGATTCAAATAGCTTCTTTAGCAACATGGTATGCTGCCACATACTCGGCTTTAGTAGTGGAATCTGCTGTGATTTCCTACTTGGAACTCTTCTAGCTTGTTGACCCAAGTTGCTTATATTAATTCAGTTTTCATTATTAACAAAGATAGTATTTTCAATATACAAATTATAGTGTTTTGATAATTGACAAAAAGAATATTTTTAAATATATTAATTGTAGTACTTAATTATTTTTTATTGACTTATAAAATATTTTTCATAGTATATGTATTACCAAAAATATTATTTTCTATTAAAATTACTTTTTAAGTAATTTTAAAAAGTATAAAAATTTTATATAAAAATATTTGACCATTGCTACAATAATCTGACCATTGCTACAGTGATCACTACAGTATTTTTCAGACACCTATAAATAGCCTCAAACTTGTTTTAGAGATCAAGAATTGCACATATTATATATCCAAATCACTCGCAAGCTCCCAAACACTCTAAAGTAAAAATCTAAGCAATCCTAGGCTCTTAGCGCTTCGTTGTACATCCATGGAAGATCCACAAGCCAAGAGAAAAAAAGCATTTCAAGTTTTCTACAACAAATCCAAATTTCTCTAACCGATGTCACTAATTTAATTATTTATATTTCATTGGCTTGTATATTTGTGCTTATACTATAAGAAAACAGTCAATTTGATATGGATTTAGAGGCGGATTTTGAGATTGATTTTGGTCGTCGCAAAAACCTCCGTCGCTAAATTTGAGACGGATTTACAGATGATTTTTGAGACGAATTTAGAGACGGGTTTTTTTCATCTATGTTTGAGATGGATTTTGAGACAGATTTTTTCCATCTCTATTTTGTCGACATTCAGAATTGGTCGATCGTGATTTGTCAGCTCGCACTAGTGTAATGGATCCAAGAGGGAGGAAAAGAAAGGGGTTATCTGGTTCGGTTTTTTGCTCCACCGGCTGGTCTGCCCCTACAAATACTTTGATGCTCAAGTAAGTAAGCGAGTAAGGAAAATGCAGAGTACCAGTAAGTTGGTAGGAAAAAGCTTACCATGGCTCTGTAAAGAGCTGGTTGATATATGGGAGGAGGAGATGTCCTTATGCATGTGTTGTACGTCTGTAGGTGATAAGACATAATAGCCAACGTCGGCGCCCGCGGAGGCGTCCATGCAGTGGCAAGGTGCCAACGGGACCCTCATTAATGTGAATGGAATTCGTCATTAATGAGAATGGGATCTAAGATGGGCGTGCGAAAATCCATAAGTGGCTGTAATGATGTTGTTGCCAGGGGCCAGGATGGGACCGACATGGGCCGAGAGGATGGGACCAGGTTAGCCTAGCTAGGACGGCTTCTAGCCCATTAACATTCTCTAGCATTTGACCCTTTTGTTATGCGAGCTAATTGGTTAAGTTAGCGAGCTGCACGAGTTGCTGGGAACTCACTCGTGTAAAGCCCACTTGGTCCGGCAATCTGAGCTAGGGCTTTAGCAACGTGTGAGCTTGCTTCGACAAACTCAGTTCAGGGTCTACTAGGCTTCATGCGATTGGGCCGACCTATTGGGTCGAACCCAACCCATAAGGAGTAGAACGGGAAATACCTGTAACAGATTTAGAAACGGATTCTGAGACTAATTCAATGTAATTTAGAGATGGATTTTTTTCATCTCAAAATCCGTCTCAAATATAAATTTAATTAAAAAAATAATTAATATTCCTACCACAATATAAATCATGCATAAATATATAAACCTAATATACACAATATTAAATCCATATAATATTAAATTCATACAAGAAATCCATACAATATTAATAAGACGCATCGTCCATGAATAATAAAAATAATACAATGTAATATCTATCCATGGCAATGACAGATCCTCTTAATGATCTAAAGGATTTGAGAGCGGCAGCGATAAAGAAGGGTCATGTAATCTTCCTTTTATGGTTGACAAATGATGGTGAAATGGTTCCATAGCTGCGCTAATAGCTTGTTGAATTTGGTATGCTAGTGAGATCGACGACGACTGTGGAGGCGATGGCGGCGGCGATGGTGACAACACATGATAGGAACCATGGATGACATGTGCTTTTGACCCCATCCCAAACACCTGACCCTTCTTTTTCCCGCTTACAACCTCCAACCATAATGATGTCTCATCAAAAGCTGGCTGCGAGGGCTGTCCAGCAGCGTCACTATCTTCAAAAGGTCAACTGCCGATGATTGTGATGATGCATCATGTTTTCGCGTCTGGAAGTCAGCCTGCAAGCATATATATACATGGGATAAGTTGTGCTATCAAAAGGTCAGTTAAGCGTAATAGAATATAATAAGACACAAGTATTGTTGTATATTTACATAAGTTTTCTCGGATCTACTATCAACAAATCTCGAATGATCTTTTCTTTGGTGCATCGCAATGAATAACTCAACATGTGTAGGTGGGTGACCAAATAGATTAGACTGCAAGGGGAAAAATAAAGTGTTCATGCAACCATACTTACTTTTAAAATGTAATTAAATAAAATGAAAATAACAAAAAATATCAAATATTACCAGTCTTTTCTTATGCTCAGACATGGGGATGAAACCACAAGTATGCTTACTACCTCTGACATCTGAGGCCCAATTTTTCTTGGCCTTTTTCTAATTTGTTCTTAAATTTTGGAGTATTCCAATACTCCTTGAGTGATTCAAATACAACAGTACACATCCAAGATGGTTTTTTTGTTAAGTCCCTCCTCACACGGAACAAAAGGTCTATCAAATGATTAGAGGCCGCCTTTTCAAAATTTATCCTTATTTGATTTTCCAATTCACTCTCCCAAGACCAGTTTTTCTATAATGTCAATATAAAAAGCAAAGCAAAAAAAAATTAAAAGCTAAATTAATTTGTCCTAATCCAAACTCCTACAATTTGCAAATGTAAACTACCAAATTATTGATTTTTTTTGTTGTAAACACGTGTAATGAATAATAAAGCTATTCTGGATGTTATCAAACCTTAAATACCAGATTCCAAGAATGCCCATCAACAAAAATCTAAATGCCAATCCTATAAACTGCTATTTTCCAAAAAACCAATTAAAATGCACTTCATCTAGAATCAAGATCAATGACCTTCAAGGTTTAGTTTTTCAACAACTTAAAGAAAGTTATAAACAAGTTACTTAATTTATTTATATGCTAACAGTATTCTCGAGATCTATGTTGGAAAAGTTATTTCTTAAAAAGTGAAGTGTTGAGTAGGGAATAAATCCCCCAAGCAGGTTCTTTAGTTGTGGTTTGGTGAGCATGGCAATATGCATATTTCTTGAATAATTCTCTAACTTGATTGAGCATATTATTAACACTAGGCATGAAGATTTTCCTACCTATTTGTTTCATTAAGAAAAGAAATGGAACTTAACATGTTGTTTAATAACTCTAATTTGTTTTTAAATTTTTGTATATTTTACTCCTCTCCTACATTTCTTGCCTTGTGTCATTAGAGGTGGGAGGAAGAAAATGAAATGAAAAATGTGAAAATACCTTTGTCTTGTATTCGTTGTTTTCCCCAAAAGTTTTTGAAATTTTTGAAAGCAAAAACAATCTATAAACATTATTTTTGTTTTCAAAATAATGAAAACGAAAACAAATTATTGAAAATTAAATGGGTACCAAACGGGCCCATCAGTTGTGTATGGTTAAGACGGGGTTTGAGATTCTGGATTGGCATTGAAAAAAAATTTTGAACCTTAAACCATGCATTACACCATTGATGATATTGTTTCTGACCAGTAAGGTCAGAACAAATGTGGAGATGAATGGAGTTAATGACGTTATATATTATGTATCGCTCTCATATCACCTTGTTAGGGAATAAGTCAAATACAAAATTAAATTATGTAATGTCCACGCAAGATCAAAGTCACAGACATGCAGATTTAATGTGGTTCGATAATGAGGTCCATGAGTGAACGAGGAATAATTCTTTTCTTTTCTTTTCTTTTTTGTGAATAACACGTTACAAAAAGAGATAAACTCACATTCTCTCTTAATTTGAAAAGCCTAATATACTTGAACACTTGAACTTATTTTCTTTTTAAGATTCTATAATATTCACACTTAATGCCTTGACACAAATTAGACATTTAGATTTGGGCTCTATTTATAAAAGAGAAAAAGATAGGTCAAAAAAATCCAAATCTCGTTGAGTTTTGGGTTATATTGCAATCCTATATCCAAGTCTCTTAGTTTGGATTGAGTAATTGAAATTTGGATTCAAGACAATCTTAACAGTATACATGTAAGAAAAGGTATAGATAAGTGGTGATATAGGATACTAGATTGGTTGAAGTATTTTAGTTTTGACCTTCTCCCAACCCTCACAAAGCAAAGAGTCTTAGGCATTGGGGACACATGCAGATTTTGGTTTTGACTTTCTCTCCCCCTTTTGAAAAGTTACTTTTGTAAACAGCCCCTTTAGATTAATTTGCTTAATTTTATGATTGTTCTGTTTGATGTCCTTAATATCAAATTTCTATTTCTTTAGATCACGGACTTGCTTGTTAATATTACCAAGCATGCCCTAAAGCCTATACACTGATTACTGATTGAAGAAGAAAAATAAAAGCTATTAAAGAAGTTCAATGTATAAGAGACAAGTTTTCTGCTGAACCAAATATTGTTGTCGACACCTGAGAAAGGTTTTCTACTATTTAAGCAGTTCTCAATTTGTTTTGTGATGTCTATATGTATATAGACAGGGCTTCCATGCTTCTCCATCAGATGGGTGGGACAACACACCTGGCTCCTGTGGGTTTTCATAGTGCCACTCATCTCCCCAGCTGTTGTTGTCGACACGTAAAGCCTCTAGAGCCTAGGTGTTATAAGTAAATACCACATCCGTTTAATTAGAGCATCATTTTGCCTCCCAGATCCTACCTTGCGGCTTGTATATCGTGGGGCATGACAAAAATTGCATTCGGTTGCATTAGTATCATCCTTAAAATAAAACATACACATATTAACACAGCAATCGATTTGTTGGAACCCAATGCCCAACTTAGAAACCATTTTCTTTATCTTGTAAAAGTCCTTGGGCATCTGGTTGCCTTCGGGCATCAAGTCATTTATTAGTTGCACCCAAACATTACAACATTGCTTAGGTAAGTTGAAATCAACCTTAATGCTAAGCATGCTCACTGCTGTAGAAAGTTCGGTGTGAGTAGTGCAACCATCATAAGTAGGTGTTCTTGCATTATACAACATTTCATAAAAGTCTTGCGCATCTACATTGGGTTCTTCTTCTTCTTCTTCGTTCTCCAATGTATGGCCTCTAACAGAAAGACCTGCACCATCCATCACCATTGCATCATATGCATTTGGATTATCCTCGTAAACCCCTTGTGCTTTATTATATGCACCAGTCTTCGTTCGGACTTGGGATTCCATGGGAGGCTCCTCTTTCCCATGGCATGTCCAGTAATAGTAATGGGCCATGAATCGCTTTTGATAAAGATGCAACTTCACATTATCCACATTTAGAAATTTTTTACATCGACACTTAACACACAGACACCTTAAGGTCTCATCATCCCACGTGAACTGTGGCCGGACACATACGTAATGTATGAAACTCTCAACTCCACATATGAACTCATTTGTTATCCCTCGACAATTAGGTGCCACTTTGCTATACATCCATGCTCGTTACTCACGTATGCCCATAATCTGTAATAGATTCGCATCAATTCTTAGCGCACATCAAAACTCTCAATCCCTGTGGCTAATATATATAATAACCCCTTAGCCATATATATACAAGGATAATTACAATAATTTTTTTTATTTAAGTTTTTTTAATCTTTTTCCACTGAACCACTCCTTATAACTCCTTAAAATTTAAAGGTTGGGATCTATCCCATCAGAAAATGAGTCGTCATATGACCACTAGCAGACGCATTTACTCACGGTACGAAATTTTCGCAACATCTAAACGCAATTCTCTAGATGCACAATAAGGATTATGTGCCAATTCATACGAGTTACACTCAATTTGAGTCAATCGCATGAATCAAAACATATTCCTATGCAACTGGAGAACAACGTGAGATGCTACCGAATTTTCGTATCATGCATGAGTAAATTAATACATATCCGTTGGGCACACAACACGACATCAAATTTTCAGACTGTCCAGCTAGACAATTTAGTGACCCCCCCCCCTTAATTCTCCCTGTTTAATTATTTATGTCTTTTAATTCTCTTAATTTAAGAGGAGATCAATATTGTCCTTAAAGTTGTAAATAAATTATACATACATACACATAGTACACACTAATAGAGGTGGACACCGGCAATGGAGGAGGCAACAGACAATGGAGGCGCAAGTGGAAAACGATGGCGATAAAAAAACTATGTGCGACAAAGAAGAGGATCATAGGTTTCATTAATTAGGGTTTCAATTTCGTCCAACTGATAAAATTTTATCATTAGATATTGATAAATTATAAATAATTATTAAAAAAATATTAATATAATATATATATTAAATAGAAAAATGGTTGTTATATATATATATATATGTTTTTGTGTGAAAAAAATCAATCAAAACTAGAATGCAATCATAATTGGATTAATTACTTAATTGGGCAATTAAACTCGGTACTCAATGGATTGAACCTGGTAGTCATTGTCATCGATCGTGCCAGCTGCCGTCGACTCCATCGCCATTAGCTACTGACGAAGACGCTATTGTCGTTGTCATTACATCTGTTCATCTTTTTTAGCCATATCTAGACGACCATTCATCTTATTTGATTATCATAGCAGCTGCCTTCGTCATTCGCCTCTTTGCCAATCGTTTCCTCCTCACAATCGCCATCTACCACTTCACTGCCCTCGTTGTTGACCGTTTCTTTCCTCGTTAGTCACCTTTGTTTTGTTTTCAGTCAAGATTTGCCTTCATCGCATCTGTCAGTCACTGATGACCATCGCTCCCTCTCTTGTTGTCGGTCAATCTCACATTGTCAATTGTCTAGGCCTTATACTCGTCGTTGTCTGTCCTTTGTTGCCGTCAATCATAACCCATCCAACCCTTCATCCACCATTAATGAGCAAGTTGCCTCCTCAGATCTTGGACATATGCCACCTAATTCATCTCTCACTCACGTCAACCACGCATAATTTCACAGGTGGTGTTGAATGTATAATGATTTAAATATTTAATTTATGTTATCTTTTTGATATCTTTTTTACATTATGACACGAATTTGTAAAACTTTAGTGTAGATTGTTATTACGAATGATGAATTTAAGTGTTTAAATAAATATTTTTAAAATTGACACTGTAATGTTACCTTATTTGAAAATTGGAGTGTTATTGACCTTTCTTCTATTAAAAAAAGATTAGGGGTTTTTGGGGGTAATTTGATGTGACATATTGGGTGTAAAAATAATATAATTTGGAGATACTGTACATGTGTTTATAAGAAAGCTTAAATAATGTTTACCCTTAAAAAAGAAATAATGAGTTTGCAATTAAATGAAGCTTTAGGAAATAGTAATGTCTGGAATTATGACCGATGATGGTGTTTTTAGTCATATGATGCTTTTGAAAGTATCATATAATTGATGACATTGTTATCAATCATGAATCTTACTATTATGTTTTAGTAAAATTTCAATTGAATATAGAAGAACCCAAGAAGGAAGGAAATCAAGACCAATAGGAGAAGTGGGTCAAAAATGGGTTTACATTACAATAGCCAATAGCCAGGCATGAGGCATCCAATCCAAGCCCTTTAATCCTTTGACATCAACGACTCACATCCACTCATCATCGTCATTATCGATAACCTAACACTTAGAAGGGTGGGCATTAAATGACCCTTGCTATCCATGTTGAAATTTTTAGAATTGCTCAGTACTTAGTAGTTAATTCGGGTGGCCATTTTGAGTCTTAAATTCATTTAACCGAAGTAATATGCTATTCATATCTGATAGATAAATATAAATCGTGGTGATGTGATAATTTATATGAAAATATTTAATTGAAGAAGATAAAAAGACAGTTCAATAAATTTTATTTTTTCTATTTTTAAATAAATATATAATATTAATTAAATATTTTTAAATAGATTGTCACGTTAATGTTATTCATCTCTAAATAACATTATTCTTAAATGAGAGGTATCATCAGGTGACAAAATAAGATAAGATAAAATCATAGTATTGGGCCATCATCGACTAGTCAGCCCTATTCAAAAGCACAGCCTTTAGGGGTTGAATGTCATTGGCCATCATTGACCAGTTAGCCATATTCAAAAGCACAGCCTTTAGGGGTATCATCAGCCACATGTCTAGGTGGTGTTGAATATATAATCGTAAATATTTGGGGGATATTTACATATATAAGGATTATGTGCTTAATTAATTGCTTATTCATTTGTGTGCAATTATGGAAAAATATTTGTAATCATTTAAATTTATTGTGGATTGTATTGATTTTCTAGAACTGTTAAAAAACTAGGAGTCTATCTAGTTTCAAAGGTAAGTTAGGGAGAAAACCTTGGTGGTGGTTTTCCTAAAACCCGTTGTAACTAAGAGTGTATCTAGTTTCCAATGTGAGCTAGGGAGAAAATGTAACACTCCGTTTTCTAGACGTGTTATAACTTAGAATAATTATGGGATAATAAATTTTTCTTTCAAACTAATTGCTAAACAATATCATTCCTTATATTCATTCCAAAATTTTCATTCATCTATCTCGAATGAGAATTATCATAAACATCAAATGCTGAAGCTAAGAATCGAACCTAACTTTAATATTAACCATAAATAAGGTTATACATCATCATTCCTCAAAATGTTCAGAATTCAAAGTAACAAAACCTAAATACATATGCTATATAACATACAATAAAATACATCATGCACTTTGCTAAGTGTCATTTCATGCCTCATTCATCATTGTTTATGCTACAATCTCCATCTGGAATGTTTGAATGCTATAATCTCCATCTGAAATGTTTGAATATTCTAGGGGCAAAGCCCATGTTAGATGATAAATCATCTAAGTAAAGGTATAAAATTCATATTTCATGCATAGATGCAATATGAAAAATGTCATCTTTCCTCTAGTTTGAGTCGACTGCACCCAATTACTACTCTCCATTTTACAACCTCCTTATCAAGTCGAGGTGTATAGGGGCACCCTTAGTAGAGCAGTGGTGCCAATTCCTAATCTCAAACCTCATGTAATGCATGACCAATAATGTTATTGTGTACATGACCACATTTCATCATAGCATGTAAATGCAATCTACATGACATATTCACATAAGGCATGACAACAAGATAAAACCATTTACATAAAATCGGGTTTAGGGTCGGACGATTTACCTAAAACATATCTTAGAATCTTGATTCTCGTGTCAGGCTTCTAACATAATCAATTCGAAACCTCAACATACCCTACCCATCATATTTATTCAAGAATATCAATATTCTATTTTTCTTAATTTCTTATAATTTTCTCAAATTTTCTCCCACTTTTTCCTAAAGATGTCAAAAGGGCCGGCCCAGCCCGGCTCGGTTTAGTTCGAGTCAGCCCACGGGCTTTTTAAACGGGTCGGGCTAACCCGTTTACTAAAAGGGCCAGGCCCAGTCCGACTCTTTTTGCTGTGGGTAGGGCCCGGCCCGGCCCGGCCCGACCCACGGCCCCATTGTAGGGGGGCCGGGCCCAGTTAGCCCATGGGCCTAGCGGGCTCATGGGCCTTAGCCCACAAGGCCTAGCGGGCCGGGCTCGGTGGGCCTGGCCCACAAGCCCTGGTAAGCCAGGCCCACCGAGGCCAACCCTTTTTTAAAAAAAATATATTTAAAAAAACAATAATACATATATAAATATCAAAATAATGCATATATAAAAATCAATTTTTTTTTCTTTTTAAACAATTTTCTATCTTAAGTTTTAAATATTATTTCATCATTTTATATTTCAAAATTCTATGTACCTTGCAAACTTTCTTGTGAATTGATATGAAAAATAATGCACATAAAAAAAAAATGTTTATTATTTATGTATATTGCGAAATGTAAATTTTTTAGCATTCAATATCAATAATTAATAAAAAAATAACATAATTAAACAAATAAATGAGCAAGGACTATTGAGAATAACATAAGGTCCCAACGGGCCGAGCCCAGTAGGCCACGAGCTGGGCCGGGCTGGGGCCTTAAACGGGCTGGGCCGTGGGCCCAAATTCTTTGGCCCGGCCTGGCCCCCTATTGCTACGTCGCTCACCCTGCATTTATCACTTTTTGTATTTTTCTTTCACTAATTCAGCTGATTTAGCAACTAATTATGTTCACAGATAGGATGAGGCGTTTAGACTCGCCAGTGCACGAGTGTGATTGTAGCAGAAAATTTATATGTAATTTTTCCGGGCAAGACCGGGTCGACTCACAGGGAGATTACTCATGGAAGGAGATAACCACGCCAGTTCTTTTGATTAACGGAATAATAAAATGAGATAAAACTAAATGTGATATAACTGTAATCTGGAAATGGAGAGATCTTGAGTCAAGACAAATCTGGTGCCAAACCCAACTGATTCACCATATAGCTTTCTGCGATGTAACTAGCAGCTCAAATAGCTCGGCCCCTAGAATATTGGGATGGTATGAGTTGTAGTTTTGATTGTTCCCGTAATAGGTTCCACTTTGATTTTGATTCTGTCTTCCCTCAAAATTGTGTGAATTATTGTTATTAGTCTGCCTATACAATACCTCCTTGAAAGCAGGTAGAGTAGGGCATTCTTCAGTTGCATGATCCATTGTTTCACACACAGCACATTTCACTTCCACTTGTTTAACAGATTGTACCTTTTTGGGCTCCATATTTTCAACCTTTTTTGTTAAGGCAGTTAGTCTTGCATTTAGATCATCATTCTCACTCAACTGGTATCTACCTCTTGGTTGTGGATTTTCCCTTAGATCAAATGAAGATGTTGGGCCAGCTTCCCAATTTCTTGTATTTTCAGCCAATGTGTCAAAGAAGTGAAACACTTCTTCTAGAGTTTTCTCATAGAATTCTCCATTACACATTGTAGAAACCAACATTTTTAATTGGGGCGTGAGTGAGTCATAAAAGAAACTGACCACTCGCCATTGCTCAAAGGCATGGTGCGGACAAGTGTGGAGAAGATCTTTGAATCTTTCCCACGCTTGGGCAAAATTTTCACTTGATTTACAGGCGAAGTTCATGATTTGTCTTTGAAGAGTAGCGGTTCTGTTGGCAGGAAAATATTTTTTCAAAAAAGTTGCTTGCATTTCTCTCCAAGTTCCTATAGATCTAGGTAGGAGAGTGCCTAACCACATTTTTGCCTTATCTTTCAGTGAGAATGGGAAAAGTTTTAACCTTACAACATTCTCATTTACTGTATGGTCCATGCAAGTGCTACATACTTCCTCGAATTCCTTCATATGAGTATATGGATTTTCAGAATCCATACCATGGAATGTGGGCAACAATTGGATTGTGCCAGGTTTGAAATTGAACCTATGGTGATTTATGGGAAGGATGATACACGAGGGTGTTGTCTGTCTTGGAGGGTGAAGGTACTCTCTAAGAGGTCTAATCAATTCCTGATCAACAGGTTCAGGATCACCATGGTCACTCCCATGTTCAGACATGTTTGGTTGAGCCATAAATGAGTGTGGTAATGAAAACTCAAAATCAGATGGAGTACTTTCTGAATGTAACACTTGTTCAACCACTCTACCGGATCTAAGTCTCATACACCAGACCAAACTGACAGAGAAGAGAAATTAAAGAACAGAAGTAAAAGAAAAAGGACTAGGGATGATTATTTGGCTTACCTTAATCTCCCCGGCAACGGCGCCAAAATTTGCTGCGTCGCTCACCCTGCATTTATCACTTTTTGTATTTTTCTTTCACTAATTCAGCTGATTTAGCAACTAATTATGTTCACAGATAGGATGAGGCGTTTAAACTCGCCAGTGCACGAGTGTGATTGTAGCAGAAAATTTATATGTAATTTTTTCGGGCAAGACCGGGTCGACTCACAGGGAGATTACTCATGGAAGGAGATAACCACGCCAGTTCTTTTGATTAATGGAATAATAAAATGAGATAAAACTAAATGTGATATAACTGTAATCTGGAAATGGAGAGATCTTGAGTCAAGACAAATCTGGTGCCAAACCCAACTGATTCACCATATAGCTTTCTGTGATGTAACTAGCAGCTCAAATAGCTTGGGTTTTCAACCATTAAATGTACTACTGAGATGATGATAACTCTTTGCTCAAGCAACCTCCATACTTGACATGGAGACTCTAAGGTAAGAAGCTATCATAAATCAGTGTATAAATAATGTTTTGACAAAATAATTGCTCGGGGCTTGGGTATGAGAACGTTTCCAGGTCAAGCAGCCCCCATACATGGCATGGAGACTCTAAGTTAGGCGTACGAACCAATCCAAGCCTGAGGTTTTCGTTAATAACATTTCCCAAACTGCTTTTGCTTTTGTTACTTTGACATATGGAGTTCTGTTATATTGACTCATCAGTGGCTTTGGGCACCATCTTTGCCTTAACCCAAGAATCGAATTAGCCACACATCTTCATAGGAAGTGCACGACTAAAACTAATCTCTACAGATGAATACACGATTCGTAAAGAAAATAAACTGAGACAACAGATAAGAACTCGGTAAACTACTGCTGTATTGATTACTGAAACGAACTACAACTTGAAGCAGAAATTAAGATGGACTTGTAATATAGAGCTCAGAATTAGCAAGAACAACTAGAGTAACTGAAGTGCTATATGCAAAGAAAGAAATACAGACAAGAACAAAAGTAGGAGAACAGACAAAAGGAAAAGAAAAAAACTCTCCACTTTCCAATGATCTTCTCTTTTTTGTGTTGTTTTTCTTAGTATCTTCTGCCCTCGCCAACCTCTGATTCCAAAGAATGTTGGTCCCTTTTTAAGCTTATGGCGCATGGAAGTGGGGACCATTTGTTGAAAAGTTGTTCAAAAAGTTGGTTGAATTTACCTTAGAGCCACCGCGTGTATTTGCGCATGTCAGAATTTTTGTTCGGCTACTCATTCGAATGACTAGTAGAGATATTCGAATGCTTACTGAGTTTCTTTTGGCTGATCGACTCATTCGAATGAATTTTAGTCCTATTCGAATGAATTTCATGCTTTACTGTTCCTTACACGGCGATTTTCTCGGTCATTCGAATGCAATAGTACTTTCATTCGAATGAATTTCTAATTTTTCTCTTGACTTCTTCATTGCATTCGGATGACTCGGGAAGCATTCGAATATGGAATTCCTTGGGTTGCTTCTCATTCGAATTACTCAGCCTTCATTCAAATAGATTTCCTTTCTTCTTCAACTTCATTCGAATGACTTGGATTTTATTCGAATATGTCTTCACTGCTTCCAAACGATGTGCTCATCCGAATTTCTTCTCATGCTTGGCTCATTCGAATGACTTGGCTTTTATTCGAATATGTCTTCACTGCTTCCAAACGATGTGCTCATCCGAATTTCTTCTCATGCTCGGCTCATTCGAATGACTTGGATTTCATTCGAATATGCACAATCTTATCTGGAGATCTTGATTTTTGTTACTTCTTATTCGAATTAGGCCAATCTTATCTGAATACATACCCGATATCTTGCATATTCGAATGTCTGAATGATTTATTCGAATGTTTGAGCAGCTCTCTTCTGTTTTGCTCCATATTTGAATACCTTTGAAGACTCATTCGAATGGCTTTGACTTTCATTAGGACACCTTTATTTCTTGACTTTTTATTCCTCTTTCAATCATGCTTTTGGAGAGTATGAGTCATTCTTTCATCTCTTTTCCTTCTTTTGGGCTGCGACACGCAATTCTGGAGATTTTAAGTCGATCAAATGGATTAGGAGGTAATAAAAACATAACAAATATTGCATTTTTTTAACATCAATCACACACCCCAACTTAAACATTGCTAGTCCCTTAGCAATCAAATTAAATGCACGAATGCTTCAACATTCACAAATTCATTGACAGTGCAAATCTCGTATGTGAGGCAAAAATGTATGGTCAGTAGCATAGGGACTTCGGACAATCAAAGGAATGTTTATTATTTGAACTTTTGTCTCGGGCATATTAGTTAAATCAATCAGCATATTACATTCAATTCTCTAAGCTTTGATTGCATACTTCACTGGCTATGTTTCTCTTTAATAAAATGTTCACTCAAAGTTGCTCTCAAGGATGTACCTCAATTTGGAGTGGATGCAAATCAAGTTCGAAGAGGTATCATCAATCGTCAAAAATGCTATTAAGGAAGGAAAGGACCTGACATAGCTTCATGATTAGAATAGCATCTCAATGAATAACATTTAAAAATAACCAAGTCTCCTTACTCTTGAAATTATATCATGAAATTGCATGATTGATAGAACCAAGAGGGATCTTTCTGGGAAGAAATGGGGCCACATGGTGATGTGGTACAACAAAGGGGATGATGGAAATCAAAAGAGTTATTAGGTCTCGGGAATTTTCCACTAAAAACTGAAGAAGTTTTTTTTTTTTTTTTTTTTTCGGTAAACTTGATACAGTAAAAAAAATAAAATGCACATGTGATGCATTCATGCATCAATAGCTGAAATCATATCAGGGCACCTAAATTCAGTTGGTCGTATCCGAACCTGAATCTAACTGTTATTCCAACTGATAATGAGCAAGCTTCCATTGCTTCACCCTCAATGGCTTCGGGGGGTGTTTTTAATGTCCCAGACCTAGAGACAACCATTTATCTTAAATGGTAAAGTGGTCTTTTAACGTCAGATTCCCAGACGATTTTCTTCTTCTTCTTCTTCTTTTTTTTTTTTTTAAACTACTGAGTAATTCCCGAGACCTAATCAATGGATAAAAAAAATAAATGTCAAGGCTAGGACCTGGACAGAGGGAATGATGCAACTGGTCATGAAGAGTTTTAATGGGCTATAAGTGGAAACTGATCAAAACAATAGGTTGATTGGCTCAAGTAGTAGGAAAATGATCCCTCTATGATGTTCCATAAATCAGCGTTATTCATTCAACTGGTTTCAAGCTTAGAGTCAGTTAAAATTAGCCGCGATCATTAAAGACACTCAAGGAAAAATGTTGTTTTGAAGCTATTGAAAGACAAGAGAATCAACAAAATATTTTATTGTATGAATAGGTGTTATTTCACTCAGAATAAAATGTTATGAAGCTCTAACACTTACTTTGGTAACAAATCTCCACTTAATTTGAGAATTTGGGCAAATTGCTGATCATTTCACATGTTTTGTATGCCATCCAACAAATGAACAGAAATAAAGCACCCTAAGTTGTCCTGGTCCTGGTTCTAAAGCTCATACAGTTCTGTTCTCAAATAAAAGATTATCATTCAAGTAACCAGTTGTGAATCTAAAGCATCGAGCACAATAACCTGAAGCATAGAGTAAGCAAAGTCATTTTTATTGACAAATGAAAATGTGATTAAACTTTGTAGTTCATAGGTACAGAAATTAAATATGAAGCATCAAATCCTATGACTACTCAGTGCCATCCATGGCATCGTCAGAAGTAGAGTTCTCCTCAGTGGAGTTTCCAGAGGGGGTCTTTGATGAAGGATCAGCAGGAGGAATAGAGGTAGAAGATGGAATGGTAGGGTGAGAAGGTGCTGCATGCTCAGGCTGCGGATGCACCCCTGATGTAGAAGGTGCACCCTCTTCCTCTTGCCACATGTCAATGGTCTTCTATATGCACGACTCAGCATCGGCCAACTTGTCCTTTGAAGACTTTTGTGGAAGCTCTTCTATGGGTGTGCTCAGAAGCTGACCTACTCTCTTGTCCATTGCAGTGTAACGTTCATTCATGGTCATTATTCCTGAATAGATGACTCTCTGCCTCCAATGTAGATCCTCATAAATTGCTTCCTGTCTCTCTTGGATCTTCTTCAGTGATTTCTCTACTAGGGCTTCATGTTTCACTTGCCTTTCGTGCATTTCCTTGACTATCTCATATAAGCCTCTGATAGCATGATCCTCCTCTTGTGTCTCTTCCTGATCTTCATGTAGTGGCGGTTCTTGAGTTGGTCCTTCTTGTGCTTCAACCTGCCTGCCTGATGCCTCTCTCTTCTCGGGTGTTGTTGCTTCAAGCCTCTTTAACTGCCCACTGCTCCTTCGTGTAGATGCTGGGCTGATCCTATCCATTGGCTTGATGACTTCAAAAGTTGCCTTTTCTTTTACCCTGTACCTTAGTACAAAATAGGTAATCAACCCTCCAAAGGGTAGTCCTCCGCCCCCATGTGCATGCTTGGCCACTAGGTCGATGGTATAAAAAATGTGCTTGGCCAAGTCTATGTGTACTCCCAGGATCATCTTTCCCATGAATGTGGCTTGCTTAACCGAGACACTTCCAGTGAATGCGTGGGGCATGAAATGAGAACAAAGAAGCCTATGTAAGATGATGCATTTAGGAGACAAATTCTTCTTTGGGAGGGTAGGAGTTAACCACAAAACATCATCTGCCTCTGTCAACAACCTAGCCAAGTTTTCTTTTCCTAAGTCTGCACTTGCCTCCTCAATGTCTCTTGGTGATGCCTCTCTTGGGATTTGGAATCTTTCAGCAATATCAGAGGGCTTCAACTCTATTTTCACCTTTCTCACTTCAGTGATCAAGCACCTATTCCCCGAGTCATCTCTGTTACTGGTTATATTTGAGTAAAATTCTTTGACTAAGGGAACTATGGCCTTGTGTTGAAACCTAACCCAAGTTTGCCATCCTTTGGCAGTAATCAATGACAACAAATCACACGGGGGCTCTTCAAACCGTTCAAGCATAATTCCCCTCTCACAAAGTACTGGCCTCTTAGCATACCCCTCAACATAATTCTTTTCAGCCGCGGGGCTAACGAACCTGTCATTGGAATAGGGAGGGTTCAAATCAATGGTTGGGGTGGTAGCGGGTTCTTTTCCTTTCTGCCTCTTCGAGGCCCTAGAGCTTTCTCCTATTGTCTTGGGGCGTTTTTGCTTTGGAGACATGATAATTTGAGGAGTGTTTGGTCTAGGGAGTTGGTTCGGGGATTTTACCGAACAGTTGGTAGGCACAAACTGGTTCCTCTCTTTTCTTCTTCTTTCAACTTCCCAACCAATCCTTTCTTTGACACACTGATCTCCTTCACTCCCTCTTCACAACAACTCCTTTATCCAATCAATTAAATTCGAGTTTAAACAATGGGAACAACTCTTACCTCTCGGCTGTTCTCTTCCCAGAATATTCGAATGAAGCGACCCCTTATTCGAATGCTAGTGGACTGCTCTTCCTTGTACGAAACCGGATTGATCTTCGAGTGGATGCAATGGATGATGAATGAGGGTGATTAGAACAAGGTAACAAGATATATAGGAAGGGTTCGGGTGGATGAATGAATAATCGCACCGCTTAAGGAGGGGTTTCGATCTTTAAAGGGGGGGCGTCGATTCGGATTTCAGGGACAGTTATGCGGTTAACAAGAGCGTCATTCGAATGATACTGGGGTTATACGAATGATAGAGGAAGATTCGAATGGAGGTTAAGCAATTCGAATGAACACAATGGGTAGAAGGGGATTCGAATGAGAGAGAGAGAATGCGAATGTTCGCTGAAAGCTTTTAAAGGGCCAGACGCCTCATTCGCATGTGGAGAAAAATTCATTCGAATGAATTTTAAACAGTAACTTGGCTTATCGAAGGATTTGAGCCACTCATTCGAATGCAACAGTACTTTCATTCGAATGGATTTCTTGATCATTCGAATGACCATGAGTGTCATTCGAATGAATCTGGCAGCACACTCTAAAAGAGGGCATTGAATAGAACGGTTATTCGAATGCAAAGATCTTCATTCGAATGACTTTGAACACACATTTTTTTTTAACGCAAATTAACTAATTGAAACTATATTCGGATGTTAGAAATGGATTCGGATGAAGGGTAGGTTACTCGAATGAACTTGAGGATATTCGAATGCTGGCTTCAATTTTTTAAAGAAATAGCAGATTCATCCGAATGAATTTTGAGTATGGAGAAATTCATTCGAATGAATTTTAAACAGTAATTTCATTTGTGAAGGGATTTGGCCGGTCATTCGAATGCAACAGTACTTTCATTCGAATGAATTTTGAACATATTCGAATACAACAGAGGCTATTCGAATGCTTTCTTGCTTTCTTTAACAGCTCACCGGTCATTCGAATGGTTTACAACTCATTCGAATGACTAAGCTCATCCGGATACAGAATTCGAATAACAGCAAAGAATTGTTTTTTTTTTTTTTTTTTTCATATATAAAAATTTCCAAACACCTAAACACAAAATTCAAACCCACACAGAATGTCATTAAATGAGCAAGGATCAACACAACAGTTCAGGCATACCTTTATCCCACTCAACTTGCTTTGAACAATTCTTAAAAACGAGGATATAAGGAATACCTGGAGATCTTCAGAAACGACTTTGGACACAAAGGTCCAATTGCTTACTTGGATGTTGCTGGTAGCCTTCATTGCATGGGTGGATCCGTGAGCTTGCTTCAGTACTTAAATCAAAATAAAGAGTGATAACAGTTTATGAAAGCAAAACACCAATAAAGTTTGTTTTTTTTTTTTTTTTTACTGACCACTACCCAATGGGTGGATCTGTAAGATCCATGCTTTCCTCCTGTTTATTCAAAGATTCCTAGTATGGTTTCAGGCGTTGTCCATTCACTTTGAGAATCTGACCAGATTGAATATTTTCAATATCACATACACCATGAGCTAAGATGGAACAAATTTTGA
This sequence comes from Diospyros lotus, assembly GCF_014633365.1. Taxonomy (NCBI): domain Eukaryota; kingdom Viridiplantae; phylum Streptophyta; class Magnoliopsida; order Ericales; family Ebenaceae; genus Diospyros; species Diospyros lotus. Next base: position 14,931,840 of record NC_068340.1, read on the forward strand.
AGGGCCCGATCCACCTTGACTTGAGTTTTCTAGGAAATAGATGGAGCCTTGAATCGTAAAGTAGCACATGTTGACCTATACAAAGAATTTTCCTGTTAATATGCTGGTCATGCAATTTCTTCATGTGCATCTTAGAAAACTTGGCATTCTCAAATGCCTCGTTTCTAAGTTCCTCAAGCTCATTCAGTTGCAACTTTCTGTTGAGTTCCACCTCTTCTAAACTTTCATTCATCTTCCTGATGGCCCAGTAAGCTTTGTGCTCAACCTCTACTGGCAGATGACATGGTTTTCCATAAACCAGTCGATAGGGAGACATGCCCAATATGGTTTTATGTGCAGTCCTATAGGCCCAAAGGGCATCAATCAACCTCAAAGACCAATCCTTTCGGTTGGAATTGACAGTTTTTTTCTAAAATGCGCTTGATCTCCCTATTTGCCAATTCTGCCTGGCCATTTGTCTGAGGGTGGTATGGGGTTGAGACTTTATGAACTACCCCATATTTTTTCATTAGTTCTGCCACTGGCTTGTTATAGAAATGAGAACCCCCATCACTGATGATGGCACGAGGCATTCCAAACCTACTGAAAATGTTTTCTTTGAAGAATTTTACCACTATCCTGTGATCATTTGTCCTTGTTGGAATTGCCTCAACCCACTTGGAAACATAGTCTACAGCAAGAAGGATGTATTCATGACCAAGCGAGTTAACAAAAGGGCCCATAAAATCTATTCCCCAACAATCGAAAATTTCAAGAACCAGAATGGGCTGCAAAGTCATCATACTCTTTTTTGTCAGACTTCCTAACCTCTGGCATCTATCACATGACAAGCAAAATAGGTGTACATCCCTAAACATGGTAGGCTAGTAAAATCCACTTTGTAGGATTTTTGCTATGGTTTTCCGGGTAGAGAAATGACCTCCACAAGCAAGGGTGTGACAGAAGTTCATAACACTATGTTGCTCATGTTCTGGAATGCATCTTCGCACAATTTGATCAGCACAATATTTAAACAGATATGGTTCATCCCAGAAAAATGTTCTGACCTTCCTGAAAAACTTTTGTCTATCTGGCTTAGTCCAATGACTGGGAACTGTACCTACAGCTAAATAATTAGCTATGTCAGCGTACCAAGGGGCAGAAGTCAATGTACTCACATGAAGAAGATGTTCATCAGGAAAGTTATCAGGAATGGAACCCTCAGTAAGATCCTGACTTGGGATTCTAGACAGATGGTCAGCTACAACATTTTCTACTCCTTTTTTATCCTTAATTTCTATGTGGAACTCTTGGAGGAGCAGAATCCACCTAATGAGGCGTGGCTTGGTGTTTTGCTTAGTGAGCAGGTATTTCAAAGCAGCGTGATCTGTGTACACAATCACCTTTGAACCTATCAGGTATGACCTAAATTTATCCAATGCAAACACCACAGCCAACAATTCTTTTTCTGTGGTAGTGTAATTTCTCTGGGCTTCATTTAAGGTTCTGCTAGCATAGTAAATGACATGGGGCTTCTTCTCTTTGCTTTGTCCTAACACAGCCCCTATGGCATAATCACTCGCATCTCACATTAGTTCAAAAGGTAAAGTCCAGTCAGGAGGTTGTATGATGGGTGCAGTGATAAGTGCATGTTTCAGCTTCTCAAAGGCACTTTGACAATTTGGGGTCCACTCGAATGGAACGTCCTGAGACAACAGACAACACAAAGGTCTTGCTATTGTGCTAAATGAGGCAATAAATCTCCTGTAGAAGCCAGCGTGACCAAGAAAAGATCTAATGTCCTTGACATTTCTAGGGGCTGGAAGCTTCTGAATGGCTTCAACTTTGGCCTTGTCTACTTCTAGACCCCTAGATGAGACTATGTGTCCTAAGACAATGCCTTGGTTAACCATGAAGTGGCATTTCTCCCAATTGAGCACAAGATGAGTCTCCTCATAACTAATCAAAACCTTCTCCAGATTCTTTAAACACAAGTCAAAACTACTTCCATAAACAGAGAAGTCATCCATAAACACCTCCACGATATGTTCAGCCATTTCACTAAAGATACTCATCATACACCTTTGAAAGGTGGCAGGAGCATTACACAACCCAAATGGCATACGTTTATATGCAAATGTTCTAAAAGGGCAGGTGAAGGTTGTTTTCTCTTGATTTTCTAGTGCTACATCAATCTGATTATATCCTGAATATCCATCCAAAAAGCAGTAGAATGCTTGACCTGCTATCCTTTCAAGTGTTTGATCTAGAAACGGGAGGGGAAAATGGTCCTTTCTAGTCATGGAGTTGAGTTTTCTATAGTCTATGCACACACGCCAATCTGTTTGGAGGCGGATTGGGACTAACTCATTCTTCTCATTTTTCACCACAGTAACTCCGGACCGTTTAGGAACGACCTGAGTTGGACTAACCCATTTTGAATCAGATATTGGATAAATAATGCCTGCATCCAGTAATTTGAGCACCTCTTTTCGAACCACTTCTTTCATGTTGGGATTTAGCCTTCTCTGCATTTGCCTCACTGGTTTTGAATTTTCTTCTAAGAAGATCCTATGGGTGCAAATTAGAGGGCTAATTCCATCCAAGTCTGATATGGTCCATCCTAAAGCCTTCTTGTGTGCTCTCAGTACTTTCATCAACTGCACTTCTTGTTGGGTACTTAGGCTAGAAGAAATGACTACTGGGTATGTCTCTCCTTCTCCTAGAAAGGCATACTTCAACTCAAATGGTAGTGGCTTCTTTTCAGGAATGGGTGGACAACTCACAGAGGTTGATGGTTTGTTCAACGGTTCCACAGGTTCTAGCTTAGGAATCCATTGAGTCAAAGGCATCTCACTTTCCTTTTTGATATCTTCCAAACGATTATCTCCTTTCATAGTTTGAGTGACAAATTCTTTCTCAAAATACTCTTCAGACAGAGTTTGAATCAAATCTACCTCTTCTATCTCACTTTCAGTGTTCTGTTGTTTGGAAATTCTGAAAATATTCATCTCCACAGTCATGTTTCCAAACGACAGTTTCAAAACTCCATTCCTACAGTTAATGATTGCATTGGAAGTTGCTAGGAATGGTCTCCCCAAGATGACTGGAACTGGTGGTTGTGGACCATGATGGGGTTGAGTGTCTAGAACTATGAAGTCTACTGGGAAGTAGAATTTATCCACCTGAACTAAGACATCTTCCATAATACCCCTAGGAACTTTGACTGATCTGTCTGCCAGCTGTAGAGTGACTCTGGTAGGCTTAAGTTCTCCCAAACCCAACTGTTGATAGACACTATAAGGCAATAGGTTGACACTTGCTCCTAAATCTAAGAGTGTCTGATCAACCTTCTGGCTTCCTATTATGCATGAGATGGTTGGACAGCCTGGGTCCTTGTATTTGGGAGGAGTCTTAAATTGCAAAATGGAGCTCACTTGCTCAGTCAGAAATGCTTTTCCATGCACGTTCACTTTTCTCTTTACAGTGCAAAGATCTTTTAGGAATTTTGCATATGAGGGTGTTTGTTTGATCGCATCCAAGAGTGGAATATTGATCCTTACTTGTTTAAACACCTCATATATGTCAGCATTTTGTTGTTCTTTTTTTGTAACACTCAGTCTTTGAGGAAAAGGAGGTTTAGGATGATATTGACTTTCTCTTTCAATGTTCTTACCTTTTCCATCTTCTTTTTGCTTTTGCTTGTTTTTTTCTTCATTGTTTTCATTTTTTTCTAAGATTGGCTCCTGTCCTTCTGCTTTCTCTTCCTCAACAACAGTTTGGCTTATCCTAAGATCATTTGGTTTTTCAATCACCTTTCCACTTCTTAGGATAGTCACAGATTGGACTTGTTCATGTGCATTACTTTCACCACTAGAAGATTCCACCTGATTTGTTTGCCTGACTGGGTTAGGGTTGGTTTGTGAAGGGAATCTTCCAGGTTCTCTCACACTTAGTGTTTGGGTCAACTTTGTTATTTGGCTTCTCATATCCTCCACGGCTCTATTTGTTTGCTCTTGATTCTTTGTAAGCTGGGCAACCTGATTGTTGATGCCTGTTTGATTTTGAATGAACTGATGCAAGGTGTCTTCCAAAGATCTCCTGTGAGGAGGTTGGTAGGTATTGGATGAAGAACCTTGATTCTGTTGGAAGGATTGTTGATGTCCAGGGAAGGAGTTTTGAGAATGACTTCCAGCATCATGTCTCCATGAAAAATTGGGGTGATTCCTATTATTGGGATGGTATGAGTTGTAGTTTTGATTGTTCCCGTAATAGGTTCCACTTTGATTTTGATTCCGTCTTCCCTCAAAATTGTGTGAATTATTGTTATTAGTCTGCCCATACAATACCTCCTTGAAAGCAGGTAGAGTAGGGCATTCTTCAGTTGCATGATCCATTGTTTCACACACAGCACATTTCACTTCCACTTGTTTAACAGATTGTACCTTTTTGGGCTCCATATTTTCAACCTTTTTTGTTAAGGCAGTTAGTCTTGCATTTAGATCATCATTCTCACTCAACTGGTATCTACCTCTTGGTTGTGGATTTTCCCTTAGATCAAATGAAAATGTTGGGCCAGCTTCCCAATTTCTTGTATTTTCAGCCAATGTGTCAAAGAAGTGAAACACTTCTTCTAGAGTTTTCTCATAGAATTCTCCATTACACATTGTAGAAACCAACATTTTTAATTGGGGCGTGAGTGAGTCATAAAAGAAACTGACCACTCGCCATTGCTCAAAGGCATGGTGCGGACAAGTGTGGAGAAGATCCTTGAATCTTTCCCACGCTTGGGCAAAATTTTCACTTGATTTACAGGCGAAGTTCATGATTTGTCTTTGAAGAGTAGCGGTTCTGTTGGCAGGAAAATATTTTTTCAAAAAAGTTGCTTGCATTTCTCTCCAAGTTCCTATAGATCTAGGTAGGAGAGTGCCTAACCACATTTTTGCCTTATCTTTCAGTGAGAATGGGAAAAGTTTTAACCTTACAACATCCTCATTTACTGTATGGTCCATGCAAGTGCTACATACTTCCTCGAATTCCTTCATATGAGTATATGGATTTTCAGAATCCATACCATGGAATGTGGGCAACAATTGGATTGTGCCAGGTTTGAAATTGAACCTATGGTGATTTATGGGAAGGATGATACACGAGGGTGTTGTCTGTCTTGGAGGGTGAAGGTACTCTCTAAGAGGTCTAATCAATTCCTGATCAACAGGTTCAGGATCACCATGGTCACTCCCATGTTCAGACATGTTTGGTTGAGCCATAAATGAGTGTGGTAATGAAAACTCAAAATCAGATGGAGTACTTTCTGAATGTAACACTTGTTCAACCACTCTACCGGATCTAAGTCTCATACACCAGACCAAACTGACAGAGAAGAGAAATTAAAGAACAGAAGTAAAAGAAAAAGGACTAGGGATGATTATTTGGCTTACCTTAATCTCCCCGGCAACGGCGCCAAAATTTGCTGCGTCGCTCACCCTGCATTTATCACTTTTTGTATTTTTCTTTCACTAATTCAGCTGATTTAGCAACTAATTATGTTCACAGATAGGATGAGGCGTTTAAACTCGCCAGTGCACGAGTGTGATTGTAGCAGAAAATTTATATGTAATTTTTTCGGGCAAGACCGGGTCGACTCACAGGGAGATTACTCATGGAAGGAGATAACCACGCCAGTTCTTTTGATTAACGGAATAATAAAATGAGATAAAACTAAATGTGATATAACTGTAATCTGGAAATGGAGAGATCTTGAGTCAAGACAAATCTGGTGCCAAACCCAACTGATTCACCATATAGCTTTCTGTGATGTAACTAGCAGCTCAAATAGCTTGGGTTTTCAACCATTAAATGTACTACTGAGATGATGATAACTCTTTGCTCAAGCAACCTCCATACTTGACATGGAGACTCTAAGGTAAGAAGCTATCATAAATCAGTGTATAAATAATGTTTTGACAAAATAATTGCTCGGGGCTTGGGTATGAGAACGTTTCCAGGTCAAGCAGCCCCCATACATGGCATGGAGACTCTAAGTTAGGCGTACGAACCAATCCAAGCCTGAGGTTTTCGTTAATAACATTTCCCAAACTGCTTTTGCTTTTGTTACTTTGACATATGGAGTTCTGTTATATTGACTCATCAGTGGCTTTGGGCACCATCTTTGCCTTAACCCAAGAATCGAATTAGCCACACATCTTCATAGGAAGTGCACGACTAAAACTAATCTCTACAGATGAATACACGATTCGTAAAGAAAATAAACTGAGACAACAGATAAGAACTCGGTAAACTACTGCTGTATTGATTACTAAAACGAACTACAACTTGAAGCAGAAATTAAGATGGACTTGTAATATGGAGCTCAGAATTAGCAAGAACAACTAGAGTAACTGAAGTGCTATATGCAAAGAAAGAAATACAGACAAGAACAAAAGTAGGAGAACAGACAAAAGGAAAAGAAAAAAACTCTCCACTTTCCAATGATCTTCTCTTTTTTGTGTTGTTTTTCTTAGTATCTTCTGCCCTCGCCAACCTCTGATTCCAAAGAATGTTGGTCCCTTTTTAAGCTTATGGCGCATGGAAGTGGGGACCATTTGTTGAAAAGTTGTTCAAAAAGTTGGTTGAATTTACCTTAGAGCCACCGCGTGTATTTGCGCATGTCAGAATTTTTGTTCGGCTGCTCATTCGAATGACTAGTAGAGATATTCGAATGCTTACTGAGTTTCTTTTGGCTGATCGGCTCATTCGAATGAATTTTAGTCCTATTCGAATGAATTTCATGCTTTACTGTTCCTTACACGGCGATTTTCTCGGTCATTCGAATGCAACAGTACTTTCATTCGAATGAATTTCTAATTTTTCTCTTGACTTCTTCATTGCATTCGGATGACTCGGGAAGCATTCGAATATGGAATTCCTTGGGTTGCTTCTCATTCGAATTACTCAGCCTTCATTCGAATAGATTTCCTTTCTTCTTCAACTTCATTCGAATGACTTGGATTTTATTCGAATATGTCTTCACTGCTTCCAAACGATGTGCTCATCCGAATTTCTTCTCATGCTTGGCTCATTCGAATGACTTGGCTTTTATTCGAATATGTCTTCACTGCTTCCAAACGATGTGCTCATCCGAATTTCTTCTCATGCTCGGCTCATTCGAATGACTTGGATTTCATTCGAATATGCACAATCTTATCTGGAGATCTTGATTTTTGTTACTTCTTATTCGAATTAGGCCAAGCTTATCTGAATACATACCCGATATCTTGCATATTCGAATGTCTGAATGATTTATTCGAATGTTTGAGCAGCTCTCTTCTGTTTTGCTCCATATTTGAATACCTTTGAAGACTCATTCGAATGGCTTTGACTTTCATTAGGACACCTTTATTTCTTGACTTTTTATTCCTCTTTCAATCATGCTTTTGGAGAGTATGAGTCATTCTTTCATCTCTTTTCCTTCTTTTGGGCTGCGACACGCAATTCTGGAGATTTTAAGTCGATCAAATGGATTAGGAGGTAATAAAAACATAACAAATATTGCATTTTTTTAACATCAATCACCTATAGGGCCTGGGCTTGGCCCATCCCGTTTGAACAGTGATGGGCCGGGCGGGCCGGCCCTTTTGACATCTCTACTTTTTCCTCAATACATCCAAACTAAATATCTCTTAAATATTTTCTCAAATATTTCTCTATAAAAATTCATAAAATAATTTTCCTGATTTTCTAAGAAATTTTACTCACCTCGATATAGTCCCTTCAACCTTTCTAGTAATCATACTTTTTCTCGAATTACGTGCCTCGAGTAACTTTCTTGGCTAAATTTCTCAAAAAATTAATAAATCTCCATTTCTTTGAATGACTTTGAGAACAACCCCAAGGCCTTATTTATAGACTTGGACTCCAAAGTGATCCAAAGCTAGAATTGATTGATATTTGAAACCCACAATCATAACTTTTACTAACTCACCATACCTTATATACCTCACCATACCTCACATCACCTTGCCATATCTCATCATACCTCTCATCACCTCACCATACCTCACATCACCTCACCATACCTCTCATCACCTTAAGGTCATACCCTCAATTAATTTCATAATCCCTATCTTAGACTTTACACAATTGCTATTATACCCTCAAATATTGAATTAATAATCATCGAGATACTTAAAATTAAAAATTAATAATTTCAAGTTACTCGATAAGGACGATTTTGCCCCAGTGTCCTCACCGAGCTATTGTTTCATCCTGAAACCACTTCAGGGTTGATCTTTATATAAAATCAGAGCCCTTTTAGGGTTTCATTGACTTTTCGGAAGTCCCTTACAACAATTCGATTTTTCACCTTGAATCATCACTATACCGAAAATAATCTCGATTCCAATTTCTTTTAATAGCATAAATCCTATCTTGGAACACTCGTCAATACCATATCATTTCCTTAGACATTTACATTCCAGGGTATTCCCTATAGTTGATTCAACTGTTTAAAATGCTTAAACTATCTTCTAAATCCTTAAGCTCGACTCTTCTAACATTATGAAATATGGAATATTTCGATATATTACTTATTTTGATTTGGAGTATTACATTCTCCTCTCCTTACAAAAATTTTGACCTCGAAATTTGATTGATACTCATAATCTCAAAGAATCTTTATCCCAATTACATATATCCTTCCTCAAATCCTAAGAATGCTACTTTGCGTCTTGTATTACCCTGCTATAGGCTAACCCTACCTATTTACTCATAGACTTATATGCCTCATTTATTTTTTTATCAGATTCAACCAAACTGTTAGTAACAGGGTCCGATGATCCTTTTGGTACTACTTTCATCGACAATAGGTTAAAAGCTTCTAACAATTGCCACTTACCGGCCATCAACCTGATCACTTTAGTAGGTATACTCCTACTCAATGCGTCATCCACTTCATTGGCATGCTCCAGGTAACATAACATCATAATGAGCCCGCGACACTCATATCCATATCTTCAATTTTCAATTGCATTTCACTAAGTCACCCAATTGATATCCTTATATATATCACTTTTCTATTGTTGAATTCTCACAACGTCATTTATCTTGCACTTATCAATCATGCTTTGATATTTTCCAATCTTAGCACATAAGTCCATGATCTAGATACATCTTGACTTCTTATTAAATTGATCCCCAAAGAAATATTTTACGTCCTCAAACTATTTAATGCATCCTTTGGTCCTCAAACATCAGAAATATGCATCATCACATATCTTGTCCTCACTAGTTTGTTTCATAGGCTTTCAGACTGCCACAAGAAGTCAGGGGTCCTACCCTGCCACCTTGGTTTTCACATGTCCTCGAATGATTTTTTTTGTCCTTGAAACTAGTTATGCCTCACCTTAAATCATCTCAAACTTAATCATTGTTTTATCTTTACTTGTGCTAATTTATTCGAGGTTTCTTATAAACTGTTGTTTCCTCATTCTTGTTGGTATTCATCACTAGATATAACCTCAAGTTTCTACCAATTGTCCACAATCATCTTTTAATCATGTCATATAACTATTTCATCAAGAGATCCTTAAAATTTATTGATAGATTCTATCTGTCTCCAAATTTTCATTTCATAATTTAACTTTCAATAACAACTGAAATCTAACAATGTCTTCCAAATCTAGTAATACTAATATTCTTATATCGTTTGCACATAACATTTGTTACTTAGTAGTCATACTAATACCTATTCACTCACATACCCATGATTCAAATAAGCCCTCATACTTTTCGAAGTGGTCCTCAAATAACATTTTATATCATCAGATTAACTATTTGATCCTCAAATCGCTTGAATAAATCCTTGAGTGATATCATTTCATATCAACTAACTCTAATCATCCTCAATTCTTAAGGCACCATCATGAGCCAATTGACTATAATCATACTTTGCCATATGAAAATCATCTGATTTCTTTCATCACAATTGATCATACTTCACAAGATCTATTATCCTAATCTTAATTAACAAATCCATACATCATGGCTTAACTATACATGTGACCATCGACTATTTTGACTTCTAGTCAATCGTAGCATAGGTTCAATTGCCAACTCGCAATCTCCCAATTAGCATAGTGTTATTAAGTTTGTCCGTACCATTCTAGCCCTTTAGTCCACACAATCTGTGACATAAATATCTCGTGACCTTAAACGTTCATTTCCCTCAAGCATCACTGTAACGCCCCACTCCCACTTACGGGTGCACTCGTGAACAATTACCCGAATTGTCCACATGCCCGGCCTTTGGTGAATGGTGGACCATGTTTCAAGACGAAATGCCCTAGGTGGGAACTAGGCTCGTCCTTTCCTTCCCTCAAATCCCAGGATTCCCTAGCAGAATTGGGCTTCAACCACATCGCATTTGGTTGAAAAGAAAACTCATGAAGATGCCCAACCGCCATTTTCTCAATTATTTTAAATTCTTTCTGACCAAGAATTTTACCGGGCTCCATAACAATCACCATTTAAATCAATCCATTGATTGATTACCAATTTAGGAGGAAAAACTCATAATTTTAATTTTTCAAAATTTCGGCATTATTCTCTAAAATGCCCGAAAAATCCCTTTATTTTGAACTTTCCTCTGGGGCCCAAAATCCATTTAGAAATGCCCCAAATTCCCCAAAAAATCCAAATTTTTTTAAAAAATTGGAGGTGGGGCCTACTGGCGTGCCCGGGCCCGCGCGGGGCCCCGCTGAGCGCTGGCCGCGCATGCCGCGTGCGCGCCCATGATTAGTGGTTAATTTTGTAAAACTTTTGTTATAATTATACCCTTCTTTTGATCTTAAAAATGGTTTAAATTAGATATTAATATATATTTTATGGTTATATGCAAGTTCAAATTGAAAAATGAATGAAATGAAATTTTAAAGTAAAATTTAATAATAATAATAATAATAGTAATAATAATAATAATAATAATATATAAAATACATATACATCATTATATGCTTGCATGTAATATATATATATATATAATATAATCTAATATATATATATGCCATGTGTAATACACATATATATAATATATAATTTATTAATAACATTAAATTATTTTTTTAGGCATGAAGAATTCAAGTCTATGAAGAAATCAAACCCATGAAGAAATCAAGTCCATGAAAAATTAAAGTCCATGAAGAATTCAAGCCCATGAAGAATTAAGGCCCAATTTGAGCAACCCATGGAAGATATTATTTGGAGAAGGCCCAAGGATTATTTTTAATCCTAATGAAGATTAAAAAAACCAATTTATAGAAATCTATTTTTATTTTTTTATGTGAGAGCTTTATTGGGTGTGTTTTTTTAGCTAAATTCCATTTAACTATTAGGTGGGTATTATAGCTAAAATCCATTTAACTTTATGAGTGCTTTATTAGGTATGTATTTTAGCTAAAATCCATTTAATATTAGGTGTGTATTATAGGTAAAATCCATTTAACTTTAAGTGTGTGAGTGCCCATTAGATATAATTATGTCTAATTGAATAATTGAAATTGTGTAGTTTGTATTGCATCTTGTGGCCTATAAATAGCTCACTTGATTGCATTTGTAAGTGTGATTATTATTCTTGAATCAAAGTTTAGTTATTTCCTTAGAATTCTCTCTTTGAGAATTGCTTTTGTTCTATCTCATTTTCTTTAGTATTTTCTCTTGTGATCTTACTTCTTTCTTTCTTCTTTTAAATTCTTATGTCATTTATGGTTACTTTATTATTCACCGCCTAAATGGCCGGTTAGTTTATGCCTTTAAATTTCTGCAATTTTAATTCTTGTATTTTAATTATCCACCGCCTAAATGGCCGGTTAGTTTCTGTTATTTTAATTCTTGTCATTTAAATTCTGTTATTTAAATTACGTCGTTTAAATTCATGTCAATTAACTTTTAAATGGAAATGAGTAGCTAAATCTAATCTTGGGTTAAGGCAAGGACAGTGTCCAACACCAATGATTCTCAAAGAAAGCTGCGCTTTAAATGAGTAACATTAATATAAATTTCAGTATGAGTGTGTCTTAATTATTGAGAAATCACTAGGTTTGGATTGGAGCGTAAGCCTAACTTAGAGCTTTCATGTCACGCATGAGAGTTACTAAAACTGGAAACGCTATCATACCCAAACCCGGATGATTAATTTAGTTGTCTTGTATATTAATTGTAATTGGATTTATGGTAGTTGCTTAAATTAGAATCTCACATATCATGTATGGGGATTGCTTAAACTAGAACTATCATCATCTCTAATTGCATTTAATAACAAACCCTCATATCTGAAATTAAATTAATGTTGCTAATCTTTTATGCTAAAATTTGGGAATCAACGGGTTGGTACTGAAATTGTCTTAACTCAAGTACTATCCAATTTCATATTCTCACGTTCAATATTTATTTCAACTTCTGTCTTGCTTTATTTTCTAGTATTTGTTATCTATAAAAAAATCATGTTATCAATCCATCTAAATACATGTGCGTGTGTGTGACATTCTTTTTCTTTTGCCATAAATAAATCTCTCAGTGGACGACCTGGACTCATCCAGAAAGTATAAATTTAAATTTGGACTACAACTGCACTCGTACACTGACGAGTATAAAGCTCTCGCCTAAATAAAGAAAAAAATATAAAATTTTTATTGTGTTTTGTTTTGTGTTCTAATTGCAGGGTGAGAGTGCAGCCAAATTTTAGCGCCGTTGTCCGGGAGATTGAGGTAAAAACAAAAAGAAAAAAAATATATATAAGAAGAGGCATCTCCTGATAAATTCGGTAACTCTGTTTCTTTTTACTTTATTTTTATTTGTGCATAGTGTATGATACTTAGGTCAGGTAAAACTATAGAATATCAATCACTCATGTCTCAACATAATGAGAACATGCCACTTGCACACAATATGTCTGCACATGGTAGTGACCACGGTGACCCTGATCCCATTGATCAGGGTATGATCAGACCCCTTAGGGAGTATCTTCATCCTCCTAGGCAGACAACCCCCTCATGCATTATTCTTCCCATCAACCATCATAGGTTTAACTTCAAATCTGGCACAATCCAATTGTTGCCAGCTTTTCATGGCATGGATTCTGAAAATCCATATACTCATATGAAAGAATTTGAGGAAGTATGTAGCACTTGCATGGACCATACAGCAAATGAGGATGTCATAAGATTAAAACTCTTTCCATTCTCACTGAAAGATAAGGCAAAAATATGGTTAAGCACTCTCCCACCTAGATCTATAGGAACTTGGAGAGAAATGCAAACAACTTTCTTAAAAAAATACTTCCCTACCAACAGAACTGCTACTCTTCAAAGACAAATCATGAACTTTTTCTGTAAACCAAATGAGAATTTTGCTCAAGCGTGGGAAAGGTTTAAAGACCTTCTTCACACTTATCCGCACCATGCTTTTGAGCAATGGAGAGTGGTCAGTTTCTTTCATGATTCACTCACTCCTCAATTGAAAATGCTAGTTTCTACAATGTGCAATGGAGAATTCTATGAGAAGACTCCAGAAGAAGCTTTCCACTTCTTTGACACATTGGCTGAGAATACAAGGAACTGGGAAGTTGGTCCAACATCTGCTCTTGATTCAAGAGAAAATTCACAACCTAGAGGGAGATACCAACTGAGTGAGAGTGACGATTTAAATGCAAGACTAACTGCTTTAACAAAGAAAGTTGAAAACATGCAACCCAAAAGGATGCAATCTGTTAATCAAGTGGAAGTAAAGTGTGCTGTGTGTGATGCAACAGATCATTCAACTGAAGAATGTCCTACCCTACCTGCTTTCAAAGAGGTATTGTATGGGCAGACTAATAACAATCATTCACACAACTTTGAGGGGAGACAAAATCAAAATAAGAGTGGAGCCTATTATGAGAATAATCAAAACTACAATTCATACCATCCCAATAATAGAAATCACCCCAATTTTTCTTGGAGAAATTATTCTGGAAATCATTCTCAACCTCCATTCCCTACACAACAACACACCTTCCAACAAAATCAAGGTTCTTCATCCAATACTTACCAACTGATTCCCACGCGTATCCAGACAGGATGGCGTATGTGCATTGATTATAGAAAGCTCAATTCTGTGATAAGGAAAAAACATTTTCCTTTGCCTTTCTTGGATCAAGTTCTGGAGAGAATAGCAGGCCAAGCCTACTATTGTTTCTTAGATGGGTACTCAGGGTACAATCAGATAGAAATTGCACTAAAAGATCAAGAGAAGACTACTTTCACATGTCCATTTGGGACATTTGCATACAGGCGCATGCCATTTGGGTTATGCAATGCTCCAGCCACCTTTCAAAGGTGTATGATGAGCATTTTCAGTGAAATGGTTGAGCAGATTGTTGAAGTATTTATGGATGACTTTTCTGTTTATGGAAATAACTTTGAGGCCTATTTGGAGAATCTGAAAAAGGTTTTAGCAAGATGTGAGGAAACAAATTTGATACTCAATTGGGAAAAATGTCACTTCATGGTGAAACAGGGCATAGTCTTGGGGCACATCGTTTCATCTAAGGGGATGGAGGTAGACAGGTCAAAAATTGAAACAATTCAAAAACTCCCCACCCCTAGGAATGTGAAAGACATCAGAAGTTTTTTAGGACATGCAGGATTTTATAGGAGATTCATTGCTTCCTTTAGAACCATAACAAGACCCTTGTGCTATTTGTTGTCTCAAGATGTTCTGTTTGAATGGAGTCCTGCCTGTCAAAATTCTTTTGATAAATTGATAGATGCACTCATTTCAGCACCTATCATTCAGTCCCCTGATTGGTCCCTCCCGTTTGAACTTATGTGCGATGCTAGTGATTACGCGGTAGGAGCTATGTTAGGGCAGATGAAGGATAAGAAACCTCATGTGATATACTATGCTAGCAAAACTCTTAATGAGGCACAAAAGAATTACACCACTACAGAGAAAGAGTTACTAGCAGTTGTCTTTGCCCTGGACAAGTTCCGATCTTACCTCGTAGGGTCACTAGTGATCATTTTTACTGATCACGCTACTCTGAAGTATTTGTTCACAAAGCAAGATGCAAAACCCCGTCTCCTCCGATGGATCTTACTCTTGCAATAATTCAACATTGAAATCAGAGACAAGAAGGGAGTAGAAAATGTGGTGGCTGACCATTTGTCAAGGATTCCAAGTCAAGATCTCACACAATTTGATGAACCAATTCATGACAATTTTCCTGATGAGCAACTGTTTGAAGTGAATGTTATCCGTGCATCATCTGTTGTCCCTTGGTATGCCGACATTGCGAACTACCTGGCAACTGGTCTGATCCCAGACCATTGGAGTAAGCAAGATAGGCATAAATTCTTCAGAAAATTCAGAACCTTCTTTTGGGATGAGCCCTACCTCTTCAAGTATTGTCCTGACCAAATCATCCGTAGATGCATACCCGATCATGAGCAACAAAGTGTCATTAATTTCTGTCATACTCTTGCATGTGGAGGCCATTTTTCTATCAAGAAAACAGTTGCAAAAAATTTTCAGAGTGGATTTTGTTGGCCGACACTGTTCAAGGATGTGTACAAGTTCTTTTCAAATTGCGATCGATGTCAAAGGTTAGGAAGTCTGTCAAGGAGAAACATGATGCCATTACATCCGATCCAAGTGTTAGAAGTTTTTGACTGTTGGGGTATGGATTTTATGGGCCCATTTGTCAATTTATTTGGTCAGAATATATCTTACTTGCTGTTGACTATGTGTCCAAATGGGTAGAAGCAATCCCGGCCAGAACAAATGACCATAGGACGATAGTGAAATTTTTGAAAGAAAACATATTCAGTCGATTTGGGATGCTACGAGCAATCATCAGTGATGGGGGTTCCCATTTTTGTAATAAAGTTGTGGCAGGATTAATGAAGAAATATGGTGTACTGCATAAAGTTGCAGCACCATACCATCCCCAAACCAATGGTCAAGCCGAGCTAGCCAATAGGGAGATTAAGCGCATATTGGAAAAGACTATTGCTGCTAATAGTAAGGATTGGTCCTTAAGACTAGTAGACGCTCTTTGGGCATACAGGACAGCTTACAAAACAATTTTGGGAATGTCTCCCTATAGGCTAGTATACGGTAAATCTTGTCATCTGCCGGTGAAAATTGAGCATAAAGTATATTGGGCAATTCATAAGATCAACAAGAGTCTAACTGAAGCAGGCTTATCTAGGAAGCTCCAATTGAATGAGCTTGAGGAAATTCAGAATGAAGCATTTGAAAATGCACGATTGGCCAAGGTTCGCATGAAAGAGTTACATGATCGGCACATCATTCGAAAAAGCTTTCAGGTAGGGCAACAGGTACTCTTGTACGATTCTCGATTGTATCTATTCCCAGGAAAATTGAAGTCTCGATGGGTCGGCCCTTTTGTAATCAAGTCCATCTCAGGATATGGGGCATTTGAGATAGAAAATCCGGAGTCAGGACAGCTTCTAACAGTCAATGGTCATAGGTTGAAACCATACCAGGGTAGTGTTGAAGAGAATGAAGGAGTTGTAGATTTGGATGATCCACTATCATCTGATGAATAAAGGAAGTTTCATGTCGTCTGGGAATCTGACGTTAAAAGACCACCTTTCCATTTAGGTTAAATAGATGTCTCTAGATCTAAAAAATTAAAAAAAATAAATAAAAAAATAAAAAAATTAAATAAAAATAAAAATAATAATAATAATAATAATAATAATAATAATAATAATAATAAAATAAAAATAAAATAATAAAGAAGTATATATATAAGTTGTTCATTTTCTGCATTACTTAATTAACTTTGATTCAAATAGTGTTTCTCCGTGTGCAGTCTAAATAAAATTTTTTGCATACGAGTTCATGCATTGAAGACTACCAGGTATGCCTATCTTCTATTCTTTTATTGTCGATTGAGGACAATGCGTAATTTAAGTTGGGGGGTAAGGTGTACTTGATTTATTGGTGTTTGAAATTGACCAATTGTGCAAATAATTTTGTTAGACTCGATAATATTGTCTTGTGTGGTATGTATGATTTTATTGGGCCCCTAAAACAAAACATTTATTAAAAAAAAATCAAAATAATAATAATAATAATAATAAGAATAATAAAAATAAATAAAATAATAATAATAATAATAATAATAAAATAAAAAAATTTGAATTGAGAGAGAGAGAATTGACGCTGGTGGTAGCCATATTTTCTTGGGCAGTGCAATCACACTGCCCTATAAAGGATAAGGCACACTGCCAAATGTTGAAAAATGAGGCACCAAGCGTTGAAAAAAAAGAGACGCTAAGCCTGATGGTGCAATTATGTCATGCCTCGACTCGAGTGTAGAATAGTGATGACCATTGCTCTATAAGAGACTCCATATCTGTATGAGGCAAGTCACCCTTCTTGAGCTCAATCTTCTCTCCTTTGTGTTATTCTCCTATCAGGTACTCTCATCCCTTTTGTAAAGTTTATAGTTCTTTACTTTCTTCTCAATATAGTTTTTTTTTTTTTTTTAAAAAAAAAAATAGATCTTTATCTCTCAAAAATTCACAAGTACTATCCATCTCTCCCGCAGAATGATTTGAAAAAAATTTATGCTGCTAGGTGTGAAAGACTTAGGTTGTTGATGCGTAATAACATCCCTGAAGATATTCGTTGGCTGGTCGAAGCAAAAGTTCGATTAGCTGGTGAAACTTCACCTAGTTTTAAGCATTTTCCAGGCTTAGGGAAGAGTAGTTTTGCGAAGAAAAGAAGAGCGAAAAGAGGGAATGGTTGTTACAAATGTGCTCGATAGACCTGTAACACACGATGCAAATCTGTGGGGTTTACGTCCATAAATCGAGAAGATAAAATTAGTTTCATAAAGGATGGACTGAGTAAGGAGTCTTTGGATGATATCCGATTGACTCTTGAGACACATCCATGTGGAATAGTGCAAAGAGAACTTCTTGCTTTATGGACCTAGTTCAGAAGTGACCACCAACGCTATAGTCTTGGGAATTTAACTAAAAACGACCATGTTTGCCAATATATAAGAAAATTGGATGGGAAGCTTATCCCCACTTCATAGAAAGTGTTTAAGCCGTTTCTGGACGTAAAACCAGAGGAAGATGTGAGCCACAATCACAACTACTTATACATACGCATGATTTTTGTTTGTATTTATTTCTTGTTGAATTGTTGTATAGCTACTTTTGATCACCAAGTTTTTGAATTGTTTCCATTTTTTACCTGTCTACCTCCATCCCCTTAGATGAAACGATGTGCCCCAAGACTATGCCCTGTTTCACCATGAAGTGACATTTTTCCCAATTGAGTATCAAATTTGTTTCCTCACATCTTGCTAAAACCTTTTTCAGATTCTCCAAACAGGCCTCAGAGTTATTTCCATAAACAGAAAAGTCATCCATAAATACTTCAATAATCAATACCATATGTGTACTTTGTGGCTCTCAACTTGGGAGCGATATTTGTTACGCACTTGTAGCGAGCGAACTTGGTAAAATATTAGGAGAGAAAAAATTAATTTGGTATATGGAGGGGGAAGTCGTGGATTAAATGGTTGTGTTTCACAAGCTGTACATCTTGGAAATTCATCTGTGGTAGGTGTAATGCCAATCCCTTTAGCTGAAACACATATTTTCGGGATTACACGCGGTCAACTTATAGAAACAACTTCTATGTCTGAGCACATAGCTTGTAAGATTTATCAGTCAGATGCCTTCATTGCTTTACCAGGAGGTTTTGGAACACTTGAAGAAATCTTTTGTATAATCTCCTGGGCCAAGAGTAATCTCCATACCAAACCCATTGGACTTTTAAATGTTAACCATTTTTTCGATGGGTTACTCTCTTTTCTTGATCAGGCTGTGGACCAACAGTTCATTTCTCGTTCAGCAAGAAAGATTCTCATTTCTGCATCCACCATTGATAAGCTGCTAGAGAAATTACATGCTTATATTCCACAGTACAATCCTCATGAGCCTCGGATAGACTGGTCTAAGGCAATTACTAACAAGCGCCAAAGGGGTCCGATTAATTTAGATTTATCACTGTGAGAAATGCTCTTTATTAAGATGGCTGAGTAAGGAGTACTTTTTGTACTCTTGAGACGCATCTAGTTATTGTACAACTTGCAGGATTTTTCTTGGTTGTGTTCTTAAAAAAAAAAAAAAAAATTGTGGAATGTTGTTGGGCAAAGTCTTTGATAAGATAGCTGAGTAAGGAGTACTTTTTGTACTCTTGAGACGCATTTTTTTTATCTTATGACTTGCATCAATTTTTATTTTGGTATGAAAATATAAATATATATATATATATATGGTGTGCTCATTTGTTGTTTAAGTTTTAGCAATTCACAGCAAAATGGACTTGTGGAGTTACAGGTATTCCTAACAACCCTAATTTATTACTGCAATTCAAGTTGGGTGGTGTAAGGTTTAGTTATGAATTATCTGGTTCATATTTAACTGTGAGTTTGCTATTGCTAGTTTGTAGTCTTGTGTGAATTGATTATCTTTATCTGCTCTTATTAAAAAAAAAAAAAAATTATTTTAAATAACGCTATTCCTAAAGTTTTGAAGTTATGCACTGATAGCCGGTTAAGTTTGCAATACGAAACATGAATGCATTGATTTCTTATTTGAAAACGTATATGCATTAGAATAAGTAATTTGCATTCATCGGGGATTCAAAATTTAGAAATTGGTTATCGGTCATAAAGTCAAAGGTAACAGTAATTAGCTGATTAGTACACTGTATGATCTCTCAACAGAAGTGGAAACTATTACCCAAGTGAGTGTTTGAGCCTAATAATCGTTAATTCTGAGTGAAATAACACTTACTCTAAATATGCTTTATTATTTATCTTATCTTTTCAATGGCTTCAAAACATCAATTCGCTTTGAATGTCTAGTATGATAACGGATAAGTTTGACTGGTTTCAAACTCTGAATTAGATGACTGAGTATCATCATTTTGTAGAAGCATGATAGAGGGATCAATTTCTTTCATTTTGAGCTTATTAAACATTTTTCTTTCTTTAAATTAACCTCATTTGGTAGCCCATTTGAGCCATTTGTAGTACAACTTCCTTCGCTACCCTCGTTTTACCCAAAACCATATATATTTTGACCAACCTGGTGTGTTTTTGGGAATTAATCTGTCTATCTATTTTCATATTTAAAGAAAAAAAAGTGAAAAAAAATGGACAAATTCTCTTAGCTATTCAACATAACTGTTTCAAAATAAATGCTAAAAAAAAAAAAAAAATCCCAACACACCATTTGCACACTCTACCTTTTCTTTGACAACCCGTATTAACCTTATAGCCCCATTATAACCCAGTCTGGTCCCTTTTGATGCTATAAATCATGTGATCTCAGAATTCGAGTTTGGAGTAGGGAATCATGTTTAAATTCAGAAGTTACTCATCTAGAGCATTATTCCAATCATGAAGCTATGTCAATTTCCTTGTTCTTTCATGAAAATACGTTCCTTGTATTTGGGATGGCACCGAGTTTTGAACTTGTTCTGCATTTACTCTTATAACGGTGCACCCCCTTGTGTGTACACCTGAGGAATCCTTTTTATTGGAGAGAAAATCCATAGTGAGATTTGAAGTCAAAACTTCGAGGGAGTAAGTCTGTGTGTTGGTTATCCTAATTTTCATTCCTGAGATTGTATGACCTTTAACCAAAAATCTGATTTAGAATGCTAAATTACTTATTCGATTTTATGCATTTTGGTTTCGAATTTGAAATTTTTACATTCATACAGTTATTGTGAATAAAGTTTGGCAGGTGTATAATCTGATTGTTAAGGGACTAGCAATGTTTAAGTTGGGGGGTATGATTAGTGGTTAATTTTGTAAAAATTTTGTTATAATTATACCCTTCTTTTGATCTTAAAAATGGTTTAAATTAGATATTAATATATATTTTATGATTATATGCAAGTTTAAATTGAAAAATGAATGAAATGAAATTTTAAAGTAAAATTTAATAATAATAATAATAATAGTAATAATAATAATAATAATATATAAAATACATATACATTATTATATGCTTGCATGTAATATATATATATATATAATATAATCTAATATATATGTGCCATGTGTAATACACATATATATAATATATAATTTATTAATAACATTAAATTATTTTTTTAGGCATGAAGAATTCAAGTCCATGAAGAAATCAAACCCATGAAGAAATCAAACCCATGAAAAATTAAAGTCCATGAAGAATTCAAGCCCATGAAGAATTAAGGCACAATTTGAGCAACCCATGGAAGATATTATTTGGAGAAGGCCCAAGGATTATTTTTAATCCTAATGAAGATTAAAAAAACCAATTTATAGAAATCTATTTTTAGTTTTTTATGTGAGAGCTTTATTAGGTGTGTTTTTTTAGCTAAAATCCATTTAACTTTATGAGTGCTTTATTAGGTATGTATTTTAGCTAAAATCCATTTAATATTAGGTGTGTATTATAGGTAAAATTCATTTAACTTTAAGTGTGTGAGTGCCCATTAGATATAATTATGTCTAATTGAATAATTGAAATTGTGTGGTTTGTATTGCATCTTGTGGCCTATAAATAGCTCACTTGATTGCATTTGTAAGTGTGATTATTATTCTTGAATCAAAGTTTAGTTATTTCCTTAGAATTCTCTCTTTGAGAATTGCTTTTGTTCTATCTCATTTTCTTTAGTATTTTCTCTTGTGATCTTACTTCTTTCTTTCTTCTTTTAAATTCTTATGTCATTTATGGTTACTTTATTATTCACCGCCTAAATGGCCGGTTAGTTTATGCCTTTAAATTTCGGCAATTTTAATTCTTGTATTTTAATTATCCACCCCCTAACTGGCCGGTTAGTTTCTGCTATTTTAATTCTTGTCATCTAATTTTTGTTATTTAAATTACGTCGTTTAAATTCATGTCAATTAACTTTTAAATGGAAATGAGTAGCTAAATCTAATCTTGGGTTAAGGCAAGGACAGTGTCCAACGCCAATGATTCCCAAAGAAAGCTGCGCTTTAAATGAGTAACATTAATATAAATTTCAGTATGAGTGTGTCTTAATTATTGAGAAATCACTAGGTTTGGATTGGAGCGTAAGCCTAACTTAGAGCTTTCATGTCACGCATGAGAGTTACTAAAACTGGAAACGCTATCATACCCAAACCCGGATGATTAATTTAGTTGTCTTGTATATTAATTGTAATTGGATTTATGGTAGTTGCTTAAATTAGAATCTCACATATCATGTATGGGGATTGCTTAAACTAGAACTATCATCATCTCTAATTGCATTTAATAACAAACCCTCATATCTGAAATTAAATTAATGTTGCTAATCTTTTATGCTAAAATTTGGGAATCAACGGGTTGGTACTGAAATTGTCTTAACTCAAGTACTATCCAATTTCATATTCTCACGTTCAGTATTTATTTCAACTTCTGTCTTGCTTTATTTTCTAGTATTTGTTATCTAAAAAAAAACCATAAAAAAATCATGTTATCAATCCATCTAAATGCATGTGTGTGTGTGTGACATTCTTTTTCTTTTTCCATAAATAAATCTCTCAGTGGACGATCTGGACTCATCCAGAAAGTATAAATTTAAATTTGGACTATAATTGCACTCGTACACTGACGAGTATAAACCTCTCGCTTAAATAAAGAAAAAAATATAAAATTTTTATTGTGTTTTGTTTTGTGTTTTAATTGCAGGGTGAGAGTGCAGCCAGCCCACCAACGCGCGGCCCTGCCTGCGCGCCCGGCCGTGCGCCCGCTTGCACGCGGCCACTGCCGCCCGCACTCCCGGCCGCCCACGCGGCCCTACCTGCTCGCGCGGGGCTGCTGCTGCTGCTTAACAACTTTTATTATTATTATTATTATTATTATTTGGGCTTCCTAACCCAAATTTTTCAAAATTTAAATTAAATAAACGAACTTCACTTTCCTTCAATCTTAGCCTCTTATTCTCCAAAATTAAGGCTTAAACCATACTCTTGATGCTTCCATAACATTTCAAAAATAAGACTTCACCAACACTTAGGCTTCAACATGCCATAAGCCATAATCTCATTTCAATTCAAATCAAACACTACAAAGGAAATACACCCATAGCCTTAGGCTTAAACAAGCCATTACCAACCAAATACATTACATTACATAAATCAAAAGCAACAAAATAGGCTACCCTAAGCCATCCAATACACTTGAATCTTCATTTCCATGCTTCCACAAGCCATTCCACCTTGTATTGATTTTTCCCATGCTTCCATAACCTATATGTGAGGGTAAAAACCTCATGAGCTATTAAACTCAATAAGGGTGCAATGCCAAATAAATATGAACATAACAAGATTATATGATGCCAAATGCATGCAAGTGTGGTTAGGTTTCTTTGCCCTCACAACCCTCCAAGGTTAGAGGCATCAACCCACCATTTCAACCATGTTCCAAACTAACCTATGGCCATAAGTCTCATGAACATAAAAGAACATGCCAAATGCAACATATACATTTATGAAACATACTTACAACCCATTGCAAGGCCACCCTCCCATGGGGCCATCCCTTACCTCTTCTTGAATCTTCAAATCTTCATTTCAAGAGAGCTTCCATCAACATCTTCTCCCATCTAAGATGACATTCAAACAAGAACTCACTTACTTTGAATACAAGAACACTAAATAAAGAGAAGAATAATGCACTTACCTTGATTCCTTTCTCTTCTTCTTCTTCCTTTCCTCTCATCTCTTATTTCTTTCATTCTTTCTACAAATGGCTAAAGGGAGACAAGTCTTCCACACTTGCCATTTTATACTACCCTTTCCCATTTTCAAGAATGGATCTCCACCATTCATTAAAAGCACAATCCATGTGCTTAAGGAGAATTAAATCTCCACCATTTATTTTAAATAAACAAGTCTCCTCTCTTGGAGAAAGCACAATCCAAGCTCTTTATCTTGATTAATCTCATCCATTGGATTATTTTTCCTTTTCAAGACTTAAGCACAACCATTGGATCACTTGGAAATTTCTTTTTACTTCCAATTAATTTATTTTGACTAATTTCCAACCATCACACTTGAAAGACATAATTAATTTCTTTCCCATTTAATTTAATGGGACTAATTTCCACCATCACATGAGAGACCACTTGAAAGACATAAATGCTTTCTTTCTCATTTAAATAAATCCCATAATTTTCAACCATTAATGGGTGACTAATTTCCCATTTAATTTGGATTTATTTAATTCTCCTTAATCATTCTCTTTATTAAATGCTTGAGAGACTAATTTGAATTTCCTTTGCATTTAATTTAATCTCTCCATTTAACTTGGACCACAAAATGCCAAGTGTCACAACAAGACACTAACCTTGGCTTCCAAGTTCTAATCTCATCCTTCCATGTGGCATTACCACATTAATTCACCATTTTAGGGAAAAATAATTATTTCCTCCAATAATTTCATATTCTTCATTTTCCTTATTTTTCATAATTAATTTCCTCTATGGAATCACTCCAAATTACCAAAATGCCCTTTCATGAATTATTAATCCCATATCTCCACATAAATACAAAATTGGGATTTAATTCACTTATTCACCTAATTCCACATAGGAATTAATTCCAATTTATCAAAATACCCATTATTGGACTTTACTATCCAAATTACCAAAATACCCTTCTCATGTGCACTCTCAATCTCAAGGATCCATCATCTTCTCAAGGGTATTTTTGAAAGTTTTTTTACTTCCTTTCCTATTCTCTTAACACCGGTTACACCGAGTGTTACAATCACAATGAAGATCTATTTATCCCTTAGCTAGCGTCACATGTGACCTTAATATCACAAAGGTTTATTTTACTCCTCATTCTTCATTACATGAACGATGACTTAGCTCATCATTGTTATCCCTATGGCTCTCACATGCATACCAATTGTAGTGGACGGAAAAAAAATACGACAATAGAATTTGTAGAGAGGGAAGACTGGAGCTGAGGTAGAGCGAGGTTGACAGCTGGCGGGAGTTTATTGGTGGAGATAGGCGTTGAGTAGCTTCGGTTCTCGATGTACTGACAGGGGGTGTAGGCGAGCCTCTAAGGGCATCTTTGGTATCACTCAAGATTGGCCTTCTGTGTGCTCGGGACATATTTGCACTCACAGGCCCAAGTTAGAAGGCATGCGAGCATTCCTCACCCACGTATGCCCTCCGATGCTTAAGTCAGTACCAATAGAAATGCAGTTCAATAAACAAGTAAAGCGTGTTATTATTGAATAGGTGACTGCTACGCTACCCTACACATTTATTTATCAAAACTACAACCAAATTCATCAGACGTCAATCCTTTTATTAAAGTAGGTGTAGGGCGATTATACTCGCTAGTGTGCAAGTGTGCGTGTAGTACAATTTTAAATTTATATTTCGGTGAGTCCGAGTCGGTTCACAGGGAGATTATTTATGGTTGAAAGTAAAAATCATAGAATATTTGTTTTTAGGAGGTGATTAAGATGATCTAATGGCAAAAATTAAAACTAAACTAATACTGAATTTAAGTAGCTTGGGTCAAGACAATTTCAGTGCCAAAACCAATTAATTCCCGATTTAATAAAAAAAATCAGTAATGTTCATCTTATTTGAGTTTTGCAGATCTGTTAGTAATTTTAGTTCAAAATAATGATAATTCTTGTTTAAGCAATCTCCATACATGGCATGAAAATTCTAAGTTAAGCAATTATCATAAATTGAATTATATCCCGAAGACAGAATTTATAGGTACAGATTAATCATTTGGACTTGGGTATGAAAACATTTCCAGGTTTAGCAATCTCCATACGTGGCATGAAAATTCTAAGTTAGGTTTATGCTTTAATCCAAACTCAAAGATACACTATACGCACACTGCTCAAATTAAACCAGATTAATATTACACATTTTAGGCGCATCTTTCTTTGGGAATCATTGGCGTTGGACACTGTCCTTGCCTTAACCCAAGATTGGATTTAGTTACTCATCTTCATTTTAAAATAAATTGGCAAGAATTTAAATGACGGGAATTAAAAGACAGTATTTAAAAGACTATTTTTTAACCGACCATATAGGTGGTATATAATGAAAAGACAATAATTGAAAGACTATTTTTTAACCGACCATATAGGTGGTATATAATGAAAGGATAGTAATTGAAAGACTATTTTTTAACCGACCATATAGGTGGTGTATAATTAAAAGACAATATTTAAAGACAATATTCAACCGACCATATAGACGGTATATAATAAAAAGACAATATAAATAACATAATACAACTATATGGAAATAAAAGTTGAAGATTTAAGAGAAAAGAATTCTAAGAACAAAACTATATAGAAACTAAATTGAAAAATTTGAGAGAGAAATCCTAAGAACACAACTATATTTTCATTATAAGAAAATTGAATGGTTACAAATGCACCCCAAGTGCTCTATTTATAGGCTAAAAGATGCAATAGAGACTACTCAATTATATAATTTAATAATACAAAATATCTAAAGAAAAACAAAATAACTAATTTAAAAATACAAAGATAAATAAAATATCTAACACATGATATAAGCGATGATGTCATTCCAACTCATGAAGTAAGCAATGATATCATTCTAACCCATGATGTAAGCGATGATGTCATCAATTTGTGGGACTTGGGCCTTCCTTGTGTTGGGCTTGAGCCTAGGCTTTCCATATTTTCATATTATTATATATATTATATTATTTTATATATGATATTTATTTTTTTATATTATATATATATTTTTTTATATTAATATTTTTAATCATGCACAAAATCACAAAATGCATAATAATATTCAATTTAAATCATTTTAAGATCAAAATAAGGGTGAAATTATAACAAATTTTTTACAAAATTGATCACTAATCAATAGGGAACAATTATACTTTTCCCAACGAGAGGGAATCAATCTCGACACTGTTACGAGAAGCTGGGGATAGACCTACACATTAGTAGCATTTACAAGGGCTTAAGAGGAATCCCTCCCGGAGAGCCAGACAACCTAGGGGGTTCTCCGGGAGAAATTGAGCCTCATGGCAGGCTGCCAAAGCAGGGTCTCGGTCCCTAAGGGACTTGCCCGGTGATGCCCAGGTTAATACTAATGCTCGTGGGTATGGTCTCTCAGGTAGTGTGCATGTGATCAAGATACATATCCTGGTCATGCTTATATGAGCTCCATGTACATACATGCATATTAAATGGCTACGGTGGGAGACCGTGGGCATACTATGCGTATATCATCTTAATATACATATGTATACATACATATATATATTATATAAGAGTCCACCAGGCCAGGCTTCTGGCCAAAATCGCATGCCCATATGTTCATATATACATATACATACATACATATTTATATATAGAGAAAGAAACAGAGAGAGGGAGAAGAGGCCTCTCGGGAAGAAGCCTTCTCGAGAGATGGCTTCTTGAGAGCACCAGGCTTCCCGAGAGCTAAACTCGCTGAGAGAGAAAACATGGCCGAGAGGGGCTACGGAGAGGAGAGAGGTGGCTATAGCCGAGAGGCTCGCCAAGGGGCTTAAAAGCTACCAAGAGAAAAAGAGATCTCTCGGAGAGGCTTAAAGTAAAACCTCTCCGAGAGAGACGACCAGGAGAAGAAGAGCTTTTTGTTGGAAGCTACTACTGTGAGGATGCCATGGCTAGGAGATTTCACTGAGAGAGCTGAGAGTCTTGCCGAGAGGGTTGAGTTCTCCGAGAGAAATCCGTAGCTTGCGGAGAGGAGAAATGTGGTCGATACCGAGAGCGTTGCCTGTTGGAAATGTATGCCCTAAAGACACGTTTTGTTTAATTTATGGTAATGATGTTTCTTTTATTCAGTTTATGGCACATATATTATTTGCATTTAATTATTGGAAAGGTGTCCATGCTATTAAGTAAGTGATTCATGTGATGGGTCGTTCTTCACAGTTAGGCATGAATCATGGGTACTTAATAAGCAAGAAAATATTACTCTTGATCTTTTGATAGTACTGGGCATTCTATCATGATAAGATCATTGTGCAATAGATCCTAATGGAGGATGGCTTGCCTTAGCCAGTAAACAGTCCGTTTACTCTAATTGTACAAGCGCATTTGGAATGCGTAGAGTGGACCTGTGATAGAAGCTAATGACAAAGTACTAATTATCATGGAGCTAGTCTATCACTGCTACTACGTGGACGAGTACTCTAATACTTGAGTATTAGTTGGTGGTCTAGTAAACCTAGAGCTATATTCTTAGATTCATTATAGGTGAGGTCTATCAAAGATCAATATCCTTTTGAGTTGGGAGTATGGTTTCTAATTAGCTAAGACAGACTAATACAAGATAGTTTCTGTGATTCACCCCCTTGTGATTGTCCAAGAATAATCAAATAATCCAGGGCCCTGGGAACGTGACTTAAGAGTGTGTGCTTCTGGGTAGCTCCCAGTGATAAGCAAGTACATTCGAGTAGTCACGGATTATTGGACTAGTGATCTAAGGATGGTAGAAATCATTTAGAAAGGTGTTAGTACATTATTCCTTTCTAAATGATGGGTGTTACGCAGAGGGGTATTTTCGTCATTACACTAGTAGGTCAAAGACATGGCATATGCAAAATTATTCGTGGGGTCAGTGTTACCATATGGTGATAGTTGGAACACTTAGAATGACAAAATATAGCTACTAGGTAGCAGGGATATTTTGGTCATTTTAGTAGCCGTGAATAATTTGTCTTTTGGTCCCTGGGGTAGCTCGATGTAACTCATGTATTTTTTAATACATTTGGCTTGTTGGATGAATTACATTGAGAGAGAATTATTTTATTCAGAATGGTCCATAATTAATTGGGCTAGAATAAAATAATAGTTCATTAGGGTTTTTAATTAATTAATTAGGCTAACCCAATTAGAAAATTAATTAAATGATCTTGGCCCACTAGGGTTTTAACCCTAGGGTTCTCCCTATATATATCTCTCTTTGGTTGTTTTTCTATCTAAGTCGTTTTTCATTCTTCTTCACCGAAGAAAGGCCACGAGTTCGAGTCATATTTCGGAAGATCGAAAGAGAGCCTCGAAGTTCTGATGCAAAGGAGCCGAAAGATAGCAGGACAGCCGTCGTCTCCACCACGCGAAGAAGCTACCGCGCATCCTGCCCCTATCGCCCCATTCCGACCGGTAATTCGCCGTAAAAGTAAGTCTCTTAGATTCTAATCAATACGAGGATCATTTTTTTATTAAAACGCTTCCGTTGCATGCTTTTGTATCCTCGTTTTTTATCCTTCATTGCCGCCATTGCTGAGAGCTTGATGCTCTTCCCCGAGAGGGTTGCTATGGCTACCGAGAGGCTGCTGGGCTTTCCGAGAGAAGCCAGTTTCTTGCAAAGAGAAGATTACAAGAGAGCTTGGGTTATTGAGAGGAAGAAAAGCTCTCCGAGGGGAGAGGAATCGTCTCCGAGAGAGGAAAATCTCTCTCGAAGAAAGACTGACAGAGAGAAAAATGGGAGAGCGAGGGCGCGCCAGGAAGGAGGCCTATGAAAAGTGGCCTTCTTCTCTTCTTATACCCCTTGGACTTCTTCACTATTACACATTCACCCCTCCCCTAAGTTTGGCCTTATGCCACTTTGGCCTTTTAACTTCTATATTGTTCATTTGAACTCTTATTTAGATAATT
The DNA here is from genome assembly GCF_014633365.1 of Diospyros lotus. NCBI lineage: Eukaryota > Viridiplantae > Streptophyta > Magnoliopsida > Ericales > Ebenaceae > Diospyros > Diospyros lotus. Next base: position 14,961,596 of record NC_068340.1, read on the forward strand.
TCTTCGCCATTCGACCACGGTTTCTCTTAGGGATTGAAACCTGGGATTGGGACCACTTTTGGGATTCACTTGCCTAGGCCAAATGATCGAAATACCCCTAGGTGGACGCTTAGGAATTCTATGGCACAACAACACCAATATACGACCAACTCCTTCTTTTCCAATCCAGTTTCTCTTAATCTTATCTCAACTCGCTAAGGACTTTCCTTTTCATACCAATGCCCGTTAAGGTTCATTTATTCCCTACACTAGTTCCAATACCTTATACTCAAGGAATTCTAAAAAAAAAAGAAAGAAAAAAAAGTAGACTAAAAAAAAAAAATTAAATTCTCACATTCAGGTTTTCTTAATGCCAATACCTCTACTCTTGGGTTTTTCTTTTCTCCTACTCATATACTTCTTATAAACTTATCACTTTAGCTAAATAGCATTTGCTAAATATATCCCTCAAATTATCATATGTCTCTTTGATTTGAGCCAATCCTTAAGGTCCTCGAACTACATGTTTCGTTATTATGGTCACTGATGAACCTTGAAAGTACATTCGATCCTAATTCAATAGCTGGATCATTCTAACCTTCATCCATGTCTTGTTAGTTATCCTTGACTCATAATTTTAACAATCGTTCAGATAATTGCCAAATGTTCAATCATTTAATATATAGCTTCTAGTCAGCTACCTTAATCCAACAGTTCTTAAGTTCTTACTCATCAATCCCTACATCTTCAGTAGGGGTTTCACCTGTACCTATCCAACTAGAGCAAATTAGTACGTATGTCACTCATGACACCCCAACCGAGGCCCACCTAACCTTTCTAGTCCAACACAAATGATCTGTTAACTAAGCAACGCTTTTCACATCCCTTCCGGTCAAGGAAGTATAAGGTTTTCCATAATCCCCAATGGGTCATCAAACAACACCTAGTATGGTTCCCATAACTTAGCCTACTATTCCATAGCCCAAATAAAATACTCGTAATGGAAACCAAAAACTCATGTCTTCCATCATAATGACTCATTCACAAGCTTATTCAAAATAAGACCCGTCCTTCAAGAAAACCCCACATAGTACTAACTATATTTTCCCCAAACACGAAAGGTATAACTTATAATAATTTCATCCTCATGATGGATTTCTCCCATTTAAAGACCAACTCATGCACCTAAGTGCACCAAAGTGTGTCCACTATTACATCTACATCTATATAAATAGGGGCAAGATTTAGGACAATCAAATTAAAGCCAAATTCTCATAATTGCTAAGGCATATAACAATATTCATACGCAACTAACGATCAAGTCAGTAAACAAAATCAATTTTCCCTCAATGGTCATAACGGGGAAACGCGCATCCTACTGCTTGCTATTCTAGAAAAACACCATCACACAATCCTGTACCGGGGAACATACCACTCATGGTTACGACCTACCTTGTCTCACGCATGCAATCACAATTTCATTGCCCCTACATCTATCGAATCCCAGGCCTACTCACCACGCTATGTAGTAGTCCCAACTTTGACACCTTACTCAACCAAATCAGGCTACATAGTTCTTTCCAACTATCTTTTATAAGCTCCATCTTTTCGTAACCATGGATCTTAATCCACCATTTGACATGGTGTTGACAAGTCCTCCTCATTGGGTTAGTTTACCAATAACTTTACCTAATTTCATAAGCCAAAAATTAACTATAGGTTAAGCCTATTCATCCTTTAATGATTCGACTACGTTGCTCCTCCCATGAGCTTGTAAACAACCCAACTTCACGGACCTCAATTCCTTTATGATTTTCAATCAAACTACACATAACTAAGGAACTAATATCCTCAAGCAATAAACCAACTCAATTTTTGAAAGATGAAACTGGTAAATTCTATAGAACTACACTTTGGTATTTCTTAACCTTTTACTTATCCCATCAAGGCATGGCATAACCGTCATAATTATCAACACATCCCAAAACTCCTTGATCACTAGTTCTTTCTTATCTCTAATTGCTATGTCCAGTGTCATCCAAAATTGTTCAAGACAATTTCTTGTCATTCTGTCATTCAAAATCATATTCTCGGTTAGCATGCTTAACTGATAATTTCTAAATCTTGAAATTAATAATCCCTAGGTCTCCTGATCATTAATCCCTAAACCTCCACGTATAGTTTTTAGGCTCTGAATCAATTCCTAGGTTAAGAACAATCGAAATTCCAACTCGAAATTTTTCACTGCTCAAAACTATATCTTGGTCCTTTCATCCTTTAAGCTGACATGACTCATTCTTATGAGTCATTTCTCAAGGTAACCTTACCTCAATTTTAGACTATCACAATTAATTTCTAAAATCCTCAAATTCGAATGTTATTCTAACATTGAGTTTCTCAAGCCACTCGAGATTATAACTATCGCATGTCTACTAATGTAAGGGCCCACTCTCGAATATTCCTGCTAACATAGAATATTTAAAAGGAGGTCATCACAGTAGTGATATAAAACAAGATTGTATTAAAACAAACGATTCATTTCATTACTAGCAACGGAAACTTAAATAAGGCTTAGTTACATCTCCAATATCTCATGAGTCTAGCCTCAATGGCCATACAAAATAATAAGAGACTCAAATGCCAATAAACATAATAAATTCTCATCAACTACAAGCCTCACCAAATCACAAACTAGGATCTTCAAAATTAGGACGCGTCTTCGTACACCACTATCTCTGGGTTGTAGTCTTACTGGACTCGCCCCTAATAACAGTCTTTCCTTTACCTGGAATGGAAAAGAAGATCAAGTGAGCCACAAGGCTCAGTAAGTTCGAGAAACAATGAACAATGTATAGGATCTAGGAACATGGTGACACCAAAAAAGTAATCTAGGACTCAACAATTATGTACAAAATTCATAATTTTTGATTTTATCAATTCCAATTTAAATATATATAAAACCACCATGTACCACTATGCAAATGTGCATAAAATTTCAATGTCAGTATCAAATCTCGTAGGCTCGCAAGCCATCAATCAACACATGTAAATGTGCATCATATAAGTAGAATCTCACAAATAAATATGGAGCTAACTTGCCCGGCTATGGCCACCTCGTCCCACGACAGGTGTTTTAGGGTACCTTTTCCCTCTACACAAAATAGTAGGTGCACAAAGAATAATAATATGAAACATCATAATATGATCATAATGAATGTGTGAAAAAACACTTCATGTATTCACTTCCACATATATATAAACATCACGAAATTTCATCTCACAAGTTGTTCGCATACTTGCATATTTTCTGCCACAACACTGGATAGTTTTCCCCTCATATCAAGAATGTACACAAGACACAATAATTTATTCAATAATTGATTTTATCAATTTCTAAGAGGCTCACGAATTCTTTATAATTTATTTAAATGCGTATCAAGTATTTATATATATATATATATTTACACATATAATTTGAATTTTTCAAATTAAGGCATCATCCAGATATAATATATTCATCTATATATATAAATATTTGGATATGGATGGGGTTTATTTGAATATAGTTATATACATGTTCGTATTCAAATAAGGCATGGACAATTCGAATGGTTTATATTATATATACAAAAGGTGATTAGAATAAGGCAGGGGCAATTCGAATGGGGCGGTGATTTAAATAGCAGGGGCTTGATTCAAATGGAATATGTATGCATAAATGGAAGTGATTCGAATAGGTCCTGGTGTGATTCGGATGGTGTATATATTTATATATATAGGTGATTCGAATGATATATACATTTATATATAGGTGATTCAAATGGTGTGTAAATATATATATATATATGGGCTGATTCAAATGGTGTATGAGACATTCAAATGAATTGGAACAATTTGGTTGAATTTACAATATTTTCAAAGGGCATTCGAATGCTACAGTGAGGGAGAAGGCGGGCCATTCGAATGGAACAGTGAGGGAGAAGGGGATCATTCGAATGGAGCAACTATCATTCGAATAGAGCATAAGGATTGAGGGCACACCATTCGAATGGCAGCCCAACCATTCGAATGGGGACCTATGACATTTACATATATAGGTGATTCAACATAGTAAAATCCAGATTTTTTGCCAAAATTGACAAGGCCATTACGGACTCAATTTAAAGCCAAATAATGTAGGTAATATATTAAAACGAATCCTAGGACGTCTAGTTTTTATCCCAAAAAACAGATCTCAATTCAAAGATGGGAACAGAAAGTTATAGGCCAAAGAACACCAGGTGGTCAGACTACACGAGAACAATAAGTTACGAATTTCTTGGCAGAAAATAATTGGGTTGTTATAGGTTCAAAATGTATCCAAATCATTAGAATATTACATCAATTCGAAGCCTATGAAGTCTAGTTTCCAACGCATCAAACGGATATCATCACAAGGAGATATACCTAAAAGAATGAAGCATGGTCAGATTCGCTACAGTGTTGCATTCGGATGAATAGGCTTGCTTTTAGTTAATATATTCGAATATGAGGCTTGGCATTTGAGTATGTTGGAGGCCTTGTATCTTGTATTCAAATAGGAGGTGAAGGTATCTGAATTTGGGTGTATCTATTCGGATAGGAGGCTGGTATATTCGAATTAGGCTATTCTGGGCAGTTTTGACATCATTTGGAAATCTGGGCATAACTCTCTCTTTCGAGCTTCGATTAAGATGATTCAAGATGATACGAAACGAAAAGAAAATTATCTACAACTTTCATGTTTTGAGTTTTGAGAGATTCAAGCTTTATCAAGGTCAAAATCGGGTTTGAAGTTGTTGCCATTGATCTATCCGGATATGGCTATCTTTTGAGTGTAGCATTCGGATGGGTTTGGTATATATATTCGGATGAGGCTTGCACATTCTTTTACCTTTTTACAAACTCATTCGGATGAGACACACACTCATCCAGATGTTACTCACATGACTTCTCAAGACTCATTCGGATAAGCCTTTAGCCATTCGTATGACTGTAAAACAATTCTGCAACTCGTTTTACGAAGACAACAATACATATATATATATATAACACAAGCAATACCTATGGGGTTACACCATTCTGAAAGAAGATTGGGGGAACAATCCCAATTGAAAAGAATGAAATTCTGGGGTGATCCAATGCTAGATTTGAAGGGAATATAACTGGGTGTATATATGTATATATATATATATATGTGTGTGTGAATAGAATATTCATAGTAGCGGAAGAATAAGAATAGCTTCAACTGAACATCTAAGGGCATAACTCTTGTAACACCCCGCTTTTCTCTTACCGAGCGTGTCACTATGCTGGGACTCAAAATATACATAAATTATCTTTTTTCTTTCTTTCTCGGTACATAACTTAAACCTTAAGTACCGAAATCCAAACAAAACCCCTAGCAAATCATTCATAATATGCGGAAGCGATAATCAAAACCTGATATGGTACATAGTCAATTCATTTTATAACATCATAAGAATCTGTACCATATGTTAACATCATATCCTCAATACTGAAATACATAAATACATTGTTATATCTCAACTCATTAAAGCATAAGCTAAAATGTATCCGGATAGACAAATTTTTGGGACCTCCTACTGAATTCATCTGCCACGCCATCACGTGTCGTCATATCTCAACCTGCTCCTTGCCTAAACTGCAAGTCTCAACTTGAGCGTTGAACGTTCCAAGGGCATAACCCATTAGAAGATAACACTTCTAGTGAGAGCCCAAAAACATATATATATGAATGCATGATGCAATAACATAATCAATGTAACACCCCACCTTACACGGGCGCGTCACTATAAGGGAATCCTCGAGAATTTTTTTTTTTTTCAAGCCTGTCACACGCGGCGCCATGAGAACAATCTTCACATGCAGATGAAACACTCGTTGCATACAATGGCTGGCGCCCACGGTGGTTTCAAGAGCAATCTTCGCATGCAGGTAAAAATCTCAAGAACCCCAGTCTTACTCGTTTGCTCAAGATCGATAGACTTAAGATTAAACGAAACATAATATCACACAGCGGAATAATTAACACCAAAATGTTATGGCCTACCACGAGTTTCATTCAAGGTATTCCCAAACCGAAATATGTATTACAAACTATCAAATGATATAGCGTTGCCATACAACCGTTCATACATATACCAAAATAAATACTAACACTTCCAAAACGGTACAACGACTATCGACTAAACACCGTTGGCCCCACCGACCATGTCCTCGATCTCGCAGCTATCCCTGGCTAGAACGTTTAATGTTCCAGGGGCATAACCCAAGTTAGATGATAAAACATCTAAGTGATGGCATGAAACAATTTACACAATGCATGAACAACATACGAACATGGCATATACAGACAAACAACAACATGCAATACGTCTATCTTGAGAAATCTCTCTGACATACTCAACCTCCCGTGGAAAACACATTCCACACACCGTTGGAGTTGACCTTGCCGCGACATACTTAATCCCTCGAGTGCCCTACCGTGTCACTCGTTCACGTGGATTAACCTTGTCATATTCTCAAGAAGACCCCATCCCATCCCATACAGACCCAACAATGACACGAAAAACCAATGCCCCAATGATATGAAAATACACGCCATGCACCGACTCGTTTTAAAAGTAAAAATAGTTGATGCAATATATCAGATGTTCAATATGCAAATGATGTCATAATGTACATAAGTGAAATGCCTTTGTAAACAACCCAAGTTCAGGAGGGTATAATCGCTTACTAGAACTGGTCCGGTCATGTGTATCCTAAACTCGGGAGGGTAAAACCGCTCACTAGAACTCACTACACACACTCCAAATCACATTTAAGACAAGGTAAGGCTAGAATCAAACCACTCACCTCAATTCAAAAAAGTTCAGCTTTCGCCTCGAAAAATGTGCCACACCTCAAAATTCGAGTAATCCTTCTTCCGACGACCCAATTGACTCCTATTTCACCATTTAAGACCTTAGGAATCAATATTTCCAATTTTCCTCAATTTTCTCTATTTTTCTTTATTTTTCAAACATTTCTGCCTCTCGAAAAATCATAATAAATGCCAAACACCTAGTTTTCCCAGATATTTTTACATAAACCATCCTAAAATAATTTTATAAAAATTATAAAATTAAAATCAAGAAAAACTTGGGCTTCACGCGCTGGCGCGTGGGTGCGGCTGGGGTCCACGCATGCACACGCGCTACTGCCTCCTTTGGTCTTCTTCTCTAGCCACGGTGGCTTTCAGGCGATCTCTTTTGGCCAAAACAACAATGGGGCCTTGAAGATCTCGATCAGGCAACTTCAATGGACCCCTCACTCATTGGAAAAAGTCGCCGAAAAGGGGTTTGAAACCCAGTTGCAGGTCTCGGTCCGACGGCTCCCGTTTTTCTGGCCAACTCACTGAAATACCACCAAACGTACACATAACTCTTCGAAACTCTCTAGAAATGATCCTTTTGACTTAAAGAACAAAAGCCCTCTAATCTCTTTGCTCGATTCATGCCAAAATGAGAGAAATTTTGCTCGATTTCATTTTGAAACCCTCGGCCCTCTTCTTCTATTTATACCCAATTCCGACGCGATTTCCCACCCAATCTTGTTTGTTCTTATCCCTTAAGCCTAAATCTAGCCTCTAATCCAACCGAGAAGCCCTAAATCACGTGATATAGCCTTCGAAAATCTGGGTCAAATCAGAAATCCCATCCGCCATAAATTTCGATCACATCAAGGCTGATTCCAGCCAATGGCAAGCATAAACAGCTTCCTTATCGCCTGAAGCTACCCTAGCACCTCCCAGGAGACCTTCCTAACGCCTCAGAGGCAGCCGCCGCCGGCCACAGGGCGGCTAGTCGGTTTCCCACTATGTCATTTTTGTTTTTTTTGCAGTTTAGCCCCCAGCCAACTTCTAATTGCATTATCTCCCCATCCATTGCACCCCTTAACTTCTTGTTAATTCCTTAACTGCCCTCAGGTTCCATATTTTCCATTTTCCTTAGAATTTTCTAAAGAATTCGTCATTTCGACCTCCTTCGAGTAGTTTACAAAATCTGCACTTTTGCCCAAATACCCCTAATTGCATGTTTTTGACTTTAAACCTTCGAAAATCTCTTGATATTGTCGAATATCGCTTATTTGGATAGTTTTACCTTTATTAGCCTGCTTGATATAGTCCCTCATCCTTCGGTTGCGTTTCGAATATTACACAAAGGCCCGAAACCGTAGTAAATACTAATTTTAACCTCGTAATATCTGAAAATACTTATAATATTAAACATTGGGTATTACATCCTCCCCCTCTAAATAGAAAATTCATCCTTGAAATTGCTAATTTACAACATTAAACAAATGCGGTTAAAAAATTTTCATCCTCTCTTCGCGTTCCCATGTAGCTTCTTCCTCATCATGATTATTCCATAACATATTTACCAGTGGCATAACCTTATTTCTTAAGACTTGGTCTCTTTGATCCAAGATTTGCATTGGCTCTTCAGGGTATGTTAGATCGTTTCGTATCTCGATGGTCTCGTTTCGAAGTACTTGAGTAGGATTCGGCTCATGTTTTCGTAGTTGAGACACGTGAAACACGTTATGGATATTTGACAATGCCACAGGTAAAGCTATTATGTAAGCCACTAATCCAATTTTCTCCAAAATTTCATAGGGTCCTATGTATCTTGGGCTTATTTTCCCTTTCCTTTTTCCTCGAATCACTGATTTGAATGGTGAGACCTTCAAATATACCTTATCACTGACCAAAAATTCCAAATTTCGCCTTCGTTGATCAGCGTACGATTTTTGACGACTTTGACTTGTCCTCATTTTCTCTTGAATTTTCTTGATCTTTTCCGTAGTAGTTTGAACAATCTCAGGTCCAATTATTCCTACTTCTCCAGTTTCTACCCAGTAGAGTGGTGTTCTGGATTTTCGCCCATACAATGCCTCGTAAGGGGCCATTCCAATGCTACTGTGGTGCCCATTGTTGTAGGCGAATTCCACCAGGGGTATATGTTTCTCCCAGCTTCCTATGAAATCCAAAATGCATGCCCTGAACATGTCCTTGAGCATCTGAATTGTTCGCTTCGATTGTCCATCGGTTTGAGGGTGATAAGTTGTACTGAGCTTTAACTGTGTTCCCATACACTAATGGAAACTTTCCCAAAATCTTAACGTAAATTGTGGGTCTCGATCTGACACTATACTTGCAGGGATTTCGTGTAATGGTACAATTTCCTCAATATATAGCTGAGCCAAAGCATGAGTCGGTTGCCTTATCTTAATAGGCAAGAAATGTGCCGACTTGGTCAATCGATCCACTATTACCCAAATAGCATTGTTTCCTTTGGGACTTCGAGTTAGATTAGTCACAAAGTCTATAATGACGTGGTCCCACTTCCACTCAAGAATATTCAGTGGTTGCAGCATTCCTCCTGGACGCTGATGCTCAATTTTGATACGTTGACAGGTATCGCATTGCGCCACGTACCGTGCCACATCTTTTTTCATTCCAGGCCACCAATAAATTTCTCTAAGGTCCTTGTACATCTTTGTGGACCCTTGATGTACGGTGTACCTTGCTCGATGAGCTTCCCTTAAGATATTTTGCCTCAAATCTTAATCTTTTGGCACGTAAGTTCTTCCTTGAAACCGAAGTATACCATCATGATAACTGAATTCAGGTGCCTTAACTTGATCGTTCTTGTGTCTATTTGAAGAGTTGTCCTGATTTGATTCACCACATCAGGTTGGATTGTCAAATTTGCCAGATATCCCTTGACTAGCTTAGGTTTAACACTTACTGTCAGGTGGCTGAATTCCTCAATCATTTCCCACTCCTTAACCATCATGCTAGCCACTATTTCAGAGCTTCTTCTGCTAAGAGCATCTGCACCTACGTTTGCCTTCCCTGGATGGTAGGAAATGGTACAATCATAATCTTTCAAGTATTCCATCCATCTTCGTTGTCGCATATTCAGCTCTTTCTGAGAGAAGATGTATTTCAAACTCTCGTGGTCCGTAAAAATTTCAAACTACGCTCTGTAAAGATAATGTCTCCACAACTTTAAAGCATAAATTATGGTTGCTAACTGCAAATCGTGAGTCAGATAGTTCTGCTCGTGCCTCTTCAATTGTCGAGATCCGTAAGCGATCACTTTCTCGTCTTGCATTAGAACACATCCCAAACCTATTCCTGAAGCATCGCTGTATACCACATACTTTCCTGACTCGGTTGGCATTGCTAGAATCGGTGCCTTAGTTAGTCGCGCCTTAAGTTCTTGAAAACTTTACTCACACTTTTCATCTCATTCAAACTTGACTTCTTTTTGCGTCAATCGAGTAAGTGGAGTAGATATCTTCGAGAATCCTTCCACAAATCTTTTGTAGTATCCGGCTAGTCCAAGAAAACTTCGAATTTCTCCGACATTCTTAGGTGCTTGCCACTTTTGAACTGCTTCTATTTTTGCTGGATCGACAGCTATACCCTCTACAGAAATTATGTGTCCAAAAAAAGCTACCTGAGTAAGCCAAAATTCACATTTTGAAAACTTGGCATACAACTGGTGGTGCTTTAGGGTTTGCATAACTATCCTTAAATATTCCTTATGTTCTTTCTCACTGGTAGAATATATCAGAATATCATCTATGAATACTATTACGAACTTGTCCAAGAAGGGTCTAAAAGTTCGGTTCATCAAGTCCATAAATGCAGCAGGTGGATTGGTTAGTCCAAACGGCATCACTAAATACTCGTACCGCGATCGGAATGCAGTCTTGGGTACATTTTTTGGTTTGTTCTTCATCTGGTAGTACCCTGACCAAAGGTCTATCTTTGAGAATACCCTAGCTCCTTGAAGTTGGTCAAATAATTCCTCAATCCTAGGCAACGGGTACTTGTTCTTTATAGTTACCTTATTCAACTGCCGATAGTTGGTACACATCCGCAAAGTACCATCTTTCTTCTTCACGAACAGAATCGGAGCTCCCTAAGGTGACAGACACACTAGGCCTGATAAATCCTTTGTCGACCAAGCCCTGCAATTGCTCTTTTAATTCCCTCATCTCGACTGGGGCCATCTTATACAGAGGTATGGATATAGGTTGCATTCCTGGTACAAGATCTATTGAGAATTCGATTTCTCTAGGGGGTGGTAATCCTGGTAAATCTTCAGGAAAGACCTCAGGGTACTCATTCACAACCCTCACTGAATCCAATTCAAGATTCTTCTTACTTGACTCAGGTTTGGCTGATTGAAATGCTTGGAAAGTTATGCCATGCTTTCTCTTATTTCTATTTTTCTGACCTTGAAACAAAATCCATTCTCTATTAGGTTTGTGTAAACTCACGGTCTTGTTCTTGCAATCCACTTTAGCTTCATGTACCGATAGGAAATCCATTCCTATGATCATGTCGAAATCTTGTATATCTAATACGGCTAAATTTATCTTGAAACTTTCCCCTCCCATATCGAGATTACAACCCTAGCATCCCACTGCTGTCTCTAGGGTTGAACCCATAGGCGTAGCTACTAACATTTGATCACCCAACTCCCTAGGTTTTAGCTTTAGACTTTCTACTGATGCATGTGAAACAAACGAATGCGTAGCACCCGGATCTATTAAAGCATGAACTGGAATGTTTGAAAAGAACAGTGTACCTTCAATAACTGTAGGATCGGCCTCAGTGTCCTCACAAGTCAGATTGTACACCCAGCCAGGACGAACATTCGGTGCTCCTCTACTTAGCGGCTCCATCTTTTGTCTCTTTGGGCACTCTCTCGAAATATGCCCTGGTTGCCCGCAATTGTAACACACCACTTTTCCCTGATACCCGACTTAGGGCGTTCCTTTGATCTTCGGGCAGTTTCTTCCAATGTGGCCTTCCTCGCCGCAAGCATAGCATTTTATGACACATCTTTTTCCAAAGTGTTTCTTCTTACACTGAGGGCACTTCCCTTCATCCTTAGATTGAGCTGTTACATTTCCCGGCTTACTGCCCTTACTCCCTTCTTCAGTCTTGATTATTTTCACCCGCGTCAGGTTTCTCTCAATGGTTAGAGCTCGGTGTAACGCTTCCTTGTAAGTGTCAACGTCCCATCTGCTTAACACTTGTTGAAGACTTACTTGCAATCCTGAAACAAATTTCTGTGCCTTCTGACTTTCGTCGGTTTCGTACATAGGCACGTATTTAATCAGCTGAGTGAATCGGTTGTCATATTGATTCATAGATATCTCATCAGTCTGCTCCAGTCTCATGAACTCCCAGATTCTTTCTTCCTTCCAGCTCTTGGGAAAATACTTGGTATTAAACTCTTCCTTAAATCCCGCCCAAGTATACACTGGCGCATCTTCATCCTCGTGTTCTTGTTGAGACCTTATCATCGAACTCTCGGTAGACTGCCACCACCGACCTGCTTCGTCCTCCAGCGTATAAGTTGCGCACCTCACCTTTTCCACTTCACTGTACTGAAGGTGTTGAAGTAGTTTCTTTGTCTGCTCAAGCCAATACTCAGCCGAGCTAAGATCATCACCAATCCTTCCTTTGAACACGGGGGGTCTCAAGTGTCGGTACCATTCCAATGCCATGGTCGTGTGCCGAGTAGGCTCCTCTCGACTCACGTATGTTAGCATGTTTTCTAGAAATCGCTCCATTCGCTCAAACCGGTCCTCACTAGAACTCGATTCCCCGACATATCTTCTGTTTCCTTCGGAGTGATTCCTGCGATCACCCTGATCTCTGGGATTATTTTCTTCTCTTCTCCCATTTCCATTGTGGGCTGCATCTCGGAGTCTTCGTGTATTCACCATCTGAAATGAATCACGGAAACAAATTATGCATAAGACAAGAGTATTTCTGTACAAGAGGGACAGTTTTATTTATTAACAGTATCCCACAAAATAGAATAGCTTAGCACAACCGAAAAGGAAATAGACATAACATCTTATTATATTTTATATATTCCTTCTTCCTTCAGTTATCTCTTCGGCCTTGATCAATAGTCCTTTAGCTTCCAGATCCACGATTCCTTGTGGTCCTCGTCACTGTCAGATGCCATCGGGGGTCCCTCATCATCGTCTTGAGCCTCCTGAGATTCCTCATCGGAACTGATGTCGATAACCTCATCCTCGGGATTTGCAGCGCCCTCTTCCTGATCTTCCTCATCCATGGCCTCCCCTTGCAGCTTCACATGCTCATCTCGCATCCTCGTGCAGAACTCATGTAGGGAGTCATAGTCCCAGACCTCCTATAACCACTGAGTAAACATCTTCCATTCCCCTTCCATTTGGTCAATAACAAAACTGATCTGGTATTCCGACAAATCTATCAGTAGTCGGTAACTTGGAGGTACATCGTCAATGATTTCCTCCATCGCATTCAGAAATACATTCATATATTCGCCTTGCGGGTTTCCCAATTGCTTCGATCCTATTTGTCCAGTGTGATAGTAGCACTTGATCTACCATGGCTTGCTAATAACACACAAATGTTTTTCTCAATAACCTCGGATATGTGTTTCCTAAAGTTTCCATATGTCACTTAGAATCCTTAACCCTACTCTAAGTTAACAATTCTAACCATGCTAAGTTCAATAACCTATCTTAACCATCCTAGGGTTTTAACCTGGCTCTGATACCAATTGTAACACCCCGCCTTACACGGGCGTGTCACTATAAGGGAATCCTCGAGAATCTTTTTTTTTTTTTTCCAAGCCTGTCACATGTGGCGCCATGAGAACAATCTTCACACGTAGATGAAACACTTGTCGGATACAGTGGCTAGCGCCCGCAGTGGTTTCAAGAGCAATCTTCACATGCAGGTAAAAATCTGGAGAACCCCAGTCTTACTCGTTTACTCAAGATCGATAGACATAAGATTAAACGAAACATTTCACACAGCGGAATAATTAACACCAAAATGTTGTTGCCTACCACGATTTTCATTCAATGTATTCCCAAACTGAAACATGTATTACAAATTATCAAATGATACAACGTTGCCATACAATTGTTCATACATATACCAAAATAAATACTTAACACTTCCAAAACGGTACAACGACTATCGACTAAACACCGTTGGCCCCACCGGCCATGTCCTCGATCTCATAGTTGTCCCTGGCTGGAACGTTGAATGGTCCAGGGGTTGACCTTGCCGCGACATACTTAATCCCTCGAGTGCCCTACCATGTCACTCGTTCATGTGGATTAACCTTATCCCATTCTCAAGAAGACCCCATCCCGTCCCATACGGACCCAACAATGACACGAAAAACCAATGCCCCAATGATATGAAAATACACGCCATGCACCGACTCGTTTTAAAAGTAAAAATAGTTGATGCAATATATCAGATATTCAAAATGCAAATGATGTCATAATGGACATAAGTGAAATGCCTTTGTAAACAACCCAAGTTCAAGAGGGTATAACCGCTTACTAAAACTGGTCTGGTCATGTGTATCCGAAGCTCGGGAGGGTAAAATCGCTCACCAGAACTCACTACACACACTCCAAATCACATTTAAGACAAGATGAGGCTAGAATCAAACCACTGACCTCAATTCAGAAAAGTTCAGTTTTTGCCTCAAAAAATGTGCCACACCTCGAAATTCGTGTAATCCTTCTTCCGACAACCCAATTGACTCCTATTTCACCATTTAAGACCTTAGGAATCAATATTTCTAATTTTCCTCAATTTTCTATATTTTTCTTTATTTTTCAAACATTTCTACCTCTTGAAAAATCATAATAAATGCCAAACACCTAGTTTTCCCAAATAGTTTTACATAAACCATCCTAAAATAATTTTATAAAAATTATAAAATTAAAATCAAGAAAAACCTGGGCTTCACGCGCCCTCACGCGCTGACGCGTGGGTGCGGCTGGGGTCCGCGCGTGTACACGCGCTGCTGCCTCCTTCGGTCTTCTTCTCCGGCCACGGTGGCTTTCCGGCGATCTCTTCTGGGCAAAACAACAATGGGGCCTTGAAGATCTCGATAAGGCAACTTCAATGGACCCCTCACTCATTGGAAAAGGTCGCCGGAAAGGGGTTTAAAACCCAGTTGCAGGTCTCGGTCTGACGGCTCCCGTTTTTCCGGCCAACTCACTGAAATACCACCAAACGTACACGAAACTCTTCGAAACTCTCCAAAAATGATCCTTACGACTAAAAGAACAAAAGCCCCCTAATCTCTTTGCTCGATTCTTGCCAAAAATTAGAGAAATTTCACTCAATTTCATTTTGAAACCCTCGGCCCTCTTCTTCTATTTATACCCGATTCCGACGCGATTTCCCACCCAATCTTGTTTATTCTTATCCCTTAAGCCTAAATCTAGCCTCTAATCCAATCGAGAAGCCCTAAATCACGTGATATAGCCTTCGAAAATCTTGGCCAAATCAGAAATCCCATCCGCCATAAATTCCGATCACATCACGGCTGATTCCGACCAATGGCAAGCATAAACAGCTTCCTTATCGCCTGAAGCTACCCTAGCACCTCCCAAGCGACCTTCCCGACGCCTCACAGGGCGGCCGATCGGTTTCCCACTATGCCATTTTTGTTTTTTTTTGTAGTTTAACCCCCCAACCAACTTCTAATTGCATTACCTCCCCATCCATTGCACCCCTTAACTTCTTGTTAATTCCTTAACTACCCTCAAGTTCCATATTTTCCATTTTCCTTGGAAATTTCTGAAGAAATCATCATTTCGACCTCCCTCGGGTAGTTTACAAAATCTGCACTTTTGCCCGAATGCCCCTAATTGCATGTTTTTGACTTTAAAACTTCGAAAATCTCTTGATATTGTTGAATATCACTTATTTGGACTGTTTTACCTTTATTGGCCTGCTTGATATAGTCCCTCATCCTTCGGTTGCGTTTTGAATATTACACAAAGGCCCGAAACCATAGTAAATACCAATTTTGACCCCGTAATATCTAAAAATACTTATAATATTAAACATTGGGTATTACAATCAACATTTGCCCTTAATGTAACTTCCCAAGCCTACCAGCCTAGCACGAAATCCTAGGCAAATCCTGAACCTCTACAGGATAAGCCTAATGTTATTCTATCATTGCCCTAGGGGAATTACGACTACACTTTGGGGGCGACATCCCATTCCTATGCACAAATATTAATGTGACAATAATATCGTGTCATGCAATTATCACGACTTTCCATTGCAATATGACAAAATGAATATTGCATTCATGAGTAGCTTGCATATATAACAATCACTAAACCATGTTTAGGATAAAATTACTCACAATTTGTTTAAAGATCAAGACACCTCAAAAAGCGCGCACTGCCTCGATATGCTTGCTTGACCTCTATTCTCTTGCTAACTCTCAAAAGTTGCACCAATCACATCATCTCGATCACCTCAATCATAAAAATGATATTTAATCACTAAATATCTATATAATAAGGGAGGATGGTTTTTGAAATTGGGAGACAAATGTGAGGGGGATATTTTTTGAATGGTTAAGATTAATTTTCAAGAGATTTGATGGCTGAGATCAATAGTTTTTCCCCCCAAAATGCATCCCATCCCATCCTCCCTTTTTACCCACCCAACTCACTCCCTCTCTGCAAACCCACCCCCCTTCTCCCCCCCATCTCTCTCTCTCTCTCTCTCTCTCTCTCAAAGCCCCTGCATTGTCGCCATTGCCGCCCACCGCCATCATGCCCCGCTCCATCCCATCCTCCCCCTCTGTCATCGCCCCTACTGCCCACCGTCGTCGCCCCTACCCAGCCACCGCTGTCAGCTCCCGCCAACACCACCTGAAGCTCCACCTCCAGCTCAAAGGTATATATGTGTATCTCCATTTCATTTTACTGTGTGTGTATATTTCTTATCTCCATTTCACTATGTGTATCTGCCATCACTGTGTATGTATATTTCTTATCTCTCATCCCTTATCTCTCTCTCCTCATTGTGTATGTATATCCCGTCGCCGCTGAAACTCCATTACGACTGTGTGTGTTTGTATGTATATAGTCATTGTGTGTTTGTATGTATATAGTCACTATGTGTTTGTGAGCACACAGTGACTGTGTGCGTATATATTTTTTTAGTTTGTGAGCATATCCAATAGTCACTGTGTGCGTATATATCCAATAGTCACTGTGTATATAGTTTTAATGTTGCGACTGTGTTTGCATTGTGTTTGTAAGCATAGTCACTGTGTGTATATATTTTTTTAATTTGTGTATATAATTTCAATGTGTGCTCGGCAGCCTCTAGAGAACAATTCTCCAGGCCCATTTGTCTCCCACTTCAAATGTGCCTCCTGCCAGCCTTGAACTAATTGTTCTGGAGAATTGTCTCCCACTTTCATATGCATGTGTGTACAATATAACATAATTAATTAATTGTCTCCCACTTCAATGTGTGTACAAAATAATTGTCTCCCATTTATATAGTTGAACTAGAATAAATCTAACAATTTTATTGTCTCCCACTTCAATGGAAATGTTCAGCAGCCTCTGGAGAACAATTCTGCAAGCTATTACTCATTTCAATTTCAATTCTCAGCATGTAAGTGTGCCTCATGCTAGCCCTACTCACCTTGTCTCCCACTTCAATTGCTAGTAACTTTTTAATAATTTCATTAATTAATTATGAGAACATTTAATGATATTTCTAATTAATTAATTATGAGAACATTTAATAATAATTTAATTATACACATAATATTATGAGAACATTTCTAAAAAATAATATTCCGCTAAAAGTTTTCAACAGATTAATTAATCCTACCACTTAATAAGTCAGTCATTCAAACAGATTGATTGCACCAAATTAATTAAATAAAAATTAAAAAAGAGAAATCACAGGTAAATAAAATTATACTTTAAGCTTGAGTGAGGGGATTAATTATTACTGTAAATGATGCAATGAATTCGTTCAACACCTAAACTTAGCATTTGCTTTCTATTTAAAAAAAAAATTAATTATTGTAAAAAATTGTTGCTTTCTACAACAATTGAAATTTTTAAAATAGAAAAAGACACCCGACTTTGTTATCTGTTAAAATATTATTATTTATATTTATATTAAATAATTAAAATATTTATTTCTTTTGTCATTTAAAAATTTATAAATTGTTTATAAAATGACTAATAATAATTATATTATGAATATTAATAATAATATTTATAATAATGAATAATTATATATGAATAATCAATAATAATGAATAATTATAAATAATATTTATAAATTTAATATTTGTTATTTTACTAAAAAAGAATATTTAATTTATTGAGTTTAATAGAAATTAGTTAATAGAAATTTGTCAAATATTAAAGTTTAATAGAAATTGGTCAAAAATCTTCTTGCTTTATAATAAGAGAATTTTTTTTTTTACTATCAAAGTTTAATTTACTAAGTTTAATATTTAATTTACTATCAAAGTTTATTTTATTGTAATAAAATCTTTTTTAATTAAAATAACATAAAAAAAAAACGTGTTCTTCGACCAAGAATTCCTAACCCATTGGGGTCGGAGAACACAAGGGTTCTCGACCACTCATTGTCATGATCGCAGCCATCTGTGTTTGTATATATATTATATCTATATAATAAAGTAAGAAGGTTTTTGAATTGTATAACACAAATGTAAGGGGAGACATTTTTTCAATGGTTGAGATGGGTTTTGATTTTTCATCAATGGCTAAGATCAAGCTATGTTTCCCCCCCCCCCCCCCCCCCAAAAACCATCACATTCTCACACGCACACACTCTTTTTATATGTATACAAATTTTGGAATTAAATTTTATATGTATGCACAAAAGCAATAAATTTTGGAATTAAATTTTCAATATAATTTTTTTATATTTGATATTTATATTCACAAATTATAAAAAAAAATTTATACTGATATGTATTGTTTGATATTTAACTTTTAATTTAATTTGTTTAAATTGGAAAGTAACTTTTTTAATTTAACTTTTTTATTTTTTGTTATACAACGTTAATAAATATACACCGTGCCGTTAGGCACGGGCATTCGCTAGTCCTCAATATTCCACTTATTTCATTTTCTCTCATTTTTCCTTCTAAAAATGCCAATAAATACCATCGAGACTTTTTTTCTCAAATCTAATTCCTCAACAATTCATAATATAATATGAACTTCAAAGGAAAAATACTAAACTTACCCAAATGTTGCTTTTTCACGCAAAATGAAGCTCTTTGATGCTAAAACCAAGACATCGGGAATCCCAAATCCAAATCTTTTTGCACGGACCTTAATAAAAAAAATTTCTAGATTTTTAGGAATTTTTCTCAACATTTTCCCTATGCCCACACGCCCACATGCACTGGCGCGTGGGTTGCGCATCCTGACCAGCGCATGTAGCCCACGAGTCGGTCATTTTCTCTAGCGCTGGCCCTGCTGGCAATGCTGGAAACTGATGCCATTCGATCCCTCTCTCCAAGTTGATCATCATGCTACCATTCTTGGCTCGAAAGGAGTTCGGGAAGACCTCCGTTTGGCCGGCCAAACTCTCGGATCGGTCGCCCGCCTCCATCTCCGGCTAAGCCTTGAACGGCCATCAAACCAACACCAAAATGCCTCATTTTCTCCAGAAATGATCCTTAGGCCATGGGAAACAAAAGCCCTTTATTTTGGAGGCTCAATTCATTCTTTAAAGCTCTCGATTTGAAGCTTTAAACTTGTAAACTTTCGGCCACTTTGTGTGCTATTTATACGCGAAAACTGAGCTTCGAAACCCCTTTGGCCACTTGACCCATTTCCTTAAGAGTCTCCACCTCCCCTAAATCAACCTGGAAGTGACCCTTGTTAGTGTAGGTGCTCTAGACCCAATCAGATTGGGCATGTTGTACACTGACAATTGTAATCATGTTATTATTTGAATAAGGAGTTATTCAAATTCACAAGAAGTCATTCTATTAGTTTCTTGTTATTATTGTAATAACCGAATGAAACTAGATAGAAGTCCATATGATGTATACTGTGAATAATCTATAAAGATGTGAGATGATGCATCACAGTTTATAGACATCATTAAACGTCCCAAGTCGTAGCAATGTCAAGAATGGACATTGACAATTGCGGTAAGACTTGTATGTGCTATGTTTTTGCTATGTGATAGCAATGGGGGTCTCACACCCATAGGCATGGGGATGCCTAGACAAGTACATAGGTGACCAATGTTGGAGAACGTGTCACTGGACATGACTCAC
This sequence comes from Diospyros lotus, assembly GCF_014633365.1. Lineage (NCBI taxonomy): Eukaryota > Viridiplantae > Streptophyta > Magnoliopsida > Ericales > Ebenaceae > Diospyros > Diospyros lotus. The sequence continues at coordinate 14,981,827 of NC_068340.1, forward strand.
CATGAGAATCCATTTTGGTTAAATGTTGATGGAATTCTCATACGAGATGGGTGTAACTAATCCTTGGACCTGAGGTTGTCACGGTCATCTCATAAGAAGACCGGTATGCTTTGACATCGTTTCGATGGGCCTAGACAAAGGCTGCACGTGGGCGATCGTTGAGTATATCATGAGGCTTATGGAGATGGGTGCATAGCTAAGATGGGACTCGTCTATCCCTTGATAGAGGATGATGTATCTAAGGCGCATTCGGTGGATATTCACTTTAAATCCATGGCCATGGTGAAAGAGATCAATAAGGAGTTATTGATTCACTTTCTATTAAGTGAAGATATCCGAAAGACCGAAGAAAACTCATGTGATCATTATCAAGCAACACATCGCCATACTTGAGATCACATAAGATGCATTGACGAGAGGATCGTATTACACGGTAACCATGCTCGTGAAAGGTTATTTGCGGATTATGAATCCTTCTGAATAATTGGGTAGGCATGACGCCTTGCTAGAGGCCAATCTTGTCTTATGTGTTCGTACCGACACATTACCAACATATTCGGAAGCCTAATGAGTCATACGCAATAGGCACGGTCCCTGGCTTAAACCAGGAGAGTGGACGTATGGTTAAGTGGGACACTTCGGCAAGAAGTTGTGCCGTCGTAGGTTCTCACGGAAAAAGAACAGATAGACGTAATGACGTCGATATGACGAGGAGTCGTCGTAATGGAAAGAGTTTCCTAAAAATGGCATTTGATTAAATTAGGAAGGAGTTTCTAATTTAATGATTTTCTATTTGTTGGAGTGGCAAATAGGAAATAAAATATTTTTGGCTTAAGTTAATATTTGGACTAAATTAGATTTGGGCCAAATATTAAATTAAATATTATATTTAGACTAAATTGGATTTGGGCCAAATATTAAAATAAATATTATATTTGGACTAAATTAGATTTGGGCCAAATATTAAATATTATATTTGGACCAAATTAGATTTGGGCCAAATATTAAATAAAATATATTTGGGCTTGAATTATATTTGGGCCATAATATTTTATTTAACCTATAAAAGGATTGGGCCATTTAATTATATTTCTAGTTAGACTAGAATAAGCCCACTTATGATTCTAATTAAATTAGAATTAATGGGCTAGCCCAATCCATTAGGGTTTTAGAAACCCTAGGATATTTCATTATAAATATCCTTTTATAGGTTGCCCATTATTGAGGTGATTTTTGGTGTCGTTTTTCAAGAGTTGAAAAACGCATTGCCGTTCACTCTTCCCCGTTTCTTTTGGCATCGATTTGAAACGTGGGTGTTCTTTTACCGTCCATACACAAGCCGCGCAAAGGAGAAGGAGCTAGCACTCCTATTCCGCTCTCCTTGCCAACGGACGCGTGCCGCGTATCACGAGTTAGAGGCCGGACGCTTGGACGGCTCGAATCCGCGAACGACTCGATAATCTAAAGGTTAAATTTATTTATTTGTTTGTGAATGATTTGATTTCGACGTTGATCCAATCGCCGGGATCGGGGTAAGGTTCAAAATTTTTGAACTACGCTGCTTGCCCCGTAGCGATCTTGATTTACTTTCAACCCTTGCCAACCAAAACAGCCACTTACAGGTTTTGATAAAAATGACCCAACTTTTGGTTGATTTTTCTTGAAATCCGGCCACCCCTGTGGCCGTTGTCAGCCACGCCTTCATCAAAAGGCATCCCTGAGCAACCCTCGTGGGTTCCCAGCAGTCGATTTCAATGATTTGATGGGTTGGTCAGCCATGGTTGTTTGGAGTTTTTCATGAAATTGCACTTTGGCCCATTTTTACAAGGCTCATCAACTTTGCATAATTGAATTTAAGACCCTTAAGTCCTAAAACATCCATTTGACCACTGAAGATTCTGAAAAAACATTGTTTTGACCTCCCTCTGGCAATTTTAGAAAATTACACTTAGGCCCGAATCTTCATTTTAGCCCTAAACCTCTTTCTTTCTTCCTGAAACCTCTAAAGGGTTGTTCCACATGAAAAACCAAAGACCCCTTATATAATACCCCATATTTTTGTGAAGATGCCACGTATTTTAAGTGAGTTTAAAATATTGAAAAATATGCTTGAAATGGCAACAAGTGACTGAATCAGTCGTAGGGAGTACCCTAGAGCTTAGATACCTAAGGTTAAAGGTATATTTTTTACGAGCATCTCGAGACTAGATTTATGACGCTGAAATAAATCAAATCAGAAATGATTTTCAGTTAAGCTAAGTTGTAGCCTAAAAAGACCGAATGATGGTAGGGGCTTCCGAAAAATCGTATATATTGAGTAATTTTGAGTTATTAATTTTGGGATTTTAAGTATCTCGATAAATTTGATGTTTGAGGGTGTAATTGTAATTAGAGAATTATCCAAACGAAATAAGGATAAAATTAAGAGCTTATGTGGTAAAATATTGAAGTTGAGGACTTGAAATAAGGGCCAAAGTGTTATTTGAAAGAAGTTTGGGATTTTAACTTGAATTTAAAAAGTTGAATTCATTCTAGCTTTGGATTTCAAAAGCCATTCAATTATAGGTTTGAGTCTTTGGAGTCCATGGCTAAGATTGTGACAAGTGGCATAATGTGATTGGTTGAAGAAATCTATAAAAAAACACCATGGGCTCTTCTCAAATCAGTCCAACCAAATTTGAGGAGTGAAGCACTCTAAGAGGAGGAGCTTTCTCTAGAGAGAGATAAGGGAGTTCGGCAAGAAGGCGGGAAGAAAGTGGTGAAGAAGCGGCAGAGAACGAGCCTCGTCGGAGTTGCGGGTCTTCGCCAGAGTTCACCAAAATTAGTCAGCAAAAAAGCAAGGTAAGTCCCTTTTTTTTTATAATCTAGTAGAGGGGGAAGAGAATGACGCGTAGGTTCAAATGGGGGTTGAATCAGAGTTAAAATGAGGGAGATATGGCCAAAATACAAAAATGAGGCGTTGCTGTCCGAATTCTGTGCCCGCGCGTGAGTTACACGCGCCGAAAAATGCCTGCGAGTGAAGACGCGTGGCCGACCTTCTTGGGGCGCATGAGGGGTCTATTTTGCTTAAAATTTTTCAGTTATACCCCTAATTTAATACCCTTCAACCCTATGTAAAAATATTTAAGGTTAGGTTTACCAAAACGCATGTTTTCTGTAGAAACCTAGGCCGTTTGCTATGAAATTATACCGTCTAAGAGATAAACGAATAAGGTGAGACTCCTATACTCCAAATTCTATTTTCATTTTCTTATGAGAGACTTCTATTGCATGAGACGTGTTTTGTAAAGTTCCTGTACATAAACTCTTGTTATTCTCTTACGTGAAATCACGTTGCATATATGAACTGTATTTTTCTGAAAAAATATACGTTGTTGGCTTTTTAACTGTTGCATTTATAAAATTCGTGTGGCCATACTGTTGTACCTATTTGTTGTTGGCCGAGGGAAAAAGTCGAATATCCCCTGAGAGGCGTTATGCGTACGCCATCGAGAAAGCTCTCGTGGGGAAAATCGTGAGTCTAAGGAATAACGAATGTGGTGCTTGCATGAGTTCTATGAGGTCGGGCCGAAGTGACATTGTTAGGGACCTCCCGAGAGGCGCTATGCGTGCGCCATTTAGAAAGCTCTCGTTGGAGGAGGCTGACATGTTCACGAGGCACTTCGGAGTAGTTCTCGTTGTCTTTTCATACATTTTATACTTGATCATGCATCGATATTGTAACACCCCAAATTTCTTGAGCGTGTTATATCTTAGGATTTCGAGAATATAAATTTTTTTTTATATCACAATAGTTGTCATACATCACACAATATCCCAAAAATTCAAATTTACACCTTCTCAGCTTAACAAACCCAATAATTGAATAGCTAAGATAGGCGTTAAAATCTCGAATGCAGAAGCTAGATCGAACCTGATATGGTTCACAACCATAACACTTTATTTATCATAAAATTGTTCGAGACGTCTACAAAATATATTACATAGACATCATCAAGTGATAACCGAACATTTTAAACATATCCAAAATTACATAGGTTTGCACATAAACATAGATATGCTAAACATGCTACAGGCAGTAAAGTAAGCTTATCCTTCAGCTACCTCCTTTCCCTTAGAGCTGCTCGTCAAGACTGGAATGTTCAGGGACATAGTCCAATTAGAAGATGAATCTTCTAGTGAGAAACTCCAAAAACAGTTTATATCGATGCATGATCAGTTATAAAATGTATGAGAAGACAACAAGAACTACTCCGAAGTGCCTCGTGAACACGCTAGCCTCTTCCAATGAGAGCTTTCTCAATGGCGCATGCATAGCACCTCTCGGGAGGTCCCTAACCATGTCACTTCGGCCTGACCTCATAGCACTAATGCAAGCACCACATCCGTTGTTCTTTAGGCTCACAGTCCTCCCGACGAGAGCTTTCTCGATGGCGCACGCATAGCGCCTCTCGAGGGATATCCGACTTTTTCCCTTAGCCAACAACCAATAGGTACAACAGTATGGCCACACGAATTTTATAAATGCAACAGTTAAAAAGCCAATAGCATATATTTTTCAAAAAAATACATTTCATATATGCAACATGATTTCACGTAAGAGAATAACAAGCATTTATGTATAAGAACTTCATGAAACATGTCTCATGCAATAGAAGTCTCTCATAAGAGAATAAAAAATAGGATTGGAGTATAGGAGTCTCACCTTGTTAGTTTATTTCTTCGACAGTATAATTTCACAGCAAACGGCCTGGGTTTCTACAGAAAACATGTGTTTTTGTAAATCTAACCTTAAATATTTTTATATGGGGTTGAAGGGTATTAAATTAGGGGCATAACTGGAAAATTTCATGGAAAAATCACCCCTCATGCGCAGCTATTATTCGGCGCGTGTATCTCACGCGCTGCACAGCAGTCTCGGACTACTTCGCCTCGGGTTGGTATTTCGGCCATAACTTCCTCATTTTAACTCCGATTCGACCCCCGTTTGAACCTACGCGACCCTCTCTTCCCCCTCTACAGGATTATCAAAAAAAAATCAGACTTACCTCACTTTTTTGCTGACTAATTTTGGCAAACTCTGGCGAAGACCTGTAACTCCGACGAGGCTCGTTCTCCGCCGCTTCTTCGCCGCTTTTTTCTCGCCTTCTTTCCGAACTCCCTTCTCTCTCTCTAGAGAAAGCTCCTCCTCTTAGAGTGCTTCACTCCTCAAACTTGGTTGGAATGATTTGAGAAAAACCCATGGTGCCTTTTTATAGATTTCTCCAACCAATCACATTATGCCACTTGTCAAAATCTTAGCCATGGACTCCAAAGACTCAAAGCCATAATCGAGTGGCTTTTGAAATCCAAAACTAGAATGAGTTGAACTTTTGAAATCCAAGCTAAAACCCCAAACTTCTTTCAAATAACACTTTGGCCCTTATTTCAAGTCCTCAACTTTAATATTTTACCACATAAGCTCTTAATTTTATCCTAATTACGTTTGGATAATTTTTTAATTATAATTACACCCTTAAATCTCAAATTTACTGAGATACTTAAAATCTCAAAATTAATAAATCAAAATTACTCGATATGTATGATTTCTCGAAACCCCTTACCATCATTAGGCTATTTTAGGCTACGACTTAGCTTAACCGAAAACTATTTCTGATTTGATTTCTTTCAGCGTCATAAATCTCGCCTCGAGGCGCTCATAAAAAATATACCTTTAACCTTAGGTATCTAAGCTCTAGGGTACTCCCTACGATTGGTTCGGTCACTTGTTGCCAATTCAAACATATTTTCGGTATTTTAAACTCACTTAAAATACGTGGCATCTTAACAAAAATATGGATATTATAGATATAAACTGTTTTTTTGGAGTTTCTCACTAGAAGATTCATCTTCTAATTGGACTATGTCCCTGGAATATTCAAACGTTCGAGGTTCGACGAGCGGTTCTAAGGGAAATGAGGTAGCTAAAGAATAAATTTAATTTACTGCCATTGTATGTTTAACATATTCTTGCTTATGTGTGAACCTATGTAATTTTGGATATGTTTAAGATGTTCAGTTATCATTTGCGAGAGATGATGTAATACATTTTGTAGACGTCTTGAACATTTTTATGATAAATAAAGTATTATGGTTGAAAACCATATCAGGTTCGATCTAGCTTCCGCATTCCAAATTTTAACGCATGTCTTAGCTATTTTGTTAAGTTGAGAATGTGAAAATTAGGGTTTTTGGGATATTGTATGATGTATGACAGCTATTGTAATATGAAAAATTTTTATATTCCCGAAATCCTAAGTTATAACACGCTCAAGAAATTTGGGGTGTTACACCTCAAGCTTCCGTTGACTTCCGAGAAGTCTTCTATAACGATTCAGTTTTGCAGCCTAATTGGCAGCTGCCATTTTGCTGTACCAAAAAATATTCCCGATCTGATTTCTTTCGGCACCATAAATCCTATCTCGGGTGCTTGTTAATACCACATCATTTTTCTTTGGCATCTCGGCTCCAGGACACTCTCGGCAGTTGATTCAGTCATCTATACAGTAATAAATTACCGTTATACCCTTCATTTATCCTTAAATTCCATTTTTGCCCCTAAGATAATTTACCCTTGAGTCCTTTAGAATTTCTTGGGTATTACAACTCTTATAATCAAAAGAACTCCTGAATGGAAGAATGAAAAGAACTCATGAATGTTCAGTTGAAAGAATAGCTTCAATTGAACATCTAAGGGCATAACTCTTATGATCAAAAGAACACCTAAATGGAATAATGAAAAGAAAGTAAAAGAGTGGTGCGAGAAGGAGAACTTGTCTAATGACGGTAGTAGAGTCACCTCCCTCCCTGAAGCTCCTCTCGGCCAAGATGGAATGCAGATATGAGAAGCCACAAAGAATGAGATAAATAGGAAGAAGAAGCTGAAGAAGGAAAAGGCAAATACGAAAAAAGAGAACAGGGGTTGTCATTGTAGAAGAAACACGAAGAGGGAAATGCGATAGTCTGCACCTACAAATTGGTGGAAAATACCTGACTGCCCTTATCTTCTAACAATGGTTAAAGGAAGACCAAGGGTAGTATTGACATTTGATATTTCCCATATTCTTTATTCAACCTGTTCCTTCCTGACCAAAAGAGGACGATCGGAGGTGGGATCACAACGGGAGGGTGTGGGCTCCGGCGACGAGTCCGTCCGGGGGACGGCTAGCACTTGTAAGCACTCCGACGCTCGAGTGAGTAAGAGAGTAAGGAGAGACAGTGTATCAGTAGGTCAGAGGTCAGAACATACATTGGCTCTGAAGAGAGCTGACTGATATAGGAGGAGGAGATATCCTCCTACATGCATGCCTCGTGCGTTTGCAAGTGACAAGACTGACTATCTGGCTCCGATAGAGGTTCCCAAGTGGTAGCATGGTGGCGACGGGACCCTCATTAATGTGGATGGAATCCGCCATTAATAAGGATGAGATCTGGGGCAGCTACGCGGATATCTAGTGGGAGTAGTAATGATGCTGTGGCAGGCTGGCGTTGGGCCAAGGCTGGGTCCAGATGGAGGATCAAGATTGGTCCAAGATTGGGCCTAGATGAGAGGGTCGAGATTAGGCCTAAAGGAGAGGGTCGAGATTAGGCCTAAGGAGAGGGCCAAGATTGGGCTCGGACGGTCCACAACCCCCCAGGTTGGATGTTCGAGTAACAAGCGTTCGAGCTAAAAAAGGGAAGTTTGGGTAGTTTTTGCTGCATGCACTAGTTTTGGAGGGTCTAATTAAGTGTGACTAAGGCAATCGGTCGAGCTGATTTCGGCTTTACTTATATTGTGGTGCTGGAGTCGTTTCGAGGTCAGCCTGACCTTGAGCGCAAAGTAGTACTCTTTTATACGCTGTCCCACGATGCGTGTGTCTTTGGGATTCGAGGATGCTCGACTTCGGAGAGGAAGGCGTTATCTTGGTGATGTCCAGGTGCATAGGGAAGCTAGCTACCGTGAATGCGCATTGGCAACGTCTCGTACCGCCGTCGGGACATGTTCGGGGTATGGTCGAGTCCTTTTTTGCGTATGCTATCTAAGTTTGAGAAGGAAAGGTCATGCTTCAGGGGCTCTGGCTATAATTATCTTCCAAGTCAGAAGTCTAAACTTATTTTGCTCAATAGGATCGGGATAGCCAAATGCATTAGAAAACCAAGACATGTTAAAATACTGAGACATAAAGAATATGGAAATGACAATTCAACAACAGATAATGATGCTAATGAATAATGAAATTAATTAATAGTTCAAAAATCATACCTGACCGTAGTCTCTTGCATTAACTAAAAACAACCACAAAAAGAAAAGAAACTAAATTACAATATTTTTTTTTCACAGCAATAATTCCATCATTGATCTCCCCGGCAACGGCGCCAAAATTTTACTGAGCTTAACCTTGTGCCATTAATTCAAACAAACACATAAAAATAAATAAAAATAAAAAAACAAGCATGCAGGCATAAGGCGTTTACACTCGCCAATGTACGAGTGTGCGTTGCAGCACAAATTTATTTACTGAATGGGAGTCCAAGTCGATTCACTTAGAGATCATTATTAAAATGGAAATAAAAGCAATGAAAATTTGTATGTGTTGAACGGGTTTATCAGACCAATTCAACTGATTTTAGGAAAAAGGAAATTGAATGTGTGACTGAAAACCAAATGTCCCGGATCAAAACAATTTCAGTGACAATCCAAATATTTTCCAAGTCTCACAAAAGATGGTATTATTGAGTCAAATTAATTTTAAGATCTTTACTATTGATTATATTTTGGGATGATGATGGTTTTAATTCTAGTAACTGACATACATGGCATGCTGACTCTAACTTAGGCTTGTGCTCTACTCCAAATTCAAAGATTCAATGCACGCATAATACTCAAATAAAATCAGGTTTCTGGTAATGCATTTGAAGTTCGGCTATCTTGGGAAATCTATGGCATTGGACACTATCCTCACCTTGGCCTAAGTTTAATCTTAGCTACACATCTCCAAAGAAAAATTAAAGAGACAGAAATTAAAGTGCTGGAATGTAAATACAAAAATTAAAATTATAGAAACGTAAATGAACAATTAAAGAAAGTTGCAGAATGTAAACGAGCTTGAAAAGAAATTGCAAAATGTAGATAATAGAAATAAAGATCATTGTATTGATGGAACAAAATGAAGAACATGAAAGTACTAGAATGAAAGAACAAAACAGAAAAGAAAAAAAGAAAGAACACAAGACCAAGACGATGAACAGTGCTCTTTTCCCCTTATTCTGGTTAAATGGCAGATGTGGACTCTCTCTCTCTTTTTGATGCTCTAGTCTATTTATAAGCTAACAAAAACTTTCAAATATCCCGACAATTCTCTGAAACATTCTGCATATTGCTTCTGTCAGTACTCTGCCAAATTTCGCATGCTGTCTTGAAATGGCTTTATGAAGCATGCGAACACATGCTCTGCTTAGAATAATTTCTCGTGTATGTGTAACACGATATTCGGATTTGGCTTCGTTAATGTTCGGATCTGCTGCTTTGGTCTTCACGCATGAATATGGGGTTGGGCTTCACACTGGAGGTAAGTATATGTGTTAGATTATATTATATTATATATATTTATATGGCTTGCACGCATGTAAATGTATTATATAAAGATATGTATTATATTATATTATAATAATAGTCATCTAACTTGAATGCCCTCATAGTTAGATGTCAAAATACGGGTTATAATTATAACAAAATTTTTCAAAATTAACCACTAATCATCGGTGATACCATTTTAAAAGACCCAAAATTTAACTACGCTTAACCATGTGCCATTAATTTAAACAAACACAGAAACAAATAGAAAAGAAAACAAGCATGTAGGCACAAGGAGTTTATACTCGCCAGTGTACGAGTGTGCGTTGCAGCACAATTTAATTTTCTGAAAAAGTCCAGGTCGATTCACTGGGAGATCATTAATAAAACGAAAAAAAAGATGCGATATAAATTGGGTTGTCATGCCAATTCATTTGATTTTAAGTGAGTAAGAATGAAGTAAACTGTAACTGTAAGAAGTCTTGAGTTAAGGCAATTTCAGTGCTAATCCCATAACTTCCCAATAGATAGATAGGTACTAGAAACATCGATATGAATTAATTTGAGGTTCTGCTATTAAAATGCATCTCAAGATGATGATAGTAGTTCTTGGTCTAGCAATCTCCATACATGGCATGAGAGATTCTAAGTTAAGCAACTATCATAAATTAAAATATAGTTAATATGCAGTAATCATATAACTCATTTGGATATGGGTATGATAGCATCTCCAGTAATCATATAACTCATTTGGATTTGGGTATGATAGCATCTCCAGTTTAAGTAACCTCCATACATGGCATGAAGACTCTAAGTTAGGCTTATTCTCTACTCCAAATTCAAAGATTCAATGCACGCACAATACTCAAATTAAATCATGTTTCTGGTAATGCATTTGAAGTTCGGCTATCTTGAGAAATCTATGGCATTGGACACTGTCCTTGCCTTAGACCAAGTTTAAGCTTAGCCACACATCTCTAAAGAAAAATTAAAGAGACGGGAATTAAAGTGTTAGAATGTAAATACAAAAATTAAAATTACAAAAACGTAAATGAACAGTTAAAGAAAGTTACAGAATGTAGATAACAAAAATAAAGATCACTGTATTAATGGAACAAAATGAAGAACATGAAAGTACTAGAATGAAAGAACAAAACATAAAAGAAAAAAAGAAAGAACATAAGAACAAGATGATGAACAGTGCTCTTTTCCTCTTATTCTGGTTATATGACAGATGGGGACTCTCTCTCTCTCTCTGTTTTTGATGCTCTAGTCTATTTATAAGCCAACAAAAACTTTCAAATCTCTCGATAATTCTCTGAAACATTCTACATATTGCTTTCATCGTACTCTGCCAAATTTCGCATGCTATCTTGAAATGGCTTTATGAAGCATGTGAATGCATGATCTGCTTAGAACAATTTCTCGTGTATGTGTAACGCGATATTTGAATTTGGCTTCGTTAATGTCTGGATCTGCTGCTTTGGTCTTCACGTATGAATATGGGGTTGGGCTTCACACTGGATATAAGTATATGTGTTGGATTATATTATATTATATTATATATATTTATATGGCATGCACGCATGTAAATGTATTATATATAGATATGTATTATATTATATATGTATTATAATATATATTTATTATATTATATTATAATAATAGTCATCTAACTTGAATGCCCTCATAGTTAGATGACAAAATATGGGTTATAACAAAATTTTACAAAATTAACCGCTAATCAACAGGTAGAGGTCGTTTTCTGCTTTAGTAGGAAAATGCCGAAGGTTATCCCTGGTGGTCAGCGAGGGAAAGTCAGTGGCAACAACGAAGGAGGCGTGCCCTTCCTAACCGTCGACCCGATGTCCTTTATTGTTGCACCAGCTCTCCCAGTTGCTCCTGATGTCCGTCCCTTACTGGTGGGGCTTGCTACCTACGAAGGGCGATCGTCAACTGGAAAACACCTAAGGGATGCTAAAGGGGCTGAGTCATCCGTTGGGGCACCTTCTGCGGGTGTGTCCGATTCTTCTGCGTGGGGGATTGTCAGGCGACGTACCGCCGAATGGAGGATCGGGTTCTGGGGGTTTTGGCAGAGTACCAAGCATTGGAGTTTGAATTTCGCCTAGAGGTGGCTGCTCTCAAGCGATTCCATTGAGAAGAGGTAAAGTGCGTCCAAGAGGCAGCTGAGAGCCAGGCAGGGGAAAAAGTGGTCAGGGTGACAACTGACTTGAGTCAGTGGCTGGAAGGGTTGAAGGTGTCGTTGGTCCACTGTCGTGAGATTATAGGTCGTCTCGGCTGCCAGCGTGAGGATGCCAAAATGGTGCTTCGTGATTTGAAGGCAGAGATTGCTCATCTACGAGCAGCGCTTGAGGCCAACCGATGGATGGCAAAGGCTGGCAGGGCTCAAATGTTGAAGGTTGCGGACGAGTATTTGGAGGGCTACAAGGAAGCCCTACTCCACGTTCAGACTTTGTTCCTAGGCTTAGACCTGCAGCTTTACAAGCCATATATGAGAGTCGAAGGCGGTCATTTTGTTGACCCGACTAAAGATAAACGTACCGAGACTTTAAGGGAGACTCTCGAGGTGGACCGAGCTGGGGAAAGTGTTACCGATGATGTTGAACCTTTACCCGAGCTAAACTAACTTATTAACTTGTCTGGGATTGCGATATTGCAGCCTATGACTTGCGTTGTCTTTTTAACTTGCCATCCGTGAAAAGATGTCTAGCTGACTTTCTGTTGCGTGGAATGCCTTCTTCATTTTCTTTCTTACATGTCACGCTTTCTTCTGGCCGAGTCGGGGCGTTTGAGTGCTGACATAGTGTTTCCTGAGTGAAGTGGTATGGCTGGTGCCTAATCTTAGAGTTCAGCGTGCCAACTCTTGACCTTGGTAGAGGTTTGGGGAGGACCGCGGGCATAGTACGAGATTCGAGGTTATAGATTTCGGCGGCATTAAGCGTGTTATTTTGACGAAACGCTTCGTCCTTTAGGCATTTTTATCAACACGTGGAGGGTGTTGATTGGTCATGGTAGGAGCGACCCTTTGTTTCTCGAGGTGGGGGTATGATCGCATTAATGACGCAATTTTTCGAAGCCTAACCGCATTTAATTTTTAGGAGACGGTGAGGATCTTCTTGACCGTCGCGCGATTGTCCCTATAAAAGGGGAAAAGAAAGCCCTTGGGTTTTCTCCATGCTATCATTGCTCGTTTGCGTCCTAGTTAAGGGAAATGGGGTCAGTGTTTCTCGGTAGGAATTTTTCACCTGGGTGGGGTGTTTCTATTGGTGGCCCTGCAAGCAGCAACTTCCTAAGTAGTACGGTAAGTCTGTGGTCCAAGAGGTCTGTGGTTGAGCATGTTAGGACGAGGGCAGTACTAGGATGGGTGAGACATGTCGTGTCTAGAATGGGTGATGTGGCTTTCTCGGAGTTCACCTCTGGTGGAAGTATTGTGTTCTGGCATCCGAGTGCTTGGGTCATTAACGTCAGCATTATCAGGCTAGAGGTGGGGGGTCGTTTGACAACTCCAAGGTTGAAATTGGAAATGTCAAAGTCACCTAAGTGCCAAGTGTTCTTGGATTCTATTCATGAGCAGCTGTCATGCTGGCGGAATCTGACCCCTTTGAGGGTAGGATGTCAAGCAGTACAAAAGGGTTCTAACCCTTCCTAAGCAGCTTATGGGGAAAGCGATTACTGATGATCTATAGGAGTGCATTCTACAATGACCGCTGCTTGGCCTTGCTTTGCTCGTTTCCTTGTCTTATATTGGGTCTCCGGCCAATTGTGTCGTGCAATAGTTGTAGCATGATAGGCAAGTGTAATGTGAAATTATTATAGATATGAGGCTCATAATCGAATGTAAAAAAATTTTGTGTAATGAAATGTAAGTGTATTTTGGGTACCTTGCTTTCTGTTGTGTCCTGATGTAAAATATTCTGGGATTGGACCGAGGCAGGCTTAAGGTCTAGCGTGCCTGTTTGTTACAAGGCACGACTTTAAGGTCGGACCAAGGGAAACTTGAGGTTCGGCATGCCTGTTTGTTATGAGGCACAACTTTGAGGTCGGACCGAGGAAAGCTCGAGGTCTGGCGTGCCTGTTTGTTACAAGGCACGACTTTGAGGTCAGACCGAGGGAAGCTCGAGGTCCAAGGTGCCTATTTGTTACAAGGCACGACTTTAAGGTTGTGCCTGAGGTAAGCTCGAGGTCCGACATGCCTATTTGTTACAAGGCATGACTTTAAGGTTGTGTCTGAGATCCACGTGGGGTGGACTGATCATGTCGGTCTAGGTCCCGAGCATGGTTTAAAGGAGAACCGAGTCTGGCTTGAGGTTCTATGTGCCTATCTGATACAAGGCGTGGCTCGATAGGGCCAAGGCGGGCTCAAGTTGCCTAGAGCAATGACGGGGCTATGTCCGAGGTCCGCGCAGGGTGGACTGACCATGTCGGTCTGGGTCCTGAGAACGGTTTAAAGGAGGACCGAGTCTGACTCGAGGTTTTGTGCGCTTGTCTGATATAAGGCGTGGCTCGATAGGGTCAAGGCAGGCTTGAGGCACCTAGAGCAATGATAGGGTTGTGCCCGAGGTTCATACGGGGTGGACTGACCATATCGGTCTGGGTCCCAAGCACGGTTTAAAGGAGGACCGAGTTTGCCTCGGGGTCCTATGCGCCTATCTGATACAAGACGTGGCTCGATAGGGCCAAGGCGGGCTCAAGGCGCCAAGAGCAATGACGAGGCTGTTACATGTATTTGAATTTGCTTAGTAAAATGTGGAGTTTTTGGCATACCTTGTTGTTTTGGTCTACTTCGGCAGTGACTCGCTCGAACATTTGTCTTTGCTTAGCGTGTGCACTAGGTGAACCGAGGTTGCAGAGGATTTGTTCTTGTGTTCAATTGGTTAAGCAGGGTCGGGGTTATTTGAGCTGAGATGATCTCGAGGTGATGGGGAAATTATTGGGGAGTGCTTAAAGAAAATTCTGTGTTCTGCTCTCTGTGAAGTTATGGTAAGTAATTAGTGGAATCGACCATTTTATTTAGTAAGGGATATCGTAACAGTGAGCCCCTAGAATGATGGTTGGTTAGCTATGGCGTGCCATTTCTTCTTCAAGCCTCTGGCCTAAAAGGCTTCCTCTCGGATTCAGTTAGGCGACGGGCTCCGCTACTGTTGCTGATCCAGTCCGATATTTTTACCATAAGCGATTTGCTCTGGGTAGGGGTCCAATCGTTTGAGGTGGAGTTTCGTTGCCGGATGACAATGGGCATCTACTATTCGATCCTGCATTTCTAGTTCAGCCACATGCATGCTAGGGTGCGGGGCTTGGCTACTCGTTCATGCAGCTTGGTTGCTGCTTTCTAGAGTTTTGCTTGCCTTACTGTCTTTGCTGGTCTTAGGGTTCTGTACCCTGAGGCTATCGTGGTAGCATTGTCGAGCCCCTATCTGATCGGCGTGCACTATCCCTACCCCAATGTCTGACACTGGAAACTTCATGGTTAGATGGGGAGTGGATACTACTACACCTAAGTTGTTGAGAGAGGGGCGGCCAGAAGAGAGTTGTATGGTGTTTGGCAGTCGATGACCAAATATCATATGCGGATTGTTTTTATGAGGGGAGTTGTCCCGAATGAAGTCAGTAGGTCGACGTAGCCCCTGAAGCCTACCTGTTCTCCGAAAAAACCAATTAGGTTCCCGTTAAATAGTTTTAGCTCCCTTTCGAGGATTCCTGTAACGCCCCACTTTTCTTTTTCCAAGGTACACATACAAAGATGCATGATGACGCTAGCAACCGTATGGTAATCAAAGGGCGTTTATGGAAGCCTTTGCCAACAGAAGCAAGGATCGAACCTGAAAGCTTTATAAAACCATAAGCTAGATATTTAAGGCTTCCACTATATGCTTTTAACACAAAAACCATCTGAAAAGCCATAATACAACTTGAAAATCTAGGGATCATTTAGGCTCCCTTTTACAACAAGTAAAACTCACACTAAAGTAATAGTACAACGCTTTGCAATTAAAACGTAAAGGAGCTAACTATCCAAGAACCACTTCCTTTCCTTTCCTCTGACTTGATTCCGGGGCACCTGTCACGACTAACCCACCTGGAACGTTGAATGTTCCAGGGGTATGAGACACCCAAGTTAGATAGTTATATCTAAGTGAGTGCAACAAGAAGAGATAACATGCATGTGATGAGATATGTAGAATGATATGAAACCGCCTGTGTGGTAGTGACGCCGAGGTGTTGCAATCACCCCTGCTGATCAATCATGTTCTCACATCTCCAAGACTTTTCACCAGTCTAACATGAGATCCTGACTTCAGCTAGCCACACACACCAAGTGATGCATGACAAAGAAAGAGAAAATGCTTGATTTAAAGGAAAGTCATGCTTATGCAAGTAATCACCCTTACCCGTGTGAAGACAAAATGTTCAGTATGTAATATAAAGATGCAAGAAGCACTCACCTTGCTGATTCGGAAGCTCTAAAGTACTGTTTACAGGGTTCGGGAAAGTTTTTCTGCAAAAATAACATAACTTCGAAACTCAAACCTAAACTATTTTTATATGAAGTCCTAGGGAAACATTTAAGTACCAACTGTACAAAATTTGGGCCCAAGAGGACATCTCACGCGCTCTCACGCGCTTGGGGAAGGATCCCCACGCGCTCCACTCGCGGCAGTCAGGTGGCGCGTGAACTGCACGCGCCGCCCCTCCAGCTTTGCCGTCTTGAGGTTTTTTGGCCCGTTCTCCCTCATCCGAACTCCGATTTGACTTCCGTTTGAAACCACACGACCCTCATTCAATTATCTATCGAACTACGGAAAGAAATTAGAATTACCTTGCTATTTTGTCCCTGTTTAATGCCTTTTACGATGGCGGTCCAACTTTTCTGACGAAGTGTTTTACCACTCTATTTTTGGGCAAAGCTTCTCCTCTCAACTCACCTCCCCTTTTCCTCTTGATTAATGGTGAGAATTTCCCTTCCATGGCCTTGGTATTTATAGGCATTTATGGCCAATCCAAGAGTGCCATGTGTCACTTGCCATGTGTCACTTAGATAAGGTTGTAATCATCACTTTCGTAGGATTGTGCCAAGTGTCCCTTGAGATTTGAATCATTTCTCCCCCTTGTGTCATGTGTCCTTTTAAACATGTGCCACCACATGTTAATTTGATTTTTTCAAGATTCCTCATGATTATGTCTCCTAACTAAGTTAGCTTACTTGGTTCCTTTAACTAACTAGTTACAAGATATTTTAACTTCTTACAAATAACTCTTTAACCCAAATACTTATTTGCACTTATATCCCTTGAGCCCCTATAACTCCTTAAACTTCTCCAAAATACCTTAGATGATGTCCCCTTGCGATAGTTTCCGTGATTTTTCGGAAAACCCTTCATTCGTTCCTCGGCGATTACCTCGGAACTTCACATGTATCCTTCGATTTCCAAGGAAATGTTTTATTTCTCAAACAACAATGCCTAGGAAAACTTCGGGTATTACATTCTCCCCCCCTTAAAAAAAAGATTTCGTCCTCGAAATACATCCCTAGGTCTCCACATGGTTGAAGAGGTGTGAGAACTTCTGTTGCATTTCTTCTTCTCTCTCCCAAGTGGCTTCCTGAATGTTATGGTGTTTCCACAACACTTTCACCAGTGGTATTACCTTGTTTCTCAATACTTTCTCCTTCCGGTCCAAGATCTCAATGGGTTCTTTGGGGTAGGTCAAATTCTCTTGCAATTCAATCGTTTCTTCTGGAATCTTCTGAGAAGGATCGGGTTCGCACTTTCGTAGACGAGACACATGGAACACATCGTGTACCCCAGACATTGATGGGGGTAGTGCTAACCGATATGCTACTGGCCCGATACGCTCCAAAACCTCATATGGCCCAACATAGCGTGGGTTTAACTTTCCTCGTTTCTTCCCTTGGTGCAAGATCTTCAAGTATACCTTATCTCCAGTTTGAAATTCCAAACCCCTCCTTCGATTATCGGCATATGACCTCTATCGGCTTTGGGCTGCCTTAATCTTTTCCTGAATCAGCTTAATCTTTTCGTTAGTTTGTTGCACCATTTCAGGTCCTAAAAGTTGTCTTTCTCCTACCTCAGTCCAACATAGAGGTGTTCTGCATCTTCGACCATAGAGAGCTTCGTATGGTGCCATATTAATACTACTGTGATAACTATTATTATATGCAAACTCAATCAGGGGTATGTGCTCCTCCCATTCTTTTGAAAATTCAATCACACAGGCTCGCAACATGTCTTCCATGGTCTGAATTGTCCGTTTTGATTGTCCGTCTGTTTGGGGATGATATGCCGTACTTAGCCGCAATTGAGTCCCTAAACATTTTTGCAAACTCTCCCAAAATCGAGAAGTGGATCTCGGATCCCTATCAGATACTATACTCACTGGAGTTCCATGCAATCGGATTATCTCTTTTATATACAATTGTGCTAACTTGCTGACTGGTTGCCCTACTTTCATGGGCAGAAAATGAGCAGACTTTGTTAGCCTATCCACTATTACCCATATTGCATCATTTCCCATAGGTCCTCTTGGCAAACCCGTAACAAAATCCATAGTGATATGCTCCCACTTCCATTCGGGAATATCTAGGGGTTGCAGCTTCCCAGCAGGCTTTTGATGTTCGATCTTTATCCTTTGACAAGTGTCACATCGACTCACGTGACGAGCTATGTCTTTCTTCATTCCCGGCCACCAATACAAATTTCTCAAGTCCCTGTACATTTTGGTAGTACCAGGGTGGATAGTGTATTTGGCTCGATGCGCCTCTTCTAGAATGGTTTGCCTCAATTCCTTGACCCTGGGCACATATATTCGGTTCATGAACCGTAATATACCGTCAGAAAAATTGAAGTTAGGGTTTTTGACCCTTCCCCGATCATCTACCCACAACTTCACCCTCGAGTCTTCCAGAGTAGCTTGCTGGATTTGTTCCACTAGATGGGAATGAACCACCAGGCCAGCGACGTAGACGGACGTTCTTTTAGGAATTGCACCCACTGACAAATGGCTAAAAGCCTCCACCAGTCCCCATTCCCGGGCCATCAAATTAGCTATTAGAGCAGGCCTTTTCCTTCTTAATGCATCAGCCACAACATTTGCCTTCCCGGGGTGGTACTGGATCGTACAATCGTAATCCTTCAAGAATTCCATCCACCGCCGTTGCCTCATATTCAAATCCCTCTGTGAAAATAAATACCGCAAGCTCTTATGATCTGTGAAGATCTCAAACTTTTCTCCATACAAGTAGTGCCGCCAAAGTTTCAAGGCAAACACGACCGCAGCCAATTCCAAATCATGGGTAAGATAGTGCTACTCGTGATTTTTCAATTGCCGAGACCCATATGCCACCACCCTTTCATTCTGCATGAGTACACAACCCAAGCCAGTTTTTGAGGCATCAGTATAAACTACGAATCTTCCTGTCCCACATGGCATGGCTAAAATAGGTGCAGAGGTTAGTCTCTTTTTGAGTTCATTAAAACTATGCTCACATGCCATATTCCATTCAAACTTAACTCCTTTTCTCGTTAACTGGTTAAGTGGTAAAGCAATATGAGAAAATCCTTCAACATATTTTCTATAATAACCTGCCAGCCCCAAAAAACTACGCACCTCAGTTACGGTCTTAGGTTGCTCCCAATTCCTTATTGTCTCAACTTTTGAAGGATCCACCGCTATTCCTTCCTCTGATATGACATGACCCAGAAAAGCTATTTGGGTTAGCCAAAACTCACATTTAGAAAATTTGGCATATAATCGATGCTCCCGTAACGTCTTTAGGACTGTTTCCAGGTGTCGCTCATGTTCCTCCCTGCTAGTTGAATATATTAGAATATCATCAATAAACACAATCACAAACTGGTCTAGGTATGGCCTGAATATCCTATTCATCAAGTCCATAAAGGCTGCTAGTACGTTAGTCAACCCAAATGGCATCACCAAGTACTCATAGTGTCCATAACGAGATCTAAAGGCAGTTTTCAATACATCCTCCTTCTTGATTTGCAACTGGTAGTAGCCCGACCTCAGATCTATCTTCGAGAATACCCTAGCACCTTGTAACTGGTTAAATAACTCATCAATTCTAGGGAGCGGATACTTGTTTTTTATAGTAACCTTATTCAGTTGACGGTAATCTATGCACATCCTTAGACTCCCGTCTTTTTTCTTTACAAACAATATAGGTGCTCCCCAAGGTGACATGCTAGGTTGGATAAAACCCTTGTCCAAAAGATCCTGCAGCTGACTTTTCAATTCCCTTAATTCTACTGGGGCCATCCTATAAGGAGGTATTGATATAGGGTCTGTCCCTGGTAGGACATCTATGGCAAGCTCAATTTCCCGATAAGGGGGTAGTCCAGGTAAGTCTTCAGGAAACACATCAGGAAAGTCTCTTACTATGGCCACTTTCCCAAGCCCAACCTTTTTGTTATTCTCCTGTACACAAGCTAGGTAGCCATATGCTCCTTTCCCTAACATCCTAACAGCTTTAAGGGCTGTTATCCATTTGATTCTCCCACTCCCATTTTTCCCTCGAAACTTCTCCCAAGTTCCATTATCTGTTTGTAACTCAACTGTCTTTTCTTGACAGTTAATTTTTGCATTATATTTAGTCAAGAAATCCATCCCCAAGATTATGTCAAAATCCTGAATATCTAGGGACGTAAGTTCGACTGAAAATTCATTATTCCCCAATACGATCCGTCCATCCCCATAGCCTGTATGTGTTTCTACTTGTTTTCCAAAAGGGGTAGATACTATCATGGGACACCCTAGTTCTCCCAATTCCAATTTTAAACAACGTGCCAATGCATGCGATACAAATGAATGAGTAGACCCTGGGTCTATCAATACTTGCACCGGCGTATCAAGAAAGATCATTGTACCTTGATGGGTTGGCACTGGCGTCTTCTCTCGTCAAACTAAATACGCGTCCCCGTTGTGGCTCCATGCTTCCTTTATTCGCCCTGAATTGAACAATACCTTTCTTTTGAGGGCAGTCGCGAGAGATATGACCAGGCTTCTGGCAAGTGAAACACACGATCCCCTTTGGGCAATCCCGAGCCACGTGGCCAGTTCCTCCACAAGAATAGCATCCTTGGGCTCCTGTCCCACAAGGCTTCCCTGGATGATATTTCTGACATTTCGGGCATGAACCTTTGGTCTTGAACTTCCTCCCTTGAGTCCCCAAGTCATGCTTTCTTCCCAACCTTCCATCCTCGGGCCCACGAAATTCCATTCCCAAAGTCTCCATTCGCCGAAAGTTGCTTTCTACCGTCAAGGCTTGCAGCACCACTTCTGCATAGGTGCGTGTCCCTAAGGAGCTTAAGGCTAGTTGAATCTTCCACTTCAGTCCTCCAAGGAACTTCTGCGCTTTGGCTTCCTCGTCCAGGTTGTATATAGGCATATACTTGATCAGCCTTGTGAAGTGATCCTCGTATTGGGCGACGGACATGTCCCCAGTTTGTTTTAGATTCATGAACTCCCGACCTTTCTCCATTTTCTTACACAAAGGAAAGTATTTCGTATTAAAAAGTTCCTTAAACTGCACCCATGTAGTAACTGGCGTACCTCGTCCTTCAGGACCTTGTAGGGTTCTCTGCATCATTTTCCACCACTGGTCAGCTTCATCACGAAGCATAAATGTTGCACAACCAACTTTATCCTCCTTCTCACAGCCAATAAAGTCAAAGATCTTTTCGACCTGCTCCAGCCAAAACTCACTCTCACAGGGGTCAGTCCCTGCCTTTCCTTGAAAAACAAGCGGGTTCAACCGCTGGAACCTGTCGCTAACATTAGGATTTCGGGGGATAACCTGACCCGCTGGTTGTGTTCCTCGCATAAGGGTGACCATACTTCCCAAGACTCGTTCCATTTGATCCATACGAGTTCCTCCTCCTTGGTTCCCTTCTGGCAGTGGGTTACCTTGGGGCATCTCCGTCCCTTCCTCGTGCTGGTCCTGCATCTCCTCCTCTCGAACGTTGTTTCTACGCCTAGGGTTCCTGGTTCGGCGAGTGTTTACCATCTGAAACCATTTACAATAAATTTCAAGGACAATTTATAAACATATTCTCCCAAAGATATACACCCAGTCAATAAAATAAAGCATGCAACCACTCGTCCTAACCTTTTATATGACAATCACCCACCTATCCATACCCATATGAGGGGTCTTATAAAGCCATGCAAATCCCCAAGTCCCAAATTCCATATTGTAACAACCTCTTATGGTTCTTACTACATACTCGGGGCCCTTAGATTTACAATACATTCCCAAAATTCCTATAACATCAACAACCTTCCAAGTTAGTTTGTCCAAAATCCTCAAGGTTTCTAATCCTTCACCTGCAATCACTTGTTCATTTCACAAACCATTACTCAAGGCATCCTAAATAAGATCGGTTAGTCCTAGTTCATCAAATTCCTAAAGAGCAGTCAACAAATCTCCAAATGATAATGACCATCACATCTCCAAAGCAATAACCATCACTTCTTCTTCTTCCCCTTTTTTTTTTTTTGGAAACTAACAATCATCAACTTCTTGGTACAATAACCACCAATTTCCAAGAAATAATAACCATCAAGTTCCAAGAAGCAATAACTAGAACTTTATATGTCAAACCAAAATTACCTGCCAAAATCCAATATGCTTCTTAGTTATGGCAATAGAGTAGTTTAACCTACCGAACGACCAACTTACTCTTTCCTTCCTTAATCCACTTTCTCATCGGGTTTAGGTGTCATTCCTTCGGGTTCCTTCTTCCTTATGTTTTACATAACCTGTCACCATAAACCATCAAGATTAGTACGACTATAACATCTTGTATATTACATCACCACCTTTTATTTATACACACATAGAGGTTCATTCCCTTACCACGACCTGCCTACCCTGCTATTCTAAGTATACATACATATGAGCCATATCCGCCACTATCGCTATTTTATGTATACATATGTATAAGCCATATCCGCCACTATTCTACTTCCCTTATATACATTTCCAAAATTTACGTGAACCAAAAATTATCTTCCTACACCTCCAACCGTCATCACTCCTCGTCATCGGACCCAGATGGGGGTGTCAGGGCACGTTCCTCGGGCTCTTGCACGGGTACCTCCACAAGCGCAGGCATAACCTGATCAGCCATGAGAGCCTCGACCTCACGTAAGCGGTCCATGAAAGCTATGAAATCGGGGTGAACCTCATGGATGATGAGATGATTTCCTGCATCCTTCCACTTGGGGGTGAGTAGGGAAACTAAGTAGGCTACTTGGAGTCCTGCCAGATGCGGCACCACTACGTCCGGTGGAAGCTCCATGATGATAGGTGATACAGCATCAAGAAAATCTCCTAAGGCATCTCCAGGGATCATATACACTCCCCCTAACTGCATGGTCCACCACCCCATGATAATGCGCTGGTTTTGATGTTCAACTACGTTGGGGTCCATTTCCTGTATTTAACCAAAAACATCCTCAAAGTCAATCATGTAAGAAAACTTAATCGAGTTATGTAAATCCAGCTCTGATACCAACTGTAACGCCCCACTTTTCTTTTTCCAAGGTACACATACAAAGATGCATGATGACGCTAGCAACCGTATGGTAATCAAAGGGCGTTTATGGAAGCCTTTGCCAACAGAAGCAAGGATCGAACCTGAAAGCTTTATAAAACCATAAGCTAGATATTTAAGGCTTCCACTATATGCTTTTAACACAAAAACCATCTGAAAAGCCATAATACAACTTGAAAATCTAGGGATCATTTAGGCTCCCTTTTACAACAAGTAAAACTCACACTAAAGTAATAGTACAACGCTTTGCAATTAAAACGTAAAGGAGCTAACTATCCAAGAACCACTTCCTTTCCTTTCCTCTGACTTGATTCCGGGGCACCTATCACGACTAACCCACCTGGAACATTGAATGTTCCAGGGGTATGAGACACCCAAGTTAGATAGTTATATCTAAGTGAGTGCAACAAGAAGAGATAACATGCATGTGATGAGATATGTAGAATGATATGAAACTGCCTGTGTGGTAGTGACGCCGAGGTGTTGCAATCACCCCCGCTGATCAATCATGTTCTCACATCTCCAAGACTTTTCACCAGTCTAACATGAGATCTTGACTTCAGCTAGCCACACACACCAAGTGATGCATGACAAAGAAAGAGAAAATGCTTGATTTAAAGGAAAGTCATGCTTATGCAAGTAATCACCCTTACCCGTGTGAAGACAAAATGTTCGGTATGTAATATAAAGATGCAAGAAGCACTCACCTTGCTGATTCGGAAGCTCTAAAGTACTGTTCACAGGGTTCGGGAAAGTTTTTCTGCAAAAATAACATAACTTCGAAACTCAAACCTAAACTATTTTTATATGATGTCCTAGGGAAACATTTAAGGACCAACTGTACAAAATTTGGGCCCAAGAGGACATCTCACGCGCTCTCACGCTCTTGGGGAAGGATCCCCACGCGCTCCACTCGCGGCAGTCAGGTGGCGCGTGAACTGCACGCGCCGCCCCTCCAGCTTTGCCGTCTTGAGGTTTTTTGGCCCGTTCTCCCTCATCCGAACTCCGATTTGACTTCCGTTTGAAACCACACGACCCTTATTCAATTATCTATCGAACTACGGAAAGAAATTAGAATTACCTTGCTATTTTGTCCCTGTTTAATGCCTTTTACGGTGGCGGTCCAACTTTTCCGACGAAGTGTTTTACCACCCTATTTTTGGGCAAAGCTTCTCCTCTCAACTCACCTCCCCTTTTCCTCTTGATTAATGGTGAGAATTTCCCTTCCATGGCCTTGGTATTTATAGGCATTTATGGCCAATCCAAGAGTGCCATGTGTCACTTGCCATGTGTCACTTAGATAAGGTTGTAATCATCACTTTCGTAGGATTGTGCCAAGTGTCCCTTGAGATTTGAACCATTTCTCCCCCTTGTGACATGTGTCCTTTTAAACATGTGCCACCACATGTTAATTTGATTTTTTCAAGATTCCTCATGATTATGTCTCCTAACTAAGTTAGCTTACTTGGTTCCTTTAACTAACTAGTTACAAGATATTTTAACTTCTTATAAATAACTCTTTAACCCAAATACTTATTTGCACTTATATCCCTTGAGCCCCTATAACTCCTTAAACTTCTCCAAAATACCTTAGATGATGTCCCCTTGCGATAGTTTCCGTGATTTTTCGGAAAACCCTTCATTCGTTCCTCGGCGATTACCTCGGAACTTCACATGTATCCTTCGATTTCCAAGAAAATGTTTTATTTCTCAAACAACAATGCCTAGGAAAACTTCGGGTATTACAATTCCCATTTTCTTTAGTGTTGGCAAGTATAATAGGTCAGTCGAGCTGCCCTGATCTACGAGGACTTTCTTCACCAAGAAGTTGGCAGTGACGATCGAGATTACCATGGGATCATCGAGGTTTTTGTTGATACCTTTGAAATCCTCCTTGGTAAAGGAGATTGTGGGGTGGTGGGGAATTCTCCTTGGTCTCCTTTTGACGCTATCTATTGACATGGCCGCCCGGATATGTCATTTTCTCGTCGAGATTGATTCTTCTCCTCCTGCAAAGCCTCCAGAGATGTGTCAATAACCCCAGCTATCGAGCTACCGAGTTTCCGAGAGGCGGTTCAACATTTTTCCTGTTGCCTGCTTAATGCCGCCTCTGAGGGCTGCGGCTCCTTTGCCTCTCCGGGTTGCCCTGCGAGGATCGCCTCTGGTCTGATCTGTAAACGTACTGACGAAGATAGCCCTCCCTGACCAGCCGCTCTATTTGGTCCTTTAGGGCGGCGCACTCTTTAGTCGTATGTTCGAACATGCGGTGGTAATCACACCGCTTGCTAGTGTCGGTGTTTCCACAAAGGGTTCGTTGTTCGCTAGTATCTGGAAAAGGAATGACCCTGGCGTTGTAGACTTCTCGAAAAATTGGATCCCGCCTTGTTATGAGGGGGTGTACGCGTTGTAGTGTAACCGAGGTGGCTCGGGGGCCTAGGGTGGTTCTCTCCGCCCTTTGTTGTGATCTCAGCCTTCTTGGTTTCGATGAGGGTCCCTACTGTGGTTGTGTTGATGTCGGACAGGAGGTTCTGGTTAGGGGGCGATTGCTCTCATACTTACAGCTCAGCTTCCTTGCGTTGGGCGGCCGAGGCTTCTTCCATGTTGATGTACCCTGCCGAGCGCATTTTGAGATCGGCCAGGGTGGGAGGGGGCTTTCAGGCCAATGAATCGGCCAAGGGACCTGTTCTTAATCCATCCATAATGGCGTGTAGGGATACCGCGGGGTTGAGATCCTTAATCTGGAGGGCTTCTTGAAAGAACCTATTCATGAATGCCCGCAGTGGCTCGTGCTCGCCCTATTTTAGGTAGATAAGACTGGCTGAGGTCCTGCGATGGGCTCGGCTAGTGGAGAAATAAGTGAGGAAGTGAGTGACTAGCTCGAAGAAGTCATGGATAGAATTCAGCTCCAAGGACGAGAACTAGAACATGGTCGATTTTCTCAAGGTGCTAGGAAAGGATCGGCACATGATCGAGTTCGAGCTTCCACTTTAGCATGGCGTCGTTGAATGTGGTGAGGTGATCCTGAGGGTTGGTGGTGCCATCATAAAGTTCTAAGGCGTAAGGGGCGGAAGCCATCGGGGAAAGGGACGGACATGATGAACTTAGAAAAGGGAAGGCTATGGGAGTATAAGGACGCGGAATGTGAGGGAATAAAGGTGTGGGTAGCCTGGTGGTGTTTGTAACGCCCAAGATTTTTAAACTGAAATATAATGTAATACTTGGGATTGTATTTTAGCTTCTAATACTTGAGCAAATATGTCATTTCAAGGGATTATAGAAGCCTTGAGACAAAAGTTCAGTTTTTGAGCCAGTGGCAAAATCGTAAATATTGAGGTTCGGGTAAAAGTGTAATTTACCTAAAAACCAGGGGTATTAGCGTAATTAGTCCTTTCTTCGGGGACTAAAATACAATTAAAAATTGGCCTAGGGACCAAGTTGAAAAGGGTCTAAGTGCAATTACTTGAAAAGTTTGGGCCAAAGTGTAATTATTGAAACCTTTTTCCTAAGGGCATTTGGGAGATTCAAGAAAAGCCTTATAAATGATTTTAGAGATACGGATGAAGCCTCATGATGATATTAGAGATAAGGATGAAGCCTCATGATGATATTAGAGATAAGATGAAGGCTCATGATGACTTTAGAGATAAGATAAGTATTCATGATGACTTTAGAGATAAAGATTAAGCCTCATGATGACTTTAAGGATAAGATTTGATATGATTTGGATAAGATTTGATAAGATCTTATGTGGATAAGATTTGATTCAGATAAGAATGATTGCAGAATATCTTAAAAGATATGGAATGATTAGAGAATATTTTAGAAGATTTGAAATGATTGTGACTTACTTGGTAACCAAGTTTCCAAGCCTATAAATAGGGCTCATGGCCAAGAGTTTCCTCATTCTAAGTTGGGATAAATTCGTGCTAGACGGGAGTGCTTCGAGCTTTTTGTAAAGGTGAAGCCTTCAGCATTCAAATCTCATCAAACCAAGTTAAGGTAAGTACATTATGAACTATTTATGATGTTTAAGCATGACTATGAACTATGTTATGTGGTCCCTCATGTTATGTTATGTTCACGCAAGTTTCGGGACCGGAGCTCGGTAGCGCTACGCACGAGGGTTCTTACCCCTGCAAGTTGGTGGAACCTCTCGTGTCTCCATACGATATGTTATGTTATGTCATGACTTGTTTAAATACATATGATGGTTCTCTTGTACTTACTGAGATTTGCGTAATCTCACCCCCCTTATGTTTCCCCCTCTCCCAGGTGAGCATGAATAAGGAGACCAGGACATGGACGTGGAGCGCGGTGGCTTGTTTAAAAAGGATTTTCAAGAACTTAAGTTTAGTTTTCTTTTGAAAACAATGTTTTTAGGGTTGAACTCTGATCTTTTCCTATATGTATGCCATAAAGAATGTCTTGGAATTTTATTTAATTTAAAGGAAGTATGATTTTTGGTTTTAAGCTCCGAATATTTTTATATGAATATTATTATCATTAAGCATGTAAGTAAGTTACGGGTGTCACAGTGTTGGTGATGACTGCCTTCCGCATTGCAGTTAGTTCGCACGTTGGATTGGTCACGCTGCTGATTTTGGGTTAATTCGGCAACTCGATTCTGGAGCTGCTCCATATTTGGAGAAGGACTTCTATGACAATTGGGTTTTACAGGGGATGATCAGGGTTATTCGGCTCTAGGGCGAGGGCGCTTTTGGTTCGCACCATGGTGCGGCAACGAGGAGGTTGGTTTTAAAGGCTTTTGTGAACTTATGGGGTAGGTAAGCTTTACTGAGCCCCATGATGGGCACTAGATGTTCCTTCCTAACCAAAAGAAGATGATCGGAGGTGGGATGGCAACGGCAGGGCACGGGTTCCAGCGACGAGTTAGTCCAGGTGGTGGCTGGCACCTACAAGCACTCCAACGCTCGAGTGAGTAAGAGAGTAAGGAGAGACAGTGTATTAGTAGGTCAGAGGTCAGAACATACTTTGGCTCTGAAGAGAGCTAGCTGACATAGGAGGAGGAGATGTCTTCCTGCATGCATGCGTCGTGCGTTTGCAAGTGATGGGACTAACTATCCAGCGCTGGCGGAGGTTCCCAGGTGGTAGCATGGTGGCGACAGGACCCTCATTAATGTGGATGGGATCTTCCATTAATGAGAATGAGATCTAGGACAGCTACGCGGATATCTAGTGGCAGTCAAAATGATGCCATGGCAAGCTGGGGCTAGGCCAAAGTTAGGTCCAGATAAGGATCAAGATTGGGCTGAGATTGGGCCTAAAGGAAAGGGCGGAGATTGGGCCTAGATGAGAGGGCTGAGAATGGGTCTAAGGAGAGGGCCGAGATTTGGCTTAAAGGAGAGGGTCGAGATTGGGCCGAAGAAAAGGATCGATATTGGGCCTGAACGGTCCACAACCCAATTGGAATTACACCTTTGCCCTTATCTTTTTACCATGCATAACCATTCATTAACCCATTTTAAACATTTTACATTTTATTTCAAATTCATGTTAAATTTCAATCATTAATTGCAAATAGGCTCAAGCCCAACCCATTAATCTATCTCAAATAAATTAAGGTTCAACGGTTCTTCTTTCAACTTTCACTTACTTGTATCAACTTTACACTTGGTCTAACTTAATTCCAAAGCCCAATCCCCTTCATTCACAATTAAAATTCTAACACATCTCAATGGCCCAATTCATTTGGACTTTTCCCACATTTTTAAATCCCATTTAAATGGACTCCCAAATTCTTATTTCCACTTACACCTTATTCCATAAAAATAAAATTTTAAATCTTCAATTAACTAAAGCAACATTTTTTTTTAGCCCAAAATAAAATACCCGAAAATGCCTAGACCCCTTAACGGGTTATACAGCTAATCCTTTGAAACATCCAAGTTCACTCATCGAACCATCCTAGGCTTCTTATCTTGACCTAATGCCTAGGATCCTTGATCTACCAAATCATTCTTACTCTCAAACATCGATGATTCATACTACCTATTACAAAACTAATCTTGACAACTGGGTTATGTCATAATAATCTAATCACCCATGACTCGATCAATCTCGATAACTACTGGTTACCTAATCATTTAGCATAAGTATTTGGGCTAATAACCATAAATCGACAGATCAATCCCCCAATTTATATCATTTCCTTCCTCGAGACTTGTTCTAAATCAACAATCACTAAACCATCAACAATCCCTAAGTCGCCAAATAAAATTTTGTTCTAATACCAACTATAACACTCTGTTTTCCAAGCGTGTTATAACTTGGGACAATTCTGGGATAATAAATTTTTCTTTCATACTAATTGCTAAACCATATCATTACTTATATGCATCCCAAAATTTTCATTCATCTATCTCGAATGAGAATCATCATAAATATCAAATGCGAAAGCTAAGAATCAAACCTAACTTTAACATTAACCATAAATAAAGTTATACATCATCATTCCACAAAACGTTCAGAATTCAAAGTAACAAAACTTAAATACATAGGCTACATAACATACAATCAATACATAAAATCGGGTTTAGGGTCAGATCATTTACCTCAAACGTATCTCAGAATCTTGATTCTCGTGTCAGGCTTCTAACATACTCAATTCAAAACCTCAACGCATATTTATTCAAGAATATCAATATTCTATTTTTCTTAATTTTTTCATAATTTCCTCAAATTGTCTCCCACTTTTTCCTCGATAAATCTAAACTAAATATCTCTGAAATATTGTCTCAAATATTTCTCTATAACAATTCATAAAATAATGTTCCTGATTTTTTTAAAATTTTTTAGGAAATTTTACTCACCTCGATGTAGTCCCTTCAACCTTTTCAGTATTCATACTTTTTCTCGAACTACGTGCCTCAAGTAACTTTCTTGGCCAAATTTCGTAGAAAATTAATAAATCTCCATTTCCTACTTTTTCAGAATTTTCTAGAAATGATTCCCAATTTTTCATATTTTTTTCTTCTTTGTTCTTTTCTTTTTCTCTTTTTTCTTCTTGTTCTTCTCCCTTCTTTTTCCCTATGCACGAATCGCCCCTGCGCGTCAGCCGTTACTTCGCCGACCACCTCCGCGCCTGCCGGCCAATGCTGTCGTCCGCGTCGACCTCCGTCGACCTCACCGGCCACCACTAGCCTCACCGACCGCTGCTGCCGTCCTGCTCCACCGCTACCATCGTCGATCATCTCTCTACCGATCTCCCTTCTTTTCTCTCATTTCCTCTTTTGGCCCAAGCTCTCAAACTTATTTGGAATGACTTTAAGAATTGTTGTTGCCAAAATATAACAATCTATTTTTAATTGAGGAGAGACGCAAGAGTCTTGGGAGTCGTGCCTTCACTGATGAGAATCTTGACGAGTAACTGGATCTGATAGAGGTCCAGATCTGGTGATCTTACAGAGTGGAGGGTCTGATAAATCTGATGGTCTGGTGGATCTGGTAGATCTGGTGGGCTGATGATCAGGTGGCCCAAGTTGAACGAGTGACCTGAGGATGACGAGTGGCCTCCGATGAACGAGTGACCTGAGGATGACGAGTGGCCTCGGATGACGAGTGACCTGAGGGTGACGAGTGGCCGTGACCGAGTGACCTGAGGGCGACGAGTGGACGTGACCGAGTGACCTGAGGGCGACGAGTGGCTTTGATGACGAGTGGCCTTGGTGACCGAGTGGCCTCAGATGACGAGTGACTTGAGGGCGACGAGTGGCCTTGATGAACGAGTGCCCTTGGTAACCGAGTGGCCTCGGATGACGAGTGGCCTGAGGGCGACGAGTGGCCGTGATCGAGTGACCTGAGGGCGACGAGTGGCCTTGCTGACTAAGTGGCCTACAAAACGAGAGCACCGTTAGGACGCGGGTGGGGATCCCCGCGCAAACCCTCCGATGCTTGAGTCAGATCTCGAGAGAAAATGAGAAAAGTATGCTTTGATTACTCAAAATTGCGTACCGTGAAATGAAGGTGGGGTCTCATATTTATAGTGGAGGAGAGAGAGAGGCCTCGCGGTTTTCTCGACGGAAATCTCGCGGCCCATTACGGAAATTTCGCAATGCTGATCGACTGGCGAGAAGGGGGGAGTCGGCTGGATTGACAATCCCGAAGGGTCACTCGGTCATGCCGAGTGACCTCCACTCGGTTAGGTCGAGTTTGGGGGAAGGACTACTCGGAATGACCGAGTGACACTCCACTCGGTCATGTCGAGTGGGCCCCCACTCAGTTGGGCCGAGTAGGGGGGGAAAACCACTCAGCCCAACTGAGTGGTCTTAGCCACTCAGTTGTGCCGAGTAGGCTCCCACCCGGCCCGGCCGAGTGGGTCTTCCTTGGCCCTCGACTTTGATTTATCTCCTATTGGGGCCCACACTTGATCATAGATCCATTTTGCCTTCCCGGGTACATCAATTGCTCCCTGCTTTTTTAGCCGAGGAGTCGGGTAAAAGAGCATACGATCCCGGGAAATATTGGCGTCGCTTTTGTCGCATTTTGCTTATCTTTCGGGAGATCATTTTTGCGCATTTGCTCTTCATTTTCTGTATTTGCTCCACAGCTTTCGACTTTTTTGCCTTTTGAGCCCCTATAAATAGGGTTTCAACTCTTCATTTAATTCTCATAAGGATCAGCCGAGGTGCTCCAAAACTCAAATTCTCTCAGGTCTCGGCGCATTTTCTCGGCCACATCTTCATTTTCAGCACTTGGGGGAGCTCCCACTGGGCCACTCGGTCATGACCAAGTGGCCATGACATGCGACTGGGGCCACTTGTTCATGACCGAGTGATCCTGGTGCCCTGATGCCCTTAAACGGCTTGAAATGCTTATCTCGGCCTTCGGTTGCTCCTTCTTTGCCTTGTACTGATTTTCTTTTTGTTTATGTGCAGGTATTTTGCTCGTTATGATCGTCTGCTTTTCCTAACGTAACAAGGTAACGGATTTGAACCTTTTAATATGTTAAGGAGAAGACCGGCATCACCCCCGTCCCCGCGCACATTCCTACCACTTCAAGCTCTCGGCTTCAATACGGGGCTTTTAAGCAAGTTTATGATGCCACGCCTTCTGGATTTATGGTGAGGTACCCTCGCCTCGATGAGCCGGACCCTTCTCGGGTAGACAAGGGCTCCCTTGGTCTTCACTTTGCTTCATTTGAGGTGGGACTCCGCTTTCCTCTTCCGCCCTTTGCAATGGCGTGGTTGCGTCACTACAAGATCGTTCCCGCTCAACTTCATCCTAATGGTTGGGCTCAGATGGTCGGCTTCTCTATACTTTGTCATCTGAGGGACGTCGTCCCTTCTTTGAGACTCTTCAGTTGTTTCTATCGATTGTGAAAAGCCAACAAGGATGGTGCCCTTTATACACTCCAGAAGGTGTCGGGTTTAGAGATGTTCATCGCTCTTCCAAACAAGATTAATCGATTTGAAGAACGGTGGGTAGTGATAGAACCTCCACCTAATTAGGATGCTCCTTTATACTAGAACCATCAAGACGCCAGCCAAGGGTTTCCTCCCTACAAGGAAGTTCAGGGCGTGTATCGTCATCTAGTAGAAATGTTAACGAGGCAGGGCCCCGTTGAATTGAGAAGCCTCCTGACTTTGGAGAATCTCAGAAACGCGGGTTGAGGGGTCGTGACACCAACTGTTCCTCCTCACTCTTCCACGCTATCCAACGAAGAAATGGAAGGAGTCGAGGAGGAAGAGATGGAAATGCCTGGATCATCTTCCCTTCCTCATTTTAATCCTTAGGAGGAAAACACTCCTAGGGGTAGAATATCTTTCGCCATTATCTTTCTTTTTTCCATTGTCGCATTATTTCTCCATGCTAAATGCTTTGTATTGATTTTTGCAGGAATGGATGGATTGGGTAGACTGATGGAGTTGCGTAGACGCCACCGCGAGGAGGAGACATGTGCTGCGACAGCGACCAGGGTTTCTACACATGGAGCTGAGGGATCTACAAGCTCCCGCCCTCCTCGATCGCGTATACCTGCCAGCGTTTCT
Organism: Diospyros lotus; assembly: GCF_014633365.1. Taxonomy (NCBI): domain Eukaryota; kingdom Viridiplantae; phylum Streptophyta; class Magnoliopsida; order Ericales; family Ebenaceae; genus Diospyros; species Diospyros lotus. Next base: position 15,015,036 of record NC_068340.1, read on the forward strand.
CCCACTGGGGTGGAAAGGCAGCAGCGTCCAAGAAGCGACCACTCTAGTGCTGAAGCTCCTACTCATACTGAAAGTCCATCAATTCCTCTTTCTCATGAAGAGGCTGTAGACATCCCCTCTCCTGCTCCCAATTCTCAAGGGGGGCGAAGCTCGTCTTCTCGATTTGTTGGTGACATGGCACGAGTGAAAGAAGAATGTCGCCATCCTGTAGTTCCAAATAGGAAGGATCGTCGCCGTCTTGAAGGCGAGAAAGCATTGAGGCCACCTCCTATACTTCCCATTCCAGGCAATGTGAGACATACCATGATTCTTGAAAACGGTACGAAACTTAGTGGTCGAGACTTTGAAGTTTCCCCAGGGGTATTAGAGACAGACTCGGTTACTAAACCAGGGATTGGTGCTTGCCTCATTTATTCCACCATTCTCCCTCGAAAGGAACGACGATTTATTGGTGGTAATTATACCCAGACTAGAGACAAAGCAGAGCAGCTCCTGGTACAAGGTATCCAAGGAATCGTTGCTTCCAACGCTAGGGACAGGGCCTATCGTGAACAAGTAGAGACCCAAATGTCAAACTGGAGGAAAAGCCAATCTTCCTGGAATGATGAGCGTCAAGAGTTAAAGGGTCATGCTTGTCGGGCGTAGCTCGAGAAGAAGAATGCAGAGGCAGAGATTGGGCGCATGCAGGATTGACTGTCCGAGGCTTCTATTGGTACCTCGGGTCTTCACGGGGAAATTAAAGACTTGCGCTCTCAGCTAGAAGCTGAAGAGCATAAGAATGTTGGTTTGATGGCGCAACATGAGGCACTTTTGTAGGAACATTCTCTACGCCTATCAGAATTGAAGATAAGTTGGAAAGATGCTCGGGTTATTCGGGCAGAAGCAATGAAGGAATATCGTCTCTCAACCGACTGTCAAGATAGGAAGGGAAAGTATGCTTCCAGCTTCCTGAAATATGGATTTTATCTAGCTCATGCACATCTAGAATCTCAGCGTCCAGGAGAGACTTTTCCTGAACTTTTTCTTACTCGCGAAGTTGAGGAGTCTCATCAAGTAAATTGGCGTCAATATGAGCCGAATGAGCCTATGAGTCCTTCTTCTTATATGGATTCTTACTTAGTGGATGATTTGGAAAATTTGACGGGTCCTTGTAATCCGTTTCCTTTCAATCATGGCGAAGAAGGCATGACGGTCGATCCCGGAGCCGTTGGAGAAGATCCTGGCGGGGCCGATGAAAATATCCCTCACACAGTCAAGGTTGAAAGAGGAGAATTCCCCATGGGGCCTCCTGAGATTCCTGTTGTGTCGTTGGGATCTTCTAAGCGTTCCTCTCTCAAGTCCCGCTCCCGCGAGTAGACCCTCATTGTAGTTTGCTTTTCGCTGTTGCCGGGTCAATGTGCTCCTCTCGTTGTAGTTTGCTTGTTTTATCAATGAATGTTTTTTCTTTGTCCTACCCAATGTGCTCGGCTCTTTATTGCTTGATTTATTCTTTTATTGCTGTCCTTAGTGATATAAGACCAAGACTTTTCTTTCGCTATTGAATCAAGCACAATGTGGCGAGCTTGAGCGTATTTTTTCTCGTTACCGGGCTGTGAGCAGGGTAACGGGTTCGATCTTAGTTTTACCTCGTTGCCGGGCCATAGGTGGGATGACGGGCTCGATCTTAGTTTTACCTCGTTGCCGGGCCATATGCGGGACAACGGGCTTGATCGTAGTTTTACCTCGTTGCCAAGCCATATGCGGGACAACGGGCTCGATCGTAGCTTACCTCGTTGCCGGGCCATAGGTGGGATAACGGGCTCGATCGTAGTTTTACCTCGTTGTCGGGCCATATGCGGTACAACGGGCTCGATCGTAATTTACCTCGTTGTCGGGCCATAGGCGGGACAACGGGCTCGATCATAATTTACCTCGTTGCAGGGCCATAGGCGGGACAACGGGATCGATCATTTCCTTTTTGAAAATAAAATGACAACCATGCGTACACAAGCATTTTTACGTGGTTCGGCCAAATGCGCCTACGTCCACGGTCCCATTTAAGACTTATGTTTTTGCAGATATTTTCTCAGATACATTGTTCGTATACAACTTCAGATAGTTCAAATTCCATGTTTTCCCCATAGTGTCTCCTGAAAGAGTCTGTAAAATGCAAGTGTTGGGGCCAATCAGTTTTAGAATGCGGTACGGCCCTTCCCAATTTGTTCGTAACTTTCCATCATCCCTTAGCGTGTTGGTTACAACGGATCTTCGAAGTACTAAATCTCCTTCTTTCATGGGTCTGTTCTTCACCCGAGAATTGAAATAACTGGCTACTCTTCTTTGATATGCAGCTATCTTCATGGCAGTGTTATCCCTCTGCTCTTCAATCAGATCCAAATTTTCTCGCAATGCTTCAGAATTCCTTGCGCTGTCCTCTTCTTCATATGCCATCAATCTTGGGGACTTAGCTGAAATTTCAATGGGAATTAAAGCCTCTGTTCCATATACTAGATTGAACGGAGTTTCTCCAGTAGCGACTTGACTAGTTGTTCAATAAGCCCACAAAATGGTGGGTAGCTCGTCGGCCCATGTGCCTCTGGCTCCTTCAAGTCGGGTTTTTAGGCCATGTAATATGGTTCGGTTATTGACCTCAGTTTGTCCATTAGCTTGGGGATACGCCACTAAAGCGAATTTTAGTTGAATTCCTAGGTCGTCACAGAATTTTCTAAAGGAGTCACAGTCAAATTGCTTCCCATGATCCGTGACGATAATTCTTGGTATCCCAAATCGGCACACAATGTCTTTCCATACCATTGCCTCCACTTTTTGTGCCGTAATGGTAGCCAATGCCTCAACTTCAATCCATTTGGTGAAATAGTCAGTGGCCACTATTAAATATTTTCTTTGCCCGGGCACTTGAGGAAAAGGTCCCAGAATATCCAAACCCCACTGAGCGAATGGTATAGGCTGGAACGCAGGTTGCAACTGAGATATCGGGGCAGATTGGACCGGAGTGTGTCGTTGACATTTGTCACATGATTTGACTTTCTTTAACGCGTCTGACCTTAATGTGGGCCAAAAGAAATCGGCTCTCAAGATTTTGGTTGCTAGGGCTCTTACTCCCAAGTGCTCTCCACATACTCCACTATGAGCTTCTGCCAAGACATATTCGGCCTCTTGAGGGCCTAAACATTTGAGAAGAGGTGTAGTGTAAGCTCGCTTATATAATATCCCGTCTATGATGATAAACCTTGAAGCCCGCATCTTAAGTCTTCTTGCTTCTTGTGGATCATCTGGTAATTCATTGTTAGTGAGATAACGATAGAAGGACGATCTCCAATCCACTCTTGCCTCCACACATGATACCTCTTTTTCTTCGATGCTCGGCTGATGAAGCATTTCAACAAATACTGCTCTTCTGGTTGTTTCTTTAGTGGATGCTAGTTTAGATAAAGCATCAGCATGTCCATTGAGTGATCTGTTTATTTGTGTTAACTGAAAACTCTGAAATGTCTGTGCTAAGTCTTTTACTTTGCGCAAGTATTGGGCCATTATCTGCTCTCTGGTTTCATATTGTCCCTGAAATTGCTGCACAATCAACTGAGAATCACTATGAGCAACCAATCGTGCTACTTCCAATTTTCTTGCTATCCTCATTCCAGCGATTAATGCTTCATATTCAGCTACGTTGTTGGTACTTGGAAAAGCAAATCGTAGGGAATACTCAAACGTTTCTCCCTTAGGGGATACGAGTACTATCCCAGCGCCACTCCCCTGTGAACCAGATGCTCCATCAACAAACAACAACCATTCTGTCTGCCTATTTTCTGCTGCCTTCCCCGAGTGTGTACATTCCACAATAAAGTCAGACAGCGCTTGTCCTTTTATAGCTTGTCGAGGTTGATACTGGATATCATATTCACTTAACTCAATGGACCATTTAGTAAGGCGACCGGAACATTCGGGCTTTTGTAAAATACTTTGCAAGGGCTGATCTGTAAGTACGATGATTGAATGAGCTTGGAAGTATGGCCTCAACTTTCTGGATGCGTTTACTAGTGCTAATGCCATTTTTTTTGCCATTGGATAACGTGTCTCGGGGCCCTGTAATACCTTACTGACATAATATATTAGTCGATCCACCGGTCCTTCTTTCCTGATTAATACTGTACTTATGGCTTCATCACTTATCCCCAAGTATAAGTACAATGTCTCTCCAGTTTCTGGTCGTGTTAATAGGGGAACTTCTTTCAAATACTCCTTTAACGCTTCAAATGACTTTTGGCATTGCTCTGTCCACTCAAACTTTTTTCCTGCCCTTCATGTTCGCAAGAAGGGTAACTCTCTTTCGGCTGACTTGGAGAGAAAACGTCCAAGAGCTGCCATTCGCCCTGTCAATCGCTGGACTTCCTTAGTTGATGCTGGTGGTTCCATATCCAATATTGCTTGTATTTTCTCAGGGTTTGCCTCGATTCCTCTTTGCGTGATCATGTATCCCAAGAATTTTCCAAACTGTAAGCCAAAGGCACACTTTGTTAGATTTAACCGCATCTTGTACTGTCTAAAGACTCCCAGCACTTACGCTAGTTTTTCTACATGGGATTCGTCCTTTCGACTTTTCACAATCATGTCGTCAACATATGCTTCCATTGTGTCGCCCAACAGTTTTTTAAAGACTTTATTCACCAAGCGCTGATAAGTGGCTCCGGCGTTCTTGAGTCCAAAAGGCATGACTTGGTAGTTGTTGTTGCCAAAATACAACAATCTATTTTTAATTGAGGAGAGACACAAGAGTCTTGGGAGTCGTGCCTTCACTGATGAGAATCTTGACGAGTAACTGGATCTGGTAGAGGTCCAGATCTGGTGATCTTACAGAGTTGAGGGTCTGATAGATCTGATGGTCTGATGGATCTGGTAAATCTGGTGGGCTGATGATCAGATGGCCCAAGATGAACGAGTGACCTGAGGGTGACGAGTGGTCTCGGATGAACGAGTGACCTGAGGATGACGAGTGGTCTCAGATGAACGAGTGACCTGAGGATGACGAGTGGTCTCGGATGAACGAGTGACCTGAGGTGATGAGTGGCCGTGACCGAGTGACCTGAGGGTGACGGGTGACCTTGATGACTGAGTGACCTGAGGTGACGAATGACCTTGATGACCGAGTGACCTGAGGCGACGAGTGACCTTGATGAACGAGTGACCTGAGGCGACGAGTGACCTTGACGACCGAGTGACCTGAGGGCGACGAGTGGCCTTGATCACCGAGTGAATTGAGGGCGACGGGTGGCCTTAATGACCGAGTGGCCTATAAAACGAGAACACCGTTAGGACGCGGGTGGGGGTCCCCACGCAAACCCTCCGATGCTTAAGTCAAAATCTCGAGAGAAAAATGAGAAAAGTATAGTTTTATTACTCAAAATTGCGTACCTCGGAATGAAGGTGGGTTTCATATTTATACTGGAGGAGAGAGAGAGGCCTCGCGGTTTTCTCGGCGGAAATCTCACGGTCCATTACGGAAATCTCGCAATGCTGATCGTCTGGCGCGAGGGGGCGGATTCGGGTCATGTTGCGTGACCACAACTCGGTTAAGCCGAGTTTGGGGGTGGGGTCACTCGGTATGACCGAGTGACCCTCTCCACTCGGTCACGTCGAGTAGACCCCCACTCGGTTGGGCCGAGTAGAAGGAAAACCACTCGGCAACCGAGTGGTCTTGTCCACTCGGTTCTGTCGAGTGGCTTCAGCCACTAGGCCTAGCCGAGTGGCCTCAGCCACTCGAACCGACTGAGTGGTCTCATCCACTCGGTTGTGCCGAGTGGGCTCCCACCCGGCCCGGCCGAGCGGGTCTTCCTTGGCCCTTGACTTTGATTTGTCTCCTATTGGGGTCTACATTCGATCATAGATCCATTTTTCACTCCCGGGTATATCAATTGCTCCCTACTTTTTTAGCCGAGGAGTCGGGTAAAAGAGCATACGATCCTGGGAAAAATGGGCGCCGCTTTTGCCGCATTTTGTTTATCTCTCGGGAGATCAATTTTGCGCATTTGCTCTTCATTTTCTGTATTCGCTCCACAGCTTTCGACTTTTTGCCTTTTGAGCCCCTATAAATAGGGCTTCAACCCTTCATTTAATTCTCACAAGGATCAGCCGAGGTGTTTCAAAACTCAAATTCTCTCATGTCTCGGCGCATTTCTGGGTCACGTCTCCTTTTTCAACATTTGGGAGAGCCTCCACTGAGCCACTCGGTCATAACCGAGTGGCCATGATTTTGGCCGAGTGGTCCTGGAGTCCCGATGCCTTTAAACGGCTTGAAATGTTTATCTCGGCCTTCGGTTGTTCCTTCTTCGCCCTGTACTGATTTTCGTTGCGTTTATGTGCAGGTACTTTGCTCGCTGTGATCGTCCACTTTTCCTAACGTAACAAGGTAACGGCTTTGAACTTTTTAATATGTCGAGGAGAAGACCGGCATCACCCCCCGGCCCCGCGCACATTCCTACCACTTCGAGCTCCCGGCTTCGATACGGGGACTTTGAGCAAGTTTATGATGCCACGCCCTCCGGATTTATGGTGAGGTACCCTCGCCTTGATGAGCCAGACCCCTCTCAGGTAGATGAGGGCTCCCTTGGTCTTCACTTTGCTTCATTTGAGGTGGGACTCCGCTTTCCCCTTCCGCCCTTTGCAATGGCGTGGTTGTGTCACTACAAGATCGTTCCCGCTCAACTTCATCCTAACAGTTGGGCTCAGATGGTCGGCTTCTCTATACTTTATCGTCTGAGGGATGTCGTCCCCTCCTTGAGACTCTTCAGTTGTTTCTATCGATTGCGAAAAGCCAACAACGATCGTGCCCTTTACACGCTTCAGAAGGTGTCGGGTTTAGAGCTGTTCATCACTCTTCCAAACAAGATTAATCGATTTGAAGAACGGTGGGTAGTGATAGAACCTCCACCTAATTAGGATGCTCCTTTATACTCGAACCATCAAGACGCCAGCCAAGGGTTTCCTCCCTACAAGGAAGTTCAGGGCGTGTATCGTCATCTAGTAGAAATGTTAATGAGGCAGGGCCCCGTTGAATTGAGAAGCCTCCTGACTTTGGAGAATCTCAGAAACGCGGGTTGAGGGGTCGTGACACCAACTGTTCCTCCTCACTCTTCCACGCTATCTAGTGAAGAAATGGAAGGAGTCGAGGAGGAAGAGATGGAAATGCCTGGATCATCTTTCCTTCCTCCTTTTCATCCTCAGGAGGAAAACACTCCTGGGGGTAGAATATCTTTCGCCATTATCTTTCTTTTTCCATTATCGCATTATTTCTCCATGCTAAATGCTTTGTATTGATTTTTACAGAAATGGCTGGATTGGGTAGACTGATGGAGTTGCGTAGACGTCACCGCGAGGATGAGGTGCGTGCCGTGACAACGGCCAAGGTTTCTACACATGGAGCTGAGGGATCTACGAGCTCCCGCCCTCCTCGGTCGCGTATACCTACCGGCGTTTCTCCGACTAGGGTGGAAAGGCGGCGTTGCCTAAGAAGCGATCACTCTAGTGTTAAAGCTCCCGCTCATACCGAAAGTCCATCGATTCCTCTTTCTCATGAAGAGGCTATAGACATCCCCTCTCCTGCTCCCAATTCTCAAGGGGGGCGAAGCTCGTCTTCTCGGTTTGTTGGTGACATGGCACGGGTGGAAGAAGAATGTCGCCATCCTGTAGTTCCAAATAGGAAGGATCGTCGCCGTCTTGAAGGCGAGAAAGCATTGAGGCCCCCTCCTATACTTCCCATTCCAGGCAATGTGAGACATACCATGATTCTTGGAGACGGTACAAAACTTAGTGGTCGAGACTTTGAAGTTTCCCCAGGGGTATTAGAGACAGACTCGGTTACTGAATCGGGGATTGGTGCTCGCCTCATTTATTCCACCATTCTCCCTCGAGAGGAACGACGATTTATCGATGGTAATTATGCCCAGACTAGGGACGAAGCAGAGCAGTTTCTGGTGTAGGGTATCCAAGGAATCGTTGCTTCCAACGCAAGGGACAGGGCCTATCGTGAACAAGTAGAGACTCAAATGTCAGATTGGAGGAAGCGTCAATCTTCCTGGAATGATGAGCCCCAAGAGTTAAAGGGTCGTGCTCATCGGGCGGAGCTCGGGAAGAAGAATGCAGAGGCAGAGATTGGGCGAATGCAGGATCGACTGTCTGAGGCTTCTGTTGGTACCTCGGGTCTTCACGGGGAAATTAAAGATTTAGGCTCCCAGCTAGAAGCTGAAGAGCATAAGAATGTTGATTTGATGGCGCAACATGAGGCGCTTTTGCAGGAACATTCTCTGCGCCTGTTAGAATTGAAGATAAGTCGAAAAGATGCTCGGGCTATTCGGGCTGAAGCAGTGAAGGAATATCGTCTCTCCACTGACTGTCAAGACAGGAAGGGAAAGTATGCTTCCGATTTCCTGAAATACGGATTTTATCTGGCTCGTGCACATCTAGAATCTCAGCGTCCGAAAGAGACTTTTCCTGAACTTTTTCTTACTCGCGAAGTTGAGGAGTCCCATCAAGTAGATTGGCGTCAGTATGAGCCGAATGAGCCTATGAGTCCTTCTTCTTATCTGGATTCTTACTTAGTGGATGATTTGGAAAACTTGACGGGCCCTTGGAATCCGTTTCCTTTTAATCATGGGGAAGAAGGCATGACGGTCGATCCCGGAGTCGTTGGAGAAGATCTTGGTGCGGCCGATGAAGATATCCCTCACACGGTCGAGGTTGAAGAAGGGGAATTCCCTTTGGGGGCCGCCTGAGATTCCCGTTGTGTCGTTGGGATCTTCTAACCGTTCCTCTCGCAAGTCCCGCTCCCGCGAGTAGACCCTCATTGTAGTTTATTTTCGGCTGTTGTCGGGCCAATGTGCTCATTTCATTGTAATTTGCTTGTTTTATCAATGAATGTTTTTTCTTTGTCTTACTCAATGTGCTCTGCTCTTTATTGCTTGATTTATTCTTTTGTTGCTATCTTTAGTGATATAAGATCAAGACTTTTCTTTCGCTATTGAATCATGCACGATGTGGCGAGCTTGAGCGTATTTTTCCTCGTTACCGGGCCGTAGGCGGGACAACGAGCTCGATCGTAGTTTTACCTTATTGCCGGGCCATAGGTGGGACAACGGGCTCGATCGTAGTTTACCTCGTTGCCGGGCCATAAGCGGGACAACGGGCTCAATCCTAGTTTTACCTCGTTGTCGGGCCTTAGGCGGGACAACGGGCTCGATCTTAGTTTTACCTCGTTGCCGGGCCATAGGCGGGACAACGGGCTCGATCGTAGTTTTACCTCGTTGTCGGGCCATAGGCGGGACAACGAGCTCGATCGTAGTTTACCTCGTTACCGGGCCGTAAGCGGGACAACGGGCTCGATTGTAGTTTTACCTCATTGCCAGGCCGTAGGTGGGACAACAGGCTCGATCTTAGTTTTACCTCGTTGTCGGGCCATAGACGAGACAACGGGCTTGATCGTAGTTTACCTCGTTGCCGGGCCGTAGGCGGGACAACGGGCTCGATCTTAGTTTTACCTCGTTGCCGGGCCATAGGCGGGACAACGGGTTCGATCGTAGTTTACCTCGTTGCCGGGCCATAGGCGGGACAACGGGTTTGATCGTAGTTTTACCTCGTTGCCGGGCCGTAGGCGGGACAACGGGTTTGATCGTTTCCTTTTCGAAAATAAAATGACAACTATGCATACACAAGCATTTTTACGTGGTTCGGCAAAATGTGCCTACGTCCACGGTCCCATTTAGGACTTATGTTATTACAAATATTTTCTCAGATACATTGTTCGTATATAACTTTAAATAGTTCAAATTCCATGTTTTCCCCATAGTGTCTCCTGAAAGAGTCTGTAAAATGCAAGTGTTCGGGCTAATCAGTTTTAGAATGTGGTACGGCCCTTCCCAATTTGCTCGTAACTTTCCATCATCCCTTAGCGCATTGGTTACAACAGATCTTTGAAGTATTAAATCTCGTTCTTTCATGGGTCTGTTCTTCACCCGAGAATTGAAATAACTGGCTACTCTTCTTTGATATGCAGCTATCTTCATGGCAGTGTTATCCCTCTGCTCTTCAATCAGATCCAAATTTTCTCGCAACGCTTCAGAATTCCTTGCACCGTCATCCTCCTCATATGCCATCAGTCTTGGGGACTTAGCTGAAATTTCAACGGGAATTAAAGCTTCTGTTCCATATACTAGATTGAACGAGTAACTGGATCTGGTAGAGGTCCAGATCTGGTGATCTTACAGAGTTGAGGGTCTGATAGATCTGATGGTCTGATGGATCTGGTAAATCTGGTGGGCTGATGATCAGGTGGGCTGATGATCAGATGGCCCAAGATGAACGAGTGACCTGAGGGTGACGAGTGGTCTTGAATGAACGAGTGACCTGAGGATGACGAGTGGTCTCGGATGAACGAGTGACCTAAGGATGACGAGTGGTCTCGGATGAACGAGTGACCTGTGGTGACAAGTGGCCGTGACCGAGTGACCTGAGGGTGACGGGTGACCTTGATGACTGAGTGACCTGAGGCGACGAATGACCTTGATGACCGAGTGACCTGAGGCGACGAGTGACCTTGATGAACGAGTGACCTGAGGCGACGAGTGACCTTGACGACCGAGTGACCTGAGGGCGACGAGTGGCCTTGATGACCGAGTGAATTAAGGGCGACGGGTGGCCTTGATGACCGAGTGGCCTATAAAACGAGAACACCGTTAGGACGCTGGTGGGGGTCCCCGCTCAAACCCTCCGATGCTTAAGTTAGAATCTCGAGAGACAAATGAGAAAAGTATAGTTTTATTACTCAAAATTACGTACCTCGGAATGAAGGTGGGTTTCATATTTATAGTGGAGGAGAGAGAGAGGCCTCGCGATTTTCTCGGCGAAAATCTCGCGACCCATTACGAAAATCTCGCAATGCTGATCGTCTGGCGCGAGGGGGCGGATTCGAGTCATGTCGGGTGACCACAACTCGGTTAAGCCGAGTTTGGGGGAGGGATCACTCGGTATGACCGAGTGACCCTCTCCACTCGGTCATGCCGAGTGGACCCCCACTCGGTTGGGCCGAGTAGGGGGAAACCACTCGGCAACCGAGTGGTCTTGTCCACTCGGTTCTTTCGAGTGGCCCTAGCCACTCGGTTCTGCCGAGTGGCTTCAGCCACTGGGCCTAGCCGAGTGGCCTCAGCCACTCGGACAGACCAAGTGGTCTCAGCCACTCGGTTGTGCCGAGTGGTCTTGGCCACTCGGCCCAGTCGAGTGGTCTCATCCACTCAGTTGTGCCGAGTGGGCTCCCACCCGGCCCGGCTGAGCGGGTCTTCCTTGGCCCTTGACTTTGATTTGTCTCCTATTGGGGTCCACATTCGATCATAGATCCATTTCGCACTCCTGGGTATATCAGTAGCAATATGTCCCATTTTCAGTGATGAATGACGTCTTCTCCTGGTTTGGGGGGTACATCATTATTTGGTGGTACCCTGAGAAAGCATCTAGAAAGCTCAGGAACTAGTATCTAGATGTTTTGTCCATAAGACGGTCGATCCGTGGTAGCGGGTATGAGTCTTTGGGGCATACCTTATTGAGATTGGTGAAATCCACACAGACACGCCATTTTTCATTAGGTTTTGGGACCATAACAACATTGGCCAACCACTTTGGATATAATACCTCTCGAATGAAGCCCGTTTTTAGCAATTTGTCAACTTCTTCTTCTAATGCATGTAGTCTATCAGGGGCAATGTTTCGCTTCTTTTGTCGGACCGGCTTGAATTGGGGGGTCCACATTCAAGTGGTGACATATTACTTCTGGACTGATTCCTGGCATATCTTTTGATTTCCAAGCAAATACGTCTGAATTTTCTCGCAGGCATCTTGCAATTTCTTCTTTCGTATCCTCCGGAAGCTGGCACCCCACATACGCTACTTTCTCTGAATCTGATTCACTTAGATGTACTGTTTCCAATTCCTTAACAGGTTGAGGTTTACGTGCAGCTCCTTCTTCCAAGGATTTATGTATGGCTTTCTCGGCTATGGATAAGGTTTCTTCAGCTCTTTTCCCTTTTGTAGACGACACATAGCAAGTTCAGGCTTTCTTCTGATCTCCTCGAACTTGTCCTACTCCAGCGGGTGTGGGGAATTTCATCAATAAATAGCATGAGGATACCACAGCCCTTAGGTCATTGAGTAACGGGCGTCCCAAGATCATATTATATGCCGCCGAGGAGGTTTTAACCACCATGAAATTTACTTATCGAGTTACGAGTTGGGGGTCCACACCTAATGTGATAGGCAGCTAAACTGATCCTACAACTGGAACTGCTTCTCCAGTGAAGCTATATAGAGGTGAGGATACTTTCTTCAATCGATCGTGAGATAAATGCATTTGTTCAAAACAGTTCCAATAGATCAGGTTGACAGAACTGCCACTATCTACCAAAATTCTGCTGATGGGGTGCTTGGCCACGACTACTGAAATAACCATGGGATCATCATGTGGGAGTATTATATCACCCCGATCGGTTGGGGTGAAAGTGATTGGCTCTTCATCATCTCTTACCTCCATTACTGAGTTAACTTGGTAGGCTTGACGGGCGTATGCTTTTCGGGAGGCTGATGTGTCCCCACCTAGGGTTTCCCCACTTGAAATAACGTGAATGGCCTATTGAGTCGGCTCATTGTCTACATGAGTATCTTGTCGATGATCTCCTCCTCTCTCTTGTTGTCTCGGGTTTGGCCTTTCATGCCCATCGCGCTTATCTATCCTTTGTCGGGGTTCCCTGTTTTCTTCTTCCTCGTGTCTCACATATCTTTGCAAGTGCCCCTCACGAATGAGCATCTCAATCTGATTCTTCAATTCTCTGCAGTGATCAGTGGAATGCCCTCTGGTTCGATGGTATCTGCAATACTCTCCCTGATTTTTTTCCATGGGTCGGTCAACTCTGTGGGGTAGTTTAAGGAGTCCTTCTCCCTCTACTGCGGCTAATATAGTTGATCGGGGTTGTAAAAGCCGAGTATAATGATTAAAATGAGGTTTTGGTACATCCAGTCTTTTATTCCTTTCCTGTCGTCGAATAGACTCTTCTTCCCCTTCACGTTCCTTTCTCTTCCTTTCTTTGTCTTCTTTCCCTGCCACGTTCCTCATAATCTCAGTGTGAAGGATATATCGATTTGCTCTGACAAATAGATCGGCCAAGGATGCTGGAGGGTCTAAAGAAAGTGATTCTGGAAGAGAGGCGAGACATGTCCCTTGGAGCATAGCAGATACTGCCACTTGAGCCGGCAAGTCTGGGACTTCAAGAGTAGCATTGCGAAATCTATCCACAAATTGACGCAAGGATTCCTTATTCCTCTGTCGTATGCTGAGCAAATATGTGGCATCCTTTTTTCTTCGACTGTTAATCACAAAAGCCTTGGTAAATTAAGTTCTAAGCTGCCCAAATGATGAAATAGAGGCTTTTGGAAGGCTGTTAAACCATGTTCGAGCATGTCCTGATAGTGTTAAGGAAAATGCTCGGCACATCAGGTCGTCGTCCCATCCGTGCAATATCATCAGTGACTCGTAATTCTGAACATGATCATATGGGTCATCCTTGCCGAAATAGGGGGTGATTTGAGGCATCTTGAATTTTTGAGGCAAAGGTTTTTCTAACATATCTGTAGTAAAAGGACATTTTCTACGCTGGTGTTCTTCTATTGCAGGGATTAATTTTTTCTTCTCAAGCACCTCTTCTACTACTCTTTTCATGTCATCACGCATACTAGCTGTCATCTGGTTGTCATGTCTTGTTGGTGTACTGGCCACTGTTTCATGATACCTCCGCCGTTGAGGGCTTCTGGTCCTGTTTTCCATTCTTGGGTTTTCATTGTTCCGAGGCATAGAATGAGGGATCCTTCTTGGTGGTGGAGATCTGGGTCTACCCTCCCGTGGAGGCGTAGATCATGAATGTGAATCGGGAGTAGCCTCTTGATAAGAATCAGCTCCCACCTCAAGTTGAGGTTCAAGGGGTGGCATAAACTTTTTCAGAGTATCCAGTAGCATCCCTCCAGGTATCATATTTTGGAGTACACCAGCCATGTCTCGTAGTGCTTGCATGCCTTCAACATGTTGTTGTCTCAATGCCTCATACTCTTCCCACGAGACCGTACGTGGTGGCTGTCGTGAGGTCCCAGCTTGATCAGTAGGGAGTGATCCTGAGCCAATGTTAGGTAGAGGTGGGATTGGTTGATTCCCCATCTGTCGGTTTGGAGAAACGGAGCGATCACCTCCTTGCCTTTGAGCATTATGAGGGGGAGGAGGATGTTGTTGAGAATCGTGAATAGTGGGAGGCGTTCCCTGTTGCTAAGAGTTTCGTGGTGGCAGGCGTGTCTCTACGCCTTGAGAGAGAGTTCGTCGATGTCCACAGGTGTTTGTCATTCTTAAGTTGACTTTTTGTCTTGCGTTTCCCACAGACGGCACCAATTGTTGTTGCCAAAATACAACAATCTATTTTTAATTGAGGAGAGACGCAAGAGTCTTGGGAGTCATGCCTTCACTGATGAGAATCTTGACGAGTAACTAGATCTGATAGAGGTCCAGATCTGGTGATCTTACAGAGTGGAGGGTCTGATAGATCTGATGATCTAGTGGATCTGGTAGATTTGGTGGGCTGATGATCAGGTGGCCCAAGTTGAACAAATGACCTGAGGATGACGAGTGGCCTCGGATGAACGAGTGACCTGAGGATGACGAGTGGCCTCGGATGACGAGTGACCTGAGGGTGACGAGTGGCCGTGACCGAGTGACCTGAGGGCGACGAGTGGCCTTGATGACGAGTGCCCTTGATGACCGAGTGGCCTTGGTGACCGAGTGGCCTCGGATGACGAGTGGCCTGAGGGCGACGAGTGGCCGTGACCGAGTGACTTGAGGGCGACGAGTGGCCTTACTGACCGAGTTGCCTACAAAACAAGAGCACTGTTAGGACGCGAGTGGGGATCCCCGCGCAAACCCTCCGATGCTTGAATCAGATCTCGAGAGAAAATGAGAAAAGTATGCTTCGATTACTCAAAATTGAGTACCTTGAAATGAATGTAGGGTCTCATATTTATAGTGGAGGAGAGAGAGAGGCCTCGCGGTTTTCTAGGCGAAAATCTCGCGGCCCATTACAGAAATTTCGCAATGCTGATCGACTGGCGAGAGGGGGGGATTCGGCTGGATTGACAATCCCGAAGGGTCACTCGATCATGCCGAGTGACCTCCACTCGGTTAGGCCAAGTTTGGGGGAAGGACTACTCAGCATGACCGAGTGACACTCCACTCAGTCATACCGAGTGGGCCCCCACTCTATTGGGCCGAGTAGGGGGGAAAACCACTCAGCCCAACCAAGTGGTCTTAGCTACTCGGTTGTGCCGAGTGGGCTCCCACCCAGCCCGGCCGAGTGGGTATTCCTTGGCCCTCGACTTTGATTTATCTCCAATTGGGGCCCACACTTGATCATAGATCCATTTCGCCTTCCCGGGTACATCAAGAATAATCCCAAGGCCCTATTTATAGGCTTGAACCCCAAAATGATCCAAAGTTAGAATGGATTAACTTTTGAAATCCACAATCATAACTCTTACTAACTCACCATACCTTACATCACCTCACCATACCTCGTATCACCTCACCATATCTCACCATACCTCTCATAACCTCACCATACCTCACATCACATCACCACACATCTCCATACCTCACATAACCTCACCATATCTCACTAAACCTCTCATCGCCTTAAGGTCATACCCTCAATTAATTTCATAATCCCTATTTTAAACTTTACACAATTGCTATTACACCATCAAATATCGAATTAATAATCATCGAGGTACTTAAAATCCAAAATTAATAATTTTGAGTTACTCGATAAGGATGATTTTTCCTCAATGTCCTCATCGGGCTATTGTTTCATCCCAAAACCACTTTAGGGTTGATCCTTACATAAAATTGGAGCCCCTTCAGAGTTCCATTGACTTTTCATAAGTCCCCTACGACGTTTCGATTTTTCAGCCTGAATCATAGATGTACTGAAAATAGTCTCGGTTCTGATTTTTTTTTAATACTATAAATCCTATCTTGGAATGCTCATTAATACCATATCATTTTTCTTAAACATTTACACTCCAAGGCATTCCCTGCAGTCAATTCAGTTGTTTAAAATGCTTAAACTGTCTTCTAGATCCTTAAACTCGACTCTTCCAACATTACAAAATATGAAATTTTTTGATATATTACTTATTTTGATTTGGGATATTTTCAAAAACCTTGGTATAAGTAGTTACTTAGAACTCGTTGTAATCCAAGAGTGTGTAAAGTTTTGAAGGTGAGCTATGTGGAAACCTTGGTAAGATTAGTGGAACCTCAAGGGTGGTTAAGACCTTGGGAGAGTGGAGTAGATGTGTGTAGAGACACCAAACTACTATAAATTATCTTGTACCTCATTTATTTATTCCTGTTATATCTTGTGGCTTGCAATTCATTAATCTCAAACTCACATATAAATAGTTACTAAAGCTTAATTTGTTTGAAATTAAATAATGAGAATTTTAATTAAGTAAATTGGCAAAAATTTTAACACTCAATTCACCTCCCTTCTTAAGTGGCCATATCCCAAGGGAGCTACACAGCTCACAACACCACCATTCAAGAGATATACAAATCCAGATGTTGATTTGAGATCATCAACATCCGATTGAAAATCTGAATCTGTGTATCTATTTACATAGATATCACCCCCTCTATAAATTATGAGCATATCTTTAATTCTTTTCAAGTATAGGTAGCATATCCTAGGTCCTTCATGGAGAATACTCTAGACAACCACGCCTTAGTAGACATCATTATGTCCACACTATTACCCATAATTAAAATATCATCCACATACAAGACTAGGAAGACAATGTCACTAGGCTCCCATTAGCCTTCTTATATACACTTAGCTCATTCGCATTTTTCACATAACCAAACTATTTGATCTTATGATCAAAATGAATGTTCCAACTCCTCGATGTTTGCTTCAGACCATAAATCGATCTCTTCAGCAAACACACCTAACGTGGATTGCCAGACTCAAATCCACGGAATTGTTCCATATAGATCTCTTCTTCAAGAAATCCATTCAGAAAAGCTGTCTTGATGTCTATCTACCAAATCTCATAGTCACAATAAGCAGTGATAGCCAACATCATCCTAATGGACTTAACATCGTAACAAGTGAGAAAGTTTCATCATAGTCAACTCCTTGACGTTGATGATAACCCTTTGCCACCAACCGATTTTTATATGTGAAAACCTATCCATGAGCATTGATTTTTCTCTTGAAGATCCATTTACATCCTATAAGAACAATTCCGGTAGGCAGATCCACCAAGACCTAGACCTGGTTGGAGTACATAGAGTCAATCTCAGATTCCATAGTTATCTGTCACTTTAAGGCATCAATATCACATATCGCCTCCTCGTAGGCGGTAAGATAAAAAAACTTATCATTGTCCCTATACAAGAACAATTCATATGTCTCTTCCATCGACAAACCATACCATGGATCCAGAGGATGGGGCACTGTACTGGACCTATGGGGAACTTGTGGATGAGCTACCTAGCTCGGTTCACATGGCTCAATAATATGTTCAAGTATTTGTGGAATAGAAGACCACTCTTTTGCTAAATCTACTTTCTTCCCCATGCCACCATCCTAGATGAACTCTTATTCCAAGAAGATAACATGCTCGGCCACCACAACCCTTGGGTCAGCCGAAAAATAGATATTGTAATATCCCAAGTCAAATAAATAAATATATCGTTAATATGTGAAATATTGTATATTTCATGATGTTAAGAAGAGCCTAGAAGGCAGTTTAAGGGACTTAAATAGCTGAATCAATGGAAGGGAATACCCCAAAACGTAAATGTCTAAAAAGAAAAAAATATGATTGACAAGCATTTCAAGACAAGATTTATCACGCAAAAAAAAATTGAAATAGAGATAGTTTTTGATACAGTTGTGGTTCAGCCTGAAAAAATCAATGATCGTAAGGGACTTCTGAAAAGTCAACAGAACTCTGAAGAGACTTTGATTTTGTAAGTAGATCAACCCTGGAGTGCTTTTGAGATGAAAAAACAAGGATTCACGGGCAAAACGTGATCTTACATAGATTCGAGACTAAGTTTAATTAGTGAATCTTGGCCGAAAGTGATAAAACGAAACTTAGGGGCTAAAATGTGAAGGGAGAAATTCTAAGGTTCATTGTAGAATTTTCAGAAACTCAAGGGGTTGCATGGAAAGGCCTAAATGAGATTTAGAAATTTGAGGGGGCAAACATATAATTTTAAAGAAAACAGCTATGGCCACCATTGGCCAACCTCCTTCCATCATCAGGAGGGTTGTTTCAAGGGCTAGAAATGGGCCCCAGAGCATGGTGGATCAATTGGGGTGAGTATGCGATGAGAAATAGCCGCGTATGGCAGTGATTTAATGGAAGCATGGTGGGTATGGCCGTGAGTTGCTGAAAAATCGAGGAATGGGTGTTCAAGGAAAATCACGATGATTTGAGGCGATCTAGGGTCGTATCTGGGCATTAAGGGCTTGGATTTGATAAGGAATGACTCGACATGGCTAGAAATCGAGTATAAATAAAGCTTTAGGGGTGGCTAAAAACTTCAAAAATTAAACTCGAGAATTCAAGTGTTTGACGAAGAATTGAAGGAGAAGGATAAGGGGCTTTTGTTCTTGAGTAAGTGAGGATCATTTCTAGAAAATTTGAGAGGTTTTCGAGTTCATTTGAGTAGGTTTTGAGCTTGGCCTGATTTTCGAGTAGGTCGCCGAAGCCGGTCTGAAATCGGCCCAATCGAGGCATCTCCGATGGTGTTTCCAGGCCAAGGTTTGTGCCATTGAGATCAACTTGAAGAGTACTTCAAGGTAGTGGGGACAAATCGTTGATCGGAGTATCGTCGGTGACCAGAAAAAGGTAGAAGATGACTAGGAAGCAAGACGCGTGCAGGCAGGTCACGTGAAGATGCATAAGAGCTAGGTAATTTTTAATTTTTTTATTATTTTTAGAAAAATATTTGATGATTTGTTGTGGAGAAAAATTTGAGAAATATCTTGAGGAAATAATTATTATGTCATTTTGAAGAAAATAAAGGCAAAAAAATACTATAGGCTGGATTTAGTAGTTTGTGAAAAAATTTATGACAAAAAGCATTGTTGGATGCGCAAATCGAGACTTCGTCACAATATAGAAGAATACTGAATCGCTCCGCGGGAAGGCGAGTTATCTTCAAAAATTTTTTGAAAAATTTTAGAAATATTATAATGATATTTTAGAATTTTTGATGATGAAATTGAGAGAGAAATGCATGATTGGTATTTATTATGAATTTTTGAGACAATATATGCTTGAAAATCAAAGAGAAAATGAGAAATAAATAGAATATGGATTCTGAAAATTATGAAGAAATTCCTAGGGCTTAGGAATATTATTTTAGGAATTATTGTGAAGAGAAATCGAGAAAATTTTATGAGAAAGTATTTATTTCATAATCTAGAGGAAATAATAGAAAGAAATGGGAGAAATTAGGAAAATTAGAAATCTGATTTTCTTAAGTAATTATGATGCGCAGGATACGTCAAGGTTCATAATTGAGTACGATTGGAAGTCCAACGCGAATTTTGAGGCAAAATTATCCTAGGGGCAAAATTATCTTTTTACAAGGTAAGTGGTATTTCTCAACTGGATTTAGTTTTATGAAGATGCTTGGTTTGTAAGTTGTTTGACCCCAAAATCTGATTTTATGTAAAATGTTTTTATCATGTTGTCATGCCTTGATATGAGTATGTCATGCAGATTGCATTTACATATTTTGATTTATGAAATATGCATATAAGCATGATGAGATTTACGGTCATACGTTGCATGGTTTGGGATTAGGTACTGGCTCCGTTGCTTTGCCAAAGGTGCACCCATACACCCCGGTCTGGCAGGGAGACTGGAAAAATGGCAGGTAATCTTAAGGTGCAATCGACCCAAATATGAGAGTTATGATGTTATGTGTATTGCATACATACATGAGCATTAAATGTTTTATTCCCTTACTTAGATGATTCATCATCTAACTTGGGCTTTACCCTTGGAATATTCAAACGTTCCAGATAGAGATTGTAGCAGAAACGATAATGAATGAGGCATGAAATGGCACTTAGCATAGTGTATGATGAGTTGTATGATCAGTTGAATGTATGTTATGTAGCTCATGTATTCAAGTTCTGCTACTTTGAATTCTGAACGTTTTGAGAAATGATGATGTTGAACTCTATTTAGGGTTAATGTTAGTTGAGAACTTATGTTATGTATTAAGTCATGTTGAGAAATTTATGTTCCCGTGATGTAAGAACTAATTTATGATTAATGTTATGATATTAGGTTCGATTATAACTTCTGCATTTGATATTTATGATGATTTTCCGTGAAGATAAATGAATGGAAATTTTGGGATGGATAAGAGAAATGAAATGGTTTACTCGTCATTTTAAATAGAAAAAAAATTTATTATCCCAGAATTGTCCATAGTTATAACGTGCTCGGAAAGCGAGGCATTACATTACTCCCTTATACAAATTCCCCTTTTTGTCCCTTCATCTTTTCCTTTTCTTAAATCATCACAAATTCATATATACATTAACTCACAGTACATAAAACATCTATTTTCATAAACTCACTACAATTTCATCCACACAGAATTAATACCCAAAATATTGAAATATTTATTTATTTATTTTTATTTAGACCCATGATCGGGTCGTTACACGATAGGAGCTTCAAGAAGGGAGGTGATTCTTCTGCATCGTGAAGTTATCAGGCAGGTTCTCTTGCACCATCTTTTATTTTCGTGCAAGCTATCCTATATTTTCTTTTTACTGATACGAGTCTGTTGTTGTTCTTGTTATTTTGGCTTACTGTGTTTACCTCTGATAGCGTTGTCTGTGACTTCCATTAGTTGAGTCGTTATGTGTAATGTTTTGTATCTCATTGTGGTCTCAAATGGGGTTTGTTTTCACCCCCAAGCTTCCTTCAGTGAATGGCATTTTATTAGTCTAGATGTAGATACAAACCCTGTTCACTTCTGTATCTACTTGAGCTTAGCCATGTATCCATGGCTAGATGTTCAGCATAAACATCTGAATACACCCAAACCATATCCAGATGCAAGACACAAACCACACCAGGATCCAAATAGGTACTGTAACATCCGAATGTAAGGCTCAAAGAAAATAGCCCACATCTAAATATGCCATGAGCCATCCGAATGTCACTTTCAATTTTTGTTTGGCACATTCGAATATGTAGTAGCCCATCCAAATGCATCTCTCACAAAAGCATAAGCCACCTAAATATGTAGTAACCCATCCAAATGCATCTCTCACAAACCCATATGCCATATCCAAATATGTAGTAGCCCATTCGAATGCCACTCACAAAAATCTGTATGCCATATCCAAATATGTAATAACCCATTCAAATGCCACTCACAGAAATCTATATTCCATATCCGAATGTCATTAAGCCATTCGAATGTCACACCCTCAAATATATATATATGCCATATCGAATGCCACACACAAAATTATATGTCACATTCGAATACCATATAATCTCACTATATATATATTACATCCAAATGTCATATTCAAGTACCTTGTGCTACATGGTTGATCCTCTATGATCAAACCAATACAGTTCTGTAAATGGGCTAACATAAGTAATATAGGCATTGAAGTAAATGAAGACTTAATTATAAAGTTGTGCTTGATAGTAATAGTTTGTTATCAACATATGAGTTCAAATCATATGGATCTATATACATATGTGCAGTGTGTGGATGGTATTAGTTCTGGAAACCTAGCATTTTGTGCATAAGTAACATGACGACGTTATGATACATCGCATTATTATAAATTTAACGCACCTACTATTTTGTGCAAGGAGAGAGGGTACCCTAGGAGTGTCTGGCGCAGGTCAAGGTGGCCATAGCCCAGCAGGTAGTGCTCACTATTATACGTGTTGAATGGTTAACATGATGCATTTTTGCATACCTTGCATGGTGGCTTACGAGCCTATGAGATTTGTAAGATCTTCACCTACAATATATGCACACGAGATGGATATGCACACTTGCATAATTATACATGGTGGCATGAATGACAATTTTGATTGAAAACAAAAAAAAAAAAAAAACTCATGAGATGTGATCCCCTAATATATATCTATATTAATATTTGATTTGTTGTCACACCATTTTGTTGTCATCATGATTTCACAATTCTGTAAATTGTTCCTTGTTCTTAAACTTGTTGAGCCTCATGGCTCACTTGATCTTCTTATGCCATTTCAGGTAGGGGCAAAGCAATTATTGGGGACAAGTATGGTGAGATTGCAACCCAAGGGTAACGGTGTATAGAGGCGCCTTTAACTTGAAGATCCTAGATAGTGATTTGGTGAGGCTTGATTCGATAAAATTTTATTTGTTTCATTAACAGTAGAGCCTCGTAATTGTTTTGTATGGCCATAGAGTCGAGATTTGTTAAACCTAATTTTGTAAAAGAAGTTTATGGAAATTCAGCTGCAAAAAATGAAATTATAATGTGAGTATCTGTGTGATGTCTTGTTCTATATCATTCTTGTGATGACCTTCTTTCGAATGTCCTATGCTAACTAACACATTCAGGAACGAGCCACTATAGTACCCGTATTAAAGAAATCTAGCGAAAACGTCCATTATTTAGTTTTAGATTCGATTTAGTGTTTCCGTTGGCAAAGGGTTTTCATAACGCCCATGTGTTTTAATTTGTATGTCTATATCATCATAGTATATCTAAGATACGGGTGTTACAATATTTATTTATCAGATGTATTTTTTGAGTGTGACAAAATTCTTTCAAATCATACACATTCGGATATATCCTAAGGCAAAACTATCGACTTTGTTAAGGTATTTGTCGACCGTTTTGTTCCTTTGGTATTGGGTTGTTGAATCAAGGTAAAACTTCCAACTTGTTTGATAAAATAGTCAACCGTTTCTAACCTTTGAGCAACAATAGTCGTCAATTACTGTAAATTGTCGACAGGAAAATTTTTCACTCTCGATTGTTTGTGTGAAAGGTCAAAATCTGTCGAAAGTCACTGTATAATGTCAATTTTTTCCCTAAAATTGTTGACATGGTGTAAAAATTGTTGACCATTTGCTAAAAGAAGTCGACCATTTTTTTTTCAAAATGTTGAAAGTTTGCCAAAACCTTAAGATGTTTTCAAATTTCTTGAGGGAAACAGTCATCCGATTTGAATAACGGTCGATAGTTTTTTCTGACATTTTAAAATGACTAGTTTTTGCAAGCATTAAATGCTCACAACGGCTCCAAACAATGGCTAATTAATTCAAGCTTGGGAGAAACTTATAAGTATAGCCCAAAAATGCATTGAAGAAGGCTAACTAATTTGGATAAGTGTCAAGCAATATCAATCCTCTCTCAAGTGCTCAAATGTTCAACTTTTCTCTCAAAAAGACTATATATATCATTTGTAAAATCTTGTTTAAAACTTTGTGTATTTATTTGAGGGATATTATAACTAAGAAATTCATCTTTTAAATCATCTTTTTTGTATTTATTGTTGTATATTTTCTAACGGTTTTGCTAAAGGGTCCACTTGATTGTAAGTAAGAAGATGTATTTGTCTAGACAATTGTAAGAGGACCTACTTGATTTTAGGTATAAGATTTTAGTGAATTTTAAAATCCTTAGTGATAAGCAAGTTAGTATACTAGGCTTGGTTGAGACAAACCACTATAAATTGCTTGTCTATTTTATTCTTTGCTTTGATTTTTCAAGCTTTACAAATATTATTTCATACTTACTATTTCATTGCATTAAAACCAACTTTTAAGCAAAAAAAAAAAATTGTAAAACTAGACTTAATTTTTAAAAACACCCAATTCACTCCCCATCTTAGGTGTGTGATTACATATTTGTGCCAGGCTAACAAGTCAATTCGAACTTTCAAATAATTTTCCAAAACTCAAAATTCATTATATTGAATGAATGTATCGTGAACGTCTTAGCTTGAGTTTTTCATTCAAGACCTCGAATAAATGTATGCTCAAACATTCATTCCTTCTTAACATTTAAGTGAATGTATACTCTTCACTTCTACATTCTCTTTGAACTAATGCATCAAATATACTCTAATCATAATCTAAGTCATTTCATTTTACTTGTATGCTATGAACACTTAGATTGATCTTCGAAATCCTAAAGTGTCATATTAAGGATAATCTTATTGAGGTTCTTTGAAGTTTTGTTCTTTGATTTTCATCAAGACAACATCAAAATGTTCATTACATTTTTGCATTAAAATTTTGTATTAAACATTCATGATCAAAATATTCTCAAAATCAAACTCAACAAGAATAATGGAAATGAATGAAACAGAAGAGTATCAAAATACAAATGGTCATTAATACTCTCAAATGATTTTTTTTTTTTTTGTGCAAAAGTACATTATTCATAGATTTGAGCTTTTAAGAATGAATAAGATTAACGTTATCAACACACAAAATTAGATTTATCAAAAATTCTTATTTTATTAATTCTTTCTCATTTTGAGGGGACAAATAATAGGATTTATAAAAGAAAAATATTAATATATTTTCACCTATTTCTATTTACATTTGTTTTTAACTGAGTACTTACAACTAAGTAAGGGTAAGGGATCTATCCAACAAATAGGAGCTCAATACAGACCATGCAGTAGAGAAAATATAGGACTACTTGATCACTACGTACGTCCAATTAATTGCTAACTAGGAATACATTGTATGTCTACTAATTTGAGAAACTATTAGTTAGACTTAGTTTATCTAGAGATTGTATGCTAGGTTTAATAAATCAATACCATATGAATTATGCTAGATGTACATCATTTTTGTACATCTTGAGCTACACAAAGGGGTATTATGACTAAAATACCTTTCGTCTCCATGCATCTCTATGCGTCTCATGATACATTTTTATCATTGGTACACTTTTGTGTAGCCCAAGATGTACACAAATGTGCACCAATAGCATTATTCATATCATATTGCCATAGTTTACAAAAAGTAATTAGAAATTAATTTTGTTTTGGATCAAAACCTTTAGCCATGGTTAACATAAGATGTCTGGTGTTTTCACACTATTAATTTTTTATTGGCTTACAATTTTTGATAAACTAAGTTCAATTGAGAATTCTCCTTTCGTCTACAAAAAAAGTTTACTTTTTAATAATAATATGATATTACATTTAATTCTTTTATTAACTTCCCTAAAAAAGAAGATGAATTATATTTATTTACTTTTTATTCTTTCTTCGTGTCTCAAATTCATTATTAAGAGCTTAGGATTAATTCTTCACAAAAATAACTTATAAGTCTTTACATATTTACATAAAAAAAACATTTGATAACCATGATTTGATCACGTCAACTAATAATTTTTAATTTAGCCAAACAACATATTAAATAAAAATAAAATAAGATAAAAATTAGCCAAATCTAAAATTATTAGTTGACATGACTAAATCTTGAGATTACCACATTTGCGTAGTCTCTTGTCGCTTGTGTTATTAATTTTGACAAATAAGGTAAATCGCAGGTGGAGATTTTGTTTCACTGTACAAGATAAGCGATTGAACACACGACCTATTAGTACGAATCTCAATTTATTATAACCCAATCACTTAACTTATACTATAGGGGCGATATGACTAAATCTTAATCATTAGTATATTGGGCTTAAAAGACATTGATTCATAGCCCCGGGGGGGATCATAGCGCAATTAACCTAAAAAAGCGGAATAATAATGGGGGATCCATTTTCTGTCTATCGTAGGAAATAAAGAGAAGAAGAAGAAGAGGAGCTCAAGAAGAAGAGCCTTTCATGATTTCAGAAAGAGCTCCTTCTTCGTTGACTCTATTAGACTTGTGAAAATTGTCGTCACCAAACCAGAAATTAGGCAGTTCTTGAGCTTTTCCTTAGGTTTCTTACGAATAGGGAGATCCGAATGTCAGGTCTCAATCGATCTTCGAGTGTTCCATCCAAGAACGGCTTCCCTCCCCAAGAACTCCTCGATGATCTGTGCAGGTTCGTTTTACTCTATCCAACCCTCGAATTCGTTCTTGTATTCAAACGCTCTCTCTCTCTCTCTCTCTCTCTCTCTCTTATTTGTAGGGCTTAGGACTGGTAATTGGTTATCTTTCCCTTTTCACATCCGTGGACGTGCCTATTGTGTTTCAATATATCTGTTTGGGCGTTCCGTTTGTTTATACGTCGAGTTGTTCATCATTTGCAGCTGCGCAAAATTTTGCAATTTAGGGTTTATGAGAACTGTTTGGGGGAAAAAAGGTTGTCCTGCTTAGAGAAATAGTAGTTAGACAGCGTTACTGCACTTTCTTGGCGAGCTTGATTCATGTGATTGAGCCATAGCACTAGCCGTGGTTCCAGGTCACAACCTGGGGTGCTGAAAACGCAAGTAGAGTTGTCTTAATTGTTTTGGAGCTCTCGATAGTATGAGCTTACTACTGACCTTGTTCTTATTTGAATAGGCGTTACTGCTTTCTTGATCTGCATTTAGGGAGCCTGTTTAATGTTGTAGTTTATGTGTTTCTTGATCTCTGTTTTCCCCAGAATAAAAAACAATAAAAAGCTTTGGAAACACCAACATTCTTGTTTAATATTTATTCTTTAAGCTGTTAAAAATAAATTTTCTTGTTTCCTAGGACTGAGAAACCATTATATCTATCATTTCTCCGGGCTTCATAAAACTTGGCTCTGTGGAGTTGAAACCATGATATCTGTCAAAAAAATCATGATGAAGCCTTGAAAATCCACTCGAATATAGTTCTGCAATGGTCTCTTCATGTAAGGATTAAGGAAGAGCTAGGCAAGCAAATACGAGTTACCCTTAAAAAGATACCCATCAAGCAAAGAAAAATCTGCACAGGCAGTTCTTTCTAGTGAGTAGATCGTTGTATATGGTGCTGAAATCTTAGCAAGAAGGGGAGCCATTATTGAGCAAATCGAATCCCACAACTTGTACATCCATAGAAGAAAGGAGTAGTGCCACACGACTCACCGCACAACAAAGGGCATCTGCTAGCAGGTCAAGAGCATAAGCATTAGAGCTGATTTTCTTTAGAAATCCTGTAAGGACCAGCACTTCTGAGTGCATCTTCTTATACTTCCCAGCAGAACAATATTCAGGCTTGATTCGCACCATAACCATGTCCCTTCTTCAAATTTGGCAAAGTGTCTTCTCACATCAGCATGTTTTCTTATGGCCTTTATTGCTCAAAGCAATTCTCTTCTTCATGCCTTCATGTTGCTGCTGCATATGTTTGGAAGAAGCTCCAGATTCCCATGGTAGGATGCGAGTCTATATGTACTAGAATCAAATCAATAGGTTTTCTAGGAGTTGAATATGTTGCTTCCTCATCTGCTCCCTTTCACGACCTTAGGGTTTGGCTAGGGTTTAGAAAGGAATTTGAGAAGAATATGGGGAAGAGAGAGAAGAAAGGGAGGGAGAGACATAATAGAAACAGAGAGAATTGAGGGAGGAAAGAGGAAATCAAGGGAGAGGAATGTTAAGTGTTGACGTTTGCCTAGAGTTTTTCGATTGGAAGATCAGTGGAAGCTATTAGACAGTTAGGGTTTTTTAAGCTAAAGTGTAATTAATGTAAACTTTGGGGTCTAACTGTAAAATCCTTATAGTTGTTAGTTTTAAAGGGGTTCTGCCTCCTCTATAAATAAGAGGGCAAGGTGGCAGTTGAGCATCATCTTCTTTCTTTTCACAAGTTCTCGGTTACTATTTTGAGTACCTTTGTTCTAGAGAAAGTGAGACTTGTGTATTGAGTTCTTAGGCTTTCTTGAAGTGAACAAGGGATTGTACTTGAGCGATAGGATTGAAAGAGGGCTTGGGTTTTGTATTGATCAGTTTCTTCTCAATAAAAGCTGCTCGATTGGGGTGTTGGACTGTTGGATGTAGAGCCAATTAAATTGATTTGAATCAGGATAAATCTGTTGTGTCTCATTTATGGTTTGATCTTTTCAATTCTGTTAATTTCTTTCTGTTGTTCATTTTTCTATTCTTATAATACCACTACATCTGCGAGGGTTTATGAGAGGGTTTTCTTGCTTAAGGGTATAATCTAAGAATCCTAAGGTTAACAATTTGGTGTTAGAGCCTCTCCTAGGATCAAGAACTGCTTTCTTGCAAGGTTTCTTTATATTTCTTGTTGATTTAATCTACCTACTGTCTTCGGTCATGGTTGCAACAAGATATGATGTAGAGAAATTCATTGCCCATAATGATTTTGACCTTTGAAGGATTAAAATGAAAGCTTTAATAGGGAACTTAGGTTTGAAATCAGCTTTAGAATAGGAAGAAAGATTACCTGAAACCCTCTCGACAGAACAAAAACAAGAAAGGTTAAAACAAAGGGAGGAAATAGATGAGAAGGCCTATAATATGTTGATTCTTAGCCTTGGTGATAAGGTTTTAAGAGAAGTATCCAAGATGACCACTGCCCTATCCCTATGGAATAGGTTAAAGACTCTATACCCAGTGTTATTAAAGGCGCGCCTTGATACCAGGCGCCTAGAAACAAACCAGGCGGGCGAGATCTGCCTAGGCGCGCTTGGGCACACCTAGGCCCTCCGGCGCAACTTCGCACTCATAAATGTTAAAGGCACCTAGGTGCGCCTCATGAAATTAGCTGTCAAGCAGCCCACTGCCCACCGAAACCAGCCTGCCATTCTTGGTTCCATCCTCCCCCCTTCTTGGTTCCAGCATGTATACATTACAACATATTTACATTTCTTTAGTTTAAGTAATTGTCCACATTTTCTTTAATTTATATTTTACCTTCCATTTACTTTAATACATAAATGTAAATAAGAAAGTACCCCCCATTTGGATTCAATAAAAATATCTAAAAAATTAAAATCCATAACAATAAGAAAATAGAATTTTGATTTTAGTACAAATTCAGGATTTAACGATTTTACCATCCCCAAAATACATACTATTTCTTGAAAAATTCGTTAAAAATCATTTTAACAATAATGAATATTAGCTATCAAAATATCAGAAGATAGTTTTTCAAAATGAAAATATTTTCTTGATTGTGGACTTGTAGTGTTTATGTGTTTGTTTAGAACTTTGTATGATGATTGGTACTTGTTTGAGTTTGAGTATTATCTCTTTGTTTTTCTTAAGATGATCTTTAGAGTGGTATTGTTGTTGACATGTTTTGAATCTTGCAGGAATCAAAAATTTAAAATGTCATCCAACACTATTGATCCTAATCCTGATAGTAGCTTTGTTGGTAGAAGAAAAGATCTAGCATGGAAATATCATAGTTAGCATATGTTGAATTTTATATTTTTTTTATAATATGCTTGTTAAAATATTATTAGAAGTTAGGAGCTATTTTATACATTTTTCTTCAACTAGGACATATTTTTATTTTATTAACTTGCGCCTAGTTCCATTAAGCTCATGCCTCGCCTTGCGCCTCAGGCTCCAAGACCCTTGTGCGCCTTAGTGTGCCTTGGGCCTTTAATAACACTGTCTATACCTAACCAAGACCCTTTCTACTTGGTTGTTCTTAAAAACCCGCTTCTTCTCATTTAGAATGGGAGAAGGTCAGAAATTGTATGACCATATTGATGATTTTACAAAGCTGTGTTTGGACCTAGAGAACATAGATATTAAGTATGATGATGAGGACAAGGCCCTCGCCCTCTTGCACTCTTTGCCTAAGACCTATGAGACCTTTGTTGACATACTAAAGCATGGTAGGGAAAACTTCATTAGATGATGTAATTGGAGCTTTAAACTCCAAGGAACTGCAGCAAAAGTTAGAGGTCAAGAGTTCTCCAGGAGATGCCCTAGCAACTAGGTTTAAGCCGAAAAGGGGGATCAAAGAAATAGGGGTAGGGGAAGATCTAAGTCTAGAAATAGTAGGAGATCTGTTAAGTGTTTCCTGTGTCATGAAGAGGGTCATATTAAGAGGAATTGCCCAAACAAGAAAAAGGAATTTCAAGAAAAATTTAGCCCCAAATGTTCTAGCACCATGAGTGAATTCGGTTATGATAGTTTAGGAGTTCTATAGTTTTTTTTTTTTTTTCCCCTAGGCATGTAGTAAAAGTAGCACAGGGCCTAGGTTTAGAATGTTCTTATCATAGGTAATATGTATTTTCATATAGAGTCATGGTGGAGGGGCAGAATAGGTTGTGTCTAGGCAACAATTAAGGTCAAGAGAATTGGAGATGGGAGAATAGGATGCATGGTGGAGCTGTTCCAGATTATTAGAAGCTGTAAAATATGTCCTTGTTTTAATAGAAAGCCTAATGTCCTTAGGATTAGGAATAATTAGATAGTGAGAATTGGAGTCCTAAGAGTTGCTAGGATCTCTTAGAGAGATAGAAGCAACCCTCAAGAATAGAGGTTATGTGGTTCATGCTTGCAGGTTCTGTGGATAAGCTGCAACCACTAAGGATAGCCCATGATAAGTTAGGTTAGGGAATTTCTTGAGGATGGCTCACAATGGTGAGCAAGGACTAAGAAAGGTATCTAAGGCTAGGGATATTAAGGGAGGGGAAAATTTGCAGGTGTATAGGAATAGAAACCATGTAGTTTGGTAAGGTTACTAAATGTAGAAGTCTCCAAAACAGACCTTGTATATGTCAAAAGCTCATTAGAGATCAGTTTCTAGGATCTAGGGGGAACCTATCTAGGCTTTGTCTCATGGTGGAGCTAGGTGAAGTGCACCTAGTGAAGATGGTGTGTCCCTAAGGAATTCCCAAGCATATATGAGCTTGCTGGAATTGAATTTAAGCTTGCTGGAAATTGCTTCTGGTGTGAAGGGTTAGGTGTTGTGGAGTTGTGTAATAGGTATGCCTAGGTCTTACAAAAGCTAGGGTTCTTACCTATGAGGGAAAACTCTAATAATAGGACATGAAACTAATTGATTCCAAGGCCAGTGGGATGGAATTTGGAATGCTGGCCAGCAAGGAGAATCCTTTGGGATGTCCGAAACTAACCTATGAACCAGGGTATAGCAATAAGGAAATCTGGAAATTTTCTTTTATCATATTCATTGTGTAAGCTTGGGCTGGATTGTGAGAGGGAGGAAGCTAGTGTTTAAGATAGCTTTGGCTCTTGCAGTGAGGGTCCTTGTGAACAGTGAGGGGAAATGGTGTGTGCAAGTGTGTCCTTGTATGGTGTAGCCATTATTGATCAAAAGTCCATATTAAGCAAGGAAAGGGAACGAGAATCATCTTGTAGGAGATGAGCAAGGGAATAGAAGATTTAGAGTGCTGCCTAAGATGGGTAGTGATAGGTCTTAAGTTAGGTTCCAGTAAGGTATGAACTTTGGGTTTATAAGATGCTTTTGCACTGTTTTTTGAGTGCTAAGGAACAGGCTGAAAAATGGAACCTCTTGTATAAGAAGAGGTGATGCACTCTTGTCCAAATGAATGGCATGGAGCCATGTAAATTTGGGGAGAATCTTGGACTTAAATTGAAGATCCCTTAGGTTAAAGGGGTGGAGTGCTGTGAAGTTTCTATTTGAGAATTAAGGAAGGTGCTGGAAATGGGGAAAAGTCTAGGAAAAAGGCTAGATAAATGGCCATTGGTTAAAGTAGCACATGAAGGCTTAATTTGGGTCGAATAGGTATCACTAACAGCCATTATCCATGTGGAAATTAAGGGAAAATTGCTCTTATAGAGTAGCCCTAGGGATCACAGGCTAGAGGGAAAGGTAAGCATGGTTGGTTGCTTAAAAGGTCTCTCTAGGTATGATAGTAATTCCCTAGGTAAGATATAAGATTGTGATGGTCCAAGGGGTAAATTGAGTGCATGGGGTAGCTGTGTCAATTTTCAATGGTATGCCTAGGAAAAGTAAGGCAGCTTCATTGATAGTTATCCAATGGGAATCTCAAGGTGTAGCTGAGGTGGTAGTTCAGTGTTTGAGATTGTTGGAAGGAGGAGAAGCTGGAAAGATAAGGCATAGAGGTTGGAATAGGAATAGGACAGCTCATGGTAGCCTAGGAGTACCCAAATCTAAAACATACCTTTGTTAAGCTGGAAATAGAGGAGAGTTAAGAAAAGAGGTCGAGCAGTCCTTTGAGTTTTGAAGCAAACATAAGAAGGGAAGACAGCGGTAAAGCCTAAAAGACTGGTTTTGGGAAGCTAGGAGTAAGTCTAGCAATGTTAAGGCCAATCTGGGTATGGTGCACTGTTGATGTGATGCTGTGTAAAGTTTGGACACTTTGGGATTAATGAGTAACATTGAGTATGGATTTGGTTTATGGTTGAGTGTACGTAGACGCCATGGAGAAACCAATCATATTGGTGTTAGGAAAAGTTATTTATTAGGAAATCCCTTGAGGAGGATAATATCTAATGAGAATTGCAGGTTTAGTTATTGCAGCTGAAATTTATCCAAAGGTGGTCCATTGTTATGTTTTACAGCATTGATTTGTTTCCTTTTATGTGTTTGTGCTTGATTTGATCAGGTTTTTGTCCATCACTCATGTGGAGAGCAGGATTTTTGGCTATTGGATGAAGAACTCAAGGCAAATGGTGGAGATTTGTTGAGGTTTGCCTAGAGTTTTTCGATTGGAAGATCAATGGAAGCTATTAGACAGTTAGGGCTTTTTGAGCCAAAGGGTAATTAATGTAAACTTTGGGGTCTAATTGTAAAATTCCTATAGTTGTTAGTTTTAAAGGGGTTCCGTCTCCTCTATAAATAAGAGGGCAAGGTGATAGTTGAGCATCATCTTCTTCTTTCTTTTCAAGTTCTCAGTTACTATTGTGAGTACCTTTGTTCTAGAGAAAGTGAGACTTGTGTATTGAGTTCTTGGGCTTTCTTAGAGTGAACAAGGGATTGTGCTTGAGCGATAGGATTGAAAGAGGGCTTGGGTTTTGTACTGATAAGTTTCTTCTCAATAAAAGTTGCTTGATTGGGGTATTGGACTGCTGGATGTAGAGCCAATTAAATTGGCTTGAATCAGGATAAATCTGCTATGTCTCCTTTATGGTTTGATCTTTTCAATTACGTTAATTTCTTTTGTTGTTCATTTTTCTATTCTTATAATACCATTGCATCTGTGAGGGTTTATGAGAGGGTTTTATCGCCTAAGGGTATAATCTAAGAATCCTAAGGTTAACAGTTAGAGAGAAAATACTGAAATCAGATTATCATTCCACCATATCCCTAATTCTCTAGGTTATTGCCCATTTATAGGCTTTCTAGGTAAAGGTACAACCAAAAAAGCAGTAAGGTACAACCTATAACTAATTCATGTAATATCCTATGCCTAATCTACCATTGGGGTTGTGATAATTCCCTCTCCTTGAGAGGTTTTCTGTCCACAAGAAACTTATTACAACTGAGTCATCGTTTTTTCATCCAATTCCTATCTTCACTATTTGGTTTCTTCTTCGCCTTCTCTTGTTATTTTCTCTTACTTGCTTTGGCCTCTTATTCTTTCTCCTTCTTGGCTTTATCTTATGAATGAAAGAGGAAACATCTCTTTGTTCAGCATATATTTCAAGCTCTCTTGAAGTACCTCCTTTATTTTCCTTTGTTAAAATCAGCACCAACTCCTCTGCATCTTCAGCGATTAAGAAATATCCAACAATATCATTTGGTATGATTTCCTTGGTAGTGCCTAAAAGATCAACAAAATCTTTTGCCACATGTTGTCATTTTTTAACTGCTTTTTCCTCCTCCTCTTTGGCTCTATTCTGTAGATCCTAAAAAATTAGCTTTGTATTGTCATCAGGTATTGGAGGAGTACCCATTTTTTCTAGAGAAACAAACTTGAAGTCTTCAAAATCCAGAGTTGTTGTGATTACATCCTTTCTCAAGTTCACAACATCTTTTACTTCCTCATCTTCCTTAGAGATCTCATCAATTGGAGTATCTTTTACTTCCTTAATTTCCTCATCCATTGCGGGAAGTTCATTAACTTCTTTTTGCAAATTGGAGGTAGCCATAGAAATACCTTCGTTTTGCTGTCTGCTCTTAAAATAACTTTAGGTGGCAACCCATGCTTTCTGTAAATGGCTTCCAGTGCCCACTCTTGCAGCCTAGCCCTCTCAGTTGCTACTTGTACCATGGCGGGACACATTATTTTCACCATAGGCCTCAGCGCATCGTTAAGACCATTAATAAATCTCGATACAAAATAAGACTTGATGGTTGGATGGGAATTGAGCACCATTGCTTTCAATTTCTCAAACTTGACCAAGTACTCTATAACCGAGTCCTCTTGTTTCAGCTTGTTGAGCTCTTCTTTGTAACTCTCGTCTCCAAACTGATCTTTCTTGGTAAACTTTATCAAAAATTCCTCAAACTTGCTTGATAGACCTTTCAATTTGCTAGCAATTCTATTCCAAGTATTCTCAATTCTTGTATCCATCTTCTCAGTTCAAATCCTTACAAATTCTCCTCTGTAACAACTTCTTGATCAGCTTCTAAGGATCCCCATGGAAATTGGATTTGGTTTTCGGTAAACCTAGTCCGTCTCCTTAGCGGCTTCAAGTTCCGTTAACCTAATTTCGCCTCAAATGGAATCCACCGAGATCTGGGTTTCCTCTGCCTTCAGTTCTGGACCGCTATTAATTGAAATAGAAGGAGTTGAAGGAATTCGCCCACGTCTTCTGATAATTGATCGCCTCCAAGTCGGCCAAATGTTTGCTTATGATCGCTTAAGTTGCCGCTTGCGGAAATTGCTTCTGGACAGTTTTCGATATCAATCGCTCAAGTCTCTACTTCCAATCACGCCTTCCTTCTTGCTCGGTCACATGCAATGACCTAGATAGGTTCCGAGAGTTGCTCGCTCTACGTCGCCTTCAAATTCGAGCTAACACTCACAATTGGAATCGCCACAATTGAGAATCATCGATTGTTGGACTTGCTTGCTCGCGCTTGCCTACCCAAGCTGTGACCAATTGAAATCGTCAGAATCTTGAATTCGCCAGAATCGCCTGAAATCACTACTTGACCAATTCCAAATGGCTGGCCTGTTAACGTTCAGAAGTTTCTAATCTAGCCAACTTCGATCCATTTCCAAGAAATGGGTGGCTTCCGATTCGCAAGTGACTATCGCCTCCGTTGCAGCTTCTTGAAATCACCTTCAATCAGCTTTCGAGGAAAGCCTTGCTCTAATACCAAATGTCATGACCCTATGGTTTGGCTAGGGTTTAGAAAGGAATTTGAGAAGAATATGGGGCTGAGAGATAAGAAGGGAGGGAGAGACAGAATAAAAATAGAGAGAATTGAGGGAGGAGAGGAAATCGAGGGAGAGGAATGTTAGAGAGAGAAGATTGAAATCAGATTCTCATTCCCCCATACCCCTAATTCTCTAGGTTTGCACCCATTTATAGGCTTTCTAGGTAAAAGTACAACCAACAAAGCAGTAAGGTATAACCACTACCTAATACATGCAATATCCTATGCCTAATCTACCCTTGGGGTCGTGACACTCCCTTGTCAGAAACAACAACATGTTCTTTTTTATCTATAGCTTTATTGCTTTCCTTATCTCCTAGTATTTCCTCTGAAGGATTAGGGAAAGATGCCTGGCTTGTTTATGCAAACCTCTTGTTCTTTTAAATTCAAGTCTTCTGGAACTACATGTCCTTCAAATGCTAGTTTGAGAGATGACAATTTATCTTCTCATTGTTTGTTAGTGTTGCCACATTAATAGTGTCTTAAAATTAATTTCGAGGTCCATGCATTGATTTGAGATTTTGGATGAAGAAAAACCATCCTAGAAGCTTTTTTAGGCTTAATTTTGATGTTTTATGCATCAAGGGCATTTCTGTCATTTTTCATAATATTTCCTAAAGTCTTTTGGGTAACTCTAATTATGTCTCAGGGTTTTCTTTATATTTCTTTCTAGTTTTATTATTAACAGTTTTAGTCTTTGTTTAGTTTCCTATAGGAAAAGGATTTTCTAATCCTAGTAGGAATAGGATTACTATAAGTCTATAAGTACTATTGTAATCTCTCTTTTCCATTGGTTTACCCTACTTCGGCCATGTTCTCAACCCCTAAATTTCATCTTTTCAACCATATTTTACCCTTAAATTGCTTTCTTATTTCTCTCTCAATGTGATTCGCTAGTTGGAAAATTTAATGGGAATACAATCCCATCTGGATTTGGTTAGATAGACTTATCTCCTATGGTGATTGGGCTTCTCTGTGCCAGATTTGGAGAGTACCTCTCCTTTACAGTGTTTGATTGGCTTATCACTATTTTTTTTTGTTTTTTTTTATCACATATGCTTTTTTCCTTCTTAGTTCTATTATTTTTCTTTCCAGTTTCATGCATCTAATATCACTTTTTGTTGCTTAGCTTGTTTATGGAGTTCTTATTCTCATAGTTCTTGAGCCTGACCTTTTATTTGTTACCATTTTTATTGCAGTCGGTTTGTGCTGAATGTGCCAAAAGAAGATCTAGAATCATTTGAGAGGATTTTATTTCTTGTGGAATATGCCCATTGGTTCTATGAGGACAATTCTGTGGAAAAGAACCCGTCGCTGAAATCATTCACTCTGAAGGAGTTTACTACTTTGAGTATCCTCTGCAAAGTCTATCTCAATTGCATGTTGAATATCCATCATATACCTTAAATTTATGAACTTTTATTAATTTGATCCGTTGGCTTGGATGTATTTATGCATAGTCTTCCAACTTACTTTTGTTTCTATTTTGGGCCTGGGGAATGAAATTAACAACATTTACAAGAAGCATATTGGGGAATGAAATTGAAAATAATCACAAACATACTTGCTACTTGAGCAAACGGGCCGACGCATACTTTTTCCCCTTTCATTTCATCTTGATATTTCCTTAATTTATTGCAGTATTTAACAACTGTGATGTTTTAAGACCTTATGTTCCTCATATAGATGACATTTTCAAGGACTTCACTTCGTACAAAGTTAAGGTTCCTGTAACTGGGGCCATCATTTTGGATGAGTCTTATGAACGGGTAAGGCGTTGATAAATGAATTCTTTATGATATATATGATGCAGATTCTTTTTCCCAATTTGATGACTTTTAACAACAGATGTTCAACAGTACAAAGACATGCTGATAATTCATGTGTTGCTGTAACTTTAAACTTATTGATCATCTGCTTTTTTTCCCCCTAATTTTAATCCATGTGACTGATTAGCTGTTGGAACCTCTCCTTAATGGTACAAAATAGTTATCCTTTGGGCTAGCATCAGCTAGCAGCCCGTGCACTTTGTCAAACAACACATATGCATTCCTGTTTGGGTCATGAGAATTGTAAATGCTGCTGATAGAAATTTTAATGTAGCAGATTAAACATGAATGAATATAATGCATCTAGCTAAGGATTTTGTAGGTTTTTCAAGATATGCATTATCTGAAGCTTGCAAAAAATTAGTAACTCAGACACGTGCAAGGAACCAGCTTCCAAAATTTGGCACATTCTTGAGCCAAAATGAAAGAGTGCATGTTAGAATTAAAGGAACAAACTTTAAACTCTGGCACTTTTCTTGAATTTATTTTCTTGCTCTTGTTATTAACTATTGTGAGAGATGCCCAATTCTTACTTTTACTTACGAAGATAAAAAATAAAGAAAAAAGGGACCGACGTGCACAAACTTTTTCCTTCTGAAAATATATTAAACCTGATCTTGATCTGAATAAAAAGCCACCTTTCTCTTGCCATTTGTTGGCACGAGACTTTGACTCATTGCCTTGGGGGGAACGTGTAGGTAGTAACGACTGACAACTAACTTATCTTTTGACATACTTAAATTTTGAAGCTTACTGAGATTTGATGCATATTTTTGTTTCTATATTTGAGAAAGGCAGGCCTAGTTGTGTTCAATGCCTTGCTGAACACGCTGCTGATACAGTATTAGTTTGTAATATGTAATTATCAGTAACATATCTGAGCTGTTATCTGTTGCTTATAATGGAACAAAAGAGATCTCGTCTAATATGATGTAGCCTGATTCACCTACATATTACATTTTTTTGATGGCAGTGCTTGCTAGTGAAAGGATGGAAGGGAACAAGTTGGAGTTTCCCCCGTGGGAAAAAGAACAAAGATGAGGAAGACCATAAATGTGCAATTAGAGAGGTAATTCTTGTGTTTTTATGAAATTCTTGCATTCATATCTAGTAGTTAGTAATATCTCTTGATCTTCAATTTTTGCATGAGATTAATTGGTATACTTTATCCAAACAAGAGGGAACTTTTCTCCATCAGCATCTCATTTCTATCTTTATGTTAAGTAGTTGAATTTGATTTATGAAGTTTGCATGTAAAAGAGAAACATATTCCCTTGTTTTCTTGAACAAGTTTTGGGGCTCTTCAACAAATTTTTCTTAAATCATAGCCTTATGCAGAAAAGATTGTCATGACCCAAGGACTTAGTAGTAATTAGATAATAGATGAATTTCCTTTTAGTTGTATGGTAGTTGTAGTGGTTTGTACCTAAAGGTCAAATGCCTCCAACTGTATTGATTTGAATATTTTGCTGCCCTATTGGCGCCAAACCTTAGCGACCAGAATATTTTGAATGAAATTTGATTTCTATCTCTCTCTCAATTTCCCCTCTTTTCTCTCAGTTCTCCCTCTTTGTTTCTGTTCTTCCCTAATTCCCTCCCATTTCTTCTGATCTAACTCCCCCAATTCCTTCCAATTACTTTTTAAACTATCATGAACCCTATGTCTATGACATTGATATCAAAGCAGTCAATCCTTAGTTGTGATTTCAATATATTCTAAGCTGTGACCTTGGCAATTCTTATTCGAAATGTGAAGGCAGGGTAGACTAGCAGATTTTTGATTGTCGATTCCGCTGCGATCACATTCAGAGTAGTTCCTTAGCCTTCGGTTCATTTTGCTTGTGCAATTGTCTTCCGGTGAATTTGGGTATTCGATACGGAGAAGCAACCAAGTGATTTCGGTTGAATCTCGGAATTTGATTCCAACGCACGAGGAGGTGAGTGTCGGCTCGGAACTGAAGGAGAAGTAGGAGGATTGGCTCTCGGCTAAGACTGTGGTAATTTTGTTCGGAATTGAAGATGAGCAAGCTAGGTAGTTCCAACTGATTTCCAGCGAAATTCCTTAGTTGCGACCAAAACAACAGACTTTGTTGCTATAATCGCGATTCAAGAAGGTGACCTCAGATTAGTTTGCGATCCAAGGAGGCGACTCCAGAAGTAGGTCCAGTGAATCCAATTCTTGTAGTCTAGGCAATTCCCGATTGTATTGTCAAAAAAAGTGTGGTGGAGCATATTGATTTGCAAAGGCAATTCATCTGGGTGATTCAGGTAAGTAGAGAAGATTGAATTGCGGATTCTTAGGAGATTTGTCAGAGCAAGGTTCTTAGCTAACGATCTCATTAGTGACCTCTTCACAATGGCTAATGGCACTCAGATGAAGCAAATGGAGTCAAGTTTACAACAAGTCCGGTAGGTGACGAACATACAAGTTCGGAT